>NC_050074.1:112878400-114280519 GCF_009764565.3 Dermochelys coriacea | reverse complement strand
TACTCAAACAAAACCAGACGTGGCTACCTCGTAATCTTCTTTCAAATCCCGCCTTAAAAATCTCCTTTGCTGTGATACCTACAAAAAATTTGCAACGGTTAGGCTGAGGTGTACCGAGACCACTGACCAATAGTGTCTCATGGTTTCTTTGTACTCCCCCGTTGATGTGTCTGTATCCATCTGTTGTTTCTTCTCTTGTACTTAGGTTTTCTCTACACTGGCAAGTGAAAGACAAAATTTTTTCGTTCAGAGGTGTTAACACCAACTCCTTTCCCCCCCCAAAAGACAAACGTGTTTGTCAATGACAAGCGCCAGTATAAACAGTATTTTGTTGCTCTCCTGCTGAAAACACTAACGCCGCTTGCTGGGGATGGACGTTTTTTGTCGGCAGGAGAGCTCTCTCCTGCCAACAAACAGTGGCTACATGGTGCGCCTTTTAGCAGCATGGTTGTAGCAATAGCCATGTTGCTAAAAGTTTTGTAATGTAGACATAGCCTTAGACTGTAAGCTCCCTGGAGCAGGGACTGTCTTTTCATTCTGTGTTTGTACAACACCTAGCACAATGAGGTCCTTATCCATTATTAAGACTCTGAAGTGCTAGTGCAATACACATAAATGAATAAATAATAATAATAGTCTTAATGGATTTAATAGGCATGAAAGCAATACAGTTCCATAGAATTAAGTTTCTAGAAACCCATAGAATAGAGCGGGATGAAACCTTTCAAGTTTCAACATAAAAATAAAAAAAGCCAGACACTTTTCTTGAGGAAAATTTTCCCCATTTTTCTATAAGCTATACTACAGAATTTATTAAAGAATGAAATCCTTGCTACAGATTTTTTGGTACCATCTTACAGAAAATATAGACCATAATAGCAAATATAATTTGCTAATACTTTTCCATGAGGGTTTACTTAAATCAGATTTTAATGTAAACCCAACCATTCACTACTGGTTTTGTACATACACTTATTATTTTCCCCCAAGAGAGAATTTCATCTGTTGGGTAGAGATCCTCAACTATTTGACTTATAGCATGTGTTCCAAGCATTTCTGTTAGCACAGTCACTATGGCGTAAATGTAGAACTGAGTGAAAAACCAGCAGAGATAAGGAATACTGCACAATAACTACTGGTAATGTAAATTCGGACAAGAACCTAACACTGGAACAAGTTAATGAGATGCTAAGGAATCAAAATGAAAAGTACTAAGATGGATTCCTGGTTATCCATACACTGGGCCATGTTCTTAAATAAGCCAATATATAAATTCAACTCTCTGGACTTGTGCACATGCTAAAATGAGGAAAGTTACATGAGCTCCTTTTTGAGCCTCTCATCATGCTGCATGTTGGCTTATAACCATCCTACTGATACAATCTGTTCCCATGTGTACATCTGCAGTTATTTTTGGAAATGATCATTAAACCTACAACAAATCCAGATATAGAAAACTATAATGGTAGACTCTCAGCCTATGAATAGATACAGGATTTTACTACTAAGTTAAATTTGGGCCATGGAATTTAGAGATGGAAGAGACAGTGAGTATTACATGTTGTCTCCACTGGAAAGAAATCACTGCAGTTCTCCAGGCTTTTGTCATCTCCACACTGGATTTCTGCATGCACTCTATTTGTATCTACACCTGAAGACCACAAGAACATTCTGCACTGCTAGTAGAACAGTCCACTTACTTAGGGCTTATACACTTCTTATGCCTATGTTCCAGGGACTGCACTGGCTTCCAAATCATTTTCTGATGTAATTCAAGGTCTTGATTTACATAGTTTGGTTCCTGCGTAGCTCAGAGATCAACTCTCTCCTGAAAAATAACCTTGCCCATTGTGACATTGATACCAATATGTGAAAAGCAGTAGCATCAAACAAGTCAGTTTAGAGAGCCAAAAAAAACAGCTTAGCCAGTCAAAGGAACATCAGGGTCAAGCTGCTGTGAAGCAAGATGAACTACTCAGCAAGAAGAGAGGAGCATTTTGCAAGCTAAGACAAGATATAGGTACCAAGACCCAAAAACACTACTACAGTTCTTTGCCTGGTCTGTGGAAAGGTCTGTAAATCAACATCTTATTATCTACATGACAACTCAAACGCAAACTCTCTCTTTCTCAGGAATATTGTCATTCATCAGCATGTTAACACGCATGCAACATGTTCTTTAACTGAGTCATAAAGTATATACTTTCTTACCGTTATTTCTTTCTAAGCTCAATTATCTTGGAATATCCTTTAAAAAAAATGGGCCCCAAAAAAATCTCTTACAAAAGCTAGTACGATAGATGAGTCTGAGGACAATTCTTTCAGTCTTTCACCATGTGCCACAATCGAGTTCCAGCCTATGCATCATAAATCACAACCTGAGAAGAGTTCTCCCACAGCCAGGATTTCAGACACACCTGGATACAGAATTCAGTCTGCTCAAAGAATTCCATCCAAATGGGATACCACATGACTACCTTTGTAGATATTTTTAGTCAGGAGCTCCTCAAATTTGATTGAGCAATACAACAGTCCCTAGGGCTTTCCACATCCCCAAAATGATGGGCCCAAGCACCTGTAAAGCATCATCCTGGCCTTCAGTTTTTAAAGGGATCCAGTAACTTATTAAAATCTAACATGGCATCTGTCAACATTTATCATCATCCAACTAGTGCAATTAATTCCCCTTCCTGTCAGAAGTTCAGTTGACAATAGAAACCCTAGGCCTACTGAAACTAAGCTCAGTGTCAACAGATGGGGATTTAAGGCCATTGATGACATAGTGCAATACAAGAATCCCCTTGTTAGTGGGATGATAAAACCCATCGTTTTGTTCCCATCAGCATCAAATGGGAGGATTAAATTAACAATTAGGTGTTTTCTTCAATATCCAATTGAGGCAATAACCTGCAAAAAATAAGTAAAATAGGAAACAACTGTTTAAAAAAAGCAGTGAAAGAGAAACCTGTCACAGGAGACAAACACATTTCTGCTTGTTACAGCAGATCAAACGTCTCATGGTAATATTTAATGTCAGCTCAGGATCTTAAATGAGCATGTGTTTGAAGAAATGAGGCCAGATTCACACTTGCTGACACAAACTACACCTCCCTGACCTGCTGAGCTGATTAGGTAGGGAGGGAGTGCCGCTGGAGAGAGCAGGTGGCATTTCTAATGTTATACTCTTAAGGAGGCTTTGATGAAAGATGATGGCTTTCATTTCCACTGGCAGCTCCAGGTGAGCCCAACCACTGGATGCTACTTAGATTTGTTAAATCAGTGCATCTCCTGGGTCTGACCCCCTTCCTGTCAGAAAGTTGCTGACACTCCCAACCAGCACTCCCCTCCCCACTCCAACACCACACAAAGTTGGGGGGGGGGAGTGGGGAGAGTGATCACTTTGCATCAACCCAGCCTCCCCATGCAGATTTTCTAGCAGGGACCCTTCACCTGAGGCACAAATCTAAAAGCAAGAGTAAGAAGAAAAACACAAACATGGCTGACGAGATGAAAAAATCATCAACTTACTACTACACGGACAATGACACAGGCAATTTGTCACCAGTGCAGTCACACTAAAATACGCATTAGAGATCTGTTTCCCATCACAAAAAGGGCTTTTTGCCCTAAGATTCCAACCAATCTCAGGATTCAATTCCTCTCCTGGGGTTTTCTGAACTCTGCACAAATGTAATCTGTCTGACTTCATACTGACTCTCTTTCCCCTCAGAATTCTCCAGGGGTAGGTGGGAGAGGGAGTATCGCTCTTTCACTTGCGTTGATCTCCCCCACCTAGCATCCATCCACTCTCCCACTTCTTCACTTTAAACCTCACACTAAAATCTTAACTCTCCCCCCCTCCACATATTTTTGGGCACTAGATACTATGTATGAAGGTTGCAGAAGTGCCAACCAAAGCATTCAAAAATCATGAGTCAAGTCCCAAAAACTAGGAGATTAATTTTAAATCAATGAGATTTTTAAAAACAAAACAATGAATTTGGGATGCTTTTTATATGCCTTCTAGTGTTGAAACATCTAGGATTCATGTTTTCAATTTTTTTTTTTAAAAAGGCATTAGGGACATAAAAGTATTTTTTAAAAGAATGATGAGATTCTCAGGTAATAACCTGACTCCAGGAGCTGAGGTTCTAAGAAAAACACCAAATATCATGAAACTCTTGACTAAAATCATGAAAGTTGGCAACACTGAATGATGTTTATATAAGGATAAAATGGACAATAATGTTGCTGCAGATGAACATCTTAAATAGAAGACGAATGATCAAACTGAAGGATTTCATGAGGAAGATTCTTATCAGCCTTCCAGAGCATGAGGATGCCATGTGAGTTACTGACACCCTCTGAGACCATGTCTACACTACAAAATTACATTGACCTAACTTACGCCAGCATACAGCCAACACAGTGATTAAATCGCTTGTGTGTGCACATACTTGGCTCCTTGTAATGGCGGGGCACATCCTCACCAGGAGCACTTGTATTGTCAGTGTGGGGCATCGTGCGATGGCTCCTCAAGCCAGTAACAGTCAATGTTAGCAACGCAGTGTCTACACTGCCACTGCATCAACCTAATTACATCAATCGTGACTCTATGCTACTTGGGGAGGTGGTGTTACTAAATGGGCATAGATAGGCACTTGCATCAGCAGGAGCCAAATTTAAGTGAAGACACTTCCACAGCTAGGTCAATGAAAGGCAGTTTATGTTGACCTAATTGTGTAGCGTAGACCAGGCCTAAGACAGGCAAATTTTGTTCATTACATTACAATGCTATTAGCTAAGTCATGTTATTTCCCCCACAAAATAGTTTGTAAGACTTCATGGGATCTTTGAAGGGGGTTCAGAATTATTTGTAGCATTATGGAAGGTTGCTAAACAGATGCATTGGGGGGCCTAATCCATGAATTTCCACAATATTCCAAATCTCTCCTCTGACACCATTGAACTATAAATAGTACAACCTCTCCAGAACTCAGTTTGCAGTATTATCTTCCCCCACTTGTATCATCTGGTAACAGATCAAAGGTCAAAGAACTAACAGTTTAAGACACATTCCATGCGGTTGCTACAGTGTCCACTTACATGACCTTAGTTTCTTCCCACCCCTTTAAGGGTGGAAGATCCAGTTCAAAATCAACAGATTACAGAGCAGCCCAAGACCTAAACATAGATTTAAAAAAAAACAAACCCCACAACAAGCTCTTTGATGTAGATGATGTAGATTTCCAAAAACGATCACATAATTGAAATGGAAGTATCTGCTTGTGATCTAAACAACCCATAAAGGGGTCTGTAAGTACAATATTGTTATAGCTCCTTGACTACTCAAAAAAAATCTAATCCATGAAGGGTAGTTAGCATGTTAATATTCATAATTATGAATACTACTTCATGCTTATTTATAATTTTTTTCCCTTACAAATGAAAGCTAATAATTAATTATTCTTCCCTCACAAGACGTTTGGGGAATGCTTCCAGTATGCCAAACCGCAGCTTGGTCTTGTAATTCACAATGGGCATTAGTCAGAAATTCCCATTGAGCAACATCTGATGTTTTTAGCACATCTGTGATAATTTCATTGCTGCATTCAGACTGAAGCACTTGGGTGGAAGTGAAGGCACCTCTTTATACATTATTATGCTACTAATTACACAGCGACAAACATAATGACATGCACCTACATCAATGTGCTTCACACTGGGAAGCTCTAGGGCAGTGGTCTTCACACTTTTTTTCTGGAGACCCAGTTGAAGAAAATTGTTGATGCCCACAACCCAACGGATCTGGGGATGAGGGGTTTGGGGTGCAGGAGGGGCTCAGGGCTAGGGCAGAGGGTTGCAAAGTGGCACTGGAAATGAGGGGTTTGGGTGCAGGAGGGGGTTGGGGCTCTGGGCTGGGGATGCAGGCTCTGGGGAGGGGCCAGGATGAGGAGTTTGGGATGCAGGAAGGGGCTCCAGGTTTGGCGGAGGGCTCAGGGCTGGGGCAGGGGATTGGGGCATGGGCTTACCTCGGGTGGCTCCCAGTCAGCAGCACAGCAGGGGTGCTAAGGCAGGCTTCCTGCCTGTCCTGGCACCGCAGACTGTGCTGCGCCCCGGAAGCGGCCAACAGCAGGTCCAGCTCCTAGGTAGAGGCACACAAGCGGCTCCGCACGGCTCGCGCCTGCAGGCACCGCCCTCCCCTCCAGCTTCCATTGGCTGGGAACCGGCCAATGGGAGTGCGGAGCCAGTGCTCGGGACAGGGGCAGCCCACAAAGCCCTGTGGCCACCTTGCCTAGGAGCCGGATGTGCTGCTGGCCACTTCCAGGGTGCAGGGTGACGTCAGAACAGATAGGGACTAGTCTGCCTTAGCCGGGCAGCACCACCGACAGAATTTTAACAGCCCGGTCAGCAGTGCTGACCAGAGCTGCTGCGACCCAGTGCCTTACATTCCTCGACCCAATACCGGGTCGCGACCTGCAGTTTGAAAACCACGGCTCTAGAGCATCACTTCCCCCATAAACTGGGATGGATAAGAATCTCCTGAGAAATCGGTTGGAAACTGATTATTTATAGTCATTTCTATTAGGCATCAGCGATAGACAGACAGTAAGGAATCCACTATTTACAGATTTCTTACTGCAGTTACTACTTGCCTGTGGAAGTAATGCAACCTGTTGGTATGCAAAGTGACTGGCAGCTACATAAAACACTTGCATTGTTACTAGCAAACCAGAGAGCTCAAAAACTACACTCATCCAAAACACACATTTCCCACTGACCCACAGATAAATCACATTTTCAGTTATGTTTTCATAGAATATCAGGGTTGGAAGGGACCTTAGGAGGTGCTTTGATATCAAGTCTTTTCGTGGCAATTAATCCACCCTCACAGGTTCTTCTCTTACCACTTATAATGGGATGAAAAGAACAGTAATCACGAGACAATGATACAAAAACCAAGGCCTGTTTACATCAGATCCATACTCCAGGCTGAAATGCAAAAAGCCTCAGCTTCTACACATCATAATTTAGAGCCCAATCCTGCACATCATTAAACGCATGTAACTATACTCGAGTTAACAGTCTCATTGAAGTGAGTGGGACTCCTCATGAGTACGTTACTCACATGTGTAAAAATATGTAGGATCAGGCCTTTAATCTATTGCTATATAAACTATTTTCCTGTTATTGATTTTTCATGTTAATTAAAGATTAAAAAGCACCCCAAAGTGCTTCAGCTCAATCTCCTTTCCTTCCACCTTCTGCACAAAACTCCCCACATGCATGCATGTGTGTGCACACACAGAAACACACTCTCTCTCTCTCACTCACACTCGTGAAAAGTAAGGTTAGGATAAAATCTGCTATAACATATTGATCTTAAATGGAATTTAATGAATATTCAGACAAAACAGTATTTAATTAACTGCAATTGGAACACAGGACTATGTTATTCCCTAGCAGGGCTAATCGCTTTTTATTATGCAAGTCAAAGTTATGTTTTAAAATAGCAATATTGGAGTGGTGCTACTAAAGACCTTTCGTCCCTCTCAATATGTCTGTCCGTCATTCTCATCTTAACTCTGGGTTTGAGTCAGCTGCTGAGTGACTAAGATTCCATGCATAACATCATGCAGGCAGAGCTCACCTCCTCAGGGATAAACGACAACATTTCTAGCTCTCCACTTCTTTATCAGCTCTTAACTTGAGCCATAAATAGAACTAGCCATCCGGACCATGTAGTGATGGGAGAAGAGAGATGTACACATATGGTTCTAAACTGGTATGAAACAGCAGCTGGCTGCCTCTCTGGGCTAAAGGAACACAGCACTCAGCAGAGGTGCTTATCACCACCGTCAAGAAGTTTTAATGATAGCTTTGTATAAAGAAAGACTCATAGCCCTACCTTGAAAACTAGCATTCTGGAAATATACATCTACACCAGTAGGGAGCAGAGAGGGCATGGGCATGTCAGTAGGGAATATATTGATCTGAGAATACTCATGGTGGAGAATGTGCTTTTTCCATGAGAGACTGCATTGAAACATTGAATTTTATTCATGACTCAGGAAAAAACACAGAAATTCGCGATTGTCCCTTGATAAATTCACAATGAAACCAACACTGCCCATAAGGTAGCACATTCAAAGTCTAGTGGGATTGTTACTTTTTATACTTGTCCCTACAGCATAACTAATATCACCCTCATATAGGACAAGCTACCATATGAGCGTGCCAGTGCAAACCAAGATGATACAGTAATACTGTTACCCTAGCCAAATTCAGGGTGTTGAAGGTTGTTTCTGTTAGGAGGAGAAACTGGTGATGGAGTCAAGTGTTTCTTTATAACTAAATCGGGTCGCAACAATGTGCTATTTTCTTGAACACAGGAGAATCAACCAAGAGAGCATCTATGTTCTCAGTTCCAAGAGCCACAGGTGGCGGGTGAAACCCCCGCTTCAGGAGGCTAGTCCCCCAGTCTCAATGCCCAAGGTCCTGCCCCTATCCCACTCCTTCCATCCCCCTTGCCAGCCCAAGCCCCGAGCCACTGGCTGGCCCAAGCCCTGCCCTGGGCTGCCGGCCGGAACTAAGCCCCCGCTGGCTTCCAGGTAGAAGGGGGTGAGGAGGGACGCAGCGGGCGGCCTTGTGGGGGAGGGTGTGGCGGGAACAGGGATGTGGCAGGCGATGGGGCCCTCGTGGGGGAGGAGGTGGAGGAGAGGAGGGATGCGGCAGGTGGCAAGGACCTCCGGAGAATGGGGTGGAGGAGGAACTCACCAGGCAGCAGTGGGTGCCTCAGGGAAGAGGCGGATCACAGGCGGGGCCACCATGGCCCAGGTGTCTGGTGGCAGGTCAATAGCAGTTGCACCAGGGGAGGCTTAGCCTCCCCTGGCCTATCATAGCTGCTGCCCTTGCCAAGCACCTCTTCCATCAGCACTACCCTAAAAGCTCTCAGCTTTCCTCAGGGCCACATTCCCAATACTTGTTCGGACTGTCTCTCATGCTTCCTTCTGCCTTGTGTGCTGGTCTTTTCTTCTCCTTCTCACTCTCATTCCCCCTCTCCCCACACTCAAATACTACTCACAGAAGTCCCTCCACTCATGTAGCTCAAGTTTCTGAGTGGCTTCACATGTGCCTTTGTTTTGAACGGCGACACGTGCCTATGATTTGATTGGAGTCTCCCGACTGTTTCAGCTACCTGGTTTCATAAGGGAGTTTAGTGGCTTCTTACATCCATCTTAAATGAAGCTTACACCCAACATCCCCAGTTTCAATGGCCCAGAACAATACACTATGGCATATAGTTAACAGAAGATAAATGGCTAAGGACCAGAATGGAAACCAAGCATACAGAAAAATTACATGTGATGACTTAGTCCCAGAGATGCCTTGTTCCTAGCCAGTGTTTTAACTCCAACACCACTAGTGGGATTGTTCTATGGAGGAAAGTGGAATCCTTCTGTATCCCTACTATGCTAGCACATAAAAGTTCAAATGTTTCTGATGGGCAGGATAACAGTCTGAACATTAGTATGGGTCCCTTGTTGCAACAGTAAGGCCTGGAGTCTAAGCTAATATGCTGAGTGGAATAAGACAACTAAGATGCCTGTAGCTGAGGAGTCCTGTCCCCATCACAAGGAGTCACTTATGTTAGCTAACTGTGTACTGTATGGATTCAGGGTATCAAATTCAAGCCTCTGGAAAGAAGATTTCATGCCAAATTAAAAACCAAACTAAATTAAGAGGAAAACAAGCCTGAAACTTCCTTGAACAGCTGCGTCCCATTTGTGTGGACCATATGGTCATAAACATATGGTATCCGTTGCTAGTTATCAGGAAAAGGTGGCCTCAGATAAAATATGAAGTCTTGACAACGAACCAGATCTGCATCTCTACAGGAAGGGAGCTAGTGGTTTCAGCCAAGTTCTTAGAGGACCAGAAACTCCAAACAAACACACAGTCTTGTTGACAGGTCTAAACCAGGAGACCAAGGATTGAAGGGGCAATGGAGAGTGAAGTCCTCCCTCACACTTAGCAGTGGTCCCTCCAGGTCAGAGCTGTGGCCTGTTAGCAGTGCAGCGCAAGGAAGCTGTATACTGCCATCTCATCCTGTGGATAAACAAAGGGCTCTGTCTTAAGGGCTCTCTGCCTGTCACCTTTCACAAGCCCGAAATTCACTGAACACAAGAATGATAAAAGCGCAGCTTCACATCTCAAGACAAACACAAGTTTCTTCAGCCTTGCTCTTTGCCGGTTGATATTGGTTAAAGCAGTGAAGATCATATTACAGAAGATTAAATTGTCAGCAGCTCAGGAATATCTTCATAAGCAACAGCTACGGTCAGGCCAGTTATCATTCAAGTTACAAAAATCTGTACACTATTAACCATACAAACCAAAGAGTGCAGCCAGTGTATACTAGACGTGTAAAGACCTAAAAGAAAAACAGATCAAACGAGGTACCAGTACAGTTCAATGCATTGAGCATAAGAAGCAATTCCTGAGTTCTACTCCTGGCTCTGAATCAATATGGAGTCTTTGGCAAATCAGTTTGGACCAGAACTTGAAGGCCGGACTACTGCCGATGAGCTGCTACTCACACGAATATCCGACTGATTAGTCCTGTGAGGAGCTACTCACAAAGTATAGGATTCACAGCCTATCCCTGGAACACCTTCTGCTCCAGTTTCCCCATTTGTAAAGTGAGGATACTACTTGCCTACATGGAAGAACATTCTGAGGACCAATCAGCTACTGTTGCACAGTGCTTTGAAAATATAAAGCACTATACAAAGAGCTAAGTATTGTTATTAAAAACCGAGTAACTAACACACAATATATGTATGTTACCCTACCAGACCCATGGATAGCCATGGTGGCCATTGAGAGCATGACTCAACTCTGTCCTACGTATTCCCACACAAACTACGGGAGGAAAGGGACAGTTCATGAGGTAATCTATGTTAAAAAAAGGGGGGGGGCAGCAGAAGGCTGCAATTCAGGCAAAGTTGTTCACTGCAAGAAATCATTTTCATCCATCAACAACTAATACACAAAAAGTTTTAGTTACACTTCTGTTGCAAAGACTTACTCACAGGTCTCCACAAACATCCCCCAGCCATCCCCTCCCCTCGCTGAATGACAATTTAAAAGGCAACATCTAACTGAAAGGAAGACATCTAACCATTAACTATTAATGTATGCAAGAGGCCGAGAAGAAGAATAAATAATGTTCTCTTTGCATTCTCCTTCTGAAAACTGTGTTTGGCTATGGTGTTCCCAAACAAGCCTCGGAGGTGCTTATTTATTCCTTTATGTATATCCTATAAGAGAGGGAGAGGGAGAAGGAAAGAGCATGAATATCTATGGATACAGATTATCTGGAGCCTGATTTTCAGAACTGGCTTCAGATTTTACACATCCAAAAAATCAACATCAAAAACATATGAACATCCAAAAAATTTCAGTTGCTTTGTGTGTGCGCGCAACAGACAGATGTCTCAATTCTGAAAGATGCGCTTGCATTTAAGTATCTGATTGTGCTTTGCAATGTGTTATAATATTAAAAAATACACCTGCAATTAATTTGCACCTTCAAAATAGCCCCTATAAAATCTGCAAGTACAAAAACACAGGCTGAAAAACAGAGGCCGAGGCACTTCTGAAAAGCCACTACTACAGTACATACTAGGTATATGCAGAATATCTGAATACATAAGTTTAGATTCTTAAAGTAAAAATTGAAATAATCTCTTCAGTATAGACTTGGTCTGCACACTCCCTAGAAGAATATACACTGGCTTAATAATTTTCATCATATCAACCCCGTGGTTGGCTATGGTATCTGCAGGGGAGAGGGATAGCTCAGTGGTTTGAGCATTGGCCTGCTAAACGCAGAGTTGTGAGCTCAATCCTTGAGGGAGCCACTTAGGGATCTGGGGCAAAAATTGGGGATTGGTCCTCCTTTGAGCAGGGAGTTGGACTAGATGACCTCCTGAGGTCCCTTCCAACCCTGATATTCTATGATAGTCTGTTACTTACTAACAGAATTATCTTTTGGGAGGTGTGGTAGAGTTGGGGTATTGGTGTGTTAAGTGTCACTGACTTTATCTGCAGTGATGACTGGAGTGCCTGTACATATGCACTCAGTCCATTGCAGAAACATCAAGCCCAGTGAAAACAAAGGGAGCCTTTCCACTGGATTTCAGTAGGCTTTGGTTTAGGGTGATTTAGAGCCACTTGAATGTCGCCACACAGCACACTTGTGAATTCAGAGATGCTCCAGTCCCTCAATGTGGGGTTGCAGCAGTGCATTATAGATGTCAGCCTGTCTGGACTTTTCCTTGATGTACTATGGTTTGTTGTCACTAAGCAGGAATCTGTAACATGTGAGCATCAGGGATTTCAACTACACCCTTAACTACAAGCTGAATTAGCAACATGCTAAACAAATCACCACTGAGCTAATAGCTCTTCAAATACTAAGACAGTACTCAGTCAAAGCAAAAAAGTATCTCCCTGGGGAAAACCATGTAGGATGTAAATGACTAAGCAGATCTGCAGGTATTTTATAACGCTTAAGATACTTTCCTGACAAAATTCTCTGAAGTCCTTGGGCCTGATTCATCCCTACGTTACTCCAGTTTTATGCCAATGCAGCCACACTGACCCAATTAGAGTTATACCTGTGTAAAGCTAGAGTGACATAGTAAAGAATCAGGCCCCTCATGTCTCCTGTGAACTTAGAATGTGGTATTAGAATAAATGTTAGGCTGCTGTCTTTATTGCCTGCCTATAACAGTCTTCCTTGTATAGATCACACTAACAATACCAAAAAGGTTCAGCAAGACACACAAACCGAAGAGGGTCAAATCCAACATTTTCAGGGCATGACCAAATGCGTGGGAAGTAGCACTATCCACTTTTAGTCAGAGACAGAGCTATATGAGGTTTTGGACGTCAGAAAGGAATTTAAGTTGGAATTCCGAAGTTTTCCCTTTATTGATTGATTGTACAAAAAACATTGGATGGCTTTGGCCCCAAAGTGAGAGTTTAAAATAAAATTTGTTATGAATAAGATTATATATGTATATATAATGTGACGGGTCAGGCCAGATGGCTATATGAGAGGGATGTTTTGTTTGGACAAGAGCAGATTAAGGAGGGGACATGACAGCAGTCTTCAAATACTTGAAAGGCTGCCATAAAAAAAAATGGAGAAAATGGTTCTCTCTTGCCAAATTGGACAGGACAAGAGGCAATAGGTTAAATATACAGATTAGACTGAATCTCAGCAAAACCTTCTTAACTGTAAGAAAAGTAGGACAATGCAACAAACTGCTTAGAGAAGTCATGGAATCTCCTTCATTGGAGGTTTTCAAAAAGAGGCTATATAGTGTGATACAGCAGGGCCAGCGAGCTGTGGGAGAGTGGTCCTATTGAAAATTCCAGGGGAAGTGGGTGGGCTTACGGACCCTCCCACAGCTAAATGATCCTCCCCCAGCCTTTGGGGAGGATCCACTGAGCCCGGGAACTCAACTGATTATGGGGGAAAACAAAAAAGAAAAACAAGGGTAGGTGTGAAAGTCGAAGAGTCAAAAAAGAGAGAACCTAAAGGGGACACCGAGCAGAGAACTCTGGCGGCAGGTATATTATCCACAGGATAAGCAGGTCCCTTTTCCCCTGGTAATTGAACAGGAGTTACTCCAGGTTAATTAGGACACTTGGGGCCAATCAAGGCCCTACCAGAACCTGTTAAAAGCCTCCCCTCCAGTCAGATAGGCGCACTCAATAGGAACCATAGGGAGCAGGCATGCTACTGAAGATCCTGACAGTGCAGACACTGACAAATGCCGGAGACAGATCTCACAGGTACAGAAGTGAAGAGCAGGGGAAACCCTACCCAACAGAGCGTACAGCCCTTCCAGGCCCCAGAGGTTTGGGGAAAAGAGACTCCGCCAGAGGGGAGAGCCAGAACTGGCTGCTTGGCCTGCTACCACTACACCAGAGGAGTTACCAGAGACTAAGAGGCTCCCCTCCCACTCCCATCAGGGAGGCCGGGAGAAACCCCTGACCAGACAACATGGGGGCAGTAAACCCAGGGGCGTAGGGAAATTCCCAGGGAGAGAGGAATCCCCCAGCCTGCCACTAAGAGGAAGCACACTACCCACCGAGGCAAAGAAAGAAAGAAAGAGAGAGAAAGAGCTCTGCCACCATAATCATTATTTCAGTATTAAAGGACAAAACAACAAGCAGTAATAAGTGTATCCAATAGGCTGAATTATGGGATCATATAGCAGAAAGTCTTTCCAGCTTATTTTTAAGTGTTCCTGGGCTATTAATTTACAGTGCAATTTGAGTACCCACATCAATTTTAAGATTCAGTATTATAGTTTAATTCAACTTTCAGAGATTTTTTTCTGAAGAAAAAATATTTATGTTTATGGTATTTGTGTGTTTCAGCAGACACCAGAGTGTCTTTGTATTAAGGAAACATGCTATTCTAATATTTAGCAGTGTAAGACAGCTTTACTGTTATAAAACAGGGTACCCCAATACTCTTGAGGGGCAATACAAATAAGGAAAAAAAGGTGGACACCTTCCTACACATGTGCAGAGTAGTAGGTATAGTCAGAATTACAAGATAAAAGAGGTTTCAGAGTAGCAGCCATGTTAGTCTGTATTCACAAAAAGAAAAGGAGTACTTGTGGCACCTTGGAGACTAACAAATTTATTAGAGCATAAGCTTTTGTGAGCTACAGCTCACTTCAGCTGTAGCTCACGAAAGCTTATGCTCTAATAAATTAGTCTCTAAGGTGCCACAAGTACTCCTTTTCTTTTTAAGATAAAAGAGGGCTCCCAAATTGGGTCAAATGAGTTCTCTTCAGGAAAGCTCCAGCAGGAAGCATCCCTCTACTGATGCTCAATTGGCAAGGCAGCCATCAGACCCTAGAATATCATTAAAAATGTGAGTATAACTATATTTGTAACTTGTGCATTGGTCTTTATAGGATTTCTATGTTCTTGGGTAATCACAACTTTAATTAAAACAACAAGGAGTCCGGTGGCACCTTAAAGACTAACAGATTTATTTGATCATAAGCTTTCGTGGGCAAAAACCTCACTTCTTCAGATGCATGGAGTGAAAGTTACAGATGCAGACAAATATGCTGACACATGAAGAGAAGGGAGTTAACTCAGAAGTGGAGAACCAGTGCTGATAGGGCTAATTCTGTCAGGGTAGATGTAGTCCACTCCCAACAATAGGTGTCAATTCCAGGAGAGGCAAAGCTGCTTCTGTAATGAGCCAGCCATTCCCAGTCCTGATTCAAGCCCAAATTAATGGTGTTAAATTTGCAAAATGAATTTTAGTTCTGCTGTTTCTCTTTGAAGTCTGTTTCTGAAGTTTTTTTGTTCAAGTATAGCTACTTTCAAATCTGTTATAGAATGTTCAGGAAGATGGAAGTGTCTCCCACTGGCTTTTGTGTGTTACCATTCATGATGTCCAATTTGTGTCCATTTATTCTTTTACATAGGGAATATAATTACAGAAGCAGCTTTGCCTCTCCTGGAATTGACACTTCCTTATATATTGTTGGGAGTGGACTACATCCACCCTGATCGAATTGGCCCCGTCAACACTGGCTCTCCACTTGTGAAGTCACTCTTTTCTCTTCATGTGTCAGTGTATTTATGTCTGCATCTGTAACTTTCACTCCATGCATCTGAAGAAGTGAGGTTTTTACCCACGAAAGCTTATGATCAAATAAATCTGTTAGTCCTTAAGGTGCCACCAGACTCCTTGTTGTTTTTGTGGATACAGACTAACACGGCTTCCCCCGATACATAACTTTAATTGTAACTTTAATAAAAGGTGTAAAATAGACTAGATCTTGTACTTGTGAATGTACGTGTGGTCACTATCCTTGGTCTTATGTTTTCCTAGAGACTAACTCTGAAGCAAGTAGCAGAGGTGACTTTCATTCTGTTGAGTTTAAAACTAGCCACTAGAGCTGAACACATAGTGGTGTAATACAACATTACTACATTCACTTTAAATAAAATAAAAGGCTACATTTCCACAAATCTGGTCATGATCCACAGCAGAAGGGATGGAGGGAGGGTAGTGGAATACAGATAGAGACCACACATCTTGAAGATGGTATTGCTGGCTGCAGGACTGCTGTCCCCACAGCTGTACCTACAGAAGAAGTCAGGACTTATGCATAGTATCTTGTAAAAGTGCGTATGGAGTCTTAGAATGCTGGGTCCTGGATCTTTTAGCTCAGTGGTTTGAGCATTGGCCTGATAAACCCAGGGTTGTGAGTTCAATCCTTGAGGGGGCCATTTAGGGATCTGGGGCAAAAATTGGGAATTGGTCCTACTTTGAGCAGTAGGTTGGACTAGATGACCTCCTGAGGTCCCTTCCAACCATGGTATTCTATTCTATGAATTCTTTAGATGCTTGTCCCTCAAAAGAATTGGGTTCTGGACAAATGAATAAAAACTCCATCCCTTTAGTTGACAGAAGAGAGAAGCATTTCTCAAAGATGTGGCAGGCTCCAAAATGGCTTAGTTGATTTGAAGGGCCACCCTAGAAGGCCAGAGAGCTGGAGGATGTCCAATAGATCATGTGTCCTGGACCTTTGAGAGGTATCTGGAGCTTGGTTGCTATCCTCTGTAACAGTTCCTGATACTGCCCGTGATCATCAGGTGTGGAGGATGACAAATCCATTAGAACTGGCAGGACTGGTGGAATCAGCTCAACTTCTTCTTCCGTAAACTTTGATGGAGTCAGTTAATATCAACTGGGAGAGGGAGGGTGGGTGTGATTCTTGCACAGATACAGGACATCTGCTATATGGATCCTACAGAGTCCAGTAGGCAGGATTGGCAGGGTTGGGTGGGGACCTCCAAAGCACAGTATACCAATTGGCTGTGAGGAGACATATTCCAAAGGAGGTGGAAGGTTCCAATACCTTGTGTGGGTTCTATCCCAGCTTGTTTCCCTCACATGGGAAGATTCATTTGAAGCATCAGATTCACTTGATGAAATAATCAGCTTCTGCCCTACCAGCAGTGCCTGTGGTACTGGTAGGAGGATGTTCCAAGTTGTAGGAGAGGATCTTCTTCTTGTGGTGCTCTCTTTGGATGTGGGGGTGTCTCTAAGAAGAGCTGGGACCAACAGAAGAGGAGATTGGGGGTAGAACAAAGTGAAAATATTCTTTGATGAGGTAAAAGTGTTGGTCTTTCCTGGCATTTGGGGAGCCCCTGAAGAGGGAGACCAGCAAATCCAGGGTGTCCAATGGTCTAGTATTTCAAGGATCCCACATAGACTACATTGGAACTAATGAAGCATGCAGCTCGCAGATAAATAGGTTTTTTGGCTTGTGGGATAGAGCTGAAATTATTATCAGATCTTTCTTCCTTCTCTCCTTTCTTTCTTAAACAGCAGGATTATGAGAACCTAACTCCTTAGGACCCACACACAAAAACTCACCTGACTTGGCCCAAGATGGAGAAGGATGTTTTTTTTTACTTAGAGGCCGATCTGGATGGGGAATATATCCTTATGCCTATACTCACGATCCCTAGTCTCATGAGAGTTTCTTAGGCTTAAGAGTTTTAGCCTGTGCTCCAGAGCTCGCGTTTAGAGGGGCACTGTTTGCAGTCTGAGGCCACTATACGGTGGGGTCTCCCCAGCCTGGATCTGAATGGGTCTCAGCCTGCTCCATGAAGGGCAGCCATAGACAGAGTTCTCGTCCCTCATGAGTTCGGAAAGGGAAGGATCAGCAGATACTGCACTTGGTGACGATGTGAGCCTCACCGAGGCAATAAAGGCAGCAATAGTGTTCATCAGGGAGAAAGAAAGGGACAAGAGACAGTTCTTGAATGCTAGGACTCTAGCACAGTCCCTCTGCAGAGAATAGCTTCCCAGGGCAGGGAGAACTAATCTAATGTAAAAACACTGCAAACACCATGTCTCAACTACTAAAAATACTAACACTATTTACAAATTATTGGGGCTGTCAATTAATCGCAGTTAACTTACGCGATTTACTCAAAAAAATTAATCGCAATTAAAAAATGAATCGTGTTTAATCACACTTTTAATCTCTCTGTTCAACAATAGATTACCAATTGAAATTTATTAAATATTTTTGGATATTTTTCTACATTTTCAAATATATTGATTTCAATTACAATATAGAATACAAAGTGTACAGTGCTCACTTTATCATTTTACAGTGCAAATATTTGTAATCAAAAATAATAAAAAAAATACATGGTATTTTTCAATCATGAAAGTGGAATTTACAAATGTAGATATTTTTTGTTACATAACTGCACTCAAAAAAACAAAACAATGTAAAACTGCAGAGCTTACAAGTCCAACCAGTCCTACTTCTTGTTCAGCCAATCACTAAGACACAACAAGTTTGTTTACATTTACGGGAAATAATGCTGCCCACTTCTTATTTACAATGTCACCTCAAAGTGAGAACAGGCATATGCATGGCAGTTTTGTAGCTGGCATTGCAAGGTATTTATGTGCCAAATATGCTAAACATTCGTTTCGGCCACCATTCCAGAGGACATGCTTCCATGGTGATGATGCTTGTTTAAAAAATGCATTAATTAAATTTGTGACTGAACTCCTTGGGGGAGAATTGTGTGTCTGTTCTGAGTTTTACCTGCATTCTGCCATATATTTCATGTTATAGCAGTTGTGACTCGTTGGATCACAGAAACCCTTTTGGGACTGCCACCTGATGTGCCTAGACTACCTCTGAGCCCGTTTTCCCTACCAGCTTGGGACTTCAGTACCTTGCCTTGTTTGAGCCAGACACACTTGCCTGCTGTGCAAACAGATCCAAGTCTGAACCACGTTCCCTTACAAGCTACAGACTTAACTGAAAACAGCTTAAGAAGTGCTTCTGCCTTCAGCACTCAGATGCCCAGCTCCCAATGGGGTCCAAACCCCAAATAAATCTGTTTTACCTTGTATAAAGCTTATACAGGGTAAACTTGTTCGCCCTCTATAACACTGAGAGAGAGATATGCACAGCTGTTTGCCCCCCCCCCAGGTATTAATACTTACTCTGGGTTAATTAATAAGTAAAAAGTGATTTTATTAAATACAGAAAGTAGGATTTAAGTGGTTCCAAGTAATAACAGGCAGAACACATTAAATTACCAAGAAAAATAAAAACAGCACACACGAGTCTAAGCCTAAAACAATAGAAAACTGAATACAGATAAAATCTCACCCTCAGAGATGTTTCAATAAACTTCTTTCTCAGATTGGACGCCTTCCTAGTCTGGGCCCAATCCCTTTCCCTGGTACAGTCTTTGTTCCAGCTCAGGTGGTAGCAAGGGGATTTTTCATGACTGTAGCCCCCTTTGCTCTGTTCCATCCCCTAATATAGCTTTTGCACAAGATGGGAATCCTTTGTCCCATTCTGGGTTCACACCCCTCCTTCTAAATGGAAAAGCACCAGATTAAAGATGGATTCCAGTCCAGTGACATGATCACATGTCACTGTAAGACTTTATTACCCACTTGCCAGCACAAATGGATATAGGAAGACTTACAAGTAAACAGAGCCATTTACAACCAATTGTCCTGGTTAATGGGAGCCATCAAGATCCAAGCCACCATTAATGGCCTACACTTTGCATAATTACAATAGGACCTCAGAGTTATATTTCATATTTCTAGTTTCAGAATGATACACTTGTACAAATTGGATGACCACACTCAGTAGATTATAAGCTTTGAAATGATACCTTACAAGAGACCTTTTGCATGAAGCATATTCCAGTTACATTATATTCACACTCATTAGCATATTTTCATAAAATCATATGGAGTGCAACATCATAGCAGTCTCGGATGATGACCCAGCACATGCTGTTCATTTTAAGAACACGTTCACTGCAGATCTGACAAAACGCAAAGAAGGTACCAATGTGAGATTTCTAAAGATGGCTACAGCACTCGACCCAAGGTTTAAGAATCTGAAGTGCCTTCCAAAATCTGAGAGGGACAAGACGTGGAGCATGTTTTCAGAAGACTTAAAAGAGCAACACTCCGATGCAGAAACTACAGAACTGAACCACCAAAAAAAGAAAAATCAACCTTCTGCTAGTGGCATCTGAATCAGAATGATGAAAATGAACATGTGTTGGTCCGCACTGCTTTGGATTATTATTGAGCAGAACCCGTCATCGACATGGATGCATATCCTCTGGAAGGGTGATTGAAGCATGAAGGGACATATGAATGTTTAGCGCATCTGACACGTAAACATTTTGTGACGCCAGCTACAACAGTGCCATGAAAACACCTGTTGTGACTTTCAGGTGACACTGTAAATTAGAAGCAGGCAGCATTATCTCCTGCAAATGTAAACAAACTTGTCTGTCTGAGCAATTGACTGAACAAGAAGTAGGACTGGATGGACTTGTAGGCTCTAACGTCTTACATTGTTTTTATTTTTTAATGCAGGTTTGTTTTGTTTTTGTTTTTCTACATAATTCTACATTTGTAAGTTCAACTTTCATGATAAAGAGATTGCACAACATTATTTGTATTAGGTGAATTGAAAAATACTATTTCTTTTGTTTTTTACTGTGCAAATATTTGTCATAAAAATAATATAAAGTGAGCACTGTACACTTTGTATTCTGTGTGGTAACTGAAATCAATATATATGAAAAATGTAGAAAACATCCAAAAATATTTAAATTAATTGTATTCTATTATTCTTTAACAATGCAATTCATTACATGATTAATCACAATTAATTTTTTTAATTGCTTGACAGCCCTATAAATTATATTTACAGGTATTCAAATAAAGGAAGATTGAAGTGACACAGGATTCCAACTCACATCATGTGGCAGTAAGAAGGAACTGGAGAGGTATCAGTCCACACTGCCCTTTATACTCTTGGTCCAGAGCATGAGAAGACAAACTGTGCATGTCAGACCAGACATAGGTTACTAAAAGTTTCCCAATTCAGGTGTATGATACACATGCGTACCCATTTGCAGAATACACACAAGGACCATCAATTGAAGAACTACCATGATTTATAATACTATCAAATGCGCACAAGAGTCTTGCATAAAATCCATGTTTTGTGCAATGTCAAAGGAGGCGATGTGATCCCCCCACCAAATTTTTTTTTCAAAAACATGTCTATTTTTCCCCTTGCTGTTTATAGTAATGAACCCTTAGAAGATGGCCACTTCTGTTTCCTGACAGTTTTCCCTTCCATTGTGTCAAGTCGTACATTATAAACATTCCCAATCCCAGAGGGACACGATCAACCTAAAATACAGTCACTTGTTTAAAATGATTTAGAAGTAGTTTCAGGTTCTGTTCCCCACACAAACAGGGGCAACTGACTAAGATCCCAATCTAGGCAGATTCTGATCAAGGTCTTAACTGACCAACAGGAGAAACATGACTACCTACAAAAGTTTCAACTTTCAGTTACAGTAATCTTATTACTTGTAAAAAAAAAATATGGTAACTAATATAAATATGCAGAGTGACTTTTTTTTTTTTAGTTGATGGCAGTCCTATAATGGCAATTACTGGATCCAGTAGTAATAAAAACAGAGTAACTGGTTGTTAGTGTCATCGGTATTTTTAAAAGGCCTGAATACATAAATGTTTGCTTAGAGAATTTGGTCTTTTTGGTGCCATTCAGCTGGATGCTCTTACACTTATGATTCAGCCAGCTCTCCATTCATCCTCCACCTTCCCCACCCACAAGTTCTGGGACTATGTATTTTGAGAAATACAAATATCTTCTGATTGAATCCATCTCTCTCCACAGCTGTTGCCAATGGCATTATCCAGAGTTAACCCCTCACAAACAACTCAAGACAAACTGGTTTGAACCATTCACATGTATTAATTCATTTACACCAAATGAATGTGAATTTGCTACCTTTGCAGGTGAAGCATTTGATGTGAAAATGCTTGGACTGGACACGGAGCACTTCGCCTTTACATGGCTCCTCACATTTATGGCAGTGGATGACAGGCTTCTCAGTGGAGTGGTGAGGTTCTTGGGAATGGGCCACTGTAAAAATAAAATATATCATTGTAAGAAAAGGACTACAGGGTTTTCCTCCCTTCACATATCTATGCTCTCAGCCACCAGTGAGTGGTATATAATCTCTCCATAGATTACGTTGTACACCCATACAACAAATTAATATGTTAACAGGAGATTCTGTGCACCTGTACCCTTTCCATAAAATGGTGTTTTAAACCATGCCCAATATCTGCCTTATCGCACTGAGACAGGCAGGGAAATAGAAAGAGAACAAATCCCTTAGTGATTTTGGTCACTCTCCCTGTCACTGATTCCACAAGTACTGCCTACAGTTCCAGAGGGCATACCCAGTGTACCTGAAGACATACAACAAGCAAGCAGGGCAGAAAGAAACTGGGTAAACATAACCTGAGCAGGAAGCCCAACCAAGCAGAATGAACAGAAACAAAATACAAATGTGGGAAGTCAAATCAACACAGCTACTTGGGTTTATGTACTACTTACTGCATTAGAATCCTATCTGATGTGAAGAGTTAGAGTCCTAGGGAGGGATGTGATGCACAGAAAAATTGGAGTCTCCCAGCTACTGTATACAAGAGCGCAAGCACAGAAACATGTGTCTGAAGTTAGAAGAATAAAAGGAAGCCATCTGGCTTGTTCTTATTCCTGTTGACTTCAACAGAATGTAGCTCGTGTGTAGAGGAACAAGCCAGACTTAGGAAATGCTATAGAGCAGTGGTTCCCAAACTGGGGTTCGTGAACCCCTGGGGGTTCGCAAATGTTACAGTGGGTTCTTGGGAAAAAATTCCCTAAGGGCGGATAGAGCTGTCCCTAGGGATCCCGGCCAGTACAGGGCCAGCAGTCCGGAGTCCCTGGACTTCCAAGAGCTAAGCAGATCAAAGCAAGAAAATCTATCACACTGAGGAGATTTAAACCTCAAGACTCCTTATTAGAAATGGAAAGGGAAGTGGATATTTTTTGCTGTTTTTAAAATTAAATAGGCAGCTAGTATTGTTTTTAAAATTATTATGAAGAACAAGTTTAAGCTTTGTTGTAACGTGCATTGTTTGCCTGGACTGCTCAAGACCTGAATGCTTGTGTAGGAGGAACTCCGAGTTGGCTTCTTAAATACCTTCATGCTGTTTCACATCTGATATTTCTTGATGAAACCTAGGAGCCTTGTCTTATATCAGGCTTATTCAAAGTGATACAAGCTACGAAAGTGAGATCTTGGAAGAGTGTTGCCATTTTCATAATAATATAAAAATATTGTAAAGATAAATAATTAATAGTGTGTAATAAGCATGTCATAAAAACAAAATTTGATGTTTCCAAGATCACTGCTTTTGTAATTTATACTCAGGTAAAGGAGAAAATCCCTGAAAATATTCATTTTTAGGAGGGGGTTCGTGAAACTTGACATTTTACTGAAAGGAGTTCACAGGTTGTTAAAGTTTGGGAACCACTGCTATAGAAGACAGAAGTGGGCAAAGTCATCCTCAATTTAAGCTTGCAAAGTAGCCAGAAGAGAACTTGTAGATACTGCTTATTGGTGCTCCACCTTTCAGCACAATTCCCAAGCATAGACTCACAGAATGGTTGGGAAAGAACAGTGATAAGGGGAAGAGTATTCTGTGTTTTGATCACACAGACATTCCACTTTGCCCTAAATTCTTAACTTCAGTAAGTACTACAACGAGTAGCTTCTAAACAGGAGCAGAAGTAAAGATCTCGTTAGCGTTATATCCACACTTTACTGTGCTAATAAAACCGTGACTGCTCCATATTTTATTTCTGACCGGCAATGTTTAACTTTCACTTAAGAGCTGTCTGAAATGAGGCTAAGTTCCCAATAAACCCCTCAAGGACTGTAATGGAAAAGCATGGCTACATGGGCTAAATCAATACAGAATTTGGCTCAGTTTGTGTTATCTGAGGTAGTTAATGGTGCCCCAAACAATGCCTGTGATTTTTCTTCTTTTACTAGCAGAAAGTTGAGCTCATTATACTATTCTCAAAATAGTGACATTGCTCACCAATATATTTTTTGGATAACACATACATGCTCTGTGTTTCTACCTTCCTTGAATCTCCATATTGCATTCTGCTGCCATTTGGATAAAGTTCTATCGGGTACATATTCATGGCATATTCAGCACCATACACTGAGTACTACCCCTCTTGCTCTCAGACCCTTTCCCACTGCTCTGCTCTCAACTCCTGCTACTCCCTCGCCCTACAGCTTGCCAGACATCCTTCCTGGTCACGCTCTGACACTCTCTTTCACTCTAAACTTTGCACCTTCCTTCGCACCACTGTTTACAGTCACCACAGCCTCCCATCTAGTATGCGCCATGCAAGTTCCCCCTCTTCCTTCAATAAACTTCTGGAAATTTACCTACCACTTCATCAGGTACTTTTGCTATAAAGCCACTCTGTTTTATTCTTTTTTGTACGTGCTCATATCTTTAGAGCATAAATTTGTTGGGGAAGAGACTTCGCTATTTTGTACAGTTTATCTATTCTGCACATTTGGTGGACAATACATAGTAAACAGAAAGAAAAAACAACAGTACTAAACCTAAAGGAAATCATGTATTTTAGGCAACAATTTATATCTTCAAATTCAGCTAAACTTATAATTCAGCAGCTGTCATTTGGTTAGCGCAGTTTTTTTATTTAAAACATTTAGAGAAAGCTTAGCTGCCTGGATTCCTTGACTGAAATATGAAGCTTTACCTCTTCCTCTGTGGTATATATCATCTCATCTATATCCCTAGAACTGTGATTCAATTCACATGAGTAAGCAGAACACAGAGGGGGATACCGACTAATATTTTAATTAGCAGTTACTTCTAAATAAGAACCCATAAGTACATTGCCTTGAGTGAACCTCTCCTAATCTGTAATGCAATACTATTTTTGGAGTGGAAGAGCAGAGGTTATTCTTCCAAGCAAGACTATTAAATAGTGTATTAACTTAAAGTGAGCTGTAGCTCACGAAAGCTTATGCTCCAATAAATTTGTTAGTCTCTAAGGTGCCACAAGTCCTCCTTTTCTTTTTGCGGATACAGACTAACACGGCTGCTACTCTGAAACCTGTATTAACTTAGTTACATGTTTAAGTAGTACAATAGAAGAAGAAAAATCCAAACCTATTAGAAACTCCTGCCTTGTATTATTTTAAAATACTATGAGCAAAACTTGCCTCTCTGATCTAAATGGTGGGGAATGGGCAAGACCCTGGGCCCACTGAAGATAATAGCAAAGCTCCCATTAGTAACCCCCCACCCCACAATATTCTACTCTAACTCCTTAATAAATTCTGTGCACACCAGAGTCCTGATACCCCTTATATATCTGAGACAAGAGTTTTGCCCCATATTTGGAATGAAATAAAAGGAAAATAGGGCCAAAACTGGGAATCAATATTGAATTGACAGGTTTCAGAGTAGCAGCCGTGTTAGTCTGTATTCGCAAAAAGAAAAGGAGTACTTGTGGCGCCTTAGAGACTAACAAATTTATTTGAGCATAAGCTTTCGTGAGCTACAGGAATGCATCCAATGAAGTGAGCTGTAGCTCACGAAAGCTTATGCTCAAATAAATTTGTTAGTCTCTAAGGTGCCACAAGTACTCCTTTTCTTATTGTATTGACAGTAATGAGTTAACTTTCTCATTACGGCTTGCCTTTCACGGCCGTTTAAGTTAACACAATGCTCCCAGCTGCCATGTCCAATCTGTGCTCTCTGATGGAGCTAATTACAGTGCCCATCATACTGGCATCAGCTCTGGCTTTGATATCGAGGTTCAACAACCAACTGCTGCTCCTTCCCAAGGAGTCACTTGCAAGCTTTTCCTTTTGGATATCTATATTACACAGCAAAGGTTTCAGTGCCAGAGGTGATTCTTTTCACATTCACCAGCGAGCACGTGACTGGGAATTAAAAGGGGGGTAGGGGGAGGAGAAAGAGTGACACGCCATGCGGGAGAATGATTATGAAACTACTCCTGACTACAGACCCCTTTAAAAACAGGTTTATGACGAAAGTTCAGCTGCAGTCAGAAAAATGATTATGTACAAGTTTATTGGACACTTGTAAGCTGGAGGCTGATTTGGCAGTGGGGCCCATGAGCAGGGTTTAGCAGACATCTCAGCCTGGCACTGGAAGTCCCACCTGTATCAGCACGGACACCTCTACTCCAGAAATGATTTACCCTCTGGATTTTTGCCCTGGCAGGGATGGGGCTAGAGAGTTGCTCTAAAACCCATGATCAAGGCTCTGCTAATCAAGTCACCAAGAGAGGAAGGATGGCCCAGTGGCTAGGGCACCAGCTTAAGATTTGAGATCTGGGTTTGATTTCATGCATGACCTTGGGAAAGCCACTTAGCCTTTCTGTGCCTCAGTCCTCCAGCTATAAAATGGAGATAACAGCACTGTCTCTCACAGGGGAATTGTGAGGCAAAATGCATTAAAGATTGTGAGACACTCAGACACTAGTAAACATGGTCGTACCCCTTCCCCATCCATTTTTGGGGATGCTCTTCACTAGAAAATAAGGTTGCGTTAGACCACGACCCTGAGAATCATGTTAATTCACTTTACTTTAAAGCATCAGCCCAAACAGGCTCCTGAAGGCTATATTCGAACACTACCTTATTTTCTAGTCAGACAAGCCCTAGGCATGGTGCTGGCCAGCTCAGGACAGACTTTTCAGCAGAAGGAGGTCTTGCTCTGGGCTATGCTAGGAAATGCCAGAACCACCCAGGCCTGAATCAAGCCCCTTGTTTAGAAGATCTCTGCAAACCTCTGGAGACGTGAAAGAAAGCCATATCATCATGAAGGCAATTAAAAGTTTGCCATTTCCCAGAACCTAGGAGCATCATCTGCTTTAGAATAATATGCCAAACCTTATAATAAAAAAAAAATCTGTAAACATCTCAAACACTTCTCTAAAATATTTTTTACCAAATTAAAAACAAACAAACAGATAAAGCATATATAAACAGAAGGACTTTGTGAGATGAAAGACAGTCATAACACAAAGCTTCCCATATGTATAGCATATGGTTATAAGCATCTTGTGGCAGCAGCCATTTTTTGTTCTGTTTGTACAGCAACTAGCACAATGGGGTTCTGGTCCAGGACTGGGTGTCCTAGATGCTACTGCAATACAAAGAATAACGTGCATACATACCATAGAGCTAGTGTGAAATTAATGAAATTCAAGTACTCACTGACTCTAAGACAAAGTTGCACCAGTGTAACTAAAAGTGTAATTTCATACTGAGGTAACTAAGCCAGAGCAAGTCTGTGCTGACACTTGACTCAGTTGAAACCTGATATACCCATTTAGCTCATCAGTACATTTACTGGAGTAGGCAAAACTGATACACCTAGTTTTAAATCAGTGTAAGATTCCACACAGGGGTTTGCACCAGTTTAACTAGCCAGACTTTTAAAAACTAGATTTAGTTGAACGAGTGCAACTTGTGTGTAGAAAAGCCCTAAAAGAAATGCTAATAATACAGTGATCAAAAATGTATGAGTATTTCTTTGACTATTTAGCTAAATTTATCTTTTTCAAGCTTAACTGTGAAGCCTACATTGTATATATTGAAGCCTTAGCTGTTACAGTGCTTCCAGCTTTGCTCTAAATTCAATCCATGAAAACAAGAGATCACCAAAACAAATCTTCAATGATGTTTCTTGTTAATTTGTAGGGCAGATACAATTTTGGAAGTTAAATTGTGTGCTGGAAACAGCAACAGGGCCATTTCCTTCATAAAGAACCAAATTTGAAGCCAAAATTATGTGCAGAAGAACTGTCGAAGACAAATTAATTTAAGTTCCTGGGATTTTTAACAAACCAAGTTAACTAAGACATTGTCCCTTAGTTTAGTACAGGATTCCACTAAGTCAACAAGCCAGATAGGTACACTGTCTGTTAAATAGCTCACTTAGCCCTTTGAGTGTCCATGCTATGAACAGGACACACAACAGTCCTGCTGCCCCCTTTACCTGGACTCTCTTTTCCTACTCAGAAAAATCAGTTACACCATTTTTAAGTGGAACACATCAGGTCCCACAGTTATTTGAGGAGACAAGAATCATCCAGTGCTGCAACCTCTTGGTGTTTGGAGTCTTGCTTTACGGTAACCTCACTCGCTGGGTGCATTTTCCAGCCACCTGCTATTCTTTAAGGAAACCTCATCTTAGTCATGATCTGGTAATGTATATTTTATTGCATTTTGTATCTGTGCTACACTGGCCTAAATCTGGAGTAATTCCACTGGTCTAGATTTGCAACAGAGTAACTCAGTTCAGAATCCAGCCCTTTGGAAGTAATATTAAAGTCTGCTCTATGAGAGAGACCTAATTTAAAAGAAATGGCAATGCTCATCTCCCACAACACTGTTCCAAAGACAGAGACTGATAACACAACTTCCACTTGACTAAAGCACATTCCTTAGGGTGACCATACGTCCTGTTTCGGCTGAGACAGTCCCTTTTTTAAGCCCTGTCCTGGCCATCCCAACTTTTTTGGTGATGATCAGTTTGCAAGAGCAAATGGGACAAATGCCCAGTTTTGCCAAAAAAGTGGGGTGGGAGGATACCCCTAGCGTATCATAGAGGAATGTGTGGGGGAACGGAAGGGCAACACCAGCCCCCGCAGGGGGGAGGGAGGGCTCAGATGAGAGCATGGGCCAAGTGTGTGAGCGGCACAGGCTGGCCCCACACAGGCAGGTGGCTCGGGCAGGCCCCGCATGGGCCTGGGGGCTGAGCATTTCGGGCCGAGGAGGGAGGGGGATTGGGGAGAGTGGGACAGGCCAGCTCCACATGGGTGCAGCTCATGCCAACTGCTGACGCTAGCCCTGGGTTGGGGAGGAGGGTGGTTGGGCTAGCCCAGGCTGTGTCCCATTTTCCCTTTGGGGAAATATGGTCACCTTAGGGGTGCGGTGCGGAGGAATGTGAAGAGGTGAGCAGTGATGCCAGTCCTGCGCGGGGAGGGTGAGGAGGGAGGAAACAGGGCTCCAGCAGGCAAGGGGAAGAGAAAGGGTTCCAGCATGTGGGGAGCAGGCAGGGTTCGAGTGTCCAGAAACAGCCTCAAAGGGACGGGGTGGGGGTGGGGAGATTCAGGCTAGCAGCTGGGCCGGGGGGCTCGGGCAAATGGCTGAGGCCACCCCCGTGGGGTGTCCCATTTTCCCGTTGGAAAATATGGTCACCCTAACGTTCCTAAAATAAAGGGACGTTTGCTGTGGGAGTTTTAAATCTGTAAAGTCACTGCTGCCTTCTGAAAAGCAGCTCCTGGGACAAAAAGGGCAATGGCCATTGTGTGCATCACTGTCTTAGCCAAGGACAGTCACTGTTTCATAGAATCATAGAATATCAGGGTTGGAAGGGACCCCAGAAGGTCATCTAGTCCAACCCCCTGCTCAAAGCAGGACCAAGTCCCAGTTAAATCATCCCAGCCAGGGCTTTGTCAAGCCTGACCTTAAAAACCTCTAAGGAAGGAGATTCTACCACCTCCCTAGGTAACGCATTCCAGTGTTTCACCACCCTCTTAGTGAAAAAGTTTTTCCTAATATCCAATCTAAACCTCCCCCATTGCAACTTGAGACCATTACTCCTCGTTCTGTCATCTGCTACCATTGAGAACAGTCTAGAGCCATCCTCTTTGAAACCCCCTTTCAGGTAGTTGAAAGCAGCTATCAAATCCCCCCTCATTCTTCTCTTCTGCAGACTAAACAATCCCAGCTCCCTCAGCCTCAGTTTAGCCCACTCTATCCCCAACTGGAAATTACAGCCATTACTTGAACAGTAACATTTCTAAGATTAAAAAAAAAAACCTTAAAAAAGAAAACAAAAACGACAGCCACCCAATATTTCTGTGCCTGACCCTTGCTCCTAATGCAAGACTGTTTTGGAAACCAAAGAACCATGCTGATGAATGCTAACTCAATTGCAGGTTCTGCTGGCAGAGCTCCATACCTCTGCTGCAAACCACAGAAGAGCTTGGCTCTTTACCACAAATCAGAGAGACGCTTCTGGGAAACGTCTCACTAGGAGGATGCTCTAAAGGCGAGGTCACAGCAAACACACTGGGCCCAATCCTGCTCCCCACTGAAATCAATGGCAAAACTGCAGTTGAAGGGGAGCAGGATCTGGACCCGCTGTGCTTTAGAAAGTATTGACTTTTGTCTGAGCCTCATTAGCACTTGGTCATTTTCCAGATTCAGACATATTTGCACATTGGCAGACTCAGCCTGGCAGGCAGGAAACGGAGTCACACTCTTCCAGTCTACAAGGCAAGGTGGATTGATTTAAATAAGGATTTAAGTCACCTAAAAGAAAGTCTCGATTTTAATCAACCGTTTGTATTGGTAGTTCATTTATTTTCTTTAAAAAAATGGTGCATTCTCGTTGGTTGATATAACAGCTAAAACATGTTGATTTACAACTAAACAGAGCCTTCACACTAGATCTGGAATGTGCGCTACCTTGGAGGGTGCACTATAACTACATACATTTATTTAAGCAATTATATAGCTTAATATATAATTTTGTTAACTGTACATTTTCAGTAGGTTAGAAAATGGTGACTGATATATGGCTTATTTACTAAATATTAATTTTGTTCAGGATTTGTGTCAAGCTGCATTAGGGTGTAACTAGAATTTGAACACAAAATAGCAGATAAAATGTATTTTTATGAAACAGAACAAGCCTTTAATAGTCATGACCTATTGTGCCACATTTATAAAACTTGACTTCAAAACTTGGAATCAGAGGAAAAACAGCTTTCTTTATATAGAAAAGAAGCCTTTAACTCAACATCAAGTGATTCATCGCCTGTGTCCACTCCCAGTTTCTGGCAATCATGTACCATATGCCAAACTAGAGAATGAGATGAGTCATTTGAGTTACCCATCTAGATATGGAAAGCACAAGTCGTGTCTATTCTAGCCTAGTCCTGTAAAAGGAAATTTGTTAATTCCTTAGCAAAAAAGGGTTGGGAATAATTTGGCAACAGTTTAGCAAAGGGACTTGAGAATAACTAGCACTTTTTCTCGTTAATGCCATAACACACGTTCTGTCAGTCTCAGTTTTCCCACTAGAATTAATGAAGTGAATCTACGTTATCTATTCTCAAGGCTTCTATCGATAGCTAGAGAGGTGAATCATGGGCATGATCACAGCATAACAACTGATTGTTCTGTTTTGACTCAGCGTGGTAGCTGTATCAACAAAAACAACAAGGAGTCCTTGTGGCACCTTAGCGACTAACAAATTTATTTTGACATAAGCTTTCGTGGGCTAGAACCCACTTCATCGGATGCATGGAGTGAAAATACAGGAGCAGGTATAAATACATGAAACGATGAGGATCAGTTTACCAAGTGTGAGATCAGTCTAACGAGATAAATAAACTAATAGCAGGATACCAAGGAAGGAAAAATAATAAAAGTGGCAATTCTTCAACAAAAAACTTCAAAAACAGACTCCAATGTGAAGCTGCAGAACTGGAATTAATTTGCAAACTGGATACCATCCGATTAGGCATAAATAGAGACTGGGAGTGGTTGGGTCATTACAAAACCTAAACTTAACTTCCGCAATACCAGGAGCAAAGAGTCCTGTGGCACCTTATAGACTAACAGACGTATTGGAGCATAAGCTTTCGTGTGTGAATACTCACTTCGTCAGATGCATATAGTGGAAATTGCCAGAGGCTGGTATAAATATGCAAGCAAGAATCAGGCTAGGGATAACAGGATGAGGCTCTCTTCTAGCAGTTGAGGTGTGAACACCAATGGAGGAGAAACTGCTTTTGTAGTTGGCGAGCCAGTCACAGTCTTTGTTTAATCCTGAGCTAATGGTGTCAAATTTGCAAATGAACTGAAGCTCAGCAGTTTCTCTTTGAAGTCTGGTCCTGATGTTTTTTTGCTGCAGAATGGCTACCTTTAAATCTACTATTGTGTGTCCAGGGAGGTTGAAGTGTTCTCCTACAGGTTTTTGTATATTGCCATTCCTAATATCTGATTTGTGTCCATTTATCCAATACTAATTTCTCCCTACTGTTATTCACACCTTCTTGTCAACTGTCTCTCACTTCAAAAGTTAATTTTCCTCCCTTGATATCCTGCTGTTAATTGATTTATCTTGTTAGAATGACCTCACACTTGGTAAAGCAACCCCCCATCCTTTTACGTATTTATACCTGCTCCTGTATTTTCACTCCATGCATCCGATGAAGTGGGTTCTAGCCCACAAAAGCTTATGCCCAAAGCAATTTGTTAGTCTCGAAGGTGCCACAAGGACTCCTCGTTGTTTTTGTTTTGACTCACTCTCTCTCCACTCATTGCAGAGACTATAGCAACCGAAAAGGAAGATTTGTGGCACCTTAGAGACTAACAAATTTATTTGAGCATTTGAGCATAAGCTTTCATGAGCTACAGCTTACTTCATCGGATGCATTTGGTAGAAAATACAGTGGGTAGAATTATATACACACACAGAGAACTTGAAACAATGGGTTTTATCATACATACTGTAAGGAGAGTGATCACTTAAGATGAGCCATCACCAGCAGCAGGGTGGGGAAAGGAGGAAAACCTTTCATGGTGACAAGCAAGGTAGGCCATTTCTAGCAGTTAACAAGAACATCTGAGGAACAGTGGGGGGTGGAGTGGGGGGGAGAAACAACATGGGGAAATAGTTTTACTTTGTGTAATGACTCATCCATTCCCAGTCTCTATTCAAGCCTAAATTAATTGTATCCAATTTGCAAATTAATTCCAATTCAGCAGTCTCTCATTGGAGTCTGTTTTTGAAGCTTTTTTGTTGAAGGATAGCCACTCTTAGGTCTGTAATCGAGTGACCAGAGAGATTGAAGTGTTCTCCAACTGGTTTTTGAATGTTATAATTCTTGACGTCCGATTTGTATCCATTTATTTTTTTACGTATAGACTGTCCAGTTTGACCAATGTACATGGCAGAGGGGCATTGCTGGCACATGATGGCATATATCACATTGGTAGATGTGCAGATGAACGAGCCTCTGATAGTGTGGCTGATGTGATTAGGCTCTATGATGGTGTCCCCTGAATAGATATGTGGACAGAGTTGGCAAAGGGCTATGTTGCAAGGATAGGTTCCTAGGTTAGTGATTCTGTTGCGTGGTGTGTGGTTGCTGGTGAGTATTTGCTTCAGGTTGGGGGGCTGTCTGTAAGCAAGGACTGGCCTGTCTCCCAAGATCTGTGAGAGTGATGGGTCGTCCTTCAGGATAGGTTGTAGATCCTTGATGATGCGTTGGAGAGGTTTTATCAAAAAGGCTGACAAAGGAGGTGCTGTCGTCATCATGAATAGGATGGAATATGAACAAGAGGCTACTAGGCAGCTCTCCAACACCACTTTCTACAAGCCACTATCCTCTGATCCCACTGAGGGTTACCAAAAGAAACTACAGCATTTGTTCAAGAAACTCCCTGAAAATGCACAAGAACAAATCCGCACAGACACAGCCCTAGAACCCCGACCTGGGGTATTCTATCTGCTACCCAAGATCCATAAACCTGGAAATCCTGGACGCCCCATCATCTCAGGCATTGGCACCCTGACAGCAGGATTGTCTGGCTATGTAGACTCCCTACTCAGGCCCTATGTTACCAGCACTCCCAGCTATCTTCGAGACACCACTGACTTCCTGAGGAAACTACAATCCATTGGTGATCTTCCTAAAAACACCATCCTAGCCACTATGGATGTAGAAGCCCTCTACACCAATATTCCACACAAAGATGGACTACCAGCCGTCAGGAACAGTATCCCCGATAATGTCACGGCAAACCTGGTGGCTGAACTTTGTGACTTTGTCCTCACCCATAACTATTTCACATTTGGGGACAATGTATACCTTCAAAGCAGCGGCAATGCGATGGGTACCCGCATGGCCCCACAGTATGCCAACATTTTTATGGCTGGCTTAGAACAACGCTTCCTCAGCTCTTGTCTCCTAATGCCCCTACTCTATTTGCGCTACATTGATGACATCTTCATCATCTGGACCCATGGAAAAGAAGCCCTTGAGGAATTCCACCATGATTTCAACAATTTCCATCCCACCATCAACCTTAGCCTGGACCAGTGCACACAAGAGATCCACTTCCTGGACACTACGGTGCTAATATGCGATGGTCACATAAACACCACCCTATACCGGAAACCTACTGACCGCTATTCCTACCTACATGCCTCTAGCTTTCATCCAGATCATACCACACGATCCATTGTCTACAGCTAAGCTCTACGATATAACCGCATTTGCTCCAACCCCTCAGACAGAGACAAACACCTACAAGATCTCTATCATGCATTTTTACAACTACAATACCCACCTGCTGAAGTGAAGAAACAGATTGACAGAGCCAGAAGAGTACCCAGAAGTCACCTACTACAGGACAGGCCCAACAAACAAAATAACAGAACGCCACTAGCCTTCACCTTCAGCCCCCAACTAAAACCTCTCCAACGCATCATCAAGGATCTACAACCTATCCTGAAGGACGACCCATCACTCTCACAGATCTTGGGAGACAGACCAGTCCTTGCTTACAGACAGCCCCCCAATCTGAAGCAAATACTCACCAGCAACCATACACCACACAACAGAACCACTAACCTGGGAACCTATCCTTGCAACATAGCCCTTTGCCAACTCTGTCCACATATCTATTCAGGGGACACCATCACAGGGCCTAATCACATCAGCCACACTATCAGAGGCTCGTTCACCTGCGCATCTACCAATGTGATATATGCCATCATGTGCCAGCAATGCCCCTCTGCCATGTACATTGGTCAAACTGGACAGTCTCTACCTAAAAGAATAAATGGACACAAATCAGACGTCAAGAATTATAACATTCAAAAACCAGTCGGAGAACACTTCAATCTCTCCGGTCACTCGATTACAGACCTGAGGGTGGCTATTCTTCAACAAAAAAATTTCAAAACCAGACTTAAGCGAGAGACTGCTGAATTGGAATTAATTTGCAAACTGGATACAATTAACTTAGGCTTGAATAGAGACTGGGAATGGATGAGTCATTACACAAAGTAAAACTATTTCCCCATGTTAGTTCTCCCCCCCACCCCACCCCCCACTGTTCCTCAGATATTCTTGTTAACTGCTGAAAATAGCCTACCTTGCTTGTCACCATGAAAGGTTTTCCTCCTTTCCCCACCCTGCTGCTGGTGATGGCTCATCTTAAGTGATCACTCTCCTTACAGTATGTATGATAAAACCCATTGTTTCATGTTCTCTGTGTGTGTATATAATTCTCCCCACTGTATTTTCCACCAAATGCATCCGATGAAGTGAGCTGTAGCTCACGAAAGCTTATGCTCAAAAAATTTGTTAGTCTCTACGATGTCACAAGTACTCCTTTTCTTTTTGCGAATACAGACTAACACGGCTGCTACTCTGAAACCTATAGCAACTGAGATACTTCTGCCCATTACCTAAATAATAGCCAATACATTGCATGTCAGCACATCTGCACCCCAGAGATGGGTTTGTTTTTAATTATCTCATCTGTACTCCCAAGAAACAGACTCTTTCAAAAGGAAAAACAAGGCCTTGAAGATAATAATGATAAAGAGGCATGGATAGCTAGAATGGTAGGTTGGGATAGTTTATACAGGAAAAAAAAAAAAAAGAAAAGAAAAGAACATAGGTAGTTGTGGATATCTTTTATCAGTCTACCCAGCTGTTAATTTATATGAAAAAGTTGGATGAAAAGACTTCTGCATACTTCTCAATTATTTTGAAAAGTCTAGGATTAAATACACTTTAAAAAAATCAATATCAATAATATATATATGTGTGTGTGTGTGTATACACATCACAAGAATAAAACCGGGGTGAGCTGTAATTTTAAATAAAGAGTAAAGCAACGGTAGAGTAAACTGAAAAGACTCTGGTGTTCATTACTATCAAAAGCAAAAAAAAAAGCATACATCAAATGCACCAGTAATAGTAAAAAGTCAAGGGGGATAAATTATTTTACAAAAATATGTTAACCAAAATTAAATACTGATTGAATCTTAAAAATATGGGAAAAGAAGTGTTAATTTTCTCTCTGACCGCTTTGTATGCCACAACCCATCCCCCACCCTCCTTTCTTCCCTCTTGTGTCTTTTAAGGCCTTTATGCTGCAAACACCACCACATGCAAGAGCCTGTGGAATGAGGGTCTTAGGCCTCAGCCCGAAGAGACTTTTGCACATGCTAAATTTTAAGCATGTGAGTCCTTCCAGTGAAGTCAGTTATTTGATCCCAGCACTCATTTGATCCCATTTTAAACCCCATTATATAATGTATATAAAAATGTGACAGGTATGCGTGCAGTAACTGGCGTAATTTGCCTGACAGGTTCAATGGTGTTTTTGATAAATGATTTGCAAAAGATTAAGAAAATTAGGTATATTCAGTATAGGGATGTTTTCTCATCTGGCCACACAGGCGTTTACAGGCCAGATTCTGATCCCACTTATACTGGTGTAAATCTGAACTAACTCTATTGAAGATCCTAGCCTTCAGTGGGGGATTGTCAAAAATATATGACTAGTGACATAGAAATACAAAGTCCTATTGACTTTCAGTGGGGCGAGACATTTATGATAATTCTACCCCAAGTCTTATTGATATTAAAACAGGTAGTTCCCCATGCTAATACACTGCAGAGCTAAAACTGAGTCATGTAATATGCTTATGCAATATATCATAACATACAGCTTATGAAGACCATGGTCCAGATCCAGTGCTGGTATCAATTTTCAGATTTACACCTATGTGGCCCCCTAGTGAAAACTTTCCTAGTTCACTGAAGCTATATCTACACTATATCTACACTACACACCACTTGTGGTGGCATATAGCTCCTCACCACACAGTGAAAAGCACACGGTGTCCACACTGTGGTGTGTAGCTACAGTGTCAGTGAAAGGCTCTGGCAGGGGGAGGCAGTGGCGAAAGCCTCAGCCTTTTTCTGCTGCCTCCCTGCTACTGGCGCCTTTCCCTGAAGCAGGGAACGGATCCACAGTGAGGAGCTGCCCTGCAGAGGAGAAAGGCTCCAGCAGTGGGACACTACACTGGTAAAAATAGCCGTGTAGACAGGGAGGCACGGCTTGTGTAAGCGCTGTGTAGGTTATCATACCTATACCCTTTAGGTGTGTATTTACTCCTCTTGCCTAAATTGTGCCTCACACCTACGCTGCTGTTTATACCCCTGCCAGAGGGGCTACGTGGGTATGTACTCTATTCACTGCTGAAAGGAACATGGCGTGACATACCTTGAAATGATCAGATAGCCCCAAGCTTCATTTAATTAATAATGGAATTTCACTGTTGTTGACCACACAGTTTTAGTTACAAGACAAATGCCTGAAGTGTCTCCTAAGATAACGTCTAACCTGGTGACCAAATTGTGCATTCTACAGTATGCCTTGTCTTGTAAATACAGAGGCAGTTACAGTATTTATACTTCACATATGTTAGTCAATGCTGGAGAAAAACAAGAATCTTTTCCATAAAACAGCTAACAAACTAGAGAACTACACAGTTAATGCAGTATGTTCACATGTAGTGCCTGAAGCCAAATCAATGAAAAGCTAAAGGCAGTTTTTATTTTTTTAAAACTACTATCACTAATACAAAGGCATTAATCTTACTGAAAGTATGTTGCAAGCCAAGGCTTGCTATGAAACAGATATCGACTCAAAAGTTAACTAAATTGAGCCAATGTTTGAATGAAAAACTCAACACAATTTCTAGTAGACTTGTTACAAGATAAACAGTTATTGAACCATAGGGCAGGAGCATAAACTGAATTTAGTGTGATGCTACATCTCAGCATTAGGACACAGTGGGACTTGGTAGTTTTCACTGAACTCTTCATGACACAATCTGGGTGAAAAGCTGAAATGTGAATCCAGGCTGTGTAGTACTAATGCAATAAAAGCCTGTCTTAGCACCCTTATATTCTCCTTTGTCTTCCTCTCACTAAACACACAATTCTCTGCATACAGTTGATTTATTAAAAAAGACAGTATTTAGAGGCAATCAATCCCATCCTTCAAGACTTTCATTTCAGTTAAAGCCAGCATACATGTATTCCTCACAACACCCAAACAGCTCAAGCAGCTAGCAAACAAAAAAATCATGTAGATAGGTTCTGAGTATCACTAGATAAAACTCCTTTAAAAGATTGCTACACAGAAAGACCCACAATTATTTCAAATCAGTCATCTAAAAAAAATGTAAGACAAAATGATCAAAAAGTAAATAGCTCCAACCAACATCCTGAGTGAGTCACATAAACATCTAATGTCCATACATAAATATTATACAAAGTGATGAATACAAAGACAGATGTAGAAATTGTTCATTTGCAAACTTGAGTGGATGCACAAAAGCAAGAATGTTGAAAGTGCTTATGTTAGCAGAAAGTGCTATTGCTTTTCCCGAAGAGAATGAAAATTCTAACCTCCCAATGAAAGATGTGAGCACTCAGATGTAAAACAAAACACAGAGAAACAAGCCATGGCTTCTTAGCCACATCAACAACAACTGTATCCATACTTAGTCTCTTGTCTTCAAAGGCAACAAATTTAAATTACAGTTTAATCATTTAAGCTTTTCTTTTTAAGCTTCCAAAATAGCTATGAAAGAATTTCAGAGATTGAAAGGTGCATAAAAAGGTACTTAGAAGCATGAAACATAAAACTTTAAGCACATGAGTATTGAAGTGAGATTTCTGAGGTGAACATTTCCTTAGCCCAATGGCCTTCCAGCTGTGTTACAATATCTTTGTGCTGACATGTCACTGACACAATTTAATACATGCATCAATAGGGGAGGAATTTTGCACAGAAATAGATAAGAATGTCCATTAAAAAAAACAAACAAACCCCCCCTCCGCCCCCCCAAAAAACTACCTAACTGAAAAAGATATTTTTCCTCACCAAAAGAAAATATTTCTGGGTCAAATTCTGCCCCATTACAACCAACCACCCCTCATTTTAAAAGGCCTCATTTTAAGCCTCTTAAAGAGGCAACAGCAGTTGTCAGCTACACCACCATTTCCCAAACAGCGAAGCTGTGTCCATGATGTGATGCTGTATTACTGAAGATGACCATTTATATCATTGTTGCTACTACTGTGGCACAATAGCACTAAATTTAATACAAAGTGTCTCATGTAAGGTATCAATGGAAAAGCTGTCATCTGCTAAACATGATAATCCTCTTTATATGCATGTACCATCTTTTTATCTGAAGTTATACACAGCAAATATTAATTTGTATCTCTCCCGTGTTTTGTTCTTATGTGACACCCACAAGGTAATTTTACATCCCGTCTAGCTAGCCCAGCGTTGATGAACCATTTAGTTGCGCACAGACCATTCAGTTGGTGATTGGCTATTAAGGGAGATCAGCTCTTCACTGAGTCTTCCTCTGGATGCCTCAGACAGCAAGGAGCCAATGGCCACCCCTGTGATTCAGCAAAACATGTAAGGGCATGTGATGTGGACATGTGACCTTGGATTCCATCTTTGTCAGTAACTTTCCATACACAAGGGCTCTGGGCTTTGTTTGGGGCATTCAATTTCCATTCACACAGAAGAAGATACAAGAGAAACCTGAGACATTGCCATTTTGCTTCATTACTCCTCCAATTCTCTGGACTGTGAATTTACAACTAAAAGGAGTATTTTTGAACTATGGACTGGGAACCTTCCAATCTTTTGGAAGTTACCAGAGAGACTTTTGAAAGCCAGCAGCCTATTCCATCACTGCTATGATCCTGATCTAGGAACACTGAAAATCACCTGTATGTATATGATTCCTTAACCATTCAATTACTCTCTTCCTTTCTTCTATTAAGAAATCTTTAGTTAGTTTAGTAAGGATTGGCTGACAGCATGATACGTGATAAGATCCGAGATACATATTGACCTGGGGTAAGTGTCTGATCCTTTAGGATTAGTAGAACCTCACATATGGTGAATTGGGTTTTCAGTAACCCCTCACTGTATTAGATCTGTTTGTCTGGATGGGAGCCAAGGAATGGAATGCCTTAAAGGACTGTGTTTGGCTTCTTGTTAACCAGTGTGGTGCTACAGAAGTTTTTCTGATACTGGTTTGGTGAATATAATTATAGAATAAATCACGAGTTTCATGCAGTCTGCCCTGAATGCCTCATTCTCAGCGTGGTCCATCCCAGGCACACAGTCACACGATACATGGATTTATCTGTTCATCTAGGTTCTTACCCCTCAGCTCTCAGGATTTAGCCTCAGTATCAGACTATATCAAGATGGGAGGGGTTGCAAGTGCTTTGGAAGATAGGATTAAAATTCAAAATGATCTGGACAAATGATCTGAAGTAAATAGGATGCAATTCAATAAGGACAAATACCAAGTACTCCACTTAGGAAGGAACAATTAACTGCACACACAAAAAATGGGAAATGACTGCCTGGGAAGGAGTGTTGTGGAAAGGGTTCTGGGGTCATAGTGGATCACAAGCTAAATGAGTCAATGGTGTAGCACGGGGGGGGGGGGAAGGAAAGCAAACATTCTGGGATGTATTAGCAGGAGTGTTGTAAGCAAGACACAAGCAGTAATTCTTCGAGTCTACTCCATGCTGATAAAGCCTCAGCTGGATTATTGTGTCCTGCTCTAGGCATCACATTTCAGGAAAGATGTGGACAAATTGGAGAAAATCCAGAGAAGAGCAAAAAATGATTAAAGTTCTAGAAAACATGACTTATGAGGAAAGATTGAAAAAAAATGGGTTTGTATAGTCTGGAGACAGAGGGAACAAAAGAGTTTTCAAGTAAATAAAAGGTTGTTACAAGGAGGAAGGAGAAAAATTCTCCTTGTTAACCTCTGAGAACAGGACAAGAAACAATGGGCTTAAATTGCAGCAAGGAAGGTTTAGGTTGGACATGAAGGTAGTTAAGCACTGGAATAAATTGCTGCGTGGGGGTGGGAGGGGGAATCTCCATCATTGGAGATTTTTAAGAACATGTCAAACAAACACCTGTCAGGGATGGTCTAGTTATTACATAGGCCTGCCTTGAGTGCAGGAGACTGGACTAGATGACCTACTGAGGTCCCTTCCACTCCTAGACTGCTATGATTCTAGGATAACAACATAACCCCCTGATGGGCTACCACCCCTAGCAGCCATCTCCTGTGTGAAATACTGATGAGGGAATACGCTTACTCTACAGGCCCTGCCATATGAACAGCCCTTCCTGAAACACGGATCTTTTGCACATTTGCAAAGTAAAAGTAAAGACCTTAACATGCAATATCATTTGCACAATAAATATCACCAACTCCAAAGAGCATATTCGTTTTTAGTGAGATGTTTTAAATATACAAATGCTGAGAAAATACTGATGACTGCTGAGAAAGCAGACTTACCAAATACATTGATGCTTCTTGGAAATGACCTCGTACAAAGGGAGGGAGGGAAAGGGGGAGAAAATACACCAACTTCTGCTTCTCTAATTCATAAATTGTGCTATCAACTTTTGTTTTGTGGTTCTTCAATACTAAATAAATAAGTTATAGAGCTCTGTAACTCCTTATCTATACTAGGGACTTTTTTTAAAAATTGGCATTATTTGTAATATAATGAACCCTACTTGAAGCAGGAGAGAGATTTCAATGCTGGACCTTCAGAGCTAAGTGCAGAAAGAACCTGCTTCTGCTTGAGCTAACAGCGCAAGTCCCCTAGATGCTATTAGTAACAAACAAAAAAACCTCTGATGTGCACCAGGCTCTAGGTTCAGATAGCAACTCACAGAATCCCTGGAGTGGGTTCCTAGACCAGTGATGCTGAACTGAAGTGAGCAGCACTGGGAACACCAACACATCTGGCCAGCCAGCCTGTTGTCCAGGCTGTTTTCAGCACCATGACAATTAGACCACACACACACACACACACACACACACACACTATTGTATAATGAGGATTTATACCCAGAAAAATAAATTTAAAAAAAGCATTTCATTTATAAATGGTTGATATTATATAGTTTGATCCCAACTTCTTAGCCTTGAGCAAGTCACTTACCTCCCTGCCTCGCTTTTCTCCTTCTGTACAATGAGGACAGTAATATAGGATTATGTGCATCACTGGGGTGGCGGGAGGAATAAACTGTTCCTGTTTATAGCTCTGTACGATTAGTGCCATAAAAGTGCCACCTATTATCTGTATCATTTCCGTCAGTTACGCAAGGATACAGCTAACTTTCTAAATATGTGTAACAATGAGGGCAGGCAGTAGCAAAAAATATACAACTACACAAACAGGCAAAAAATCACACATACACCCCCGATCAGGATAGCACAGGCGTAGCACAGGATAGCATGTGATTAATTTAAAGCCCACGGAGTTCAATGAGACTTAAAGACATGCTGCTTTGAACAGAGATGGGCTTAAGCATGTGCTTACCTCAACCAGGCCCAAAATAAGCACGGGAGATCCCCAAGTTCAACAAATGGGTAAGGACTAATCACACTTAACGGGATACCGACATGGTCAGTGCAGAGTTTTTCAGACAGAGAGCAGCCTTTCATATTAATTATAGCAAAGGGATTCTATATGGATTGCTACTGACCACACACAAAAACTGTTCACTCCAACTCTCTCCTCCAGGGGAACTAAACACAGTCAGTGCCACCCTACAGACCCTCCCTCTTCTGATTTGCACTGATCCTAAAAATGACTCCTGACTACCCTATATTTGACAGACCTAAGATGGTCCAAAATAATAAGTTCTTTCATACCAGAGATCTTAGCTACCCTCAGAAAAGTATTTCTTAGCAACAGTTTAATTTTGTTTTAATTACTGATTTTAAACAAAAGAAGAAATTCACCTTCCTGAAACTTTAGTCTTTTAAGAAGTGCCAAGGGATGTATAAAGCCCTTAGTTTTTTCAAGTGTCATCCAAGAAATCCAGCTAAAGTGAAGAGAGTGCAGATTACTGTACTGAACATATGAATGTAGGTGTCTCAAATGCAATTACTAAAAGCATTATGTCATCCCCTCCCATTAGTCAAAACACAACTCCAAATTTCTTGATGTAAATGGCTGTTTTCCTACATCTCTCCACAGCATCTGCTCAAGCTCCCTTTAACACGTAGCTGGGATGCGAGAGAATGCCTGGCATTCCACTACAGAAAACATGGGAATCCATCAAACATGTCAGGATTGTGCAAAGCCTGTTGCCCCATTCTCAGGATGGTAACATTCATTCTACAGTGTGAAATCAGTCCTATAAAAAAAAAAGTTTAAGAAAACACATAATGCTGTTCATCAGAGCTGAAATTTTAAATATAATATTTTAAAAGGATAAATACATAAGGCGAGAGAGAGACACACACACACACAAACAACTGTAATTATTTTACTTTGCTTTTTAACTGTTAGTAAGGTATTACAGTGTTTGAAGTGATGTCTGTTATGTTAGGGTACAGTTATTATTATTATAAGTGGTGGTGATATCTCTCTTTGCTCACACACAGTCAGAGTAATTCTCTGCCCCAAAGAAAATTCTTATAGACAAAACAGACAAAGGAAGTGTTAATATCCAAAGGAGGATAATATCCAGATGAGCCACTGAAGCCAAACAGACCAATTAAGTGACTTCCCCCCAGATCAGGAAATCTATCATAGAGCCAGACACTGAACCCTCATCTCTCAGTATACTACATTAACCACAAGCCCACCTTTTCACATACATTAGTTTCACATATTTATAAAATGTGTCTATTGAGACCTCCATGAGCAGATCCAGCAGCGTAAAAAACCCAAAACCCACAGATTAAAACAGGCCTAAATTTGACACAGCATAAGCCACAAGTGAAAAAGAAAATATAGCTCCTCAAACCTCCACCAAATCAGAGTCTGCCAGATCAACTGGGGATGCAGTCTCCAGTGTCAAGAGACTACACAGACTGTTCACCCACAAAAATCCAACTATTAAACTGTCAGTGACAACACCCTGGCTGCAATCATCCTGGCTGTTTGGGTGGAGAAAGAGGACCAAGAGGCAGGACCCATATCCATAACTCAAAACCAACATCTCGATTGTGATTGAGCTCTTTGAGTGTATCTATTTAGCTTAACAAAGAGAAGGTGCAGGGGTGACTTGATTACAATCTGTAAGTATCTACGTGGGGAGTAAATATTTAATAATGGTCTCTTCAATGCAGCAGAGAAAGGTAGGACATGGTCCAATCACTGGAAGCTGAAGGTAGACAAATTCAGACTGGAAAGAGGGTTTACATTTTTAACAGTGAGGGTAATTAACCCCTTGAACAATTTACCCAGGGTCATGGTGGATTCTGCATCAGTGACAATTATTAAATCAAGATTGGCTGTTTTCCTAAAAAATCTGCTCTAGGGATTATTTTGGGGAAGTTCTATGGCCTGTGTTACATAGGAGGTTAGACAAGATGATCACAATCATTGTTCCTTCTGGCCTTGGAATCCATTAATCAACTTATGAATTACACCTGGAAAGTCCCTGGAGCACAGGTATAAAATGTGCTTGTGGAAGAGGAAACTATTAGTATTTTTTCTTAACATCATATGCAACTCATTTTACTGTTTGATATTATACTGCCTGACTGCATGGAATTAAATTGAAGGAAGCTGATGGGGAAAACAAACAGGAAACTATAACAAGGTACAACCAGAGAGAATACTACGGTTCCTTGAGAAACAATGGGGGAGTTATTAATTGGGAAATGCTCCAGCCGGCATAGCAAGACTTATTCTTCCCAGATCAGGGCGTATGAACAAAGGAACATTAAACCACTAAAAACTCTGCAGAGACAAGAAAGGGGGGGTGGGGGCAGGAGAAAGTGAGCAAGCAGCAGATGGAGGTGAATTTCTGGAATACAGGAATACAGAGGATGCTGCAGGGACTGTCTCTCTCCCAGGACAGGAATAGGGATGACTGGGTTGAGTGGAACATACCCAAAACTTGCAAGGAAAGAATAAAGTTAATGTAAGACCTGATATATAGGCATTTTGTTGTTTTATCCCTTGTCTCTGCTTGCTATGGAGTTGTGGGTGAATAAAAATTTTGTTTTGAAGAAGCTCTGTTTGAGTTACTGTAAATCAGTTGGTGGTCACAGGTTCCTGGAGGAAAATGGGTAACAGGTGCCAAACACAACTGGGCTTGTCTTCTTATCATGGTTGGTAAACTAGAGGGCTTCAGCCTGGAGACCCATTCTAAGAGTGCTAAGTCCTCTTGATTACACTCAGAGGGTGGTGAAGGTGGCAAAACCTGTCACCAGAGAGGTGCACTCAAGGAGGACTAAATGGACACATTGTTCTGTAACCTTGACCTTGTTCCATGCAAGGTCTTAAGTGACCAAGAAGATGCTTTCCATGAACAACCTGAAGTTTGAGTGGTCTTCAAGAGTAATCTCATCTAAAGTGCTTCAATTCTGGTACTGGCATAAATAACTGCAATGGGAGATGTGGATAGAAAAGAAGGCAGGACTGGGGACACAGTCAGCATCAAGGAAGTTTCTTGACCATGAACTTAATGAATTAACTTGGCAACAACCACCTCAACCAACAGGGCACTGCATATTTCCCTGCAATATTTTACGAGACAAAAAGGGCAAATTGCAAATGGAAATTTTATTAAAGTTTTGCTAAAATATATGATTTTTTCTGTGATGCTTGGTTGGCTGGGACTCCCTGACACACACACTCCACCCCCAACTTAAGGCATCCTGAGCCCTCCAGACACCTGTGCCTACCATTACACAGAGAGACCCAGAGGTACCTCATGCAGGACAGGCACAAATCTTAAGGCTGAAGAGATGAGCACTTGAGGGTTAAAGTCTCCATCAAACTTCCATCTTTTCAATCAAGCACTGTCATTCCAGAGGAAAACTCTGGCCTATCAAGGCATAGTTCCATTCCCCTGAGTCTGCCCCACATAACTTACGATCCCTATGGGAAGTTAAAATACCATTAGGGTCACCTCCTCCCTTCATCTTTTGGCATTTACCATTCAAGTAAGAATGGGAGTTGTACCCATGGATACTCCCAGAATCTGTTGGCCAAGACATCAAGACTCAGGGCAAATCCTCAGCTGCTGTGAATTGGCATTGCTTTATTGGAGCTAGGCCATTTTATACCAGCTGAGGATCTTGGCCTCAAGTTCAAAATTCAGTCTCAAACCTCAACATTGTAACACTTAGTCTAGTTCAATAGGCCAGCTCCTAGCTAGAAAAATATATTACCAAACTGGATTCAAAACTAATACACTAGTTACACTCCACAGTAGGGATTTTAAGTTGTGGTGTGACCGGTGAATATTCTGAAAAGCAGATACTGATTGAGAAGCATCCGTAAGTTGTTTTATCAGTTACTGAATACTGTGACAGGTTTCAGAGTAGCAGCCATGTTAGTCTGTATTCGCAAAAAGAAAAGGAGTATTTGTGGCACCTTAGAGACTAACAAATTTATTAGAGCATAAGCTTTCGTGAGCTACAGCTCACTTCATCGGATGCATTTGGTGGAAAATACAGAGGGGAGATTGATATACACACACAGAGAACATGAAACAATGGGTTTATCATACACACTGTAAGGAGAGTGATCACTTAAGATAAGCCATCACCAGCAGCAGGGGGGGGGGGAAGGAGGAAAACCTTTCATGGTGACAAGCAAGGTAGGCTATTTCCAGCAGTTAACAAGAATATCTGAGGAACAGTGGGGGGTAGGGTGGGGGGGAGAAATAACATGGGGAAATAGTTTTACTTTGTGTATTGACTCATCCATTCCCAGTCTCTATTCAAGCCTAAGTTAATTGTATCCAGTTTGCAAATTAATTCCAATTCAGCAGTCTCTCGTTGGAGTCTGTTTTTGAAGCTTTGAAGGTCACTCGATTACAGACCTGAGAGTGGCTATTCTTCAACAAAAAAGCTTCATTTTTCCATGCACATATCTGAGTTGACAAGACACACACTGAAATCATTCTACACTGTGAACATAATGAAGCATGCTAATTTTATATAAACCATTACTAACTGGTTCACTCGTCAGTGAATTGGGATTGCATTTTTCTAGCTGAAACCAGCCCCTCCAGTTCCTGGCCAGCATGTTTATGAACCACCATTAGGTTCCCAGGCATTAGACAGGCAGAATTTTAAGCACGCTAAAGAGAGGACGACTCATGCAGAAGCTGGAAGAGAGGATACCAGCTGCACTACACTAGCATGTCATCTCAAAAGCAAGCAACACTACAGAATGGCATTTGAATCAGCTCCAAAGTAGCTGCAACTCCTGATGTCCTGGATGAAGTGGGGGAAGGAGTAGTGGGAGTATCTGTCTGAAATAGTAAGGCAGAAAAATAATGGGGGAAAATGTGGAAAGATACTAAGGGCTACTGACTGTTTGCAATCTGTAACAGTGAGGTATCAGTGGCAGCTGGTCATATGGACTCAGAAAAGACCATTTAGCCCTTGTTTTAGTCTAAAACTCAAATAATGCATGTTAGGTATTTTAAAATAGCACGAACAAGATTGATAAAACATTACATTGGATTTTAGAATTTAAGTCTCTTGATTTTCTCCCAAAGTAGACTATGGGACATTTTCAGCATAATACCCAATACTGCATTCTCCTTCTATTCATAGATACTAAGGTCAGAACTAAGGTTCGCCTTCCACTTCTCTTTCATACAAATTTAAGGGTTGGTCATTCCAGGGCATCAAGTTGTATTTACGCAGCTCACAAAATGCAAACACATCTAAGTTGGAGAGTCCAGCTACCTGGGAATCAGTGGAATGGAGGTGGGAAATGTTAGTCATCAAAAGGGAAAGTTCTACGAAAAAGCACTCTACATCTTTAGACCAGACAGCACCTCAGTTTTTAAAGTTTAATTTCAATCTCCAATCTCCACAATACTTCATTTACCTCTGCTGGAAGGGGTGAAGGGCTGAGCTGACCCAAGTGGGATTTGATGACTAGATCATCTGTGACTTACTAATGCTACAGAGAGGCTGATAGTAACATACCTCAAACCTGAACAACAGACAATACTTGTGATGCCAGACTTGGGCTTCACTTAAGCAGGGACTGTCAATTGACCAGAACTATGCCAGACTGTTCAGTGGTTTGGCATGCCCATGACAGACCAGGTTAAGGTCACTCAATTCATTTTATTCGTCACCTCAACCAGTTTTCAGCTAAGGCTTAGAGGTAAAAATCTACTAAATTATTAACCTAATTTGACACTTACACCCCTTTCCTTCATTACGTTCTGTCCAGCCTGCTTTTTACTGAGATTTATAAGCAGAGATAAATTACATAGATTCTCTTTGTGGTATGCAGAGATTGCCTTTAGGCCTCGTGATACTGCCTATGAATCCACCTATTAAAATATTAAATTTCAAAATTAGCTCCAATCCGTGAGTCATATCTGAGTTTAGATTACATTTCATATCACTGTAATGCAACAAGAGAGACAAACCTGTGTTACTGAAATGAATGACTCCTTGGCCAACTCCCTGATTTCTCCTACTACAAGTCTGTCTTTTGCTTGAGCAGCAGCTTTAAGGGGTGATTTAAGATAATTAAATTACAATAATCAATTACAGCTTGCAGAGTCCAGACACAACAACAAAAAGCAATCCTTTACAAAACAGCCCATTTCTATACAAAAAACATACTATGAGGACATGCTCCTTCATGTCCAGGGCTTATTGGCTATGACAATATTCCATTTACTTTTTAATGTAACTCATTTGGTGGCAAAAAGACTCCAGGAATTATATAAAAACACAATAAAACAGTAGATAGAAAATGCAAGTCAGGTAACATTTACAAACAAGCATTTACCAAGAAAAAAAAAAACAATCTGAAATGTGGTTCACGCCAAACCCTACGGCAGGGGAAATAGATGCAAAAATACTTAATGCAGCTCACTGCAGTTATTGGCACAAGGATAAAAAGAGGAAAAAAAATAGCCAACCAACAACAACTTTAACTCTACACTGGAAGGTTTAAACCTTAGACGATCATGACTGACATATCAATACACGTAAATTACCTTTTTCTTTCACCATCGCAAACGAGTCCTCTTTGTAGCAGAGACAGCAAGGATTAACTGAAGTAATTTACATATGCACACTTTCCTTCCAGCAATGTTTGGCTGGGATAGAAAAAAAAAGGGACGGGGGGCGCAGGAGACAGCTTATTCCAGACGCATATTTTCCTTGGTCAGATTTTCCACAAAATCTGATACAGTCTGATTGCTTGTCACTGTCTCTTCTTGTGCCTCCTATCTCCTCACTCTCTCCCTCTCTGTCCCTTTTCCTGTTACTAGTGCCAGTTCATTCCGTGCATGTGGACTCTGCCCCTTGTGCTGAAACAACCTGAGGCAGCTGCTGCGTAACAAACGCAAAATTCCACCGTCCCTAATCTCTAGTCACTGACACCACCTTCCACTTCTCCTTGCCAAGCAGTATAGCACTGGCAACATAGTTATCCCCCAAGTGACAGAGAACAGATTGCAAGTGAGGAGCACTGAGGAATGCCTGGGGAACTGTTTAAATTGCAAAATTGATATTCACTAGCTTATTTTTCATTTGAACCAAACTGAGCCTGAATGGAACCTAAAATGAATACAGGAAAAGTGCTGATTATTTGTATTATTTTAGTGTCTAGGAGCCCTAGTCATGGACCAGGACCCCATTGTGCTAGGTTCGGTATAAACAGATTAAAAAGTCATAAAGAGCTTAAAATCTATATATAAGAACAGAGACAACAGATGGATGCCGACAGACAGGGAAGTACAAAGAAACAATAAAACAATATTGGTCAGCATGACAGGCGTGGTCTCAGCATACCAACAGCTTAACTGTTGGCAAGTTTTTTGTAGGCATCACAGCAAAGGAAGTCTTAAGGATAGTTTTGAAAGAGGATAATGCATTCGTTTCCTGAATTTTGGAGACCTCCTCCCAAGGTTTCAGAGTAGCAGCCGTGTTAGTCTGTATTCGCAAAAAGAAAAGGAGTACCCGTGGCACCTTAGAGACTAACAAATTTATTAGAGCATAAGCTTTCGTGAGCTACAGCTCACGAAATAAATTTGTTAGTCTCTAAGGTGCCACGGGTACTCCTTTTCTTTTCTCCTCCCAAGGGTGTGAGGAAGCACAAAGGTGATTGGAAATTTAACAAGTGGGCAATGGCAGCAGAGCTGACTTTCTTTGATGGAGTGCTGTTTACCCACTTCTGTTTTCATTTTAAAACAGATATAAATGTTAATAAAACAGACATAAATGTCAATATCCAGAAAGCAAAAAGGCTCTGTGACGTTCTCCTAATGTCTTTCCACCACAGCACACAATGAAATAGTCAAATGAGACTGCGCACATTGGCCTTCTCTCTGAAGGATGCTGTTAAAAAAAAAATAGTCAAACATTAAAAAAACCCAGAGTGTTTTCTCTAGACAGCAACTAGGTTTGGGAGTAAAAGTGAAAATGTTCACTAAGTGACATTTCTTGGCATGAATCTGGGTCACTCATCTGCTTTGGAGGTACAATATGTATAAGCTCCAAATCCTCTTATTATTCCCGTCTTTAAAAAAAAATTAAAAAGATCATGAGTGCTCAAAAAACTGAAAAGACTGATGTCTTGAACAATGAGGCTACCTGTAAATTTCTCCAAAACACACACACACACACACACACACACACACACACACACACACACACACACGCACCTCTGTCCATTCAATATAGCACTGCTGAATCCTGACATAAAACTGGTCTGGTTTTCCAGTGTTCAGTCTCCCAAGGACCAGTCTCCCTGCACTAACTAAGCAGTGGTTTTAGGATGGTCATTAAGTTGATGTCATAAAATAATAAAGCACTTACAATGTTCCCAAGCCTTTCACAATTTCATAGAAATTCTCATGGATTTGTTGTTTTCCACTGAAGCCCCAGCTTCTGGAGTCATATTATTAGGTGAGACGCTTGGACTTTATTTAAAAAAAAAAAAAAGGTAGCAAGTTTCCAGCCCGTGAAATTTTGGAGAAAAGCTTGAAAATGTCTGCTACTTTGTGTTTGTACAGCACCTAGCATAATGGGGCTCCATTCTTGGCTGGCCCTTAATCATATTTATTGCATAATGCCTAAAAATAACAATAAAACAATGCCTAGTGGCTCAAAAACCAGAAGACAAATATAAAATATACTTTTAAAAAACCCTCATTTTAAGCCAATCTCACTTTTTTTCCAGGGGACGGGGAAAAGAGACCATGATTTGAGATTGGCAATACTGTACTTATATCTATTTTCCTTCTCAAAAGGGCTTTATTCATAATGCTTTGCAGTTATCTACAAATCACTTTATAAATATTAACTAATCCTTACCATGCCCCTTTTGGGCAGGTAAATTTTATCACCCATGTTTTACAACTGGGGAAAAGGGAGGGGGAAAAGAAAAAAAAAAAGAGGAAGAAACGGCTAAGAAGTTAAGCAATTTGTCCAAGCTCAAAGAGGAAGTCAATGGATGACCTGGGTTCAAAACTCAGGTATTCCTGGTTCCCAGTAACAAACACAATTAAACCACACTTCTGGCTTCGCAGAGCTGAAATTGGATTGTATCTCAGGCCACCATAAGGCAATTCCTTCCCAAAGCCTTTACTTCAGGAGAAAAAAGCTAACGTACATAATCCATCTGCAGGCACCCTTCCAACGGAACGGCAGATAGATGATACATCTTGGAGAAACAGAACATACAGCCCGTGATAGATTTTATTTACTGCAAATATTTCAAAAAGTGTTTTGTATATATACCACCCGGAACAGAAAGAAATTAAATAAGCCAGCCTCTCTCAGCTCTGATGTAGTATATATTATTCAACTAAGTCTTTATTTAAATAAAAAAACGTGTAGGGAAATGCATGGGGGAAAAATGCCTATTGCCTAATGCATCTAGGCTGTGCTTCTATTGTTAGCTCCCTCATGTGCAGCAGGGACACAGCCCAAGCAATTTGGCATTCTTGCTTCTATGAGTCAGTGTGTTACTAATAATAGCATTGGCTTCTCACTTTGGGGAGATGGGATAAAACCTTTGAGCCCCTACATATTGTGCACCATTTCACATTTCTGACACATCAGAGCAATTAGGGCTGCAATTCAACCTAGCTTTGTTTTTTACAAAATATTGTGGGGTTTTTTGTTTGTTTGTTTTTTTAAACAGAGTTGGTCATGAAAGCAGGGCATGCTGGAACAATTTTTATAGTGGGGATGCAGAGAGCAATTGAATCAAAGTGTTAACCCTGTATATAATGCAAACCACTTCAAGCACCTGCAGATCCAGCACCTATGCTTGAAAGTTGCATGTCTGACCTTCATTCATAAATACTAGCTCTGCTATGCTATATAATGCCAGAAGGCATTACACACATGGCTACGATTAACCCTTTGCTGTGATCTTTAGACACTCTCTGAAGGTTTGCACCAACAATTATAATTCATTTTCCACTTTAGCAGCTGCTGACAGCTAACTGCTGGTATCTGGAGTTTTGTTCTCCGAGTCCACTACCCCCATTTCTCACATGTGCTAGAGATTAGCACTGCTGTATTTCATCTCACCCATGGCTGTAAGGAAGGATTTCCCCCATCCCTCATCAGCCAGCCAGAGAAAACTGCAAAGTTAGCCTTTAACATGCACGTAAAAATTGCTTTAAAACATACACTGTAGTAAATTACACTGGAGAGATCAGAAGCCAAGTAATTTACTCCTGAGTGAAAGAATATAATATCAGTTGCTGGTATTGTAAATAAAAGTCAAATGCGTTACACTTTTATGCCTGAGTGGTTTTTGTTTTTAATCTCATTGTTTCAATTTTTAGGCTACAATGGGACCCCTGCCAACCTTTCAGAATCTATTCAAATACTTCACCAACTGGAGAACAAGGACGAGTAACTAGCAACTCTGGAAACACAAACACACACACAAACATTCAGACAAAAAATGTGATTTTTAAATTACTATTTAAAAAAAAAAAAGATACTTGTTGCAAAGAATCCAAACTGTTTGAATCCACTAATATACAAAGGACCATGCATGGACACAAAACAGTACATTCAAAAAGAAAAAAATAAATTGGTTAAGCAGGATCTTAGATTGTTATTCTCACTTGAAGAGTTGGCTTTCAAAGCCTTTATCTTGCTCTCGTTCCCTACAGATGAGGCAATGGTTTATAGATACCAGTGCATGTTTTTCTATGATTTCCTCCAAAACTGACTTGTAGCACTTGTCCACGGAATGATGACCCACGAATCAGAAACTGGGAGGTGGACGGGGGGAAGAGACTATTTTGTTAAATAACATCCAAAAAAACCCACCCTAATTGAACATGCATCTTCATTTGGTTCAAAGCCAGGCAGACAAAGTTTTGACAACAAAACCTGCTGCAGGCATCCACAGTTGAACCATTTTATGGCATAAGTCAATTAAGAGCCGATACTTCTATAAATTTCAGAGTAACAGCCGTGTTAGTCTGTATTCGCAAAAAGAAAAGGAGTACTTGTGGCACCTTAGAGACTAACAAATTTATTTGAGCATAAACTTTCGTGAGCTACAGCTCACTTCATCGGATACTTCTATAAACGATTGTCTTTGGCAAATGCCTCCTTTCTCCAAACACAAAATCCTCCATGCACTTAGATGGAAGGTGACCCACTATGTTATTGTCCTGGCTTAACTGTGCCTGCCAAGAGGAAAAAAAATAAGGTCAATGGGGGTATCATGAAACTGCTCCACAGCACTTGCAATAGTCCAGTGCCCTTAGAAGGCAGCACATCAGTCTCTAGTTTCAACATTCTAGGGCTTTGCTAACCAGCATTTCCTGGCTCCAGTTCCTCATGAGCACATCCCACGCTGCCAGTTTACTCCTATCTAACCACATCTGCAACATAGCCAAGCAACACATCTTCTGTCCTCTGATACAAGTGCAATACGGAGCGCTCAGCACAGGCACAGACTCTGGCCCTTTACTTGAATAGAGTCGTTGTTGACTTCAGTGGACTTTCTCCATACTTACACCAGTGTAATGCAGAGCAGAATTTGGCCTTTTGCCTGATGGGAAGCCGCTGTGTGACTATTTGATTAGCTGGCCCAACCACTCTCAGGAAAGGCACAATTTATTTACTCCACAGCAGAATAGATTGAGGCAAACTTTGCATCAATCAGTAAATTGTCAGGAAACAGAGCCAATTTCTTCAGTCTTCCTAGAGCTTGCAAGTTCACAAGAGCCATGGTTTATATATCCCATTACAGCACTAACCCTTACTTAGTAAATACCTCAAAGAGACAGTTTTGCAATCTAGAGAGATCCTTAAGGCAATAGGCTAGATGACTTTATCAGGTTATGACTGATCCTTATTATATATTTGGATTGGACTGACAAATTTTCATTATTCTAAGTGATGGGATTGCGGAATACCCACAAATGGTGGGATTTGACTCCTCCTGCAGATGTGCCTCTGACACACCCTCTCTCCATAACCAATATCTCCATCCCAAAATAAACACCCCATCCCACACACCTCTATTTAAAAAAAATAATCCACAAGTGATTTTAATATATCATTATGGTTGATAAGCAACCACCAACAACAACTAACCATGTGTAATGCAATAACATCTAGAGACCCCAAATGAGATCATGGCCCTTTAGGCTAGAAGCTGTAAACGTGCATACTCAACACAATACCTCCCCCAAAGACCTAACAGTCTGAATAGACAAGACAAAAGCTGGAAGGGGAAACAGAGGTACAGAGAAGTGAAGTGATTTGCTCAAGGTCACACAGCATGTCAGTAGCAGAGCCAGGACTAGGACCCATACCTCCTGTCTTCCAGTCCAGTCCCCTTTCCACTAGGCCACACCATCTCTCTTAATAGAGAAACGTGTGCTTCCTGCAGAAAATGCAACTTAGCCACAGTGCACATATTTTTCCCAGTCAAAACAAGACTTTGATAAGGTTAGTTAAGTTTGAGCACATCACACACACATACGCACGCACACTTTGTCCATGAAAAGCAATGTGACCCAGTCTTACTGAAAGGTGACAATATTTCAAGTGTTTAACAGGGCAAGTTTAGTCCTATTTTAAGGACAAATCAGAACCCTGCCTTTAACTTCTTATGGAACCATGAATGGCTCCATCCAGAATATCAGTAACGTAAAAGTCAAAATTCTTCAAAGAACGCTGTAGTTTAAAAAAAAAAAAAGCATCCGTCAAAATCCATGAAATTTACAATAAAGGTTAAATATATGAGGAAACAATCATTTGAAAGTACAGAAATTCAGAATTAAAGAAGCCAGATTACCTTAGTTTTGCCACCCCTTCCCTCCTCCTTCCCCTGCCCCTGCCCCCCCCCCCCCGCTCACCTTACAGGCTCTGGGAGACAGCTGGGATTCCTGCCCCCACTCCAGGAAACTTTAGGATGCTTTGAGCATCAATTCTCCCATTCTCCTTCTCTCCCAGAAGTATGAGGCTGCTTGTTTGGCTCAGACTAGCTAAACAGGACCGTCAGGTACCGAAAAGAACAGCTAACTCTAAGAGAGAGTCAGGGGATTGAGAACCACATTTAGGCTCTTCTGGACCTGCCACTCCTACTAAGGCTCTTATAAGTAGAAGCGGTGGCTGCCAGGGGCACCAAGAGAGCATACTAAGGCTTGTGGAGATGGAGGTGCTCCAGTGAACCTATTTATACTAGTAAGGAGGTGGGGAGAGACTCACTGAGTCTCAAGATCTGCTGCCTCCCTTTCACCTGTTTGCCCTGCAATCTCTTCACCATACCAGCCAAACAGTCTCGTCAGAGGATTTTCTCTCTCCACATTTTAATACTCTCTGCATTTAGGTTAAAAAACCCTAGGATATCTGAACCTTTTTTGGCCAGCCCAGTGATCTCTCTCTCTCATGCTAGAGACTGGGGTGTGATTGATAGTCCTGGTTTATTAAGAAGAAGTAACCTCTTGTCATTTAGAAGTAACCCTATTTGATTAGGAAAAGGCACCCAGTTCCATCCAGTTCTCCTTGCTAAGAGGAGAGGAGATTTGATATGGATGGAAAACAGAAAGGGATACACAGGGCTCTGATGGGAACACAATGAACCTGGGCAGGTTAAGAAGAGCAGGAGCAAAATGGATCTCAATTAGAAAGATTTACAGAGAGCATCATAATTTCAGATGGAATCCTGAAATTTTAATGAGATATCTTAATGGATCTGGCAACCTCCACAGTCCTTAGTCCTCCTAATACAAGGAGACATCTGGGGAACAAAGAAAGGTAACTTGCCACATTTAAGGACATGCTTCACTTAGTAATAATGTACTTCATTCTACCTGCCCAGACTAACTATATTAGTCACAGATATTCACATGGGATATTATGACAAACCCTCATCTTTAAACGTGAGCTGTAACAGCCATGGACATTTACAATAAAACTCCTCTCTTGGGCTAAGGGGAAGAGGATGCTGAAGGGAGTTAACTCATCCAAAATAAAACAAGTTCCTGGTATGAACTGAAATGAAGGTGAACTATCCAGGCCCTTCCAACAGCTTTTGTTTGGGAACCAAGGAAAGGAATCAAAACTGATAACGAAGCCAATTCTAAGGCAGTTGGTTCTTCCCTAATAAATATAACATTTAAGCAAGACAACTACATTTGTCTCCAAAAATGAAATAGATTTAATGGTAATTTGAGCTTTGTTTCTGTATGTGTTTTTTAAAAGTTGTCAATAGATTGTCCTTAGAACTTACTACACTAGTTTGGTCAAACATCATGGGCAAAATTCATACCTACTGCAACTCCACTCAACTTTACTAGGCTGAATTTGGCCCCTAATCTATGCCTTCAGGGGGCTTGAACAAAAACCCAGGTCTGCAACACCCCAAGTTCTGTGGTAATCAAAATCTAGATATGAATCCAAACGACCACATCACCAGAAATGATTGAGTTGAATGGAGTGTCTTGAAATGCAGAGACCCAAGGGATGAAAGGTGCAGCAGTCAAGGAGAAACAGAATTAAGCACTGGCAAGAGATAAGGATGAAAGTGTGGATTTTCATGGTGTAGATGCAACAGGGACAGTTCTTCTATCTAGGTACTTATATGGCTCACTTCACCAAAGCATCCGGGTACCTGACAATCTGTGGATTTTATTTTCATAACACTACCCCTGAGGTAGGGGAGTATTATCCCCATTTCACAAATGGGGAATGGAAATACAGTGTAGATTGAGTGACTTAGCCAAGGTCATCGCAGAAGCCTTGTAGCAGAGCTGGAACTGAATCCAAGTCTTGAGTCCCTGTCCAGCGGCCTGACCACCAGATCATCCTAGGCAAGATTTGAGGATTGACACAGAAAGATCAGAGGCAGCACTTGTTATTTATACAACTCTGTAGATGTACATGGTGCCATACGATGGATAAGCTGAACAAAGACCCTGCTCACAGAAGCTCAGACTGAACACATGAGAAGGTGCAATATAGTAGGAGAATGCAGAGCAGAGTAGGGTGTAGTATTAATGCCTGGAAACAGAAAGTCTGGCCCTGATCCCCTCTCCCTTCACTCCCAAGGATCAGAAGGCAGCAAAGCCAGTGGGGAAAAGATGGTCCTTGCTCCCCTCTTACCTGTCTCTAAGGACAGAAAGAAGTAGGGGGCTGTTTTCTCCAGGTCCCTTCTTCCCCTGACTCTACATTGTAGCTGGCCAAAGGATAGACAGGCAACTCCCATCCTGTACTTCTCCCATCCAGGGCTGTTGATACTTCATCTACTAAAAGATAAGGCTGACGCACCAGGAACTCTTCAGCCAGGCACCAGTTTCTCCCTGATTCTACATCAGATTCTCCTGCTTAGTGAGCTTCACTTCCCCCGCCAGCAAGGAGGAAGAGTTCTGGAGGGGTTGAGCACATCCAAGCCAGGGAGGTCATGGGGATGAAGCTCTCCCTTTGCTTTTAGCAGAGAAGGGGGAAGCTACACCTAACTCTGCTCCCTCTTATTTTAACCCATGCCCAGGAAGATCTGATGGGGGAAGTGAGGGACAGGGGAGGAGAAGTTGCATTCAGAAGCAAAACAAAAGCATAAGTCCATGAAAATGGTAGGGGGTGGCACTTCAAATTCTTTCCAGCCTGTGCTGCCTGCACTCATCAGCATTATGGAGTGAAAGCACAAGCAGGATCTTCACTTACATCCACCACAATAATAGTCATGCCACCCACATATATATAGCTGCAAAGGAGGTAAAAATACAACTTCAATTATTTCTCTCTAGTCAAAGCCGATTTGGCTAATCTTGCTCATCAGTATCTAGTAATAGAAGGAACAGCCATGCTGCTGCTCTCAATTATTGGATAGAACAGCCAAAAAAGAATTTAGGTGGCGACGTGGAGGGGAACCCCACAGCGGTGAAACCAGTTGCTGGAAACCATGCAGTACTAATGAGGATTAAAGTTAACTCATCGAAGTGTTACTAAACAAATTAGTCTGAATTGAACCCTTACGTAAGTGACAACCAATGCAAATGCAGGAAGCCAGGTGGGTTAAAGAGAGGCGAAAGGTTTGGATACAAAAATGCAATGTAACCAGTGTTGAAACTGTATCAAAATAGAAAATGAAGAATTGGATCCAGGTAACAGCCACAGGAGCTCTAAAGGTTTGTTACACAACCAATTTATTCCTAATACGTCAGTGCACCTTTAAAAAAAGTCTCACTGAAGAGGTTTTTAGATCCACGATTACACTAACATACCCTTGGAGTCAGATCCTCACTTGCATTCAGACAACACACAAGCCTGTTTTGAAACTGAGTGTGTTCTCACGAGGTCCGGGCCAGATTTTTACCCAGCGTAATACTGCTGAAGTCAACTGAGTTACACCAAAGAAGACCTCTGCCCTCTGATTCAATCCTGCTGTGACTCAACAAAAAAGTGTTCTTTTAAAAAAATTAATCAGGGCTGCAATTTAAAAAACCCTCTCAGGAAAAATGATGAAATAAACAAATACATTTTTGAATCACAGTCACCTTCAAAATCTAAACAGCAACAGTGTTAAACTTTCAATTATTATCAAGCTAAAGGACTGTTTGTAGACAAAACAGTTCCTTTTTTAGAAAGGGAGAGCACTTTCTACCAACAAGTATTGCTTGTGTGCAAGTCCTTGCTTCCTAAAAGCTGAGGGCAATATTGAGGCATTCTAGTTAAGGGTAGGGGGCTGTTTTAATTAGAAGATGCAGAATCCTAAGTGTAAGTATAGGGCTTCACCATGCATGGCCCTTCATTCCGAAGCACTATTCTGAGCATGCAACAGCACTGTAAGGGACCCAGCAATCAGCTTCCAGAGATGCCGAGAGGTAGGAGGAAGAGACCAAGAGAGAGAAAAGTTGTGGTGTGTTGTACACTTCTTCCCAGGGAGTGAGAGTAACCTCTGTGACATGCTCAACCTAGATCTGCACCAGGTACAAGAGTCTTGGGAGTTTTCACAAAAATACTGGTTTCAGAGTAGCAGCCGTGTTAGTCTGTATTCGCAAAAAGAAAAGGAGTACTTGTGGCACCTTAGAGACTAAAATTTATTAGAGCATAAGCTTTCGTGAGCTACAGCTCACTTCATCGGATGCATCCGATGAAGTGAGCTGTAGCTCACGAAAGCTTATGCTCTAATAAATTTGTTAGTCTCTAAGGTGCCACAAGTACTCCTTTTCTTTTTTCACAAAAATACTGCACATCAATCTAGGAAAAATAGGGAAGGGTATTGTATCCACATGAACATTAGAGAGGAATTGTAGGGTGAAAGAATATAACTCCCTAAACTGGAATTGGGTTAGGTCACCAGGCCTAACCCCGCACAACTCTTGCTAAAAGAGCTACATGATCTGAAATGCTACAAGCAAGCAGGTCCTCAGTTTTACATCTAATCTAAAAGTCTCCAGCAGCACTGTACCCCATAGCATCACTTCTTCAATGCAGGCACAGAGGGAACCTGAATGAACAAAACCTTACCTATGTAAACTAACAGGTTTCAGAGTAGCAGCCGTGTTAGTCTGTATTTGCGAATACAGACTAACACGGCTGCTACTCTGAAACCTGTTATTATGCAAGGCATTGAATTTAGCCGTATGGAGTGGAAATCTATCAACTTCATTTAAATTTGTTAGTCTCTAAGGTGCCACAAGTACTCCTTTTCTTTTATGCAAACTAGATACCATTACCTGGGGTTTGAATAGAGACTGGGAGTGACTGGGTCATTACAAAAAGAAAAGGAGTACTTGTGGCACCTTAGAGACTAACAAATTTATTAGAGCATAAGCTTTCGTGAGCTACAGCTCACTTCATCTGATGCATTTGGTGGAAAAAACAGAGGAGAGATTTATATACACACACACAGAGAACATGAAACAATGGGTTTATCATACACACTGTAAGGAGAGTGATCACTTAAGATAAGCCATCACCCACAGCAGGGGGGGGAAAGGAGGAAAACCTTCCATGGTGACAAGCAGGTAGGCTAATTCCAGCAGTTAACAAGAATATCAGAGGAACAGTGGGGGGTGAGGTGGGGGGGAGAAATACCATGGGGAAATAGTTTTACTTTGTGTAATGACTCATCCATTCCCAGTCTCTATTCAAGCCTAAGTTAATTGTATCCAGTTTGCAAATTAATTCCAATTCAGCAGTCTCTCGTTGGAGTCTGTTTTTGAGGCTTTTTTGTTGAAGAATAGCCACTCTTAGGTCTGTAATCGAGTGACCGGAGAGACTGAAGTGTTCTACAACTGGTTTTTGAATGTTATAATTCTTGACGTCTGATTTGTGTCCATTCATTCTTTTACGTAGAGACTGTCCAGTTTGGCCAATGTACATGGCAGAGGGGCATTGCTGGCACATGATGGCATATATCACATTGGTAGATGCGCAGGTGAACGAGCCTCTGATAGTGTGGCTGATGTGATTAGGCCCTATGATGGTATCCCCTGAATAGATATGTGGACAGAGTTGGCAACGGGCTTTGTTGCAAGGATAGGTTCCTGGGTTAGTGGTTCTGTTGTGTGGTGTGTGGTTGCTGGTGAGTATTTGCTTCAGATTGGGGGGCTGTCTGTAAGCAAGGACTGGTCTGTCTCCCAAGATCTGAGAGAGCGATGGCTCGTCCTTCAGGATAGGTTGTAGATCCTTGATGATGCGTTGGAGGGGTTTTAGTTGGGGGCTGAAGGTGATGGCTAGTGGCGTTCTGTTGTTTTCTTTGTTGGGCCTGTCCTGTAGTAGGTGACTTCTGGGTACTCTTCTGGCTCTGTCAATCTGTTTCTTCACTTCAGCAGGTGGGTACTGTAGTTGTAGGAATGCATGATAGAGATCTTGTAGGTGTTTGTCTCTGTCTGAGGGGTTGGAGCAAATGCGGTTATATCGTAGCGCTTGGCTGCAGACAATGGATCGAGTGGTATGATCTGGATGAAAGCTAGAGGCATGTAGGTAGGAATAGCGGTCAGTAGGTTTCCGATATAGGGTGGTGTTTATGTGACCATCCTTGATGATGCGTTGGAGAGGTTTTAGTTGGGGGCTGAAGGTGATGGCTAGTGGCGATGGTCACATAAACACCACCCTATATCGGAAACCTACTGACCGCTATTCCTACCTACATGCCTCTAGCTTTCATCCAGATCATACCACTCGATCCATTGTCTACAGCCAAGCGCTACGATATAACCGCATTTGCTCCAACCCCTCAGACAGAGACAAACACCTACAAGATCTCTATCATGCATTCCTACAACTACAATACCCACCTGCTGAAGTGAAGAAACAGATTGGCAGAGCCAGAAGAGTACCCAGAAGTCACCTACTCCAGGACAGGCCCAACAAACAAAATAACAGAACGCCACTAGCCATCACCTTCAGCCCCCAACTAAAACCTCTCCAACGCATCATCAAGGATCTACAACCTATCCTGAAGGACGAGCCATCGCTCTCTCAGATCTTGGGAGATAGACCAGTCCTTGCTTACAGACAGCCCCCCAATCTGAAGCAAATACTCACCAGCAACCACACACCACACAACAGAACCACTAACCCAGGAACCTATCCTTGCAACAAAGCCTGTTGCCAACTCTGTCCACATATCTATTCAGGGGATACCATCATAGGGCCTAATCACATCAGCCACACTATCAGAGGCTCGTTCACCTGCGCATCTACCAATGTGATATATGCCATCATGTGCCAGCAATGCCCCTCTGCCATGTACATTGGCCAAACTGGACAGTCTCTACGTAAAAGAATGAATGGACACAAATCAGACGTCAAGAATTATAACATTCAAAAACCAGTTGGAGAACACTTCAATCTCTCTGGTCACTCGATCACAGACCTAAGAGTGGCTATACTTCAACAAAAAAGCTTCAAAAACAGACTCCAACGAGAGACTGCTGAATTGGAATTAATTTGCAAACTGGATACAATTAACTTAGGCTTGAATAGAGACTGGGAATGGATGAGTCATTACACAAAGTAAAACTATTTCCCCATGGTATTTCTGCCCCCCACCCCACCCCCCACTGTTCCTCTGATATTCTTGTTAACTGCTGGAATTAGCCTACCTGCTTGTCACCATGAAAGGTTTTCCTCCTTTCCCCCCCCTGCTGTGGGTGATGGCTTATCTTAAGTGATCACTCTCCTTACAGTGTGTATGATAAACCCATTGTTTCATGTTCTCTGTGTGTGTGTGTATATAAATCTCTCCTCTGTTTTTTCCACCAAATGCATCCGATGAAGTGAGCTGTAGCTCACGAAAGCTTATGCTCTAATAAATTTGTTAGTCTCTAAGGTGCCACAAGTACTCCTTTTCTTTTTGCGAATACAGACTAACACGGCTGCTACTCTGAAATGGGTCATTACACATATTGAATTTATTTCCCCATGTTAAGTATCCTCACATTTTCTTGTCAACTGTCTAAATGGGCCATCTTGATTATCACTATAGAAGTTTTTTTTCTCCTGCTGATAATAGCTCACCTTAATTAATTAGCCTCTTACTCCACCTTTTCATGTTTTCTGTATATGTATGTAAGCAGAGTCAGGATGAGCTCTACCCTGACATCTGGTGGCGAGTTGTCATGGGTTGTGGAAAAGAACTTCAGGGGCTGATCTCATTTGCATAGGCACACCCACACCACCTAGATGGTCACTTTGGCTGCTGTAGGAACCCCAGTTTCTCTGTTATTGGGGCAGAAAGAATAAACTGTTATTATTCTGATTATGTGAATCAAGGACAGTGGAACTGTACTTGGCCATTTGTTATGATGGAGGGACTCACCATCAACTAAGCAGCACTCGCTAGGGTTCCAAAACCCAGTGAATTGAGAGAGGCTGGGGACAGGTATAAATAACTGGTGGTATGGGCCCCTGTGAGGGCCCTACATGCCAATTGCACCTTCTCCTCTCTCCACTGTGGAATATCAGAGCTAGTTTTGATTCCATTAGGAGTCTAGTTAAAGGGTGCTGAGATGAATTCACTTTGGGCCAATGGTGCACCAGCACTGAGGCTCCCCTACTATAAGCTGAAATCACTAAAGAACGAAAATTACTAAGAGCTGAAATCACTGAGCGCGGTGTTAAGTAGTGGGGGTGGGGGGCCCTGAAGATATATAGCGGAGCAGTTTGCGAGACAGCTGGAGCGGCTCACAGGACAGCTGGCAGAGTGGAGAGGCGTGGCTGGCAGAGCAGAGCGATTCGTAGGATGGCTGGTGGAGCGGAGCAGAACCCCACGGAGAGGCGGGATAGTCGGCTTCAGACCAAGTAAGGTGCCCCTAACCCTCCCATTTCCACCCAGCCTGGGAGGTAAAACTCTGCAGATGAACTTTTGAACTCTGGGGCTGCACTGATCAGGGACAGAGACTTTCGGGTTGTTGGGCTTTTGGGACTTTGGGTGACTTTTGGTTGCTGGACTCAAGAACCGAAGGGAAAGGACACGGCCCAATTTGCTTGGAGTGGGTTTTTGCTTATGGGTTGTGTTATGAATCCTGTTGGTGGTGTTTCCCCAACATAATGCCACATTGTTTCTCTTTGTTATTAAAAGGTTTTTGCCACATTCAGACTCTGTGCTTGCAAGAGGGGAAGTATTGCCTCTTAGAGGCGCCTGGGGGGTTGGTATATTTGTCCCAGGTCACTGGGTGGGGGCTCGAGCCAGTTTTGCATTGTGTTATTGGAATGGAACCCCTAGATACTGAACCCGGCCCTTGTTGCTGCCAACTCTGACGGGCAGAAGGGTTATATATATTCTTATTATATGTTCCATTCTATGCATCCGATGAAGTGGGCTGTAGCCCACGAAAGCTTATGCTTAAATAAATTTGTTAGTCTCTAAGGTGCCACAAGTACTCCTGTTCTTTTTGTGGCTACAGACTAAAACAGCTGCTACTCTGAAACCTTACTTTGCTGGGATAGAAGACAGGAACAGACCAGGCTCAGCCCTGCTTAGCTTTCTGAGACCTGACAAGAACATGCACCTATCTGATGAAAAGCTCCAATAGTCTATACACCTCTAGACCAAGGCTGAGCAGCCAGAACAAAACACTCCAACAGAGGCTCTTCAGCATTTCTTCTGTGCCTTCCTTCCTCCTTTCTGATCACTGCAGCAGCTGCTATCAGAGGCTATGGTCTTCCAGGGGATTTTTGAGCTTCTCTCAGACACAAGCCTGGGAGTAAAGGGACACAAAAACAATGCCATCATCTGTCTGCCAAGTGTCTGCCAGGGACTAATAACAAGGAGATCATACCCCTCAGTTTGCTTGCTATGGCACAGCAAGAAAATCTATTTGCGGGGAAAACAAACAAAGGTAGGCACAGATTCAAATCAGCTAGTGGTCTAAAAATTGGATTTTCTGTTCTCACTACGGGAGTCCAGTTCTTCTCAAGGATAGTCCCTTATACTCCGCCCAACCTCTCACCAGGATTACCCTTTCCAATCCCCTCAGCCCCCCCTACGGAACAGATCCTCACTGATCCCCTCATTTTACTCTAATCCTCTCTTGGATCCCTCCCTACCCGCTGCTACTTGGTTCCCCCAACCCCACGATTGTCATTTGCCTCATTGACCCCCTTGCTGTTCCTGTCCTTTGTAAGCTTCTCCTCACCACTCCAATCCTCTCAGTAGCTCTCTACTGCTATTTTCAGCCTCTCAGGATTCTTCACTTCTGATCCTCTTGTAGCTTCCTTCTGTCTCCCAATCTGTCCACCTCATCCAAACCAGGCACTGACACTAGCATGCACATTTTCAAAATAAAACTATTCTGCATTAGTATAGCAAGTCCCTAAGACTGCCTGGGCCAAATTGCCCAAGCATCCTCAACTCACTTCCAGTTTCTTCCCAGGGCTGTCATTTGTGTGAGGATAGAATCTGCATGTTCATGATCCTTTTGCATCTGAGCTGCACTCAACCTGCATGCACAAAAGACGCTTGACCAAGAAAGTGTGAGCACAGCTGTGCACAAGTGACAGCGAGCACGGCAGTGCACATACAAGTGATTGTGCATGTCTCAGAGTCTGATCTAATGGATTCCCACAATAGTCCCAGGCCCCTTTCAGCTTGAGGCTTCTGCTGCCTTGTTGCCACCCCCTCGGGGCTCCTGCTGGCCCTGAACCACATTACCACAGCATCATTCTTGGGAAGCTAACCGTGCGGACTGTGTTAAATGAGGAGGAGTTACAACAAGGAAATTATGGTGGGACTGGACAAGCCATGAGTCAAGGTGCCATTAGCCTAACAGAAGAGAGGAACAGTGCTATGAAAGTGACAGGGGAAAAAAAGTAGACATTCATGTGAAGCTTTAATCAACTCCTAGTAAGAAACTGTGAAACTTAGAAGACAGTACAATGACTGACTGCATTTGGTACTAAGGCTGCAGTGCCTGTACTGTATCCCAGGCTCTCACTAACCAAACAGGTTCTATAGGAAAATTAAGTCCATATTTGCGGATTTTAATAAAGCAAAATGAAAAGCGTTTCCTGATTGACAGAGGATTGATGTCTCCAGGCCTGTCTCAGTATGATACAACTACAGAACAAAGTAGCAGCTGTGTTAGTCTGTATTTGCAAAAAGAAAAGAAGTATTTGTGGCACCTTAGAGACTAACAAATTTATTAGAGCATAAGCTTTCGTGAGCTACAGCTCACTTCATGGAATGCATCCAATGAAGTGAGCTGTAGCTCACGAAAGCTCATGATCAAATAAATTTGTTTGTTCTCTAAGGTGCCAGAAGTACTCCTTTTCTTTTTGCAACTACAGAATAAGAGCACATTTCACATTGCTCCACCCAGATTTCCTAAACCCTTCAGGTGAAGAGAAAGTAGCTGAGACCTGAGAATGTCAAGCACAATATCTACGATTCAGAGGCAGTCAACCAAAATAGATACTTCCACTAGGAAATAGCCCAAGACTTTCCACCTCATTTCACACACAGGCCATTTGATAGCCAACAGGCAGAAACAGCTTTTGGTCACTACCAACATGGGCTTGATTTCAGCTGGTCATTTAGAGGAGAAAAGCACCAAATTCTATTACTGATCTCCTGATCCATCCAGTCCTCTCCATACCAGGTGACCACATCCCACCAAAACACCAACAGAATGGGAATGACCAAGCCACAAAGCAGGAAATCTGTTGTATTAATTTTGGTGGAATAAATGAGCCAAAGGTATTAACAAATCCGGTCACTGTCCAATACTGAAAGTGCTAAAACAAAGTCCGGATACAAGAGATCTCAGCCTGCTTAGTACCATGGCAAACACCCCATTAAAATCATTTCAACCTTTCATAAAATATAAAGAAAAGGAAAACAGTTAAAGTAAAGTATTAAATAAGGCTTGCATTTCAACAACATCCCCTGTTCTCTTTTCCTTTAACTGAGGAGAGTTTTTAGAAGGAAAAACTGGTGGGAGGAATAGCCCACCCCTTTGTTATTTTGTCCACCAATTCGGCCTAGTTTCTGACACTAGTTCTGGTTCACTGATTTCTGTTTCCATGTTTTTCCTTGTTTACCAGGCATGATTGTAACACAGTCCTTGAGTTATAATCAGTAGGCCTCTTTGTTTGGACTAAGTCTTTCTGTATCTCCATTTCATACCTTTTCCCACCCACATTTGCTATTATAGATTGTGGTATCTTATGAATTGTCACATACTTTTTCCAATGAAACTCACTATTAGAGTAAATGTATATGCTCAATTATCATAACCAATCCAGTTTGCCATCTAGTCCACAATATGCAAATAGGAGCCTACATGCTATTGTCCTGTTATCTAATCTATTCCATCAAAAGTGTGTTTTCTAATTATCTCCCTAGGTTAACTCAAGACTTCATCAGGAGGAGAGTGAAAGTATGTCAAGAGTTAACTTGCAACTTGTATGAGACTTGAGCACCTTTTCCTGAACAAACATTTCTGCCTTTGTCCTTCTAAATGTCTGAGAAACAGACCCTTTCCTGATTAATTTTATTCTATTGGTGTGAATGGCCTGTGCAATATTTCACATAAATCAAAATATCTTGGACAGGGCAATTTCTAATCCAAGTTGTAAAGTCAAGCAGTAGCATAGACAAAAAAGAAAAGGAGAACTTGTGGCACAAATTTATTTGAGCATAAGCTTTTGTGAGCTACAGCTCACTTCATCAGATGCATCGATGAAGCGAGCTGTAGCTCATGAAACCTTACGCTCAAATAAATTTGTTAGTCTCTAAGGTGCCACAAGTCCTCCTTTTCTTTTTGCGAATACAGACTAACACAGCTGCTACTCTGAAACATAGACACAAAGCGACTCCCAGCCAAACAGTTAAACAGTTAAATCTTGTAGCACTGAACTTGAGGCATTGTAATCCCGAAGCAGGCACATAGGCTAAGAACAGACCTCATGCCCTTTCTGCCTTTTAAGTCACTTGCAGCTTTAAGAGTTATGACAGAAAGTATAGCACAGTTTCTAATATCCATTTCACCATCTCTGTTCTAACTGGCCAAGTTGCTGATCTCAATTACACCACGGTAACTTAACTTACCTCAAGAAATCTGATCCTTTACCACATCAGCATCTGGCCCATTGTTCTTGGGCTTCCTAATATTGGGGATTTCAGCCATCAGTGGCCAGTCCCCTGGAATAACTGCACCAACGCTAACTCCACATGTAGTGCTACAAGTCACAAGTGAAACAGAAATAAACTGCATTGGTACAAAGGTGACTGACAGCAGCTTTTCCTGTCTAGGTTAGGGGTCCACACCGGTCTAGCTACTCTGTTGCTGGACACTAATGGCTGAAACTTGGGCAAATCCCCAGTGAGACAGGGCCTGTTCGATTACCTATACATGCTTAGTTGCTTGTCTGCTACATGCTTAGTTGCTTGTCTGCATTTTCCAAGACAATGGAGTAATTTGGCAAAGTGCTATCCTTGCAGTTTCTACAAAGATCCATCACATAATCCATTAAAACATTTATTTGATTAACTTCCTATTACAAATTCTGACTTTAAAAGAAACTTGATTGTTTCAAAAAGCAGCCTCCAGAAATAACCACCATGCACTATTGGCAGGGCAGAGGCTAACTACTCTTTACAGCTCTTATCCAGCTCACACATTTTGCCTCGTTCGTTAGTTAAGACATACATCTTCATTAAAAAGTAAGTATTAAAAAACAGCAGTTACGCAGAATGCAATGACTATCGAGAAGGACACGTAGGTTTCTGCCAACCTTACTTTTCCATCAGAAGGTTAATTAGAGGCACAGTTAAATGGCATAAAACTATGCACCTTTGCAGAACAGAGTATTACTTAGCACAGATGAAATACATTTTAAAATAAGCTCTTTCCCCGCCTTGCAAAGGTAAAAGCCTGCCATCACAAACAGCCACTGAGCATATACATTTCCCAACATCACAAGAGAATGACCAGCACACAACAAACTTCCTGATCCAATAAGGTTGGGCACAATTTTCTCTAATCCAAATGTATGTTGGGAAAAGCAGAATATCAGATACAAGACCCTCCCTCCTAATCACAGAGAAGAGTTTTGCCCCAAGTTTTTTTAGCTTTTTGCAGGTTAAGGTTAGGGAATTCAACAGGCTTGGGATTCCCAGCAAACTTCTCTTCTAAAGTTTCATGGTTGGTGTCACCAGGGTCAAACTCCTTCCCAGCTCCAAACACGCACTGCCACACCCAGTCTTTTGCACAGAGGTTTATTTCTTTAACAGAGGTTATCAAACAAACAGAAAATAGTCTTAACTCAGTTCTTAGCCCAGTGATCCCCAAACTGTGCGGCACGCCCCCTAGGAGGGTACAGAGGAACGTCTGGAGTAGGGGATGCAGTAGGGCTCGGGCCAGTCCCTATGGTGGTGGTGTGCGAGTGTGAGTGTGCGAGGAGGGAGTGTCACCCAACCCCATTCTGCACCAAACTCCACTCTGCCCCATCCCAACCTTCAACTGCAGTTCTGCTTTGGCCGCTGGCCCCCGCTCCTGGCCATGACTCCGCTCCCAGCCTAGGTGGGCATGGACACATTCTATGACTAGTAAGGGAGCAGGGACACAAGAGGAAAAGGTTGGGGACCACTGCCTTAGCCTTAGCTTCAGGACCACCCCTCTCAGGGGTTTCTAGCACTCCAGCTCCTGGCAGCTTCCCAGCCCCACTCAGTTCTGTTCCCTTCCTGGAACAGCAGCCACAAGGCTGCTTCCCTGTGCCCCTTGCTCCAGGGACCTACTACAGTTTGTTCTACTCCATCATGGCTTTCCCTCCCTTGGGCTCAGCCTGTCTCAGTCCTCCCTTCCCCAGCTGCCTACTAGCAGCCCTTTACAGGTCCAGGTGTAGGCCAGCCCTCTTTAATTAGCTGGATTGCACTCACCTGTTCTGGTCCAGGGGCCCTGGACTTAGTCTATCCACGGGACCAGCTACCCTGTGACAGATGGTAACAAATTAGCTGAGCATCTTGTTATTGAAAGCCAGAACTATTATTACTGAGGAAATATTTGAAAAAAGTCAACTGATGATAAAAATTCCATTCAGATATTTTTCTTGTGTATGGCATTTGGGGGTAGGAAGGGAATTATTGTCACCCTGATCACAGAATGGGGAAATCATAGCTTTTATTGTAATTCTCAGAGCAGGGGAATAGGGCAAAATCTTAATCTGGTTTAGATGTTCGAAATTTGCATAGAATTTGCAAGTACATACTAGTAGACTTCATTCTAACATCCAAAGATACACCAACAGGTAGATATGCCCTTTCATTTGTTCTGCCCATCACTGGTAATACTGCAGCCATTCCATGTCCTTCAACTTACTGTGTAACCAATATGTGAGTCAGCCTTTCCCACCATTATTTGATTGCCCATAGTCCTTTGAAAATACAACTAATCAGCACTCAAACTCTCTCCAGTCTGGAATTAAGAGTGAAGTCATGATTCTCTCTCCACTGATGAGAACAGAAGTAATGCTTAAATGGTATCTGCGCATGCATAATCCAAAACCACCAGCTTTGCGCTTTAAATTAGATCCAATTTCTTCCATAATTTTTTTCCACAAATGCTCACTGTGTCCCAAACGCTGGTTCACCATTAACTGAATGCGTCAGCTACCCACTGCTAACAAGCAACCTTGATCTGAAACAGGCTTTGCACATGTAGAGGGCACGCATCTGGCACATCTACATTTGTATGTCAATTCCAAAGAACTGTTAAGGCTGCAATAAGTATTAACAACCTAATTTATTAAAACTATCAATTTAATAGCAAAGGGACTGAGTCACTGGTCTCTTTGGCTGATGCTTTTCTAGGATAAACCCATAGTAGTTAACACTGCATGAGGTCACACTTGCAGAAGAAACTCACACAGCAATTGTTTTGAAATCAACATTAAACAATAGCAGTAGAGTTGTCAGGGAGGCAATGGTGCCCAGAGATTGGAGCAGGGAACTCTGAGTCAGGAGATCTGGGTTACATTCGCCACAAACTCCCTGTGTGGCCTCAGGCAAGTCACTCGGTGGCTCAGTTTCGCCACCTGTAAAATGGGGGTTATGACAATAGGCACACATTTAAAGTGCCCTTGGCTGGAAGATCTCACTACGAAGTTTGATTATTTATCATATTGACATCTGTATTAATCTAGGTATCCCCATCAATGCACAATCTAACCACCACAGAAATTATTAATGGGTTTATCTAAACACCACCCCTGTGAGGTAGTGAAAGTGCAATTATCCTCATTTTACAGATAGGAAATTGAAACAGAGAGAACAAATGATGTTGTTGTTTAAGAAAGCCTGTGGCAGAGCAGTAACTGAATGCAGGTCTCCGGAATCCCAGCTCAGCACTCTGATCACCGTGGGTATGTCTACACTGCAGCTAGGTGCGAGCCTCCCAGCCTGGGTAGACACACTTCTGTATGTGTGGCTCAAAATGCATGCTAAAAATAGCAGGGTGGACACCGCGTCTTGGGCTCTCAAGCTAGCCCGACCCCCCTAAACTTGACAGCCCGAGCTGAATCCTGAGCTGCAATGCTGACTCAGTGATCACACTGCTATTTTTAGCGTGCTAGCTTGAGCCCCACTAGCACGCATCTATCTATCTGGGCTGAGGGGGCTCGCTCGCTCCAGCTGCAGGGTAGACACGCCCAAGAGAGGCATCACCCTTGAATAATCAAATCAGCACCACTATTGAAATGGAATTACAAAATCATATGTAGTGCAGTGGTACATTCCTTCTGTGAACAAGTCGGAACAAGCTCCCTCTAAACAGAAGGTTTCGGAATTGCAATCTGCACATTGCAATAGACCAAAACGATCTAGAACTTTTATCCTACTTTACTATCTCAGAGCTCACTATAAGCAGCTCCCACTGCACAGACAGTGGGTATTTCTCCTTTTATCAGCATCTGAAAAGCAGCAAGATCTAAAAGCACGTTATTTGATCATAGTTCTTTTTTAAAACATAAAAGGGATATTATTATGGTCATTACTGGGGTAAGGCAGCCAAGAACAGCAGAGAACTTCTGAGCACCGACAATTCCCAGAGTCCAACTCTCGTGCTAGCCTACACACGCTACCACTGGTTTTGGGTCCCTGGCTTGAGACACCTGAGAGCCCCTCATTGACTTCAGCTGGAGTTCTGGGTACTCAACACTTCTGAAAAATTAGCCCCAAGGGGTGTCAAGGCAGCCACCCATAAACTGAGGTACCCAAATCCAATAAACAGTAGCAACCATTTGGACACTATTGATTTACCAATTCCTTATCTAGCCTCTTGGCTAGGCAGTGCAAGGATCACTCCAATACTGCACAACAGTCTGTTTTCAGAACGTGCCCCACTGCATGGTTGCAGAAGCTAAGCTTAACTGTACTGCGGTGACGAGACAGTTCAACCCACATGCTCAGTGCAAACCAAGATCCGATCCTGGTTCTCTCACTTACCAAATTCCTCGGGATTGTCAAATAATCGTTCGCACAAATAATAATCATCCGGATTCAAATAGGGCAGCTGCTTCAGAATAGACTGCTTGGGAACGAGATACAGAATCTCTGCAATGTCCCTATCCTCAATAATCGACATCCTTTGGACAGAGTTCCTGAACTTCACTTGCTCCGATACCAATTCTTTACTTTTACCTGATCCACAGAGCTTTCCAAAGCTGTTTAAGATGGGGAAAGATGGCATGTCTCTACAGCAAACAGCTAAGGAGGTAAAACCAAGAGTCTGTGTGGTCAGTCCTGTACTCCCTGGTGCACTGTCCTCACAGAGCCTTATCTTTTTCCCTTGTCCAGCAAAGAAGATTAGGGAAGATGTATTTTTAGAGATTATCTTTAAGAGATTATGATAGTACACTTGGTCAGGTGACTGCCATCTAAAACTGTTGCAATCAGCAACTCATCACTGGGGTATGTTTAAACCTTCAGCAAAAGCTTACAGTGTATTTGAAAATCGGATTAATATCCAGGGCAAGAGAAAGAATGTATCTGAGGTACATAAAAGGATTAGAGAGGTTGCAAAAAAATCTTAGTGTGTTAAAAATCTTATAATGGGAGAACCATCGTAAACCCCACACATACATCTGTGCATTTTAATCTGCCAGGCCCCTTTCCCATGCGGAGCTTCATATGTGTTATAGCAAAGGTAGGACCCGCCTATCCTTTTTTCATAGACTTTACAAAGTCAGGCCAACTCTCTCTCCATAAATTGATTTCCTTGGGAGAAATCCTTCCTGCAGCCTCCACCATTTTATAAACAACCAACCAGAAGTATCCCCCAGCCAGGATTGTTCCCGCAGTCCTGCTGTTTCCTTCCTTTCCTCCCTCCAGTCTTATTAACTGGAGATGTTTCATGAAGATCCCAGGAGGCTGGCTCACCTTGCCTAATTTACAACAAAAATGTACATTAAATCCAGATCTAGTGACCTGCTAATCTAACCATCTCATGAATTTTTTTTTCTTAAGGAGAGGCTGTTAATCAAAAACATAGCATTCAAAAGTCACAGAAGAGTCCAACACAAGAGATAAAAAGGAACAAGCAAGATAAAAAGAGAGATAAAAAGCAAGGAAGATGCTCAGCATTTGGCTCCAGATTTTTTTTTTTTTGGTAAGATTTCCAAATTTCCCCACAGATATAACACATGAGGGAGAGATTTTCAAAGACAGAAAAGACAGTTAGGTGCCCACCTCCCATGGAAACTCCCCTTTTGTGCCTTTGAAAGTCTCTCTTTCTCTCTCTCTCACACACACACACACACACACACACCTCAAGTGCAGTGAGGAAACAGGGAAGGGCACACAAATCTGCATCTCTTGTATTCATCACATCAAAAGTCCAGTCCCTGCACTCTCTGAGCACGACTGTTCCAGGACAGGGCAACCAGTGGCACTAGATTCTTCAAAGGGAGTAGAGAGGATTGAGCTCAAAGCCCTCTTCCTCACTATTCCTCCACCAGGGCCAGCAACACAGAGCTGGCAGTAGGGTACTGGAGGAGAGAAACACAGGCCACCCCATTTCAAAGGGTACAGACTAGGCCACTCTCTCCCCATTCCGTGAGGGACTGTGCCTAAGTCTGGCACAAAGTCTCTGGGATAAAGTGACTGTGGATAGTTCCTTTAATGTAATTGCCCTGTGTCCAAGGAACTTCTTTTGGGGCACCCACAATGTCCTGACTTTTCATCTCAATCAAAATATAAAGGGGTTTCTTTTTTTAATTTAAAAAAGACTTTGTTCATCTTCATTCAGGAAGTATTGCTATAGAAACCACAATTTGCTCTCGCTTCACCAAGGAAAAACAGTTCAGTGGAATAAGCATTCAGTAGGATGAAAAGAATCTAGAGTGAGAAGAAAAGTGAAATGCATGTTGAACCTATCAAAACTGCTCTTTTGTACAGAGTGAACGTTAATGACACTTATTAGTGTTTCATGATAAACTTGAAAAAATCCTCCCCTCTAGGAGTGTTGCTATTGACTCAGAAGTAGCCACTAGCAACACTACACACGTTTTTTAAAAGTGCACGTTTGGCTTTTGCACGACCAATTCATGATGTTAAACATATGTCTTGCATTCTTATTTACTCTGGGAGCTCCTGCTGCAACGATGCCCCTTTCCATCATCACATGCTGCAGCCACTGTCCGACAGCTACTATCTGGCCTTGGTGTTGTAATTATTAATTGTAATGCCACTCCTGCTACAAAGCGGTGGGATTTTGCATTATTGTTTTTTAACCAGAGGGTATGTCTTAAAGAGTCTGCACCCTGCCTATTTGAAATGCATCCGATGAAGTGAGCTGTAGCTCACGAAAGCTTATGCTCTAATAAATTTGTTAGTCTCTAAGGTGCCACAAGTACTCCTTTTCTTTTCACCCTGCCTATATAATCCAAGAGGACAAGTACTAGAAGTGAGCAAAACAAGACTAAGGAATCTGGAGTAACCAAAGGGGCTCCCTGAGTCAGACAGAGTCATCTGCAAAAACTGGCTCTAAGGAGAAAGCCTAAGGTAACAGATACAGATGGAAAAGGCCAATGATGGCTTGAACCATACAGACTAGAGTTAGATTTCTACAGGAAAAGCCCTGCAATTACAGCCTCCTGAGTTACAGCACAGGTACTCCACGTGAGCAGACAAGCTCCTCTACAATGCCCCATCTCCGTGCCTCAACTCTTGTGTAGAAGGACACCTTTTCTAAATCCATTTAGGAGTCAGTTAATGGAAACTTGGTTTAGTGAGTCAATGGGGGTGAGCATGTGATGCAGATTTGTACATTTAAAAAGGCAACTATTTAGTAGGCATCTGGAGCATTGTACAACAAACTGGTACCAAACATTGTGATCCAGCCTAATACCCAGCCAAGCAGAACCAAAAAGACAAAGCAAACATCATAATCCTCAAGAAAAAGTACCTCACCGGGTAAAAAAGATAGATTCCCAACACATAAGCGGAACAGGGATGAAAGGAGCAGCAAACACAAAAGGCAAAAGTAATTTTAATTTTCTGAAAGGGTTGATTTCACCACTCAGAGCAATCCCTGAAAACTGTCCTGTAGTACACCCCGAGGAACCCAGTCCTCTCAGCCCAGAAATAGCATCAAGGCAGCAGCCCCAGTATTAGCCAGGTAACTAAATATGTATCTATGGATCCAAGCCATGAGGTTCAGATCCATTTCCACTGGTGCTATGATTCTAGTCTTTACAGAATACAGGGGGTTCATAGCCAGGTTTGGATTTTTGATAAATGGTGTGTTCAGGATCCAGGGTTTTGGTTTGGCTCTTAATGCGGTATGAGATGGAAACGAAGCAGATTAACTAACTGGGGCTATAATAGTTACAAAACTAACAGAATGCCCAGGAAATACATATTTTCTTTATATACACACACGTTTCAAATGCAACCTAAGATAAATATTCTTTCTGCACTAACACTGCTAAGAACATATACATAACTACAAACTTGATTGTGCTAAGAAAAAAAAACTACAATAAAACAATATATTCACTCAACAGGAAATCAAACCTTAGATCAGGGTAAGGTCATTGCAGGTGTAAACTTCATTGAAGTCAGTGGAGTTATACTAGGGATAAATTTGGCCCTTTATCTCAATACAAGGCAGCCATGTATATTGCTCTAGGAATGATGCCTTTATTGCTTCTGTCATCAGAACCAGATTCCTACTGATGCATTTCCATGTAATTTTATTATTATTTATTGTTGCACAGAAAACAAGATTCAGAAGTAATCCTGAGTTTTTCAGGCCAGTTCAGTGGAAACCAACTGAGAATAAAAACAACCAACAACTTGGAAACAAGTTATAAATTTTACTGCACAGCTAGATAGTCCCAAAAAAATCTGATGGATCTATCCAAAATGATGGGATTATATACTTCTACCATACAGATGGAAATGAAGCAATGATTAAACTATTTACACAAAGAAATATCACTGGCTAAGTAACAGTAAAGGAACAGGAGTGTAATTGGCAGCAGGACTGTTCTGAAATGCACTTTCATATACAAAAGGACTCAAATTCTCCAATTATAGTAAAATGTCACATTTTTACAGGTTTAATCATGGAGCTCAGGTTTCAGCCCTTTGCCATCTACAATTTACTCACACAATAACCATTCAGCAAAGTATTATAGACTCCACTTCAGAATATCCAGGACAGAAACAATTTGTAGGCATCCTTTCATTTCATACCATTGACGTGCTCATCTTTAAATTCCCTTACCCATCCCTCCGAAGCAAGCAGTGATTTTCTGTGCATATGGACACAAGCCATTCTCAGAGTAGCATTCCCCAGTAAGAACCTGTTCACTCATTGTTTCAAAGAGAACTGCCTTTCTCTGCACAGTTGACCAACTACTGCTTGCTTGAGAGAGAATGTAAGATTGCAGAGGTTTCTCTTCCAGTTTATCTCCATTAATCATTCAGGCACTACATAAAATCTGATGAGCTCTTAGAACCGGTAGCACAAAGCCTCTTTATGGCTTCTGAAGTAATTATGTTTTTGACTTTTAAAAAAAAAATATCTCAGATTACCACACAGGACTCCAATATTTTATGGGCATTATTTCCAAACTGCAACAAGATATATGCTCCTGCTGCAAAATGGGAAATATATTGAGGATTACGTTCAGCTATGTGAGATATTGGACATAGCCACCCAGCTGAAAACCAATAGCAGAATGATGATCGTGACAGAAACTATGTAACAAGGGTATTACAGAATACTCCATCAAGCAGATGTGCAATACCATGCAATGTTTCCTGTCCCTCCTAATATCTACTATCATATTACATATATTATACTCACACACACATACTTTATGTTGCTTGAGCATTACTCATGACAAGAGCCAACATACTAGCATCCATTTAGTTTCTGACACTGTCCGGCATGTGATGTTTCAGAGGAAATAAAGCACCAAGGCAACTGGGCAACATGAAGAAGTCATCTTATCAGGTCACTTCCTGAAGCATGAGGATTGACTAACCAGATTGTTATCTTAGCTTGCATAAGTATTAACAAGCAGTGACAAAACTGAAATGTCCATACACTGCAGGTTCAGGAAGACTGCGTCAGGATCTTCTACCCAGTCCTGTTGACGAGAATGGGGAAACATAGCCTGATCTTGGGTATAAGATGACTGGCCAAAAGTTGAGGACAGAAAAAGAACTGAGTCAGCATTCTTCATCCCTCAGCCAACTGGTGTGAAGACAGCCTGGGTAGTCAGTGTGCACTTGTTTCAGCTTTGCTTTTCACAGCCCAGGGCACAGCACTGTCAGACTAATTAGAGGAGAAAGAGGATACTCAAAAGATACGCAAGTATACTACAAATCACACAAGCAATGATACCCCACTAGCTGAACAACTGCAAAATGGCTTTGGCCATGGCCTCTTGGATGTTAAACAATGGTTATAGAAGAAGAACATGTATTACTACAAATCAAGAGCTCCCCAAACTGAATATACTCCCTGCGCACCCTACTAGTGCTGCCTCTCCATTCTCTCAGTGCTCCCTCCTCCTATACCCACTCAGACATTTCATGAAAAAATGGTCAATACAGGACACATTATAAGTGCTTGAATCTATATTAGGGATAGATACAGGCTTATTATTCACAACTGACTTAAAATCTATATTAGATATCTAGGCAGGGATATTACTTACAACCAATTTAAAATTCTAATGATTCATATTTAGTCTAACTGCAACAGTGTACTTCTTTTGTGAAAGCACAAAATATATTAAGCTAAAAGCATTCAGGGGCATTGCTATCTTTTATTGTGCCAGAGGGCTCTGGAGAATACATTCAGACGTGTATTGCTTTCGGCTTTTGAGTATCACCATGGGGCTATACCAAGAATAAGCAGTTATCAAAGTTAACCATTTAGAGTTCTGAAGAGTGGAACACACTTGCCAACAGTTAACACTCTGCACATTCTTCTTGCCACTGCCGTGAAGGTTTTCATAACACCACCACTTTTTCTTTTACATATTGTCTTAAGTTTTGCCTTGCATACTAAAAGCTGTGAAGCCAATTCTGGAACACTTGATTAAATGAACATTTTGCCAGTTACCTAGCTATTCAGTTATCCAGAGATACATTACTGATAAGAGGACACATTTGTATATCAATATGCAGAATACAGCCAGCAAACTGAATTATGTAGTCTGCTGATATGCAATTAGCTGGAGTGGCAATGCATGTAGCTGAATGGGGCCAGAACAAGATTTTGCAATTGTTTTGCACTTAGGTAGATTATAGAGTTAAATTATATGCGCTCAAGGGAAACGTATAGAATATCTGAGGGGGGAAGGGAACAAAGGAACAAAAGAATGCATGGTGCTCATTTGGGATGCCCCACATCTTGCCCAAAATCCTGCTCTAAAAACATCTATATTGTATATATCTATACAATGGATGTCAATATCATTGCTTTCTGGACTCTCTCAATATGTAGGCTCTACAAGCTCAAAGTAAAAGTGTCTCAGAAGACAATGCTCATTTCTTTCTTTTTGCTGGCTTTGCTGGTCAGGCCTATCTTCATAAGAGCCAGTTGCAACGGAGAACTCCAGCTTCAGCAACTACACTAGATTAATTGAAAGAAATAAAAAAGTACTGGAAACCTTGGGATTAAAGACCAACCTCCACTAATCAACTGTTTTCTTGGCTAGTTGCTTATGACAAGTTTTACTGCATCTTGTATTTGCCTTCTCTAATTTCAAAGCCGGATTAAAGAGAAATCTTAAAAGGAACCAAAGAAATGCAGTGCTACAAAAAGCCCTTGCAGTAAGAGGGTTCCTTGTAACATACTGAAAAATGAGGCAGTACATCCATTTGTTTGTAGAAACAAGTCAAAGTAACCTAACAGATCCAGGCCGTGCCAGGTTCTATGCTTTTGAGAGTTTGAGCTTGACAAGGGAGGGAAGTGTTTAACTTTAATGCGTGTGTCCTTGGACAGTACACATGTCAACAGCGTTCAAACTCGAGGCTCCAATAATTCTCTGTAACTCACTGGCTTCAGTGGGATTTGTGTTGCATGAGGATGGCAATGCCTTCCAATTTGAGTTTAGCTTGTGAACGGGTTGTCTTGCCAAGAGTAAGTACCATTTCTTCCTCAGATAGATAGATAGATAGATAGAGACTAGGACCCTATTGTGCTAGGTGCTATACAAACACAGAACAAAAAGGCAGTCTATGCCCCTAAGGGTTTCCAATCTATCATCCATGCAGGATGCCTGTAGCATGCACTAACTTCCTGAGCGAAAACATTCTCTAAAGAGAAGTCATCGAAGTGGGCATGCTACTACAAGTACAATCCTTAGAGGAAGACACTGTCTCATCTGGGCCTGTTCGCAAAGCATTGGACTGGAATGTTGCTCATCTTTAGGAATGAAAAGTGGCTAAACCCTTGTATTGTGCTATGAAAATGTAAACCATTATTTGTCTAAAATGCCTGTTTCAAATACAGAAGTGAAGCTCAGTAAGTCTGGATGGGATAAGAGGCCAAATTTATATAATTTTGCACTTACAGGGCTACTGAGGTCTCCCTCTCTTAGGGCCTGATCCAGAATTCATTTAGGGCAGTGGATTTTGCATCAGGCTTTTTGTAGCCAAAGATAAGCAGAACTGGGCATAATCTCGGTCCAACAAGGGGAATGTTGGATATGCAAGGAGCTTCCCATTCCACCTTGTAGTTCCACATAGCAAACAGGCTCAATCCCAGGGCTTGTGTTCCTGGTGTTCAAGCATAGGTGAAAGTACAGCACAAACAGATTAAGTGACTTGCCAACAGGACATACAGTAATGTACATACCCAGAAGCTGAGTGTGACTATTCTAACTCATGATAAACATACAGGTAGTTTATGAATGGCCTCACTGTTTGGGCTTTCTGAAAAACATGCTCCTTGGTTGGACATATAGGGTAGATGATGTTCTCAGCTCATTTTAAGAGCTCTCTAGTTTGGTGGCTGCTATTGGCCATGCATGTGAGGTGGTCAGCATTGGAGTCCTCACTACGTCATGTCAGCTTAGTGAGGGCTATGATTTCCGATCCTAGGGAAAGCAGGCCAGGTAGTTACTAAATGTTACACATCAATTTAGCAGGAAAAAAGGAAAGTGACATTCTAGAGTGAAAGAAATTACTGGGAAATTTTGTGTGTTTGAAATCTCAGAGAGTGCCTACAGATACTAGTCTGAAATATAATTAACCACTTTGCTTCAGCATAGAGCAGGAATACATAATCCCAATTCAGCAGTGGTTTGGCTATGAGGAGTTTGAACAGATTTGGTTGCCCATTTCTTCTCAGGTTGGAGGAGAAGCCCCCCGACTCCACCTCTTCCCCTGAGGTCCCTGCTGCTCGTTCTTCTCTGACTCCCCCCCCCCCCCAAGACAGGAGGGAGCAGAAAGGAGCGAGTGGAAGGCGGGCAGAGGGGGAAGCAGCGGGCGAGCAGGGGGACCTCGGGAGAGGGAGGCACTCGGGAAGGGGTGGAACAGAAGCGGGAAGAGACGGAATGGTGGCAGGGCCTCGAGGGAAGAGGCCGAGTGGGAGCGGGACCTCAGGGCAGAACGGGGGTGGAGCACCCACCAACAAAAAACAAAAAAGTCAGTGCCTGGGATTAAAAAAAATACAAAGTAATTCAATAGTTGGGCAAACAATCATCAAAACACACAAAGTGCACTTTTTATTAACAGAAAGACAAGAACATTTATTAGAAGAGGCTAAGACATTTCTTTCACCCATAAAGGTATCACTGAAAAACTTCAGAAAGTCAAATACGATAGAAATATGTATTTGATTCAAACTTTTAATTCATACATCAGAAATTTCTGAAACCTGGGATGACATTAGACATATTATAAGGGAGTTAATCATGAAGTTTTGATAATGTCAGGTAGTAGGAGAGCAATTAGCTGATCCTCATTAAGAATGTCCCTAAGGACAACATCTCTCTCTGTAACTGTATGTTATTTTACTCAATTTTTTTTTCATTCATTCCAAAACATCCATAAAAAACACAGGGAATCCTTTTGCTTCTATACAATTTGTGACCAAGAAAAATGGTAACAGAATTATTATTGCTTTTCCATCTCAGGAATTATCTGAAGAACACAAAGTGACAAACTCTCCTCTAAATGATGACATTTGCAGAACCTTTCAACTGAATTAAAGCACCGTGCTCAGCTTCCTGTTATCCTCTATGTAAAATAACTTCCACAGCAGATGAGCCTTTGATAACAAAGGATCAGCTTTGTAGTGCTTTGTAAAACTGGATGGTACAGCATAACGAGCTACTGGTGACATGCTTTCACTCTGTCCATGGCTTTATAAATTGAGCCTGATTCACTCCCCTAAAACCCAGCATCCATACTAGTTTATTCTTCAGTAGAGATAACTGCAGCAGATCTTAAGAGCCAACATTTTAAAAATATTAAAACCAAACACTTGAGATTTCAGCCAATCACTGTCTCTTATTTTTGTTCAAATCAGCAGTATTTACTACCATCATCTGTACTTACACTAACTAGGATCAAATTTTATACAGAATGTCAATCCTCATGCCTCAGACATAACCCAAACACCTAGTTCTAAGAAGTAACTTCCCAAGCAGGCATATTATTCAATTGTCGTCCATTACCTTATGGGTTTTGAAACCTTCCTTGAAAGTACATGGTAGTTGTCACTGTCAAAGACAAAATACTGAAACAGAGATGAATGGTCTAATCCAATATGGCAATTACTATGTCACTATAACTCAAAGTATGTACTTTCATAGTAAATTCTTATTAGCTACTTAAATATCCATAATTGTTTTAATAAAAATAGTTATTTTAGTTTAGCTAAATACCAGTTGTAAACTTCTGTTCCACAATTATTCATCTTTAGAAATTGCAAACATTCTTATTAAATCTTCATATTCTTGAGGACAAATATTAAGTCTATTTGTGAATACATTCCTAGATCACAATGGATTGCATACAATGTACATTTCACTCATATACAATAAACTACTTATTAAATCTAAATTAAAGATTTGGGACACATTTCCTCTCCAATTCACACACCCAACAACTGAAATATTGAAAAAACTAAAACAAAAAACCCTATCAATGAATTTCCCTAAACTCTATAAGACAACGTAATTGGGCTAAGTGTTAAATGGGATCACTCTGCAAGGTTGTGAGTCCTCCCAGATTTAAAATCCAGATTTGGACATGGAAATCTATTTTCTAAGCCAAGCTGGACAACGGAAGTGCACTTAGTTCTCAGTCAGTATTACAAGATGGACAATGGATGGTTTATGCCTTAGATGATGGAAAATTATCTGAAGTTCTGTTTACATGTGCTCAAAATTTAGGCTTCTTGGGACATCCCAGCCTAGTTATACTGGACTTCTCTGCTCAACTACAATGGTCTCTGAATACTCCCCTCCTTAGATGAGACAATAAAACAGAGATACTGTTTACCCTGCATAGATTTGAAAGAGTTCACAGCACTTTGGGTAAGAAAAGGCCTTTGTGTGGGTATTCTTGACCAAGATTTCTACTTCCTGTACAGTTCACTGGTTGGCTGCTGCCACAGAAGTGGTTCCATTTCTGTGATGCTGTATGTATAGTTTTTGAAGCACTTGAAGTAATATGAAATATTACTGATGAGGAACTTTGCTAATATCCACTAGGAGAATTACTGCTGCATCCAGAACAGTTCATTGGGAGGGCGGCGGGCAGCAATCCCACTCCTTATTAAGTCAATGGCAAGACTCCCAGACCCAGATCTTCAGAGGTATTTAGCTGCCTAAATCCTGTTAAAATCAATGGGAGATAGGCACCTAAATATCTTTGAGGATCTGCGCCCTAGCGACTGAAGTTGGATCAATTTTCAGTGTTTGAGGGCCTCACAGAACTCCTTCTGTTTTCACCTTCCCAAATTATTACCCATAGCTCGTAAGAGGAAGGATGGCCCAGTGGTTTGGGTGCTGACTTGAGAGACTTGGATTCACTTATCTGCTCTGCCACAGACTTCCAGAGCAACATGGGCAAATCACCTAATCTCTCTGTGCCTCAGTTCTCCATCTGGAAAATAGAGATAATGACACTTCCCTATGTCACAGGAGTGTTGTGCAGATAAGCACATCAAAAACAGTGAGTTAGACATTACAGTAATGGAGGCCATATAAGTACCTTATTCATCTATGAAGAGCACCAGAAAGCAACATCTCAATTAGAAGTAAAAGGACAGTGTAGCACACTGTTGACCTTCCTTCCTTGCTTTAAATTACTTTCTGGTATTTTGTTATTAGATTTCCTTTTAATGATTTTCTGATTCTGGCTGTTACTTAACATTAAAATTGCTCTTTTGCTTCCACGGACCAAGTTACATGATGAGGCAGAGATAACTTATTCTGTACAGTTGCTATGATTTGGGAATTCTATTTTTATCGTGGTTAAATTATTCTGCCACTGAAGAGCAAAACCATTACCAATCTGGTTGCTGTACTAAGAAGAAAGCAGAGATAGTCAGGTTATGATAATAGACGCTGATTAAATGGAATCCTGTTTACCTTGCTTTTTATCATTTCAAATGTGTGTTTTAGTCTAGTCTGCCTTGAAAAAAGTCTCTACTCCAAACTATTTTTGGACACAAATGACAGAGTGTGCACTAATGGATGAGCCTATTGGGTTGTTACAATAACAAGATTATATGACTCAGCACTTTGCTTCCAGGAAGAGTGATTAAAGACTAAATGTATTGATCTGAAATGCCAAGAATACTGCACAATAAATTTTGATAGTGCGCACACACACACACACACACACACACACACACACACAAAACCCTAATGTGTGGAAAAGAAACTATTGTAAAATTACAGAAGGTCAATGCACTTTCATCATTGGAAGATGGACTTTGCAATATTATCTGAGTGCCAGTGATGTAATCAGTGCTGTGAAAAATACCAATATAGACTGCTCTTCCCCAAAGAACTTGAAATCTAGACTATGATTCTGCAATGCATTCTACTTGAAGCACATGAATATTCCCATTGTCTTTGATGGGATTATTCACTTGTTTTAAATTAAACATGTGCCTAAATGTCTGCAAGATTAGGGCATAGGTAGAAAGGATGGGACACAGCAAAAGCCAACAGTTCTTCACTCTCTGATATGATACCTGCTTTTTCCCCTCCCCAAAAACATGCAGAGGAAGCAAGTTCAAGTCAATAAAGAAACCCCTGAATGAACAACAATGAAAACAAAACAGAAAAACAAACCTAGATCATATTGAGTGGTGTTTTGCTCCTGATTGGCCCTTAATTTTAGGAACTGCTCAACAAGATATCACCCTATTAAGCTATCATATTGTACACTGATCTTTTTTCAAACAATCAAAAAGGGTGCATCAAGTGACACAAAGAATAGAGATGAACAGGATAGAATTAATTCCTTTAATTGGATATTTTTCTTTACTTTCCTCCTCTTGGATTTGACCCCTTTCCCTTCAGTTAAGAGTAGAGACTCTTTGTAAAAAGGTTTTTTACACAAGAAAAGGAAGATTTCACAGCAGTTCTGGGACAGAAATAATTTGCAAGAAGAAAGGATGAGCAGAGTTGAAGCCTGAGTGTCCTCTCAACCCCTGGATTCATTTTTTTGTTCCTTTATAAAAATAGGTGCAGTTCTATTCAAGAGCTTTCAAAGTGCCACATAATGAAGGAAGCTCCACCCTTCCCATTACCATACATTAAAGCAAGCTACATGCTATTGTACTCTCACTCCTGATTGTGTCATGTGACAAGTGATAAAGAACACTGAACAAGGAATTTTATTAGAATAAGGTAACAGTTTTGTCCCAAAGCCACTCTCTCTGCTTCATTGTACAATTTCTGCCTAGAATCTTCTCCATCCATTCCCCATGACAGGCTTCCTGATACAGAGGTAAAGGACTAATACACATATCCTCACAACAAGACGCAAATGTTTCCTATCAGTGCAGCAAGATCATCATGCTCCCGCGCATCCCTTATGAGATGACACTTGCAGTTAGCAACAGTAGAACACACAACTTCCTCAGTGCTCCAAGCACTAATTTAAATGCCCAACAGAGGCCTGAAACAATCTTTTTGTCAATGTTTGTCCAAAACAAAACTAAGAATAGAAGGTTACCTTTCTATGTGGTGGAAATCAGGCCCTGCTCCAGGCTGCCAAAAATGACATCAGATCTGTCCCGTAATTAAATGAATCCTACCGTACTGCTGAGCCCTTCCTTTCATGGTCAGCATTGCTATCTTGTAATTAACACATCAGGAGTTCACACACAGTGGTGATCTTAAAAAATCAGAAGAGCGATAGCTGAGCAAGATCATGTCCACGTTATTGGCTCCCTTCCTTGTAGAGGAGCCATGTTCCATACATGGCAAACACAAGCCAGGACCCTTGAAGGCACATTGACATAGCAGGGACAAGATTTCCAAGTGAATTCAGTTAATTAGATTTATGGAACAGGATGACATAGGCTGGTGGCAGCATAACAAGCAGCATCTAAAAAGGTGGCAACCTGAAAAACCATCTTATCTTGTCTTCAAGACCCTTCATAATCTTTCTTATTGGTTTCGTATAGTTGTCTACTTTTTTCCTATTGAAATGATCTTCACATGCCATAGGGAAGTCAAAGCTGACACGAGTTTAACCGCCCTTTTGAAATCATGAGAAAATCTTCTAAGCCAAATGAGTCACAACTGGAGGCGCACGGGAGGGGATGGGGGGAGAGAATCAGGCTCACGATTTGTACATGCTATAAAATCTCTGGGTTTCCAGCTAGGTCAGCTGACCAACAAGGGATCCAACCACAGATTTCTGATGCTAATTTCTTACCAGTAAGGCATTTGGGCCCAGATCCTTAGGCACTTAAATATGTTTGAGGATCTGGACCTTAGTTTCCTTCACACAAGTCTCCAGTGTGTTGTTCATTAGCAAAGTCATACAAAGGGTAAAAGGTGCTTATTGTCTTTTAGTGTCAATTGTCTTGCTTTGCAGAAACATATGATAGTAGAATTTGTTTTTTCCTGACAGTTAATATGAACAGAGAAGTACAGTATGACACGGGGTGGAAAAGAACAACCACAATCACACGCAATCAGGAGTTGAAAGGACCCTGAAATGGAGAAATATGCCCTTCATATGCAGGATAACCACAGTTGGCTCATGATCTACTAGTTATACCCAACAAATGATGGCCTCTAACTTATTAAGATATACGTCTGGGTTACTACTTTTGGAAATAGGTTATACCTCTGGATAATGTAAGTGTAACTGGAGAGAAAAATACTATGAGCATTATCCTATCGTGTTGTTAAATTAAAGGGCCTGATCCTGAACTCCCTCACCTAGTACTGACTTAAATTAGAATTAAGGGCACTCAGCAGCTTGCAAAGTTGCCATAATAGTAAGAATAAATTAGAGGCAATGAGGTCTTACAACTACAATGCCACCAAAGATTCTCTATTGGCATCATAAACCAGAAGAGTCAAGCTTGAATGGACTGGGATAGAAATAAAATTGCTGCTTGCCTGAAAAAATGGAGGTTACTTACCTGTTACTAGAGATTCTTCGAGATGTGTGCTCCCAATCTGTATTCCACACATGAAATATACATGCACATCATGCACTTGAGTCTGGAATTTCTTGCAAGCAGTATCTGTTGACCCACACATGCACTGTTGCCCTTCTCACGCTCGTAACCAAGGATGTAAAGGAGAGCGTGAGCTGACAACTCTCCGTTTTGCATTCTTACCGCAGTGCAAACAATCCGCAGCAGAGGGGATAAATGGCGGGTAGTGGAATACAGATAGGGACCACACATCTTGAAGTACCTCTGCCTACAGATAAGTAACTCCATTTCTTCTTTGAGTGATGGTTCCTATGTGTATTTCACACAGGGGAGATTAACAAGTAGCAAACAATGTGGTGGGTGAGGAGACACAGAAGTGACAGTTGACTGCAGTACTGCTATCTCCACAGCTGTATCCCAGTTGATGACTGTGCAGGGCATAATGTCTTGTGAAGGTATGCAAAGAGCTCCAAGTAGCTGCCCTATGTATCTCTAGCGTAGGTATGTCTCTCAGAGATGTGGCTGAAGTGGCTTAGCCCCTAGTGGAATGAGCCTTTACCCATTCGGGGGAATGCCAGCTAACTGGTAACAAAAAGAGTAATACAACCCCAGATCCATTTTGAAAGTCTCTGTGCCAGTATAGGTTAACCCCCTGATCACTCTGCTATGGAAACAAATAGCTTAGGTGTCTTTCTAATATCCTTTGTTCCTTATAGATAAAAGGCCAAAGCCCTCCAGACATGCTCTTCTTTTCTGAGGCATGTGTTTTAGGAAAATATAGGTAAGTGGATGACCTGACCGATGAAACTCAGAAACTACCTTGGGTATGATTCTGGGGTGGGATCGTAGCGAGACCTTTTCTTTATAACATATAGGATGAAGGTAGTATATGGTGGGCCTGCCATAAGCACTTCCAGTTCACTGACTCTTCTGGTCAACGTGATAGCTGCCAGAAAGGCCACCATAGAGCATGTGGCCAGCAGCTCAAAGGGAGTCTTACTGAGAGACGATAAAACAAAATGGAGGCTGCACTGAGGTGTGAACTTTACACAGTGGAAAGGATCTGGGAATGTCATTCAAAAATCTAGCTGTGACAATGTGAGTGAAGATGGTACAGTTATCCACTGGAAGATGGAAAGCGATGATTGCTACTAAAAGCATCCACAAGGAACTGAACACAAGACCTGATGACTTAAGGTTAAGTAGATACTCAAAGATAAGTAGGGATTCCAATGGAGTCTGAAGACAAATTGCATTGATGAGCCCAAGTGGAAAAATGCTTTTCTTCTTTGGTATCTAGGCACCTACTTCCTCAATGGACATTTTCAAGTTTTCTGTTTTATTTAAACAGATGAGTGTGATGAAAACAATAGATTTATAATTAGGAAGCAAAACACAAAGAAGCCCCCTCAATCCCAAAGGAAAAAGCTAATTTTCTTCCACTTATACTATACTCATCACTCTCATAGAACCATAGAAATGGTCAGTGTCAAAACCCTCTCCATTCATCATCTGTTTTGGTATGTCACATGCTTGTAACATATTATTCCATTTCAATGGCATCTTTTCCTAATATGATGCAGGACCGGGTCCATAATTAAACAAATAAAAAGCTCATTTAAAAAAAGACTGCAAAATTCTGCTAATGAAAACTGATTCATGAGCTTCTTCTAGCATTACTGAGAAATATTTTCAGATGAATCAGTTAAAAGAGGTGCTGACCGGCATAGGACTTATCAGTGGAAACCCTTATGTTATAAACATATGTCATGCATATTTTCAATCTGGAATTAGCTTGGCAGCTTCCATTTTTTCCTTTTAACTATGAATGAGCTACAAAATCAACCTATTATAATTTTGCAACTATGCTTTCTGTGGATTCAAAAGCCTTACAGAACTTTTTCCCAAAACCAGTCAACTGATTCTATGGGACTTGCAAAAGTCTTCAAATTTTCCTTAGCTGCTTACTGGATTGTCTCTAAAGCAAAACAAGGTCAGGCAACTCAGATTCAAAATAGAACTTTTGTAAAACAAACTCTGAACTATTTTGCTAGTGCATGAGAACCAGTGAGTAAAACATGACAGAAATAAAACAGACTAATTTGTTTTTACTCCCCAGCTAAGTGAAATGATGAGAACCAAAGACAATGAACAGTGACCATATAAATTAGGTGTTTTACTCATCAATTTCCTTCTAGTCCTCCTGACTAATCCTGACCCAGCAGCAGTCCAGGGAAGGAAATCATGATTCCCTTCTGACTGGAGCAATGGGAGAACAGAAGTTTTAATCTACTGTTGTCCCAGATTAAGAGTAGATTACTATCCCCATAGGCCAGTACAACCGCACTAGCCAGTGAATGGAGAGATGGATCCAAGGCTCCACCTATTCCCAACACACCTGCTCAGGGAGGAGAGCAGTATATATACACAGGCATACAAAGGCATACTATTTTAATATACGATATACGTACATACACACATGCTCTTTAGGGCCTCAGTCCCACAAACAACATCTGTGAAATGAGCAGACCGGTGATTTACTAGTTGTTAAGCACCATTGGTTTGGTATTGCCGCCAGATACAAATAAAGGCAGTCCATGCCCAGAAAAGTTTACAGTCCAAGGCCCCAACCCTGTCAGCTCTTATTCCTCAAGTCAGCGGGGCTCCATGTCGCTGCCCAGGCAGAACAGCTTGCACAAACACAGCTGAACAGTTACCAAGAGGCCATCCAGAAGTGGTGTTAATTAAGAATGCTTAGTATATATTTTTAAAATCCACACACACCCTGCCCTTTAATAGGGTTCTGGGCTGGAGAAGGCAACTGACTAATAGGTTACTGTTTGTGTTCCTCTTCAGAGGAGCTAGCCTCTTTGTGCATAGCAAAAAGGAAGCCAGTATCTGTATGTTACACCTTATCAGCAAGAACTGTTGCTGAGCCAACTTTTCTTAAACAGAGTCCAGGGAGACTCATCTTCTAGTAACTCTTAACAAGCAGGTACATGCCAACATTCTGCACCCTATCTATAGTAAAAATACTTCCAATACCTATGCACGAGGGGAAAGTGTTGCTGTTAGTGACAGCTGCTCAATATCCTATTAAAGAGCTGGTTTAAGGGAGAAAACTCAAACATACAACTCAGAGTCCAGCCATATAATAAAAAAAAACCAGCAGGGCTAGGAAAGGGATCAGTGGTTTAAAGATTCCAGCAAGACACACTAAAAAAAATAGATTAATTAATGTACAACCCTAGCTCTGTTCAACAGAACTTCCTCGGTCTGTTTCCTGTCTTTAAAAATTAAGAGCAATGTCCCTTGTACAATTTAAACTATGCAATTTATCATGAGATGTTTCCACAGCAGAGCTACCTTGGGACAAACCTTTGCAATTTCCAGAGCTGTGATGTACTGGTACTTGTAGTTCCATTTGTGCTCTCAAGCTGTAACGTTTCCACAGCTCAGAAGCTACAGCTTCTCTGACTGAGTAGAGGAAGATAGCAAGATGGAGGAAACACTGGGATCCTTCAGAGAGACAGCTCTCTCGCTGGCTTTACTCCCAATATTTTGAGGACTGAGTAGCACTGAAGGGAGTGGCCCTGTCAAACAGGGAGTGCCTGGGCTCCCAAACAATTTAAAGGAAGGTTTCAGAGTAGCAGCCGTGTTAGTCTGTATTCGCAAAAAGAAAAGGAGTACTTGTGGCACCTTAGAGACTAACAAATTTATTAGAGCATAAGCTTTCGTGAGCTACAGCTCACTTCATCGGATGCATTCGGTGGAAAAAACAGAGGGGAGATTTCTATACACACACACAGAGAACATGAAACAATGGGTTTATCATACACACTGTAAGGAGAGTGATCACTTAAGATGAGCCATCACCAGCAGCGGGGGTGGGGGGAAAGGAGGAAAACCTTTCATGGTGACAAGCAAGGTAGGCCATTTCCAGCAGTTAACAAGAACATCTGAGGAACGGTGGGGGGGAGAAATAACATGGGGAAATAGTTTTACTTTGTGTAATGACTCATCCATTCCCAGTCTCTATTCAAGCCTAAATTAATTGTATCCAGTTTGCAAATTAATTCCAATTCAGCAGTCTCTCGTTGGAGTCTGTTTTTGAAGTTTTTTTGTTGAAGGATAGCCACCCTCAGGTCTGTAATCAAGTAATCGGAGAGATTGAAGTGTTCTCCGACTGGTTTTTGAATGTTATAATTCTTGACGTCTGATTTGTGTCCATTTATTCTTTTACATAGAGACTGTCCAGTTTGACCAATGTACAATTTAAAGGAAGAGTGAGAATTTTCCTCTTTAAATCCAGTTAGTCATTCTGGATGCTGGTACAGTTCACCTTTCAAATGCATTACATTTTCCATCTTACTGCTCATCTGGAAGCAATAGCTAACTAGTGTAACAATGGTAACAGCTTTCATTTATATAGCAGCTTGCATCCAAAAAGATCCCATCTCCACCACATCATCCCTTAGGCGGACCCCATCTCCACCACATCGTCCCTTAGGCAAGGGGGAGAAAGAGGGCCTGTGTACAGTAGGGATCATGGGAAATTCTGTCTGCAGTTAAACCCATTCCAACCTAGCGTACAAGCCAAATTACCTGCGTACATCTTATAGACTCCCACCCTACCCCACCCTGGCACCAAAACACAGTGGGCGGGTACTCTGCTGCCACTTCTCTAAACTGTTTTGAAAAGATGCCCAAAAAGTACACAAACATACTCTGAGTAGGGGCAGATAAATCCAGATTTTGGTCAATGATGCTTAATTCTCTGCTTCTAACACTAGATCAGATATTTAATTTCCTGAACTCTCAACTTCATTTGTCCTCACTGAACTATCATCTTCTCAGCTATACTGTCAAATACATAAACAGGCTCTCTCGTTTTGTTTTGTTTTTTTAAACACATACACTTTCACACACACAATTTGGTCTCTGTGCCTTTTACTCTTAATCTGCCATTCTTCCCCTCTGACTTCATATGCTGTTTTCTGACACCATGTGAAAGTTAGTACAACCCAGGATAGGGCGTTCACTCACTTCAGGCTTTTATGTGTTTGTCTGAAAATGATTATCCCAGCAGAAATGTTTGAGTGGGTGGGGAAGAGAGGGAGGAGTGATAGTTCTCTCTCTCTCTCCCACTACCCTTTTTAATCATCAAAGCACTTCACACACATGAACTAATTAATCCTCACCACCACCCTTGTGAGGTAGCCAAGTATAATTACCCCCATTTAAAGAGACTGGGAATTTCCAATCCCAGGAGGTGCTGGGCACGTGCCACACTTTATGTTTTAGCAGCTTTTAGGATCAGGCTCTCAGTTACTACAGTGAGGAAGGCTAAATAAGTACAGAGGGAGACTCTTCCGTGTGCATGAGGGTCACCATTCAGATTACTAAAAAAGAAAAGGAGTACTTGTGGCACCTTAGAGACTAACAAGTACTCCTTTTCTTTTTGCGAATACAGACTAACATGGCTGCTACTCTGAAACCATTCAGATTACTGAATTCCTGGTGCCTAGTCCTGTGATCTGTCCACTTTGCCATACTCTTCTCTTTTTAGCTTTGGTCCCCCGTCCCCAAAATGATTTGATATAATCTATATATTACACATCTGAAACTGCTCACAAAATGGCACTAGCAATGATTCAATCATATTATTATAGGACATATTAATGCACCCGATACAGTACTGTATACCGCATGTAAGAGAGGACAGTACCTACTGACCCAATCAACAATAATTTCTTAAACTTAACAGGTAATACCATGCCCAAGAACTATTCCACAAAAATCCCTGTAACTGCCTCCCTGAAACGCTCATCTCAGAGGGAAACAGACGTATATAATGGACTGTCATGCAAGTTAGCAAATTTATAGGTCCTTATAACTCTGTCAACTTTAATAATTCGGGCTGAAGTTTTCCATGTTGAGTATCTGTTTCAGGCTGATCTTTATGGAATTTTTCAGCAAAAATATTTAGCTCTTTATCCAAGAAACAGATGAGGGAAAAATACATTGTTTTGTCCATATTAACAAATTAGTTGTCAGAATTTATTTTAGCAGCTCTAGCTCAATGTTTTGGCGCAGGGACTTGAAATTTGGCAGGAATGTCACCCTGATCTCAGGGATGTGCTTTCTACTATTCCCATGAAATCATTCAAATTTGGCCAAATTACAAGCCTTTGAAAAAGTTATGGTTCGCACATGCTCAGTAGAGACTTGTTAGAGTAAGGAGAACTAGAGCCAAAGATTCTGTCTGTAATGAGCATGCTCCAGGCCCACACCACTCCGTGTGTCCAGACTGCACATGCATCATTCCCACAGAGTGAATGAGCATGCTCCATCCCAGGGCTGCATGGGCTGATTACAGGACTTTCCCTACAATTGCCTCTCAGGGACACTGTGGTGCCAGGTGCTAGAACTGCAAGCAGAAAGAATCTCTCTCATGCTCTTAATGCTTCTGCTGCTGGCACCTCTGTTAAGCAAGGAAGAGAAGGGAACAGCCTGATCTTAGAAGACAGAGGCCTGATAAGGAATGGAGAACATGGAAAAGCAGAGGGAGACAGTGGAACTGAAATTAAAGAAAAGGAGTACTTGTGGCACCTTAGAGACTAACAAATTTATTTTAACTCACGAAAGCTTATGCTCTAATAAATTTGTTAGTCTCTAAGGTGCCACAAGTACTCCTTTTCTTTTTGCAAATACAGATTAACACGGCTGCTACTCTGAAACCTGAAATTAAAGACTATCATATGCATAGTGGGGCTGAATTAAGGCTGCACAAGCAAATCTTTGGGGTGCTTACCTCTGCAACCTTAATGTTAATTTAATATAGGTTTTTTGGATATAATATAGTCCCAGTGGGAGCAGGCAGACTCACAAAGAAATTCCTAGATGTCAGAAGACACAGAGTGGTTAGGCCAATAGGGACACTGTTCACCGTTCTGGTCTGTCTTGGCTCCAATGTGCAGGTACTTTCCATTACTTTTAGTGGTGGTCTGAGAGGAATTACTTCCATGCTCCCTCAACTTCTGGTTGTCATTCCAGCTGGGCAGTAGAACCCCTAAACTGCTTTACTCTAGGGCTTAGCCCATATCCTTCCAGGCTTTCTACCTAGATGTAGAGGTAGATTAGGTTTATGTGGCCCTAATCATCATAGCATCTGAGTGCCTAACAATCTAGAAAGGATTCTGTTCTCAAAACACCCCTGTGAGGTAGTGAGGTATCATCTCCATATTACAGACAAGGAACCAAAGCACAAGGTGGATTAGATGACTTGCCCGAGGACACACAAGAAGTCTGTTGCTGAGCCAGAAACAGAACCCACATCTCCTGGGTCCCAGTCCAGTGCTTAATGCACTAGACCAGGGATTCTCAAACTGGGGGTCGTGACTCCTTAAGGGGTCGTGAGGTTATTACCTGGGGGGCTAGCGTGCTGTCAGCCTCTACCTCAAACCCCGCTTCACCTCCAGAATTTATAATAGCGTTAAATATAAAAAAAATGTTTTTAATTTATAAGGGGGGGGGTCGTACTCAGAGGCTTGCTGTGTGAAAGGGGTCACCACTACAAAAGTTTGAGAATCACTGCACTAGACCATCCTTCCTACACCTTTGGCCTTCTGCTTAAGAGAGGCTATCAAAGAGTACGACTTTAAAAGAGAAAGGGACAACAGCACTTCTCATAAGAGAGCTTCCTCACACTTTTCTCCATCTCTCTTTTCACCTCATGTCTCTTGTGCAATGGGATTTTGTGGCCATGGAGACCCTTACAAGGAAACAGCAGTAGGCATTTACTGGGTCTTGTGGATGGCAAACAGCAGCAGGGTATGCTAGACCCTCCCTCATTAGTGAGAGCAGCAAGACCAGCAAATGACAGGATGTTAATTAGAAGCAGACCCTTCCTTAGTGCTTCTGCCAACAACCTCCTTCCCCTCACAAGCATGCTGCAGACTGGCTGTCAATAGTTCTCTTCAGGGTGCTGCTTTCAGGGGTGATCCTCTAGAACATTCTCTGACTTCTGTAACATCACTACCTCACTGACTATGCATCTCCCAGATGTACGTTAGGAGATAACATTTAAAGCAGTTGCATTCGATTTTTTTCCTGCAGTAAACTTTTTCAAATGTGAGTGCTTAGAACCGTGGTGACCACATATTTTAGTGTTTTGGCATAATAAAACTGTTTAGACAATTTAGATAGATTAAAAAATGTCAGACAGATACAGTACTCATTTCCTGTGCTTTACTACCTGCATCCCAATGATAGTATTTTACATTAATATAGAACCTTTCAACCTAATGGATTCCAGGGCACTTAAACTATAGCTGGGATATGAAGAACACCTATTTTAATACAGCATCACTGATATTCAGTCACGTCCAGGGTGTAGTACAGATGCCTGCTCAAACAGCTCACTAAACAAGAGTTTTGGCCAAGGACACATTAGAAAATGTCTAATGTCTTAGATGAAACGTTCCAAACGTAAATGTCTTAGAGGAAACGTTCCATCCAAGGATCTCAAAGTGTTTTAAAACAATAATTAAGCCTTGCAACATTCCAATGAGGTAGATCAGCATTACTGTCTCCATTTTACAGATAGGTAAACTGAGGCACCGAGCCCAACATTTTCAAGTTGGGCTGCCTAGAGTTAGGCTTCTAAATCTGTATTTAGGCTCCTGATTTTTTTGAATTGCAGACCACCCACAAATCTATGGAAGATGCAAGTGCTCAGCACCTTTCCAAAAATTCAGGCCACTTCTATTTATATGCCCAACTGTAGGTACCGAGGTTTGAAAATGTTGTCCAAAGAAGCCAAGTGACTTTCCCAAGATCATACAGTGTGTTAGTGGAAGACCTGATGAAAGAACCCAGGCATCCTGGTCCTTACCATTAGGGAATAATCAGTCAAGCAAGGAGTAAACTGCAGACTATTCATTTTATCTACCTAAGGCTGAAGGGCTGAGTCAGCTCTTCTGGATTTGAACCTGTGATTCCAGGAAATCCATGCATTTCACTCCTGACACTTAGAACTCTAAACCATCCCCAAGACTAAAATGCTCATCTTCTGAATATAGGGATTTAGTTTATTGTTCTGTTTTTTAAAACAAAAATACTGTAATACTGCTACAAAAATTTGCAACATCCCCCTCTGCTTTTCCACACCTCAATGCTGCTTGGGAACTCACTGATACAGATTGCTTTCCCCTGTGTTGGCTCTGAACTCAGGCGCCAAACGAGGGATCACAAGTGGGTAACACATAGATAAGACTTTGGCAGCCACTGTTCTCTCATATGTTTTCTGTTGCCAAGAAACAAAATAGCACTTATTAAAATTCTCTCCTTAGTTAACTGTTCTGTAATTCTCTTCTTCTACTGGCATCTTGTTGATTAAGCAAATGCCTATTGCTTTGGGGAAGGAAAGTGTTGGTTCAAGGAGTAAAATTTATTATCTCCAGACAACTGTATTTAACAAGCTTTGGAAGTAATAGCTAGGGGCCAGATCCTCAGCTGGTGTAAATCAGTGTATCTCCATTGCCGTTTCCTTCCCAATAAGATGACATCAGTGGAGCTATGCCGATTGATACCAGCTGAGGTTCTGGCTCCTAATTTTTTCCCTTCTCCATTAGTGTGAATGTTTGTAAAGCAGGGAATTTGTGATATAAAAGAGATTGGTTCTAAGGCTAAAAAAAAACAAATAGTCACAGTCTTATTGGTGTTGAAGAGCTAATCAAAAGCTGTATTGCAGCCAGTGCTAAACCCCTGGTCGTTAAACTTTTGCTTTTTGAAAAAAATTAATCTCAAAGATTACTTTTAAAAGGCCCAAAATGTCACCTATCTTAACACTGTTATAACCTGGCTGAGATGATCATCCAAATTCTAAACAACAATTCTCATAAAAAAGTATTAAGCATTCTGAAGTGAGAAAGAACAAAAAAAATATATATATGTCCATGATTTGTTTATGAATTACCCTACAACGTAAGCTTACCTGATCTAAACCCCATTAAACAATGAAGGCCTGGGATCAGGCTGTTGCTGCAGAATCAGTTAGCATTACCAATAGAGAAAACCTTGAAAAGGATGAATAGTGGCAGGTACTTTAGGACCAAAAGATAGGTACTGGTTAAAGAGTAAAAGATATTATGCTCTCAATTACCCTAAAATAGGACCCAATCTAGCAATTACTTACATATGTAAAAATCAATGGAACGTCAGAGTAAATTTACATGCTTACATGTATGTGTTTTCCAGAGTGGGCCCTTAAATGTAACAGTAATTCAAATCAGGCACTTTAAACCACTACAAATGAGAACATATGTTTCAGAAAAGCTTAATATTCAGAAAGAGTTTCCATTTTTTCTGTAATGTTGATGAAAACAAGGTTGTTGTGTTTTTTTGCTGAGATTGAAACTCAGTTTGGAACAATGCAGGATTATGTCAGTGCACGGGCGGGGGAGAAAGATCAACTGGAAACATAAGCCTATTTCCACTTTAAAAACTGGGTGAAAAATGTAAAAAGATGATCAACCCACAGCAGCAATGGTGAAAGGTAAGTAGATATGGAAAGTCCTTTCCTTCAGTGTTAATACATCTGGTAACACAGGGAAGGACATTTACTTTAATATAGGATGTCTAACCAATCAACTCTGAAACAAGATACCCAGAGCTGTGATGACTTCACAAGACGCGAGAGCAAAGATACTTCAGTGGTTGGGCTACTTGATGCATGGGTTCAATTCCCTGCTCTGCTTCAGACTTCCTGTACGACCTTGAGCAAGTCAATGACGGTGGGGATAATATTTCCCTACCTCACAGGGAGGTTGTGACATTTAAACACGAAAAGATTGTGAAACTCCTGTTACTACCATCACTTTTATAAGAAGTGAGGGTACGGTAAGGAAGGGAGAAATCTCTGTCTGCAGTACAGGAAAGGGCAAAAATAACTAGCAAAGAAATGTTCCATTCTAGCTTTTATTTAAACCTGGGTCCATGCTTAATCTGCCTTGTCTGACACTGACATGTCAAATATGACTGTTCCCCCCCTCAATCATGGTTGCCTACAGCTGTCCTACGTGGGCAGACAAGGTCACAGCATTTGGCACCCATTATAGAAAACAATGGCTGATCCCTGGCATTATTAGGAATTTGTTACAATGAGTGTGGAGCTTGGCTGACCCTCTCCACACAGAGTAACTGTGTGTGGCATTGGATGAGGAGAAAGAGAGACAAGAGGCACAGCCATTTTTACTGGTATTTTGAAGTCAAGGCCTCACTGTGCTTGGGGCTGTACAAACCCAGGAAAAGGCAGTCCCCGCCCCAAAGAGTTCACAGTCTAAATAGACAAGACAGAAAAAGGATGGCAGGGAAAGCAGACACTGAAAGGCAAAGTGACTTGCCCCAGGTCACCCACCAGGTGAACGACAGAGCCAGGAATTAGAACTCAGATCTCCTAAGTCCCAACCCAGTGGCTAGGACTAAACATGACAGATTTTTAAGTGCAGACATATTGATGAGGCTGTCATAAACATTGAAAAATGGGGGGGAGGGACAAAATGATTATTCTTACAATATTTATATCTCCCTTGCGCTTACAATCTCATAGCAAACATTGCTAGTTAGACAAATTGGAAGGGCACTAGAAGACCTCAATGGCTCTGCAATCTGCTGGAAGGGACAAGCCTGAAACTGTTAAGAAAGCTTAGTGCTTGAGTGCCAGAAGCACAGCAAGAGTGCTCTTGAGGAGATTAATCTAGAAAGATTCTTATAATGCCATATAGTTATTTCTGCGCCGTGAGGCCATCTTATTTATCCTGGCCTCCAGCTAGATCCTACTGAAAGTTATTTCATTAAAATTCTATTACTAAAAGCATCATGTATAGGATGCAACCCTAGACCATGAAGAGTTCGTATTGCACTGATTAGATAAAGTAACGTAGCACAGAGACCTATAAAAATGCATGACGTTTGAGTACTATTGTGGCTTCAACAGCTGCCTCACTGAAAGGCTCAGGGCATTAACTGCTGAGGAACCTGACAAAATTATATGCTTTCTTTCAACTAAACAGGGGCAGTTGAATATGAAGGCCTTGCAGGCCTCAGAGATGTCCGTACTTAGTCTCTCTGACACATAAGTGATGTAGACAGTTCATTTTAATAATCAGAAATGTACAGTACCAGAATTAAAGACTCTTTCTCACTGGAAGAGAGAGAGAGAGAGGAACGACGACCTTATGGTTTACTCCCCCCTTGATCCACGCTCATGTGTGTTTATATTAAAACTGGATCTTGGAGAGAGGTCTTGCAGAATCAGCTGTCCTCTCTTTTTTACCTGCACTGGGGAGGAGGCAAAATGGAAGCGGCATCCAGTGGCTCTCACATGGCTGTTCCAATGGCTCAGTGCTGATACACGACCTAGTATAAATCAGGGAGAATAGATGCTCACCTGTGGTTAAGTGCTTCCCGCTTTCTACCAAATTTGCAGGTGGAGGGAGAGGAGCACTGGTCAGGATACAACATGTGTCCCTCAGGAGCACATGGTTTAGAGCGCCACAGGTCTAGTATCACTGATTTCCCAGACAGATTTGGTCATCAGATGAGAATGCCAGGGTCTTATGGAAAAAGTAAATGGAAGCTGCTATCTCACAGCAGGAGCCTTCAGAGACAAGAGCAATGAATGCTTGGGGAGCGGAACAATTGACAGAGTGGAGAATATGACCCCTGGTGGAATGAACCTAACTGCTCCTCTCATGCCAGATTCTGTCATACCATCTTATCTGACATTTAGCACTTTGGTCTATGAGTAGCTCCACTGACTTCAATGGGAACTACTCACTAAGCCTTATAGCAGTGGTTCTCAACCGGGGCCCGGGGCCGTGAGCAGGTTTCAGGGGGTCCGCCCAGCAGCACCAGTGCTAGACTTGCTGCGGCCCAGGGCAGAAAGCTAAAATTCCACTGCATGGGGCTGACACCTGGGACCCTGAGCATCTTAGCTTCATAATGCCCCCCTGTGGCCTGGGGGGGTCCTGGGCTATTGCCCTGCTTGGTACCCCTTAACCCGGGCCCTGGCTTTTATATGCAGAAAACCAGTTATTGTGACACAGGTGGGCCTGGAGTTTTTATAGCACGTTTGGGAGGCCCCAGAAAGAAAGAGGTTGAGAACCCCTGCCTTATAGCATAAGGGAGGGTGGAGGAATCTCACTCTGAGAAGAGTGTGGCCTGTGCTCCAGTCCTACTCTACACCTCTGCCTGGACAGAATGGGTTGGAGGCTGAGAATCTGATACCTCTCAGCATGTCTGTGCCACAAAACACAGAATTCTGTATGGGTGGACACATTATTTCAGTAATCCAAGAGATTTACATGTGTTCTAAATTGAAACAATCAAAGCTCAGGTTGCTATGATTGTCACTGGATTCCTTCCTCCCCAAACTGCTACCAATGATTTTCATTTCTGTCTGGTTTTTTTTTTTTCCCAATCCTAAACCCATCATCGTGGCATCTCAGCACTTTTCTTCCCATCCTTCCCCACTCCCCCCCATCAATGCAGTTTGTCTCCTGCAAAGCACTGGCGATAGTCAGGATGCAGTCTGTGTTCTCTACACAAGGAACAAACATTTTTGGTGACTCATCTAACCCAAACAGATCAGAGAACAATTCTGAACACTGGCCTTTTGCCACCACTGAGCAAAATTTGTAGTGCAGTTTTGGGAGCAGAAATCAATACTCACCCAATGAGTTTTGGTTGGCACTTGACTTCATGTGTAGCAAGCCATTTATACACAACGGATGAAGACACCCACACACTGATTCTACTAATTTTTATTGTGAGTTCCATATTTGTTTCACGACAAACAATGGAGATAGTAAAACTATCTGACAAATGGGGCAGTTAATGAACAGTCAGTAAATGTCAGGAAGAGCAACCAGCCAACTAACTCAAGATCAGCTATGTTGCTCAAGAAATACAGCCTAATACGGAGATGCAACCTCCAAATGGAGTTTGCTCTCAGAGGTCTGGAAGGCAGGAAACCACCTACGGTACATACACCTACGTTGGAAATTTAAATCCTCCTTTCCAGTCTGCCTGAGTATTTGTTTATTCCCTACAAACAGCTTTATACAGATCACAGATTCTAGGAATCTGAGTTTCCAGCTACCTATGCTGTAGAGTCACCACTTTTTTCAACTCAGAATTAATTCCAGCTTAAACCTGACTTATTCCTAGGTTTAAATTCATCATATACTTAAAGGTTAACTTCAGATTGTTCTCGCAGCTTCTCAGTGCCAGGAACATTCTCCTACTGATCCCTTCAGACTAAATTTACAACATTCATTCCATTTACAGTGATCAGATCATTCCATTCCCAAGAATCCAGAAATATCTTCATCCCAAGTGTTACCTACCAATTTAGAGCCTTCTTAGTCCTAGTGCCCACTCCTAGACCCCCAATTTATGAGAGATCAATTTGTGCCAGAAACCATGAGTTCTGATTTTCCTTATCACTGAAATCTCTTCCTTTCTGTCCTCCCTCCAGTCCATGCAAACCACGGCCCGAGAGCACCAGGATCACTCATCCAACTACCCCAGTTCACATCCTAATGATCTGACCATGCCACCCTTCTTTCAATTCCTGCACTGGCTCCAGTTATCTAGCACATCAAGTTCAAACTTTTGTCCCATTTCTATTATTAACTTATTTACATTCTAGCATTTTCTAGAAGCCCCAGTCAGAATTAGGGTCTTCGTTGTCCCAGATGCACAAATGAAGAGTAAAAAGCATCCCCGCTTCAAAGACCTTACAATCAAATTTGTTCTTAACTAGTTGAAGAAGCTGTCCTGCTCAGAAAAAACACTCACTGTTCTTTAAAATAAAAAGGAGTACTTGGGGCACCTTAGAGACTAACAGATTTGTTTGAGCATAAACTTTCGTGAGCTACAGCTCACTTCATCAGATGCATTCTTTAAAATTCTAATCTTAAACCATGTCTACACTACAAAGTTGTTGACTTTATGTATGTTGACATCAAGCCTCCGCTTTAAGCAAGTCGATCTTGCCTGTCCACACTACACTCATTGTGTCAGCAGAGTGCATCCTCACTAGGAGGGCTTGCATCGACACACAGAGCACTGCACTGTGGGTAGCTCTACCATAGTGCATGTAGCCGAGTGGAATTTTGGGATGGGCTTCCAATGCCTTATGGGACCAAAACATTGGTGCGGGGGTTATGGGAACATGGCGTTCGCCTCCCACGATGCACTTACCTCCTTACCTGAAATCAACGACAAACAAACCAAGCCTTTTTTGCGCCTTTTTCATAAGCCTGGGTTATCCGCGCAGACGCGATAGCACGTAAGCATGGACCCCGCTCAGCTGTACACTATCGTTGTGAGCAGTACAAACACCTCACTCCCTATTCTGCAGTATTTACACAGCCGATACAGGAGCCACTGAGCAGAATAATGTGATGCCACGCAAGCAGCCCTGCTGGAAGACATAGAGCAGAGTAATTCGCAGTTGCTGGAGACAGTCACGCATCACCTCAACACAGTGGGCTCAGGAAACAAGCACTGACTGGTGGGACTGCATCGTTATGCAGCGAGGGGATGACTAGCACTGGCTGCAGAACTTTTGAATACATGAGACCACTTTCCAGGAACTGTGCAAAGAGCTTTCCCCAACCCCGAAGCGCACCAATACTATAATGAGAGCTGCTCTAACGGTGAAGAAGCGAGTGGCGATAGCTCTGTGGAAGCTTACAACCCCAGACTGCTACTGGTCAGTGGGGCATCAATTTGGAGTGAGTAAATCTACTGTGGGATCTGTTGTGATCAAGTTTGCAGGCCATTAAGAGGGTAGTGACTCTGGGCAATGTCCAGGACACAATGGATGCCTTTGCCGCGCTAGGGTTCCTTAACTGCGGTGGGGCGATAGACAGACACATATCCCTATCTTGACACCAGACCACCTTGCTAAAGAGTACATAACCCGAAAGGGGTCCTTCTCAATGGTGTTGCAAGCACTGGTGGATCACAGGGGCCATTTCACCGACATCAACGTGGGATGCACGCATCTATAGGAATACAAGTCTGTTCAGAAAGCTGCAAGCAGGGACTTTATTTCCAGACTGATGCTGGGAGACCCAGTCTACCCCTTGCTTCCATGGCTCATGAAGCCATACACCGGCAGCCTGGACAGCAGCAAGGACCAGTTCAACCATACATAGGCTGAGCAAGTGCAGAATGATGGTGGAATGTGACTTTGGACATTTAAAAGGTCACTGGCATTGTCTGCTTACTAGGTTAGACCTCAGTGAAAGCAATATCCCCATTGTTATTGCTGCCTGCTCCATAATATCTGTGAACCAAAAGGAGAAAAGTTTCTGCCGGAGGGGATGGGGGGGGGGTTGAGGCAGATTGCCTGGCAGGCTATTTTGAGCAGCCCGACAGCAGGGCAATAAGAACACATTGAGGAGCTCTACATCTCCGTGAGGCTTTGAAAACCAGTTTCAGCAATGAGCCAGAGTAATGTGACACTTATCTGTGGTGTTCCTTACAAAACTGTCCCCTCCATTGCATTTTCTCCCCTGTGACCTCCACCCTCCAACAACCACCATGTGTTGAATGAATAAAGAGCCTTTTCTCCTCAGTCCATTAAGTTTTAATTCACACACACACACACACCTGGGGCAAGAGGGCTGATAACACTATGGAGGGGGAGAAACAAGGAAAGCTGGCTTACAGATGCACTGCAATAACCATCAAAGGTATGGGAATTGGCACCTTCTGGTCTTTGTACCCTCCCCTGGTGTTGAGTGCAAGGGATACCATACTCACCCCTCCCCCTCACGCCTGCCTCACAAGACATTTTGGGGAGAAGGTTGTAGAACTGGGAGATGATGGCAGCAAGTTCCCCTGCAGAGGAACTCTAGCATCCAGCTGCCTTTCTTGAACCTCAACCAATGCCTCAACATGTCTGGTTGCTCCTTCATAATCCGCACCATCTCTTCCTGCATGGCATGCTCTCCTATCCATGTGCAGGTTCTCGGACAGCATAATCCTCCATGCTCTGAGCTCCATCTTGTCCCTCTCGGAGGCACGCATTAACTCATGGAACATGTCCTCCCAAGTAGTCTTTTTCCGTCTTCTAATCTGGGAAAGTCTCTGTTCCGGTGCGGAGGATGCATCGGACAAGTTTTCAGCGGCAAGGAATGCAAAACACAAGGGTATCACTGACAGTGCATACATTGTTTCTGGTGCAAGGTTATTTTTATTTTATTTTATTTAAAAAAAAAACATCCCTCAATATACTTCACTGCAAGTCACAATGTAATCACAGCCACTGGCTATTGCAAGGGTCGGTTTGCTGCTCCAGCCATGGTGAGAAAGGCCACGGGGCATGGGCAAGAGATCTTGTGCAGCTGCTTTTGTGAAGACATCCTTGGGATCACAGGTTGGAACTTGAGAAAAGCCCCCCCATCTCGTAGCAACCTGGATGGTGCTTGAGGACAAGCACGAGTGTAAAGCCCCGCAAGTAATTTGTTTTTGTTTTGTTTTTTTAAAAAGCAGCACTGGGTTGGGGGGGCGGAAGGGAGACAAACAGGAAGCCACCCCCACTTTTTTTCCTTCTCTTTGCTGCTTACAATACACGGTGATCCCTTCCAACTACAACCATGGCATATTTGGGAAAGTATGGTTGTGTGATCCCCAGATTTCACCAAATGGGAGGCGGATTACTTGTTGAATTGTTTGTGGTTTAAGGGCTAGCATTGAAAACTTCTCCCATTTCCCCTAGGTGACCCTACATGATATCACTCTCCTGAGGGTGACTGAGGCAGCAAGGGAGCAGATGCTGCAAGCATCTGGGTACAGACCTGGTCGTTATGCTGCAATGCTGAGTGCAGCAATGATTCCAGCAGAGTTAATACTGGAGTGGCGCAGGAAAGCGTACTACCGTGGTGGACGAAATAAAGCAGCCCTTCCCAGAAACTTTCTGCAAAGGATTGCTGAGTACCTCCCTGAAAGCTTCCTAGAGATCTCCATGGAGGATTCCCGGGCCATCCCCGGACACATAAACAGTCTTTTTCGGAGAGCACCCTTTGCGTAGCTGGAGTGGCCACCGATACCCACTACACCTACTTTTTTGTAAAAAATTAAACAAAAAAAAATAGCATGTAACCCCTACAGTTTGATTGGAAATGTGTACTCACCAGAGGTGCCTTTCCCAGCATCACGCTCCGCCACCAACTGGTCCTGTGAAGGGATGGGCTCCAAGGTTAAAAACAGTTCTTGGCCGTCAGGGAGAATGGATCCTCCACTTACCTGCCTTACATTCTCCTCCTCCTCCTCAACAATGTCCTCCTTGTTGTTGCTCAAGATCACACAGGGCTCCCGAGAGGTATCCATGGAGTGTTTTGGGTTAGTGGTGGGGTCACTGCCGAGAATCGCATGCAGCACCTCATAAAAGTGGCATGTCTGTGGGGCAGAACCGGAACGACTGTTTGTCTCCCTTGTCTTCTGGCACGCTTGCTGAAGCTCCTTTATTTTAATACGGTACTGCTGTGTGTCCCTGGTGTAGCCCTTCTCCCCCATGCCCACGCGATTTTGGCATAGATGTCAGTGTTTCTTTTAGATCGGAGCTCTGCTTGCACAGACTCTTCTCCCTACACAGCAGTAAGATCCACCACCTCCTGTGTACACCATGTTGGAGTGCGTTTGCAGCCTTGAGTCTCCATGATCAGCTGTGCTGGCGACCTCTCCACGCTGATCAAACAGGAAATGAAAATTCAAAAGTTCCCAGGGCTTTAACAAAGGAGTTGCTGTTTCCTGTGTACCTGGCTGACGTGCAGTGGAGTTGAAAGTGTTCTCCAGAGCGGTCATAGCAGAGCACTGTGGGACACCTCCTGGAGGCCAATTCATTCGAATTACACAACACAGTGTCTACACTATCCCCATGTTGACATGTGGATGTTGAATCAAGCGCTATGTCTCTCGCGGGGGTGGAGTACAGAAGTCGACTTTAAAGGCCACTTAGGTTGGTGGAAGGGACTCGGTAGCATAGACACATACATTATTAGATTGACTTAACACTGCTTATGTTGACCTAAGTTTGAAGTGTAGGTACCAGGCGTTAGGGACTGGATGACTTTGGGAGAGGTTGGATAATGGAACCTATGGACTGATTCAGATCTCCCTTACACCAGTGTAAATCAAGAGCAACTCCACTCATGTCAATGGATTTATTTCTGTGTAAAACCACCACAAGAGCAGAATCAAGCCTATAGGGATTTATCACGAAGGTGGGGGCATCTTTCAAATATTGGTAGCAGATCATTCTATTCCAATCTAGGTGAAAAGTTATGGCTTATCTAGATTGAGCCACTCTGCACTGAAAGCTGACATACCATAAAATGTGTCCCCTTCAGTGCCAGTAGACACAACAACTTCTAGACACATCTTTTAAGACAGGGAAGGGCAAATTACACCCCGTGGGCCAGATCCAGCCTATCAGGGCTTTCAATCGGGGATTGCCAGCCCCACGGCGCGGGGCTAAAACAGGCTCTCTGGCCCCGTGCCACTTCCAGAAGTGGCCAGCACCATGTCCCTGCAGCCCATGGGGAAGGGGGGAGCAGAGGGCTCCGTGTCCTGCTCTCACCTGCAGGCACCACCCCCCACAGCTCCCATTGGTCGGGAACAGGGAGCAGTGCCTAGCACAATGGGGCCCTGAATGGCCATACTGGGTCAGACCAATGGTCCATATAGCCCAGTATTCTGTCTCTGTCAGCGACCAGTGCCAGATGCTTCTGGCAGTTGGAGATTTAGGGACACATTTTTCCCCCCTCCCTGAGCCCCCCTCCCCTGTCCCCAACATGATATAAAAACTCCACAGCTCACCTGTGTGTCACAACAATTGGTTTTCTGTATATCCAGTAGATTAAAAGCCAGGGCTGGCATTAGCAGGTAGCAAACAGGACAATTGCGTGGGCCCCATGCCACAGGGGGCCCCCCCGCAAAGCTAAGCTGCTCAGCCTTCGGCTTTGACCTTGGGTGGTGGGGCTCAGGCTTGGGCTTCAGCTTTCTGCCATGGGCCCCAGCGAGTCTAATGCTGGCCCTGCTCTATGGTTTATTTTGGCAGCTGCCCTGAAACCTGCTCATGCCCCCACCCCCCGATCCCCCCCCGAAACAGGACTCCTGGTTGAGAACCACGGACCTAGAGCATAAGGTTGCATCCCTGACCATCTTGGCTAATAGTCACTGATGGAACTATCCTCCATGAACTTATCTTTTTTGAACCCAGTTATACTTTTGGCCTTCACAACATCCCCTGGCAATGAAGTCTACAGGTCATCTGTGTGTTGTGTGAAATAGTACTTCTTTATGTTTGTTTTAAATCTTCTGCCTGTTACTTATGCCTTCACGTAACACAAAAACTAGGGGTCACCTGACGAAAGTAACATTTCCTTATTCACTTTCTCCACACAAGTCATGATTTTATAGACCTCTCATATTCCCCCTTAGTTGTCTCTTTTCTAAGCTGACCAGTCCCAGTCCTTGGTGAGAGACTTAGTCAAAGGATATCACCCTTGTCCACATGCTTGTTGGCTTTCCTATAGAATTCTAATACATTGGGGAGGCACGATTTCCCTTTACAAAAGCCATGTTGGCGCTTCCCCAGCATATTGGGTTTATCTATGTGACTGATAATTTTGTTCTTTACTACAGTTTCCAGTACTTTACCTAATACTGAAGTTAGGCTTACCAGCCTGCAATTGCCAGGATCATCTTTGGAGCCTTTTTTTAAAAATAGGTATTACATTAGCTACCCTCCAGTCATCTGGAACAGCAGCTGATTTGAGCAATAGGTTACATACCACAGTTAGTAGTTTAGCTATTTCATACCTGAGTTCCTCCAGAACTCTTAGATGAATACCATCAGTTTTTTCCAAACTGACAACTCAATCTGAGACAGTTTCTTAGATTTGTCACCTAAAAGGAATGGCTCGGGTGTGGGAATTTCCATATCCTCTGCTGTGAAGCCCAATGCAAAGAATTCATTTAACTTCTCTGCAATGGCCTTGCCTTCTTTGAGTGCTCCTTTGCACCTCAATCACCTAATGGCCCTACTGACTGGCAGGCTCCCGGCTTCTGACACACTTAGAATATATTTTGCTGTTAGTTTGTGTCCTTAGCTAGTTGCTCTTCAGGTTCTTTCTTGGCTTGCCTTATTATACTTTTACACTTGACTTGACAAAGTTTGTGCTCCTTTCTATTTTCCTCACTAGGATTTGACTTCTGATTTTTAAAGGACGCCTTTTTATCTCTAACCACCTCTTTTACTCCACTGTTTAGCCATAGTGGAGTTGGGGGGGATCCTCTTACTATTTTTTTATTATTATAATTTAGGTGAACCTTCATTAAGGTGTTTTTAAATAATCTCTGTGCAGTTTGCAGGCATTTCACCCTTGACACAGTTTCTTTTAATTTCTATTTAACTAGCTTTATTATTTTTGTGTAGTTCCCCTTTTTGAAGTTAAATGCCACTATGGTGGGTTCCTTTAGCATTTCCCCCGTCAAGGTTCCTTCCCCACTCTTAACTCTAGGGTACAGATGTGGGGACCTGCATGAAAGACCCCCCTAAGCTTATTCTTACCAGCTTAGGTTAAGAACTTCCCCAAAGGTACAACCTTTGCCTTGTCCTTGAACCGTATGCTGCTACCACCAAGCGTTTTATACAAAGAACCAGGAGAGAGCCACTTGGAGACATCTTCCCACAAAATATCCCCCCTCCCACTACACCCCATTTCCTGGGGAAGGCTTGATAAGAATCCTCACCAATTTGTACAGGTGAACACAGACCCAAACCCTTGGATCTTAAGAACAATGAAAAATCAATTAAAGAAAAGGTAAAAGAATCACCTCCGTAAAATCAGGATAGTAAATGCCTTACAGGGTAATCAGATTCAAAACAGAGAATCCCTCTAGGCAAAACCTCAAGTTACAAAAAGACACAAAAACAGAAATATACATTCCCTTCAGCACAGCTTATTTTACCAGCCATTAAACAAAAGGAAATCTAACGCATTTTCTAGCTAAATTACTTACTAACTTAACAGGAGTTGTAAGGCTGCATTCCTGATCTGTTCCCGGCAAAAGCATCACACAGACAGACAAACCCTTTGTTTCCCCCCCCCGCCCCAGATTTGAAAGTATCTTGTCCCCTCATTGGTCATTTTGGGTCAGGTGCCAGCAAGATAATCTTAGCTTCTTAACCCTTTACAGGTGAAAGGGTTTTGCCTCTGGCCAGGAGGGATTTTATAGCACTGTATACAGAAAGGTGGTTACCTTTCCCTTTATATTTATGACCCCCCCACCGCATAAGGAAGTTAAATTTAATTACATTATGGTCGCTATTACCGAACGGTTCAGCTATATAGTCACCTCTTGGACCAGATCCTGTGTGCCACTTAGGACTAAAATCAAGAATTGCCTCTCCCCTTGTGGGTTCCAGGACTAGCTGCACCAAGAAGCAGTTATTAATGGGGTCTAGAAATTTTCTCTCTGTATCCTGTCCAGAGGCGACATAGACACAGTCAATATGAGGACAGTTGAAATCCCCCATTGTTTGCCACCTTTCTAGGTGGCAAAAGAACCAAGGCACCACACACGAATGATTTCCCAGTTGGAATGAAGAGGAGGAACTGTATGAACAGCCCAGTGCAGTTCCGACCCGCCCATCCCTTCCTTCTTTTCCACAAGATTTCTGAATGTACAGAGATTTCTTCCAGGCTTAGGCAGCTCTTTAAAAACAATCCAGGCTGTCACTAATAAGAACAGTAAAAAAATTACACACTGGATCCAACCGGTATGATTTGGAAACAGAGTCAGCCTTTGAGGTGAGAGGAGTCAGCGCTCATCAGGGAGGGGATACATTTGTTCCTTGGGAGCCCTCGTGCTTGTCTCACCAAACAGCTGATCCAGGGAATAATTCTGGCATCCCTTCCAAAAAGGGCTTTGCAAGACCTGCTTGCCCAGCTGCATGCAAACATGCAACACACCAGCAGCCATTAGAGAGGGTGGAGAAGCAAACAGGTAATTAAATGTGCAGAAGCACAGAGGTAATTAAGAGTGCTAGGAGTAGGAGTGAGGCAGAGTTTATCCAGACTAAGCCAGAGACTCTCCGGTCTCTGCTGCAGCCCCAGGGAAATGTTTCTGTAGAAGACAGTTGGGAAGCAGCACTGTAGTGCACCCGACAATGGTGGGCTCTCTGTAGCCCTACTGTGACATCACGTCTATCTAATGACAGCAATTACCAGCTGCAGAAGTGAGGAGTCTCCAGCAGGGAGTTTTGTTTGCTCCGAGTTCTCCAAACACAGAAACACTAACTATAACATCGAGGGTGGGAAGATATAAGGAAATATTCCTGCTTGGTCTTCCTCTTTTTACTCCATGAGCCCTCAATATAAGCCTTGCATAACATGGCAAGCCTCTTGTATAAGACTGTTGTATTCGCGCTCCCAATTCCTAGGCAGTCATCACCATAACACTCACCATGTAGGTGTCGGGCAGAGCTCCTTGGTGATCCTCCAAAAACACATTGTTGGTTTGCAGAGTCTGCATTTACTGGGTTCCTTGGACACAACACCTTCCCTGTCCCATTCATGTACAATACAGGTACCCACAGGGCTATCAAGTCTATGCACGATCTCAGAAAACTCTTAGAGCTCCCAGAGTATGAGGGGCTCAGAGAGGCACCAGGCTTAACAGAGAAGAAGCAAACAGATGTAGGCTGCTGTGATGCTTCCAGGGAACACCCTCGTTTGCACTGTGCTACCACCTGCCCTTAGCATGAGGAAGCCTTATCTCTGGATGCCAGGGGTCAGCTCTCTGACTTCACAAGCCTCAGGCTACACAAGCACTCCCCTCTCAGGCTGCACTAGCTCCGCTGTCCCTCTACAAAAAGAAAAGGAAAGGAAAGGAAAGGAAAGGAGTACTTGTGGCACCTTAGAGACTAACAAATTTATTAGAGCATAAGCTTTCGTGAGCTACAGCTCACTTCATCGGATGCATTTGGTGGAAAAAACCAAATTAGCCTACCTGCTTGTCACCATGGAAGGTTTTCCTCCTTTCCCCCCCCTGCTGTTGGTGATGGCTTATCTTAAGTGATCACTCTCCTTACAGTGTGTATGATAAACCCATTGTTTCATGTTCTCTGTGTGTGTGTGTGTATATAAATCTCTCCTCTGTTTTTTCCACCAAATGCATCCGATGAAGTGAGCTGTAGCTCACGAAAGCTTATGCTCTAATAAATTTGTTAGTCTCTAAGGTGCCACAAGTACTCCTTTTCTTTTTGCGAATACAGACTAACACGGCTGCTACTCTGAAACCTGTCCCTCTACAAGTAAGCAATAGGCAAACTCCAACCTCCAAGCACCAAATCTTTGACTATTAGCAGCAAATATGCCCAATGGTCTGTGATGGGATGGGATCTGAGTTACTACAGAGAATTCTTTCCTGGGTATCTGGCTGGTGAGTCTTGCCCACATGCTCAGTGTTTAGCTGATCGCCATATGTGGGGTCAGGAAGGAATTTTCCTCCAGGGCAGATTGGCAGAGGCCCTGGGGGTTTTTCACCTTCCTGTGCAGCGTGGGGCACGGGTCACTAGCTGGAGGATTCTCTGCACCTTGAAGATTTAAACTACAATTTGAGGACTTCAATAGCTCAGACATAGGTTAGGGTTTGTTACAGGAGTGGGTGGGTGAGATTCTGTGGCCTGCATTGTGCAGGTCAGACTAGACGATCATAATGGTCCCTTCTGACCTTAAAAAAAAACAAAAAAAAAATTATGATTCCCCTAGAGTGTCCAGTCCCTGTTCATAGAATTCTATGAATCAGAGAATATCACAGTTGGAAGAGACCTCGGGAGGTCATCTAGTCCAATCCCCTGCTCAAAGCAGGACCAATCCCCAATTTTTGCCCCAGATCCCTAAATCGCTCCCTCAAGAATTGAACTCACAACCCTGGGTATAGCAGGCCAATGCTCAAACCACTGAGCTATCCCTCCCACCAGACACTCACAGATCTGCTATTCCCAAAGAAACAGTACAGCTCAGGATCACTGCTCAATTCACAGTAGTTAGATGGGTAACTTGTTTTCACTATGAAAAGTGTATTTCACAAAGAACACAGACTCCAGAAAAAGCAAGAACAACGAATAGACACAAATTGCTACATAGAAAATAAAATCATAACATACTTTCTAGAGTCTGATCTTCACTAAAAAGACATTTTCCTGTCTCAAAGGATAGCTCACCCAAAGTTTCCTCCCAGCGTTCAATAGCCAGACTGGCTATGATCCTCTATTGATAAGACAAGCTAGCTGGCAGGTTGTTCTCTAGGTGAAGGATACCAGGGTTTACCTCTGTCCCCTGAGATAGAGTTCCAACCATCCATTGTCTTCATTTGTAAAGAGGGCACCCCCTGTTGCTTGTTTTTTCCTGTAGAGAATCTCCCCTGGAGACTTTGCAATCACTAGCTCAGCTCTTTGCTCAGACTGTAAGTAGGCCTTCATTGTGAAGTATACAATACTCAATTTATATATAGCCAGACATGCAGATAAGAATGGCCTGACTCAAAAAAGCTTGTTTATCACTTTCTGGTGACCAGTCCCAACTCACAGGCCTTAAAAGCATATTTTTCAGTATATATGCATAACTTTATATATTGTCACAAATGATTATAATATCAGTATGACACAACCTTTCAATAGGTTTCAGAGTAGCAGCCGTGTTAGTCTGTATTCGCAAAAAGAAAAGGAGTACTTGTGGCACCTTAGAGACTAACAAATTTATTAGAGCATAAGCTTTCGTGAGCTACAGCTCACTTCATCGGATGCATCCGATGAAGTGAGCTGTAGCTCACGAAAGCTTATGCTCTAATAAATTTGTTAGTCTCTAAGGTGCCACAAGTACTCCTTTTCTTTTTGCGAACCTTTCAATAGAGACCTTACATGACACCCTCTAATAAAGTATTATGCTGAGATCAGACCCAAGGGATCCCCCCCCCCCCCACACACACACCTGTGTCCTCTGTCAGCTGGCACCAAGAGGTCCCTGGGACTCACAGCTGCCATTTCTAGACTCACTATCATCCTACATCACCTCCGTCTTCTCCTGCAACCATAAGAACAGCTAACACCCAAGCACGTGGTTAGAGCAGCCATTGTCTTTACTCAAGATAAAAGCTTATCTGCATTACTGTTGGCTGTTTGGCGGAGTCGCAATCCAGATGTCTTGCAGTACAGCATTACAGGGGAGCGGGGTTATTCGTGGTGCTTCCCATGAATCCCAGGCAGTGAAAACTTTGCAGCACTCTGGAATGGCAGTCCCAGCTATACAGCTAGCGGCAGCCCCCCAAGAAGCTACGGCTGAATATGGCTGTGATTTGGGGAGGGGTGATCATAGTGCCGGAAGTGAGCTGGTTCCAGGACTCTGCATGAGAAAGAGAGTCAGCAACAGCAACCGAAGCAGCTGTCAGGCCTCAATCCGAGGGCGATCGAGACTGAACACTGTCGATGACTCAAATTGAGATTTGAGCTAGACTTGACAGCCCTCTGCTTCTCATATGCCGGCAAGATGGGATGTTTACGGAACAGGCTACTGGCAAATGATTCAAAAAAGCCTAAATTTTATCGACGCCTCCAGAGTTGGAGATAGAAGCAGCGATCAGGCACCAGTCACTGAGGGTTGCTATTTCCGTTGGTAACTAGGGCTGCCTGGTTCGGGAACTGGAATAACCAGTTTTGACAGATTACTCCAGCCCTCGTTTCCCCCTAAATCCTGAATACAGTTTTTAATAACCTGCTTCCTTCAAACAACACCCTTTCTCCAGGCAACACAAAGCAAGGAAGTTACATTTGTCGAGGGGAACAAAGTCAGTCCCACCGAGGCAAACCAAACAGAGAAGAAAACCCCCCCCCCCACTCCTTTTGCTAAACCTCTTCCTAAGATTTTGTGTAGAAAATTGTAAAATACATTCACCAATAGTTCCTTGGCATTAATGCCAACAAACTGCCATTAGATTACAATTTAAAAAATACACTGCCCTGACTAGTTTTACGAAAAGGTTAATATTAGTCCAGCAATCTTGTATACTTAAAGGCTTGTAGAGTACCTTTCTTTTAAGTACCTTTAATCCAAGGATATAAGTACCAAGTGCACTGGAAGATAGTAAATATGTATTGTACCCTATGAATCTGGTACATTAATAACCAATGAAGCAGTGCAGCAATGCTCCATATTAAAGGCCACTGGTCAAGTGAATGAAGTGATATTTACCTGCCTAGCAAAATGTCTGCACTGCATTTCTGTGTTAATTGCAGGTTTCTCAGTGCACTTGCAACCCAGAAGAGTTTAAGACTTCGGGGACCAAGTTGTGCTGTCAGTTACAGTGCTGAGATCCCACTGAAAGGAATGGGATTGCACCAGTGAGCAGCTTATGGGAAAAAAGTATGGGGGTCCTAAGTGAACGTGGACGGTCCTGAAGGCAGCACAGAGTGAGGTACCAGGGTATTTCTTAGCTGGCTCCTTTGAGCTGCCAAGCCGAGCCCAGCTACAGCAAGATCGTCTTCTCCCCTCTACATCCCCACCCCCACCTCCTCTCCTACCCCTAACTGCCCCCTCCTCATTACCCCCTACCTTCTGCCCTGCCTCCTCCTCACCTGTTACCTCCACCTTCTGCCTGTCTCCTCCCCCACTCCTAACTTCCCCTTCTGCATCCATCCAACACTCTCTACCTCTCCCACTCCACTCTTGCCTCCCACTATGTCTAACACCCCTTCATCTCCCCTGTCCTGACCCTGTCTCTGCCCCCCCCTTCCACTCTGACTCATTCCCACCCCACAAACCGCCCCCCTCCAGTGCAAAGCTCCCATAAGTAAGCACCTGCCTCAGGCCCCCTGTCTCTCCCAGATCCCAGTTCCCCTTTACCCCAAGGTTCTGCCCTTACTCTGGGTCTCCCCTCCCTGGGGAACCCCCAACCCCACCTTGTCTCAGTGGCTACTGACAGTTGTCCTCTAGCCCTCAGTCACTGGGACAAACTGCAGTCCATAATGGCCACTCATCATTGGCAAGGAGATTGAACCAGCTGCCTCTGCCTATCCCTGGGTTGCTCCTCTGCAGCCCCAGTACCTCTTGGCCTTAAACAAGGCCTGCAGGTTTACCAGGCTGGAGTGCCTGTGCCTCTGGCTCTGGCTCTGGCTCTGGCTCTGGCTCTGGCTCTTTCCAGGCAGCTAGGTCCTTTTCTCTCTCTACAGCTAGAGAGAAACTGCCTTAGCTCCTGGCTCACAGCCTTTTTATAGGGCCTGCTGTGGCCTGATTGGGGCATGGCCCCAGCTGTGGCTGCTTACCCAATCAGCCTAGCCTTTTTTCTTTAGGAGCAGGGGTAACTGCCCTACTACAGGCATTAAAGAAAATATTTCAAACTATCCAGCTTTTGGTATGAACTATGCTGTGTCTCTTCCACACCTACAGCACCACTTGTCTCAAAAGATTCAAAGCACTTTGCAACCTTTATTGAAACTTTACATCTGACCAGGGAAGGTCTCCTACATGGGACCTGGACTGAAGTCAGCAGTGGGCATTTCACATTCAGAGGGCTTCAAACGGGTGCCAAAGACAATAGCAGAGAAATGCTGTCCAAGGTTAAATCTATATCCTGAAAGTGTGGTAGGCTGTCTGAAGCCATAAACTGAGAACTTCATATCACAATTGAAGGAACTGTTTTTACTCATGGACAATTTTTGCCTCTGCTATTAAACTCTGAAACTGTCTTTGTTTCATTATGGATTTGTTTCCACTAATGAAAAGATGATAACACATTGCCACTGGGGACATACAGGAATTTCAATCTCTCTTAAGAGAAGAACATAAGAAAGCAGAGGGTATATGCAGATGGAAAGATGAGGATAAAGATCAGTTGCCTTGGTGAGTAGCATACATGACTTGCACAGGTAGTGCACACACATAGGTGCTACGTACAGACGTTCACACAATATACACCTCCTAATGCAGATGTACTTAGTCAGGACAGTTCCTGTTAGGGATGATTCCTAGAGAATTGATATCATCTAGTGAGAGCAAAATGACAGGACAAAAACTGGGACATGCCACCAATAGACAGCAATTTCTAATGTATAAAACTTCACCCACAACTAAAGGCAGCCACCTCTAGAGTGAAACACAGCAACTACTTAACAGTCTGAAATAAGAAATGAAAAATACCACCAAGTAAAACATAGGGGGAATTTAATTTACGTAGACACAATACAATTACCCAAATTAGAATTTGGTCAAAACTCTGGGATTAATTTCTTTCCTCTCATGAAAACTATTTTAGGATTTTAATGACCATATGTAGCCAGGACCGTGGTTTTATGTTTCATACCTCCCAAAAATTGGCACCACCATCCAAGTGCTCACTAACATCATACTCACTAACATCATACATACCAAAGGCGGCATGCGAGCTGATTTTCAGTGGCACTCACACTGCCCCGGGGGCTCCGCTGCTAGCCTGGGGTCCCAGCCACCAGTCCCGGGGGCTCCACTGCGGGCCTGGCCACTGGCTCCCTGCCAGCCGGGATTCCGGCCACCGGACCCGCTCAGCCACTGCCAGCCTGGGGTCCCAGCCACCGGCCCTGCAGCTGCCCCCAGCTATGGCCCACTGGCCCTAGCCAGGGGCAGTGAGGGGTGCAGACAAGGGGCAAGAGGGGGGCACAGCTCAGCAACCCCACCTTAAAAATTGTTCCAGCACCACAGTACTGGGATATTTTTAAGTCCTGATTTGCTGCTTACATCACTATCATGTCACGTGGAACAGCGTACTGCATTTCACGTTGAGACTAGAATGTACATGCAAGAACTGGAATCAGAATTTTCTGACAGGTTTCAAGATTTCCAGCAATTTGGCCCAATGCTTTCTTTTCTAATTAAACCTGAAAAGTTCAATGAAAGCAACTTGGATTTGTTTGTATTTCAGTGGATGGGTGTTGAAGATTTCGAAATGCAGCTCATTCAGTTAAAAAGCTCAGAATCATGGGCATCAAAGTTTGGAGATCTGCAGAGTGCACTTGAAGCTACCGAGTGAGATCATGGAGCCTCTATTCTGACCTGCTGGACGTCCCTGCCAGTGAAATTTAACTGTTTGAAGAAAATTGCATTTGCAATGCTTTCAGCATTTGGAGCCATATACCTGTGTGAACAGGTATTTTCACACATGAAATCTATCCTCTGTCCCTCTCGGAGCCGGTTAACAACTGATCACTCAAAAGCCTGTGTGCAGCTTAAAGTATCCAAATACGTGCCAGACATTGGAAAACTCAGCAAGGAAAAGCAAGGGCAAGAATCACACTAAACTGATAAGATCTGCATTTTAATTTAATTTTAAACCAAGCTTTTTAAACATTTTTAAAACCTTATTTACTTTACATACAATAGTTTAGTTATATATTAAAGACTTATAGAAAGAGACCTTCTAAAAATGTTAAAATGTATTACTGGCACACGAAACCTTAAATTAGAGTGAATAAATGAAGACTCAGCACACCACTTCTGAAAGGTTGCCAACCCCTGTATTAGGGCATTTGCTCAGTCCTGATTCCAAGGAAAAAGTGCCACCTGCTCAATTGCAGGCAACCATCCCTTTTCCTACAGTCCCTAGATTTCAATTCAAGAACCAGCCAAACCCAACTTTGCCTTAATCTCAGACAAATCAGGGTTACTGAAGCACTGCATTGACTAGTGCATACACTCTGTGATAGCAAAGATCCACTGAAAATTAAACAGACACATTTGCAATTCTTAAATTAGGATTCGGACATGATGCAGCCATAAGAAAAAAAATACTATTATTTTCCCCATTCAGTTGTACTCCACGGGAATTACTATCAGTTTAAAAGCTTTTCCAAACATGGAAATGCACCAAAAATGTTTCTGACATTATTAGCTTCAAACTCACTTATGAGCAGAAGGACTGCAGCATGCCGCAAAGTCATTCATTCATTTCACCACACAGACAAAAATGAAATTGCACCACAGCCACTAACTCTCCTTTGGATAAAGAAAGCAGAACACTGTCTCCAAGGTTGTGTTGCTGTTCTCTCACTACCCAGAACCAGTCTCTTATTCAGTAAGGGATCAGAACTATGCATGCCCACTGCAAGCAAGCTTTACCTATACAGGAAGTATTTAGAGAAAGACTAGGAAATTCAGACATGTAGGCCATAATTTTATTTATTGCGCTTTTCACTAGGTGTTATTATGTATATAGCACTGTAGGTATAGCACAACTGGACAGTTATGCCAAATATGACAAGTTCCCTGCCGCCACTTCAGGCGCTCAGACTGGTACAGCGCAAGGCAAGTAGTACAATATAGTGCAGGAATGCAGTGGCAGGTGGTCACTGGAACTGGAAACACAGACATTCAAGCCACATTCTATATATGGAGAATTCTTGGTTTACATGATTTAAGACATTCTGTGTCACCTCTGAAAATCAGGCACTAGGTGTCTCAAGCTGGGCACCCAAAACTTGAGGCACTCAAAATTAGCTGGCACTTTTCAGAACGTAGGCCAAACGGCTTTCAAATGCACAAAAGTAAACAGACTGGAAAAAAGGAGGAAAAACGTAGTTTTGCTACATTCCCTATCAGTTATAACAATTTTACAAGTAATAAAATTTGGTAACAAATTTTCTGATGGAAATGCAACTTTCAAGTGTCCCTTTAACCTCTCCTGTGCTTCAGTTTTGCCATCTCTAAAATAGGGATACTGCTACTTTTCTATTTACTCACCTTAGGATTTTGTATGGTACCACTTACAATACACTCTAAAGCATCAGAGCATTTGAGCTTGCTCAAACAAGTGTTGAGAGACTTAATGTTTGTAAAATACTTTGAGATCTTAAAAGGGACATGATAAAAATGCAAAAGAATTCTCGTAATGTCAGGTTGAGGGACAGATGGATGGACTGCAGATTTGAACAAATATATAATAGTATTAGACACAATAGTCGCTATATGCTTTACAAGAAAAGTAGTAGGGGAGTCACAGTTGTTTTAATTCTGAGCCACCAATTATTTAAAAAAAAAAAAAAAAGGTCAGTGTAAGTGGCAAATACACTACAATCTTTCTGAAATGAAAGAATGCCAAGCTGACAAAAGTACTGTTTAATATCCCAGAATGTTTAGGAGGGGGATTCTGTGGGGCTTCAATGAAGTGCATTCTAACATCAGAAAAGAAGACCTTAAAAATATGAGGTACATATATGAGGTAAAATATTAGGAACTGTACATCTTCATTCAGATGATATATTTTTTTTTAGACATGATAGATGACTTTAGTTACTAAAGGCACAAAGGCCCATAAGCAATAATGGCTTAATTTAACCCGACAGCCCAGAGTCCGGAGAATCATCCTCAGCCTTCCTGTGCTTTAATTCCCTAACTGAACCAATCTATTCATTCATTTAGTGGACTTTTTTCCTTTAGGACTAGCAACACGAAAGCTTATGCGCAAATACATTTGTTAATCTCAAAGGTGCCACAAGTATTCCTTTTCTTTTTGCGAATACAGACTAACACGGCTGCTACTCTGAAACCTGACATTGGTGTGGTTTGTGATCTTATAAAACTTAACTCCGTATTAAAATATTCATTGGTGCTTGCACACCTGAACAGATCAGTGACAAATAAAATAGCTTGCAGAAGTGGTAGATAGTTCACAGGTAATTTTGGCATACACAGCTTTAACGTAAATCAGCAGGCTTTTGAGTTTACACAATGGAAGCCCTACTGCAGTTATAGCTAAATAAAACTTTGGGAGGTGTTACTCTGAGAAAGTTGCAGAAAAATGCTATTTGCATTAAACCTCTTTAGTGGAAACTTCTGAATGTTCTGCACAGTTATACAGCCTGTGCTGCAAAGCTCCTTTCTAAATGATACCTGGACAGTTTTCACCCCTTTCATTTATCACAATGACTCAGAAGCCTAAACTGGAACAATGGAACATTACACTGACACAAAGTGATGAGTAATGAACACCGAGTACAGTATTTTTCTCTAATGCACTAGATCTAACTCCCAGCTAAGCAGGCAACTAATGAATCTTTGACTACAATCCACTTCTCTATCTCTGTCCCCAAGCCCCTTATTTATCTACTGGTGCATTTTGCAAAGTAGTGAAGAATTAAGGATTAATTTTGCATGTAATGCAAAAAGAAAGAAGGCAGAACTTCCCATACCCACAAAGCTCATTAATGTGTTCTAGATTTTGATGGAATAAAGACAATTCTGGTGCTAGTTATAATTAGCCATGCCAAAGAGTATCCAGTTCAGACATTTTACATACACTTACAATGAGTTAACTCTTTCAGTCCCAACTGTCCTGAGGAGTTGTTCCTCTGTTGCTAAATTAGAAACAAAATGCAATGACAGAAAGCCAGATATAAAAGCATGATGTAATCTTGAAAGCACCATTCATCCACGTGGATCCCAAAGTGCTGTGCAAATGTAACTAATTATTTAAACAGACAATCACCTTAATCTTACAGGTTTCAGAGTAGCAGCCGTGTTAGTCTGTATTCGCAAAAAGAAAAGGAGTACTTGTGGCACCTTAGAGGCTAACAAATTTATTAGAGCATAAGCTTTCGTGAGCTGCAGCTCACTTCATTACAGTCACTCTGAGAGGCTCTGCCATCTGTCCTTATATAAACAGAAAGACACTTCACCCACCACAAAAATACAATCACCCCTCCCATGGAATGTTGTAGCTGTTCAATAGCACACATCAATTTTATCCAGCACTTTAAGACAGGAAGCGAAGAACACTATCCACTTGAAACAGCGGAGGGGGTTATGTAGGATGAATGACAGTGGGAGTAACTTCAGAAGTAGGTATATAAACGTGTCCTTCTCCTCCCCCTTTTTACCTAATTGGTAAAAGTTGGAGAGAAGATAACCTAAATCCTCTGTAATGCATAATTTCCATAGCCCCTTACCAGCAAAGGAAAGCACACCCATGATCAGAGGTAAGTCTACATTTCCAATTCCACCGTATTTTCCACCGAATGCATCCGATGAAGTGAGCTGTAGCTCACGAAAGCTTATGCTCAAATAAATTTGTTAGTCTCTAAGGTGCCACAAGTACTCCTTTTCTTTTTGCGAATACAGACTAACACGGCTGCTACTCTGAAACATTTCCAATTCAGTTAGTCCATCTCTAGTGTAAGCAACATTATACAATTAATATGCAATAAAGCCTATGTTGACACATGAACTGATCAGCAACCAAAGGCAAAGGAGGACAAGTATCACATTACACAATTCCAACAGGATTTATTTTCTGAAATTCATATACACTGAAATTTGCTTATGCATTTTTTATTTTTCTAAGCTGTTTCTACCTTTAAATTGATTGAGCCTTGAAGTTTAGACTGTTGTTTTAGAGAATTACTCAATATCATTAACAGAATTCAGGCTTCGCCAAAGAAGACAATGCATTGACAGGACATGAAAATATGATTCGATCAATGTGATATACTGATTTATAGTGACATATCTTCTGTCTGTACCATACAGAATCTGATAGTTTATTTGCTATACGGCATTCTTCATACAAATGGTGACAAAACACTTTGCAGCCCAAATCCATCATAAGCTAGAAGAAGGTATAAAAGGGAGGACTACGAAGAGTGGAGATAGCTTATTGGGTCAAGGGCAGGAAAGAAAGAACTGGGAGCTCAAGTAAAAATTCTCCAGCTATGATCAGTCAAAGGGAAAGGACAGAAAGGGGGCTAAGACTTTAAGAGCTGGTGGATATCATGGATGGGCAAAGGAGGAACTGACTTGGTCCTCCCCAACTGGAACCAAATATTTACTAAAAAAGAAAAGGAGTACTTGTGGCACCTTAGAGACTAAAATTTATTAGAGCATAAGTTTTCGTGAGCTACAGCTCACTTCATCGGATGCATTTTGTGAGCTGTAGCTCACGAAAGCTTATGCTCTAATAAATTTGTTAGTCTCTAAGGTGCCACAAGTACTCCTTTTCTTTTTGCGAATACAGACTAACACGGCTGCTACTCTGAAACCCATCAAATATTTACTGTTAAAGAAATTGATCCAAAGTCCTTTGAGCCAGTGAGAATGTTGGCATTGTGAGACACTGGTAATCATGCAATCTCATGGTTAAGAGTCCCAAGCATGAGGGCTTCCACCACCTACCAAGAAAGGCTATTTCACAGTATAATAATTCAGATATTCAGCCTCAATTTTTCCCTTTATTAATTTCACCCCATTATTTCGAACCTAATCTAGCTATACAAAATTGGTTTATACCAGCTAACATTTGTAGACTGATTTCCCCAACTAAATCATCAGTTGGCAAAATTATATTTAGCTCTTATAAATCTTTCCTGGGAAATCAGCCTCTGCCAGCCCTCTAGTCATTTTCTCACTCTTCTCTGAAGCACTCAAATGATGGATGAGAGTTCATACTTTCCCATCACTGGTCCCATTTACATCTGACCCTCTTTTCGTGAAAAAGTAGCTATGCGAGATGATATTACAGTATTGGGAACAGATCCCTTAACCTTGCTTTGGTATGATGAATAGCAGGAAGCAAGTCATCTGAACTGGCTGGCAGCTGGAATAAAACTAAGTGGCTTTGAGTGATTTGTCACTGTACTGTTGAGGACTATAACAGAGAAGGTTTGTATTTGTTAGAATGTCATACCATGAGGTTTTTTCCTTTTTAGAGATGGGCCCGAACCTTGAACCTACATCTGAACACCCCCAAACAAGGTGAAATTAAGGCCTAGATCTAAACTTTGCAGCTCCAGGCCCATCTCTGGTTTTAAGGTTGGGCTGCTAGCTCTAATATTTTAGATATTATATTCCGATAATCAAGGACACATTCCTAACGTGTCAATGTTTGGGGGGAACCAAATGTGGGTAGCCATATATTAAACATTCTAATGTGGTGTAAAAGAGATTTAGGGCTGTTAAGGCTGAAAATAAAGAAGTTCAGCCTGGATATTACTTCTTTAGGCTTGGGTGAAGCTTTCCTTTGGAGCTACATGTATATTTTCCCTTTCTCTTAAGAATTCTACAATGTTCCTAAAGGCAAAGGAAGATAATCCCCAAAGGGCAGACAAAATCATCATGTTCTTATATTTTGCATGTCTGACGGCAATTTTACATTCATCCTCAAAGCACTTTGACTTCAATGGGTGTTCTTTCTAAGAAAAGAATACAAGATGGGACCTATATTCAGGAATTTTACAAAACACTGAAATGAGGCTAGCCCTGAGATGGAACACAGCAGCTATGCAACAGCATGTGGCAACACTACAAAAGCAAAAAGATTATTGTATTCCAAAGAAACTACCCAAATAATTTTGGTAGGCAGAACAACAAATTAGAATTTCAAGAAAATATAAGGGCTAACAGCTCTATTCTTCAAAAAAGTATCACAGGAAATGTAATAGCCAAAAGTAAACAAGACTTCAGTTATACATCTCAGTTGAAATCTAGCTTCAAAGGACAAATGGAGAAAAACAAAAAAAACAAGCACCTTTGCACTTGTCTGTTTCATGAGCTGGTTTTTGCAACCTGTGAGATTATTTGACAATGGCACATAGACAGCCCAATGAACTACTGCAACTGATTTCCCTTCTATCTTGCAAATGCTGAGAACTGCATACATCAGTGGTTCTCAAAGCCAGTCCACCACTTGTTCAGGGAAAGCCCCTGGAGGGCCAGACCGGTTTGTTTACCTGCCACGTCCGCAGGTTCGGCAGATCGCGGCTCCCACTGGCTGTGGTTCGCCTCTTCAGGCCAATGAGGGCTGCGGGAAGGGCAGCCAGCACATCCCTTGGCCCGTGCCGCTTCCCGCAGCCTCCATTGGCCTGGAATGGTGAACTGCGGCCAGTGGGAGCCACAATTGGCAGAACCTGCGGACTGGCAGGTAAACAAACCAGTCCAGTCCGCCAGGGGCTTTCCCTGAACAAGCAGCGGACCAGTTTTGAGAACCACTGGCATACATTATCTTATCAGAAGACAAGTTTGAAACTGGTTATAATATTCTGGTATAATCCAACCTGCAAAGAACTGATGCAAAAAGAGAGGTACAGTTGGTAGAGCTCTCTCTTTCTGTTATGGTACACAGGGTCTAACATCATCAGAAGCAGTAGAAAGACAAATAATTTACGCACTACAGTGGGATGACATCAGTTTCATTCTATGGTGATAAGTAGTATAGAAAAATCTTAAAAGATTAGACTTATTTGGGGGTTGGAGGCATGTGCCATGAGTTTACTGCATTCCTGAACCAAAATACACAGAATGGGAGTCATCCACGGGGTTTTTCTTTTAGTTTTGTTCTTCATAATCTCTCAAAACACCCCTATTTGGGGAATATTTGTACTATGGTGATTAACATGCTTGCTGCATTACATTTTGCACTATGTGCAAATTTTACACAAATCTTCAATGAGAATTCTCCATCAAGAGTCCTCATCACACTCTTGATCAGTGGTTTTCAACCTGTGGTCCACAAATCCCTGGTGATCCTCAGACTATGTCTAAGATTTCCAAAGGGGTCTGCATCTCCATTCAAAATTTTTTAAGGGTCCACCAATGAAATAAAGTTGAAAACAACTGCTCTGAAGTATACTACTGCATTATTTCAGTGACTTTAGTATGAAAACTGTTTGTCATGCTCTCATCAGAGAGGATTACTGGAAGCTTGCTTGTACACTGGATTAAAAAATTCAGAACACATATACAGTGGTCCACAGGACACCACATAGGTCCAAAATAATATACAGGAAGAGTGACATTTTAAAAAATAAGCAATAACTCCAAGCATCTGGTAGAAAAAAGGAAAAGAAAGTATTTTTAAAATATATTTTATTTAAAGGTCTCGTGGATTTTAAATGATGTTCTTAAAATAAAAAGCAAATGTTTTTCCCTTTAAGGTACTGAGCATACAACATTCAGAGCTCTTTAATCAAATTAAAAATTTTATACTGAAGGTTGTTCTTCTAAGGCCTGCTCTAGTGACAAGCCTTGTACATTCAACACGACACAAAAAGCGCTTCTGCAACAAAATATCTTTCCAGGATTGCTCCTTTTGTGATTCACAGACAGTTCCTTAATCTTCTGAGTCTTTTGTGGAAAACACGAACATGAGAGAGATGAGTGGGAGGGGAAATACTGACAGGCTAATCTCCCAAAAAAGCATCAGCCTGCAGAGGCTCAAAATCCTGTTTGTGGATTTACCTCAGGAAAATACATCTCAGGTTTGCACAGTGTGAAAGGTATAAATATCATGGCACTGTGTTAATTATTCTACAGGTCTCTAAAACAGCTTATGCCCTATTATTTATTACAGCCATTGCCCTAAGTGTAATAAATATTTTTCCCTTAGATACACCTTCCTTCTGAAGATCTCAAAGAGTTTAATAATTAATTCAGCCTCGCGATGCCCCCTGTGAGGTAGGTAAGCGTTATCATCCCCCATCTTACAAACAGGACACTAAGGAATATAGGAACTGCCACACTGGATCAGACCTAAGATCCATCTCGTTCAGTATCTGTCTCTGACAGTGGTCAGTGCCAGATGCTTCAAAGAAAGGCATATGTAGGATAAGCCCACAGAAGGCATATATAGGATAAGCTACTCTCCACAATAGGTCTCAGTTTGATAGTTTAGAGATTGGCTTTAGCCCTGAAGCACAAGGTTTAATATACCCCTCCAAAAATGTTATCGTTAATTATAACTCTGGATATTATGATATCCATATAAATGTCCAATCCCTTTCTGAATCTTGCTAACTCCTTGGCCTCAGTGACTTTCTCTGGCAATGAGTTCTACAGACAACTACATATTGTCTAAAAAAGTATTTTCTTTTATCGGTTTTGAATTTCCCACCTTTCAAACATTGAATGTCCCTGTGTTCTTGTGTTATGAGGCAGGGAGTCATCTACCTTCTCTACCATTCATTATTTTATATATTTTTATCATGTTCCCTCTCATTCATCTCCATGCTAAGATAAACAATCCCAGTCACTTTCATCTCTCCTCACAGGACAGTTTTTCCTGGCCCTTGATCATTCTCTGAACCCCTCTAGATCTGCATTATCCTTTTTGAGATGGGGTAACCAGACCTGCACACAATATTCTAGACGAGGCCAAACCATTGATTTATATAAAGGCATTATAATATTTTCTGTATTATTCACCATCACATTCTTTATGCATCCTAACATCATCCAAAACTGATTGCAGCTGTACATTGAGCTGTCTACAATGATGCACAACACCTTTGCCTCAGTTGATACAGTTAATTTAGAACACTGTAAGATGTATGAGCAGTTCTTCCCTCCAATGTGCATTACTTTGCATTTACTGATTTTAATTTCATTTGCCCTCAAGCTGCCAATTCACCCGCATTGTTTTGGTCCTTCTGAAATTTATCACTCTTCTCTGGTCCTGACTAACCTACATAACTCTGTAGGTTTTACTACATTGCTGCTCCCTCCTCTTTCCAGAGCAATAGTACATTTATTAAACACCAACAGACCTACCTAGCATGGAACTTTGAGACTCCTGCTGTTAAGCTGTAGCCATGATAAAATTTAATCTTACTCTTTCCTTTGCCTCCTAGCCAGTTTTTGATCCGTGACAATACTTTGCATCTCACCCCTGGACCAGTTAGCTTCTTTAGCAGGCTTTTGTGTGGAACCTTTCTGAAGTTTAAATTATATCCACAGGTTCTCCTTTATACACTACTTTACTGACACATTCAAAGAATTCTGAGAGATAGCGAGACACCATTTTCTTCTGCAGAAACCATGCTGGTTAGATCCCATCATAAGAAACAGGGAGGTTTAAGGAGCTTCTCAAGATCACATATGAAATCCATGATTCAGCCATGAACAAAACTCAAAGGGAACAAAGGGGTGAGCTTGAAGACAACTTGCCATTTTACTTACATGGCAGCAACAGCATCATGAAGTACTTTGCAAATGAGAATCACTATAGTAGACCATCTCCTTAAGCTATTAAAGTGTACTTGTACTGCCCAGTCAGAGCCTTTGGGGGTGAAATTACACAGTCAGCCCATATAGGCAACCTAAAAAGAGTGGTCTCCTAAAAATACATCTGAAAGATCTTAACTTGAACACATACGATTTGAGTCACCATGGAATCAAATCTTAAAAGTATTTTCTGCTTCTACTGTACTTCCTACCCAATAGTGATCAATCTCTGATAACTGCTGCTAAGAGCTTTATATAGTGTTTGTAGGTTGTAACCAAGCTCAGTATAATTTTAATCTATAATTATGCATTATCAAATGCACAAAGCTGGACAGGCATCATTGCAGAGGCTTAACCAGACTCTTTTCTTGTTGATCATACGAGAGACTGGTGGCGGGTGTGAAAATGAAATCTTCCAAAGTATCACTTATAACGAGGCAGTATGGGGAATAGCAGGCAGTCCCATCATTACTTGGTATAACCTTGGGTAGGGAAAGCATTTGGGAGATTTTCATCAATCTGTATTTTGCAGTAATAGATCCCAACACAATAGTAACTGGATCTAAACTGATTCCTCACTCTTCCTTCCCACAGGTTATGATTTCAGCAGCATGGGTGCAAATCCATTGGCATTAATGGAGTTACTCTGGCTCTGCACCAGTATAACTGAGAAACTGACCAAAAGTGTTTTGATCATCAGTGCAGAATACTACCATCATTTTGGGTGTTTTAGTCTAGGCAGCTGGGAAGATGGAATAACCCAGTCCCAGCCTGTCTCCTGTATTACCTGCCTTCTGCAAAAGAAAGCACTGATTAAAGACTATTTCCCAATTATGTTCTTGTATTCCTGGGATATATTTACAGTGTGTTTCATTGAACTGAAGAGGTAGGAGGTAACTATCTTTGTTGGAAAGCCGAGATAGCTTCCCACTGAATAATAAGGGTTTCTCTTCATCCCCCACATTAACTGCATTTTGTTTTGTGCGGCATCATGCAATGTACTGTTGTACTAAATGTACTAAAACTGCCTTCCAGCTCAAGTTTCCTTACCCCATATAAAGAGAGACATTCTTATATTTCTGTCATTGCCACTGAAATTACGTGTTGGTTGGAAAATAGGACAAATCAGCTGGAGATTTCTAGGCTGTAATGCCAAGAGGACTGAAAGAAGCAAGTCAGCGTTACACGGGTGAGACACAGAAAGAAGGGAGACTGAGCAGGGCTAGACTGTTTGGCCAATATTAGGGACACAGAGATGGTTCTTCCTTTCTCCTTATTAAGATATGTAGGAGCATGGGGGGGGGGAGAAAACAGCTCCCTCCATGCTCATAGTAATATATACTACAGAAATGCATCATCATCAACAACAATAATCTCCCTCACATTTGCTGCTTCCTGGGCAGCAGAGGCTGGATCGATATAAATCCTGGAATTCTTTGTTTACATTTTTTAATCTAAATGCTCAGAGTTTTTCTGTCTTCTATTTGGAGATCAGATGCCTGGTTCTGTTCCTCTAAAAAAACACAACAGATGTGAAGGAAGAAAATAATTCACCAACAGAAAAGCAAATATCTTGAGTCCCTCCCCTACCTTCCCTTCTATATTTTCACAGAACCTTACTCTTTCCTCACATGGTGTAATGTGTAAATTAAATCATTCTAAATCAGTCATTTGCTCCTCTGCACAGGCACTACACATTCTATGTTGTGACTTTTCAGAGCCACAGAAAAAGACTGCTGACTCTTTCTCCCCCAAGCCACTTGTACTGTTTGTGACTATGTGAATTCCTGGAGGTCAGCACTGTTCTTTGTTTCTGTAATGGTTACATACAGCAAAAACAAGAAACTCTGCCTGTCCACATAAATCACACTGCCAAATCACAGTAGCAATCAATACATACTGGTTAGCAGAATGTTCTGTCAATTAACTGGGATGAGAGATATGGTACTTTTTGCACTAGGGAAATAGAGAAAGAGAGAGAGAGAGAGAGAGAGAGAGATAACCAAGGTGATTGCCAGAAACAATTCAAATTACAGCACAATATGCTGGCTTCTGACTAACCAATGGCTATTTATCGGATTACATTTCAGTAATTATATAACAAACTAACTCCTAATATTGATTTTATGTTCCATAGACTATAACAAAGCTACATACAATGTGTTATACAGTAAAATGTTTACTGTATTTGCAAAAAGAAAAGGAGTACTTGTGGCACCTTAGAGATTAACAAATTTATTAGAGCATAAGCTTGCATCCGATGAAGTGAGCTGTAGCTCACGAAAGCTTATGCTCTAATAAATTTGTTAGTCTCTAAGGTGCCACAAGTACTCCTTTTCTTTTTGCGAATACAGACTAACGCGGCTGCTACTATGAAACCTGTTTACTGTATGATTCAATGTATAATAAACAGTTTATCACATCAGGTTATTATACTACATGCATGGAGGTTCCACATTCTCCTCCCAAGTAATTGAAGATTTAGATGATATCAGGTAACTTTAACCTACAGCACTGGGCCCTGCAAGGGAAGATGGTCTCAGGCCTTTCTGACGCATATAATATGAAGATATTCTAGTTTGAAACAACAGGCTGGTCATTGTTAAAGAGGCAGCATAGTCTATGATGGAGAAGGGATCAGGAGCCAGCTCTTGAATGCCTGAGTTCATTCATGCCAATGTCTCACTGTGTGGCCTTAGGCATGTCATTTCACCTCTCTGTCTCAAACCCATTTTATAGATGGGGAAATAACACTTATTTCCCCATCTCACAAGAGTGCTGTGATGGTTAATGTCTATGCAGTGCTTTGAAGATATAAATAAATATCTAAGCACTAGATTCTCAGGTCCAGTCGAGTACCAATGAGCTAAAGGCTCAAGGCGAGGCAAACATGGCTCTAAAGCTATGTCTACACTTACGGCAGTGTGTGAAGTACATACATTGCACACACCCCTAGCATGGGTATAAATAGCATTGTAGATGGTGGGGCACTGCTTAGGTGAGCGAAGACACTCCAGAACCTTAGGGTATAACCCTACACAGCACTCTACAGGCCCCAGCAGTGCCTCCCCCATGTACACTGCTATATTTAGCAGTGTAGTGCCAGGCTGCCTCCACACTGCACTGAAAGAGTCCAGCAGCAGGGAAAGGCTCTGGCAGTGGGGAGCTGCTGGAACATTTCCCTGCTGCCTCCCCCATCAAAGCTTTTCATTGTCCTGTGTAGCTCCACACCACCATGTAGATGGAGTCTGCTTTTCACTGTGACATGTAGCTACACATACCCTACACACCGCTGCAAGTGTAGACAAGCTGTAAGTCACGTTTCTATACACCCCTTGTCCCAGGTCTGGCCGGGGACCAGCCCCCAGTGCAATTCAGAGCAGCCTCAGGGCTCCTCTAATTTATACCTAGTTGCAACTGGCCCCAAGGAGCTGTTCTAGCAGCAAGGGATCACCAGAGTTCAGCAGCTCTCCAGCCACACCCCCTGGCCACATCTCAGCCATGCCTTCTATTTCAGGTCTGTGAAACAGGGTAACAGGTGCATAGAACTAGCTACTCCAGCTCTTTTTCACTCCTCATACACCAGGAGAAATACTCAGATGGCAATTTAGAACAGCCTTAGACTACTTTACACCACAAAGAAAAAATTCAAAGTCAAGGATCTGACCCACAATATTTATTATCATCATTCATGGTCATTTTTTAACACATGGAAGCAGGGTTTTCCTCAACACCTAGCAGACACAACCACTCAATATTTATTGTGGCAAAAAGGCACTGCTCTTGCCCCATAGCAGTTTTTTTGTTTTGTTTTTTTTTTTTTTGAAAGGGAGGAAACAGAGCTGGGCAAATAACTTATTTTTTGGTTCAGTGGCAGTTCCAAAAATTAGAAAAACCTGTTCAGGTGGAAACAAATCTGAAAATGCAGAAAAAATCTGGCAAATTGAAGAAGTTTGTTTTCCGGATGAACAAGACACGTTTCACCTGGGATGTGGAAGACCTATCTTCAAGTCCCTGCTGCTCCAATGACTATTTAATTACTTATACAAAGTAGAATAGCCTCAGCAAGACAGATTGAGAGACACCCAGCCCAGAATAGCCAATAACCTGGTGATTAGGGCACAAACTGGGGTAATGGGGGAGAAACTTGGGTTCAAATCCCTGATTCCACATACCAAGCGAATGCCCTAACCACTGGGCTAAAAACTATAAGGTTGGTGGGACTCCCTCCTTCCGCTCTGTGAAACTAACAGCTTTTACCCCAAAACACGTTTCTGGCTGAAACTATTCAGTGAATTTGTGTGAAATTTGCAAAGCTTCAGGTCAACCGAAATTGCATTTTTCAGTGAATAATTTGTCCAAAAGATTTTGGCCAATTGTAGGTGAAAACAGAGTTAATTGAGACAAATCATCCAACTCCCATTGTGTAAAGATTCATAGTGATACTTGTAGGGTCCAGCAGATGTTTCTGTGTCCAAAATGGTATTGTCATAACCTTAGCAGGCTAAGGGTCATCCAATTTCCCAGAATGCCAAGAAGCTGTTTTGGTGGTGGTGGTGGTGTAAAAAGTTTGAAATTTACAGTCAAGTAGAAAGAAATCTCTGTGAGTATTTTAAACTCAGGTTCATTTACCTCTGTCTAAATTCTCCCCATGTAACCATCCACAATTTCAAATTTGAAGGACAATGTGTGGCTTAGTGCAATGCACACCAACTTGCTTTCAGTTAATACAAGATCAACTTCCTGATTGTGCTAGAGGCTAAATAAATTTAAAACCCTACCTGCCTCAATAGTTATGCTAAGGAATTATCTTGATTTGTGACTATGGTACCATCCATGGACTTTAAATAGCCTGTAACTGTAATGCATCAATTTCAGCTTTGAGTTTTTATGGAAAAAATCTGTAACACTAGAGTTATAAATCTCTTAATTCTAATTTCTTTTATAAATCATGGTGAAGACATTACAGCTTAGCACACTTAAAGGTAAAGCATCACTTAAGGTCTCAAATCTGAATAAAGTTAGTAAAGAAACTCATTAAAAATAGGATTTTCAAAATTGATTTTCTATGTATTGGGCTGCAGTGGACAGACTTACAAATATCTAAAAATGATACCAAGGATCTTTTTCACAATCCTTGTTCTGAATACAATTAATCCCAGTGAGTGCCTCTGATGTGACAGTACTCCCTGAAAAATACCATGTCTCCTTTAACCGGATTCAGTACATATGGGTGCATCAAATTGCATTTCAAGGAAAATCACCAATTTTTTCAGCACACTTATCTGATGTGCTCACAGTTCTCTACATATTCAATGTTTTAAAATTACACAGACAGTGCTATTAGAGCAAAGCTTCACCTTGCCAGTGGTCTCTTCTGGAGGTCTTGCCTTCTGGACTTCAAGGTGCGAGTATGAAAATTAGTTAGAAAAATACAGGAAATTGTAGGGAAAAAAACACACAAAACAAGAAGTGCAAAAAGTTTGTCTTGATACTGTAACCAAATAAGAACGTTCCGCAGGCTTCAGGTTTCAGAGTAGCAGCCGTGTTAGTCTGTATTCGCAAAAAGAAAAGGAGTACTTGTGGCATCTTAGAGACTAACAAATTTATTTGAGCAAAAGCTTTAGTGAGCTAGATTTCACTTCTTCGGATGCATTCAGTGGAAAATACAGTGGGGAAATTTATATACATAGAGAACACTGGGTGTTACCATACACACTGAAACCAGAGTGATCACTTAAGGTGAGCTATTACTAGTGGGTGGGGGGGGAACCTTTTATAGTGATAATCAAGGTGGGACATTTCCAGCAGTTGACAAGAACGTCTGAGGAACAGTGGTTGCGGGGGAGAGATAAACATGGGGAAATACTTTTACTTTGTGTAATGACCCATCCGTTCCCAGTCTCTATTCAAGCCTAAATTAATTGTATCCAGTTTGCAAATTAATTCCAATTCAGCAGTCTCTCATTGGAGTCTGATTCTGAAATTTTTTTGTTGAAGGATAGCCGCCCTCAGGTCTGTAATCGAGTGACCAGAGAGATTGAAGTGTTCTCCGACTGGTTTTTTGAATGTTATAATTCTTGATGTCTGATTTGTATCCATTTATTCTTTTATGTAGAGACTGTCCAGTTTGACCAATGTACATGGCAGAGGGGCATGGCTGGCACATGATGGCATATATCACATTGGTAGATGCGCAGGTGAACGAGCCTCTGATAGTGTGGCTGATGTGATTAGGCCCTAGGATGGTGTCCCCTGAATAGATATGTGGACAGAGTTGGCAACGGGCTTTGTTGCAAGGATAGGTTCCTGGGTTAGTGGTTCTGTTGTCTGGTGTGTGGTTGCTGGTGAGTATTTGCTTCAGATTGGGGGGCTGTCTGTAAGCAAGGACTGGCCTGTCTCCCAAGATCTGTGAGAGTGATGAGTCGTCCTTCGGATAGGTTGTAGATCCTTGAAGATGCGTTGGAGAGGTTTTAGTTGGGGGCTGAAGGTGATGGCTAGTGACGTTCTGTTATTTTCTTTGTTGGGCCTGGCCTGTAGTAGGTGATTTCTGGGTACTCTTCTGGCTCTGTCAATCTGTTTCTTCACTTCAGCAGGTGGGTATTGTAGTTGTAAGAATGCTTGATAGAGACAAGACCTACCCCTTGTCTCTATCTGAGGGGTTGGAGCAAATGTGGTTGTATCGTAGAGCTTGGCTGTAGACAATGGATCCTGTGGTGTGGTCTGGATGAAAGCTGGAGGCGTGTAGGTAGGAATAGCGGTCGGTAGGTTTCCGGTATAGGGTGGTGTTTATGTGAACATCGCTTATTAGCACCATAGTGTCCAGGAAGTGGATCTCTTGTGTGGACTGGTCCAGGCTGAGGTTGATGGTCGGATGGAAATTGTTGAAATCATGGTGCCTCCAATTAGGTCATCTGTGGGGAGTGAATTCAAGACCTTTGAATCTAAACATAGGAACCTCTACTGCAGGGGTTGAAGGAGTAGTCCCTTAGTATATAGGTTTTGGGGGGATTTTTTAAACCAGTTCAGGGAAAAGTTTAAATTATTGAAAGTAGCAAGACTGGTTGCAAAATGCAAAAGCAGAATGATCCACCTCCAAATGCGCAGCTAGTTATAAACCTTCTAAATTAAACCACTACCAAGAATGGGCAATTTTTTTAAGATAACCACCTTGATGGTGTCCTCTTAAAACACTGATGTTAGACATGTTACTTTAGGCTATGTCTACACTATGAGCTAGGGGGTGTGATTCCCAGCTCGCATTCACATACTCACGGTGTCTCAAAGAGAGCTAGCATGAGTATAGACAGCAGTATAGTCACTACCATTGACAGTAGCAGCAGAGCACAGACTAGTCATGCCCAATAGGTACCCACAGGGTTCAGGTAGATTTATACTCAGCATGGCTAAACCGTGCCGCTGCTGCCCATGCTACCACAGCTACACTACTACTATTTGTGCTTGCTCTACCTATTATTGAACTAGTGAAAGTATGTGTACGTGAACAGAGGAAATGACACCCCTTGCTCTCAGCGTAGACATAGCCTTAGAGACATACCCACTGCACAGGACGGCCCTGACCTTGTAAAGCTGTACTGACACAAGCAGTCCTAACTTACCTAGGAGTCCCACGGAAATAATGGAATTAAGAACAACATCTATAAGGTTTGCAGGATCATAACCTTATTATTATGATGAATTTATATTCGCTGCATTCACACATTGCATAAACACCATATGGATGTTTTTACTGCAGTTAGATTAATTCTGTAGCTCCAAATTAACCCCTCCTTCTGCATTAGGCTAGCGAAAAATTCCATTTGCCCTAAACATGCTGGCATAAGGGATGTGTGAAACAGATTAGATATGGGCATTTCACGTTTTACTCTGTCTGCGCACACACACATCATCACTGTGGAAAAGGAATACTACTGCTCCCTTTCAGGTTCAGCATCAAATCCAGAGACAAACGCTGGCCCCAAGTCAGCAAAGTGTTTAAACCTGTGCCTAAATTTAAGTACATGAGTAGTCCCACTGGCTTTAAACCTCAGATTTTCCTGAACTGGGGCCCAAAAGCCATTGCGGATTGTTCTTCAGAAGACAAATTATGTACATATTTCTATTGATCAACAGAGGCCCAGGTCATCAGTTGGTGTAAACTAGTGTCGCTCCTTTGAAATCATTGGAGCTAAACCAATTTACATCAGCTGCAGCTCTGGCCCAGAAGTGTTACCAGCCTTATATTTAAGAAACGTCTTGCATTGGTTCAAGCTGATCAGTGAGTAGTACTGGGAAAGACAAGGAAAGCTATATGGAAAGTGATATCAGAGAGCATGCAAGCTACCCCCAAAACCATGCCTGAAAGACACACAATGCAGATTGCTGGAAAAGCCACTGCAGACATTTTCATTTTACCCCTAATCTGATCTAGCCCCTGCACCTGTTAAATGATAAATGTCAGTATGAAGACATGCCACTTTTGCAGAGTTTGGGGTATTTTATAATTCTTTTTTTGGGGGGGAAGCACACACACCCCTCACAAAATATGAACAAATACAAAACTGTGCACATTAATATTAGGATCGCACATACTGAGGTGGTTCAGAAAGGGTTTTTTTTTTTTTGACCACAAGACATTTCCATTTTTCTACAGCTATATGTAATAAGGACAAAGAAAGGAACCTTCTCCTCTGATTCAGCCTGGATGATTAATTACACTGAAGTGACAGCAGTACTGCAGCTGTGTTTGCCAAGATAGCATCCTTGGGACTCATAATTAACACAGAGGACCTTCCAGTGGGAATCAGGGAGGAATAGTATGGGTGTTAACTATTAAATCCCCTGCAGCTTTCAACACCACTTCAGAATCTGCTTGTTGGTTCTCTGAGCTGCTTGAGCACTCCTCATCTTCTGACTCCTGACAAAAATGTGTGGAGAGGCAACCAAAACTCCAGGTACTTTGCTGGGCTCATAAAACACCTCAGAAGACAGAACCCTTGGAAATAAAACTGCATTTTTCTTACAGCTGGGTTTCATTGCAGCTGGGTTCAATGTAGAGCTTTCCCCCATTTCCTTCATTTAAGCAACAAACTCATAGGCGAAAAGTCCACAGCTGAAACCTAAAAAGTGAAGTGCCCTCTCCACACCTCTCTTTCAGATCTGTAGTTCTTGCAGGTGAGTGGCTGTAGTACTGGCTATAAAGCCATGTTTACTGTGCACCATAGAGTCTTACCCATGCACCTCAATACTCATTCACCTTGTCTCCCCAAAAGCCATGCTGTTACCAAATCCTGCCAGTTCTGCCTTAGCATTCTCTCAAAATTCATCCCTTCTACTCCATCCCTCAACTAAAACCCTGGCCCCAATCACCACAACTACTGAATCCACCTCGTTGACTCCATCACTTCCCACAAATCTATTCTTCCTGCTGCTATAAAATTATTTTCCTCACTCAGTGGCCATGTCGATCTGACCTGGGATCCCTTTTCTGAATTCCAGTTTTCTTCCACTTCAAATTCCTCCAAGGCCTTACACAGCTCTGATCCTTCCTAAGTCTTATCTCTAACTGGTCTATACATCCCGCATTCACATCAGATGGTCTAGGAACTCAGCACCTAATTACTCCCCTAGAGACTTCTCTCCCACAGCTTTGACAGCCTGTGATGCAGCCCCAGTGGCTCCATGTGTCACCCTCCTGTTTTAGATTTTGAACCCCCAGGTCTCCAAGACTGAAAGTCGACCACAGAATTTCCACTCATCACAAATCAAGACTTTTTTAAGTCTCCCAAACACAAAGTCATCTGGCTCCCACTCTACCTGATGGCCTAACATGCATCATGCTGCAAAATCAGTGCCGCCATCAGCCTGGGCACGGTCAGATGTTTTTCAACAGATTGCTCAATTTCCAAGAGTAATTTTCATTATTAAAAGCTTTGAAAAATCATGCCTGCCTCCGATCAGCCCAGTGCCAGTCTCCATCTCCCACTTGTGATGTTTTCAAACAAGTACTTTTGTGCTCTCTCCCTTCGTGCTCCTCATGCTTGGGAGGCACTCCCAGTAAACATCCACAAAGCTACCTCATTACACCCCTTTAAAGTCCTGCTCAAAACTCTCCTTTGGCATGATGCCTATAAAAAAAATTGACAGCAGTTACACTGCTGGTTTGCGCAGACAGCTTCCTAACATGATGACTGAGGTTGTCTCATTTCCTTGCACTCCCCCACTTTGTCAGTATCCATCTGTTGTCTCTTGACTTGTACTTAGTACTTGTACTTGTAAATTCCTTGAGGAAGGCTCTCACTCCACCTTTTGTTTGTGTTTGTACAGCACCTAGCACAATGGGATCAGGATCCATGACAGTGGTTCCTTGGCATGACAATAATTCAAATGGCAACATTATTTCCCCGCCGAAAAGTCATTTACATGGGCCCCAGCCTTCTTCATACTCCAACAGAGTTCCATGGAAGCTATTACTTCACAGCATGGTACATTGTTATTGCATTACTTGAAGGAAGATTAGGATAGCTTCAACTTCAGAAGACCTAAAAATACAATAAACTAAAATGGTACCTTTTCAGTGATTTAATATGCGTAATGCCAATCTTAACCTGGTGAGTAAGGGCATTTGGCAAGTACTGCTGTTTCCATGTAACAATGTTTCCTTGTTATTTTCTGGGCATCTTTAAAGTCCATTCAGAGGAGAAATAGATACATTTTGAAACAGAATAGAAATCAGAGGGCCACTTCACCAACTGGAAGAGGTAGGAGGGAAGAAATGAGGTGAGGGAGAACCTCATTAAACTAAACCTTCTTTACGAAAACAAGTTCTCTTTTCTGTTCTACACAGGTTCTTATACTGCACTCATCACCATAGTATCTAAGTGCCCTCAAATAACACATTAAGCAATATGACTAACATCTGTCATTTAAATTTTTCAGGCATTAAGCCTCTGAAGTGAAACAGTTATATATTGCTTCAGTGAAGAAAAATAAAAATAAAAATGTGACATTGTGATACTGCAAAATTGGACTCTCTGAAGTTGCCTAGAAACAAAATACGTTACATAGGAATTCACAAAGGAACAAGTCAGTTGCCATTTCAGAAACCTCAGGTTACTGTGACAGATTAGCATGCAGATTATCCACTTCAAAATGCTCCACACAAGATGATATGTCCATGCCTGGCTCTTTGTGCATAAAGGGACAGATTCTGACACTATTAGTCATGTTGACTAGTATCTTAAATACTAGATTCCACTGAAATCAGACAGAGAAATGCTACTCATTCTGACAATAGCACTAGAGTTGGCCCAAAAATGACCCATCCAGACAAAAGGATTTATTTATTTACAGTAGGAATTATTCTATTTTTCTTGGGTTCTTACACAGCTGTGTAATGACCAATCGTTTGGAAAAAATGCAAAGGTTCTATGTACAGAATGATCCCATAAACCTTTGGGATTTTTTTTCTGAAACAATCCTCTCCTAATGACATTCCAAACTTCAATGAGTGTAGAGGCTAATACTGTATGCAATGTCAGGGCACAACTGGCTAAAGTGATTGCATTTGATGTCATTGAAAACTGTATAATTTTTAAAAATGGGGCCATATACAGCAGGTCATATTTATCAGTGTGTTTAGCAGTGCTTAGAATAAGATTTAAGTGATACATAGCCCTTGGGCTAACCCTGTGCAAAGGGGTGAATTACACCCCTAATGCAAACATATTGACAGACTCTTTGCACTGAGGTACACAGGTACTAATGAACCGTTCTGTATTATAAATCCAGGCTTTTGCTTCCTTGAAAACTGCCATAAGCCCAGTCAGCACAGCTTAGTGTCCCTACTTCCTGAAAAGATGGAAAGACAATCTGCCACAGCATCTTTATGAAGCAAGCCTCTCTCTAGCTAAGAACTAGAAAATACAGTGAGCTCATAGAGGAAAGGGAGTGCTTTACTTTGGACCCATTTATTTAGAAGGCAAAGACAAGTTTCCAGCTTTTTGTCTAAAAAAATAAGTGGGCAAGAGAAACACTGTACATTTCTTTCCCTCATCTTCCATCAGAAATCAGAGCACAAGGCAATCAACTGAGGGGGGGAAATGATAAATGATAAAAGCCTAGCCAGTCGTAAGCTATATACCAATGATACACACCAGAGAGCAGAATCGAGCAGGTTTGAAGTCGTGTTTGGATGACCTTCAAACCCCATCTGGTGAACTCTTTTTAGCTTCAAGTTTCAAATGTTAGCTGCCAATATATCATTGTGCTAGCAACACTTAGGCAATGAAGGATCCTGGATGTTCTTTATTTACTTTGGTTTTAGAGGAGAGAAAACTATGCTGCCTCATTAGAACTGTAACCTGGAAATGCACTGACCTCAGGGGAAATAATAGAAAAGTAAATAAAGCGGGGTTAACACAGTGATTCTCAAACTTTTGTACTGGTGACCCTTTTCACATAGGAAGCCTCTGAGTGTGACCCCCCCTTATAAATGAAAAACATTTTTAAATATATTTAACACCATTATAAATGCTGGAGGTAAAGCGGGGTTGGGGTGGAGGCTGACAGCTCACGACCCCCCACATAATAACCTCACGACCCCCTGTTTGAGAACCCCTGGGTTAACCCTTTAATAAAGGAGGACATGGCAACACTTCCACAAAGTACAGCATAACCTCAAAAATACACCACCGATGGTTTGTCCCTTCAGCCTACGCTTTGGTTTTGCGGTATATCAGCTATTACCTCAAAACTCAAATAAGGAGAAAATGCTCTGCTCTTAAAGTGCCACTCTACTCTGAAAAGGAGCTCTGTAAAATTGCCCCCTTATTTTTTCAGACAAAAAGCAGAAAACTTGTCTTTGCATTCTAAATAAATGCGTCCGAAGTAAAGCATCCTCTTTTCTCTATGTGCTCACTGTATTTTCTAGAGAGAGCACTTTGCTTCATAAAGATGCCGGGTTCCACATTTATCTATCAATTTGCAGATGGAACTGTTACAAGTAACAAGAGAGTTTTCGAACTACCATCCCTTCAAACGCCGCCTTGGATTGGAGACTCAAGCTGTGCTCTTCCTGGCTCACCCATCACCTCCAGTAATAACAACTTTGCTGGCTAAACACTGGCCTAATTTACCCCATTGTCTTCGAAGCTTCCCCTTACTTATACTGTACCAGCCCAGACCTGAACGATGCAGCTAGGTCAGAGGTGGGGCAAACTACGGCCCGTGGGACCATCCTACCCGGCCCCTGAGCTCCTGGCCCGGGAGGCTGTCCCTCTTCCCCTGCAGCCACGCCACTGTGCGGCGCAATGCTCTGGGTGGCAGGGCTGCAGAGCCTGGCCTCACCTGGTGCTCTGTGCTGTGCGGCACGGCTGTCTGTCCTGGTGCAGCCGCGCTGCCAGCCACCGGTGCTCCAGGCAGCGCAGTAAGGGGGCTGGGAGCAGGGAGGTGTTGGATAGAGGGCAGGGGAGTTCAGAAGGTGGTCAGGGGCATGGATAGGGGTCGGGGCGGTCAGGGGACAGGGAGCAGGGGGGTGGATGGGGCAGGGGTTCGGGGGGGGGGAAGTCAGGAAGGACGGGGGGTTGGATGGGGCGGTGGGGGGCAGTTAAGGGTGGGGGGTCCAGGGCAGTCAGGGGATTGAGAGCGGGGAGGGGCGAATGGGGCAGGGGTCTCCGTGGGGCCGTCAGGGAACAGGGGGAGTTGGATGGGGCAGGAGTCCTGGCAGGGCCATCAGGGGGCGAGAAGCAGGGGGGTCGGATAGTGGGCTGGGGACGGGCCATGCCTGGCTGTTTGGGGAGGCACAGCCTCCCCTAACCGGCCCTCCATACTATTTCAGAAACCCAAAGCGGCCCTCAGGCCAAAAAGTTTGCCCGCCCCTGAGCTAGGTCAGTCTAATTGTTAGATGTAGAGCAGGCCTCAGGAAAGTTAATACAAAGTAACTGAGGGTGTAAAGTTAAAGCACATTAAACCCGTTTAAACTGCAAGTTAAGGGAACTAAGTTACAGTGTACTAAATACACTTTACTTCTGAATAACAGTGTCCACACAGTGGTTTAAAGCACCTTAATTTATGTGCTTTAACTTCACACCATTAGTTATTTTGTCTTAACTTTGCAGTGTGGCTATGCCAGGCTCTCTCTCTTCCCTACCTGAGACCACTCCTAGGGCCAGTTGTTACATGAGGGGAAGAGTCACAAAAGCAACACACTGTAGCAGATGGGGATGGCCTGAGCCACAAAGTTTGTCACCGAGAACACAGGATCCTATGTGAAAATAGTTTAAAGAGGGAGGAATACAACCTCTTTCAAATCAGTGAGATTAGAGACTGAGGGCTCGTCTACGCAGTGCTTTATTCCACACAAGAGGAGTGCAAATTTTAGTCTACGCTAATGCGATATATACTAACTGCCCTGCTGGCATACACTAAAAGTTCCCTAGTGCACATTAATGTTGTCCTGTTTCAAACCATACTATGTTAGCACGTACTGTGGAACTTTTAGCACACCAGGAGGGTCCATACAGGCCAGTCAGCATGCAACATGCTAGTGTAGACTAAAATTTACACTCCTCTGGTGCAGATAAAAGCATCATGTAGATGATGCCTTAGATTTACACCCAGTGCTGCCTTTGTTGTGGATGGTGCAGAGACTTCTTGTGGACTGCTAAGGAATCCACAGAAGGGAACCAGGTTACACATCTGTGGGAATGGCAGGGGGCCTCACAAGGACTAATGTGTGCTCTGCATTTAGGCCTGGATCCTGGAAGATGCTGTCAGCTCAGATTCCACTGAGCAAGCAGAATGCCCATTTCTCATGGGAGTTTGTCAGGTGCTTCCACACCACCACCCTCTGTAGCCTCTGAGAGTCCAAGGATCAACACACACCATTCCTCTGCACCCGCAACTAGCCGTAACCCTGCCCAGAATTAACGAGGCTGCATTTGCTTCTGTACAAAGTGTTTCTGCCATGTTGGCGAGTCATCTCCAATACGGACTCCCTGGTGGGAAAGCTGTGGCAGTATGGCTCCAATGGAATCATGCATCAGGGCGTCAGAGAGGCCCAAGGCAATACAGAGGCACAGGGCCTCCAGGTAATGACTCCGTACTAGGGTGACCACCGATCCCTAATTGGGCAGGACAGTCCCAAAATGTACATGTCAAGTCCTGCTCCCAGGCTGAATGACTCCAGGACAGCATTTGTCCCAGATTCCCTGTGGTGCCACTCTGTGCCATGGAGAGGATGGGGCTCCTGAATGTGTCCTGTTTTTGCATTTTGAAAAGGTGCTAACCCCACTCTGTACCTCTAGCAGATCCCCTGAGTTCTGCACAGACCTCCCTCTGTGGGTTTTTCTGCAGGGGTGTGAGTGATTGCAATTTACTCCTTCTAACTGCGGATGGTTCAGCTTTCAAACAATGTAGCACTGGCAATGACTTAGCCAGTTTCAGACAAGTACCAGATCAATCGAAAAGACCATGCAGTCTTTCCAAACTTCGATTTGCATTCACTTTACTGGTAAATTACACAGAATGTCCCATCCTTATACCACAAGGCTACCTTATAGCTGAGAAAACAAGACAGGATTTCTCCAATAATCTGCACAGCAAATTGATACTTGAAAACCTCAATTCTACCCCAGTGTAACTCCACTGATTTCACTAGATTTACATCAGAGATTAATTTTGCCCCTCGTTCCCATGTTGCTCCATTTTACACACACAATTAAGGCATGTGACTAAAGCTGTGCTCAGCTCCAGATGGCCAAATGTCAGACAAATTTGAATTCAGCGATTGCCAAATCTCTGCTTAAATAAAAGAAAAGAAATAAGAAGCTAGGGGGTTACCTGAATTCAGTGCAATACATCAGAGCAATGCTACAAGCTGCCTTGCTCTTTTGGAACTCACTCCAATTGGCTCAAATACAATGAAAATAGGAAATAAAGTGACTGAATAACTTTATGGCTCTCTTCAGCCTTCAGAAGCACTTTTAAAGCAGAGGTTATTTTCCAAAAAATCAGTGAAAGGCAGAAGGTTGTGGTGTTACTGGCTGATTTATGGATTTTTCATCTGCATAAAACTTGGAGATACAGGGCCAAATCTTGCTCTCAGTTATAGCAGTGAGATTCCAGAAACGGTGATCAACTGCAGCCAACCACATCATACAGTAGCTGATTAAAATCCCTACATAAATACCTGACAAATTAGTAGGAATCCTCAGGTTACTGGCAAATTGACAATAGTGCCCTCAGTGCTGCAAAAGGAGCAGACTTCAGTGCAGCCCACAAAGCTACTCCGGAGTGACATTTAGAGCAGCATTTGTCCCATGTTACATAGAGGGAGGAAAGCTGGTCTTTTGGTTAAGGCACTGAACTGGAATTCGTAAGATGTGGGTTCAATTCCCAGTTCTGTCTCACCCTCCTGTGTAAATCATATGTGAGAACTTACATACAACAGTCACCTTGGTCTAAAAATAGCAAAGAGATTCAAACCTATGTTCCAGAATGTGTATGACCATCTGAGAAGATGTTGCATGGTCTGCTGGATGAGGCATGTGAGTGGGCATCAGTACAGCTGGGTTCTACTCTTATCTAGGGCACTAAGTTGAGCTGTAACCATAAATCAGCGACTGAACTCTGCTGTTCCACTGCTTCCCTATTTGTAAATGGGGAATTCTTAACTATCTCTGTGAAGGACTTGGATACACAGCTCTTTTCTCCTGTGGGTAACATTGCTTTTCCTGCATCCCTTAAAGCATATTTGATCTGTGTGGTTTGTGAATCTACAAATGCAACTAAAAACCATATACATTTATTGCTCCTTAAAATGCTATATAAAAATCACACACAAATTAGGTGGGGCCCTCACGGTGCCAATGAATACATATACAGCAAACTAACAGATTTTAAGCAAAGTCTGCAAAATAAAAGTTAAAACTGAGTAGCCAAACTAGTTGAACCCTTATCTCTAACTGCACAGCACATGAGAAATTATCACACCATTCCAGCTCCCACAGTACTCCAAATCATTACCCTAACACTAACAGGTCCAACTTCAGCTCTCTGGATTTGGCCTGAGTGGAGTTACTCTACATTTACTCCAATATAGCAGCATTCAGCCATTATGGCCTACCTCATTTTCAGAGAGCTCTGGTATTTGCAGAAAGACTCCATTTGTCCTCAGTGTATTCTCTGCCCATTACTGTCACTTCCAACTGGTCATTTTTCAATCAAGAAATAAGTTAGATTTTCTATAAAAAATAATTTTTTTTAATTATTTAAAAATTTAAAAATTATTTATTTGCTGCGAATTATTTTCTCAAGTGCTTAGAGCAGGAAAGACCAAATTGCTGGGTCTGTCTGACCTCCGGTATTCTAGACTACTATGCTCTGGTATCTCCACCATACAGCTATTGATTGTAGCGCGAAGCAGATTTGACAAAGGAAAATATTCTATTTAGGAAGGCTTTTAGCTTCAGTTTCCTAAAGGAAGTGCAATAAAGCCCTCAGAGGGCCAGGTATATCACCTCCCAGCAGGAAGGCCTTTCTGTCCAATTCCTCACTGTTGGATGGGTTTAGCTTCCCCTCAGGTTGCAATGTCCTTTTCTTCTTCTTCTCAGAGGGGGAGTGAGACTAGAATGTGGCATATGCCTCACGGGAAGCGGGAGCAGTTGGTATGGGAGCCCAGGCCTTCCAGCCCCAGCAGGCTCTGACCCCAGGCTCTAGGAGATTCAAAAGTGCCCGGCACTCTGAAGTGCTCTCGGAGGTACCCTCCCCCGGGTCTCTTCCTACCACTGTGTCTCTGCCATGGCTCCAAGTCCAATATAAGGTAAGTAAAGAAAAAGAAAAGCCAACTAAACCATCAGCAGCATGATTTCTATTTTCTTCCGGATGACTAGTTTTAAAATGTCCCAAGTGACAGGGCTTATACTGTTCCCCTTAGTAAACCTAATAGATTTCATTACAAAAGTCTTAATATTCCTTTTTGGCACTCGATTCGAGGTGCAACGAAAGCATTATTAGAGAGGAATTCACCGTGCATTCAGCAGTGATATTTTCATTCAGTTTTTCTGCAGTGGCACTGTAGCGGGGTGTTACCCACTCCTGCCCTGTGGGGCTTAAAAGCCAACCTTAGGAGAGAGCCAGGCTAAGGGCAAAAAAAGCCAGACTGATTGGGGAAATGGCCACAGCCCAATCAGGCTGCAGCTGGGCCTATAAAGGGGCTAGGCTGAAGCTTAGCTAGAGTCTCTCTCTGGTGTTCAGAGAAAGAAGGGCCTGGCTGCAGGAATCTGAGGGAACACCTAGATTGGGGCAAGGCTGAGGGGGAAAGGCCAGGGGAGCTTGGGACTGGAAACCCCCAGGCTGTGAGGCCAAGATTAGGGCCTATTAGGTACCAGGGTTGCAAGGGGGCAGCCCATGGGTAAACAGAGGCAGCAGGTCCAAACCCTCTTGCCTGTGATTAGTGGCTGATACACTGCAATCTGCCCTGGGGAGCGGAGCTAAGCGATGACTGGCAATAGCCAAGACTGAGGTTAGGTGGGGGTAGTGGGTGGGGGTTCCCTGGGGAGGGGAGACCCTCAGGGCTCGTTGGGATTTGCTGCCAGGGGGGCAGCACCCAAGCGGGAGGAGGCACTGGGTCCTGGGAGGGACTGGAGCCAGCGGTAAGGTGGATCACCAGGCAGCAGAGGGCACTCTAGAGGCTGATGAGCTAATTCCCAAAGACAACCAGCAGGAGGCGCCGCCGGGTGAGTCCAGCTCTATTACAGGCACAGATTGTGTTGCTTAGCATTGAAGTACGCCCATGAGCATTGGAGCCACTCAATCTTATTCTGATTTAATCATTTCCCCCCAAAAAAACTTACAAATTAGATTTCTTTTCCTAAAGCCATAACAAGGATTCCTAAGGGAAGTTACTCCAGAATGCAACAGAACAGATCATTACACATCTCAAGGCATCCCCCCCCAAAAAAAAGCCAACACAAAAAACAAAACCAACCCACACACACTTTAACTTTTTTTTAAAATCAGAAAATTACAGCACCTTTTGCTAGATATATTGGTCCTTATCAAAATACTCTCCAGTCCTGTCTCTCTTAGTGCGGGGCAGCTCCTCTGTATTCAACACCAATTTTGGTTGTCTCTCTGCTTCCAAAAGGACTCACATGCCTTCCCTCCTCACTTTGCTTCAGAGCCTTCTCTTACTTGTTCACTCTCACTGCTCTCAGATATCCAGATACACACACGTTACTTCCAATTTAAAGCAGTGTAAGGGAGATCAGAATCAGACTCACTATTGTCAAAGTTAGGGTGACCAGAGAGCAAGTGTAAAATATTGGGACAGCGGGTGGGGGGTAATAGGTGCCTATATAAGAAAAAGCTCCCAGAATTGGGACTGTACCTATAAAATAGGGACATCTAGTCAAAGTATGCAAAGCCCTGTACATTTGGTGGAAAATTTCAGATATACACATAGGTTTCTCCTCTGGACTCCATTCCATGAATTCTCTACCGCTATTCTCTCACATGTACACAAACTCCTCCCATTCTCAGAAGTTCAGAGAATAAGTTTAGGATTTCTTCACCCATCTTTCAAATGTTTGCAGTCAACACACATCTCCTTCCCCATGTTTATCATTCTTCAATCATTTTCTATAGATAGATTCCAGTTATTATATATAATCAACAAAGGGTTTGGAATTTTTGTTACTACTTCACTGTGATTCCTGCTTCTTAGTTTCAGCCTGCTGCCTAGTGAGTTAGTCCATAAAAGGGTCCCCTTTGGCACCAGTGCTAATATTTTCTGAAAATACTTCCAGAGCATCATAAATAGCAAGATGGATGGAATTCATAAACCCCCTTAGGGGACAAAGTCTTTTTCCTTCTGATAACTATGGAGTGGGGCTAATGCACTGAGCATAAAATGCATCTTTCTGCACTGGTTTGTTTGGTCTTTTTTTGTCTTGCAGAAAGGAAAAATGTGAACTTCCAGCATCTGCAAAAGCTGTCTCTAGGGGGTTGCTTTTCCAACAAGCCACACAGCCTCCCAAACCTACACCTTCAACATGACAAATTCAATGAGATTGATCATCTGAAACACAGACCTGGTCTTATCAAAGGAAAATTCAGCTCTCTCGGCGTACTTTATAGTACTAGGTAAGGAAAAAGGACAGAACAACACACAGCATTTTTATAGTTCTTTACACTGTAGAGATCTGCAGAAACATTAATTTACCCTCACAACCTTCCTTCCAGGTAGATCTACCCAGATATTTCTGAACATTCATCACCACACTATCTAGGTGCGGAGAAGGTAGGTAAGGATGAGTTACTTTGTGAGCATAGCATAAGGAAAACACACAGGAAATCCTTCTCTTTCCACTCCACTTTTCCAGTTCTCCACAGTGAAATCTAACACGGACCACCATGTGACGCCAACGTTTTGGCTGTTTTAACTGTTTTAACAGTGGGAACTTCAAAAGCACCAAAGCGGCCATTGAAAGTTAGCAGGACTTGTGCTCTTGAAGTCCCTGTGGAATTTTTGAAAATCCCAACCTATCACCAGAAAGAGGCCAAATGGCTTTTTACTTATGTGCTTCTTTGAGTTTTAAAATAGCTGTGTGAACAATAGTTTGGGGGTTTTTTTAGTTTTGGGAGGGTTGGGGGGTTTTTGTTTTTTGCGTTTGCTGGCATTTGTGAAGAAACAAGTAGGTTTGGGTTGACCCAAGAACAAAAAAATTCAGAATTTTCAATGAATCAATGAGTTGAAAAATAATTTGTTTAGGGTAAAAAAAATGTTTTGTTTAGATTCTGTGAATATTTTTGTTTAACGTTTTTGTATTTTTAAAAATAAAATTGAAGGAAAATTCCAAAACAAAAACATTTCAACTCAGAACATTGAAGTGTTTCACTTTGAAAATGTTGTAACTTTTATGGAATTTTTGTTTTTTTCCAAGATGAACAATTTAGCTAAACCAATATGAATTCATAAATTCATATATTTTTCCACTGAAAAATTTCACCCAGCTCTAGTTTTAAAAAAAACTGTGCAAATAAATCATGACTCTCCAGTTGCTACTGTGAAAGTTAGATCAATATTAACTTTGTGCATCTATCTTACAGAGGTAAGGCCAAAGTCTATTTTGAGTTAAATCAGTGATGATTTAGAGTAACTCCATCACAGCCAGCGAAGTTACTCTAGATTAATCCTGGTGGAACTCAGAACAGAATTGGCCCAGAAATATCAGATAAGATTCTTGACTGTGCAAGATTATTTTAAAAATTAAACTAGTTGATGATGTTTTGAGTTACTGGTCTCCTGTTCTTCCTCTCCAGAAATAATAAAATTTTAAAAAGAAAAGTGTGATCAAAACTGTTTTGTTTGAGGGAAGACAAAAATGTCACACTACTCTACAATAAATGACCTCATCATTAAAATTCTCATAACTACACTGTATCAATGTAAAGAAATATTATAATGCTATTATGGCAGCTAAAGTATATGAACTGATATTAATTACTTATAATTTTAATACGCCATTATCAGACAGATAAAAAGGCTATCATGTCAGATAGGCTTAACTTTTTTTTAAAAGCTTATTTTTTGCAGAAATACATCATCTATTTATCCAGAAAGGTTATGGGTCTAAGATGTGAAACTCCTAATGTGCATCATTTGTACATACATAATACATCCTCTCTTGTTTAGCTCAAATATCAAAACAGCTGGTAATAGAAAAGAGAAAAAAAGTTTCAACATTTTTAGGACTGAGGTTACTTCCGTATCTTGTTACAACAGTCCCTAAATCCTAATCAAATTGTTTTCTCAATTCTAGCTTTATCCAGTATTTTAGGAACAAAATAGGGCACGTTTTTTGTTCTTAGCACCTGTCAATTCAACTATGACTGAAATTTTATAACTCTTCTTCAGAAATCAAAGCCCCAGCAGTTCTGGATTGTCTCAGATGTCCAAACCACTATAAATATTCAGCCTTGAATAACGACATTACTTATTATTCTTATTGTCTTCTCAGAATACATTTTTACACGCAACCTTTTTTTAAAAAATAGCTTGTCTTGTTTAAATTGTTAAAATTCCGATTACAATAAAAAAACTATTCTGTAGCAGAAAAGAACTCTTCCCTCCCCACCTCGCTCTGTTCCCCGTCTCTCTCTCTCTCTCACACACACACACACACACACACACACACACACACACACACACACACACACACACCCCCTAATATGCACTGAATGCCTGTATTTTTACTCATGAAAGGAATATTAACAAAAATATTAACAGGTAACAATATGACAAGAGGTCAAACTGAGCACAGTTTCAATGAGGTCCAATCACTGTTATGCTTCTATTCATCGTTAAAAAACAGCAGAGACATTTATAGATTTCTTTTATGGGGATAGTAATTCTACTGGTTGGATTAGTTTAAATTAAAGAAAACATAACCCATTTGATTTCACATATTGGTAAGATCCAGTTCACCTTCCACTTAACATTCTTCAATCCTCTCTCTTCTTTTGCCAGACCTCCATGTATATTAATGTCCAAATGCAAGTGTTGCTTTCCCACAGACAGTGTAAAATTACATTCTGAATACAAGAATTGGACCTAAATATTTTGCCAATGTTCCTCCCAGGAAGAACAACTCTCTGAACACAGACACACATGGTAACATTGCACTTTCACACATGCACGTGGCTGAAGAACTGGAATAAAGGAGTCAAGGAAGCCCTGTAGCCGTGAAATTGGTACACTTCAACAGTACATCAGATTTCTTTAACAGGCATGAAAACATTACGATTTGAGGTTTGTTTGGCTTGATTTCCATCCACACTCAATCTAACTTTAAGGAGATTGCTGGCTTTAATTATTTAGATTTACAAGAGACATCTGTGACAGCCACCATTTTGGTTGACACACCAGGAATCAAGCTACGGATCTCCAAAGCTATAAACATGAGTCTCTACAGCTTGAGCAAAAGAGGAGACAGTTCTGAATGGGCTGTAATAGACGAGCATCCTCTGGATCAGTCATCAACAATTGACTATGAAGGTTCGTACAATGCATCTGGAGTTCCAGTGGACCAATCAGGGAAGCAAACTTCAGAGTTTTCCTCCCACATAACCAAGGCAGGAAGGGTTTTTCTCCCTCTGGCTTTCATGCCTCTCAACCCTGCTATGTGTTTTCATAAGCCTAGTTTTAAGTAACCTTCATTTTACATATTATCTTATTGAACATGGAGCCAATCATGCTCCTATTGAACTCAACGGGATCATGTATCATGGCCTTCAGTGGAGAAGTGGCAGGCCCTAAAGTGGTCTCTTCTTTCTTTGCACCCCAGTTCTATGAATCTTACTCACACTGCAGAGACCTTACACGCATCAGGAGTTCTTCTGAAGCTAACCAACCAAAGTGCAAAACTAACAATGTTGAAGTAAATAGTTTGGCATATGCTCTTTTACACCTTCAGTGCAAGAAGACCTGGGAAGAATAAGAGCTCCTGTAAGCGATTTTCACAGCACTAGCTTAGATTTCTCCTCCACTGAAGCCTTTGATAGTTAATCAGGATTCAGCTCTTTTTCTAACTTGGCTGGAGACTGCTCCTGGACTTTTCAATGCCAAAAATAGAGTGGAACCTTTCCTCACTAATTAAAGGAAAACCGCCGTTTGAACAGTGGTTTTGCTGACTTCTGTCTTGATCACTGGAGCTATGTAACAGCCTGATATGATGGCAATAAAAATCAGCTTCACAGTAAGAGTAATTATAGCAGAGTCGTTTTATTGAGCCAAATCCTACCACCCTTATTCATACAGAACTCCCACTGGAAGAAATCAAAATGATGACATACTTAAAATGATTAAAGGTCCCGAATATAGAAAAGTAAGTCATAAACACCACCAATATATTGGAAAAATTGACATTAATTCGCCACCTTGAATTAAAAAGTATCCAGTTTTATGGCTATACAGTGTCATTTGCCTGTGATTTTTGCAAACGGGTTCTCTTTCTTCATCTGTAAGAAAGCAGCAAAATTAAACTCCTTATCTTATAACCAGAGAGCAAGTTTTGCTACTGACCTTTGTGCATATTGTGATTAAAACTACTCATGTCCTTTGACATACTCTAAAGAAGGATCACTTCTAAATGGTATGCCAGTGCGATACCAAGGGAAAGTTGAAGAGCATGAAACAAAAGAAACTCTACAAGAGTTGGCATGTGAAAAGTAGCATGCACTCCAATATACTGTTTAGTTTAATAAAGAATGTTCTCACTACAGATTAACATTATTCACTCAGGCCCTGATTTGGCAGAATGTTTTAAGCATGTGCTTAAATCTAATTGACTCTAATGAGAATTAAGCACATGTTTAAGCTCTTTGAGGGATCAATACCTCACAGTTTACTAGTTTGTTTCTCTCTACTGTGACAGGGTCAGGCCAGATGGCTATAGGAGAGTAAAAGAAGGCAGACATATTAGCCCCAGGCTAAGTAGGTCCCTTTTCCCTGGGTAAGGTAACAGGGAAGGTTCCAGAACAATCAGGAATCTTCTGGAGTCAATTAAGACAGGCTGATTAGAACACCTGCAGCCAATGAAGAAGCTGCTAGAATCAATTAAGGCAGACTAATCAGGGCACCTGGGTTTTAAAAAGGAGCTCGCTTCAGTTCGTGGTGTGCCTGTGAGGAGCTGGGAGCAAGAGGCACTAGGAGCTAAGAGTGAGATCACGGACTATTGGAGGACTGAGAAGTACAAGCATCATCAGACACCAAGAGAAAGGTCTATGGTGAGGATAAAGATGGTGTTGGGAGGAGGCCATGGGGCAGTAGCCCAGGGAGTTGTAGCTGTTGCACAGCTGTTCCAGGAAGCACTCTAAACAGCTGCATACCACAGGGCCCTAGGCTGGAACCCGGAGTAGAGGGCGGGCCCGGGTTCCCCCCAAATCCTCCCAACTCCTGGTCAGACACAGGAGTTGTTGTCCTGGACTGTGGGTTCATGAAAATGGCCAAACTGAGGGCTGCTGTGAAGCTCCAAGGGGAGCAAATCCGCCAATAAGTGCAAGACCCACCAAGGTAGGAGGAGGAACTTTGTCACACTACCTTCCTTGAAATGGGAACTGAAAAAGTTTGTCTAGTTTCCCTGTGCCTTTATCATCTGCTGAAATGCTATTTTCTTTACTTCCTACAGCAATACCTCCTCAGTGAATCACAGTTGTATGGTACAGATATCCCTACAGCCCATCTCCTAGAGCAACAATATAAATAAGAAGGGAGATCCCACCACCTCTCCTTCTGGTGGTAGAAGCATAGCAGTCTCACAAAAGGCTATGGTACCTTAGCACTTCAGTCTTTTTTACATTCACGTCAACAGATCCTCTACTAAAGTGGAAATCTCAAAAAAAAAAAAAGTACGTAATTTCCAGCAAAGGCAAAATGCATATGATCTCTTGTAGTTGTAGTGAAGCTACAGGACTCTAAGGTCATGTGATTAATATTGAACACAAACTGGTCCAATGGCATAACTCTAGAAATCTGCGCTATCTAGCTTCTGAAGGGTGAAGGGATAAAACAGGGTTCCCAGTTTGTTGTAGTAGGAACGCATTACTGTATTTCATCCATTTGGTCCAATCTTTACACCTAATCCTGCAAAATACTTAGTTCCTTATTCAAGCAAATGGGACTGTTCACCATAGTAAACACAATGTTCAGTAGAGTTTGCAGAACTGGGACCTTTAATTGCACTAAATCATCTAAGGATGAGCAAATTCCTTCTTTAAGGCATGCAACAATCATGGTTAAATACTTGCTACAGACTGGGTGGTTTGGCTTGGTTTTTAACTATGATGTTCAGCTGCCTGGAAAGGCATCCCAGCTAAAACACACAAAATGATAAAATATTAAGCACCAAGGACTGGTCCCAGGATTTTACAAACACAACTCTGCCTTCCATTATGAGTGTCTGCCTTCAAACTGCATAATTAAGGGGCAATTAAGAAATTATGAGAATTGAGGAGAACTGGTTTCCATTTTCAATTATTTACAGATAGGATTCGAAATGAAGTGCTGATTCATTTCAAATCCATTACAAGCAAAACAATTGAGAAGACAAATCCCAGGAAGATTGATTTGAGAGATTTTAAGCCAAATGCTAGCTTTTGGCATTTTTCACTCAACTTCTAAAAGCAATTTTGCCTGCCTTTCCATTCCTAAGCTGATTCTTATTTTCCTTGTGTGCAAATCTATTCAAAGCTGTACATCTAAAATAGATTTTACTTCATTGTCCCAGTTTCCTCTTATTGTTGCCATTTGCCTCTATACCACTTTTTCCATTCATTTGGGACTAATTTTCATTAACCTCAAAAGAACATGCAATCAATCTGAAGGGGCAGGAGGAGGTTAAACAAAAGAGCAACCCAAGAGAAATATTAATTTTAAAGTCTAATAGATCAGTAATTCATTCTTCTTCCCTATCAAAACAAATATTCCACCAGAATTTTAAATGGCTGGAAGGATCAGTTCCCAGAGTGCATAATTTGCCTAAGTGACAACACAGGACCTGATCCTGAATCTATTGACTTCTATGAGTTCAAGATCAGGGAGGGGAAAAGGATAATTGACTACAAGTTTTTGGACAGAGTAAACGCAAAGGATAGGCAGGAATTAGCTAACCAGGGGATTACAGTGTGAAATTAATATGGAGATATTTAGTATGATTGTTTGAAAAAAACAAAACAAAACAACCCTTACAGTGAGCTCTATTAGGCTGCAGAACATTTTCCCAAGGAAAGTGGTGGAAATCCATCACGTGGGGCATTTGAACCTAGACTAGACAAATGCCTTAAAACAGCAGTTCTCAAACTTTAGCAACCCAAGGACCGCCATTTTGATTTTAAACATTTTTGTGCCACCCCCTCCCCCCCACCAAGCCATCTGCTCAGCCCCAGACCCCACTCCCACTCCACCCCTTCCCCCAAGGCCTGGCCCCTACCCCTCGTCTTTCCGCCCTGTCCCCGATCCGCTCCTCTCCTCCCTCCCAGCACCTCCTGCACACCACTGAATAGCTGTTCAGTGGTGTGCAGGAGGCACTGGGAGGGAGGGGGAAGAGTTGATCAGCAGAGCCCACAGACCCCCTGGAGTACCTTTGCAGACCCCCAGGGGTACTGGGACCCCAGTTTGAGAGAGACTACCCTAAAATATACATTAAGGAACTCTCCTGAAAAGGTAGGGAGATGGATCAAATAATCTACCAGGACTTTTCTATTTATGATTTCTATGGTTCTATAGTTATACTTCTAGAGCAAGACAGGGCACAAGATATGCTGTAAAAATTAGGCTTAAACCATTTGTGTATGTATCTGTCAGGTTAATGAACATAAAACATTGAGACACTTTGAGGCTGGAATCACCCCAAGGTCTACCTAGGGCATCCAGCTCATGGGAAGGGCCAGACTGACACCACAGGAAATTAAAGTCCTTTTGTTCACTAGCATGGACCCTGGTCTACTAGGAATTGGACAAAGACTGATGTTCCACATAGGCTGAATGTGAACTGGAACAATGAACTTCAAGGGATCCATATCCCCTGAGACATCAAATCCCCCTAAAACCTTTTCAGCAGTGTGCTTACTCAAAAGAACATGCAAATTTAATTCAGCTTGGAGGACCTGGGTCTCACCTATGCCTTCAAAATTATCAGCTCCTCAAAATTCTAACTAGCTTTTATTAATTAAATAAAATAATCCATCACAGGAGCTCATTATAAAGCTAATGTTTGTGAAGCACTCTGAAGATATAAAGTGCTCTAAAAATGTTCAGGGTCAGACTGGGCCGGTAAGGCACAAGTCTGTGTCAGGGCACAGCAGAGCGGCATGGTCCCAGGAGAGGCCCTAGGATGCATGTCTCAGAGCTTTCAGAGCACAGGGACAGTGCAACTGCCACACTACCCCTGAGGAGGGTGCAGCTTGCTCTCTGCTCCATGGAGGAGGAAGAAAGAGAGGACCCCATCTCCTCCTGCCTTATGTGGGGAGTCTGAGAGGCATGGGCAACATCCAAGGGCTAGCAAGGAAGGGCAAGAACTGCAACCATGGATGGCCACCCCTGCCTTGGGAACAAGGGAGGGGACTGAAGGAAAGTAGCTTGCACCTTCCATGCTCCCATCTGTCCTACACAAGGGGAAGGCATTATTATTTAAACAGATGGCTTAGCATTAGCACTCTGGGAGACTCAGGTGCAGTTTTAGGTGGATGCTCTCACTCCCTCGGCTTGCAGAGGCCGAGGGTGCTATGGAGATTATATTATCAGATATTGGAAGCCAAAGAGGAAGGAGTGTGTTGTATGACTCAACAGCAACCCCTCCAGCGGCCTCAACTGATTAACAGAAGTCGGGCACTAACAAGTCCAGTCTATTCCTCTTCATCAGAGGATGGTGAGTATGAGGGATACCTTGAGAATGGGAGGCTGTAAACTTGGGAGCAGGGATGGGAAAATGGAGGGAATTTGAAGTGAGACACTCAACCCTATCTCTCAACAGGTCTTGAACAGTTCCGCTTTGTTTCTCCATCAGCTTCGTAGCACAATGTGGGTAACATCAGCAACCCCCAGCTTCAGAATTTGATTGCCATTCCTCTTATAGAGACCAGATAATTAGAAGTTATTTTAATTTGGGAAGTGCTTAAAGAATGTGTGGTGCAAGGTGGGGGGCTGCAAGAGATCACAGACTCAGCAAAAAGAAAATTTAAAAAACAAGCTGGGTAACTGAGGGATGCGCTTTCAACAATGTCTTACAAAGATGCTGCTCCCAACTTAGAACAGACCCTCCAATTTTTTTTCACTCTGCACTTTAAGCACTGGATTTGGGAGTATATTTCATACATTCCATCATTCTTGAATTGTATACTTTTCCCACCACCACACACAGTTTCCCAGCCTCAGGATTCCATGTAAATGACAGTCAATCAATGGTTAAGCCATGCATTGCTTCTAGAGCAATGTCTATCAGAGATGGCTGTGATTAGGCTGAAGAGAAAAATACCTCTGACAGACAGAAAGACATTACCATCTAGATTGGAAGTCTTGGGTGTGGAAGACCACATTACCGCCTGCTGGACGGCTGATTCAATACTAGGCATACGCAATACTGTTGAGACAATGACAAACCGAGAAAAAAAGAGTCTGTGGAAAGCCCAGCAACTAGGTTTGTGCGGGTCAACATGTACATCAATCAAAGTGATGCCAGCAGAAGTGTGTATATATACACACACACACACACACACACACTTGTTTGCAGCTGATAGAGCGGGTCTTAAAGCTTGAGAAAATGAGGATAAAATTCGTTTTTATCATAAATAGGAGCCAGCACAGGATTTTTCCATTTCTCACCAAAAGATCTTCAGTGTTTACCTCAGCAGAAATCCACATGTACTGGAAAGAAGAAGCAAGTGATGTGCAGCATGAATATATAAAATAAGAAATGATACTTGGGAGAAACAGCAGAGTAAGTTATGCCTTACTTCATCCTAAGGGGGAAATTCAATTATCAGCTTATAAGAGTGTAGACTAGTGGTCTCAGCACAGGACTAGAAGCTAGGAATTCTCTGGCTCTGAGACTCAAGGAAAAAATAATTCAAGGGGAAAGTGCTCTATCGGCATGTCATTAAATCAAATATTTAAATACACTTTATATTACGGTCCATTGCTTGTTATTTCAAGCTAAGCAATTCCATTACTTCACTCATGGATTATGGAATACCAAGCTAGCCATCATAATTGTATTCTGTGTAACACCCATTCTCAGACATAGTACAACCAATTGATGTTATATGTAGAAAATACTTCTATACCACTTCTCAGGTTCTATCAACAATTACTTTTGTTGTGATGCTATGCTCGTTAAGGAGACATAGCTAATGATCACAGTTTGGTTTTAGGTGTATTCCTCTTTCTGAACAAGCTACCTTTGGCGCTGAAAATGGCTCATGCTGACCCTCTTGGAATCTTTTTTGAAAGGTTGGTAAAATATCTGCATTATTTGACCATGGGAAAGGAAACAGATAGACAGACCTGTACATCTGTCACACTTTTTTCCTCTAGCATAACTAAATCCACCACCAGAAAACCCAGTCTCTTTGTAAAACTTAAACTTTCCATGGATTCAGACCTCCAGGAGAAAAAGTGTTTTTGACATGCTTCAAGCAATTTGAGATAATATGCACAAGTAGGTCATAAGATGATACTTTGCAGTAATATAACATTTTTCATCCAATGATGTTCAAGCTCTTTGCAAACAATTAACCCCCGCAGTACACTTGTGAGATAGGAAAAGAGTATACAGGGATAACTTCACAACTGAAAGGCAATCACGTATGGGGCCAAACACAGCAGCTCTTGAACCGTGCACAGCAACACTACATAAAAGAGTTTAGGATAAGAAGTTAATATCTTTTCAAACTGACAGCCTGATTCAATACTCATTGAAATCAATGGGAGTCCTTCCATTGACTCCAATGGGCTTTGGAACAGGTCCTGAAACTGCAGAGGTAATTTTAGGTAGCTAGAAACGTGCAGGGGAATTTTCAAAGGGCCTCCTTTGGATGCTCTGCAGAGGACTTGGGGAAGGGATGGGGTAGGTGTGGGTGATGGGGGATATGTCAGAACAGAGGAGATGAGCAAGGGGAAGCTCATTTACACAGCCCCAGAATCTGCAATTATCTTCCTCAAGAATGAGCTGCTGGGCAAGTGCTCACAAACCCTCTCTACCAACATAACACAAAGACTGAGAACTCAGGCTGAAAATCAGGTAACTGCTGTGGAAGATGACAAGATGCAGGAGTTGTGGATTTATGCTGGGTATCCAGCCACTGCCGCCATGAACTTCTACTTTACATCACATATAGCTATACTATTCATGGAATAACTACATTTTCTACCTCTATGGGCTCAATCCTATCCACTTCCTCCTATTCATGGAATAACTACATTTTCTACCTCTATGGGCTCTTCTAAAAACCTACAGTGAATCCTGTCTTGCTTGTGTGTTGGAGAGAGGGAGGGAGGGGGGAGTTTACTCTGTGTATTGCCTGTTACCAGAGTACACAAAATGGCAGAGCTACCAATGAGAGGCTGATGTGTGATCACTTTCATCAGTACCTCTGACAATACCAACTTTTGAGCACCTTTAGTGGCCTGAACCAATGGCCACTAAAAATCAATGGAAGAGCTCCCATTGACGCCAATGCATATTGCCTCAGGACCCTTGATGGCCCCATGGCTCTTCTGAAAATACCGTTTACATACCCATAGCACACCTGCAAATCCCACGCCATCATGCTATTCCAGCTACAGAGCTCTCAGTCCACGTCGGCACAACCGATCAGTAGATCAGAAAATCCCCAATGTGTTCAGCTCCCACTTGGTGGCTTTCCAAATGGCTATTTGTGCATGCCCAAGTTTTTGGAAATTTTCACTCTAGTTACTGTTGCAATAACTGGGCCTACAAATTGACACTAATTGTGAGCTCAATTGTAAATCGAACCTGAAAGTTCATACAATGTCACAATAACCTATAACCTGATGGGAAAAGGAATAAAAGGGAGACAGAAAGACTGAATTAGTGCAAACAAAAAGGATTACTGATATAATTCTAAGACTGTGGTAAGATCATGCTGAGTAAACGAGCAAAGTGTGGAACCAGAAATCAGAAAAACAAATGTTGGTATGTTGGAAACGAGCCTTGGTGGGCAAAATTATGAGGGGATGGGCTATTCAACCCACAATTCCCTTTGTGAAAGGAAGAGACTTTGAGGAGAAAAACTGGCTATTGAGGCAAGCTGCACCAGCATGGCTGCCATCCCCATCATCTCCTGGGACCTCACACCTCGACATGCTGATCCTGAGAGATGTCCTAATCAGACAAGGGCCAGAGAGAGGGACCCAGATGACACTGCCATCTCTGCTGACTCCAGCTGAATCCCAAACACTACCTGGGATGAAACGGGATCAGATTTTAACAACAACAGCTCCAGCCCATCTCTACTAACTTCTTCTCTTTTCCAAAAAGAGGACACTTATTACCATCTTTGATACCATCAAAGAGACTATCAAACAAGGGTTTTTTCCCTTCTAAAAACTCTCTCCAATGAAAGGGAAAGGAAACTTGGGATAGTATTAAAATAAAAGCCTTAATTTACACTTCAAATGCTTTACCTGTTGTTCCTTTTTTTCTGTATCTTTAATAAAAGGTTAGAGTGATTTTTAATGGTGTGTTTGCCAGGGTACTAAGCAGGCTGAGGTCTCTGTATACCAAACCCCGAACCTTGTTCAAAGTTGGACAGTGACTGGGTCTTGTTAACATCTTTAGTCCATATAGTCTATCTACATTAATACAACACCTAATGTGGCATTTGGCCAAAATAGTACCATTAACAGATTACAGAGAGTGCTGCAGGATCTTTAATGACCTCACGTGGTCACCACCACAGTTTAGCTTCTCCTCTGAAAGCCAGCACCACCAGCATTACATTGCCTCCTTATATCATGCTGCATATCACAGGGTCCACTCACCACAGGTGGCACCTCCTCCTTGCTGCTCTGGGAAATCAGCTCTTTCCAGGTCCGAGGCTTACTTCAGCTACTTGCTGCATGCTCTGTTGCCACTCTCTCTCTCTGAACTCAGTGTGCTCCCTCTTTATCAGCTGGCCCCCCAGCCAAGTCACTAGGCGCATCTCCCCCTTCCGGGATGTCAAAGTCTTTCCTTACCAGCAGTCTTAGGCAGCATCAAGGCTGCTGTAGTGTCCACATATGTTATGCCTCTTTCCACAGGGTACGCAGGATGGCAGAGGGGGAAATGGCCAGGGGATCTATTCAGTTGTAATCCATCTCCCCCAACCCTCCACATGCTAGTGCTCATGGAGCCACCACAGAGCTGGTGTTGCAAACTTCCTTCAAGCAATTCTCAAATCCTATTGCCCCTCCCACCCGCATCCTTGTTTTCAGGACTTTAAGACCCGAATTTTCCCCAATGAGAATATTTTTTCAAACTTCCAACCACAGAAACTGGAATTCATTAGAATTAGAGACCATTAAAAATGGGCACTTCAAGGGGCTACATGTTTTCATACTTCCTGAACTAAGGGTTTCACCATACACCGTGATTATTTTTAGCCAGTACCATTTATATTTATATCAAAGATGGCATGCAGTGCCCTTATCTTTACAGCCATATAAGAGACATGGTCCCTGCCACAAAGAGTTTACAACCTCTGGCCCCGATCCTCTAAGCTGTTTCATGTGGATCCTTACAACTGCATAGAGATCCATTAAAGTCAATACACTCCTTGCAAAGTAGCTTGCAGATTAGAGGCTACTCTATACATAACACCACGAAAGATGACAAAAAACAAAGATCTAGGCGAAAGCTGGGGACAGGGACATGAGATGCATCACAATAATCATGAAGTTTCTTGGTTTGTTAACCACATCTTCATGGTTTCACAATTTTTTTTTAAATGTAATGAGCTATTTGGGATGCATTTTTAAACTAACATTTTACTTATCTATCATTAAGATTTTCTTTTTTTCCCCAGGCAAAAGAGAAGATCATTAATATCTTTTGTTTGTTGTGATGTGATTCAGATCCTTAAGTTTCTGCTTTCATTCCCCCCATTCTTCAGCGGGCACTAATTTTAACCAAACAAAATCAAAGCACCAAACTCCAGATAGCCATGCCTGCATCAACTTTCAAATTGGAAGCAGCAACGTTCTGCATTTAATCAGGGCAGAGTTGCTCATTGCAAAAGAAATGTGGAGTCAGACTTTACACACAGACAAGGAAGAGCCTCAAATTTAAGCCTACTGCCATTAGAAATCATGCACATTTGGTCTAAAACTTTAAAATGCTCCTTTTAGAGCTCGTGCACATTTCTATAAAAAGCGTTAATATGCTGTTATTGTCATTAAAAACTGCATAGAGCAACCCATGCTCAGCATCACTGTTCAGTAGTCAGGCAATGGCCGAGCTGTTAATATGTCATTAATAACAGTACCCACTGAGTTCTGATTGACTATAAAACCACACTCAGCATCATCTTCCTTTTCTCCCGATAAATATATTCATCTTTAAAAAGGAAACATTTAACAATTGATCCTCCTTGCACACTATCCTCCTAGTCCTATTATTTTATGCTTCTAGCTTTTAAATTGTTAAAAACAAAAAAAAAATACAAATCAGGGCTAACAAAAGGTCTCACTAATACAGCCGTACAGGTGTATAGCTCTGTCTATTTTTAAAGGCTGCTCTGCAGCTTTAAATCTTGCTGCATCGAGCTCTGGAATATTTCCATCCCGGAGCTGCAAAATGGTACCAGGCAGGGAGAAGCCAAAAACAATTTCTCCTCGTCTCACCTTTAACAGTCTCTAGAGACAGTTCAACAGCCTGGTAGAGGACCCCCCCCCCCTCCAAACACACACACACACACACACACACACTGGCTGAATGGGGTGAGCAGGGCACTCGTGTACAGAGCAAAGAAACACAAACCACCAAGGTCAAGCAAAGCCTATGCAATCAGCAGCATCTCACAGAGCAAATCTGCAGCCAAGTTTCTGGCCGGGGGCGGGGGGGGGGCTGCACGGAACACGGCAACGGGCTCCGGGTTGCATTGCCTCCGGGGCGGGCGAAGGAAACGCCGATCGCCGCCCCGCACCCCCACCACGGCTCCCTCCGTTTCCCTCGCCCGAGCCCCGGCGGGGAGGGCGCTTGCAGCCGGGCGGAGACTCACCTCTCGCCGACATGGCTCAGGCAGCGGGTCTCGGTGGTGAAGGGAGGGGCGGGGGAGACGGGAGAGGAGCCGCCGCCCGTGTGGCGGGGATGGGGATGAGCCGGGCGGTACCTGCCTGCCGCGTGCCCCGGAGCAGCAGAGCGGAGCAGGGCGCTCCACGGCCAACAGCAGCCGCAGCCAATGCAGGCGGTGAGCGGCCGGGGCTGGGCGGGTCTCGCCTGCCTCCCTCCCTCCTTCCCTTCCCTCCCTCCCAGTGCTGCAGGCTGGGCCGCGCCACCCGCCAAGGGACCTCCGGGAAGCGGCCGCCCGCAGGGCACCGGCTGCCTGGGCCAAGCGCAGGGCTGGGGGAGGTAGTGAGGGGCTCTGATTGCAGAGCAGAGCACGTGTGTGCGCGCTCTGGGTGTGCAAGAGAAGGGAGGGGGATAGTGAGGGGCTCTGATTGCAGAGCAGAGCACGTGTGTGCGCGCTCTGGGTGTGCAAGAGAAGGGAGGGGGATAGTGAGGGGCTCTGATTGCAGAGCAGAGCACGTGTGTGCGCGCTCTGGGTGTGCAAGAGAAGGGAGGGGGATAGTGAGGGGCTCTGATTGCAGAGCAGAGCACGTGTGTGCGCGCTCTGGGTGTGCAAGAGAAGGGAGGGGGATAGTGAGGGGCTCTGATTGCAGAACAGAGCACGTGTGTGCGCGCTCTGGGTGTGCAAGAGAAGGGAGGGGGATAGTGAGGGGCTCTGATTGCAGAGCAGAGCACGTGTGTGCGCGCTCTGGGTGTGCAAGAGAAGGGAGGGGGATAGTGAGGGGCTCTGATTGCAGAGCAGAGCACGTGTGTGCGCGCTCTGGGTGTGCAAGAGAAGGGAGGGGGATAGTGAGGGGCTCTGATAGCGGAGCAGAGCACGTGTGTGCGCGCTCTGGGTGTGCAAGAGAAGGGAGGGGGATAGTGAGGAGCTCTGATTGCAGAGCAGAGCACGTGTGTGTGCGCTCTGGGTGTGCAAGAGAAGGGAGGGGGATAGTGAGGGGCTCTGATTGCAGAGCAGAGCACGTGTGTGCGCGCTCTGGGTGTGCAAGAGAAGGGAGGGGGATAGTGAGGGGCTCTGATAGCAGAGCAGAGCACGTGTGTGCGCGCTCTGGGTGTGCAAGAGAAGGGAGGGGGAAAGTGAGGAGCTCTGATAGCAGAGCAGAGCACGTGTGTGCGCGCTCTGGGTGTGCAAGAGAAGGGAGGGGGATAGTGAGGGGCTCTGATTGCAGAGCAGAGCACGTGTGTGCGCGCTCTGGGTGTGCAAGAGAAGGGAGGGGGATAGTGAGGGGCTCTGATTGCAGAGCAGAGCACGTGTGTGCGCGCTCTGGGTGTGCAAGAGAAGGGAGGGGGATAGTGAGGGGCTCTGATTGCAGAGCAGAGCACGTGTGTGCGCGCTCTGGGTGTGCAAGAGAAGGGAGGGGGATAGTGAGGGGCTCTGATTGCAGAGCAGAGCACGTGTGTGCGCGCTCTGGGTGTGCAAGAGAAGGGAGGGGGATAGTGAGGGGCTCTGATTGCAGAGCAGAGCACGTGTGTGCGCGCTCTGGGTGTGCAAGAGAAGGGAGGGGGATAGTGAGGGGCTCTGATTGCAGAGCAGAGCACATGTGTGCACGCTCTGGGTGTGCAAGAGAAGGGAGGGGGATAGTGAGGGGCTCTGCTTGCAGAGCAGAGCACGTGTGTGCGCACTCTGGGTGTGCAAAAGAAGGGAGGGGGATAGGTGGGTGTGCGCCCCTGCAGCAAAAGGGATTTGCACGAGTGTGCAGTGTCGGCAAGAGAAGGGTACTGCACGTCTCTGTGTGCCCAGGCCGTAACGGGATCTGTATGTGCGAGTGTGTGTGTCAGTGTGTGCAAGAGAAGAGGTCTGTGTCTGTTTCTGCTTGTGCAGCAGAAGGAATCTGCATAAGTGCGTGTGCACACACCTGTGCAGCAGAAGCATGGATCTGTAACAAGGGATTTCTGTGTATGCAGGCAGTAGATGGGATCAGGGCATCTGCCAGAAGTCACAACAGCAGAGGGTATGCACACAACAAGCAGCATGTGCAACATAAACATAGCTCAATATAAATCCCCTGCAGGTGAGCCTAGAAAAAACAAACAAAACAAAAAAAACCATGATATATTAGAAAGCCCCCAAACAATCTAAAATGTTAACGGAGACATGAAAATTAAGCACACCCTACATTATACATATCTAAGTCTCATAATAAACATCTCAGAAAGCTTCCAATTGACTATAAAAGAAGCAGCACTGTGGGCCTTCTATGCCATAAAGAAACCACAGATGTAAGCCTTCAGTAAAACTACTGAACAATATAATTCAGCTCATTCATCTGTATGGGAGTGAAGCTTGGGGAACGGCCTCAACAGCGAAATAGGCGTATTGAAAAACCTCATAGTAACAATATAGCTGCACGTATACTACATGAACACAGGAAATATAGCAACATTGGCTGCAACGCAGAACTGAATCAATTTCCCTCCCAAATTAACATACATGAACACTGGACTTCTGATGTCATCTCAACCAAAGCAGCAAACTCTCTTTCCACTGCAAAGCACTAGGGTATCACAATTTAAATCCAACAGAAAAAAAATCCAATTTTATATATCATCACTACTAACCTCAACGATTCTAAACTTCCATCCAACGGAGCCAGCTAGCCCCTCCCCAAACCAAAAAACCAGGCTCAGCACCCAAATCACCTACATATCAGTCCGTGGCAACAAATCAAAAACAACAATCTAGATGGTACAGATCCTTGCACCGAATTGTCACACTAGTCGGCTACCTCTGTGCCATGAAATGAAAACAGTTCAGGCAGACTCTTACCAGATACACGAGTGACAAACTAGAGATGGAAACCCGGAGACACAAAGCACAATCCAAATGCAACAAGGAGCCAACATGCAATCAATGTGATAGGAGAGATTGAGAGAGACACACATTCTGCTCCAATATCTAAATTACAAGAGAAGATGAGAAAGATACATCCTCAAATTACCAGGGATCATAAAAGACTTTTCATCAAAAAGCAAAGAGGAAAATCTCAGTGAAATCTGAGAGAAAGGAGAGAGATGGTAGAGACTACATCATGGTATGTATCAACCTTCTGGATCAGAAATGGACACAGGGACCAAACCCCAAACACAGTGTAAAGTCCCATTCTTCCAAGGCAGATCTTACCTGCCTCCAACACAACTGAGAGTACTATCTCTTTTACTCTTTAGCAATACATTTATGCTAGTAGTTTGTTATGCTGAAGGGATGTGTATATGTGCCTGCATGGTCCTCAGAAAGGATATGTGCATGTGTACATGTGCACATCAAAAAGCATGTTATGTGTGTGCACAACAGAAGCAGTGTATGTGCCTATATAGTACTGCAACAGCTGATGTGTGCATGCTGACATTTGTGCAACAGTGGCTTTTAGAAATGTCCAACTCTGTCCTCCATCCATCACCCCCAATGTGTTGTGCAATTCAGGTCAATTGTAATCACTGTGTCATCCTGTTACCTGCAACTGCAAATGCCACTGAATCCTGTAGCAAGAGGGGAATAAATAGTCGGTTTGCATTCCTCCATCCTCATCCCTAAGGCACCAGCCCTGGATGTTGATCTATTGCTACATTAAAGCACAGTGGTGTGTAATCATGCATTAACGTTTACTTCAAAACCGTTCCCCATCCCCCCTTTTGTGTGTGCAATCGTTAAACATTCCCATTTGCAAGCAACTCAACTTTCCCTTCTTGCACTGCGACAGACAAGATTTTCCTAAACCAGTGTGATGTGATGACATAATTTTGCATTTTTAATAATCAAGGCATTTCCTGTGCGCTTCCATGGATGGGTTTCTAACCAATGTTATCACGGGTTCCCCCATGTGATGCTAAAAAGGTAGCATTAGAGAGCAGCATCAGCAAAAGGCAGACCTTAGTTTTTTCATGTAGAATTTCCTGTCTTTCTGCTGCCTTGTAATTGACGGGGGGGGGGGGGGGAGAGGGAGGAGGTACAGAGGGGAGACTGTAACTTAAAAGATTTGTTAGAATGGCGCACACACACAGTTAATTCCACATTAATTTTATGTAAATTTTCTATCTAAGGTAAGCAGGTGCAACACGGAGACTGACAGAAAAACACATTAGTATTCTGTGCAAACACATTGTATCAGCTCAGGTTATTTTTTATATATATTTATGAACTGATGGTGGTGGGGGGTGATGTACTTATAATTGTTGTTTCTTGAGAATAATGCTGGGTATGTGATATAACAGGAAAAGGGCATACCATTGTTGATCCATGGTAAAATTCTGTATTGTGCGGACTTGTATTTGAAGCTGAACAGTGTGTCATTAATGTGCCCATACATCATTTTTATTTCTTTTACATTATGTTTCAGTGTTCAAAATAGTGTTTTGTTTATATTTGAGATTGGAAATAAAAGAACAGTACTTATTTTGAGCAAAAGTTGCTGTTTGTATTTAATAAGAACAGGTCAGATTCCCAGCTGGTGTAAATTAACATAGCACTGAAATCAATGGCGCAACACCGACTTACACAGCTGAGGCCCAATGTGTTTATATTTACTATATGGGCAGCGTACGATTTATCATCTTTACTATTCATTTCCTTGCTTTTGAGCATTTGGCTTTTTTTGTGAGCAAACTCACAATCTTTGCTGTATTTCTCCTCAAAACCCCTGTGAGCTGAAAAAGTGCTGTTATTGCTATTTTACAAATGAGGAATTTAGGCACAGAGAGACTAAAGGCCAGATTTTCAAATTTATTGAGGGCCCTAAAGATGCACTTAGGTGCCTGCTGGGATTTTCAAAAGTGCCTAAACAGATTAGGCACCTAAATCCATTGAAGATGAGATTTATGCATCTAGGCACTGAAAATAAGTCCATAAGTGATTTGACTTAGGTCATACAGGAAGTCTCTGTCAGAGCAGGGAACTGCACCTGGGTGTCCTCAGTACAAAGCCCTAACAACTGGATCATCCTTCTTCTCCTCAATGTATATTGTTGGCACTTAGCAACCTTAACTGTTTTTTTAACCATTTTTTATTTTTGGAATTTCCAAGGGTTGTTGGGAGTTATTTATTTATTTACTACTTTCATTTTTTTCTTTTATGTAGGTAAATGAAAATACAGTTTTCTAAGGCTTGGTCTATACTACAGAAGTAGGTTGACATAAGACAGTTTACGTCAACCTAACTATTTAAGTGTACATACTACGGTGTTTCTCCCGCCACTGTAACTTGCCTGCTATGCTGACCTAATAAATCCACCTTGGCGAGAGGCTTAAGGCTTAGGTTGACATATTTTGGGCGATGGAATATGTGTATAGATATTGCGTTACTTGCATTGCCTGTTGGCTGTCAGCCACTCTGACAGCCACAGCCATGACACTGACAAGAATGTCAATTTCTCGGCTAGTAGGGTCCCTGTTTTGAAACATAACCCTCAAGGCATTGGGGGGTGTTCCAGCTGTTAACCCCACAGTGCTGATAGCTGGAGCCTCACTGCCCAGCGCTGAAAGCCCAGGCTGTGGGCTCTGCACGCAGCTCATAGCTGGAGCCTTGCTGCCTGGAGTTGAGAGCCCAGGCTGTGGGCTGTACATGGAGCTCACTGCTAGGAGCCCCGCTGCCTGGCGCTGAGATCCCGGGCTCTCAGCTCCACGCACAGCTCCCCGTTTTCAGATAATGGTAATTTCTTAAACATTTCCTGCCCTTGAAAACGTTTTGTTGCATGAACCAATGTCAAAGTAACACCTATTTATCTGCATTTATAACGAGCTTATCAGTGTGATACTGTACCTGATCATTGTGCATGCATTAAAACGCAACTGTGAGGTTGACCGGGAGCAGTCTGAAGTGTCTTATTAAGTTTTGAATTTTGTGCAGCAATTGCACTGGGCTGATACAGGGGCACTAAGAAACGTTAGAAACTTCACAAAATTTTTCAGTCTGTTATGATGTCATAATTTCATTAGCTCTCTCGTCACTAGAGTGTTCCAGAGGAGTCAGACCTGAAATATTAATGTAAAATCTAAGCAGAAGAACACGAGTTGCCAACTCTCATAGTGAGTCTTGCAATACTAAGTGTTTTTCTTAAAGTCCCAGCTGCAGAAATCAAAAGATTACATAAGAATCTCTGGTTTCAGAGTAGCAGCCGTATTAGTCTGTATTCGCAAAAAGAAAAGAATGCATCCGATGAAGTGAGCTGTATCTCACGAAAGCTTATGCTCTAATAAATTTGTTAGTCTCTAAGGTGCCACAAGTAATCCTTTTCTTTTTATGAGAATCTCTGCTTAATTCTCAAATAAAAAGTAGGATTGGCAATGCCTAAAACAACCAAGTTTTTTGTTTTATGTTCTTTTTACAAAATACTTTCAGGACTTTAAACATTATAACAAAGCAAAGAAGGGCACAGTCCAATTTGGGTTTTTTTGCAGGTCACCTTAACTTTTCCATAGCAGGATACATATCTGCAGATCTAGGAAAGGATCTTGGTTCTACATCTGCAATAAACATGCCTCTATTATTTGAACAATAAGAAGAGAGCTCTCCAAGCTATCAGCTATAAGATCCTTGTGTTTGTTCTGCAACCAGCCAATACAGGGAGCATGTTCACATAAGTACATAGACTTCCATTGACTTCAATGGGTTTTGGATCAGACCCTGCTCCCACTGAAGTCAATGGGGAAAAAAAATCTCCATTGATATCAATGAGAGCAAACTGGAGCCCAAAATTATTTACAGCAACAATAGTTCATCGATTTGCTTAAATACAACCTATTTTCTTCAAATATAACCAGTATATGCGTTTTCAAGGAAATTTAAAAAGTAAAATAATAAGGCTTTCTTGATTGTGCAACAAAGAAAACTTAGACGAAAGTCAAATTTCTAATATTGGTAATCTTTTCATGATTTCTAGCTCAAACGAAGTTTTATCAATTCTTTTCAATTTTTGCAGAAACATTCTCATATGTCTTTAGAGTATTATTTAACACTGTAAATAATCCTTGGGATATATAGTTTTATGGAGAAAGAATGATACAAAATAAAGCTCTATTTTATTGTACCTGCATTGTCATGAGGTAGAGTGGGCTAATGGATTCAAGAATCCAGGACTGTATAAAGAAGCATCATGGATGAAGATATGTGTACTTCTTCTTTAAAACAGTAGCAGGAAGCCAGGTAGGAGAGGCCTAGGGAAGCATCTAGGAAGAAGACCTATAATGAAACACTGAAAGAGAGGCAGGGTGGCTGTATACTGTTTTCCCACATTGTAAAAGAATTCCTTGTTCACTGTTAGAAGAACTCAGCTATTTCTTTACCACCTTCTCATGATACTATGATTATCCGCAGTGATAGCAATAGAACCATCAGCACCAAAAAGCAAATGCCCCTGTCACCTGAGCTAAAGGAGTAATTCCATTAGCTCAGAGGACGCAGTGGGGTCTTCTCACCTGGGTCAGCGATTAGAGGAAGACTTGATCACCCACACTTAGCCTGCAGGTAATATCAGAATATTTCTGGAAGCCCGCATATCTTGAGTACTAAGTCTTGTTCTGCCACTGAATCTCTCTGTGGTATCGGACAAGTCACTTATCTTCTCTGTTTGTCAGCTTTCCATTTGGTTAAATGGGGATAATAACACTTCCTTTCCATCTTCATAAGTGTATGGTGAGGATTAATTTGTTAGTATAAGTATCATATCTCGCTAATTTTGATACCCATTTACTTTTTTTTTTTTTTGCTCAGTACTAATTATACTGTTAGTCTTACATTAAAGTTTATTCATTAAAGCCACAAATGGGAGAAACATAAAATAATAATGGTGACCAGTAGATTCAATGCGTTATAAAGGCAAAAAGGATAAAACACTAAACAATGGCATATTTGAAAGGGGAAAAATTCCATCTCTTTTTGTTTGCTGCAATCTGGCAATTATGTAACCATGATAAAACTCTTTAATATGTGTGAGACACATGAGACCCAGGACATTTTTAAACTACACAATCTTTGTGAGTGGGAATGTTAGCTGAATTATACTGTGCCAAACAGATATTAAGTCGCACCATGACACAAATGCTAATTCTTACATAAAATCTAGAAAAATCAGAACTGCCGAGTGCTAAAAAAACACTCTAGGTGCTATCCTGCATTTCTTGTGCACCCAAATCTCTTTGCTGTCAATAGGAATTTTGGGTGCACAAGGAATGCGGGATTGGGTCCTCAGCAGAAGGCCTGGAAAGATGGCAGTTAACAGACAAACCATCTACTTGAAGCCGTCTTTTTGAATTGTTGCCTAAGAATTAGGAGAAAACTAAAGCATGGCTGCCTCACAATTTTCCACTCCCTACTTGCGGATCCCTGAAGAGGTCCTAATCCAAAATGCATCAAGGTCAACGGGTTGGGGATCAAGCCCTATGTAATTTGCCTAAGGTCACACAGGAAGTTTGTGCCAGGAATAAGACTCAAGAATCTTAATTCCTAGTCATTTTTTCTTCTAGAATAAAGGAAATACAAAATTAACACTGAAGATTGCTGATGGTGATTTTAAAAAATAGTAGCTTTTAAGTATGCCTGTTACTAGAGGACTAACACCATCTTCTGCACTAAATATACTTTGTACTTGCTCCAACAGTGAAAGCATTTGCCGTGCTATGGCTATACAGTATTTAGTTGGTTAAACAGTCACAGTTGGTTAAATGTGCTAACAAGCTCATACTATCAACATAAAATGCAACAGATGTTTCCTAGCACTGATTTCATACTATAAAGATGGTAGAATATCATGGATAGGCCCGAACCAAAACCCCGGATCAAAACACCGCTGAACTTTGTAAAGGTTTGGGATCTGAATCTAAATTTTACACTTGGCCATTCTCTATATGTGAAACCAAACCAAAACCCTGGATCTTAGCACATCCTGACTTGGCAATAGTCTTATCCATGTCTGAACTACACAGCTTGGGCCCATTTTAAGATTTTATTTAAGATTTAAGATTTACTCTCTATTTAAGATTACTTAAACCTAGATGGAGGGAATGAGCATTTTCATTAGCTCTAACCTCCTATTATAAGAGGTACAGGGGCTTCTTCCCATACTACTGGGGTTTAGCTCTTCCTGGTGTTGCCCTAATTCCTCACATGCTCTTTTTTCATCTTTTCTTTATACTTGCCAACATGAAGACTCCATACTGCTGGGCCATTCGTCTTCTGGCTGAAGAGGACAGGACTCCTTTCAGAGCACATCAAGCTCACTTCTTAATCTGCTAGATGGGCTGCAGTTTGGTTCTGAGAGACACAAAGTACTGCCTCTCCTTCTGGGACTGAGCGTTGTGTCTCTGTTACCAAACTAGGAGAAGAAAACAAATCTAGGTCTCCTACATAGCAATGCCCAGTTTTACAGCTAAGCCACATGTTTGCACCTAGATACACGGCCAGCAGTAGGATCCTTGATATTGTGGTAATGGACATTTCACAAGTGCCCAAGGTGGAGAAATCAGGAAGAGGGGTTGGCTCTTTTCTTTTAGAAATGCACCATCACTGACATACCCATCAACGATATATCACCCAACATCAGTTACATAAAAGAGTGAATCTGTAAGTCTTAGAGAAAGAACAAGGGCCACCATATTATCCAGGTCAATACCTTTGTATGATATACACTCAGCAAAGCCACTTTCTTATGATCTTTTTATTAACAGAGGTTTAAATGTTTATTCTGGATATTTTTGTTATATTTTCTTCCCCCTTTCTGCTGTAAAAATCTACAAGGAGGTGGATATGCTACATATTTAAGGTGTTGGACCTATCTGAATTTTCCATGTAATCTCACCTGCTTTGAAAGATGGCCAACGTATGGCAACAAGATTTATCCCAGAGTATATTTTCCTTTGCCTAGCACCAATCCTGAGCTCACACAGATTCTACGCTAATTCCCCACAATGCCTTCTGTTATTTATTCTAGAAAGTCACAGTACAGAAATACAGATGCCAGTGGATTACTGAATTCTCTTGTTTATGGAGCTGCTAAAATAAAATGCTTCATCATGCTGCCCTCTGCAGGATATGTTCTCACACATAATAATTATTTGCTCTTTTGGCAAACCATGCTGATGAAGTGAGCTGTAGCTCACGAAAGCTTATGCTCTAATAAATTTGTTAGTCTCTAAGGTGCCACAAGTACTGCTTTTCTTTTTGCGAATACAGACTAACACGGCTGCTTACTCTGAAACCTGACACTAATGCACTGTTTCGAAACACAGAATTTATTTGTGTTCTATTAGATTGTACATCAGCTGGTGCCAGCAAAATGTACTTTTTAGAATGATAAACAAGTTTTTGGTTTCATGGTTATTGGTGTTGAGAAGCTAGAAAAAAGGCCACCTTGATTTCTAAAAAGGAAGCCAAAATATGAAGTCTTGAAGTAGGGATAAATATTCTAGACCTGCGGGAACCCAAATAAACTCAAATATTAAGGTATTTATAGTTTATCATGGGCTATATTTTGCCTGACTGACCATTTATTGGACCAAATAAACACAATATCTGGTCTTCTGATGATATTTTTACCATTTGGGAGCGGTTAGAGTCACAGAATCATAGAACCATAGGGTTAAAAGGGAACACAAAGGTCATCTAGTCTAACCCCCTGCCAAGATGCAGGATTTGTTGTGTCTGAACCATCCAAGACAAATGGCTGTCCAGCCTTCTTTTGAAAACCTCCAGTGAACAACATTCCACAACCTCCCTATGAAGTCTGTTCCATTGTCCTACTATTTTTACAGTTAGGAAGTTTTTCCTGAGATTTAATCTAAATCTGCTATGCTGTAGTTTGAACCCATTGCCTCTTGTCCAGCCCTTTTCTCCATCTTGTTTATGAAGGAATCATTGTGATCACCTACCTTGAGCTCCTGTATAACACGAGACAAAAAGCTTCTTTGAATTAATTCCTGTTTGAATTAGAGCATATAAAAACATCCAATCCTGATTTAAAAATTGATAGTGACAAAAAATCCATCACAACCTTGCCAGGAGCTAGGATTCACAATGTGACAGAGAGACTGCCGATACTCATCAAGCCCTCGGATCGCTACCCCTTCCTGCTTCTCCATGTGGGCATCAATGATACTGCCAAGAATGACCTTGAGCAGATCACTGCAGACTATGTGGCTCTGGGAAGAAGGATAAAGGAATTTGAGGTGCAAGTGGTGTTCTCGTCCATCCTCCCTGCGGTAGGAAAACGCCTGGGTAGAGACCGTTGAATCATGGAAGTCAACGAATGGCTACACAGGTGGTGTCGGAAAGAAAGCTTTGGATTCTTTGATCATGGGATGGTGCTCCAAGAAGGAGGAGTGCTAGGCAGAGATGGACTCCACCTAACGAAGAGAGGGAAGTGCAACTTCACAAGCAGGCTGGCTAACCTAGTGAGGAGGGCTTTAAAGTAGGTTCACCAGGGGAAGGAGACCAAAGCTCTGAGGTAAATGGAGAAGTGGGATACTGGGAGGATGCATGAGCAGGAGATTGCAAGAGGGGAGGGCTCCTGCCTCATACTGAGAAAGCGGGATGATCAGCGAGTTATCTTAAGTGCCTATGCACAAATGCAAGAAGCCTGAGAAACAAGCAGGGAGAACTGGACGTCCTGGCACAGTCAAGGAATCATGATGTGATTGGAATAAAAGAGACTTGGCGGGATAACTTACATGACTGGAGTACTGTCATGGATGTTTATAAACTGTTCAGGAAGGACAGGCAGGGCAGAAAACATGGGGGAGTTGCATTGTATGTAAGAGAGCACTATGACTTCTCAGAGCTCCGGTATGAAACTGCAGAAAAACCTGAGAGTCTCTGGATTAAGTTTAGAAGTGTGAGCAACAAGGGTGATGTCGTGGTGGGAATCTGCTATAGACCACCAGACCAGGGGGATGAGGTGGACAAGGCTTTCTTCCGGCAACTAACGGATGTTACTAGATCACAGGCCCTTGTTCTCATGGGAGACCTCGATCACCCTGATATCTGCTGGGAGAGCAATACAGTGGTGCACAGACAATCCAAGCAGTTTTTGGAAAGTGAAGGGGACAATTTCCTGGTGCAAGTGCTTGAGGAACCAACTAGGGGCAGAGCTCTTCTTGACCTGCTGCTCACAAACCGGGAAGAATTGGTAGGGGAAGGAAAAGTGGATGGGAACATGGGAGGCAGTGACTATGAGATGGTCGAGTTCAGGATCCTGACACAAGGAAGAAAGGAGAGCAGCAGAATACGTACCCCTGGACTTCAGAAAAGCCGACTTTGACTCCCTCAGGGAATTGATGGGCAGGATCCCCTGGGAGAATAACATGGGGGGAAAAGAGTCCAGGAGAGCTGGCTGTATTTTAAAGAAATCTTATTGAGGTTACAGGAACAAACCATCCCGATGGGTAGAAAGAATAGTAAATATGGCAGGCGACCAGCTTGGCTTAACAGTGAAATCCTTGCTGATCTTAAACACAAAAAAGAAGTTTACAAGAAGTGGAAGATTGGACAAATGACCAGGGAGGAGAATAAAAATGTTACTCAGGCATGCAGGAGTGAAATCAGGAAGGCCAAATCACACTTGGAGTTGCAGCTAGCAAGAGTTGTTAAGAGTAACAAGATGGGTTTTTTCAGGTTTGTTAGCAACAAGAAGAAAGTAAAGGAAAGTGTGGGCCCCTTACTGAATGCGGGAGGCAACCTAGTGACAGAGGATGTGGAAAAAGTTAATGTACTCAATGCTTTTTTTGCCTCTATCTTCACGAACAAGGTCAGCTCCCAGACTACTGCACTGGGCAGCACAGCATGGGGAGGAGGTGACCAGCCCTCTGTGGAGAGAGAAGTGGTTCGGGACTATTTAGAAAAGCTGGACGAGCACAAGTCCATGGGGCCGGATGCGCTGCATCCGAAAGTGCTAAAGGAGTTGGCGGATGTGATTGCAGAGCCATTGGCCATTATCTTTGAAAACTCATGGTGGTTGGAGAAGGTCCCAAATGACTGGAAAAAGGCTAATGTCGTGCCCATCTTTAAAAAAGGGAAGAAGGAGGATCTGGGGAACTACAGGCCAGTCAGCCTCATCTCAATCCCTGGAAAAATCATGGAGCAGGTCCTCAAGGAATCAATTCTGAAGCACTTAGAGGAGAGGAAAGTGATCAGGAACAGTCAGCATGGATTCATCAAGGGCAAGTCATGCCTGACTAATCTAATTGCCTTCTATGACAAGATAACTGGCTCTGTGGATGAGGGGAAAGCAGTGAACGTGTTATTCCTTGACTTTAGCAAAGCTTTTGACATGGTCTCCCACAGTATTCTTGCCAGCAAGTTAAAGAAGCATGGGCTAAATGAATGGATTATAAGGTAGACAGAAAGCTGGCTAGATCACCAGGCTCAACGGGTAGTGGTCAATGGCTCCATGTCTAGTTTGCAGCCCATATCAAGCGGAGTGCCCCAAGGGTTGGTCCTGGGGCCGGTTTTGTTCAATATCTTCATTAATGATCTGGAGGATGGCGGGGATTGCACCCTCAGCAAGTTTGCAGATGACACGAAACTGGGAGGAGAGGTAGATATGGTGGAGGGTAGGGATAGGATACGGAGGGCCCTAGTCGAGTTAGAGGATTGGGCCAAAAGAAATCTGATGAGGTTCAACAAGGACAAGTGCAGAGTCCTGCACTTAGGACAGAAGAATCCCATGCATCGCTACAGACTAGGGACCGAATGGGTAGGCAGCAGTTCTGCAGAAAAGGACCTAGGGGTTACAGTGGACGAAAAGCTGGATATGAGTCAACAGTGTGCCCTTGTTGCCAAGAAGGCCAATGGCATTTTGGGCTGTATAAGTAGGGGCATTGCCAGCAGATCGAGGAACGTGATCATTCCCCTCTATTCGACATTGGTGAGGCCTCATCTGGAGTACTGTGTCCAGTTTTGGGCCCCACACTACAAGAAGGAGGTGGAAAAATTGGAAAGCGTCCAGCGGAGGACAACAAAAATGATTAGGGGACTGGAACACATGATTATGAGGAGAGGCTGAGGGAACTGGGATTGTTTAGTCTGCAGAAGAGAAGGATGAGGGTGATTTGATAGCTGCTTTCAACTACCTGAAAGGGGGTTCCGAAGAGGATGGATCTAGACTGTTCTCAGTGGTAGCAGATGACAGAACAAGGAGTAATGGTCTCAAGTTACAGTGTGGGTAGTTTAGGTTGCATATTAGAAAAAACTTTTTCACGAGGTGGGTGGTGAAATACTGGAATGGGTTACCTAGGGAGGTGGTGGAATCTCCTTCCTTTGGGGTTTTTAAGGTCAAGCTTGACAAAGCCCTGGCTGGGATGATTTAGTTGGGGATTGGTCCTGCTTTGAGCAGGGGGTTGGACTAGATGACCTCCTGAGGTCCCTTCCAACCCTGATATTCTATGATTCTATGATAAATTGATCCAATTGTTATTTACCCTCAAGGTTAAAAATGTGCTTCTTTTTTTCTAGTCTGAATTTGTCTAGCTTCTATTTTCAGACATTGGATCTTGTTATACCTATGTCTGCTGTCATGGCCCCTAATTCACCTGTCTTAGGGCCTGATCCAACATATATAGGAATTGAATTGGGCCCTTAAGGATCAGCTTGTGCATACAGGACTAGAGACTCAGGAACCAACTCCCAGGACCACATGTTGTATGTCTGCTCTGGAAACACAGTTTTTTGTGAGACTATATGTCTCAGCCCCACAGAATAACCAATAGACAGACCCCACACTAAGCATGATGCAGTCTTTTGGAGGTTGAGGGAATTGGAAGAGGGAATAGTAAAAAGAAAAAGAGCAAAAATTAATAAAATAGAAGTGAAAAAAAGAGAAAAAACAGGACTAAGTAGGTACTTACATGGCTCCCACCACAGCAGTATCTGAGTCCTTCCTATGAAATTAAAAATAGGAATAACACTAAGAATCCTTCTAGCTTCACCACTTGTAGGTAAAATAGCTTGATGGTGAGATCCCTGGTCATTCTTATCTCCTGTGGGAATGAGTTCTTTAGTTTAGTTTCAGTTCTTGTGAAAGGTCTGCCTCTCAAACTCCTCCTACATTATCAAGAATTTAATTTTTCCAGAGGTACAAAGCTCTTGCGGGATGTCATGGTCACAGAGGTGAGAGGAGCTTGCAGGGAGTTAGGGCCAATTGCACGGAGGTCTCTGAATAACAAACTGAACTGGACTCTGTTCTTAGGAGCCAGCACAGACAATGGAGCACTGGGGCAATATATTGTTATACAGACAGGCTGCTGAATTTTGTAGCTCCTCAAGCTTTCTTCAAGCAAATAAATTACAATAATCAAGCCCACCCAGGGGACATGAATGCACAGCTTCCTGTGGCCAGGTCTGTATTTAATGGAGCGCAATCTTCTGTTGCAGATAGGCACCATGTTGCAATACATAAATGCATGTCTTTGACTTGCCCATGCACATTTGGTTAAATGCACTCACAACAATAGCACCTGCAGCCTCACTTTATGAATATCAGTATCCCGCTTGCTAAGACCTAGACTTAAACCACCAGCTTATATCATACAACATTTTAAAAGAGGGGAGAGATTTCTTGGTGAACCTCCCTACTTTTGACCAAACAGTAAAGTGAAGCATGCAGCTCTCCATGAAACATGGATCTCTATGCCCTCTGCTGGTGAAAATGGCTTTTGTTCACATGCCAGGAAATAACTAAGTCAAATTGCCAACTCATGCTACTTACTATTCTCAGACTGCTTGTGCCTCTAAAGTATTGGAAGTTACCCAACTATTTATCATAAACATACAATCACGCACATTAAACTTGACAGCAAAGCGGATGGTAGAAGAACCAAGGATAATTCTGGTGAACAAATTGGGCACAGCTGGTGGAAGCAGGAGGCAGCCAAAAATCCTGGGGCTGGCCAGTGGCAGAACCAGAACCCAGCACAAGTTAGAGTAGCTGCAGCATGGCTCATACACTGGCTGGAACAGTCTGCTAGTGACCATTCTACCAATCCAGGATCACCAGCGTATGTTGTGATCTATCCTGCCCCCAAGAAGTCCTTTGTCTGTCCACTTTGCCGAGTGAAGGAGTAGGAAAGACAAAACTGGATCCACTGGGTTTACACCAATCAAGAATTCCCCCATGTTGGGGGAATCCTCAGCTGCCAATTTAAAGCTGGTTTAAGATCCCTTTGCATTGCTGCAGTAGAGTCCGAGGATCTGGCCTAAGGTCTATACTCCTTCTGGAAGATCTTGCAGGCATTGATTCCTAGTGGTAAAGCTATGTATGAAACAGCATCACCCAACACTTACATCATGTAACGTTATGAATAATGAACAGATTTTTTAAGTCTGCCAAGATCTGGGGTTTGCTAGATAATTTTACCATTGTTAACTATAGAACCACTACCAAGTGTCTCCATTGTACATATTTTAGACAGCTGGTTCAGTATTAAGATATTTTGATGATGTCAAAATTTTAGCAAACCCAGACTATGTGGAAAAAACCCCCACTGCTATGCATCAGAACAAAGGTATTGCATTGAAAGTAGGACAAAAATTTCCTCTTAATTCTGAAAAAATGTAAAAGGTACATATTTGTTGAAAATGTTCACTGTCCCATTTCTGCACTTGGGCAGTCCTGGATCAGCATAAACTATTCTGCATGAGTCAATTAGATTGACTCTGTTAGGATCAAATCTTGTTCACAATTAAACAGATTATCTGTTGCTGTTTTAAGGATTGACAGATTACAGCCCTTAATCGAAAAATATAAATAATGATGAAACCCTACTACGCATTACAAAAGAAAATCCACAGAGCCAGAACAGAGCTTGAAATTTTTTCAGCGCTCAGATATCTCTTTGCAAGGTCAAGACTGAGACCAAAATTCTCTTCTCCTCTCATATTCATTTGATATATTGTCCTGCTGTCCCTGTGGGTACAAAAGAGTGTGGTCTAGGGCAGTGATTCTCAACCAGGAGTCAGGACCGGCTAGGCACCAGCAAACTAAGCACGTGCTTGGGGCAGCACATTTCCAGGGGAGGCATTCCGGCCATCCTTTTTTTTCAGGGCAGTTGCACTCTCGGAGCTGCGCCACTTAGAATCATAGAATCATAGAATATCAGGGTTGGAAGGGACCCCAGAAGGTCATCTAGTCCAACCCCCTGCTCAAAGCAGGACCAAGTCCCAGTTAAATCATCCCAGCCAGGGCTTTGTCAAGCCTGACCTTAAAAACCTCTAAGGAAGGAGATTCTACCACCTCCCTAGGTAACGCATTCCAGTGTTTCACCACCCACTTAGTGAAAAAGTTTTTCCTAATATCCAATCTAAACCTCCCCCATTGCAACTTGAGACCATTACTCCTCGTTCTGTCATCTGCTACCATTGAGAACAGTCTAGAGCCATCCTCTTTGAAACCCCCTTTCAGGTAGTTGAAAGCAGCTATCAAATCCCCCCTCATTCTTCTCTTCTGCAGACTAAACAATCCCAGCTCCCTCAGCCTCTCCTCATAAGTCATGTGCTCTAGACCCCTAATCATTTTTGTTGCCCTTCGTTGTACTCTTTCCAATTTATCCACATCCTTCCTGTAGTGTGGGGCCCAAAACTGGACACAGTACTCCAGATGAGGCCTCACCAGTGTCGAATAGAGGGGAACGATCACGTCCCTCCATCTGCTCGCTATGCCCCTACTTATACATCCCAAAATGCCATTGGCCTTCTTGGCAACAAGGGCACACTGCTGACTCATATCCAGCTTCTCGTCCACTGTCACCCCTAGGTCCTTTTCCGCAGAACTGCTGCCGAGCCATTCGGTCCCTAGTCTGTAGCGGTGCATTGGATTCTTCCATCCTAAGTGCAGGACCCTGCACTTATCCTTATTGAACCTCATTAGATTTCTTTTGGCCCAATCCTCCAATTTGTCTAGGTCCTTCTGTATCCTATCCCTCCCCTCCAGCGTATCTACCACTCCTCCCAGTTTAGTATCATCCGCAAATTTGCTGAGAGTGCAATCCACACCATCCTCCAGATCATTTATGAAGATATTGAACAAAACGGGCCCCAGGACCGACCCCTGGGGCACTCCACTTGACACCGGCTGCCAACTAGACATGGAGCCATTGATCACTACCCGTTGAGCCCGACAATCTAGCCAGCTTTCTACCCACCTTATAGTGCATTCATCCAGCCCATACTTCCTTAACTTGCTGACAAGAATGCTGTGGGAGACCGTGTCAAAAGCTTTGCTAAAGTCAAGAAACAATACATCCACTGCTTTCCCTTCATCCACAGAACCAGTAATCTCATCATAAAAGGCGATTAGATTAGTCAGGCATGACCTTCCCTTGGTGAATCCATGCTGACTGTTCCTGATCACTTTCCTCTCCTCTAAGTGCTTCAGGATTGATTCTTTGAGGACCTGCTCCATGATTTTTCCAGGGACTGAGGTGAGGCTGACCGGCCTGTAGTTCCCAGGATCCTCCTTCTTCCCTTTTTTAAAGATGGGCACTACATTAGCCTTTTTCCAGTCATCCGGGACTTCCCCCGTTCGCCACGAGTTTTCAAAGATAATGGCCAAGGGCTCTGCAATCACAGCCGCCAATTCCCTCAGCACTCTCGGATGCAATTCGTCCGGCCCCATGGACTTGTGCACGTCCAGCTTTTCTAAATAGTCCCTAACCACCTCTATCTCTACAGAGGGCTGGCCATCTCTTCCCCATTTTGTGTTGCCCAGCACAGCAGTCTGGGAGCTGACCTTGTTAGTGAAAACAGAGGCAAAAAAAGCATTGAGTACATTAGCTTTTTCCACATCCTCTGTCACTAGCTTGCCTCCCTCATTCAGTAAGGGGCCCACACTTTCCTTGGCTTTCTTCTTGTTGCCAACATACCTGAAGAAACCCTTCTTGTTACTCTTGACATCTCTTGCTAGCTGCAGCTCCAGGTGCGATTTGGCCCTCCTGATATCTTTCCTACATGCCCGAGCAATATTTTTATACTCTTCCCTGGTCATATGTCCAACCTTCCACTTCTTGTAAGCTATGATTACTAACTATGTAACTACTTACTATGATTACAAACTAACTTAGATGGGGCTAGGACGCCGCGCCCCCAGCCGCAGCGGGAAGGGGAAACCCCAGCCCCGGGATGCTGAGCTGCCAGGGTCCAGCCGCTACCTGGGGAGGAGAAGGCCAGTCCTGCTGGAGAGTTGGGGCTGCACTGCCTTGTGCCACCCCTTATATCGGGGCTTCTCTGCATGGCCGGACGGGGGAGGGGTAAAGCCCCTGCAGGCGCTGGGAGAAGGTGACATCATTTAATAGTTAATAATTATATGGTAAAAATGAGAAAGTAAGCAATTTTTCAGTAATAGTGTGCTGTGACACTTTTGTATTTTTATGTCTGATTTTGTAAGCAAGTAGTTTTTAAGTGAGGTGCAACTTGGGGGTATGCAAAACAAATCAGACCCCTGACAGTAGTCTGGAAAGGTTTAGTGTCACTGATCTAGGGGTCTGACTAAAGGACTTCTGAGTTTTAAACGAAGCTGACAGTGACTCCTTTTGTGGATTTGGGACAAACCACAACTTAATTCTTACTTAAACCAAATGCAATCCACTGAACGTACAGAACTTAATCCTTAACCTCCCTGCCTCAGTTTCCTCAATTTACCAAACTAACTCGAAGTATTGGAAGAACTAATGGATTAACATCTGTACAGTGCTTTAATGAAAACTGCCAAGTATTTTTATTTGGAAGGGCGGAATATTGGAGTAAAGTTGCACCCTCAAGCTCTAGGAGCAGAATTTTTTTCAAAATATTATTATTTGTATTGAAGAACCCCAATCACAGAGCACTATGCTAGTCTATGACATTCTTTCCTTAAAACTCAATTTTAAAGTTTCTATGGTTAGAATCTTACTCAACAGATCTGCTCCCTCCAAGTGCTATACAGAATATTTGCTTACTATGCTGTCCAAAAGGTTTTATTACCACTGTTGACTCCCCATAGCTCTGCAGAACAAACACAGCTCTGGAAAGTAAATGGATTCTCTTCTGGCTTGTGAAACATCAGCACAGGTATTATCTAAGTCTGATCAGACAATGTGTATTATTGGTGATAAATCAAAAGCCAGAGAGCAGTTTCACTTTCAGATCCCAGAATCAGTTTGCAGGGCTTGCGGTTAAAAAAAACATCTCTTAAGAGCTCCACTGTGTCATTTTTTTAGCCACCTTTTCAGAAGACAACTACAGTTAGCAGGTTGGTTTGGGTTTTTTTTAATTTTTTTTTCTTGGGATAAATTTAGAACTTGGTGTCTTTTGGCTGGTCAACAGTAGGATTTTTCTCCAGTGTGCAATTGGGACAGCTATATTCTGGGTTTTTTTCACTTTCCTCAAGCAGGGATAACCCACAGGTAGAGACTGGATGCTAGAGGGGGCACAGTAGTGCTCTAAGGGTTATAGGGAATCCTCTTGCTTAGGCTACGACTACCCAACAAGTTAGGATGTGATTCTCAGCTCACACAGACATATCTCTTGTCGAGCTAGCATGCAAAAATAGCAGTGTAGCCATGGTAGCTGTCCCAAGTATGTACCCACAGGGTTCAGGTGGGTTTGTAATTGGCACGGCTAGCCTATGCCACCACTGCCCATGCTACCACAGCTACACCACTAAGTTTAGCATGCTAGCTCAGATGAGAGCTAGCACAAATATGTCTACGCAAGCTGGGAATCACAGCCCTAGCTCATAGGTACATGGAGCCTGAGATGCCTGGCTGATGTGTCTTGCTCACATGCTTAGGATTCAACTGCCTGCCAGAGGTGGGTTGGGAACAAATCCCCTCCCAGGTCACATTGGCGGGGACTGTGGAGTTTTTCCACCTTCCTCTGCAGCATGGATCACCTGGGCATGTCTCACCTGATCAATTCCCTGTCATTGCAGGGGCTTCAGGCATCGGTGGCACCTCAGTCTACTCTTGCCCGTTCTCTGCTTGTGGAACACAACAGTTCAGTGGTCTGAGGACTGAAATGCTTTAATCTAACTCAAGCGACTGGGCTCAACATAGGAGTAATTGGGTGAAATTTAATGTTGCGTGATTTACAGGTAAAATTACCTGATCTAATTAACCTTCTGGCCTTAAATGAAACTATGAAAGGGAGAGAGGGATTTTAGTCACAATGGAACTTTTACTTGAGGGTGAGCAGTAAAACCTGTATATGAAGTTGTAGTGTCAGATCTTCAGCTGGTATAAATCGGTGTAATTGAATTGATTTCAACAGCTGTACTCCAATTTTCTTCTTCTGAGGACCTGAACTAGGAACTTTTTTTAATCTTTCTTATTTCCATGTCTCCTTTACAGTTGTTCTGTTAGATGGTTTTTTCAGGTGCCGTTTTCCCCTGTTTGTTTGAAAGATCTGCAAAATCAGCAGGAGCAAGAGATTCTTCAACTGATTGTTCCTGGTAAGAAGAAGGGTTTGCACTAGCAGCTAAAATGCTAATGTTAATATGGGTACTAAGAACAGTGCCAGTGGTTTCCATACCTGCTAATGAAACCAAGCTTGCTAGGTCCTAGTGTTTTCCTTATCATTCTTTTGTTACACATGCAAAACAGATACAATTTGTTCCAATTCCTGCACCACACTGTGCAGAAGACAAGGGGAGCACAGAAATCAATCAACCATGAATAAAACTGTACATTTTTTTCTTACTTTAAGATATGTATATTAGGAAAGTCTAAGCAGCACATAAAACTGCTTTGACATCATAATTATGCTCATACACTTTGCAGACTATGACCCAGTGAAAGCAAGAATTCACTGAGTGCTTTACTGGCTACTTGCCATCCTCTGAATACTGTGTTTAATGGGGAGGGCTGATGAGGAATTAATTCAGAAAGTTTAGAGTCTCAGATCATTCTGGAAGCTTAGAACCAAAATGAGGGTTAAAGTTATTATTATTATGGCTAATTGCAATATAAAGAAAAATGTTTGCAACTTTAATAATTCATAATTTATCTTATGCCACCCATAGGAGATTAGCTCATCATAAAATTTTGCAGCCATAAAGCAGCTTCCAGGTATTGCATTATAGAGGCAGGTGATGTCACCACTGATCTGGCAATCCTCTGCCATCCATAACACTGTCTGTTCACCACAGCAAACCCAAATCCATTTATTCACTATCACTATTTACATAGTCACAAGGTAACAATAAGGTCTAGGTCTGGGGTGGACAAAGTTCAGTGTGACCTAAATCTGGAACTCTTGATCCCGGAGCACATAATGAGATTGCAAATGTTTTGCTGGCACGTGGAAGATATCTTGGAAAACTGGGACAATTGGTGAAAGTTTACAGCATGTTTGTAGTACTGCTGCTTCAAGTTGAATTTGAAATGGTGTCATCCTTCTCAGGCTGACAAGATTCAGATTGCAACACATTATGTGAGAAAGATCCAAAATCCCAGACATCCCCCCCAAAAAAATTCATGTGGGATCTTTAATTTCTGAGAAAAGAAAAGGAGTACTTGTGGCACCTTAGAGACTAACAAATTTATTAGAGCATAAGCTTTCGTGAGCTACAGCTCACTTCATCGGATGCATTTGGTGGAAAAAGCAGAGCATCCGATGAAGTGAGCTGTAGCTCACGAAAGCTTATGCTCTAATAAATTTGTTAGTCTCTAAGGTGCCACAAGTACTCTTTTTCTTTTTGCGAATACAGACTAACACGGCTGCTACTCTGAAACCTGTTAATTTCTGAGGGATCCAGTCATTTAGTAAATAACTCTTTCAATACCCCTATTCACTGAGTCTTTCTTTCTGATGAAAATAACATTCAACAATAAAAATGAGGGGACACCAAAGTGAGTAGAATGAAATTAACTTTGGGACTAAACTGACTGACTTCCTTTGAAACGAGAGACAATGAGAACTATACGTGGGGGTATTTCTAGGGGTGAGAGGGGAAAAGAGTCTGACAATGCACCCTGGAATTTTGCTCTCTGTCATAGGTGCAGCACAGTACCCAAGTCTCTCAGTGGGCATCCAAATCATCATGAGATCAACAGACTCCAAACAAGAGGTCAGGGCATTCTGTTATCCTGATTCGAGCTGCATAGTATCTTGTACTCCTTTTGCAGTACCCATGGATAACAGGATGGTCTGCTCCTATAAAAGCCAGGCAGGCCAGAGAACAGCCAGCCCGGTCTGGGGAGGAGCCAGGCAGGCAGATAGATAGATAGGTGCGAGGCATCACCAGACCCAGCTGAGCTGAATTAGGCGATTGGGTCTGATTATTACCATCTAGGGGATATTGACGGGGGCCCCAGTGACTACGAGAGGGTTGGGTGAACACTCCCCATGACTGCATTGCCGTCCAGTGTGGGACTACACAGGATTGGGAAACCTTGTGACTGTCCCTAGATTGAAAGAAAATCCTGATTAGTAGACTTCCAAAGACTGGAAGCCCACAGCCTATGTTAGGGAGCAGGTCAGTTGCTTTATCTTGTCACTCCAGGTCTTCCTATTTTGTGTTTGGACAACAAACAGAACTCTGGGGTAAGAGCTAGGAACTGAGTTAAGTGTGCTGATTGTTCCCCCAGGTTGGGGAGCATGCCTACCACGAGTAAGAGTATCAAAATGTAGACTTAAGAAACATCCATTATGTAGCAAACTCTTAGATGGATAAAACTGTTAAAGGCTACAATGCAATATCCCTAATCCCATTGATATTTACCTCACTCCTCGAGTAGTTCCACTGATTTCAGCAGGGCTTCTTGAAGAGGAATGCACTATTATGCAACATTTGACAGAAAATGTTAGGAAAAAATCATCAACCAAGTACAACTAATCCAATAAAAATTATAGAAACACACCATTCAAACTCTTGATATGGATAACAGCTGCTAAATTTCTGTAGGAGAGGCAAGAGGATATTTTGCCATTACATTAAACAATACATGAAAAATACAGAGTTCTCCAATTTCTCTAGGTTGACATTAACAATCTACATTCATGTGTTCATTGTAACTCCATCTGAGCCTTCCAACATATGAGTTATATGGGGGGAAGGTCTATGCTAGAAGCGCTACATGGGCACAGCTGCACTGGTGCATCTGCACCGCTGTAGTACATCTGATAAAGACACTCTATATCAACAGGAGAGCACACTCCTGCTGGCATAATTACTCCACCTCTGCGAGATGCTCTCCTGCTGGCATAGCACCAGTGTGGATAGTGCTTAGATCGCTGTAACTTGCATCACTCATGGGGTGTCTTTTTCACACCCCTGAGCAGTGTGGATTTGATTTAAATCATGATTTAAATCACTAGTCAGAGACTCAATTTAATCATGGATTTCTACATAAAAGTGCATTCTTGTTGGTTGTTATAACCTTAATACTATACTTCACAACTCAGAAATAGATGTAGGTTTCATTTTTAGAAGGTGCACATTATACATTTTTAAAGTGATTTATTTTGAAAACTTTTCAGATTACTTTTACAGCTATATCAAAAAATGAATGATTGTTTGGTTATTTCATTTACCAAAGGTAATTAAAGCAGATATTTATGAAGTCATTGGGAGGTAAACTATCTCCAGTTCAACAGGTTAATCATTAATATTTGGAGGATTTTCTTGCCATGTTGAATTAGGAGGAGAACATCACCAGACAGACATTTAAATTGTTTTATTTAACTAACACAACAATGTTATGTATTCTGGATTTTTTTCTTCAACAGCAAACATATAATATTTTAAAAAAACAAAGCATATGAATTTTTGAATTTAGTTAAACATTAAAGTTTTTTAAAATCAGGTTTGTTTTTGTTAAAATTGTTTTTAACTAAAATAGTTAAATGAAATATTAAAAAAAATTAAATTGACTATGTCAGCCAGATTAACATGAGAAACTTAAAATATTGGCTTCTGCAGCTAACTCAGTCCACTTCACCTTCATTTTCCTGTTTGTTTATAATCTGGAAAAGAAAAACAAGCTTTTCTGCTTTTTCAGGTCCCAAATGATTTCTCAGTTTGGAATGGATTAGTCCAAAGGAAGTAAATATTCTTTCTACACCGGCAGAAGAAGCTATTGCTGTTAAAAGTGTGATTATCACTTCAAAAGTCTCTGAATCCAAGTGCTTAAGTGACTTCCACCAGTTTACTGGTGCGACTTTCTTTAAAACATCATCAGCAAACATATATTTCTTGAATGGTTCTTATTCCCAAACTGGGTCTCTCTTACTGCCTGCTGCCATTATAGATTTTCCCTTCTAGTGAGAGAATGGTATGGTAGATCTCAAATCAATGAAGGCTACACTCAGAAAGACCTCAAGCCTTCTGGAATATGCTGCTCAAACAATTTCACTTTTGTTTCTGCTGCCTGTCCCTCCCTTCTCACATGTATCTCCAGACTTCTTCTCCTTGTCAAGATCTATTCCACCTCCAACAATCTCCTATTCATTGAACTTTTTGAAACATTGCACTTTTAGAGAGAGATAAGGGATTGACTCTGTGTACACAAATTTGCAGAGGAACAATAGGGTTGAGGTCTGTTATTTCTCACCCCATAAGATTGGGTCCCTAATCCATGAACTATTGGAACTTATTTACAAAACTTTTCTTAAACATTACATGAATATATTGTCTCATACTATAGAATTAGAATTTATAATCCCTATTCCATGATAAGATATCTTTGAGCTATAATGTATCTTAATTAGAGCTACCTTTAGATAGGTTTTTTCCTCAAAAAGCATTTTATCTGATTTTTATCCACCCTGCCCCTGAGCGACGTAAGTTAGATCAACTTAAGCGGTAGTGTAGACTTGCCCACAGTAATAGCAGACTGAAAACCATCAACAGAAGATTTACTTCAACATTAGATCATATTTTTAAAACTTGGCCTCCTTTTTGCACCCACAATTATGTGCAGATTCAAGTGAAATCATTTACATATCTAATTAATGTGGGCTTCATCAGGTAGTTAGACACCTAAATAAAATCAACTACACCTGCACACAACTGGTGGGGCAAAACTGTGCTCACCATTATTTCTGCCCACCAAATTAATCTATTCAAAATCATGCCCTCTTGTGTGAGCTCCAAATGCATACAAAATCAATTAATGCAATAAAAAAATAAGGTCAGATATAATTTGTGGCAGTGGGAGCATGCAGATAACAGAGAAGAGTATCTGTCTATTACAAACAGATGAGAATATTGCATACACAACTGGATCTGTAACCAGAGCCAAAAAGGCAATGAAGAAAAAAGACATACATGTGTTTACTTCCTTCTTGTCTGTGTGTTCATTTGACCAACTATACAAACATAAAGCCGCAACTGACCAAACTTTTAAATATATTACTGATTTAAGTCATTTCTTGTATGCTAACAGATATAGGATTAGGAGATTTCTAATGGAATAAAAATGTGCTTGCTTCAATGGCACACATTCTACATTTCTAATAGGCTTTTGAGCAGCAAATATCTGCAGGAAATTTTGTCTCTGAAAATCAGGTCTTAGTTGGAGTCCCAAGATCAGAGGCATCTCTTGAAAATTTGGATTAATGTGACAAAGTCCACAAAGAGAGTCAATGTCAGTGCTGGAATTAGAACTCCAAATGATTTGCTCAGATTTACACAGGAACTCAAAAGCTTGGGTCTAGTCTTGACTCAGTCTCTGTGTTGCTGTGTAACCTTTCCTTCTCATTGATTCAATTGTGTTTTGCTTTTTTTTTAATCTATTGATTCCCCATAGACTCTGCAAAGCTACACTGATATTGTTTCACTGAAAGGAACTCTAATAAGATTGGAATCTTGGTGTCAGGCCAATTTAACTAGCCTGTTAGCCCCTTCATATGATAAGAATCCTGTACCCGGTTATCACAAACTCTAGCTTTAATCAAGGTCTAAACTAGTTGGATGACTAAGCAGAAACAAAACAAAACAGCAGACCGTAAGATCTGCTCATCAGGAAAGATCTTGATTTTAATAAGTCTAAATGTGATACCCCTAAATTAAAAATTCCTTCAATCTGGGTGATTCTACGATCAATTCAGCCATAAGGGCCTGAGCAGGGAACCCTATCTTCCCAGAAAGAAAAGGAGTACTTGTGGCACCTTAGAGACTAACAAATTTATTTGAGCATAAGCTTTTGTGGGCTACAGCTCACTTCATCAGAATGCATCCGATGAAGTTTCCGATGAAGTGAGCTGTAGCTCACGAAAGCTTATGCTCAAATAAATTTGTTAGTCTCTAAGGTGCCACAAGTACTCCTTTTCTTTTTGCAAATACAGACTAACATGGCTGCTGCTCTGAAACCTATCTTCCCAGAGGCATTTCACCTTTCCAGGAGCCCTTTGTGAACTCCTTCCACTGAATACCTGTGAATGAAGACAGCAAATGCATGGATGCTGAAGTTAACCCCTTGTAAACTGGCAAATCCACACCCTGTGACACACAGATTCTAGTATTTTCAATTAAAGCTATTTTAGGGATCTAGCTTATTCTGCCTGCCCCACTTCCAAACAAAACCTTGATCAATCATGGACTCTGTTACTGTTAATGACACTTATTTGTTCAACTGTGACTATTTCTTAAAATTATTAATTTTATGCAAAATTTCCTGCCCTTCCCATCAAATCCACACCCACTCCTCCCGCCCAAGAAAAACATCCACAAAATACTCCATGCTGAAGATACAAAGGCATTGCCCTTGTTTGTTTTCAATCTTACCTGTTCAACTACAGTGTTTTAGAGAAAGAAAACACATACACTGATCTTCCAAACCAGTAGGATTAAAGAGACACGGACATGCAGTTTGGTCCCCAAATTTGGGTTCTCATCGATATGTTACCAAATTTATTAAGAACAGAAATTCTTTTAGGATTTTTCAAAAACAGCAATGGAAACAGGTTTCTTTGATTATGGGGGATGTAAACATTTCCCAAACACAACAGCACCATGGTAATGCATAAGACCCAGAAAGTGAAATAAACTAAAAGTTAAACTGACAAGAAATTTGACCAAAGTACAGAAACTAAACAAACAGCATACACAGTGAAAAGTCAGTTTGATTTTTAAATTACTGCAGGTTTAATAATCTGAGATATTAGGTGACGCAGGGGAGGATTTAAAAAAAAATATTGGGAAAGATTTTCCCTCTTGCTGTAGCCCGAGATGAACAATGGAGAATTCCCACCACAGGCGTACTCAAGGTCCAGCCACACTGCAAGCACTGGCATGGGGGACATGCTGGAGTGGGGCAGGAGGGGATACTTCATGGGAGAAAGAGCGTGTGCCACAGTGTGTAGCTCTAGGATTCTGGATATCATTGCCACCCATACACAGAAGAGGGCAGGCTACTATAAATTAAGAAATCCCCGTGGAGCCATTTCAGTGCAGAGAGCAGCTTGGAATCAGGAGGGCACAAAGGTGACTTAAGGTCACTTTAGCCCTCCCCCAACACAGTGAATTTTGTGCTAAATCTCTAAAAGGTACAACACACAATCCCCCTCTTAATTTTATCTTCAAAATAGCCCTCTAATCATTCATTGAAAGTCTGGGTGTGAATTTGGTTATCACGTACATAAGAAATTATGGTTCAGAGTGTAGAAAATTCACAGGTATACTAATGTACTTTCATTCTGGCTTACAAAATTTTGCCAAACAAATCTTGAGCTTCTCCTGAACAAAAAGTCAAATTGAGGGATGTTCTTCGGTGATGCTGACAAACATATCCAATACAGACTGGAGTGGTGCCATCAAGTTTTATAGGATGTGAAGTTACATCTTCAGATATAAAAGGCTAGTGCATTACATCACTGTCTATTCCATTTAAATTAATTTAATCTGAACAATTTCCTGAACATTTGGGAGATAAAAAACAGCTATTGTTCCAAAAACAATCTCATTCTCAATTCAGATGTTTGACTCTCAGCTACTTCTTAATCCATCTTCAAGCAGGAGACTAAACTCTAATGCACAGCATTTACTATTACAGACCTCAGTACTTCACTACAGCAATGAAGCATGTCCCACCCTGCAAAATAGTTGCATGTCCCACAAAACACAGCACAGCAAAGCTCTGCTCCTATTCCTATTAAAATTGATGGAAAAGTTTCCATTGATTTCAGTGGAAACAGAATTAGTCCTAAATCAGCAGATGAAAATTAGATTATTATATGGTGTGATGCTGGTTCTATGTCCATAACTGAATCATCCCCAGGAGCCCAAGGATATATCTTAAGCACGTCTATACTGAGTTTTTCTGCACTGTCATAGGTAAGTCACATTTTGCATTATTTCTACGATAGTGCTTTGCACCGGGGTAGCAAAAATCTGCACTGGTTGGAAAAAAAAAAAAACAGTACTGCAAGGCCTGACATATTTTTGTCTGATAATTTGAACTATTTCAGGAGTCTACAAAAACACAGCTACAATATATAATATATGCACTATGAACCAGATTCTATAGCATCAATTGCAGTTCTGCACAGAGTGGCTACAGAGTCAAGCCCTATGTATTGGAGATTATATTCAGTATTATTCTCGCTAACTCAATTTGTTATGTATAATAGGCTTAAGGGAGTGCTTAGGAGTAATCATAAAATGGTAAGATTCTCTTTTCTTAACGTCAGAAATTCAGAGTTGAGCAGTCCTTGCAGGGACTCATTTTTATGACCATAAAACTAATTCTAAGCATCTCTAAATGTTCTAGATGTTTTTAAAACTGTTTTATGTACAAAGGCACTCTTAGAATAATAAGAGGTCCTCAAGCACTTGGAAAAGCTCTGTTCTGCTTTACCATCTGTGTTTAAGTGATTTATGACTTCATAAATTATGAAGTATGCTTAGAAATACTTTCACTGTTAATAAAACTGTCTCCTTGTACATCTTCAAGGTGCCTAAAAAGATTAACTGTTTCTTTGTTCTGCTACCCATATTGATGGATAAGCCTTACGCAGAAAAAAAATATTTTTGCACTTGTAAATATCTTTTAAAACTCCCATACTCTTCTAGATACCCCAGTAAAAATATAGGAACTCAAAGAAAGTCCCCAGAAATTCACACTGAAGAAATCATGTGCTGTAGATCAGGGATTTGCAGTATTGTAGCCGTGTTGGTCCCAGGATACTAGAGAGACAAGGTGGGTGAGGTAATATGTTTTCATAGAATATCATAGAATATCAGGGTTGGAAGGGACCTCAGGAGGTCATCTAGTCCAACCCTCGGCTCAAATCAGGACTAATCCCCAACTAAATCATCCCAGCCAGAGCTTTGTCAAGCCTGACCTTAAAAACTTCTAAGGAAGGAGATTCCACCACTTGCTTAGGTAACGCATTCCAGTGTTTCACCACCTTCCTAGTGAAAAAGTTTTTCCTAATATCCAACCTGAACCTCCCCCTCTGCAACTTGAGACCATTACTCCTTGTTCTGTCACCTGCTACCACTGAGAACAGTCTAGATCCATCCTCTTTGGAACCCCCTTTCAGGTAGTTGAAAGCAGCTATCAAATCCCCCCTCATTCTTCTCTTCCGCAGACTAAACAATCCCAGTTCCCTCAGCCTCTCCTCATAAGTCGTGTTCCAGCCCCCTAATCATTTTTGTTGCTCTCTGCTGGACGTTTTCTAATTTTTCCACCTCCTTCCTGTAATGTGGGGCCCAAAACTGGACACAGAACTCCAGATGAGGCCTCACCAATGTCGAATTTTGCCCGAGGGTTGGTCTACACTTATCCTGGCATAGCTATGCCAGTCAGGGATCTGGCTTTTTCCACACACTAGATGAGATGGTATGGGATGGGATTTTTATTGGACCACCTTCTGTTGGTGACCTGAAGAAGAGCCCTATGTAGCTTGAAAGCATGTCCCTTTCACCATCAGAAGATATTACCTCACTCACCTTGTGTCTCTAGATCAGAGGTGTCATTCTGTGCAGGGGCCAAATCCCATATTCAATTATGATCTGTGGGCAGGGTATAAATTTAGGATTCTATACTCCCCTCAATCTACAGCAATCTCCCACTGATGCCATTGGGAGGTTAGCAGAGAACCTGACCTTTTAATAACTAAACTTTTAGGTGGTGTTTGTTAAGAATCTTACACATTCAGTATTGTTCAATACGAAAATCTATTCTTCTGTAGGACTACCACCATATCTGCCCTTTATTTCTCTTCCTTCCCTCTCTGCTGTCTATGTTTTTCACCATTTTCCTTGTTTCCTTTGTTCTTCCCTTTGCATTTCCTCTTCCCTGCAGCTACTCCCATTTCCCACCTTCCAACTTAAATAGCTAATATTGACACAGAAGTATCATCATTGGGCTTTAGGGAATTAACACTTCAGAGTTATTGTCTGAAGCTTTCTGAAGATGCAGGCAGACATCACGGCATCGGTTACATTCCATTCAATTTGGAAAGTTTTCTTCAAAACCATGAGGGCTAGAAATTTACTTCTTTTTTTAAATGAAAGTGGAGACTATGTCCTGTAGATCATACGCTGTATATTTGACACCCCTGGCCTGAATACTATATTAAATATTATTAATTATTCTTATTCTTATTATTTGTCTTTTGGAAGCAATAGGAGCCCCTGTCTGGACCAGGACCCCATCATGGTAGGCTCTGTACAAACACATAATAAAATTATAGACCTTTCCCCAAAGACTTTACTGTTAAAACAAGTCCAAACACACTGAAAAAGGCCTATTAAAACTTTTTATCGTAATCTCACATTATGGACACTTTCCAGACATATTATCAAATGGATTAATGACCTCAATATATAAATGCAGAGATACCCTCAACTTCTTTATACTATTGCTCGTATACAAAACCTACATCTACTGAGAACATACTGTAAAATATGGCTATTTGGGCCTCCTAGAAAAGATAAATTTAGTAATCTGAAAATAAGAGCTTCAATAAAAAAACATTTTTATTAATGCTTTCTTTTGTTGTTGATTATAAAAAAGAAATGTCTCAGCTATGCTCTGCATCAGTCACTGTTCCTCAAGTACCTATGTACAATTATTCACTTGCAAAAACCAGTTTTGTTTGGTTTTAACTCTCTCTTGTCATGTCACGTTAAATGTAGGCCCCAATCACACATGCACTTAGATACCAGTCCTTCAAACCTCACAGCAGTAAAGTTAAGCAAATGGGAAAATATCGTCAGGATCAGTGTGTGCAGTTAAGCATGTGCATAAGAGCTTGCAGCGGCCCTGATTCTGCAAGCTACTCCATCCGTGAAATGCCCCAGGAAGTGACTGGAGCGCCCTGCGGGTACATCCAAACAAAACAGTTTGTAAGATCGGAGTGACAGACCTAGGGTCCCATTTTCTGACAGAGACCTGGAATCACCATCATTTCTACACTTTGCTAATGCTTTTACTTAACATGTTTCCTTTTACCCCGTTCTCCATCATATGGGAATCCCTGATCTCTATAGGCCGGATGAAAGGGACTCCACCACCCTTCCTTCCAGTATGGGATCCTTGGTGTCTAGGTGCCTGGGTGAGAAGATTCCTCCCCACCGCAGGCACACCCACCTCAGAAAAAATAATGGAATCCTTAATTCCTGTGGAACTGGTGAGAGGAGATCCCCCCGCCCCACCCAATATGGGATCCCTTGTCTCTATAGGCTGAATAAAAGGGATTTTCCCCCCAAAATATGGGGGTGGACAAGGAGATTCCTATGGGGCTAAACAAAGGGGCTGGTCCCACTGGGGCTACAGGAGGGGGTTCCTGTGGGGCTAAACAAAGGGGCTGGCGCCACTGAGGCTGGAGGAGGGGGTTCCTGTGGGGCTTAAGAAAAGGGCTGGCCCCACGGGGGCTGGAGGAGGGGGCTGCTGTGGGGCTCCACAAGGGGCTGGCCCCACGGGGGGCTGGAGAGGGGGCTGCTGTGGGGCTCCACAAAGGGCTTGGCCCCACGGGGCTGGAGGAGGGGCTGCTGTGGGGCTCCACAAAGGGGCTGGCCCCACGGGGGCGGAGGAGGGGTTGCTGTGGGCGCCACAAAGGGCTGGAACCCACGGGGGCTGGGGAAGGGGGGTTGCTTGTGGGGCTCCAACAAAGGGGCTGCCCCACGGGGGCTACAGGAGGAGGTTCCTGTGGGGCTCCACAAAGGGGCTGGCCCCACGGGGGCTGGAGGAGGGGGTTGCTGTGGGGCTCCACAAAGGGGCTGGCCCCACGGGGGCTGGAGGAGGGGGCTGCTGTGGGGCTCCACAAAGGGGCTGGCCCCACGGGGGCTGGAGGAGGGGGGCTGCTGTGGGGCTCCACAAAGGGGCTGGCCCCACGGGGGCTGGAGGAGGGGGTTGCTGTGGGGCTCCACAAAGGGGCTGGACCCACGGGGGCTGGAGGAGGGGGCTGCTGTGGGGCTCCACAAAGGGGCTGGCCCCACGGGGGCTGGAGGAGGGGGCTGCTGTGGGGCTCCACAAAGGGGCTGGCCCCACGGGGGCTACAGGAGGAGGTTCCTGTGGGGCTCCACAAAGGGGCTGGCCCCCGGGACGGGGCTGGAGGAGGGAGGTGCTGTGGGGCTCCACCAAAGGGGCTGGCCCCACGGGGGCTAGGAGGAGGGGGCTGCTTGGGGGAGGCTCCACAAAGGGGCTCGGCCCCACGGGGGCTGGAGGCGGGGCTGCTGTGGGGCCTCCACAATGGGGGCTGGCCCCACGGGGGCTGGAGGAGGGGGTTGCTGTGGGGCTCCACAAAGGGGCTGGCCCCACGGGGGCTACAGGAGGAGGTTCCTGTGGGGCTCCACAAAGGGGCTGGCCCCACGGGGGCTGGAGGAGGGGGTTGCTGTGGGGCTCCACAAAGGGGCTGGCCCCACGGGGGCTGGAGGAGGCGGTTCCACGAAGGGGCTAGTGCCCCACCAGGGCCCGCGACGGGGCTCCTAGGCCCAGCGGCGCGGATTCCCCCGCCGCAGAGCCGCTCTGTGCTGTGGGGGCAGCGGCCCCTGCCGGCCGAGCGGGGAACGGCGTCTCCTCAGCAGCCGGCGCCGCAGCGGGCGGGTGTCGGTGCCACGGTGTCTGTCGGGGAGGGAGCGGAGGAGGCTGCCGGGCTGCGCCCCTCGCCCGATCCCCGCGGCCAGGCCCCCGCATGCAGCCCTCACCCTGGAGCGGAGGCGGCGGATCGAGGAGCTCTCGCGATCCTCCCGGCAGCGGCTGCTGCAGTCCAGGGACAGGATGTTCTCCAAGCTCACCTCCATCCTGCAGCACGCCGTGGAGGCGGTAAGGCCGCCGGCCGGCCCGGCCACGCCACACCGGGGATCCAGCTGCGGCCTAGTCGAGGAGCGGGGCCGCCTGGGGGGACGCGCTCGCTGAGTGCCCCGCGGCTCCCGCTGCCGGGGAGGGAGGTGACAGAGCTGGGGGCGAGATCCCCATTGTCCCGCTTCGTGGGCCTCTCCCCGCCACCCCCTTTCCCCCAGGGCAGAGCGGCGAAGGATGGGGTAGCTGCCTGTAGCGGCCCCGGGCGGTTGAATGGGGACCGATGTTATCCGCACTCGCCCCTGGCCCTTCCCCGGGGACGGGGTGAATTTACCCTCCCCACCGCGGGAGGCGACAAGGGGGCAGCTGAGGGCAGCCAGGACACGCTAGGCCCGTTGAGAGCGAGCCCCCGGGGTCACTGGCATAGCCCCCTTGTCCCCGGCAGCCAGCGGGGAGAGGCGAAGATCTCTCTCTCGGGCCTCGGAGACGGGCTGAGAAATTCCCCAGAGGCCCAGCCACCGGTAGCGTTGTCGATAATAACCCCACCCCACCCCCGTTAGCCCAGGCGGAGAAGTAGAGGTGCATCTTCCCCCGCACTTAAGGGATTTTAGAGCCAGTGTGGAGCAGTCACTGACCAGTATTCACATTAATAGCTCCCCTTTTTTTTGCCCCAAGGCAGAGGTGAGGATGCCTTTAGGAGGGGGGGTTGTTAGTTATTGTTTCTGAGTGCCTAAAAACATGCTAAAAGAAAAGGAGTACTTGTGGCACCTTAGAGACTAACAAATTTATTAGAGCATAAGCTTTTGTGAGCTACAGGAAATGCATCCGATGAAGTGAGCTGTAGCTCGCGAAAGCTTATGCTCTAATAAATTTGTTAGTCTCTAAGGTGCCGCAAGTACTCCTTTTTCTTTTTGCGAATACAGACTAACACGGCTGCTACTCTGAAACCTAAAAACATGCTGGGTGCTTTGCAGACCCAAGTAAACTTACAGCTGGGTTAGGGGAGCTGTCCCAGATTTTCTTGGTCAGTGCGGTGGTGTAGCAGTGTCAGGGTCTCTCTTTGGTTCCCTGCACAGTTCACAACCTCCAGAAATTCTGCTTTTTAATACATAAACTTTTTGTTTTAAATGTGTTGACTGAAAAATCAAACTGGATTTCTACCAGGCTAAGTCAATTGCATAACCTCCAAAAAGGCTGCATTTTGGGAAGTTGAGTAGCAGGGCCCATTTCTCAACTTGCTGCTTTTGCAGACTATGTAACTATGATTTGTTTGTCAGGATGGCTTTATTTTATCTTCGCTATTTGCATGTTGCATTTGCTTTTCACAAGATCCAGATTTTTTAAATTAGTTTATGAATTTGCATAGCTTTTCTCACTGACCTGTAAGTCTTGATTTGTCTTTCTTAACTGTTATTTTTTATTTATCTCTGAAAAGTGTTTTGAGATAAGGGACTTCCTATGCTATATTGACAACTCTATGAAACCTGTAAGGCCCTGATCCTGCAAACGCTTATACACATACTCGGATTTAAGCACCTGAGTAGTCCCATGACTTCAGTGGGCATAAGTGTTTGCAAGATTGGAGCTTGAAACACTACAGCCTTAGTTTAGATGTTAAAGATGGGCAATGAAATGGTAGGAATAATCATAAAGTTTATTAAAGTAACCCTTAAAATGTTCTTAGAGATAAAAACTGGTCTGCCTTAAAGTTGTTAATACCTGATGGGAGATACACATTCAGATGTTAACTTAAGCTGTGATCCTTCAAAATTTTACACACATGCTTAGCTTTATGCATGTGAGTACTCACATTGATTTCAATAGGACTGGTCACGTGTAAAAATAGGCTCATGTTTGTTTTCAAGATCATCTTCTTACTGAGGTTATTGTTTTTAAAACTATAAAACCACCAATGACTGAAGTTTTTTAAAAAGATGGTGATTTCAGTGAAAACACTGTGTTGGTGACCTGTACAAATACCATAATAAATAGAAGATTTATGTAGGACCAACAAATATTGGGTGCATGAGCCTGGAAACGGTATTCATGTGAGCAGTTTCATTGTCTTCAGTGGAACTACTTAAGTGAGTAAGGGTGGCAGGATTGGGTGAAAGACTTCTATTCTTGCTGGCTCTGCAATGAAAGTTAACTAATAAATATTAATTCCCAGAACTGGGCTTACTTGATTGTTTACTTATTTGTGTGCCCATATAATCAAAAGTACCTATGTTCATTTTAGGGCCACAGGAAATACTAAGAAAAATCAATATGCCTATCAGTAAAGATATTAAAAGATATTATAAGCAATTAGAGGGTAAAACAATAAAAATAAATTAAATGTTAAAAAAATGGGACGCATGTAATTTTGTGACTGCTGTAAACCAAAACGCTCACCTCTTGGTATCCTGTTTACAAGTTGAAGTCGTCATCCTCTATCTCTTAGTCTTATGAGTAAGCTCAACAAGTATTGTGGGGCTACTCACAGTAGTAAGTACTATGTTCAGTAGTATTTTCATGATTAGGATATAAATAGCAAGAATTATAATGGTAAGAGCAAAACATGAACTCACAAAAGTGAGAGGATACTGAGCATGGCTACAATTTTCTTTTTGAGAGGTGTGTGGTACAGTATTCTAACCACAGTACTGAGACCAGAAACTTCTAATTTCTAATCCCAGTTGTTACTCCTTTGTGGTCTTAGTGCAGTGTATCCTGGAAGTCAATAAATCCTGTCCTATTTCAGATCCAGCAGGTGGGAAGGAAAGTTAGCTGGCTCCAGAGCAGTTTAAAATCACCTTCTATTTGTAAGGGCTATAGCAGTGGTTCCCAAACTGGGGTTCACAAACCCCTGGGGGTTCGCAGAATGTTAGTTACAGGGGGTTTGCCAGAAAAATTTCACTAATGGCGGCCAGAGGATCCCGGGCATTGGAGGCAGCAGGTGGGTCAGCCCGTGGCCCAGGGAGAGCGGGACAGGGCAGTTGGGGCTGACAGCCCGAGCCCTGTCCCCATGAGCGGGAGAGCCAGCAGCCCAAAACCCAGCACACCACGCAGGGCTGGCAGCCCAAGCCCCAGGAAGAGTGGGGCAGGGCAGTTGGGGCTGGCAGTCCGAGCCCTGGCAGTCAGTGGGACCTGCAGCCCAAGCTCAGTGGAGCTCAGTTGACCAGAATGGTCAACGGGGTCCAGCAGCAGGAGCCCCATGGAGTGCGGAGGAAATTTAAACTTAAATCCCTGGATATATTCATTTTTAGGAGGGGGTTCATGAGATTTCACAATTTAGTGAAAGAGGTTCGTGGGCTGTTAAAGTTTGGGAACCACTGGTGTATAAAAACAGGATTTTCGGAACACGTTGGAGCACTCGTGCCTTATCCTGCCTGTGGAAGTGATCCATGCCTGATGCTACAGAGGCAAATGTTCTCTACTTTACCAGTAAAGTTCATAGGTACATTCTACAGTATGGTGGAGAGGGATAATGCTTTCCTGACCCCTTCAGGCATGCAGTTTTATTCACTTTCGTAATGCTCCTGTCCTCCCCTCTAAGTACAGATGAAGTGAGCTGTAGCTCACGAAAGCTTATGCTCTAATAAATTTGTTAGTCTCTAAGGTGCCACAAGTACTCCTTTTCTTTTTGTTACAGGTTTGTTACAAACAGATGTTTTTACCCTGCTGTTAGACAGATGTGCTCCCTACCAGTGTATTTGTGTCTGACTAATCCAAAGAGTGTTGGATCTTCAAGGCTGCCAAGAAGTGAATGACAATGCACAGCAAAAGGGGTTTCAAGTTGTTGGTTTTTAGCTCTCTTTTTCCCCCTATACTCCTCACTTCTGTTTTCATAGAAAGAAATTGAATCTCGGTGGGATTCTTGGTCTGTGTTCGAACAAATATGTGCTCCATTGTTTGGTCCAGATTATGTCAAGATTGATTCTGCAAATTGCTACGGGCTTGTCTGCACTTAAAATGCTAGGTTTCAGAGTAGCAGCCGTGTTAGTCTGTATTCGCAAAAAGAAAAGGAGTACTTGTGGCACCTTAGCGACTAACAAATTTATTTGAGCATAAGCTTTCGTGAGCTACAGCTGTACCTCTGAAGCTGCACCACTGTAGCGCTTCAGTGACAACACTATCTGTGCCAACGTGAGGAGCTCTCTGTCAGCGATGGTAAACCACCTCACTGAGAGGTAGTAGCTAGCTTGATGGGAGAATTCTCCAGTACTGTCTACACTGAGGGTTAGGCTGATTTTTTTTCAGACCCCTGAGCGACACTAATTTCCTCATGTAGACCAGGCCTAAGCTTTTTAAATACTAACCTTTGGGGCTTTTAAGAGATATTTACGTGTAGAAAATCATAAACTTTGAGCATTTGGAATAGCTCTCAATTTCTCTTCAAAGCAGGATAATTCTGTATCATTATATAGCTGATTGGCAATAACAATAGGTGTTAGCTGCTCCTATGGTCTGTAAATTCTTACTAAATCTCTCTAGATGCTTATCTCACAGTTGTACCTTATTACAAAGATACCTGATTTGTTTTAACTTTTTCTGTTATTGTCATGACAGGTTCCTTCTAGCCCAAACTAACTTTAACGAATGACTAGGCTTTTCTTTTAAAGAATCACTTAACCTTGCTTATACTGCCCTGAATCCTTACCTTCATCTGTATAAGTACTCAGAGCGAGGTGTTGTCTACTTGATTAGATATAATATAATAACTCGTGTTTTTGAGAGCAGATCAGACTAAACCCTCCCATTATAATTTCTTAATAATTTACCAAGGACTGTGGTGGAGTCTCTATCGCTGATAATTTTTAAATCAAGTCTGGATTTTTTTAAAGGTACACAGGAAACATGCAGAGAAGTCGTATGGCCTGTGTTATTTAGGTCAGGCTAGAATCTATATGATTACAATAGTCCCTTCCAGTCTTATAATCTATGAATAAAATAAGAAAGTAGAAAAGCTTATTACTATTTCTAATGGTGACAGCTATAAGCTAAACTTCTGATCCTGCAAATATTTATACACGTGCTGAACTTTACACCTGAAGTCAATGGCCTCCTATAAACTAGTGGGTGGTTTCACTAACCAGAGAAGGGAAATAAAGCTACACACACACTTTTTAAGGCCCTTTCCTCAATGCAAGTTTTATTATCCACCAAGCAGTCACAGATCAAAAGCAAATCAAATGAAAATACTGGGCAATAATCCCCAGAGACTTTCCCTGTTTCAGCCATTAGGGAGGGAAGAGGAACCACCCTTCGCATCCCATTAAGGCCCCTTTGCCGTAACTTCCCCTTCCTTTTCACTTTGTGCTCAGCTCCCATGAGATCTCCCAGAATCTGTTAACGGTTCAGAAGGTTAACTCCTACCGTGTACATTGACTTGGCCGAATGGCACTGAAGGGAAAACCCTGATCTCAGTCTTTGTGGCCCACCACTAGTCAGGTTGTAAGATAGCTGGGAGGTAGCCTTCCAAGGTCCTGAATGTATGAAAAATGTTACAGCAAATATTTATAAAATCTGTGAAGGAAATCTGTATGAATGTTGTCCTGAGACTTTACATGGTTTTGTTTTGTTTTTTTTTCCAACAAGTCACAATTTTTTATTTTTTGAGAGTTGTATGTTGGGCAGATTTTATACTTAGCAGTCGCCCCAAGGATCTGTAATTCCCATTAGATTGAAAGTACTAATTTTGGAGGGATATTTGGGTGGGATTGGGTCATAGAATCATAGAATATCAGGGTTGAAAGGGACCTCAGGAGGTCATCTAGTCCAACCCCCTGCTCAAAGCAAGACCAATCCCCAACTAAATATTCCCAGCCAGGGCTTTGTCAAGCCTGACCCTTAAAAACTTCTAAGGAAGGGGATTCCACCACCTCCCTAGGTAACGCATTCCCTCCTAGTGAAAAAGGTTTTCCTAATATCCAACCTAAACCTCCCCCATTGCAACTTGAGATCATTACTCCTCGTTCTTTCATCCGCCACCACTGACAACAGTCTAGATCCATCCTCTTTGGAACCCCCTTTCAGGTAGTTGAAAGCAGCTATCAAATCCCCCCCTCATTCTTCTCTTCCACAGACTAAACAATCCCAGTTCCCTCAGCCTCTCCTCATAAGTCATGTGTTCCAGTCCCCTAATCATTTTTGTTGCCCTCTGCTGGACGTTTTCTAATTTTTCCACCTCCTTCTTGTAGTGTGGGGCCCAAAAGTGGACACAGTACTCCAAATGAGGCCTCACCAATGTTGAATAGAGGGGAACGATCACGTCCCTCGATCTGCTGGCAATGCCCCTACTTATACAGCCCAAAATTGGCCGCCTTGGCAACAAGGGCACACTGTTGACTCATATCCAGCTTCTCGTCCACTGTAAACCGTAGGTCCTTTTCTGCAGAACTGCTGCCTAGCCATTCGGTCCCTAGTCTGTAGCGGTGCATGGGATTCTTCTGTCCTAAGTACAGGACTCTGCACTTGTCCTTGTTGAACCTCATCAGACTTCTTTTGGCCCAATCCTCTAACTCGACTAGGGCCCTCTTTATCCTTCCCTAGCCTCCACCATATCTACCTTTCCTCCCAGTTTTGTGACCTGCAAACTTGCTAAGGGTGCAATCCACACCACCCTCCAGATCATTAAGGAAGATATTGAACAAAACTCGGCCTGAGGACCGACCCTTGGGGCACTCCAACCGGCTGCCAACCGGCTGCCAACAAGACATGGAGCCATTGATCGCTACCCGTTGAGCCCAACAATCTAGCCAGCTTTCTATCCACCTTATAGTCCATTATAGTCCAGCCCATACTTCTTTAACTTACTGGCAAGAATACTGTGGGAGACTGTGTCAAAAGCTTTGCTAAAGTCACGGAACAACACGTCCACTGCTTTCCCCTCATCCACAGAGCCAGTTATCTCGGCATAAAAGGCAATTAGATTAGTCAGGCATGACTTGCCCTTGATGAATCCATGCTGACTGTTCCTGAGCACTTTCCTCTCCTCTAAGTGCTTGAGAATTGATTCCTTGAGGACCTGCTCCATGATTTTTCCAGGGACTGAGGTGAGGCTGCCTGGCCTGTAGTTCCCCAGATCCTCCTCCTTCCCTTTTTTAAAGATGGGCACTACATTAGCCTTTTTCCAGTCGTCCGGGACCTCCCCCGACCGCCATGAGTTTTCAAAGATAATGGCCAATGGCTCTGCAATCACATCCGCCAACTCCTTTAGCACTCTTGGATGCACTCTTGGACGTGTAAAGTTCAGCATGCATCCGGCCTCATGGACTTGTGCTCATCCAGCTTTTCTAAATAGTCCCAAACCACTTCTCTCTCCACAGAGGGCTGGTCACCTCCTCCCCATGCCGTGCTGCCCAGTGCAGCAGTCTGGGAGCTGACCTTGTTCATGAATAAAGTATCCAGAAAGGAGCTGGTCGGTGGTGTGTTTCAAAGCTCATGGAGCAAACTAGAGCATGGGCTCGTCAGCGAAGCGTTGGCTACTGGAGCGGGTGACCAGAGGCAATTGCCAGTCACTGCCAACTATAGTGGGCGGCTTTAGCAGTTCTGTTTATTGTGTTTCAGCCATCCGAGCTAGGAACACATACATCATTTTTTTTTTTATAATTGGGATTTAAACATTTTTGCTGAAGGCCGAAAGCTTTTCTTTGTGTAATTGAGGACTAAGAATTGGTCATGACCCATGGAAATTTAATTAAACTTTAATTAAAATGGCTGAATATAATAAACTTACAATAAGATTATTTCCATGGGTTAAATATAACTGAGATGAGTAAATACATATATCCCTTTTTTGCCTATAACTTTAAGGTGACTCCTTCGTATGTGGTAGCTGATTAGTAAACTTTGAATTGTGTTTGGTCTTGGTACAGATCCTAGAAGACAAATATCAATGCTTTTAGAAAAAAAATCATTCTTCAGATTGGCAGTAGTAATGCCCTGTTAGTTTCATTGGGTAGATGACAATTAGCTGTGGAGATTGAACTACCTTTTCACCCTTATGGGTGATCCCTTCCTATCAGGGTTAAAGCATATTCTCAGGAATCTTGCACTTCTGCTAGTTCTGTACTTGTTGTGTAGATGAACACAATTTCTACTAGTATAACTATTACAGTTGTGTGTGTGTGTGTGTGTGTGTGTGTGTTTGTGTTTGTTTTTTTAAATAAAATAAACATATCAATACAAAATCTGTGTGCATACCAGGCCCTAGGTCAGGGATGGGCAAACTTTTTGGCCTAAGGGCCACATCGGGTTTCTGAAATTGTATGGAGGGCTGGTTAGGGGAGGCTGTGCCTCCCCAAACAGCCAGGCTTGCCCCCTGACGGCTCCCCCCGGGACACCTGCCCCATCCAACCCCCCCATTCCCTGTCCCCTGACTGCTCCCCGCCACCCCATCCAACCCCTCCTCTCATTCCTGACTGCCCCCTGGGACTCTTGCCCCATCCAACTACCCCTTCTCCCTGACTGCCCCTGGGACCCCTGCCCCTGACTGCCCCCTGCCCTCTGACCACCCCGACCCCCGATATTTCTTAATTTAATACGATTCCTAAAATTAAGATACATATATTCAGTAATTGAAATTCTGAATACTTATGTCCACACACCAACCCCCTGACCACCACCCCGAACTCCCCTGACCCCTTACCGCGCTGCCTGCAGTGCTGGCAGCGCTTCAGCTGCGCCGCCAAGAGCACCAGGACAGGCAGCTGTGCCGCCCAGCTGGAGCCAGCCACGCTACCGCGCAGCACAGAGCACTGGATGGCTCTGCAGCTGCGCTTCCCGGCAAGAGTTCGCAGCCCCGCTACCCAGAGCACTGCACTGGCGGCGCAGTGAGCTGAGGCTGTGGGGGAGGGGCCAGGAGCTCAGGGGCTGGGCAGGAGGGTCCCGTGGGCTGGATGTGGCCCGCGGGCCGTAGTTTGCCCACCTCTGCCCTAGGTTATATCAGGGGTAAAAAAAAATTATGTAGACGAGCCCTTGGTCTAGGGCTGTCCTTGAGGCACTTTTCACCACCACTAAATCCTCTCTAGCCTAAGAGAAGAAAAATACTTTCTTTCGGTTTGCTGTCTGCTTCTGAAGAAGTAATTAGTTAGTAGAGGAGTTTCACTCCATCAAATACCCTCCTTTCCTACTCAGCCTGTTGTTTTTCTTCCTCTCAGTCTCTTATATTTTATAAGATTAAACCATTTTTCAGGGATTTCAAGAGCACGTAGGCCAGGGGCAGGCAAACTTTTTGGCCTGAGGGCCGCATCAGGTTTTGGAAATTGTATGGATGGCCGGTTCCAGGGGGCTGTGCCTCCCCAAACAGCCAGGCATGGCCTGGTCCCTGCCCCCCTGCTTCTCACCCCCTGATGGCCCCCCAGGAACCCCTAACCGCCCCCAGAACCCCTGCCCTGACTGCTCCCCGCTGCCCCATCCAACCCCTCCTCATTCCTATCTGCCCCCCTGGGACCCCGCCCCATCCAACCACCCCTGCTCCCTGTCCCCTGACTACCCCTGGAACCCCTGCCTCGGACTGTCCCCCACCGCCCCATCCAACCCCCCCTCCTTCCTGACTGCCCTTCCGGGACCCCTGCCCCCATTCAACCCCCCTGATCCCCGCCCTCTGCCCGCCCCGACCCCTGACCACCACCCCAAACTCCCCTGCCCTCCCCTGCTCCCTGTCCCCTTGCCGTGCTGCCTGGAGCACTGGTGGCTGGCGGCGTTATAGCCGCGCTGCCTCGGCTGGAGCCAGCCACGCACTGCGCAGCACAGAGCACCGGGTCAGGCCGGGCTCTGCAGCTGCGCTGCCCCAGGAGCTTACCCCGCCCCCCAGAGCATTGTGCCAGTGGCACAGTGAGCTGATGCTGCGGCGGAGGGGACGGGGGCTAGCCTCCTGGGCTGGGAGTCAGGGGCCGGGCAGGAGGGTCCCGCGGGCCATAGTTTGCCCACATCTGATGTAGGCTGAGGAAGCAATCCTGCAGTCCTCAATCAGCAAAACTCAGTGAGGCCAATAAGAATTTTAATTGAGTAAGAACAGCAGGATCTAACCCTGAATTACCTTTTCACCTCTAAGAGCAGTCCCCTGAGGGCTGTGTTGAGGCAATTTGTTGGGGGAGAGGCAATGTCTGGGAAGCTTCTGACTGCTGCTGCTCTGTGGATAAATTATTGTCAGTGTTGGAAATTTGAAATCCTCAGTCTGACACTGGCTTTCAGAAACACCTAATTCACCTATGACAGGTTTCAGAGTAGCAGCCGTGTTAGTCTGTATTCGCAAAAAGAAAAGGAGTACTTGTGGCACCTTAGAGACTAACAAATTTATTAGAGCATAAGCTTTCGTCACGAAAGCTTATGCTCTAATAAATTTGTTAGTCTCTAAGGTGCCACAAGTACTCCTTTTCTTTTTAGTAAAATAAATGTTCTGCTCAATGAAAGACTTTCAGATGCCTTTTTTTTTTTTTTTGCCTCATGACATTTGGTGCACTAAAATGTTATGAGGTAAAATGTAACGTCAGTCCCCAGAATAGCCTTGGGGGAACAGAAGAGCAGTCAGATAGCAGAGAATGGATAAATGGTGTGTAAATTTGATTGCTTAGTTGACATTTGGGAGTGAGTGTCCCAACGCTGATATGGGCATAGTTAGCCACCATGCACAGTTACTTTTGAATGTCTTTCATTTCAAAGTCCTGTGTACAAAAGGTCAGTAATATTAAGAACTCCACTTTCCTTCAGCACATGATGTGCTGTTCATATATTGGATTTTGCGTTTTAAGCCAAGATAAACGTAAACTTCATTAACTAGAGAAAAACGATGGATGTATAAAATTTTCAAGGGTATGCAAAGGTTTGAGAGCCCTCCTTTCCCATTGGCTTATTGGGATTTGAGGCGACTCAAGCCCCAAAAGGGGAAAATTGGAAGAAATGTTTTATGGTTTGAAGCCTCAAATTTGAAATATCTAGACATGAAGAATCACAGATTCCAAATCCCCCTGGAGTGACAGCTCTTGCGTCTTCTAAGAGGAATATACTGAGCCATGGAGTTTGGTCCTTTCCAGTAAGGATGACCTTTCCTCCCATTATTGTGCAGCATTCTACCCAGTGATTATCCAGCTGGCTGCTGCATCCTGGCCTCTGGAATGGCTGCATTGCATGTGTGGGTGAATTGTTCTGGCGCTCTTTCCTAAGAAGAATTCTGTGTAATAAAATAAAATAGAGCCCAAGATTGATATGTAGAAGGTCTTGAGATTTTTGTTATAGGAGGTTCTTTTCTAGTTGTGAATAGCTGTGAATGCCATGTCTTATGTTTGGGCCCACCAGCTGTGCTCCACCAAGCAATTATTGGCAATCCATAGAGAGCTGGGTGGCCATGATACTGGCTTTCCTTGTCTTCAGCTGCTCTTTTGAAGTGCCCAGTCTCTTAATTGCAAAGAAGAACCAGGAAGGCTATAAAAATAGCTGGAAACCAGAAGGAGTCCTCAACCTGTAAATGAAAGGGGACCTCTTTCAGGGGCGGGAGCTCCTAGCAGTCAATGAGAGAGGAATGTCCTGGGGAGAAATGAGGGAAGCAGCTGGCCAGTGTAAGCAGGGGAGCAGAGGGAGAGAGTGGGAAGGGGAGGTGATATGAAGCAAAGGAGTGTGATTAACTTTCTTCTTAAAGGACAAAACACTTATATATAAATAGTTGGAAAGTACTTTCCTATGTAAGCAATTCCTTTAGTTGCCGAAGTATGTTGTAAAATCACAAATGGGTGTACAGGTGTTCATGAGACAATCTCACTGATAAGATGTGGTCCATGTATGAACAATTTTAGAGCCACTGCTTAGGGAATAAGGATAGAGTCTCCTTCAGTCATGTAGGAAATATATTTTGATCATTTCTAACCACTTAGGGTTTTTTGTTTTGTTTTGTTTCCATAGCTTGCGCCATCCCTTCCGTTGCAAGAAGATTTTGTTTACCACTGGAAAGCAATTACCCATTATTACATAGAGACCTCAGGTAAGAGAACTTTTTTTGCATCTTCACTATGGAAAGAGGCAAACTGGAACTACCTCAGTGCTGTTTAAAAGTGAAGATTGGGAAATAGCAAAACTGTTTTCATTAAGTAAGTTCCTCTTTCTTTTTCTAAAGTAACAAAAAACATTTGTTTTAAAATATCCTTTATCTTTGATTTACCCTTGACAAAGCACCTTGATAGAGGGTGAACAACAGCGGATGTAATGCCTCATTCCCTGTGCACCTTGTTGAGAATTGTACCTTTTAAGGTCAGACCTAATTTCTGGCTTCACCTGTTCAGTTCACTCTAAACACACATCTGCAGAAATGTAATCCTTCTGATAACTCTTCTCATTTCTGTTGCATTGCCTGTTTTCCTTTTCTTTCCAAGGTTTTACCACGTCTTCACAAAATAACTTTGCAGTCATGTACACTTGAACGATCATTTCTGATGCCAGTCAGACTTTCATACAATGCTCAGTACTGGGCATCTTTCTGTATTTTATCTTTTTTTAATTTTTTTCTCAGATTTTCTCTCCTTAATATATTTTGAGACTGCAACTGTGAAAGTTCTTACAGATTTCATCCATGTTTGACAGAATCAAATCAAAGTTAATTAAAACTGTAGTGTCTGCCTTCTGCTCTTCTTCATTTAATTTAAAAGCTGGCTGTTCAGTTGAATTATGGCTGTATTTGCTTAATGTAAATCACATTTCCACCATTCCAACAAATACATAAATAATTGTCCTCCTAATCACTCGTTCTAGTCTGTTGTCTTTAAAGACAAATATCACCATGCCCTATGTACTCTTATCTCTGCATGCCTATTAGAGTGGCTATTAAATGTTGTGTTCACATCCTCAGACTTCTGATTTCTTGTTTAAATCAATATGTACTCTTAAGAGCTGAAACTTGAGTCTGCGGGCCTTGGGCCTTGGACATGCTTTGTGGTGCCTCCTAGGATGAAACTGATGAGATGATATGTGGAAACTGACATATAAGTGTGTGTGGTGCAAAATAAAAATAAATTCAGCTTTGGCTTCTGTACTAAATACTTATTTGCAAAAAACCCAAGCTTTTATTCTTGCTGCTACCTCTCCCTCACCACCACCTTACCCCCAAATGAAAATCTGCAAAAAGATCTTGAAAACTATGTGTTTGGATATGCTACCTTTGAAATCAATGGAAATTTTACCTTTACTTCAGTGGGAGCAGGATTAGGTGTTAGAAGCCGTACTTCAACAAGTCAGTCTAAGTTAACTGGTGACAGAGAGAGAACTGAAATTGCCCTGATGTGGCAATTCTCTTCTGTGACCTTGTTTCCTTTTGCATTCAAATGACCATTACAGTATTTTTAAGTTATTGCATAAGAAGAAATGACTAATTCCACACTGGGTTAGTTGTCCAATTAAAATATGGCAAAATAAAAATTTGTTTCTAAATTCCTAGAAACACACCAGTGCCATACAACACCTTGGGTTAATGCCTGTTCTCAGTTACACTAGTGCAAATTCAAAGTAACTCCATGGCCTTCAGTGTAACTGAGATCAAAATCTGGCTCTTTTCCTTTATAGAGATCTATGAACTGAACTGTACTCTGAAATTTGAATAAAACAATACACAGTCTTAACAAAGACGATGCAATAGTCATACTTAAGAATTTTTTAAAAAATTGAACTGAGCTTGAAGTTTGAATATACATTATTTGTGAGATTAAAAAAAAATAGAGTTCTCTCTGTCTCTCACTCTTGAAGGAATTGTTCAAGTGGAAACGAAGTAGATTCTGGATGCTGTCCACAGATTCCAGTCTTGGATTGTTTTGGGGCCATCTGATTAGTACAGTCTCAGAAATTTAGTATTCCAGACTTTTTTTTTCACATTAAGGTTAAACTTCTCCATAATGTATCTAGTAGTCCACATTTTCAAAAGTGACCAGTAATGCTTTGTATCTATTTTGAGATACCTTAAAGAGACCTGATTTTCAGAGGCACATGCTCAACCCTCTGCCAAAATCAGGCCCCTTTAAAGTGTCTCGGGTTAGGCATTCAAAATCTGTTTCCCTTCTGAAAATTTGGGCCAGCATATTTATGTAGATGTGAATTATCCAATTAATACTCTCTTTACAGCTCACTGACTGTGTTGTAACAATTTTTTCAGAGGGCTTTTTTAATAGTTATTTTGAATCATGGCCATGTTTTAAACCAAAGGTTTATAATTGAACTCAAAGGAAAAGGAAAATTTGGTTTTTATTTTTATCATTTTAACTGAATATTTTTTATTTAGATGACAAAGCTCCTGTGACTGATACCAACATTCCTTCTCACCTGGAGCAGATGTTGGATATTCTAGTTCAAGAAGAAAATGAGAGGGAATCGGGAGAGACAGGGCCTTGTATGGAATATTTGCTACATCACAAGATCTTGGAGACATTGTACACACTAGGGAAAGCTGATGTAAGTACATCTCAGGTGGTGGGCAAGAGCCTCATCCTTTGAGACTTAGGACCTTCAGTCCCATTAGAATTATGTCAGTTGAGGATGGTCAACACCTGGCAGGATAAGACCCGTAAACGCTATGAAATCTTGCTGCTGATGGTTTGTTTCACATTACCCAAGAATGTTGCTGGAGTTCCAAAGTAACATGAGCAAATGAGTGGTCATTCAAGTTGGCCAAAGTGAAGTAGTATGGTCCATTGGTTAGAGCACAGGACCTGGGAGTTGGGAAACCTTGACTATGTGACCTTGAGCAAGAAGTCACTTTGGCTCTCTGCCTGAGTTTTCCCACCTGTATATGGGGATAATAATACTCACTCTCCTTTGTACAGCATTTTGCTTGGGTGACAGATGATTTATTAAGTTTTGTTGTTTGTTTTCCTGAAAACAGTTATGTAGATTACAGAAGCATGCTGTCCCTGATTTAGTGCTCTGAGCTGCAAAAGGAATTCAAATTACCCTCCATAAAACAGTCTCTCGGGCACTGTGCTCTTTAGATAACTTAATAAAGCAGAGAGAGGTATGGGTGAGATTCCATATGGCATCTCAAGTCCTTTTTGCTCTGCTCTGGTGGTGCAAAGGGGATTTAAAGCTGCCTTACGGCACCACCTCAGGTTTTCCCAAACTGTATTCCCACCTCTGCGGTCCCCTCCCCACCACAGGGCGTGCGACCAGAGAGCTCTCGCAGTCCTGGCTGGTGGAACAGCCTCTTTAGGGATGTAGCATGAGATAATCCAGCCCTGAGTCTACTCTAATTTGTGCCAATCTAGTTTGGTGGCTTACAGCCCCCACAACTGGAAGGGTGTAGGGGACTGAAGGGTGAATAAAGCCACCTGTGCTCTATGCCCCATTCTGAGTCATGCTATACTGCAATTGGCAGCTTGGCCCTATATATTAAAAAAGCCTTTTCAACTTCCTAAAGTTCTGAATTGCATGGGACCAATATTTTATTTTAACTGTAGAGAACTGGATGGCTCAGGACTATCAGTTAGATGGTGATAGCACATAATTAGTATTTTAATTAATGTTTGTACAGTTTCATCTTTTACATACTCTAGTAACCTTAGAGTCTTTCCCATCTATGTCACTGGTACAAACCTAGCCCAGGTCAGTATTGACCACTTGGTGTTAAGTTTTCATGGCTATTCTGTGGCCTGTGTGAAGTGTGTTTTGGGATCTCAGTCCATTTCCCAGTAACAGGAAATGTCCTCAAAACTGTTGGTGCCATTCTTGGCAGCCTTATCTACTGAAAGGCCAAGGATTGACTGCATCATGGAGACCCAATTACTCTTTCATCCCTCATGGTAGTACCTTCATGTCATTGGGGAAGTCCATCAGTTGGACAATGTAAGAACTTTCTCTCCTGCTGCCTGTTCTGAGGATAAATAGAGCACTTCATTCACCAGGGTTGTCAGTCTTGCACCTTTCACACATTCACTTGATGTTTCTTGTCTTGTCTGGCTGGTTCTAATGTATAAAGATAGTTTTCAGTTTCTCTGAGCCTGGGGGACAGCAATCTCTTCCTTCTGGGACCACCTTTCTCCCAATATTCCTATCATTGTGGCATCTGTCTTGCAGCCTGGTTAATGAGGTGCCATAATACATAACATGGCTGGGGTATTTAATTAGCAGTGTATTTATTAGAAATATAGTTGGTTTGATACAACTACAAACTCTGTGAAGAAAACATGATGCAGTTGAGCTGTGTGAAATGCAAAACTGGCAAAGTGCTTTTAAGAGTCAAGAGAAGTCATTACATTTACAAAAATATGTCTGCACAAGTGAGTCTTGGACAGCATGTCATTTATACATTACCATTTGTGAATTACCATTCATACTTCACCATGTGTGGACTAGTTGACCTTTTGAGGTCCCTTTCAGCCCCTACAATTCTGTGATTCAGTACACCTGAAATAAATATGTGGTTCAATGTGTGCACGGTGTTGCAGTTAACTCCAGTTAGGGAATACTCTCACTTTGTTCTGACTACGGTATGTCTACACAGCAGCTGGGAGGAGTAATTCCCATCTTGAGTAGACATACATATGCTAGTTCTGCTTGAGCTAGCACCCACAAATAGCAGTGTGGCCACAGCAGCTCAGAGTAGCCATCTGAATACAATCCTGTCTGACCTCCTGTGTACATACAGAGGCGGCTAATCTAAGCTCCATGGTCACACTGCTGTTTTTAGGCGCTAGCTTGAGCAGAGTTACTACATGTATGTCTAAACCCAAGCTGCAAATCACACCTCCCAGCTGCTATGTAGACATACCCTTAGGCTTGTTACATTTTTTTCTACCATCACGGTATGGCTCCACTAGACTTTTTTAACTCAAGTTAATTGATTGTCTGTTAACTAACTAAAGTTAACATGCTTGGACAAGCTACTATGAATACACCACAAATATTAGGGATTTACTTTAGGCTGAGCCCTTGGGTAGATTACAGGCATTTTTGTCCTGGAACAAACATTTGTGGAGTGTTCAGATTAGCATGTACAAGAGTGCTAGGTAATTCAAGCTACCTAGCAGTCAGTTAACTCAAATTTTAAAAAAATCCTCTCATGTAGACAAACCCTTAGTAGGGTGTTAAGTGTGATGATTTTACTTGCAGTAGAGCTGTACCTAAGTTGTTGATTATGATGCTGGGCTTCTGTAGTGGCATAAACCTTCCCACAACCCACTCTCTGTGTTCTGCTATATGACTGAGTTGGCTAGGCATATGCTCTTAGATGTTAAAATTATCAAGTTTTGTGAAAATAAATATAATTTAAAAGCATGCATTCAATTAATTAATGTAAAGGGTGTGTTTTTTTTTAATAAAATAAAGCATGTATAATTAGGTCTTGCTAACATTTTCAGTTGTTTTTGATCAACTATTTAAATTGATCTGTTTATTTATGATAAAGCTGTTCAAAAGGATGTTAATCATATTTCAATTTAATCTCAGCTGTTTTGGATGATCAGTTTGTATGTTGTTTATTTCATCATTATTCTATTTCTGTTGTGATCTAGTGTCCTCCCGGAATGAAACAGCAAGTTTTGTCTTTCTATACCAAACTTCTCGGAAGAATTCGACAACCTCTTCTCCCACATATAAATGTATATAAACCAGTGCAGGTACAGTTCAGGTTTCAAACAAACATTTATTTGTGTATGACAGGCTTTTTGGATGTCAAATGTAATGGTTTCTCTCTTGTGTGGGGTTTCTGTTTGGGGTTTTTTGTTTTGTTTTTAATCACCCAGTGCAATAACAAATTACTGATTGGGACCTCTGAGTGTTACTGCAGTGCAAGTAGTAAATGATATCATCTCATGTATACCGGTGTAAATCTGGAATAACTCTGTTGAAGTCAATGTACCTTAATGTCATCAGAGAACCGCTTTGAGAAGAGAATTCAGCCTGGAGTGCCTACCGATAGGCTATTGGGTTTCTTCCACTTTTAATTGTCTACTTTTTCCCTCCCCACCCACAGAAATTAATCAGACTTTGCGGTGAAGTTCTAACAGCACCGACAGAAAATGAAGAAATTCAGTTTCTCTGCATAGTATGTGCAAAGCTGAAACAGGATCCATACCTGGTCAACTTCTTTCTTGAGGTATGTTTACAGCTATATTTCAAGACTGGTATATTACAGCCAAAAAATTCCGGAGAAGCAGATTGGTGCTGCACTGGTTGCTTTCAATTAACTGAGTGTCATTTTCTTTAAAGTATTCAAGGGATTTTCTTTTATTTTTATTTTCTATTAGAGAAACAGTCTCATTCTTTTGTTCCACATCTTCATTCAGAGCTCACATATTTTTCTGATTGAAACCATGCCTAATGCAACCATTAGAGGGCACTCTCCAAATTAGAAAACCAGCATCTTAGGACTTGTCTACATTACCCGCAAGATTGCTGGGCAGTGATCGATCCAGCAGGGGTCAATTTATCGTGTCTAGTGTAGACGCGATAAATCGATCGCCGAGCACTCTCCCGTCGACTCTGGTACTCCACCGGAGCGAGAGGCGCAGGTGGAGTCGATGCAAGAGTGTCAGCTGTCGACTCGCCGCAGTGAAGACACTGCGGTGAGTAGATCTAAGCACATCAACTTCAGCTACGTTATTCACGTAGCTGAAGTTGCGTAACTTAGATCGATTTCCTCCCCTAGCGTAGACCAGGCCTTAGTCAATCAGTGGGAAAGTAACAATGTCGTGAACGTAACATGGGACTCCTGCATTCAGGAGTAAAATTGGACTTCTTGCTTTGTTCTTTGCCTCAGGCATTGGAGAATAAGTGACTATCCCATGAGGCTTTGAATGCACCTTGCAAAATGCTGAGGGCCTTGGAGGATTGGACCCGTAGTTGGTAGTGATGTATGTGGTCTGGAATGCTAGCCTGAATAGCCACAGTGTTGATTGACATCAGAATTAGAAAGTTTAACAGCAGGAAGATTTGGAAACTTCAGGGTACTACTGAATTTCAAAGAGAGTTCTAGGATCACTGAGTTTTGTCTTAGAGCTCAGGCCAAGCCTTAAGAGATTATTGGAAGCTCCAATGTTTCTAATCATATTAGCCCATGGCAGTCCTCTTCACAACTTCTAGAGGAGAGTTATTTTCACACAGGACATTTTAGATTCATTTAATTGGAATGCAGAGTTTGTTGATTCTGCCAGTCCATGCCCCTAGCCTTTCAGAGGCTCTAATTTGTAACTTGATATCCATCTCAGACCTTGGAAGACCTAAGAGGGTAAATTCCCAGTATGCCATCTGATACTTATCTTGCAAATATCATTAACACAGACATAATTTATAGCTGAAACTCTGGTGCATCACTTCAAAACCGTACCTGCAGGTATATCTAAATATGGCATCCTGCTGGAAGTTTGTTTGTTGAGCTGTGCTGTATCTCATCTACTTCTAAAGTTGAAAAAAAAAAAAAAACCCAGCAGGCACCTATTTGATTCTCTGTTTAAACTATCGGCTTTTTTTCAGTTGTTCACTACCGAATTAGTCATTCTATTACAGAAGTTTTCAGCTGTGTTGCTTAACAAGCATTAGGATCAATTGCATAGCTACATCTCTTGGGAAAATAAATTTGCTAGGTGAATGGCAGTTGAAGTAACCTTCTGTAAGCCATTTTTGAATCCTACTTAGATCTGTGGCAGTGAGTTCCTTATGCTATATGTGTGTGGTGTAAAAGAGTTTCTTTTCATCAGCTTTAAATTAGTTACCACTTAATTTATTGAGTGTCCCCTTGTTTCTGATTTGAGAGGATACATAGAAATGGCTGATTTACCTTTTCTGTCTCGTTCATTATTTTATAAACCTCTGTCATGTCCCCTCTTACTCATTTCCTTTCTAAATAGTCCTTACCTTTGTAATCTCTCCTGATATGGAAGGTTTTCCATACTGTTGATCATTTCCACTTCCCTCCTCTGGAACTTTTCTATTTCTGCTGTATCTGGGTGGTTGTGGAGTGACCAAAATTGAATACAATATTCAAAGCGAGGCTGTACCATCAGTTTATAAAATTACATTTTCAGTATTCCCTACCCCTTTTGGTTACTGCAAGCTAACAAGCTGTGAAGTCACTTAATGATAAGGTGAATTTGACCCCCCCAATGTTTATCTATGTCATGAAAATGTACCAATGTATTTTTATATTGCTTACTCTCTACTGGGTTTTCTGATCAGGTCACTCAGAGGAGAGCTTTGCTAGAAAGCATTGAATATGTATTTTATGTAACCTTTTCTATTAGGTGATTCAGGATCTTGTCCTGCACTCTTGCAGGAGGCAGGTGAGCAGCTAGACTTCAGAACTGCATGACTAGACACATGCAAACTTAAATATACACAGAAACTCTGAATGCATTTGTTCTGATGTACAGAGGCTGACATTACCTGCACGTATCAGAAATAACTGAGTTTGAACATAGCACATCACTCTAAGGATTCACTTGTGGAATTCAAGCCTTCACATACAGGGGTTATTGTTCTTGATACAGGCACTTCCCATTTATAGACAACAAGAAATATACTCTAGGAGGTTCAGTAATTTCAGTTTTAAGGATAATGTACATTAACATACTGATTGCTTTGCATCCTTAGGCCTTTCGCAGTGTAGAAAAAAGACCTACTTGTAGAAAAGACAATTTTATGTTCTTTGAAACCATAATCTTTTCAACATATCCCCAAATTATACTTCTGTTGGATCATGGAGTAGACTATAAATTGTGATCCCTGGGTTACCTCTCCATGGACTTCAGTATATTCGTGCACAGTAGCAATGCAGAACAGTGTCTCCACAAAAAATGCTCATCATCTAGGCAAGTGTTCAGAGAATTTTTGTAGTTTGCTGTCTGACTGTCGTGTATTTATTCCCTCCTGGTTTGTATATACTAAAAGCTGGTAACCCAACTGGTGACTCTTTTAAATGTTTAATGCTTGTGCAGTATTTGAAATAACTGTGGCCTTATCATAAATGTCATAGGATTTATAATCTTATTACTGTGATCACTTGAAAAATTGGTCTTAAGGGTGAAGTTCAATGTATGAGTCTAATACAGAATTTACTCATCTAGGTCTGTGCCAGAAAAAACAGAGAAACCTTACCCCACAACCAATCTCTCACTCGGTCTTGTAGAACACTAATGTAAATATATCTTTTATTTGTACAAAACACATTTATAGAAAGAAGGCTGGGTCACATTCTTTCAAGGTAACAAAGCAAATGTCCTACAACTCTCAAGAAAGTTTTGTACAAGTACTAGGTGTCCAGTGATAACTTGGCACCCACTCCTTCCCCTCTATGAAATCTACTAGATATCTTTAAAAAATACAAACAGAAAAAAAATATCACTTGAGTAGCTCAAGTCTTAGAGAGGCTTTTTTTCCACTTTGAAGGCAAAATCTCTACAAATGAAGAATCAATTTCATTTTCTGATTGGAATCGGAAATGGTGTTTCCATAGTCACAGAGATAAAATGGATTGAGGTCTTGACCTGAAAAACCATGTGCTAGTGTCAAAAGCTGCCTGCATAAAGTAAATACGAAATTCGTATTGGAGATTGGACAAATCAAATAATATCCATTTCAGTTGTTTGATATAAAGAACAAGATCATCTCTTTTCATTTGTCTTGGACAGACTAACGCAGAAGCAGCCTTAAAATGGTTTGGTATAGAGTTTGGGAGAAATTTTGATAAAGTACAAAATGTGTTAAATTTAAATATTCAGATGCTTCTGCACTCATAATATACTACACGACTAATACATCCAACCTTGTAAAGAGCTACAGTAGAACCTCAGTTACGAACCGCAGAGTTACAAACTGACCATTCAACCACACAGTTCATTTGGAACTGGAAGTATGCAATCAGGCAGCAGCAGAGACAAAAAGAAAAAACTGAAATACAGTACAGCACTATTTTAAATGTAAAGTACTAAAACAATAAAGGGAAAGTTTAAAAAAAAAAGATTTGACAAGGTAAGGAAACTGTCTCTGTGCTTGTTTCATTTAAATGAAAGATGGTTCAAAGCAGCATTTTCTTCTGAATAGTAAAGTTTCAAAGATATAAATTTTTGAAAGAACAATCATAATGTTTTGTTCAGAGTTATGAACATTTCGGAATTATGAACAGCCTCCATTCCCAAGGTGCTCGTAACTCTGAGGTTCTACTGTACTTGATGTATGTGTTACATAAACCTTTATTTTAGTTTCAGAGTAGCAGCCGTGTTAGTCTGTATTCGCAAAAAGAAAAGGAGTACTTGTGGCGTTCTGTTGTTTTCTTTGTTGGGCCTGTCCTGTAGTAGGTGACTTCTGGGTACTCTTCTGGCTCTGTCAATCTGTTTCTTCACTTCGGCAGGTGGTTATTGTAGTTGTAGGAATGCATGACCTCAGCCTGGACCAGTCCACACAAGAGATCCACTTCCTGGACACTACGGTGCTAATAAGCGATGGTCACATAAACACCACCCTATATCGGAAACCTACTGACCGCTATTCCTACCTACATGCCTCTAGCTTTCATCCAGATCATACCACTCGATCCATTGTCTACAGCCAAGCGCTACGATATAACCGCATTTGCTCCAACCCCTCAGACAGAGACAAACACCTACAAGATCTCTATCATGCATTCCTACAACTACAATACCCACCTGCTGAAGTGAAGAAACAGATTGACAGAGCCAGAAGAGTACCCAGAAGTCACCTACTACAGGACAGGCCCACCAAAGAAAATGACAGAACGCCACAGCCATCACCTTCAGCCCCCAACTAAAACCTCTCCAACGCATCATCAAGGATCTACAACCTATCCTGAAGGACGACCCATCACTCTCACAGATCTTGGGAGACAGACCAGTCCTTGCTTACAGACGGCCCCCCAATCTGAAGCAAATACTCACCAGCAACCACACACCACACAACAGAACCACTAACCCAGGAACCTATCCTTGCAACAAAGCCCGTTGCCAACTCTGTCCACATATCTATTCAGGGGATACCATCATAGGGCCTAATCACGGCCACGCTGTCAGAGGCTCGTTCACCTGCGCATCCAGCAATGTGATATATGCCATCATGTGCCAGCAATGCCCCTCTGCCATGTACATTGGTCAAACTGGACAGTCTCTACGTAAAAGAATGAATGGACACAAATCAGACATCAAGAATTATAACATTCAAAAACCAGTTGGAGAACACTTCAATCTCTCTGGTCACTCGATCACAGACCTAAGAGTGGCTATACTTCAACAAAAAAGCTTCAAAAACAGACGAGAGACTGCTGAATTGGAATTAATTTGCAAACTGGATACAATTAACTTAGGCTTGAATAGAGACTGGGAATGGATGAGTCATTACACAAAGTAAAACTATTTCCCCATGGTATTTCTCCCTCCCACCCCACCCCCCACTGTTCCTCTGATATTCTTGTTAACTGCTGGAATTAGCCTACCTTGCTTGTCACCATGAAAGGTTTTCCTCCTCCCCCCCCCCCCCCCCCCCCCCCCCCCCGCTGCTGGTGATGGCTTATCTTAAGTGATCACTCTCCTTACAGTACTTGTGGCACCTTAGAGACTAACAAATTTTTTTTTTTTTGCGAATACAGACTAACACGGCTGCTACTCTGAAACCTCTCCTTACAGTGTGTATGATAAACCCATTGTTTCATGTTCTCTGTGTGTGTGTATATAAATCTCTCCTCTGTTTTTTCCACCAAATGCATCCGATGAAGTGAGCTGTAGCTCACGAAAGCTTATGCTCTAATAAATTTGTTAGTCTCTAAGGTGCCACAAGTACTCCTTTTCTTTATTTTAGTAAATTTCTGCTTTAAGGCAAACAGCATTTTGATCAGTATAATCTCCTGTCCTAATGTAATGCTTTTCAGAACAAGTTAAAAGCATTGGCTTCCAAAGGATCAGCAAGCGTAATTACAGAAGACATGCTAAAAGGCCAAGATTCCTTGATGACAGACACTGGACAGTCCGTTCAACCTGAAGAAATATCTAATGCTGCTGGAGCGGAGCAAATAGAGAAGGAAGATGATCTATCCACAAGTCTGGATGAACTAAATGTCACTTCATCACCTGAGGCCTCAGCTATTCGTCTAAACCAAGACTATAATTTAGTGAATTCTTTGCTAAATCTCACAAAAAGCCCAGTGAGTCATTTTTGATTCTGCTCAGAGTGGTAAAATGAGTAAAGTGTTTTGGATGTTGCTGGAAGGGAGTCATTTACAATAGGGGGGTGGGTGTGTGTGTGTGTGTGTGTGTGTGTGTGTGATTTAATTCTTAAGAAATCCGATAGCTTTTTGGTAAACCATTTCTTTTGCAAATTTCCAGGTGAAAACAAAACAAAAAATTCTAGAAAATGAATTGACTGCAATCTGATATTCATTGGGATCAACTAGTTTAAGGATGTTGTATGCTTCCAAAGCAAGTTGAGTGGTTTAATTATATCACAAAGGAATATGGAAAATGGAAGAAAGGGCTACTTTATATAGCATCAGTTAAACCAAACACACTTTTTGTAAAAGCTTCAGTAGACCTGATTTCTTGTCAAAACAACCACTATGGGTCTGATTCAAGTCCTGCTGAATTCAAAGAGATCATTTAGAATTAACTTCAAGGGGAATTGGATAAGTAAGGCCCTGTTTACTATAATGGTGTCAAGAGCAGAAAACTTTACATACTCCATAGTTGTAAAGTGATGTTTTACATTAAATTAACCCCAAGCCAGTGTATACTCTTTTTAGCACTGGTTATATAAACTTGAATGTCATGCTTACCATGTCAATAACCCTCTTCAAAAGAAAGATTCTAAAACAAATTTAGTAGAAATGTCTATTCTAATTTTTGAACACGGAACATCAAGAAATCCATTCAGTCCATTTTTGATTCTGTTTCAAAGATCCTTTGGTTTCTGGTGTTTTGATTTCAAATAAACATCGTTCCTGATTTATTTAACTCTTCCATGTCTATTTGACAGGATGGTCGAATAGCAGTAAAGGCATGTGAAGGCCTCATGCTCTTAGTGAGTTTGCCAGAGCCAGCAGCAGCCAAGTGCTTGACTCAGAGCACTTGCTTATGTGAATTGCTGACGGACAGGCTCACCACACTCTACAAAGCCCTGCCTCTGTCCTTGGATCCATTAGATATTGAATCGGTTGAGGCAATTAACTGGGGGTAAGAATATTGTTTCTGTTTTTAATATTTTAGATAACTCTGTACCACATACTGAAACTAAATTTCTGCCATTAGCTAAGACCTCTAGTACAGATAAGGCACTATGCAAGCAGTTTCATTAACAGAATCCAGATACAATATAGTAGTACTCTTAAGACTTGAGACATACATTGCAGTGATTATTGAGTTATGGGCAGATTCAGCTGCCAGTCCATGCACAGTCAATCATTTGAGAGCAGCTCTCCCATTGAATTAGATTAGAGATCTGGCTGTGGTATAACTGCAGAATCAGGCCTTGGATTATTTTCCTGTTTGAATGTCAAGGACATAGGAAATTAGTAGACAAACTTTTTGGTGCGTTCAGTGAGCACACGGATCCAAGAGAAACAGGAAGTATCTGTTTGATGAAGGACTGTTTTAACATTTTGGTAGTAAAAGTCAAGAGGGCAAATACAATTATTATCTGACTCATCAACATGGGGCAAAAGATAGTAAGCCTGTTGTCCTAACTACTTGTATGTTAGACTCTAAAAATACTTTGGAATTTACTTCCCCATACTCTGTCCCACCATACTCTGTCTTGGTCCCAGTACTTGATCGTGGTCTGTAAGTTTCTACACTGGGATGATTTATCTGATTTTAAAAAGTTCTTTAGCAGCCAAAGGTGATATAAGATCCAGTTGCTGGAAATAGAAGTAACTAAAAATCAAATTGAAAATAAGATGCAATTTTTAGTAGGGTAGTCCACTGTTAGGACAACTTACGAAGAGATGTGGTGAATCCATCATCACTTGGAGACTTCAGGTTGAGATTGACTGACTCTTTTTGAAAAAGATATGCTCTAGTTCAGCCCCAAACTATGGAGTGGGCTTGGTAGTTCACTTATGTAGTAGGGAAGAATAATCCCACTACCTCAGGAATGACTAGGTCAATTTCTATGGCCTCTGTTACTTGGGAGGTGAGATTAGGTGACCCTTATGACTTAAAAACCTGTTAAAACATTCTAGGTCCATCCATGTAGAATTCTTCTGCTGGCCATACCAAGTATACTTTAGCATGCCGTTGAAATCAATAGACTGGTAATGATAGCACTGCAGGATTTGTGGAAGACCAACAGGAAAACTGTTAATTTTCCCTCTTTTCTCTCTAATAGCACTCCTGCTCCCATTAAAGCAGATGGAGAATGTTGCCATTGAATTCAGTGGAAGTAGTATTAGGCCCAGTTTTCTTTAAAGGTATCTAAACTAAAATATATATATTTGCTCTTGTGTCCTCCAGTTTGGATTCATATAGCCACAAAGAAGATGCATCTGCTTTTCCAGGGAAAAGAGCCTTGATTTCATTTCTCTCCTGGTTTGACTACTGTGATCAACTCATTAAAGAAGCACAAAAGGTTTGAAATGTTTTCGGGAATAAATATGGGTAATCCAAAACTAGTTTGGCAGATAATATTGTTCCACATCTCTTGAGTTTGAAAGGATAACATTTTGTGGCCTGTGTTTTAGACTACTGCTGTTGCTATGGCAAGATCTGTACGGGAACGATTTTTTGTTGGTGTCATGGAACCCCAGCTGATGCAAACGTGAGTGGTCTCTTCGCACGTGGAACAACTGGATAGAAAACAAGTTAAGTTGATATTTTCAGTTGGAATCCAGTAGCTAACATTAAACTTCTTGTTCAGTTCAGAGATTGGGATCCTTACATCAACAGCACTGTTGCATCGTATTGTCCGTCAAGTCACTTCAGATGTGTTGCTGCAAGAAATGGTTGGCTTTATACTTGGAGGACACAGAGAGCCAGAAACCCTGACAGACATCAACAGACATCCATTGCGACACAGATTAATCGAGCACTGTGACCATATTTCTGATGAGGTGAGAAATCGTCATGTCAATGTGTCTAAAATGCTGCTCTGCTGTGAAAAGTGACTGCAAAAATGGCATTTTGAGGTCCCACGTTTATTGTGTGTCAATATCACTTCTAGCTGAGTTTTACAGGTCAAAAGATGGCAGGTGGGAGGGTTCTAATTACAGAACTTCCCTTGGGAGGTGAAACTTGGTGTTGACTCTGACTAGAGCATCAGATTCTCTGTGCTGTATTTTACCATCATTTGCACCTATGTATGTGCGTTTGGGGTTGCTTGTACACGTGTTACTGAGGATAGATTCTGGCCCTACATGGAGAGTTGAGTTTATAGTTCTATTGATCATGCATCATCCCCTCACTCCCTTAGTTGTGCTGGTTCTGGAATCCGGACAGATAAAAAGTAGTAAAAATGTATTCTTGTCACTAAAGTCAGCAGATAGGACTGAGACTATACACTCTGCAAATGTGCTGACTAAGAAGGTGCTGGTTGTTCCTTTTATGCCCTGATCCTTAAGCTGTTCTATGTAGAGCCATTTTGAAATCACTTGACTGCAGTGAGGCTCCCACTTGGAAGAACTTGATGAGTCAGCCTTTTTAGAAGAGAGCCATACATCACAAATGCTTATGTTTGTTAAAGTCCTGGCTTTGTGCTTTCTGTTTTACACCACCCCTTATGCTTAGAGCAGCCTCTCAATTTAAATACTCCAAGCCCCTTCCCTCTGCTTCAGAAAGACCTCCCAAACCTGCCTGAGCTGAGAATCTGTGTCTTTATATCTATTTCATCTACCTACTTAAATGCAGCAGCTAATGCTTAAAAACCAGGGCATCAAAAATTAGGCACTTAAATTTGTATTTAGGCATCTAAATGAATAAACTGAATATCAGACATACTGAACAGCACTCAGATCCTACTGAAGTCAGTGGGAGATGCAGGTGCTCAGTATTGCTGAAAATCAGGCCACTTTTATTTAGGTGTCTAACTTCAGGCATCCTGTTTTGAAATTTTCAGCCTATAATTCCAGCCATAAAATCCCCATGACACTCTGTGTCAATTCTGTATTGTATCCACTAGTGTTTTTAGGCCTTGATCCTATATGTGGGTCTACACAAGTGCAGGGGCCTGCTTATGTTGGTCTGGTTGTAGAATTAAAGCGTTAGATTGTAAATTCTGTGGGCAAAGAACTACTACTGTTAATTTGGCACAGTTCTCCTCTTTTACAGGGCTGTGTCTATCTGATGCTTTAGAAAAGATAAAGTTGTCATGGATAAATGTGTATATTCTTTCTGACTCTTGTGTGGTCTCTTCATTTACATTAATAGATCACCCAGTATGATGATGATCCAGTCCTGATTGCGATATTTGGGTTTGGCTGTAATATGAAAGACTAATATTAAAGAACAATTTCCTATCATGCATAAACACAGCTACTCTTAGTAAGCTAAGAACAGTGGTTTAAGGAAACACTGCTTGCATTTATTTTAATCCTTTATTATTTTTTTTTTATGTTGCAGATCAGCATAATGACTTTAAGAATGTTTGAGCACCTTTTACAAAAACCTAATGAGCACATTCTTTACAACTTGGTTCTAAGAAATTTAGAAGAAAGAAACTACACAGAATATAAACCACCCTGTCAGGAAGATAAAGATGTAGTGGAGAATGGACAGATAGCAGGAGCAGTGTAAGTGTTTCTGTTGTATCAGTGAGGGACTTCATGATGGCTGAATACACCTTTCACTTTTTATTTAAAAAAAAAAAAACAACTTTAAGACCAGTTTTTCTTGCTTTATCTAGTTGAAATAAAATTGAACCAGGATGACATTTAGTTATCATTTTCCCTTTGTGTTAACAGCACTGTAAATATTTGTTGCACAGTTTAATCCATGAGCAGCTTATGTATGTGATTAGAACAGTGATAGATGATTGTAAATTAGCAAACTTGTCTTTCTTACATAATAATTCACACAGGTTCTGGTTTAGCATTTTGCATAGGCTTAACTTGAAGCACACAAACAATTCCATTGACTTCAGTGGGGTTGCTAACATACTTAAGGTTAGTCATATGCTTAAGTATCTTGCTGAATCAGGGTCACAGTATCTTTAAGCTTCATAGTTTTTCATGAAGCTTACAAACACCCTTTTGTGCTTGGCATATAAGCATTATCTCCTTTTTACAGGTGGGACGAGAGGGCGGGAAATCGGGTCAAAGAGATTAAGGCCCAGTTCCTCAAAGGTGTTTAGACTCCTAACTTTCATTGAAACCAATGGAAATTAAAACTAAATACCTTTGAGGATCTGGGCCTAAGTGATTTGATATGCAGAGGTATTCGGCATCAGAGCCAGAACCAGAAGTTCCAGGCTCCAGCTCAGACCGCTAGACTATGCCTCTCTCTCTTTTTTTAAGTTTGTCATCAATTTATAACTGTTGATATTGCATAATAATAATTCAGTGAAGTGGTATGCAAATTGTGATAGTCTAGAATGTGTGCTGGTTGGTCAGAGAAGAAAAATAGAGAATGTGCCTTTGATTCAGAAGGCTTTCTGCTTTCCATAACATTCTGTGAATTATCTTGTGTCTCTGTCTAATGTAAACTTACAGAGACCTGGAAGAAGATCCGTTATTTACTGATCTTTCTCCGGATAACACATTGTCAAATCAAGAGTGGCTAAGTGCTTCTCCTCCCATCAGCCCGGAACATCCAAAAAACGATGGGAAGACTGAAGTTCATAAAATTGTAAATAGGTGAGTTGAAAAAATAATTTTAAAAAGCTGTTTTGTGTGTGTAATTTAAATCAGGGATGTAGTTAGCATAGTGCTGATGTTCTGTGTAACTTGGAGGAATGATGCACCAGAAATAAACTGTTTCATTCAGTAGGCTATTCCGTAATGGTTAGTGTTTTATAGAAAGAAAATAAAATAGTTCAATAAACCAAAAGAGAACAGAAAACCTTTCTGAGTTCCATCTGAGGTCTTTGGTCTCTGGAGAGGGTTCAGAGAAGAGCTGCAAGAACGATAAAAGGATTAGAAAACATGCCTTATAGTGATAAGTTTAAGGAGCTCTATGTTGTTTAACAAAGAAAAGGTTAAGACGTGACTTGATCAAATCTTAAGTACCTATATGGGAAACAAACATTTAATAAAAAGAAAAGGAGTACTTGTGGCACCCTAGAGACTAACCAATTTATTTGAGCATAAGCTTTCGTGGGCTACAGCTCACTTCATCGGATGCATTTGGTGGAAAATACAGAGGGGAGATTGATATAGACACATAGAGAACATGAAACAATGGGTTTTATCATACACACTGTAAGGAGAGTGATCACTTAAGATGAGCCATCACCAGCTGCTGGTGATCTTAAGTGATCACTCTCCTTACAGTGTGTATGATAAAACCCATTGTTTCATGTTCTCTGTGTGTGTATATAAATCTCCCTCTGTATTTTCCACCAAATTCATCCGATGAAGTGAGCTGTAGCTCACAAAAGTTTATGCTCAAATAAATTTGTTCTCTAAGGTGCCACAAGTACTCCTTTTCTTTTTGCGAATACAGACTAACACGGCTGCTACTCTGAAACTAAACATTTAATAATTGGCTCTTCAGTCTAATAAACAAAGGGATAACAAGATCCGATGGCTGGAAGTTGAAACTAAACAAATTCAGACTGGAAATAGGATGTAAATGTATTTACAATAAAGATTATTAACCATTGCAATAATTTACAAGGATTGTGGTGGATTCTCCGTGACTGCCAATTTTTAAATCAAAATTACGTTTTTAAAAAGATACGCAGTAGTTCAAAAGAAGTTACTTTGTGGAAGTTATATGTCCCGTGTTATACAGGAGGCCAGACTAGATTATCACAGTGGTCCCTTCTGGCCTTGGAATCTATGAATCTGAGTGTAAAGCTATCCCTTCTCATTGATACTCATTCTGTTTGGCTTCATATCTCAAGCAGCCTCTCTTACAGGGCTTGACCGTAGTCCTTCCCCTGAGGGAAGGGGCGGGAGAAGTTGAGTTATAGTTAACCCATTGCTCACTGGGGACCATGTCACACCTCTGTCCCCTATAACATTTGGCTGTGCACACTGGACAGCAACGTGTCCAAGAGGACAGACTCTCTGATCTAAACTATTTAATGATTGTAATTCTTCCATTCATTAACATGAAAATTGGGGTTAGATGGTATTTGGTCAGTTAGTACTTGTTGGCGAGGCAGCACTGGTATTTTGGTGCTGACCTACCTTTGTACCCAAAATAATCAGTCTTTTGAGAGGCAAGAAACAGACTGAGGCCAATGGATATGGGAATTGAATACTTAGTTTTTCCCCCCATATACTGTTGCATCCAGTTTATGGTGGACATGGTTTGGAACACAGACAAAAAACAATCTGCTAAACTGCCCATTTATATTTTCATCAGTGGAATGGAAATTTTCCAGGTATTTGCAGTGCTTTGATGGAAGAATGAACTTTTTTTTCATACATAATAAGATCCACATGGCAGATTTCAGACTCCGCTTTTCCTCTCTCCCTCAGTATACAGAACTCCCATTGGTGTCAATGATAGTTCCATGCATGTAGGGAAAGCTGAACGTTAGATACAAGATCTTTAAGCCACATTTTCTCTAACTGTCCAGAAACTGGGTAGTGAGAGCCACCATTTCCTGTTTGTGCTATATTCCTGATAATTCTGTGACCGCCAAGGTGGTAGTTTTTGAATCACAATAAATATCAGCAATATTTGTAACAGGAACACGTTATTAAAAATAATCATGTAAGTTCTTAACTGTTCTTTCATCACAGAAAACTGACAAACTAATGATTTATTAACTAAAAAAAATTAGTAATAACTTTTCATATGAAATCCCTTCTTTTATTTGATTTATTTTATTTATTAGACTTTCCATCTAACTCTGCTTTGAGCCGGATGTAGTCTGATCTTTAGCAAATCCTTGGAATTGGTTATGATTCTCCACTTCACTTTTGCCTTCCTGCTTTCAGAAATCAATAGCCCTCTACTGGCTTCTTCACACTCAGTGCTAGATATACAAACTCTTATGCACACAATTCATTAGCACAGACAGTAGTTAAATAAATAGACATGTTTCAGTACGTTTCATAGCCCTTCTTCACACAATGTTATTGGGTAACCCCTTTTGTCAACTGGAAGAGATGGGTCTTTTTTATTGCATCTACCACTCATGTATTGATAATGGAAAAAATAGTGTCCTGCCATTGTAGGACTAGATTTATTTATTAATGTATTTTTGTTCCTTTTTAGCTTTCTCTGTCTAGTACCTGAAGAAGCCAAATCATCATACCATGTAGAGGGCACAGGTTATGATACCTATCTCAGAGACGCCCACAGACAAGTATGTCACACAACTATAGTCTTCTTCTTTTTTTCTCCTTCCTTAGCCAATGCTCTGGGTTTTGAATTGCTTGTGAGAATTTACAAATGATTTGGGGACACGAACCATTCTACTAAAAATATCTGAAGATAAGCTAGTAATGGGAAAGGTAAAAATTCAGTTGCCTTGAATCATGAATTTACCTTTAGAGATTTTTAATTGAGTTCTGAATCCCCTTACACAGCTCTAATGGGAATTATAGATGATTTTAAATGCATTAATATTCCTGTAACAAACCTGCACTACAGATTGGTTCATAAATTTCCTTTGCATTTATCTGCATTCTTCTCTAGTAGAGGACTGCCTGTCAAGATCTTTCACAGAACTTAGTGGATGTTAAAATTCTGCAGAAGAGTTAAACATCCCAGTGCTTTAAAATAATGGTTCAGTGAGACTAATGTGCCGCCTAAGGCATGCAGGTTTGATGTTAAGAAATTGGTGGGAAGGGAAAGCTTTAATGTTGCATATTTTGAAATAACAAACATAGATTTTATCTTTAAAAACATGATCTAAAGTCTCCTTGATCAGAGGACAATCAGCATTCGTTTGCAGCCTTTCTCATGAAGTCCTGTGACCTCCTGTAATGGAACAGAATTGGGCATACAGGGTACATGGGGGGTGGGGAGAGAGTAACTGGAACAAAAATACATGCAGTGGTACTCTAAGGATTTCCTACTCTCTGAATTTTGATAAGTGCACATTCAAATAGAAAGCTTTGCTTTCTGTGCTTCCTTTATGATTTTAGCCACAACGTTTCCTGAAAAGAGAGGAAAATGTGAAGGCAAAAATAGCAGGAACAGTAAAATTCTCATAACGTTCTAATTTTGGATGCAGGAAAGGGCATACTGTCTTCTCTTATTTCTTTCTTGCCTTGGGGAAAGGAGGATTCTGGGAGCAGTTTGAAAGTAGGATTGGTTTCTGCCTCTTCTCAATGATATACATGGTCTCAAACTATTCCACCCACAAAAACATAACCCTCCACATTGGTGCAGTTACACACAAACAGCTGCTCTGCCTCTTTGCATCTGTGCTTGGAAGCCCAGTGGAAGATGCATAAGTACCTATGCTGTGTGCACTGAAGAATTACTCCTGGATCTGATTCTTCCCTCCCTGGCACGAGTTTAACTCCATTGACTTCAGTGGAGTTACTGATGGTTTAGGCGAATCACACCCGGTGTGTATAAGTTACTGTGCCTGTCCAATTTGTGTCCCAAGGAAGTGGCTAGTTTAGGTCTCCATTTTCCCCTCTGGGTGCCTGTGTAAGTCCCCCATAATGTTGCACACATCAAGAGGAAAATAAAGTGCCTGAATGAAGTCTGATAATAATTTTTGTCATGGATGTTTTCAAAATGGGAATATTCTAAGAATAGGAGTTCTCAGCTGCCATTGACATTCTCAAGTGGTGTAAGTCATTAAAAGGAAATGGTTTCCACAGAGGTTTGTAGCTTCTTGCTTTTTTTCCCCTCTTCAATTGTTTGAGTATGTATTGCCGACTCTTTCTTCCCAGTTCCGGGATTATTGTTCAATCTGTTTACGATGGGAATGGCCGGGGTCTCCCAAATCTTTGGAAAAGTGCAATTTAGAAGCATCGTTTTTTGAAGGACATTTCTTGAAAATTCTGTTTGACAGAATGGGCAGGATTCTCGATCAGGTAACAAAACGTTGTTATGACTCGTTTCTGATGCTTTTATCCCTGATAAATGACTAATCTCCACCTGATCACATCAATACCCACTTTAGATGTTTAACATAGTAGTGCATTATTGTGCAACTCTCCCACCAAATTCTGTGTAGCTTGACTGCACTAACTAGTAGCTGTTAAGTTGTTGATTTTTACTAATACTGGCAATCTTGTCAACATGCTGAGGGAGCATTATTTATCTTATCCTTGCTTTAGGGCTCTCTAGATTACTAAATACTGAAGTGATTGGCACTTTATCAAAAACAAGGGTAGATGACAATATTCTCACTTACACTGAACACCATAATTATCTGTAAAAAGAAAAGGAGTACTTGTGGCACCCTAGAGACTGGTGCCACAAGTACTCCTTTTCTTTTTGCGAATACAGACTAACACAGCTGCTACCCTGAAACCTATAATTATCTGTGTTAACTACCTGCTTTGTGTTCTAAATGGTTTCATGAATGATGTCCTCCACTGAATATCATTTAAAGCTACAGATGATTCGTAGAGTAGAAATGTCACTACAGTATAAGGAGGGCAACATGATATATAGGATCTCCTGTTGTCAAATTAACAAAAGCACAAGTCCTTCTTGCATGTTTGTCCTTCCAGGAGGAGGTGGGGTGTTATGAAGAAGTAAAGGATAGAAGAACTTTAACTACCTATAATATTCCTTTTTGTTTTATAAGTACATGGCCTTTGTGAGTATCAGTCTCATTTGTTGTATTCTGATTTTTCCAGCATTTATACATGGCTATACAGGTAGCCATGTAAATTCTTCAGTGTATATAGAGTATTTTACAGTCTAGATCTCCTATATTTGAATAAACTTTACTATATAATATTGTTCTCAAAGCACTGTGCAGCAAATTAAAAGCCAAACGGTATTACTATATCATCCCAGGCTTTCTCCTCTCACCATTGGTGCAAGAAAATTTCAAGAGGGTACTTTTTCCAAGTCCCCAACTTCAAAAATAGGTGTCTCCACCATTTCGCTATATACCAATGTTAAAAATGTAGTTATTAGGGGTGAACAAATTGGCTGTGAATTTAACTGGCTCGTCTTGCTGAAAAAACATGAGTCTAATACATGAGGTCCAGATTAGTATAGCGGAATTTACAGAATATAATTCTGGGTAGAAGAGAAATCCCTTTTTGGTTAACCTTATTTCACTTTTTCTATCTTAACACCCTTCGTCCACTACCATTCGCTCCCCCACCCCCCTTTTCTATTTATCTCTTCTCCTTTCTGCCTTTTTCCCTCTTCTTTGTGGCTGCATCTTCATTAGAAAAAACAAGTTGTATTGATAACTTATATGCAGTAGCATATCACTGGCAATAACTAATTTGAGGTAAAATCCTAGTCAAAACTAGGCCGTTTATAGTTTGCACATAAGTTAGCGGGTCGATTTATGTGAAAACTATAAACAATCTTGTCTTCACAAGGATTTTATCATGAGTTAGTTACCTCCAGTTAGCTGCCTCAAATTAGGAACAAACCTTTTCCCCCTAGTTAAGACAAGGCCTGAAATCTAAATTATTCCCTTGCTAGAGCTATGTGAAATGCTTCATAGGTGGTGTTGCTGTAGATGCAATGAAACTATTTACAGGAGAAGTATATGATATTAGAGAGGCAAGGTGGGTGAAGTAATATCACAGATAGTGTTCTTCTAAGCATGTGATACTAGTCAATTCCCTCTGCAGCTAGTTCCAAGTGTAAAACTAGATGCTGCTGGTACCAGATTTCCTGTGATAGTGTACCACTTTTGGTCAGAGGCAGAAGTAGAGCAGATCAGGGATCATGGCAGAAGGGCAACAGTGCACAGCAGATCTGCCATGGGAGTGCTTTGAGAAAAATGGGGTGTGATGATAATTTGTAAAACCCAGGAGACTGAAAAAGAACGCTGAAACACTTTCATTGCTACACCACTCTATCTAGGGGTTGTGTCGTTTTCAGTTCTATCTATTCTGTCCAGGTTGAGTATGCCAATGATACGTTTTCAGCCTTCACATTGGTTTTCCTTTTTTTTTTTTTTTTTTTTTTAAATTATTTTATAGATGAGGTTAGATACTTTAATGCATTACTTAAAACTGAATGTTTTTTCCATGTTAAATAGGATTGGTATGAATCTTGAAGCAAGTAAACCTCTGTGTACATATATACCGTGAGCTGTTGAACTTTAATATTCCAGTCCTTTGACCTAGCTCATTGCAATTTGGGGGCTATGAGAAATTTTACATTTTGAAGGAAACAGGGAAATGTTCCTCTAGCATGTGGATTTTGTATCTGTCAGACCTCTTTTATCTGGATTAAGTTAAAGAACATTGTGTGCACTCCCAGTGTCTTGCTTCCAGTAAATATGTATTCTGTGCATTATTAACTAAAGCAATACTGGTTTTAAATAAGAGATCTGAGTGTCATCTACTTTTTGGAAAAGCTAATCTTATACATATGATCTTGTCTCAGTGATGAGACATAAATAGTAACGAATAAAGGGATCAGAATATATCCCTAAGGGATATCAGAGGAACAAATAACTACTATTGAAACAAAAATAGCATCTGTATTGAAGCACAATGTCAATTTGATACAGTACCTGTCAGCATGGCACAATTTCTGAGTTAGTCAGGCAAGATGTCACGGTCTGTGGTGTTAAAAACAATACTTGAGTCCAAAAGAATTAAAACAAACTGCCTCAGTCAGCCAGCAAGAGTGAAATTGCTCAAGCTATTTCTTACCAAAAAGCCCACACTTTAAAGCTAAATTGAAACTTGCCCTGGGGATAATTCTAGTGAAATGCTAATATAACCCAGAAAAATGAAATGTTGGTTCTATCAAGTCAGATGAAAGTGACAAATTTCATGTGGTGTATGGTTATTCAAAGGTCCACATCAAATGACAAGCTTAGCAAAACATTCAGTTCTGTTTACAGATTGTGTTAGTCTTCCTTTAGGCTTTGTTATCATCAGTAATTAAGCCATAGCTTTTATGCACTTTTCATAAATCAATATCAAATTGCTTTATGAAGGAGGTAAATATTGTTCCAGTTTCAGGGGTAACTGCACCTGAATACCCTCTCCATGGTCCATTCCAGTAGCATCATGGCACGTCTCAGAACTCCAGCCGTCACCTGTCTCTGGGAAGGGAACATGGTCCCATTCTCTTCTCACCCTGGTTTTTCATGCTGCACAGTCCCTAGCTTATACTCTGATATCCCCAGCAAGTGGTTCTGCCCAGTGGCCAGTGCAGTGCTTTCTCTCCAAGGGCTATGAACACTGTTCCACACAGCTCTCTCAGCAGAGTGCATTTATTTTTAAGATAAATAGTAAACAATAAAAATAATAAAAAATAAAACTCCCTACCTGCTTACTGAAAGCTTACCAGTGGTCAACCCCAACCCCAACAGTGGGCTCTGGGAAGTGTTGATCTCTCCAACCCTTCAGCAAAGGCTGGGATCCCACAAGGTCCTGTGAGTTTGTTGAATCAAAAGGAAGACCGCAAGTCAGTTCAAGATAATCATTTTATATCGAAAGCCCTTTTGTTGTTTCCTAACCTCTTAGGGTATTTTCAAGCTGCAGCTGGGAGCGAGCCTCCCAGCCCAGGTAGACAGATCCGCGCTAGCAGGGCTTGAGGTTGCACACTAAAAATAGCAATGTGGACATGGCATCTTGGGTAGCAGCTCAGGCTCTCAAGCCCACCTGACTCCCTAGATTTGAGAGTTTGAGCTCCAGCTCAGACTGCCATGTCCACACTGCTATTTTTAGTGCACTAGCTCAAGCTCTGTTTGCACAAGTTTGTCTACGTGCCTGGGGTGTTGACTCACAGATGCAGTGTAGACATATCCTGGAAAGCCAAGCCCAAACCAGCACCTCACGGGGTGCTGCTTTTTTTGGAGTTGTCAATTGTCCCAAGGGTAATTACCCCTTCCTGCTTTTAGTTCCTGGAAGAGCAATGGTAACTCTTCTCCAAGGAGTAGAACACAATCATATATAAACCATCTATAAATTTAATACAGTGGTCCCCAAAGGTACTGCATTGCATTGCAATATGTCACAAATGTCATTATCTTCATTAACGGATAAGGAAGTGACTTGCCCAAGGTTCTCCAAGCAGGCCAGTGGCAGAGCCAGTAATAAAATAGAATCCAGATTTCCTCAGTCCCAGTCCAGTGGACCACTCTGCAGCCCCTTGCTAGTAATATACAGTATGCTTGCATGAAGCTAGCCTCTTTGTTTCTTAAAAGCTTATCTGGGCCTGTTTTTTCTTCCCTTCCTGCAGTTAGAAAGCTTTCTTTGCTGTGGAAATGGGTTTGATTAAGCTGCTTCTGGCAGGTATATCATAGAAGCAGTTCTCTGGTAGTCCCATTTGTTCCTGACACATTTAAAATTTCATTTAAAATATTACACTTGTAGCTCTTGTGGTTGTGGTGAAAAAATCTTTCTGGCTCTTACTTCATGCAGCTGTCTTACTCAGTCTGCTGACAAGGAGACAGAAACAATAGCTCTGTGAGAAGAAACTATAGCCCTTGGAATTCCAGCTAGTTCAAAACTCAGCTGTCTGTCTCTGTCTGAGCAGCCCAGCCTGCTGATAGCACATCACCCCTGTGCTTCACTGTCTCTTCATTGAATACTGAGTCATATTCAAGGTTTCGGTCCTCTTCTCTTCAGGAGTCCTCCATGAGATTCATTGGCTCAGATGACCAAGGACTTCCCACAGCATCTCCATTCCTCTGCAGCAGTCAACCTCAAGAGGGGGATGCGGGCACTGGAAACTTGTGAGCTTTGACAGTAGCTGGGCTCACACTGGAATTTGCTTCTTCAAGAAATCAGGGTGAACATAGAGCATGAACATTTGTGCCTTCAGAATGACATGTAAATCACACTAGGACTTGCCTCCGGATTATAATCATCCTAATACCTAGCTCTTACACAGCGTCTCCTAAAGCTGTTTACAAAGGAAAGCAAGTACCAGTATTCTCATCTTACAGATGGAGGCTGATAGACAAACATAATTCCCACTGGCTAGGGTTAGAGAGAAAATAAAGAAGTTCTTCAACTAACCTGTAAGGTACTTGAATTCCCCCTTTGAATGGCATGTGATAAAAACATAGAAGAGAGGTGTTAACTGCTCCCTCACACTTCAGTGGGGTATTATCTCTGAAGTATAGTGATGACATTTAAAATGTCAGCATTGAGTATTCCACTGCCAATCATTTTAGAAAGATCATCCAACTGTTTTGAGATTTTGTGCTGAGTTAGAATATCACCTCTCTCCCAATGGGATTCCTGCGTGGAGATGATCACTAGCTGACGAATAAGTGTCAGGAACAAATAAAAGCTGTGATGAAGATACAAGCTTCATGGAAATGGATTTGCTTTCTGGGCTGAGGGGATCCTCTTAAAGCTACCCATTGATTACATCCTTTTCCCTGAAAATCTTTCTTACCAAGGAAGACTGGAGCTTCCTTCAGTGCTACCTTTTGCATTTGGTTAGGGTTTGTTTGGGTAAAAAGGTCACTAGAAAGCAGCACAAAATATTTCCTTCACGAGGGACTGGTCCTGCAGGTTTCCTAGACCACATCCAAACCTTCTACTCTACCTTGCAGTACTTGGTGCTGTCACTAGATGGCCTGGCTACCTGTGGGTGTTTTTCCTAGTACAGAATAAAAGTGAAGGAAGATAAATACAGTACAAGAAGTGAGCTGTAACTCACGAAAGCTTATGCTCAAATAAATTTGTTAGTCTCTACGGTGCCACAAGTACTCCTTTTCTTTTTGTGAATACAGACTAACACGGCTGCTACTCTGAAACCTGTCACAGTACAAGCCGTAAATATGGTTTTGTATTTCACATTTTCCCATCCCTGTCTTTCTAATGTGTGTGTTAATGTAGTTAGTAATCATTGAGGAAAAGTGAACAGCACTTTAATCTTGTTCTAGAGAGATTCTATTCTATTTCTTTAATAGATACTTCTTTAACAGCTATTCCCAAAGAATGGGGCATAAACTGTGTTCTCACCCAGGGATCCTGAAATTCTCAACCTAACTTAACCCAAGGCTGAGCTCAAACTACAAAGATTTTGGGCACTGATCTGGCATTGAAATCAATGGTGCTCCATGCAATCCTCCAAATAATATTAATCATAAGACCTAGCTCTTTTATAGCACTTTTCACCATGAGATCTTGCAGCTGTGTACAAAGTACGGCAAGTATCATTGTCAAAGTTTTACAGATGGAGGCTGAGGTAGAAAAATAATTCCTTTTGCACGCTTATTATTATTATTATTTTATTATTAATAATCATATGCATTGCATATAAAATCATCTCTCCCTTAAATTAGGAATGGGCCATAGGTATGATAGCTGACTTGTGATTTCAGATAGAACAAAACAAGTAGTTTGCGTGCTGCCTGAAAACAGAGATGACGGTGATTTTAAAGTATTTATCTAAAATTCAGGCTGAAAGATGCCCACTAGAATCCAAAATGCAGATAATGGCATGTATTTGTTGCAGGAGTTATCCAAGATGCACATCTATATGTTAAACAAGTTTTAGAGAGAATTCTGAGACTTCAAACCGTATGTGTGTGGTTTTTAAAAAAAAAAAAAAAAACAAAAAAAAAAACCAAAAACGCCTCCTTCCAGAGAAGAGTATTTAAATCCATGAACATTGAATGGTATCCAGATATTTAAATTATATATGTAGGCGCATGCGCGCACGCACACACACACAAACAGAATCGAAATCTGTTACTAAAGATGTAAATTAACCCAAAGTATTAGGCATCAATTCTGCAAGCTGCAAAGTGCCCATACCTGCCATTGGCTTCAGTGGAAGCTGAGGGTGCTCAGTAGTTCCACAAGGTTTGCTCTCAAAACTGTGAGCTAGGAAAAGCCTTCTAATTCATCACTAAACAGTCCTGCCTTGTATTAAGCTACAACCACACACCAGCATTAATTTTGCTGTAGCAGAACTCCTTTTTGCATCTGTAGGTTCCTTCGTCCTGATTTTCATACAGTTGCATTCATTTTGATGGAATAAATGGGTCCAGAGAGATACCTGACCTGAAACTGTCCAACATTAAACAGTGTTAAACAAGATTTGGTATACAAATACTTCAGCCTGCTTAGTACCATGGCAAACACTCCATTAAACATCCTTTTAACCTTTTATTAATGGTGCAGCAAAGAGAGGAAATGCAGTTTCTGTCTCTGCTATGGACTCTCACTTGCAGTCTCACTGCTGGACAAACACAGGCCTAGCACATGGTCTTATCAATCACTGGGAGACCTGGCAAACTTGTATTGTATCAGCATAATCTGTTTAGGGCCTTGCTTTTAGCTGCCTCTTTCTGGCCATGGGCTTACAACATTGTTGCAAAATATGAAGTCTTGGCTGGCTGAGCCAGAGTCTTATTAGACAGAAGGCAAAAGGAGAAGTGTGGGGAAGGAAAAGAAAACACTGGGGAGGGTGAGGCGTGACAAGATCTCATGCCCCAGGTCATATTCGGGATTGAGCTGGAGCAGGCTGTGATGTCATCTGGCTCCCTCTCTGGCTGGGTTTGGTCAGGATTAGGATGAAGATCCAGAGTCCCAGGAGACAGCAGCCATGATGGTAAAGCTTGCTCCAGTAGCTAGTTTTTATCCCCAAAGTCTCTTTCTTGAACAGCTGCGAAGGGGAGTGATGAATAGAATAGCCCATCCCCTTATTCTTTTGCCCACATATTAGGCCTGATTCCTGCCACAACAATTTTGGTTCATTGATTTCTGATCTCTCACTGGTTTTGTTTACCAAGTATTATCTTAATATAGTTCTTGAGTTATGTCAGGAAGCCTTTTTGTTTGGTCTAATTGAATCTGTCTTGTTTTTGTACCTTTTCCCATCAGTATTTATTAGTTCATAAAATGTCACAACAATCTATAATAATTTCACTCTTTTGTACAGTTGAGTTCACAATTAGGGTACATTTGCAGGCCCAAGTATCACAATACCTACTCTAGTTGTGACAGCAACAGCTACTATAAACAGCCTCTGTAATTGCTACCTCAGCATATGCTTATTATTGTCTTCTGACTTTTTCCTGAGAATTCTCACTAACTGGGGGGCAGCTGGCAAACACTCGTACTCCGTATCATTCTGGCTGTGATCAGAGATTTTCTGGTGGGTTTCTCGACCGCGTTGATGGTCTGATACACAGTTAATGCCAGCAGTACTTCTGTAAGTGACAATTCCACAGCCATTCATTCTGGGTTTTTTTTCCCCACTGCAGCATGATGCTACCTTGGTGAATGTTGTGAGCTTTGTCCAAATATGAAATGTAAATATCAGCAAAGGCCTTGGCAGAGCTATAAAGATCCCCATAGCAAATAAAAACAATGAAAAAAGGATTTTCAAGTGTGAAGTCACACAATGAAAACACATGTAAACGTTGGCAATTATAGACTTTCCGTTCAATAGCAAAGAGCCTGAGCAGTAGCTATTGCTGCCTGGTCACATTCCTACCCTGCTGGGTTTTTTTATTTAGAAAAATAAATTTTTGACACTGATCATTTTGTTTATTATTGTGAGGAAAATTTTAGTATAGTTATTTATCTACCTGTCTTAGGTCTTTATATGGCTTCCGTTACCATGTAATCTGTTGCTCAGTGTCTTCTGTTATGACACTTTATTAATGATCAGATCTCGAGAGCACGTATATACTGCAGCTAGGGCATAGCTACTTTCAGTCTATTACACTTCTGTAGCTAGCCTCATCTCCTGCATCTAATACATTAGGTCATGATGCACCTTGCAAGAGCAGGAAAGTCCTAGGCTGATACACCTCAGTTGTGTTGTGAGGCTGTTGTGGGGATGGGAGGATTTGGATCTGACTTGATACCCAGGATTTAGAGGAAAGTAGCTGCATAAGCCTGGAGTAGACAAAGAGGGAGTCGTAATGAAAATAACAAAGAATGTCCTCTTGTCTGTTCGCAGCCATACGATGTAAATTTACAAGTTACATCAGTGTTGTCCAAACTCTCCCTGTTTCCCCATCCACACATCCATGAATACCTTTTGGATCCCTATGTAAATCTGGCTTCAGGCTGTCGATCTCTATTCTCCGTTATTGTCAGGGTGAGTAAACAACCAACTAACATTTATATGTGGCTACAGTGGTGATAAACTTAATAGCTGTGTAATGAATGGTAAAGGAGGGTAATTTTGGCTTTAGTATGGCAACTGTTTGGTCTGTTGAAAGGAATATACTTTTTTTTTTAAAAGCACTGAATATGGATTTTCATAACAAATAACACTGGAGAATACACTTTTCAGTAAATCCATTTATTCTCCATTGGTGTCTCTGAAATTGTTTTACTTGCCATGTTTGCTGAGTTTCAAAGATGTGGATGTAAAATGATTTCTTTCAAGGTTTTGCCCTTCATCCTGCAATAAAGTTGTTTTAATACTGAATGGATCCTGTTGGAATCATTGACATGGCAGTGTCCTGTAATGCCATAAGTACAGGCATATGTCTGCACTAGAACTGGATTGTAAAAGAGCTGCTTTTATTGAGGCACAAGTCAATTACTCTCCTGAACATGCTGTGCTTTAGGTTGGAATGCTATAGCATATAGTCATCTGCCCTTCAAACCTGATTCATTCATCCTGTCCTACCTGTAACCCTACTGCAGATCCATGTCCACTATAAAATTACTGTACTTACCCCAAGTCTCCCATCTCTCCCTCTGATCTCATCTCTCCCTCTAATACCAGCTATGATGAGGTCTGCAAACCACACACAAAATACAGGCAGGAACATGTTAAGAACCCTTCCTGCCTGCAGATAGCAAAACCAGCTCCACCGGGGATCCCCTGACAAATGTCAATTATGAAGAGACCTAGTCCCCAATGGCTGTAGCTAATCACTGCAAGCCCACACATAAAGAAAGAGGAACAGGATGAAAAGGAGCTGGAGCAGAAGAGCTTGAAACATCCAGGGAGCAACGACTGTCTGCCAGAGGAGTAGCACCAGGCTACTGCTGAGAGATTTAGAACCCCCTGGAAGCACAAGGGAGGTAGATGGAGATAGAAGCCCTGAGAGCCAAGGGCTTTTTGACTTATGTTGCCTTTATGGCCTCTGGCTTGTTTTATTTAAGCCATTATTGTGTGGGTCAAACACCAATGTAAGCAGCTCGAACTGGAAGTCACCCCTTCTGCAGTCCCGAAAGCCAATAAGCTATTGGGTAGTTTCCTATACCAATATTTAGGGAGCCAGATTCACTACTAGTATAACTGAGGAGTCAGCAGAGTTCCACCCATTCATAGAGCAGTGAATTGGACCTACAGTTTCATGGGCCTACAGTTATTGGAACTTCAAGTCTCTGTTCATCAATTGTTCCCATATCTCCAAGTCCCACTAATGTTTTTAGGTCTTATGCACTAACGCTGCCTAGTGACGAGGTTACAAATTGGTTTATGAGTCTGTACAACCCAAAAGCACATGATTTTAGATTCAGAGATTCCCCAAGTTCAGTTCCTCAAACCAGCAGGGGCATTGTGTTATGTGAAGATGACTCTACTCCATCCAGGTGCTCCCTCATGGACTCTGCAGTGCCCTGCCCCTGTTTCCCCTTGTTCAGGGCTCTCGAAACAAAGTCAGAGCCCTTCTTGGGGTCTGAGTTTTTAATTAAGTTAACAAAGTTGCCAAAAACACATAAGAAATCTCCACCCACCATTAAACTGGGCATAGCCCTTCCTCCTGGAAGGACTGTCCCTTCCTTAGGGACCACTTCAGGAGACCCTCTCTCCCTGCAGTTTCACTCTAGCTCTGCTCTTTCTTTGAGCTCTCTTTGCTTCACTCACAGGCTTCATCTGGCTAGGGCTTTGAAGGAGCCAAACTTGCTCCTTGTAGGTGCACCTGCCCCCCAGTCCCAGGTCCACACAGTCTCCTCTTACCTGAGTTTTCTCAGGTTACTAACCAAACTTCCTGCCTTGGGAAGTCTCAACTGTACAATCACCTGCAGCTTCCTGCTGCCTTTTTTATTGGAATCATTTGATTTCTCTCACCTGAGGCTCATCTTGTAATCAGCCCTGGCTTAGCCCCAGGCTCTCCAGCCTGGGGCAAGTTGCCCTGTTGCCATGACACTCCAAAATAACATGGTCTCTGCAGTAATTAGCAGAGGGAATGCTGTAGATGTCTGGCAAACTAGATCAAGCTGAGTCTGAGGATTCAGTGGCAGAAAGATTCTGAACATCCCTCACCCATGTTGGGCAATTGTGAAGATGAATTAACGACCTTGTAAGTTGATCATTATTTGAACTCTCATTGGCTGTCTCTTTATTTGGCTCTCACTTCATATACTGCTACTTTGTCTCTATGTGATTTACAGGTTGTTGGAGATCTTATGGTGAGAATCCAGCGCATACCGGATTTCACTCCCAAACTTCTGCTAGTCAGAAAGCGTCTGCTTGGATTGGAACCTGAAGGACCCATGTAAGTAAATAAATTGCAAATCCTCCACACAAACTGTTTTTGTGTGCGGCTTCTTCTTAGCTCTTGCTGTTTTTTCCTTTCCCAGTATTGACCACATGACATTACTGGAGGGCGTGATTGTACTGGAAGAGTTCTGTAAAGAGCTAGCAGCGATTGCATTTGTGAAATACCATGCCTCATCTACACCCTAAGCAGCCACTTGAAGTGACTAGGCTACAGAATCGAGTGTTTCAGTCAAAGAAGACTATTGATTCCACCAGACAAGAAGGGAGAGAGCCTCCTAACAAAGAGTTGATATAATTTGACAGTTGTTATGGATGGCAGTTGAGGGTGAGTTCTTGGTCCCTGTTCATGATTTCTTGGCACTCGCTGCACTCTGATGGAGATGTAATCAAATGGACGTTGAACCCAGGATGCAATCAAAGGGACTTCAGGGCAGACAAAACATAACATTTCCAGTCACTGTTTGAAGAGCTGAAAAAAATGTCTGAAGACCACAAACTTCAGAACTTTGGTTACCAGACCATTGTTTTAACAACATTTTAGGTGGTAAGGATTTTTTATATGCTCTGGGGCTCATATACTTCAATTATCTTTTGTGATCGTTATTGCTTTTTAAAATATCAAGCTATTTCTCTAATGTTTTCATGTCAAGTTTTTTTCTCTTCAGTTGAAAATATGAAAGAAAAAGAGTAAAGCAGTATGTGTAGATACAAGTGATACCATCTAAAACATTGGAGAGAGGATGAAAAGACCTGCTAATACATATATAGTATGAGATGATCCATGTGGGATGAATTCTACTTTTGTGAATCTTCTTATATTGTAGTGAATTCTGGGCTGGTGAATTCTGATTCATCACTGTGTTGTTCCAGTTTTAGACTGGTGTAACTCCTTATATTAATGAAATTATATTGCCATATGTTGGTGAATCAGGGCCTGTATGTAGACAACAATCATATCCTAAGTATGCATGTTTCTAGTGCTGTGCTCTTTGTTATTTCCAAATGGTTTCTGCTGAGTTCAGCTGTGTAACTAGACTTGCCTTAGATTTTTTTTATGTGAGCTCCAGTTTGTTTGATCCATGTCATCTTTATAAGGATGCTATTATACAGGTCATTAATAGTAGTTGCTAAAACTAGTATTTTTTTAAATGCTATTTAACATTGGTTTAAGAATATTTTGTGCCTTGAAAATTGGCAGTGAAAATGTTCTGTTGTTTTTAAAATGTTTTATTGCTTGTCTGAATGTAACCATAGTGTCCAGACGAAAGAGTGACTGACACCGTTTTGGGCAGCAGTATAAGGGATGATTCAATACTTAGGACCAAAATTCTCCACTGGTTTTCACAACACTGGGATGCAAAGATGTTCCCCAGTTCATTCTTTGCAACATGAATTCTACCAGCCAGAGCAGGAATTTCCATTGCAGGCCAAGGAGCATGTACTCTAGCATACTGTGCTACTGTTCCTCCTGAATGACTGCAGCTAGCACTTGCTGCTGACAGCAGCATAAGCACTAGCAGGCTGGAAGGGCTGGATGTGCTCCTTAACCTTCATATCGCTCTTGGTGATCTCTTTAGAGAGAACTGCCCACCTGTTTACACAGGAGAATACCTTCATATTGACACAGTAGCACAGACAGACCAAGCAGGATTGAGCCCTTAATGTTCATATTCCATTTCTTTGTCTTTTTTAAAATCCTGTTGGACAGTGAGTGTCAGTTTCTGATCTCATTTCAGTTTAAATCTGGATTAATTTAATCAGTCAATAGCATTCCTCCTAATTTCCATGAGCGTAACTGGGATCAGAATCTGGCCCTCCCTGATTTTGATGTCTGTCTGCTTTTTTACATTTATGGAATCTGGATTTTGAACAACTCCTGAAGTTACCAGCTGCCTTGTCCAACAAAATTGAACATGCTCACAGTTAATGGGCTAAATTCACCACTTATTCACAGCATAAACTCCAGTGGAGGGTCCTTCTGGTGAAAATTACAAGGTTACAGGCAGATAGAAGTGTGGAGTACCACTCCAAAAAAGGAAGAGCATTGCCCAAAAGTGGCTGTGGCCAGGGAGTAAGATGATTCAGTAGCTCCCTACTGGTCCTCCCATCAACAGAGCTCTGGCACCTCAGCTAGAATGAAAGATATTCTCAAGAGTGGGTAGTGGTAGGAACCTGGGACTCAGCAGACATATGCACCAGCTTTGCTGAATGTGCCCCAATAATGTTTTCATAATAAAATAGCTTAGTAAAATAGAGTTTAAGAAAGGGTACTTTCTCTTCATTCCCATTCTTTACATGGGTATTTGGAAAGTAGCAAGTGATTTTGTTTTCATTTTGAGAAGCTTCATTAATATAATGTACCTGCCTGTACATACAGTATAAAAAGGTATGTATGTGTGTAGATTTATGTTTAATGCATACATTTTTGATAATTTAGGCCCCAGTTATGCAAAGCACTTAAGCATGAGCATAAAGTTAAGTATCTACTTAAGATCCATTTAAAATGAGTATGAGTTAGGAAAACACTTGAAGTTAAGCTAGTGTTTAAGTGTTGTGCTGAACAGCAGTGGAGTTATGCATGGTCTTAAATGCTTTGCTTAATCAGGCCTTGGTTGTTTTAGGTTTTAGCTTGAGTTTAATTACACTTGCTGCAAAATTTAATTCTGTTTTCATTATTTATTAAAAGAAAAAAACCCTCTGATATTTAGAATACTCCTAAAATCCCATTTGCAATGTAAACTGTAGCAGACATAATGCTATGAAAAATGAGTGAGGAAAAAAAAAATCCACATTAGAGCATTCCAAACAATATGATGGTTATAAATCCATGTAAGAGGTGCAAGATCTCAGATGGAGACATGAACATCATTTAATTTTTTTAAATCAGTTGCTGCTATTGGAGCTAATTACACAGTAAGGGATTGCATCAGTTAGTTTATGCAAGGATAACTGCAGAGTCTGTAGTTTTTAAATGCAAAATGATTTACCTAGCTAGAAGCCCAATTGTTTAATGCTTGAGTTGAACAATAAGGTATCACTATAAATATTCTTAAATTCAAGATGTAATTGTCTAGCATTCAGTCTTCAGTGTGTTTAGTAGCCATGGTGATATTTCGCAAACCAAATATTATTCAGGCCACAAATTATAAAAAGTTGATCCATCTTGATAGCAAGTGAAGCAATGCTAGGAAAAGCTTGAGCCCTCCTGGTTTGTATAGGTGCTGCTTACAATTATTACCATAAATTGTGACGGTGACTTTTATTTTTGTAAAAGCAATGGACTCTTTCTTAAGAGATGGAAATAGTTTAATTTTGTTTCTTGGTTTTCATGCACTTTTTTTTTAAAAAAAGTAAAAATTAGTTCAGCTCCATATTTTTACTCATTGAATCTATGCATATCATTGAGTTGACCATTGTGTGTGTGTGTGTGTGTGTGTGTGGTTATTTATTACCCACAAGTGGACACCTGAGAACCATGGCCTGATACTCAGAAGTTCAGAGCACCCACAAATCTTTCCAGTGTCAATGGGAACTGCAGGTGTTGATCACCTTTGAAAAATATGGCTAAGAGTATTATTTTGAAATATTTGAGGGGAAAATACTGGGATAATTTTGGTTAAGTAAGCAAATTCGAATTGCATTTATACCTTGATGCACATTTTTGTAAATAAGTACACATTTTTATTTTTCTGCCATTTATTGTATGTATTGATTTAGACTCTGATGTAGAAACTTTTGTAATAAGCAACATGCTACATCTGCTAGAACAGAAGTTTGTCCTTAGTCTATTTCCATTATGATTGTAATCTTCCTAGTATTCAAATCTTGTCTGTGTAATGTTCGTATAATGTATTCATTTGTGCAATATGGGAGCTGTGATTTGATACACAGCTTCAGTCTGGTTGTACATCACCTATGTATCTATAAGGACTGAAATCCTGAGTTTGCTTACACTATTGCTAGTGTAAAGATTGTTACACTTGATTTTACAGGGCACAAGTAATCATGGAATTGCTTTGTAAATACATGGTAATTCCTTGCAATGCATTGCTGTATGAATACATGATTACTATTCAATTATGAAGTACATCATTATTTGTCTTTAGAGAAATGTTACAATGAAGTACTATGTAAAATCTACAGATAGCATGGTATTTCAGGTTGTAAGATAAATCCAAACATATATAATGTATATCATACAGGTCTTTGCAACCATGATCACTAATAATATTTTCTGTGCCCTGTAAAATAATTACTCTCTATATATACACTTTTTTTGTTTTGCCTCCTGCCTTGTTTACATTAAACAGAGGATATTCAGTAAACTTTTTTATTGAACTTTATGTCGGTCACTGACTGACAGTGTTGCCAAGGTTTAGCAGACATGGGATATGCAACAAAGGAACTGTTGAAACAGCCACATTTCTATAATTAAAGTACTAACTTTTACAAAGGAGGCGCTGATAAAATTCAATTTTTGTTTAAAAAATGCATGCAGGATTAAAAGGGATATTCTAAAAATAAATTAATTTCAATGAAGTGACTTATTTTTTCAGAATTCTAAATAAGTTTTGTATGTTTGTTTAGAGGAAGAAAATGGTACAAAATCATTGAAGTGATGATGATCTTGCTTGTCTTTCATCCTGAAGGATTTTCAAGCATGTTACAAACTTTATATAATAATCATGGCAGCCACATCTGGGGTAGAACATGTTGGATGTTTAACAGAGTACACTACTGTTTAGGATACAAAATGAAGCAGTATACTCGCTCCCACTCAAACTGGAGGTAAAATAAAAAGACAAAATGTAATCACTCAGAACACAGACTAATGCCCCCTACTCTTGAGAAAAGTCCATTAGGATCTTTAAAGATTGCAGGTGGTCAGGACCCTGATCTCATGCCACCTCAAGAGTACAGCGTGGGTTTATTGATTCTGAAACACAAATGTCACCTACCTGAATCACTGCCATTGCTTCTTGAATCTTATGATTCCAGGCTTCCCCTGTTGTATACTGGGTGTGTTTGTGTTCTCCTTCCTCTGAAGTCTCAGTGAAGGCCATGGCTGGAGAAGGGACACCAAATGGCATGGGCCTATATTCTGAAGTGGTACAGAGAATAGTAATCTTTCTCAGATGCCTGGCTGGTGGGTCTTGCTTAGGGTAAAAATGATCAGCATTTTTGTGGTCAAGAAGGAATTTTTCCCTAGGACATCTTGGCAGAGACCTTGGGTGTTTTTGCTTTCCTCTGCAGTATGGGGCATGTAGCACCTCCTAGGATCATCTGGGTATATCTCGCCAAATAAATTCCCTGCCATTGCAACATCGCCCAACATCAGTCCACTTCAGTCCCTTCTGTTCTCGGCCTGTGACACACAAGAGTTTGATCTCCTGAGGGCTGTAATACTTCAATATAATGCAGTTTGCTGACTCAATACAGGGGTAACTGGGTGAGTTTAATGGCTGCGATATACAGGAGGCCAGACTAGATAATGTGGTGGTCCCTTCTAGCCTTGAACACTGTGCTGTTAACCTTGTCTGGCCACGTTTAGCTTCTCAGATCTAACAAAATCACAACCTGAGTTGGTTTGTGGTACACATCTCCATGCTAATGTATGTGGCATTCAGTGTTTGACTCAAACATTCCATTGCAATCCTGGATTTCAGTGTCAAACTGATGTATTGAGGCTTCCTAGTTTTGATGAACTATGAACTAGTCTTCTGCCTCAAGACTTTGAGGCCTTGCATATTCTTTTTTTAAAGTCACAGTAGCCCACCCAATTGCGGCCTCAATAATAATATTAACCTGTTCCATGGAATCTGAATAAAACTCAGTGCGGGTATAGTTAATGCAGGACATATTGGATTTGTTAACCTTTTAACACTTTCAGTGCTAGTGGTGTCAAAGCCTCAAGGAGTTTGGCTGATTTGAAATGTGAAGCAAGTGGGTTAAGGTAGATTAATCTTCAGAGCATTGAGTCTGACACAATTTGTATGTGTTCTTTGGGCCTAGAACCATGTGCTGCTGATGCATCTTTTTCCTGCTGAAGCTTTTTGTTTGAAGGAAGCTGAAGCTTTTTGTTTGACTACTTGGAACAGGAAAGCTGAAGTGCAATTCAAAAATCAAGTGAAGCATATGGTGGATTAGAACCTTCAGGTGTCCTAAGCATCTGGGGAGTCTCAAAAGGAAGGAAATGGTGAAAAGCTGACTGTTACAAGTCTGGACAGATCACTGGCCCTGCCTTCGGAGTCAGAGATCTGTAAGGATACACAGGTGCAGCTAACTGAAATCTTACAGCTTGCCATCTATCCAAGTGGCATGGCCCATTCCCACTGTCCTTGGCAGGATGGTTTTTGTGTTATGTGGCAGATGTGTTTTTTTTAAACTGTGTTTCATGGAATTGTTGCTCATTATTTACAAGAAATGCTGCTGACTGTATAAAATTAAATATACTACTATAGAATAACAATTATGACATTGGGTATTTTTAATGGCTCATAACATGTGGTCTTATTTTGCTCCTTCTGCCTTTCTGCTCCATGGCATCATAATTAAATGTTTTTTTTTCCCCTGGTATAATACACTTTCAAAGTAAAAAATATTAAAACTCCTGGAAACAACAAGATGTGGCCCCTACCAAAGTACTATGTAACAGTGTGTCACGTTGTAGGATCCTGTAGAAAAACACAGAGCTAGTCTGCTGACTCATCCTGGTAGCCAGATGAGATGGATCTCATTACCATCAAACAGCTCTGAGGAATAGAAGAGCTAGAAGAAAGGGGAAAAAAGTCCTTCATAGTGCCCCAAATCAGCCCACTTTGGAGTTAAGGCTTATATTTGTAAGTACAATTCTGTCTTAGAAAATATGTTACATTAATAATTAAAGGCAAACTCCAGGAATATCTCCGGGCTGTGGGGAAGAGATGGAGTGTGTTTCAAGTGGGTGGGGATGCCAGCAGTCTACAGTATCTCGATCCCCAGTTCACTAGAATGAAACGGCACAAAATTCGGGTCTTCATTATACATGGTAATTCATAAATGTCTATGCCAAAATAGAACAGGGCTGAGAAGAGCAATAAAAAACAGGAGTCTGGATTGATTGATTTGAGAGGATGGGTTAAATATATTTAGCCTGGCTAAATGATGACTTCAGCGCATGGTGCATATAAATCTTCAAGGGTTAAACACCAAGAATAGAATTGTCTAGCATAATTTAAAGGAGTTTAACGAGGAGTAATAGGATGACATTAATGAAAATTGAGACTCAATATCAGTGAAAACTTCCTGACTGTGAGATCTGTTAGCCTGTGGAACAGTCTTCCCAAGTAGAGTGGTAGAAATCCCATCACTTGACACATTTTAAAATCAGACTGGACAAAGTGCTATTAAATGTACAACAGAAATCCAGCCTGCATTGGCAGGGAAATGAACTAAACCAGTCTTACATCTCAAGATTCCAAGCTAATTATGGGTTCCCGAATAACTTAAATTGGTTCTGCCAGAATGCGGGGGCTGGATTCTTCTGCTTGAAAAATCTCTCGTAAACCAAACAGTTCTCTGTAATCTGAGTAAAGTAAGTTCTCGTCCCGTAGATGAGAGCCATGTGAGTAATAACCTCATTCTAAAAGTTGCACCCTCCACAGATAGCAGGGTGGGTTATTGCCTGATTAGCCTTGCCAAGGAGTCCTTCATGCTGCGATGCATTACAGGAGAGAAACAAATAACCCAACTCCTGAAACTTCATTATCCTTTTCTTGAGAAAACCCATTGCTACATCCCTGTATCCACAGGACCCTGTCACGTTTGTATTTCTTAATTTGAGTTTATTTTCTAGGTCATGAATTTTCACTTCCTGGGGTTTTCAAAGACAGCCATTTTCACTGTTAACAGAATGTCCATCAATACTGTATTTGTTTCCATAGCTTTAGTTTCCCTCTAACCTTCCTGTAAAAATATGAGAAACTTTTTTAACTTTCATCTTCCTGTCTTCTGAGACACCCTTCCTGTTCCCTTGCCTTTTTAATAGGGTTGGCACCGCCAAGACACAGGAGGGGATCTTTTGAGGGCTGAGGTAAGGGTTTTTTCTATTGCCGCCTTCCTTCTGATGAGTCTTAGGTCTGTCCTGCTTCCCAGTGCTGGCAGGAGCCACGTAGTAGTTACAAGATCACAGTGTGGCTGTGTGTGCACGCAGTTTATGAGGAATGTTGGTCCAAAGTGAAAAAAACCCAGCTTATTAAATCTTTTCACTGGCAAGGCAGTACAAAAACCAGCCAGGCCAGGTAAAAATCAGCCAGGTGACAACCCTGCTTATTAAATCCATCACTTCAAATTTCTCAGAACATCTTTTCTCCTTTTCAACTATCACAATCAGCTGTTAGTTCAACTTAGTAAACCAGTGAGGTGATGGACAATATATACCAAAAAAGGGCCTGATTCTGGAATTTGATCCATGCCTGTGGACCTTGGGGCCTGCATACAGAGTCCTAGGCTCTGCCCACAAAGATCCAATTGCAGGCCTAAAGTCCTACCCACAGAAGTGAAGCTGGCTTGGATTCTAAGGTGAAATTCTGGCTATAATGAAGTCAATGGGATTTTTCAACTCATTTCTGAGCTTTAGGTAGTGTTTCAACTTTCTGGCAAGGAACAACTGCAGAAATGATGTAGGAGGAAAGAAATGCGGTGGCAGAAAAGCGCCACCCATGACCTTAAAACAATCTGTGAACAGAAATTTGCCTGGGAGGCTTTAATCTTTTTTTTTTTTTAATTCTTTATGATGGTGGGAAAAAGGTTGATATTGTCTAGGTTTGGGGATTGGTTTTGTTTTTCATGGAAGTTTCTTAGTCTGCTTGTTTTACACTTGGAATAGAGGGCTTGTTTTTCCTGGAACACAGTGCGATGGGCTGACTGAACTAGTAGCATTATGACATCACGGGGGCACAGAAGTGAAATCTGAATAACTGAGAAGAGAGAGGATTTTTAGTCAGACTGTTCAAAACTTTATGGGTTTGGGGTTTTTTTTGGTAGGTTTGTTTTGTTTGTTTTTTAAGTAACACCTATTTAATTCAAACACCGGACAAACATTCTTAAAGATTCAGTCACCTGCACCCCTTTTAGGTCTTGTCCACGTAGGGACATTTTTTTTCAATATAAACTAAGTGGTGAAGTTAAACTGATAGTAATACAGGTTGTGATGGAGTGTGCTCCCCACACTGGCCCTGCAAGAGCTGAATTGGGCCAGGTGGGCCCAATCAGCTAATTAGGCTGCAAACAAGGGAGCCTGAGGAGGCAGCTAATTAGAGGGAAGCTCACCTCTGCAGGAACAGAGAGGGCCTATATAAACCAGAACGCTTACAATAGAAGAGGCTGCTAGGAAAGGTTGCAGCCACTCCCTTGGAAGAGGGAGTTCTCTGATATAGAAAGGGGAGGAACCAGACAAGTAGGAAGCAGTCCAGGGAAGGAGCAGTGAGGACCAGTACTGCTGGGTTGAGGGTCGCTGGATTGGAACCTGGAGTAGAGGGCGGGCCCAGATTCCCTTACCAGCATGGGGGCATGGCATAAACAGGTGGAGCAGTGAACAGGAAGACCTCCTGGGTCACATGGGAGTCAGCGAATTGAAGGACTGAACCCCAGAAGGGAGGAAACGCTAAACAGCATAGACAGAAGGCTGTGTTGTGAAGAGGACAGCTGCAGCTCCTGAGAGAGAGCAAGAGAGGGGCTGCAGAGGAGAAACTGTCAGGATGTAACCGCCGCAAGGGGCGTAGGCCTGACCCAACTAATCCCCAGAACTGTCAGGAGGCAGCACTGTCCCAGTGGTGAGTAGAGCGACCTGTGACACAGGTATAACCCCCCTGTGGACACTCATATACTGAAATAACCATGTCTGCATAGGTGATTATACCTGTATAACTATATTGGCATAGCTGGTAAAACCGTCTTGGGTAGACAAGGCCTTACAACAAGGACAGAGAGAGCTCCCATTTCACTCCTGTGGCCCTCAATCAAAATCAGGAAAAATAATAATAGTGATGCTCTGTAATTCATCTGTTTAAATCTTTAGCCCTTTGGGGTAAGGACTGTCTCTCACTGTGTATGTACAGTGCTAATTGCATGGGGGTCCTGATCTCGGTTGGGGTTACTTTAATAACAAAAAATAAATCGTAATAAGACTTGGTATTTCTAAGGTAATAAACAAATATTAAAACAATACCCTCTAGACCTTATTTTTACATCCTAACAAATCAAAAAGGGCACAAACCGAATGTTCTTTTCCTTTTGCAGTTCATTTTTTAACTCATGATACCAATTTGGTCTGCTCGCCCTCTTATTGTGAAACTTCTAAAAGAGGCTGTGTTCTTGGTTTTTTTTTTTTTTTTTAATGCATCAACCAACTCAAATAATATATTTTAAGTATTCCTTTAATAAAAACAATACAAACTCTTACAAGATTAAATGTGATCTGGTCACCTCATCAGAAAGTACCTTAGTTTCAAAACCACTTGCTGAAAAATTATTACATTCCTGAAGTGAAGTTTGATAAGCAGAGTTCTGGCTGGTTCTTTAAGAAGGATAAGCTGTAACATCAATATTTATATAATGCATTTCTGTGCTGGTGGAGACAGAAAGCAAAAATTGATTATCAGAGGTAGCTTTAGGCTACAGTATAATTTCCATTGATTCACTGAGATCTGAACAGCTATAACATAAATCTGATATTATCCAGTAAATCACTATTTGTTTATCTTAATTTCATTTCAGGGGAAGCAAAGAATGTGGGAACTGTAACTAATATGATACTAATTCTAGTCAGAGTCCTTGGTACTTGACACCATTAGAACCTTTCATAAGTTTACTCAGTGCCCATATGGCTTTCCATTATTAGAGTCTTGCTGATTGGTCACTGTGTCTTGTTCTGTTCTCCATTTAACTCCTTTTTAATCACCTTTATTATTGTCCTTGCATGACAGCGATATTGCATGCCTGGGTCCCAACAGAGCCATTCTGTTTTGTGTCACAAATGCTGACTTCTTGGGTTTGTGTTCTTGAGTAGCTTAAGTGTTTAACTCTTGGTTTGAGGGCTGGACAACTTTGACAATTTATACCATCTGTAGCAAGTGATGTAGCAACATCTAGTGATCAGCTCTCATGCTTCAGGGTGAAAGATGATGGGGGTTCAGAAAGGAATTATTTACCATTAGGTATGTGCATTATGGATTTTTCACCTTCCTTGGGTACCTGCAGCATCCAGTGCTGCCTGCTGCCACATATGACAGCAGACCAAGGGTTCTATAAGGATTTATTTGTGTTATGAACCTAGGGCTAGCAGCTGCTGATGTACTAGTAATGGTCAGGTGCCGTACAGAAGATCCTGTAATTAGTTTCCAGTGACAAAGTAGCAACAACCCTACTTTTAAAGGAATCTCTACAGTCAGACAATGGTGATGTCCTGATCTCTAACATGTTACCTAAATGAGTATCGCCCTTTGTCAATGTGAACCATGGGAAAAGCAGTAGATGACTTTTTAATCTGTCCACTTAACTCTTCATACACCTGCCTATATCTGATTGCTTCAGAGGCATCTTGACTTCCAGCTCATGACTGTTTTCTACAGAAGCTTTTCATACTGATGAACTGAACATCTGTGTTTGAGACATTATCAGGGACTTTACAGAGCTCTCACTAGGCTCCATGGTGGGACCGAATGGTCTTGGACAGCAAACTACCCTCAGATCCCTAGATATGCTCTATCTAAGAATGGCCATAGTGGGTTAGATCAATGGTTCATCTAGCCCCGTGTCCTGTCTTCTGACAGTGGCCAGTGCTAGAGGCTTCAGAGGGTAGTTTATTGAATGATCCATCCCCTCTTATCCACTACCAGCTTCTAGCAGTCAGAGGTTTAGGAAAACTGAGCATGGGGTTGCGTTCTTGGCCAGCTTGGCTAATAGCCTTTGATGGACCTCTCCTTGGCATGGGGCTAGTAGATGACCCTTAAGCTATTCCTGTGCAAGGACTGCAGGATCTGGTCCAAAAGCAATCACCACTGGAACCAGGTATGGGGATGTGTAGGGGGAAGGTAGGGACTATCATTCTTTAACACTTATATTGCAGCACCCTCTAAAGGCTGTGACCAGATTGGGCTCCATTGTGCTAGGTAGCGTACAAACCTTGAAAGTGACCATCCCTGCTGCAAAGAGCTTTCCACCTACAAGGGTCACCTACAGGGTCGTATCCTGCGGTCCTTACTCAAGCAGCCTCCCTTGCCTTGATGTGACTTCAGCTCAGTAAGGACCTTTAGGGTGTGATCCCACATGACTAGCTTCCAAACATTTTAAACACACATTTCACTCAGATCCTCACCATTACTCGCCACCCAATAGTTGTTAACTTCCCCTATAAGTTTTGATTTTACCAGACTATCCTCTTCTTTGTTTTGGGATCCCTCCACCAAGCCACAAGGGGTCACTGTTCCGGTGACCAACACACCAAGAACAATAGTCATTCCTAAGGAGCTAGTGAGAAGGTGGGAAACAAAGAGCCTGTTAGTGGGAAGCTGAAGAAGAGCTCAAAAGCTTGTCCCTTACACCAACAGAACTTGGTCCAATAAAAGATATTCCCTCACCTTCCTTGTCTCTGTACTGGTAACCAGGATTAGTAGGGCCAAACCAAATTCGTGGCCATGAGACACATGTTACAAACCATGAAATCTAGTCTCTGCCTGTGAAATCTGATCTTTTGTGTGCTTTTACCCTATACTATACAGCTGAGACCAGCATTTCTCAAATTGGGGGCCCTGACCAAAAAGGGAGTTGCAGGGGGGGACGACATAGTTTTGCCACCCTTACTTCTGCACTGCTGCCTTCAGAGCTGGGCAGCCAGAGAGCAGCAGCTGTTGGCCAGGCATCCAGTTCTTAAGGCAGCGCCCTGCCAGCAGCAGTGCAGAAGGGTGGCAATACCATACCATGCCACCCTTATTTCTGCACTGCTGCCTTCAGAGCTGGGCGTCCAGAGAGCGACGGCTGCTGACTGAGGGCCCAGCTCTGCAGGCAGCAGTGTAGAAGTAAGGATGGCTATACCACACCCTGCCCTCCTTACTTCTGCGCTGCTGCTGACGACGGCTCTGCCTTCAGAGCTGGTCCCCCAGCCAGCAGCCACCACTCTCCAGCTGTCTAGCTCTGAAGGCGCCTGCAGTAGTGCAGAAGTACAGGTAGCAGTACCACATCCCCCCCTAAAATAACCTTGTGACCTCCCCCAACAACTTCTTTTTGGGTCAGGACCCCTACAATTACAACATCATGACATTACAGATATAAATGTCATGATTTGAGCTCTTTAAGACTTTTAAAATCCTATGACCATGAAATGGACCATGAATTTGATGGGACTCTAGGTATAAGTTATACACACAGTACTTCCCATGCAAGCTTTTACCTTTTATTCTTAAATTAAAAAGCATTACAGAGAAAACATGGAAAAACAATAAAAAGCTACATTCATGCAATGAGTTTACCAGAGTTTACCCCAACCCTAACAGATTCTGTCAGGAGCAGTCCCTCAAACCCCCCCCCTGAAGCGGGATTCCTTGTGATTACAAGTTGATCACACATTCAGCTCAGAACAAGCACACTCGTAATATAACTCATGAAGTCTGCTCTTTATACAGTTCAGGGGTCTTTGCTCTGGAGTTTCCAGAAGCAGATAATTGGGTAGACAATGGTTTGTCCTCTCAGGGTGTAGCTTGAAAAAGGAGGATTTCAAGTGGTCATTTGTATTCCTCAGGCACTTGCTAAGAAATCCACTTCAAAGGACTTTTTGGAACAATAACTGCGAAGTTCCTAATACCTTCCAGGTATTGCATTGGTCTCCCAGAGAAGTACATGCAATTCCACAACAACACATACACAACTGCATTTTTAATACAGTGGACACCAAAAATGTTAAACTTAATTCAATAGTGTTCATTCAGGATATTGCAGAATCCTGTCAGTCTATCATAGCAAGGTATAAGTGCTAATGTGCCAGTTACTGTTATAAAACACCTTGTCAGTTAACTTCCACATATCCATGCATAATACTGCTTGCTGAAAACAGTTTATATGTAATGAAACAACAAGGTGCACACTGGGCCTAATTTTATAGCTGAAAAACAGTTTGGTGATAGAGAGGTTTTGCAGCCCTTGACTGACAATGAACTAGTGGCATTCGCTTTTATTAGGATGTGACATGGCAGAATTACAAGCAGGGCTTTGCTAGTGCAATGTAAATACTTACATTTCAGTGGGGAAAGCATTACTCACTCTGATCTATCCATGCCTGATGGCCAGGGAGGCAAGCACTGTGGGAGTGAATAAGAGGCTCTTGCAATCTGACCTCCAAGGATAAATAACAGAGGCTCAGTCCTTTGCACTGACACATTACTCTAAAATATTTATGCCTAAGCATTCAGAATTACTTAGCCCTGCGGTCTATCTTCTTAGTCCCTACCAGACAATGTCCATAATTCAACCACACAAAGCAAAGTAAAAAGGCTACCTTAGGGGAAAGTATTTTTACTGCCCCCTGAGCAATCTTAAGTAGGAGGGGGAAAGAGCGTAATTGTACAGCCAGCCAGCTAGGAGACCCAGAGACTTGCAGCTGCACCCCATTGTTCTGGGCAATAGAACAAGCATGGGGTTGGGTTCCACTGTAACTGCAGCAGGCTTTAGCCCTGTTTATTTTTAGATAGGAGACTTTAAAAAAAAAAAAAAAAGTGGTCCCTGATGTCAAATTCTCTAGTTGGTCATTTTCACAAAAGCTACACGAGATTCTCTCTCCTCTTGCCTGCTTTCAATAAGGACAGCAGGCAGTCGCTCTGTTGGCATCTGCAGCAGAATCGAATTGTACTGCGGCAACAGAACAAAAGGCACAGGACTCGGTGCAAGAAGCAGAAAGTAGGTTAACACTGAAAGGTATGAATGGGAGCAATTATTTCTTCCCATCATGGAAATGGGGTGTTACAGCATCTTTCTTTGGGAACATGTACATTCACTTTTTTTTTCCTCTTAATATATCATAGAACACAATGCTCCTTTGCCTCATTTTACTGAATACTTCGCCTTTTTAAAACACTTCCCTTTGGTGGCTCAGTTGGTAGCATACTAAGATTTCCAAAGTTACCAGAATTCAGAACTGACCTTGGGATTTGTCCCCCTCCCACTCTGGCAGAGGCTAAGGACACAGGAAGGTGTTTGCTGCTGCTGGGTAGTGAGGGAGAAGATGAGACTTCAAAGAAAGTGGATATTTTCAGTGAAGTAAGATGGGATTTGGAGGCTAAAATGAGCCCTTCCTTGCTTAAAATAAGGTAGGAAGAGAGGACAAAAGACCATCAAAGTTAGGCATGGAAAATGCCAGTAAAGGTCATAAGATCCATGTACCTACCAGTCAGTGCCGGAGGGCTGAGTCCCTCAGTAGTTGAACTGATAATACAGGAAACATGACCGTAAACAAAATTTCCAAGAAAAGGGGTGGGGTTTTTTGGTTATTTTATTTAACTCGACCCAAAACCTGACTGCACCAAAGACAGACCTTTGCCATTGACTTTAGTACTACCAGGACTTGAGCTTTAAATACTTTTAATTCAAAACCAAAATAAAAATAAAAACACAATACCTTGCACTATGTTGACTCTAAATTTGGGCTCTGGCAGGTTGGGGGTATTTTTCCTTTTGGAATGTATCCTAACAGCTGGATAGCTCCTCTTCTTGAGTGAAAGGAGAATCTCCGTACCAGTATTCTATTCCAGGCCCCCACTACTACAAGGTAGGTCTATTGCAGATATACACATGCACACAAGACTCATTTTGGTTAGCACTGGTTTTCTTCATTCTTTGTATGCACTCACTTCAGGACAAATTGTCATCAGACACCTCAGGTGCATCTCTTATTACCTCATTAAAATAAGCTACCATACTGAACCTATGGAAGCTTGCATAAAAGCCAGTAGTAATCTGTAAGAAAGCAACATCAAAACTGTCAACCATGAATCATCCATCTGTAGCCTTTAATAATTATTAAAAAAAAAAAAGGCTTTTCCTATTTCTTACTTTCCTTCCACTATAATTTTCAGCTGTAGCAATATCCATTAATAGCAGTTACATTGTTACACAGTTGTGACATTTCAGGAGCGCCCTCATCCATTTCTGTCATTGAGCCACATGGAGGGGAAAAAAAAGGGGGGGGAAGGTCGAGCTCATTCTTTTTCTCTGCCCCCACTTCTTACCAGATGGCAGCTGCTCGCTCCAAGCTGTAAATCCCTATCGGGTTTCAGAAGCTTGGTGTTAATTGCCATGGTACAAAATTTGACCCTGGGGAGCAAAACTCAAATTAAAGCTGTGGGACCACAAAGTGGGTGAAATGCTAGAGATGGTAATGGAGCTGGAGCTGCTTACCTCCGCAATGATTCTGCCCCACAGCCTTCAGACAACAGTGGGAACTATAAGTTAGCACCTGACCTCTAAAATACATGCCACTTCTGACTCCGCTGGAATTCTTATTTGAACATAAGTCTCTGGGGAAGCGGGAGAATCTAAAGCAATGTACAGAATATGGATCAGAAAGAGACCAACACACAAGACACCATAGGGATGGGTTTTTAAATAATAAATGCAGATTTGAACATGGTGGGGGGGAAAAAACTGGCCTTATTTTGGACACTGGCAGTTAATCCATATTGGAATCTTGTGCTTAAGTAATTTGCTGAGTTACAGAATTGTTGAACTAAAAGAAACATGTCTATAACTTGATTATTTTAAAAAAATAATCTATCCAAGTAACTTGTGGACACGTGCTCGCGCGCTCTCTCTCTTCTTGTATCTTTCCTTTTGTTCTGTTCTTCAGAATCTCTACCTTCATTTTGGAGCAGAAAAAAATAATTAAAGGATAAAATAAAAATCCTGTGAGTTTTCAAAGGTCCACACAGCAGTAGCTAATTGGTTTCCAGTCAACTCTAGATTGCCTTTGATCTCTGAAGCTCTTGCAGAGGAATACTTTGCTAAATCTCATGCATATGCATGCTATTGGACTTACAGGAGATGTCATTTGGAAAGTCTGTAATTACCTGTGCAGTGGCACTTATAAGGAGAGACTGATAACACTGTGTTTCTACCCCCTTTTCTATCTGAGGAAATGCAAAACATTCTACAAACATTAATACATTAAGACTAAAACTACACCCCTGTGAAGTAGATGAAGAAAATCATATCACCCCTATTTTACGGATGGGGAAATAGAGGTAAGGGTCACACAGCAAGTGTGAACCCAGATTCTTTTGATTTCAAGACAACTCTGATTTAACCACAATCAATTCTTCCTATCAATCCACCTTTGCAAGCAGATCATCCACTCAGATTCTTCTTTCATTCCTTAATGCCCCTTTTCTCCCCTCATAAAGAAACTTTTTAAATGATTTTAAACAAAGTGCTATATGCATTCTAGGAAAATAAGTATCTGAGATAAGCAAGGTGCAATTATTCTCAGTTTTGTAGGAATCTCACTTACTTTCTGCAATAAAGCCAATAGTTTGGTCACAAGATACAATTTTGTTTTTTCTTTCCTAAGGCACAGTGACTTGGGATTATCTATATATACACATTCAGTCTGTATCTGAAACAGTTTCTTTAAATAAATTGTATACTGTACACTCATTTTGCTTAAAATTGGTCTCCTGTCAAGCTTGTACCCTAGAGGAACCACCAGCCTCACTGTCAGAATCACTTTCTGTGGCTCTGAACAGGTTCATTAATGAAAGAGCAGCATCAGCTGTGTGGAACATTTTGTCCCTGAAGGAAATGGTGCCAGAAGCAGCCCTAACATGCTTTCTGGCTCAGTCATGTTTATACAGGGCAGCAAAGATAAAGGTATTAAACATGGCTTTCAGGTCTCCCACACAACACTTGAGAATTCTGATTAGTGATTCAAGAAACAGAAAAATGCCGGGCGAATAATTAGAGCCCAGTCCCTTTTGGTTAATTTCACAGTCGTAGGATTTTAAAAATCATAAATTTCATGATTTCAGCTATTTAAATCTGAAATTTCTCAGTGTTGTAATTGAGGGTCCTGACCCAAAAAGGAGGTGGGGGGGTGGTCACAAGTTTATTGTAGCGGGGGGTTGTGGCACTGCTATCCTTACTTCTGTGCTGCTGCTGGTAGGGCGCTGCTTTCAGAGCTGGGTGGCTGGAGAGCGGTGGCTGTTGGCCAGGCACCCAGCTCTGAAGGCAGCCCCCTGCCAGCAGCAGTGCAGAAGTAAGGGTGGCAATACCATACCATGCCAGCCTTACTTCTGCACTGCCTTCAGAGCTGGGTGGATGGAGAGCAGTGGCTGCTGACACACGACCCAGCTCTCCAGGCACATGCACAGAAGTAAGGGTGGCAATACCGTAACTCCCACCTTAAAATAACCTGTGACCCCCTGCAACTTCCTTTTGAGTCAGGGTCCCCAATTTGAGAAATGTTGGTCTCCCCCAGGAAATCTGGTTAGCATAGGGTAAAATCACACAAGACCAGATTTCACAGTCCGTGACATGTTTTTCATGGCTGTGAATTTGGTAGGGACCTACCTATAACTGTAGCAATTACTCCTGTTAATCATCTCTGGAGAGAAATGAAATAAGTTCTGTTTGGGCAGCCGATCTGTGCTGAGGATAACAGTGTAGTTAGGGACCTGTGCAGCCTGGAGATACCCCTGTCAGAAGGGGAAAGAATGTGGGTCTCCACCCAAAAAGGCAAATTTGGGAAGCCTGAAAGTGAGTGCCCTTGCTGGACCACTGAAAGGAAATACATCTGCAGTTGCCCCAGGCTGTGATACAGTTTTCTAACCAACTACCTCATTTAAAATATTTCACAGCAACTAGGATTTATAGAGCCAGAAATACCCATAAAAATGGACTACAGCAGTCTATGCTAACAATCCAAAGAGCATGACTTATTCTAGTATAGCAAACCAGCTAGAGATTTTTTTCAAAGCTGCCAAGGAGACTTGCATAACTAAATTCCCATTAATTTTGAAGGAAATGGGTGTCTAAGTCCATTAGGTAGGCTTGTAAATCTCAGTTATGTGGTGGTAATATTGTAGAATATTATATTTTACAAAGGTTGGTATACTACTACAATCTGTATAATACATGCTAGTTGCTTGACAAGTAGACCATTCATCTTTATGTAACTATGGGCATGTCTACCCTGCAATAAAGCACTTGTGGCTAGCCCATGTCAGGCTCGTGGGGCTGCAAAATTGCAGTATAGACTTTCAGGCTAGGATGGGAGGTCCTGGAGCCTAGGCTCCCACCTGAGCCTGAACATCTACACTGTGATTTTATAGCTCTGCAGCCCAAGCCCCCAAGTCAGCTGACACAAGCCAGCTGCAGTTGTTTTATTCCACTGTAGATGTTCCCAGGGCTGGCTCTAGGCACCAGCAAAACAAGCAGGTGCTTGGGGCAGCATTCTGGTGCTGGCCATGCTGCCCCTAGAAATGTGACCCTGCCCCAGCTCGCCTCCACCTACGCCCCTGAGCGCGCCACCGCCGCTCCGCTTCTCCCCCCTCCCTCCCTCTCTCGCTGTGCACCAAACAGCTGTTTGGTGCAGCCAGCCTGGGAGGGAGGGAGGAGAAGCTGAGTGGCAGCATGCTCAGGGGAGGCGGCAGTGGTGGAGTGGAGGTGAGCTGGGGCGGGGAGTGGTTCCTCTCCCCCTAACCCCCATTACTTCCTGCGCTCCCCCCCACCGCCGCTCACCTGCACTCTGCCTGCTCCCCTGAACGCACTGCCTCTCTGTTGCCTGAGAGGGAGGGGAGAGAGGCGGAGCAGCGGCATGTTCAGGGGAGCAGAGGTGAGCTAGGGCAGGGGGTTGTGGGTGGGGGGAGCCACAAGAAGCAATGGGGGGGGGAAATGCCCACACCAGGGGAGGAGGTGGGGCCAGGGATTTGGGGAAGGGGTTGGGAAGGGGTGGAGTTGGGGCAGAGTCGGGGGAAGGGGCGGCACGAAAAAAAAGCGAGGGCGGCCAAAAATTTTTTGCCAAAAGTAAGGTGGCAAAAATCCTAGAGCCGGCTCCCAACGTACCCTATATATTCTTGTTATACCAATAAAATAAAAACCAGCAGGATCATCTTAAAGGGGAAAAGGCAAAATGCCACATTTATTGTGAATACAGAAAGAATCATAGTAAGCAGTTAGTTATAGCTATAACATTCCATTCAATTTCATATTTATTCACACACACACACACACACACACACACACACATTCTGCAAGGTGGTTATCATAGTTACCAGCCTTAGAGTTGCTCATGCCAAGCCACTGGCCAGGTGGCCTAGATATGAGGAGGGAGCAGGGCCTTGTCAGATGCTCATCTGATGCTCCTGCAAGTTGGTTTGCAGAATCAGACCCCAAAGTTCTCACTTTCTAGAGTCCATTTTTATAGGAATTTCTTCCTATGCCAGTCTATGGGAATTGCTTCATCATACTGTTGCTGAATCGATCAGCAGATGGCACATTCCTGATAGCTCCGTGCTGCCAGATGTTATCTTGTTCTTTGGTTCTCCTATTCTTGAGGCTGTTGGGTGGATTCCAGTCTGCCCTCCAGGGGGTCCTCTGATTATTTCCACTTGACCCCTTCTTCAGCCAATGACACTGGATTCTTAGCCTGGCACCTCCCTGATCATTCAGTTATTATCCACTCCAAGCATCCATCCACATACATCCTCTATCTCTATTTTAATCACAATTGTTAACAAAGCGAGATGAATACAACAAAAGGGCAGGGAGTCTCTGGGTGCTGTTTCTGTTACAGAGTATTGCTTTGAGTCTCTCTCTGTGTGAGTAGTTGTTGTTGCAAAGAATTGCTTTGAGAACAGACTCTGTCTTAGAATGTACTAACACAATTAGCAGCTTGCAAGTTTCACACACAGAGGGAGAGAAACAGTACCAAAAACCGAGAGACCTCTTAATTAGTAATACCCTGGCGTTAAAACTATGGGGAATCAAACTCATTTGTGATTTTTCATACAGAACTTCTTTAATATGATCCAACATTCTGTTAAAGATATAGTAGGCCAGATTCTCATTTACACAGCGTTCTTTATACCACTCTAATAATGTAAAGGAGCCATACAGCGAGTGAACATTGCATTTACACTTCAAGACCTCTTTGTGCTGCCAGAGAAGTGTAAAGGGACCATCACATATATGGGAATCTGACTCATTGTCTAGACATTTTAAAATTGAGTTTCCCAAGATACAAGTCAGAGGACGGCCTTGTGGTAAAGAAACTGGACTGGGATCTAGGAGATCTGGTTTCAATTGTTGGCTTTGCAACAGTCTTCCTGTGTGGCCTCGATCAAGTCAGTTAATCTCTCTGTGCCTCAGTCCATCCATTAAATGAGGACACCAGAGCGGGGGGCCTTGTGTTGATAAATTCAGCAAGGACAGTGAGATTCTGAGAGGTTATTGATGAAAGGCCTATTAATAAATATATTGTCCATCATACCAGGACAGCAAAATTCCCAGTCCACACTCTCTGACCCAAGCAAGTTGCTGCCCTTCACCAAAAGATCTTGGTGCCATTAGTTGACCAGTGTCTCCAAACTGAGACTGATATTGAGAGTCCTGCCTCAGCAACCTTATATCATCACTGAGTACCAAAGAAAAAGATCATTAGCCTGTGTTGCCCTTGCTAAATTCTTTCTCTGATTATAGAGAATAATGTCTCTAAAGAGGACATTACAAAGTCAACCAAGCAGTGTGTAATAGAAGATACCATAAAGGGCTGTTAGAGGAATTCCTGTTTCTTCCTTTCTGGGGCAGTCCACCTGTGTACATATATATTCAAGATTTATAATCAAGCATAGCTCTAAACTCCTTTGTGAATGTTAGATTCTGTATTGGTGTGACTGGGGAGAAGATAGCAAATATGTATGTTTTTGGGGTTTTTTTTGTCAGTCTTATTATTGCAGGTATTCATCTGTTTTATATATATTTCATTTATGAATTTGTAACTGTTACAGACCTAGTTGTGCCTCTGGACAATATATTTCTTCTTTTGGCCTTTTCTAAGTAGCTTAGGAATTGAAAAGTGAAATCCAGTAAATTCAGCAGGCCTGCAAGTGCTTCCTTTTTTGAAATAACCCTTTTTACATGTAACTTCAGAAAATTACATAGTTCTTCTTATTTAATTTTTTTAAATCTAAAGCTTGGTAAAAGTCAAATATTCATTGTGGCAAAGTATAACTTCCAGAGATGGTTTGTCTGCAGGTGTCAAATGCAAACGTTATAATTTAATTTATAGCTAAAACTATGCACCAACCCTAGAATAAAACACACACATTGGACCCCTGCTGTCTGTCCTCAAAAGATTAACTGTTGAACATGATACACGATCCTTAATTACTACTTCATATACACTTAAAAGGAGCTTTGATGAATTCTGGGACTCCAAATAGTAGATGCCAGACTATTCACTTATCTGGAAACCTTGATTGATTAAATGCAATTAGATTGACTAGAATATTTAATTAAAAATGCAATAAAGCTGAAGCGCCACATACTATAGCAGAACACAAAAAGCTTGGGGTAGGCCTGAACTTGGAGGAAGTTTATATCTTGGACTTCATGGCCCAGCCCCATGTTTAGGACACACATTTCTACTCTTTTTTAGGTGGCAAAGAACATCAGTTTCTCTGCTTTCTTACAGTCTTAAAACACCCTATCTTCTTGTCTCATGTTCTGAACTCCTAGCTTCATGGAAGGCCTGCATGAAGCCCACCAGCTAAGATCCAGACCAGTTGGCTGGATGACAGAAGAGGGTGACAGAAACCCAGTGTTCAAATATGGTCAAACTTCAGCTGTCTGGAGAAATCTGTTGATCAAGTTAAATGGACTTTTATCTATCTTTGGAGGTAAGCAATATTTCAGTGGGTGGTGAAAAATTAATACACATATAGACTCTAGTAAATGAAGGCTTGTCTGTTAGATGGCTGAATGTCAGACTTTGATGTAGGGAATTGATTTGTTTACCACTTTGCTTATAAAATCCCACAATGATAAGATATTTGTGGTAAACACCCTATCCTGTCCCAGGAACTATACTGCAGAAATCAATTTATTTGAAGGGAAAAACCTCTCTCTCTCTCTCCCCACCCAATCCTGCAGTGTTTACTGAAGAAAATTTCTTATTGACATCAGTGTAGATACTTCCCAAACTATTGCATCTCCAGCATATTTTCTTCTAAACTGTTGAATTTTTTTTTAAAAATTCCCTTTTTTTTCTCTTGTGCTGCAATGTATATGACAGACTTGCACTGAACAAGTGTGAATTCCTTTGTATTTTATATAGGGATGATTTTTTTTCAAAGGGAAAAATCTCACTTTGGGTCCACATAAGTGGAAATACAGATGAAGAGCAGTGCTTACACCAAGAAAATTACTGACTTCATTGCTGGGGAGTCAATCTGGTTTGATCACATTTATCCCTGGTTGACTCCACTGACTTCAATCCTGACTTCATTGCCAATGGAGGAAGAGCATGGCCCATCTTGTTTTTTGTTATAAGGGTGAAATTTGCCCCTGTACAGAAAACCAGCTCAGTGTCTATGTAGCATTTAGTGGATGTAAGTAGGTCTTACGTGCTGCATAGCCATTATGCTGGCCCTGAGAACATGTTGTTTCTCCTCTCCCCTCCCCTCCCCTCCAAAAAAAACTTCCAGACTAGCAGGAACTGCAGAATTAGTATCACACAGGCTTTGGAAAACTGATGAATAATCTGTCTTACAAAAATTCTCCTTTTAAATCAGACCTGTGTAAGACTAGATGTGCCCAGATTAAAGGATAAGTCTAAATTGGCAGGCCCCTAGTCAGGGAATGGTATATATTTTATCTGATCTGCAACTAGGTAGCTCCAAGGAGTCCTTTTAAAGAGAGATCATAAATCCCAGCAATCACTTCAGAGCAGCTAAAAAAGAAGATAAAGTTCCTGTGTCTTTGTGTTGTATATACCTCCAAACATCTTCCACCTGATGTTCTCTGCAGGCAGATTTCAGCTCTGCTTCAGAGATATTGAAGGAAGCTATATCTGAAAGCAGAAAAATAGTAGAGATCTCCCAAAAGATTTAATTTTAAAAAGGACGGAGTGGGGGTGGGGTGGGAACAAAGGTTATTATTCATCATTATGGTGTAATTTTTTCAGCCATCCATTAAGAACACTCATAATACTTGGCTGATTTAACTGGTGACTATTATTTACTGTATGCACTTGCTCCCAAGAGTCAACATCCGAATTAGTATCTTTCATTTACCACTCAATGCCCTTCTGGGCAGGGTAAAGAGTACAAGGTAAGGCTCAGATCCTCAGCTGAGGAGCACACAGCACAACTCTGGGAAGGTGGTTTTATGTCTTCTCTCCCCATCCTGAGCCTGGACAAACTATGCAATAGGCCAGTCCCCAGCATCAATTAAAAAAAGTCTGGGATAGAGGCTTCCCTCTCTGGGAGTTTGTTCCAAACTCCCACTCCTTGCTTTGTGGCCTTGGGGGAGGTAGGAATTCACATAGAAATCACTCCAACACAGCTCTATCCCAACACCTTTATTCACAGAATCACTGTGTGGATGCAAGGAACAGTTAATGCCACTATAAAAAACTCAGTGTCTCACAACAGGACTCCTACCCCACCAGCAAACACAGTTCCAACTGCCCGTCCAGCCTCAGTGTCACAGATCGGGGCACTTTCTTCGCTTTGCGGTGCAAGTTGCTAATGGCCATTTGTCCAGGCTAGTCTCTGGGCCTGCCTCCCAGCTCTGACTGCACACGCAGTCTCTTCTCAAATGCCATCTTCTCAAATGCCATCTTCAGTGGGAAAAGAGCTGGCAGCAGGAAGCTGAGATGGGATTTCCTGCCAGCTCTTCATCCTGTCAGGGTTTTGAGGGGATGGAGAGGCCAACTTCTCTCTGCCCATCTCTTAAACAGCCAGGGTTATGGGGGTAGGGCCAACCTTACAGGATTGCTGCTAGTGTGTGATGTGCGGGCTCCAAATGCCTGAATGCTGCTCTAAATTACACTGTCCGCCAACTGTCCTAAAGGGCCCGGGTCTTGGCAACCCAGCCATGCCCTCTATTCCAGCCACAAAGAGCCGATGGCCCAGGAGCCATTACTTTGGTTCTAAGATATGCAAGCAGCCTGAGGCAACAGAGTGATTCTTTCTTTGTGCTGGCTGCATGGTGCAAAAGTCAACAGGGGAAAATGCTTGGTATTGTACTTTGTCATATAGGTTTCAGTGAGGAATTCAACCAGGAATCTCTTAAACTTCATTCAAAAGCAAAGTTCTTCAGTACAAAAAATTAAATTTTTAATTTGACCCAGAATTAACTAAATGCACCCCATACTTCTGAAAAATAAAGATACAGTTGTCTGAGCTGTTAAATTGTATGAAAACAAATGCGGGGGGGGGGGGGGGCTTAAATTACTTGTTTAAGTGGCAAATATAGCCTTTAAAAAATCATGGGACACCTAAGGCACCATTTTATGGACTGTCTCAGACAGAAATTTTTAAAATATATTAATACACATTTGTATTACAATAGTGCTAAGAGGCTCCAGCTGAAATGGAGACATTGTCCTAGGCACTGAACAAACACATAGTAAGAGGACATCATTACCCTCAAAGAGCTTACACTATAAATAGACAAGACAGACAAAAGGTAGGAGAGAAGTATTCACAGGTGGTGAGGGAGGGAGAGGAGAGTGGAAATGACTTGTCTGAGGGAGGTCAGGTAGAAAATTTGTGGCAGAGTCAAGAAGTGTGCCCCCAGTCCTCCTGGGTCCTAATCCCAAACCTTAAGCACAAGATCTTTCCTCCCTCTCATAACACTTACAGCATGCAAATTTGATGTGTGAACAACAGCAAAAACTTGACATAGAGGCTAAATCACAATAAGCATCTGTATCGTATTGGTAGTCACAGTGGATGAAATTCACCCCAAAGTAGAGGGATGAAATAACCAATCAAATTTTACGATCAAATCATTGATTTCCCTCTCCCTCCACCACCCCAATCCCTTGTTACTGTTGTGTGTGGTGTGCAGGCAACTTGGGGTTCCCACTTTAGTTGTCAGAGTCATTGTCATTTGCAGTAATATGAATTATCCCCATTTTTTTTTCCAGATCCCATGGACCAGAATGACTATAAACTTCTTGTGACTCATTCATCTGGACTAAGTTTGGCAGGGTATCAGACTGATGCCATGGCAGCCATATCCATGATGGATTTTTTTCCCAGGACATTTAGTTCCTGCCATCTGCTAGTTGGCTCAAGTCTAGGAAATTGAGATTGTGTTGCCCTCCCAAAGTGTTTCATTATCTAGGTTGTTTTCAGAGTATCCAGGTTGTCTTTGTGAGGGTTCCAGTGACAGAGCACTTGAGAAATGATAAAATGCTTCAGACTTTTTCAAACGCTGCTTTGTTTATTAATAAACAATCATTGTAATAATTTGTTCCTGTGCAAAACATTTGGGAGCCAACGATCACAAAATGTCTCCAAATATTTAATGAAGATTCTTGGGATGTCTTCCAAGCATTTTATCATTTTCTCCATTTGGCCCATTACACCAGCCTGGATTGTTTGGTCAAGCCTTTCTCTTTTGCTGTTCAAGGAGGCAAGAATAGTTTGTTTTGTCACTTTTTCTGGGTCAAGAAATCTTATTTCAAGGTAAGAAAGCTGGCTATTCTACCACCTAGTGCTTATGGTGGAAGTAAAGCATAGGTGGATGCCTTCCTGTTGGTAATGTGCAGTTAACGCAATCTACTTTACCTTTCATGTTTCTTTTCCCTTTGAAAGGAGGTAACATTTCATTCAAGGTTACATAGCACTTCTCATTAAGTTTTCTCGTTTATCTGTCAGACTTCAAATCAATCTAGCATAACATTTAGATTAGAAATGGGCCTCAGAGTGTTTGATAATAGAGTAAATTAGATTTAAAGTAGGGTTTAGGTATGAGATGCAGCTAAGGTTTGAGCTCATCAGCATCAAAATCTCACAATCTGTTTTTATGAGACTTCTGCCTCTAAAGATGGAAATCTCAGTAAGATTCAGCTGATGGAACTCTGATTTAAATCGGCTGTTCTCACGAGATTTCTGCCTTCTTGGTCAAATCTCAACTGGATCCTGAAAAAATGTCCCTCTTTGGGTTTAGATATGCAGATTTGTTAGGCCTCTTCCGGTCGTGGATCTGAAGATATGGCAGCCTCCTTCCGGTTTTGATGAGACTGGATTTGGAAATTTAAGATATGGGATTTTGGATTCTGCTTCAGGCCTCTATCTACTTTAAGCATGTTCAAAAATGTTACATGAATGGGGTTTCTGAATGAAACCCATGCAAAAAGGGACATTCAAAGTACAGTAGGAAAACAAAGATCTGGGCACATCTCTTAATGTTATCAATTATTCTTGTTTAATTGATAGCTATAAGAAATGGTCCCTTAAGCAGAAAACACAATGATTATTTTCTGCAAAGTAGGTTCTGCTGGGATGTTAGGCTCAAATTTTGTATGTCTCTAAAGTTCAGTTAAGTTACATTTTGTTTTTGTTTCTGCAATAGATTAAAGCTGGAAGATTTCAGCCTGAAAATGAGTGTTTTTGTTTTTGAAATAGGATGGGGAATAGCAACAACTGAGCACCAATTATACAGTATAAGATTTAGATAAATTTAGGGTTAAGACAGCTCTCTTGCCTTCAGCCATTGTAGTTAATAATTTAGAGCTGAATTTAGGGGCACTCCAGCAACAAAGTATAGCATTATCCAATTTCTGTTGTTGCTCAGAAATGTAGCAAGCTTATTAAAAATGAATGGGGTAATCAGACAAATTCTATGGCTCTGCATGAGTGTCTCATTAATGTTTCACTAAGGAGCATCAAGACTAAATAGACTGCACTAGATTTAGCAGTAATAAATGTACTTCAAAAGCAGTGGAACTTAATGACCTTCCTCTGAACACGAGGATTAGAAGCAGAATGGTATCAGCAAAGCCATCGGCCATACTCGGTAACACATGTGGATCTCCTTTTGCACACTTCTAGTCACCTTATGTAGTTTCTCATTCACCAAAATATCAGTTTCCCAGTATGTTCCATTCAATGCCTTAGAGTAAATTTTAGTAAATTAAACAGTAAATTTTGACACTGTTATTCAGTAGCTGTCATAACCATACAGCTACGGGTAGTCTAGAATTCCTCCTTACCTGTAAGGGGTTAAGAAGCTCAAATAATCTGGTTGGCACCTGACTAAAAGGACCAATGGGGAAAGAAGATGGGCTTTGTTTGTGCTCTTTGTTTTGTGTGTTCTCTGGGGAAGCAGAGAAGCATCAGGTCAGAAAACTCCTCCTAAAATGCGTCTCAATATTGCAAAAAGAGTAAGGAAATAAGGCAAGGTGCGTTAGATTATCTTTTGTTTTTAGCTTGTGAATTTTCCCTGTGCTAAGAGGGAGGTTTATCCCTGTTTTTTGTAACTTTAAAGTTTTGCCTAGAGGGGAATCCTCTGTGTTTTGAATCCTGATTTTACAGAGGTGCTTCTTTTACTTTTTTTTCCTCTATAATAAAGTTCTGTTTATTAAGAATCTGGTTTACCTATTTGGTTGGTATATTATTCTCAAGCCTCCCCAGGAAAGGGGGTGAAGGGGCTTTGGGGGATATTTAAGAGAACAGGAACTCCAAGTGGTCCTTTTCCTGAATCTTTGTCTAATTTACTTGGTGGTGGCAGCAGTACCCATCCAAGGACAAGAGAGGTTTTGTGCCTTGGGGAAGTTTTTAACCTAAGATGGCAGAAATAAGCTTAGGGGTCTTTCATGCAGGTCCCCACATCTGTACCCTAGAGTTCAGAGTGGGGAGGGAACCCTGACAGTAGCAGTCCAAAGCATTGCAGCTTATGATATTACTACAGCACAGTATTTGGGATGACTGCTGTAGAATATTGTAGTTCTATTCTTTTTAGTAGGGTACAAAATGCATCTTTAATCATTGTCAGCAATTAGGCCCCGATATTGCCACCTAATGAGCATCCTCTATCCCCCATTGACTTCAGCACACAGTACTTGATGGGATCAAGCCCTGAAGTTGCATTCTATGCAGTTCACCTTGAAGTAGTATTCAGAGATTTAAAAAAAAAAAAAGCTTTTGCCTTTTGGGAGTCAGGGAGCCCCATACTGTAATTCATAGTCAGACCTGATTCACTCATGCACTGTTGTCATATGTATCTAAAAGGTGTCATGAAAGGTATCATATTTAAAGTGGTGACACGCTGGTCCTGAAAAATCACTGCATGATTTATGTCTGGGTTGTGTACAAAGAGAGAGGTATGTGTCCTGGAAATACAGTCTTAAAATCTGTTTGGAAGGCAGTGCCTACACCCAGCCTGCCCCAGGCAAAGGAATGTGTATTTACCTGTCTGGACAGCTTGATTACTGGCAGAAGAGAGTGAAAGTACATTTACATATATGGTAAACAAAACTATCAAGGTACCAAGAAGCAGCTTAGTGAGGCCACCGTGAGACAGGGTCTGCACCCCAGGAATCTTTCCTGGCTCCTGAGGCAGAGACAATGGACTTTGGGTACTGTAAGGGGAGCAAAAAGGCATTTTAGTTATCCATCACACAGGGAACAAAGGGGACAGCATCCTCTGATTCTGTGAACCTTGAGTCCCCCAGCCTGGAGATGCTGGTAACTTGATGTGAGTAAGAAAACTATTTAGGCAAAAATTGTAACTTGCTAAGATTAGGTCTGTCATTAGAAAGCACTAGAGTCTTTTCTTGTTTTAACAACTCGGCAACAGAACCAAACTTTCCCGTCTTTTATTATCATGAAGAGAGACATTATTGGCTTATTGTTACAGATAGTAATTAGCATCTCTACACACTCCAAAGCCTAAACAATTACAAAATTGAATAATTTATTGTTAAATTGAACTATTTCTGTCCACTATAATACAGTGTGCGTTGCAAGGACACTACATTTGCCTGGAGCTCCTCACTTATTGAATTTAGGCGTCTCGTTCATTAGTGATACAATTGGCTGTTACAGCCTGTGGGCAGTGGCTACTTTTTTGCGGGGGGGGGGGGAGAAGATGTCTGTTTGCACTTCTGAATTAACTGGTGCTAATCCAGGGTTACTTATGCTTATTTAGGGCTAGATTCTGCCATAGGCACATTCAGAGGTGTAGCAGCTGCACAGCAATTGGACTACTGAGGATTTAATTCTGACAGTGAGGCTTTTCTCCCAGCTGGAACACACTGGTACGTCTGTCCTTGAAGAGGGTGCCGCATACTCCCCCTCAATACTAGGCTGGCTGTGGGCATGAGGGAAATGGCAGGTCCATGGCTTGGACTTCACTTTCTTTTCGGCACCTAGAAACTGCAGCAGATAGACTTTTTGCTGCTTTTAGAAATTCTAGCCAGCCCTTGCTCAGCATTGCAAGAGAAGGTCAAGCATCTTGCATGGGAGGGCCTGAATCTAGCCTGTAAGAAATCACGATGGTCCAGATTGTACCTCCAAGATCCATACATGAAGGGGACCCTCTACTCTGGGCTTTCTTCTTGATGCACAGAAGGTGGGAGGCTTTCAGCTGCCTCCAGACCACTGACCTACCTCCCAACTTCGGACACCATGCAGATCTGGGATGTAGTGGAGAATGGGCAGGCTGAAAAGAAGCGTGATTGAGCAAGTATAGGAGGGTGCACATAATTCCAACCCCAAAGACAATCCCCAGAAAAATAATACAGCTTGGGTTTGGAAGAAGGCATAGCGTGGGGGAGTGCCTGGCAGAATGAGTGCAACGGAGCTGTGCTGTGAGGCAACTGGGAAGGACGTGTGAGAAAAGTGTCAGTCTGAGGAAAAAAACAGTTTCATTAGCAATAAGCTATGTGCAAGGCAGACAGAGTTGTAGGAAAGATCTTTATTGAGCATAATTAGAGGACTGAGTTACATGCTGAAGCCTGTAAGTGCCTGCTGTCTTCTTTCTCCAGTTCCACACATACCACAGGGGACACACCAGCTCAGGGGATGGGCCCTAGAGCCATTTTCTCCAGGGGTTACCTGTACCTGGATGATGCAAAGGGATCTCTGCAACAGGATCCTTCTGGAGATTTCCCCCCAGAATTATGTCTCTGCAAGTCAGTGTTCAGGGAATCTTTTTTTTTTTTTTAAATCTCTTAACAAAAACCCACACAACTCCTTGCAGCTAAAGAATTGAGTAAGGTAGCATGGAACATCACTGCTTTGCACTAGACATTTGGAGAACTGTTTGCAAATTAGTGCCGCCTATGAAAATCCAATGGCACAACAGGTATCAGAGCAGTTCATAGACAGGCTGGGGCCTATAGGCCAGGTACATTAAGCCCAATCATACACAGGGTCATTCTCTCCTCTGTTTTTTCCACCAAATGCATCCGATGAAGTGAGCTGTAGCTCACGAAAGCTTATGCTCTAATAAATTTGTTAGTCTCTAAGGTGCCACAAGTACTCCTTTTCTTTTTACAGGGTCATTGTGATTTTTGTGAGACAAACAGATATTGGTATTGATGGACAGCTTTAAAATACTTCTGTTAATATACTAACTTCTTCCTCAGACTCTAATCCTAATGTGATCTCTTGCAATTAATCTTCTCCATAATAGTGCAGAAAAGGACTATCGCCTGTGGGCATTTCTTTTAAATTTCTATAAATATTAATAATCATTTATATAGCACGTTTCATTCATAGATCCCAAAGGTCTAAAACTATTGGACATGGAAACCAAAATCCAGAATCTTCACATGTCTCCAGTGCTCTTTCCGTAGAGGAATCTCATCACTGAAATGTGACCACCTCCGGAATGGAATTCTAGAAAGAAGAATTTCAGAGGGTTTTTTTTCTATTGACTCCATGGGAGCAAGCAGGACCTTAGCTTTGACAGATCTAGTAAATTATAGCTTCATAGATTCGAAGACCAGAAGGGACCACTGTGATCATCTAGTCTGACCTCCTGTACAATACAGGCTACACAATTTACCCAAAATAATTCCTCGAGCTTATCTTTTAGAAAAACATTCAAACTTTATTTAAAAATGGCCAGTGATGAAGGATCCCTCACAATTTTTGGTGAATTGTTCCAATGGTTAATTATCCTCCGTGTTAAAAATTTATTCCTTATATTCAGTCTGAATTTGTCTAGCTTCAGCTTTCAGCCACTGGATCATGTTATACTTTTCTCTGTTAGATTGAAGAGCCCATAATCAACTATTTGTTCCCTGTGTAGGTACTTTATAGACTGTGGTCAAGTCACCCTTAACCTTCTCTTTGTTTAAACTAAATAGATTGAGTTCTTTGAGTCTATCACTACAGACACAGCTCATACTACAAGTTGCAAATCACATCACAAATCAGATGACAGTGTATAAGTACTTTCATGGAGAGAAAATATCAGGAACTAAAGGGCTCTAATGTACCAGAGAAAAGCTTAATAAGAACCAATGGCTGGAACCTGAAGCCAGGTATATTCAAATTAGAAATTCCATACAAATTATTTAACAGTGAGGGTGATTAACCACTGGAACGAACTACCAAGGTAAGTGGTGGATTCTGTATCTCTTGAGGTCTTTACACCAAGAGTAGTTGCCCTTCTTGCAGATATGCTTTAGCTAAACATAAGTTATGCTTTAGTCAAATAAGGGCTCAATACAAGGATAACTGGGTGAAATGTAATAGCCCGTCTTATACAGGATGTCAGACCTTAAACTCTGTAAGTCCACAGAGTGGCAGGCAGGGCCTCAACTGGCTAAAAATAACCCCTCATATGCAACATTCCTTTCTTCACACTTGTGCATATCTTCCTCATTCCTAAGTGGAATCCAGCTTTTTGAAGAGTTAGAATTCTTCAAAAGCAATTGTAATAATAAACCTTGCAAATTTAAACAAGGGCTCAGACTCTGTCACCTTTGTTAGGAACAAAATCAAAGGGCTGCAAAATGTATTTCATTTAGATTTTTTCCCCCAGGCATATCTGATTCTTCTGATTCCAGACACCACCTGGTCCCTTGTCATTACAGACTCAAGATTATATCTGATTAATAAGCACATCCCACTCAGTATTAATTATATATCTTGCCCCATTTACTAACATTTAACATGTTTAGAAAACCCTTTAACGAAAGCCGTTAGACTGTAGCTTTGTGATTTTATCATTAGCCAAGAAATCTAGCTAGTCTGTTCTCTCACTCGTTGGCTGACTCGCACAGAAATTTGTTTTAAAAGAAAATAATTAATTAGTTTAAAAAACATAACTCCAATTTTACAGAGTCAAATCCTGTTCTTGTTTCAACTGGCATAGATTAATTAATTAATCCAGATTAATTCCACTGAAGCCAGTGGGTGAAATTCTTCTCTCAACTGCTACACCACTATAAATTATAAGTAATTCTGTTCATGTCAGTGGAGCTACTCTGTATTTATTTCAGACTAATGAAAGCAGAATCTGTGCCAGTAACCCAGAGCAAAATTTGTGTCTCAGTTACACAAACATTTTTTCTAAAATTAGAAAAAACAAGTATTTTTATAAACAAGTAAAATTACAACAATTTAGATTTAATTTCTAAACTTTAAATTGGTGTTAAATATTTCCATTTCTTTTCCTCTGAAACAAAACAAAAAAATCTATTCATGAAATATTTTGGATTTAGAAACCATTTTTTCTATGGAGGATAATTACCCAAAAGTACTAAAACATAATATTGGTACAAATAGTTTATTTGCAATGATGATTTATATTTTTTTCAGAAATGCCCCAATGCAGCAAGGTACTTAAGCACATGCGTACAGTGGGTAGTGCTATTGACATCAATAGGACTACTCGGTTGCTTAAAATTAAGCACATGCTTAAGTGCCTGGCTGAATCTGAACCAAAATAAACCAACAAACAGCAGTGTTTATCACTTCTTTCAATGTTTTAACTGCTTGGATTACAAGAAAAAAGTTATTCTTCCTCCCACACTATATTCAAGAACTTACTTACTAGGTGTGATGCTGTCTGATTGAATATGACCATTGATATTACCATTGTTACACAATTGCAACAAATCTTGTTCAAAATATGTCATGTAAGGTGTCAACAGAAAAGTTATGATTTGCTAAGTATGATAATCCTGTTTAGGTGCATGTATCCTCTTTGTATCTGAAGTTACGAATATTGGCTATGCACTTGCATCTTACACATGAAGTATTCCTGTGTGGCACCCTGCATTCAGAATTTACAGACAGCTATGTGTTGATGACCCACTAAGGACACACAACTCGCAATGGGCCATCGAAGATATTCATCCTGTCCAGTAATCCTTTCCTGTGGACACCTCAGAAAGAATATGGGCAGTGGTTGCCTGTGTGTGTCATCAAGCCACGTAAGGACATGCGATATGCTCACATGACCCTGGACTCCATCTTGGGCCAGTAATTTTCCATGCACCTGGGCTGTGGGCTTCGTTTGAGACAGTAATGTTCCATGCACATGGCACCTGAGACATCTCTATTTTGTCTTTTTAATTTCCTGCTTCATTTCTCTGGACTGGATTTCTAACAAGGAAGCTTTGAATAAGGGCTGATGAGACACAATCTGTTTAGGTAATTCCAGAGAGACTTTTACAAGCTAGCAGTTTATTCCATCACTGCTTCAAACTTGATATAAGGACTTTGCAATCACTTTTGAGTGTTATATATATGATCTTTTAACCATTTATAACTCTTCTTTTCTTTTATTATTAAACCTTTAGTTTTTAGTTAAAGGATTAGCATCAGCATGATTATTGGGTAAGAGCTGAGTTATATATTGACCTGGCCAAGTGGCTGTCCCTTGGGATTGGAAGGACCTTATAACTGATTAAATTGATTTTTCAGTTATCACTCAAAGTCTAGTGTCTGGATGGTGAGCTAAGGACTGGAATGCCTAAGGAGACTGCATTTTTGTTAACTCCTTGTTAATCAGTGTGGTGGTATAGAAATTCATTTTGTTATTGGCTTGGTATAGTCTAATGACAGAGTAACCACCAATTTGGGGGTGAGTCTGCCCTATTTCTCAGCAGTCTGTCCTGAATTTGGCATCTCAGCTGTGACACACTGTGGTGTGGTGCCTCTAGGTAATGATTAAGGTCCCAATCCTGCAAGCTGTTGCACCCAGGTACAGACACAAGGGTGCATCCATGCAGAATGATTTGCAGGACTGGAGCCTACATTTTCACACACCTGGATCCTTGCTTGTATATTTTGCAGAAAGAGCATAAATAATTTATCTCCCTGCAATTATTCATTGTATGTGGAGATGGAAAACAAAGTTGGAATCATAAAATCAGTCACAGAAAGTTGATACACGGTCACAGATTTCCATTATTGTGTCTCCTATAAGACACTGAAGTCCAGTGTAATTTCTTAAAATTTTTTATTTATTTGTTTTTAGAAAAGGCCACTTTCCCACAGCAAGCAGAGCAGTAACCAGCGTTACTTGCAGAAGGAAATGTCACTCTCTATTCTGTGCTGTGGGCATCCTGGTGAAAGCCATGGGTTATAAATACCACCACATTAGTAAATCAATAACAATTTTTTCTCTGAAAAGGGCACTCCATAAGTACTTCAGAAAATTGAGCAATGAAACCAAATTAACCATCCCTAGTAAAACATAACTGAACCAGATCCAAAGCGAATGAATGTCATTGTAACTCTACTGCCTTCACTTAAGGATCTGGGCCACCTTTATAACTAGAGCCCTGCAAATCTGCGGACCATGTTTGAGGATCGGATGCGGATACAAATTTTGTATCTGCGCGGGGATCTGTTATAATTACAAGACTTCAGCCACTTGTAAGGGCTGCCACTTCAGCCCTTGGCGTCTTTAGTGAAGTTGCCCACAAAGTTGACAGTTGGGTAGTGCTGTTTTGTGATCTGGATCCTAGTTAGCTGGAAACCAGAGCGAGACCAACGCTTCATTTCAAATAGGTTACTGAGCAGATGGTAATGATGTTCAAATACCACCAATCAGACAAATTTTAACTCGATCTTGAGATAAGTGGTTCAAGTAACTGATTCCCAGCACCAATTCCATGAGTTCTAAATAGCGTTGCCTGATGAAAGGAAAAGTCTGAATCTATTTTCCCACCCTCCCATCCTTTATCTGTAATAAAAATAGCATTTGGTAACTTTACATATTTCCTGGTTTTGGGCCCTGATCCAATCCCCAGGGAAGTCAAAGCAAGTCTTCTAGAGTCTTTAAAAGGTCAGGTCCTTTATGCATAACATGTTTTTTTAATCATTCAGGTAGAATTAAGGGGCCTAAGATAATTACATGCTCAGCTCCCATTGCTTTTCAGTAAGAGTTGAGTGCCTAACTCCTTTGAACTCCTTGCAAATCCTAGCCTTAAAGAAAAACAAAAAATAGCAAAACAAGTTCCTCCTTATTGGCTGGAGCAATGCTGGAATTCACATGCAAACACTATGCCCACCCATAGTGTTAAGTTACCTATATTAGCCAAATCATTTCAAAACCCTTTTCTGATTTAAACCAGCCCTTAAAGAGTAGCATCTCAAGTAATCTGTACAGGAAGGTTATTCATAGTCCCTAGCTGCTGGTGCAATAGTGAAAAGCCAAGATGTTCTTTGCATGAATATCTTTATGCGGATGGTGATGTTCACATTTTTGTGCAGTCTGTTTCACTGATCCATCTAAACATCAGCCCACTAATGATAGTGCTAGGCACAAGTGGCTCACATTTCAATCCTTGATTGGCATCTTTTTTCACAGGTCTTTTAGAACACAGTTCAAACTGTTTTTAGCTAGGACAACGTTAGAATCCCCTTTTCAAATGGTTAGGTTAACACAGCTAAACTACACATACAAAAGGGACTTCTCATGCCAGGACTGTTGTAGGTAGAGGTTTCATGTCTCACACTTTGGGATAAACCCTGTTGTCGTCAAGCGTCACCAGTGTGGTGCTCTGCTCTATCCAATGTTGATAACAGTTGGCTGCGTGCTATGTGCTCTCCCTGTGTGCTGTCCCAGCTCTGTGCAGATAGCTGGCCCAGCAGATCTTGAGCGAACCGCCCAATGACCACAGACTCCGATAAGGTACGAAGGCACCCAGCCAGGTTTATTGCCAAACGAAACAGTCTCTAGCTCCCCAGATCAGATGTCTACAGTTCTGCTAGTACATATATATGCTCCCTGCCAATGGACCGGCTCAGTCAGTGGTGGGATTTACCACTGTCCCCTAGACCAGACAAAGCCAACCCCCCAGGGATGCGTTTTTATACACAGGTACAAACAAGTTACACATCACTCCTGAGGTATTGTGGTACAACCCCTCTGTGTGTTAGGGTGCCACCTCTCACCTGGTGCATGTTGGTTCGAACAAAACAACTCTATCCACTATATTACCCTTTTCCACGTCTTTAGGATGGGTCCGCCTGTTCCTTGTTATCTGTGTGGAATGTGCAAGTATTGGAGTGTTCTGGTACCATCCTGGCACATCTTTATATCTCCAGTGTCCAGTACCTTTTAGGTATATATATATTTTTGCAACATCAGCCCTCTCCTTGCCAAACTCTGAGCAGGACGTGCCTCTTGCTCACAACTTAACTTTGCTTTATTTTAACAAAGTTCAGGCCTTAGGCCTCATACCGGGCCTCTGATACAAGGGTTCATGTTTCAAGGCCTCATCTTACTACACCTGTGTCCACTGAAATCAATGGCAAAACTCCTATCGACCTTTTCCATGAGTCCAGGTTTCTCCATTTACCTTCTAGGAGAGGATCATGGCACCTCACTTTCATGCATCAGCAATGATGGCCACATGTACCACTCCTTAGGAAATTAACCCTAAGATAGCAGCCAATATTTTTATGCTCAGAGTGTAGCTCTAAGCAAAGAATTTGTATAATTAAGTCCTGCTTTACTTCCAGATGGTTTATTTTTCCTGAGACCTGTCTATAAAAGACTACTTAGCACTTTCAAAGCACTGTACACCCATTATCTTTTAAGAGGGAGAGGATCATTAAAAAAAACAAACTACAACTAACTCATAGGATTTTACTAAAACAAATTACTCACCTGTGGCCTTGCTTATGTGGTACTGAAGTCAATGGAAGCTGAAACTGTAGACTGAGGCTCTTCATAGCAATATGGGAGAGAAAGAATGGTCTAGTGGCTAGGCCATTGGTGTAGGATTCAGAAGATCTGTATTCAGTTCCCATCCTTGAGCAAATCAATTAATCTACCATAGGCCGGTAGATAGATAGATACAGGCCTTGATCCAGCACTGAGCTCCATGCAAACAGAACCCTGCTTGATGACTTACGTGGGGTGGGCTCCAGGTAAAAGTTTACCGCTGTGAAGCTCTGTGCTCCACACGGGATACCCTTTCCTCTCTAACCATACAGATATTTGTTGCTAAAAGTGGAACTTCGTTTTTATCTGCTAGGTTTATGTTCTCTGAGAAAACTAGGGCCCCAATACTGCATTTCTTGCTCAAGCACAAATTCCATTAGAGCCCACAGGAGTTATTTCAGAGTAATGAGTGTGCAGGAATCAGGCCTGAAGAGTTAGATCTGAGTGCTACACTTCCGACAGTGACTAAATTGAATGGCTTAGAAATCTAGAAAATTCCTGTCCTAGTAATAGAGTACTTTCTTGCAGGACTCTAAAAAAGCAGGAAGATTAATAGCCTTAATACGTACCCACTGGAATATAATTATTTAAAGTCATGTAACAAAGGTACAATGACTAACAGTGTGATGGGCAAGAGAGAGAGAGCTGCTTTCCAAACCAATTAATCAGAAAGCCGTGTACCTTGCTGCAGAATGATGTAGTGTCTCTAAACAGGGTGACCAGACATCCCGATATTATTGGGACAGTCCCGATTCTAAGACATTTGTCCCATGTCCCAACCGCACATTGGTCAGGGCGCCCTTTGTCCCGATATTCGGGACCGCTCACCATGAGTCACCACGTGCACCAAAATCCCGGGGCTAGCAGTGCTTCCTGGGGCAGCTCCTAGGCACAGAGGCGGAGGAGGGTCTCCAGGTGCTGCACCAGCTCCCTCCTGCCCAATCAGAGCTGCGGGGGCTTGCAGGCACCGGCAGCAGGCAGAGAGCCCTCCGCCCCCACACCCCACCAGACCCTAGGAGCCAGAGGGACCTGCCGGTAACCTCCAGGTAAGCACCACTGGGACTCCCCACCTTGCCCCCCGGCAGGTCCCTCTGGCTCTTAGGGTGGGGCAGGGGGCTCTCTGTGCACTGCCGGGACGTGCAAGCCCCGCTCTGCGGCTCCAGCAGCTCCCATTGGCGCTTTTCCTGGCCAATGGGAGCCACAAAGCTTGCGCTTGTGGCGGGCGCAGCATATGGACAGTCTGGAGACACCCCCCTCCCCACCCCGCTGCTCTGACCCTAGGAGCCAGAGACCTCCCAGCAGGGCTGGCGAGTGCGGCCAGGGTGTGATGGAGTGAGTGTCGTGTGTGGGGTGCTGGGCTGTGAGGAGGTGGAGGGCAGTGGGGGAGGTTTGTGAGTTTTGGGGTGCTAGGCAGTGGGGGTCTGCGTGGGGCATTGTTTAGTTGTGGTGGTGGGGCTGTGGGGAAGGGCACTGGGAGGCAGGTGAAATCTGTGTGCATTGGGAAACGAGCGAGTGGGGGAGTTCTGTGTGGGGTGCTGGGCAGCTGTGGTGAGGCTGTGGGCGGGGGGGGCGCTGGCCAGGGGTGGTGGTGTGCACAGCACTGTGCATTTGTGGTGGAAATGTGGGGGGGGGAGTTGGAGGGGCTCTGGGCATAGTGGATCCAGGGGGTGCTGGGCAGGGGAGCTGTGTGGCACAGCAAGGGCCCACCCCCAACAGGAAGGGGCACGCTGGTCGCACAGGGCCATTCTGGGTCAACAGCTGTAATTGTTTCCCTACTGGTTCTAACTCCTTAAACATAAAATGTGGGGACTCTGAAGAAAGAGAGTGAGTACGGGCAATAAACAACCCCAACTGCGCGCGACCCGGATGAGCAGAGCAACTCGTGGAAACTGGAGGAGGAGGAGGAGGGCGCAGTTTTCTATCCTCTCCCATCCCGCCCCCCACGGTGCAAAAAAGAACCCCCCCCCCCCCATGCGCCCCCAGCACAGCTGCACGGTGCCATCCCCGCGACCAGGTGCGTCTCTGAAAAGCTGCTCACCCTTTGCACACCCCTGTGCACGCCAGGCCCAGAGCAGCAGCCAGCGCACCGCCGGGGGAACGGAATCCCGGGGCGGGGGCGGGGGGGGCACAGCAGCGCAGAGGCGGGGCTGGCCCAGCCGAGCTGCAGGGTGAGGCCTCTCCGACCGCCTCCGCTCGTGCCTGCTGTAGAGCGCGCGCGAGCGGGGCCGGCGAATCCTCCGTCTCCTAGCCCCTCCGGCAGCGCGAGCCTGCGCGTGATCGGCCCGCCCCGCGCCGCTGCTCTGCTGCGGGGGCCCCACGTGGGTAGGAAGCCGAGCCCGAGCCGCCGTCCCCGGGCCTCCTCGATGCATCTTTAGCCTGGTTGAGCCCGGCCCGGAGCATGGCTGAGAAGGTGCACGGGAAGCTGGGGCATGTTCTGGCCAACACAGCAGCAGCTAAACTCTTCTCCCTGAGCGGGCTGTTCGCTGTGTATAAACCCAAAGGGCCCACTTCAGCTAACGTGCTCAACCAGCTGAAGGAGAAGCTGCTGGCAGGTACTGCAGGGAAGGGGCAGGATGTCATCCTCGGGCTGGGTGGGGGGAGGCCACGGCGGGAGGGTCAAGCTGGGACTGGGGGTACCTTGGGAGGAGGCAGCTCTGGATGACACATGCTGGGAACTTCTTGCTCTTCCTACAATGCTAGGAGTCCCACAGCATTAGCGTTGAGAGCATCCGTCTGCACACAGTACTTTGCCCTCTAACTGTATGTATGCAAAGCCAATTGCTGGACCATCAGTTCCCCTCTGCAGGTGGCTGGGACTCTTACCCCTGTAATTGTCCCATTCCAGTTACCCCAGGCCCAGGTAAGGGTTTTGTGTGTGCAGATTACTGTCTGAGTGTAGCTTCCTTGCTGTGCAGTTTGCACCTTCACCTGTTCATATTCCCTAATCAGCGTAGTTTGAACCCACACCTAATTTGCGTCCACCCCTTCTTCTGCACATGGAGATAACCATGAGTCTACCTGACATGCAAATTTTGATACCTGATGTGCCCCTGAAAGTTTCAAAGCAAGTTTAAAAATCCAGATTTTCAAAGGTTGCAGAGCTGGAAAAGTCTAAACGAGGAATACTTTGGTTAGAGGGAAGTGAGATTTGTAAAATGTCTGTTAAAATACATATAGACAATAATCCTTCATCACAGGAGGGAGACACTAAAAAATGGCCTAAAATTAAATCCAAAATGAATGTGCCGCTTTCATTCAAATGTCTGATTTCAAAAATACATTATCCATTTGTGTTCACCTAGTTAGACTTTTTCAAGCTTCTTGTATGTATTTGGGCCTCCTCTTTGTGAATCTCCATTACAGGAGTGATTTAGTATCCCAGCAAACACAGGCAATATGTAAACCACAACTCTTAAGAACGTATTACCTCTTCCTTTTCAAAGTTCATATCACTGTTGCCTATCATGGAAAGAGAAAGTGAGAAAAATATATTTTCTCCTTAATTTTTCAGATTGTTTACTCTGGTGGGTCCTGATCTTGCAGTATGATCCATGGTGGTGGGATTCTTATTTCTCCATCAAGTCCCACTGAAATAATTTCAGTCCCACTCAGAGGCCCATGAGTCTGTATGAGTGGAACAGAATTTAAGGATTGTGAACACTACAGAACCAATCCCCACTGACTTCAGTTGGGCTCCATGCCACTCCTTACTCCACCTCTCCATAGTGAATTGCAGGTTGGGGTTTAAGATTGTAACCTCCTTGGGGGGCCAGGACCATGTTATCGTGTATACAGCACGTAGCATGATGGAGCCCTGATCCTGATTGGGGATTACAGAGTCTCCTACAGTATAAGGCCCCAATCCTGCATGGAAAACTGAAGTATTTTTGTCCCATGTAGGCACCCGTTGAGTGGGGTTCCATGCAGGCACAGGGGTCTGCCCATGTGAGTCCCAGTCCTGGATTAATGTCTGTGTAGTATAATTACAGTGGTAGTGGCTTTGTTGACAGCTAGTTTCTAAGTTCTTCCCGTTGTTTGTACGGGTCTCTCACTGTAACAGAAGAGAGAGAAACGCTTGAAATAATAGGAAAGTTGTTATAAAGCTACATAAATTGGAAATGGGTTTCAGAGTGGGAGTCATGTTAGTCTTTATCAGCAAAAACACAGGGGGGAGGGATAGCTCAGTGGTTTGAGCACTGGCCTGCTAAACTCAGAGTTGTGAGTTCAATCCTTGAGGGGGCCATTTAGGGATCTGGGGCAAAAATTGGGGATTGATCCTGCTTTGAGCAGGGGTTTAGACTAAGATGATCTCCTGAGGTTCCTTCCAAGTCCTTGTGGCACCTTGGAGACTAACATTTATTTGGGCATAAGCTTTTGTGGGCTAGAACCCACTTCATCAGATGCATGGAGTGGAAAATGCAGGAGCAGGTATAAATACATGAAAAGATGGGAGTTGCCTTACCACGTGTGAGGTCAGTCTAATGAGACAGTTCAATTAACAGTAGGATACCAAGGGAGGAAAAATAACTTTTGTAGTGGTAATGAGAAAGAGACTCTGAAATTAATATGGGGGAAATTAGGTTTAGGTTTTGTAATGACCCAGCCACTCCCAGTCTCTATTCAGGACTAATGTGATGATGTCCAGTTTGCAAATTAATTTCAGTTCTGCAGTTTCACGTTAGAATCTGTTTTTGAAGTGTTTTGGTTGAAGAGTTGCCACTTTTAGGTGTTTTATTGAGTGACCAGGGAGATTGAAGTGTTCTCCGACTGGTTTTTGAACGTTATAATTCCTGATTTCAGATTTGTGTCCATTTATTCTTTTGCGTAGAGACTGTCCGGTTTGGCCAATGTACAAAGCAGAGGGGCATTGCTGGCACATGATGGCATATATCACATTGGTAGATGTGCAGGTGAACGAGCCCCTGGTGGTGTGGCTGATGTGGTTAGGTCCAATGATGGTGTCCCTTTAATAGATGTGTGGACAGAGTTGGCATTGGGGTTTGTTGCAAGGTTTGGTTCCTGGGTTGGTGTTTTTGTTGTGTGGGGTGTAGTTGCTGTGAGTATTTGCTTTAGGTTGGGGGTCTGTCTGTAAGCAAGGACTGGCCTGTCTCCCAAGGTCTGTGAGAGGGAGGGATCGTCCTTCAGGATAAGTTGTCAATCCTTGATGATGCACTGGAGAGGTTTTAGTTGGGGGACTGTAGGTGATGGCTAATGGCGTTCTGTTACTTTCTTTGTTGGGCCTGTCTTGTAATAGACTTTTGGGGACCCTTCTGGCTCTGTCAATCTGTTTCTTCACTTCAGGGGATTTGGGGGCCTGTTTACCTTTTTCAACTGTATATTCAGTTGACTTGCTTTCAAGTTTATAATGGCCCTGAGAATCTGCGGAATGTTTCTTTTTCAGGGAGTGATAAAGGCTGTGGAATTCCTAGATGGGATTCTAACAGGCCAGTCACATTTCCCCATATGAGACTATTTGTTATATGTCATCACAGCAGATGGGCAACAAAGAGCAAATTCCACTCAGTTGCATGTAGGCATCCCTATTGAAACCATTCATGTAGCTGAGTGGTATGTGGCCCATTATATGCAATCAAATAAAGCAAGAATGCTCAGTGTCTGTGATGCTTTCTGTGAGTGTGTTCAGCTGGTGGTAGTTACTTGTTTCATTAAAGAAACAAATCAGGTAACCTGTCCACTCTGGTGTGTTTTGTGTATTCCTTTAACATTTCTATTTATAATTAGCTGATAGCAGCCACTTTCGCAGACAGGAAATTATGTGTGTGTGTACATATGTATAAAAAGAAAAGGAGTACTTGTGGCACCTAAGAGACTAACAAATTTATTAGAGCATAAGCTTTCGTGAGCTACAGCTCACTGCATCCGATGAAGTGAGCTGTAGCTCACGAAAGCTTATGCTCTAATAAATTTGTTAGTCTCTAAGGTGCCACAAGTACTCCTTTTCTTTTTGCGAATACAGACTAACACGGCTGCTACTCTGAAACCTGTATATATGTATATAATTCATGATTTAATCAGAGCATGAAGAAAAATGATTTCCATTGAATTTGTTTTGTCCTTTTTGATATATTGCAACATAAATAACAGGTTTTTTGCATGTGCCATGTTCTGAGGTTGTTCTGTAATGCGTTTTGTCAATTTATTTTTGCAGAAGCTGGTATACAAAAGTGTGCAAGAAAAAGGAAAAAACAGATTTTGAAGATTGGACATGGTGGGACTCTAGATAGTGCAGCTGCAGGAGTTCTGGGTAATTAAAATATGAATATCTGCAACAGTTGCCTTTGTTGTTTTTATTTAATGAATTGTACTTCTAATAGCCTGAGAAACAGATACATTTGTTTGGCTAAAGTGGTGTTTTGTAGCTGCTGTAATATTCTGTAGTGTTCGTTGTTATAATAATGCTATATATTTCTATGTCTTTATCTCAAAAGATCCCAAAGTGCTTTAGAAACTAGAGATACGTAGGATTCAGTTCAGCTATGGAGTGCAACAACACAGTAGTTCCTGATAGGAAATGGAAAAAAAACCTGTTTAATAACAAAGGCATCAATGAGGTTTCTACGTTTACTATCTCGCAATGATTTCAATATCAAGTGTGTTCAATTTACTGGTAATGGAATGATAATAGCCAGCTGTGTAAACTCAGCCTTGGGTCTGAGAGTCAAGATGGGATTAATCCCAGTTTGCACATCATCATCAATAATTTTGTTGAAGAACAACATAGAGCAGAATCTGCAGCTTCTATAATCTTAGCTCTGCAGGACTAAAAGGAATAAAAACAGTAAAAATTCTGTAAATTCAACAGGTGTGACTGTGAATATACATAGGGAACAGATCCACTGAGTTTTGACATAGTCACTTCTCAAAGTAGAACTTTGCTTCAAGGAAACAGACTGTTGCTAATGGCTGCCAGTAGGTTGGTAATTGTCTCTCTGTGACCTGCAGGTATTGTAAAATGCAACTCCCATAGACTAGAAGTAAACTTTAGCTCTGCTTGTTCCAATTTCCTGTTTACTCGTTTGCCATTTGTTGAAGAACATTGTTTCTGGATCTGAAACGGAAGGTTCTTTCTCTTGCACAGATGTTGCTGTTGAGCACATTATTTCTTGTTGTGGGGAATCATCAGCATTGATCCAGAAAACAAACAAAACAAAAATCATTGAGGCTTTTTAATTGCTTCTCCTACTGTCTTCTGGCTCCAGAGCTTGAATCTGTGGCATGATAGAATGTATTCAAGCTTGGTGTGTGTGTGTGTGTCTGGTAAAGACAGAGAATTGCATCACCTTAATATGTTTCCGATTGATGCTTCACAAGGGCAAAGCATGTTTTGTTCTAGTGACAGAGAAAAATCAATGCAAACCAAATAGAAAAGGACAAAATTCGTAGGAGGATGGGAGCAAATGCTTTCAAATTTCAAAAGATGTGAGAAGAAATAGTTGGGGGAGGGGAAGAAATAAAATAAAAATATTTTTTCTTTCTGTTATTTTTTTTAATAGTTCAGTTAACTGTTGTCTCCAGCGTATTGGTGGTGGTGGGGGAAGCTTTCTTCCACCTACAAAGCAGCATCACAAGAAGCCTCTGAGGCTACTAAACCTCCTCTCTTGATCTGTGCCTGTGTGGCCTCAAATTTCAAGATCTATGTTCTGATCCTTTCTTGCTGCTTGATATCAGACCTTTCTGCATATTTGTAACAGCTGGGTGAAAGCACTCTCTTCACTGATGTTCTAGCGTTTGAGAGATCACTAGGCAATGCCTGAGCAAGGCCTAATACAGTTCACTTTGGGGTTTTTATTAAGGAGTAGCCTGGCTCTAATGTAAAGCCTTTGGAAAACTTTTAGACCAAACATTTCTGATAGTCTCCCTCACTGGCTGGAGTTCTGCCCCAGAATAGGAATTGAACAGACTGTAGTTATGCAAAGTGTGATGGTTGCATGATGGAAGGTGAGAAGAGAAAGCAGAAAATTGTACAAGCACTTTGATATGAAAATCAGTTTCAATCACCTTCTTGACAAGGCAGAAGTCACCATTTATCCTCTCAGAAGTGAGCCCAGGCTGGGGAATGGTTGGTGCATGGAAATCGTCTGAGATAAGAGACACCCACGTGGGTAGTGGCTGATGTTTGCTAGTTAGCCATGAAATGGGTTCAAAGTATGAGCAGCAGCCCTAAAAGCTTCCCTCACCCCTCTGCTACTCTGCCAGTGTTCTTCTACCCTGACCTGTAGTGACTCCCCTTTTGGGGTGAGAGCAGTTCAGTCTGCATGTCCATGTGAGCTTCAGCCTCTCTTCTGAACCTCTCTTCAGGCATACGTTCTGCAACGAGTATTTCATTTGGTATAGATCATTGACTATCAGATTATGACCACTTTCAATCAGTATTGACCTAAGCTGTATTTGAATCAGTGACCTAGAAGTTAAAGACTTCATAGGGCATGTCTACATTGCAATAAAAAACCCGTAGTACCAAGTCTTAAAGCCTGCGTCCACTCACTCCAGTGTGAGGGGCTCACACTATGGGGCTAAAATAGTAGTGTAGAAGTTTGGGCTCAGGCTAGAGCCAGGGCTCTGAAACCCAAAAAGGGAAGTGGGTCCGAGCCCGTTTACACTACTATTTTTAACTAGTCAGTTAAAGCCCAAGTCAGTTGACCCAGGTTCTGAGACTTACAGCTGTGGGTTTGTTTGTTCTTTTGCAGCATCGATGTCTCCATGTTATTGTACCCCATGAATTGTGGTGTTAAAACAAATGGACGTGGAAAAGAGCTATCGAGTCATTGAGTCGGTCTCCCAGCCACTACAGGATGGTTCTCTATGGTACATGCTAACAGTGTTTTGTCAAGTCTGGTTCTAAATACTCTCAGTAGTTGTGGCCCCCTCCACTTGCTCTGAAGGTATATCTACATTGGCAGTAAAAGACCTGCAGCATGCCCATAACTGACCTGACCTTAGACTGCGGGCCTATATAATTGCAGGGTAGTCATTCGGCATCAGGCTGAAGCCCCAGCTCTGGAACCCCGTGAGGGGGGTGGGTCTCGCAGCTCAAACTCCAATCCAAGCTCAAATATCTACACTGCTATTTTTAGTCTTGAAGCCTGAGCCCCACAAGCCCGAATCAGCTGACCCAGGCTCTGAGACTTGATGCTGCGGGTTTGTTATTGCAGTGTAGACGTACCCTGAGAGACCTCTCTCCCAGACTCATTCTCCTTGTCAGGGAGTATTTCCTGTCATCCACCTTAAAATGTCCCTGTATTAGTTTCATCATCTGACTCCTTGTTTTACCATCTTGTACCCTCTAAAGAATTTCTCTCCTCCGTGTTTGCACCCTTCTGCATACAGCTTTCCAGATTTCTCCCTTTTAATAACTGAGCCATTTAGTTCTCCATTACTATCCAGTTCTAATAAGGTGCTTGGATACTCTGGAGCTGAGCACATTGCAAATGTATAGACACTGTTTTTCTGAAAAGATGCATTTTTATATGACTCTTTTATTTCATACCTGGGGTATGTCTCAGTCTGTGGGACTCAGGCTTGTGGACTCAGTGGTTCCAAACCCCTGCTTGAGCATTCACACTGCATCGTAAACCTAGGTCTACCATTGCTGGACCCAGGTCTCAGCTGTGCCAGTGCGTCTATACTGCACGACAGTGACCTTCCATCCTGGTTCTATGGCTTGACCTCCATCCACACTGCAAAATGACGGAGCTTGGACCCAAGTCTCAGTGGGACCTGCCCGTTTAGCAGCTTCCTAGAACCTGGGTCCTGTCTGCTTGCTCACCTGAGTCAGACTGATTTGTGTGTGGTTGGCAGCGGGGTTTCGACCAAACCTAAGTCAGAGCACGGGTATAGTGTACACTGTAGACATAACCTTGTAGGCTTGCCCTATTGCAAATGTGGGTAAAAAGGGGTGATTTAAGGTTTTGAGCACCAAGTAATTTTATCACAAAAATGGCTAAAAATCATATAGTTCAGAGAGACAGGAAATGGTAGGTCCAATCTTAATGCCAGTTCAGGGATGAGAGTCCCATTATTTCAGCTACATGGGGTTCTTGCCATGCCATGGGAAGTGGGAAGGCACTATGATTTAAAGACAAGCAAAATAATTCTTCAGCTGGCTAAATTGCTTTTGTCTTTGTGTTGAGGAAACTCTCAGAACATCTTTAAATTAGAGGTGTAACTTTTTTCTTTATTGAGTCAATTTTCTGAGATATCCCTTTAGTTCCATCAAGGTTTAATAGAAGTTGAAATTGTTGAAATTCTATTTCAAATGAGTCTAAACACTCCTATTTTGCATATAAAAATGTTTAAGCTCTTAGAAGTCATTTTAAACTTAAATGATTCTTAAATAAAGTTTTTCAACTTAAATGGTTATGTGGAGAGATTGTGTCTTATTTCTTACCAATCTATAGAGAGTTTTTCCTTGCCTTCCTGAGTTTGGTAAGGAGTTGGTTAAACATTGCCAGATAACTAACTAATTTCCCATTTAATATGAATGATTTTATACTCAGATGGCTTCTTATATTAACAATCTGTTATAGCAAGGTCATTTGATTCCATTTTTTTACATAAAACATCCACAATTCACATAATAGTGGTATTGAGGCAGTTATTACGTTTGCAAATACATATCTCAAAGCATTTAAGGGACAACAAAGGTTTTCACCTTCAAGAGGAAACATAGAGTTAGACATAACTAACATTGTCCATAAAACATTGTCCAACCATAAATGTTCTTCTTACCATTTGAAGACTTTAGACCAATTATAAAATAAATCAGTTTCAATAAGGATAATTCTAGATTTTTTCCCTTTTCAAAGGGGAGCGATAAAGACAGTCTCTTTTATTACTTAGTTTCTAGCTCTGATAATGCATCCTAAAAATCACCCTCCCTTTGGAATATCCTAAATACACATCCAGATCTCTTTCTAAAACACAAATATTTTCAGAAGTTTTGTTTTCTTGAGATAAAGATCATGTCTATACCAAACTTGTGTCCTGTACAAGGGGAGGTGTCCTGTTCTTTAAAGAGACACTCTTGTTGTTTGTTTGTTTGTCTTTTGACCCCATGGTTCCTACATTTACAGCTTGTAATTAACTTTTATCAAATAGTCTATACAAGGCATAAATCACAATAACTAACACTTTTGATACTATTTTGAAAGATGTGTGTAAAGGAAAATGTAGACCATTAAAGCTAAACAGAAGTTGTAAAGCTGCATTCCAGAGCACGTATAAACATTCTTGGAGGTAATATATTTGGTTTTATGGCTAAGGAGGTGTTCTCCTTTTTGACACTTTTGGTGCCTGTTATTGGTTGATGGAAAGCAGAGATTTCCTATGGATTCCCTTAATTAGCTTTAACCTTTGATTTAATTAAATTAGCAACTAAAAACTTAAGCACATGAGCTATCATATTCTTCAAGTATTCTGAGTGGAAACAATTGTGTCTCCTAAAACTGAGTAAAGGCAAGATTATACTATTTTAACAGTATAAAAGAGAATTATCATAATTTTATTAATAACCATTTTGCATCAATATTGATGTATATTCACCACAAAAGATAGTACTGGAGAATCCTACTGTATACTCTTTGTATGGTGATGACAGTTTTACAAATGTGTGGTTACAATGTACCTGGTTTTCTTGTTTTCCTCTGTCTGTTGTATCTACTACTTCTGAACACTGTGCAGAAAACCAATGGAAAAAGTTAGTAAAGAAAAGCACATTACTATAGGAAGTTTTAATGTGAATTCTAACACAGTAAAGCGATTTTCCTACCCATTTACTTTGAAAATCTGATTGTTAATCGCTTTGACAAGTCAAAATGTAGTTTAAAATTGGAAAAGCCAGTGGGCCACACAAACACGAGTCTGCCTGTTTGATTTATAAATGATCCTAGCAAGAGACTCAGGGACCTCATGATTATTTTACTTTCTTGCCCTGGTCCTATCACTGCCAAACTAATTCCATTGCGGTATACCTTAGCTGTGTTACTACAGGCCGCTAATAACCTTTAAATGGTCCATTAGTTACAGCAATGGCTTTGGCTCACTAATAATGAACCTTGCCAAAGACTTTATCAGGCCAGACTGAGAGCCATGGTTTGTGCTATTTCTTTCTTTAGTGATGACTGAAAATACAGCAAAATAAATCAAATCCAATCACAGGGTAGAATTAAAGCATTTTAACAATAGCCAAAGCTTATCTGTCTTCTGCTTCTTGTCCTGTCCTCAGTCCCAGTAGATAGAACATCAGAGGTATTTTCTCTTAGGCAATATCTTTATCTTTTAGTATCCTCCTCTTAAAAGACTCATTCAGCTGATCATGATAATTGAGGCCATTTATATGCTAGCAGTGCAGGAAATGTGTTATTTCTGACTAACGTGATGTATGGCAGTGAGTTGAGTGATAGTGAGTAGAGGGAGAATGTGAATCTAGTTAATGGAATAGAATGCTGTAATATTTCTCTTTCTGTCTTTGCAGTTGTTGGTATTGGAAAAGGAACTAAAATGCTGAGCAACATTTTGGCAGGCTCCAAGGTATGGCACACTAAGTTATTGATCTAAATATTTTTTCTGTGTCGAGGTGAATCGTGATACAGGCAATTAAAACATCCAGCATCAAGCAAGGACTCAGAATAGCTTCATTCCTGAAAGGACCCAAAGTGTTGCTATCACAAGCATGCTTAACTGTGTGTCGGAAACCCTTGTCTCTCTGATGTTGTCCCAGAGAGCTTACTGATGATCGGGGTCGTTTGTAGGAAGGCTTTTTCAATGTTCAGTTCTCTGTAGATTTTAAATATGAGATGTAGAAACACAATTATGAAGATGTCCTGTAAATATTGTAACTTCTTCTGTTTTTAAATCAAAACTTTAAAATCTCCATCCCCCCCATCCTTTCCTTCAAGTAGATATAAAAGAGTAATACTATAATTCTTCCATCACAAGCTGTTATGAAATTACATCTGTTCTTCACATCTGCTTTTTTAAAAATTCCATGCAGTCTTAAAAGACGAAACCCTTCGATTTTTTTTTCATCTTTATTATTAGTATTTCTATAATGGCTAGATGCAAATGGGGATGAGGGCTCCATTGTGCATAATCCCCAGCCCCAAAACATTTACACAAAATGTAACAAGCAAGTGTGAGCAAAATTAGGAAGGGAGGATAAAGGTGACAAAAATAATCTATGTAGTCACGTGAATTTATATATGTGGTTATTGATGTTTCCAAATCATCTTAGATTAAAAAAAACAAACAAACAGCAGTTTCCCATGGATGTATAACCAGATCATTAGTTGGCTGACTTCTTTGTAGGTATCACAGCAAAAGTTGGTCAAGAGGAAGGAATTGGAGGAGGAGCGGGTACTTGTGTTCTGAGTTAATTCCATTGGGGAGTTCCATGCATCGAAGGCAGCATGACATATAATGCATAGATGGTTCTAAGAGTGGATGTCAAACAGATCTGCAAGGCTAATAAGTAACCTTCTATTAATGTTTTCTTATTCAAAACACACTGTGCACTTGGGACATTATGTGCTCCTAGACTCTGATTTTAAAGACTCTTTGATCAGGGGAACATATATACAATTAGATTATAAACCCTTCAGAGCACAGATGGTCTCTCTCATTTCTGGGTTTGTACAGCATTCAGCATGGTGGGACTCCAGTCTTGAATGGGGATTTTGGGAGCTATCACACAAAAGAGAAAAGCATCATGTATTACCAGCTTAAGGACTGATCCTGCAAACATTTACCTACCTAAGTAGCATTAGTCATGTGAGGAATTCCTTTATCGTCAGTTGGGCTATTCACATGAATGAATTCTGTGCATAAGTATTTGCAGGATTGAGACGTTAGTATGCAAAGCACAAGTGACAGCAGGTGGATTTGGAGAACTATTATTCTGCATAGTTAACAGATGGGAACTTGACTCACCTCTGGTTGTACTTTCTGGCTAGTCGCATCAAAACCTTGGCTTGTGTGTTTACATTTCCAGGCCATAGATGTTGGGTAAGTGGATAGGTGGACTTACTCCAGTTAATCCAGTAGGGTTGGTTCCAGCCCTGGGTGTTAGGGGTTTTGCACACATCTTGAAAGCTGAAAATGTAAAGTCCTGTTGTTTAGAGAATACTTTTAAAATGGGAAAATGGGCAAGAATAGATGAAGAAATCAATATAACAGTCAAGTGCTCTCCAGATTTTGTTACTTTAGGAAAGTCAATAATGACTTTTGACTTTTTAAAGTCAATTGACAGCTCCTCTAATGCATTTCATGCTGACTGTTTTTCTTCCTTTTTTCATCTCTGATCCATGACTAGTAAACTATTTATAGATCTGTGATGATGATCTGAACTAGAGCCTGACTGATATTCACCCAGGTTTAAGAAGAGATAAAAGACAGAAAAGCAGTTGTGACAATAGGGCCTGATTTAAAGTCCCTTGCAGTCAATTGTGATGCAGTTTTAGATTTGGTTTTGGTAAGTAATGAGGATGTCATAGAAGAGCTAGTCATAGGAAATAACTTTGGTTCAAGTGATCTTGAATTTATTTAGTTTAAATGAAGTGGAAGGAGAATCAAAACCAAGCAATCAGTTATGGATTTTGGTTTCAAGGGGAAGACTTTGGGAAATTAAGGGAATTAGTTGAAGACATCAACTCGATTGAAGCACTCAAAGACTTAAATGTGAAAGAGGCTTGGGATTTATAGCTATATTTAAAAAAAAAAAAAAGAATAAGAAAGGATGAGGTTGGGCGCTATACAGTGTGGATGGAAAGGAGGTTGAAGAGGAAGACCCAAAAACTAAATGAATACTTTGCCTTGGTTTTCAATAAGGATGATAATATGGAACATGGGTATGAAGGCAGGATGGCAGATGGAAATGAGTGTATAGAAATGGAAATTACCACATCTGAGGTGGGAGAAAAATGTGAAGATTTTAATTTGGTTAAATCAGGGGGACCAGATAATTTCCATCCCAGAATACTGAAAGAACTGGCACATGAGATTGCTAGCCTAGGAGCAAGGATTTTTAATACATCTATCTATCTGGGGCTAGTGCTATATGGCTGGAGTATAGCTAACATTGTCACTATATTTAAGAAAGGGAAAAAGTGATCCTGGCAATTGAAGACCTTTTAGTCTGTCCTCAGTAGTGTGCTATAGAACAGCGGTTCTCAAAATGTGGGTCGGGACACCAAAATGGGTTGTGACCCAATTTTAAGGAGGTTGCCAGGGCCGGTATTAGACTTACTGGGACCTAGGGCTGAAGCTGAAGTCCTAGCTCCAGCCCCACCTGGGGTAGTAGGGGTCAGGCTGTGGGGTGATGGGGCTTGGGCTGTGGTCCTGTCTCCCTTCCCCAGGTTGGTGGGGCTCAGGCTCCACCCCCATCCCAGGATCATGTAGTAACTTTGTTGTCAGAAGGGGATCATGGTGCAATGAAGTTTGAGAACCTCTGCCTTAGAACAAATTGTGAAGGAAAGGCTAATTTAAGTTAATGGAGACAAACAGCAAAGGGGATATAATTCAACATGATTTTCCAAAGGTAGATGATGCCAGACTAACTTGATTCCTTTTTTTGAGAAATTAACTGATTTTTTTCACTAAGGGAAATACAGTAGATGTAACATACATGGACTTAATAAAGCATTTGGCACAGTACTACATGGGAAATTATTACATAAATTAGAGAATATGGGGTTAGTACAAGCATTGTAAACTGGATAAAGAACTGCCTTAAGGGGAGAAGGCAATGGTTTTGTTGAAAGGTTAACTGTTGGACTGGAAGGAGGTTACTAGTGGAGTTCCTTAAGTATTGGTCTTGGAATCAATCTTATTCACGATTTGTATTGACTTTGTCACAAAAAGTAGGTGTGTGCTAATGATCTGGATGACCTTGAAGATTGGAGTGACAGAAATGGGATGAAATTCAGCAGTACCAAGTGCAAGGTCTAAGGGTCTAACAATAAGAATTTCTGGGGGCTCATCAGTTGGAGATGATAGGGGAAGAGAGAGATATGGGTGCATGGGTTGATCACAAGATGACTGAGGCACCAATGTGATATGGCTGTGAAAAAGGCAAACGTCATCCTAGGCTATATTAAGCAAGGCATTTCCAGTAGAGATAGAAAAGTATTAATGCCATTGCAGAAGGCACTGGTAAGACCTCCTCTGGAATACTGTGCACAGTTCTGGTCTCCCATGTTCAAGAAAGATGAATACAAAGTGGAACAGGTGTAGAGAAGAACTACAAGGATGATCGGGGAGAGGAGAGTCTATCTTATGAGAAGATAAGGGAAGAGCTTGGCTTGTTTAGCCGAGGAGAAAGAAGGCTGGGAGAGGATATGACTGCTCTCTTTACATACATTGGGGGAATAAATGCCAAATTGGGAGAAGAGCCATTTAAGCTAAAGGACAATGTTGCACAAGAACAAACTGGCCAGGCTGGAAAATGAAAGGTTTCTCACTGTCAGAGGAGTGAGCTTCTGAAACAGCCTCCCAATAACAATTGTGGGGGCAAAGAACCTCTCTCTCTTTAGAGCTGGGCAAATTTATGAGTGTGATTGTGTGATGGGGTTGCTTGTGCTAGTAGGGGACAGCAGAGCTGGGGTTACTTCCAGTTTGTCTTATGTTCCTAGAAGCTCATGTTTCAGGGCTTCACCTGGCCATCAGGAGGGGGTCAGGAATGGATTCTGTTACTCCCTCTCCCCAGTGTATTCTAGATATTTTTAGGTCTTCTTTCTCTTATGCATCATAGAAGGCCACAGCCGGAGATGAGATATTGGAAAGGGTGAGCCAGGACTCTGAGGTAGTACCAAGCAGTCTCTCTCTCAGGTGCTTGGCTGGCTGGTTCTTGCTCACAAACTCAGGTATTTTCCCCTAGGTCAGATTGGCCATGACCTTGGGGGCTTTTGCCTTCCACTGCAGTGACTGAGTGCAAGTCACTTGCAAGGATCATCCAGTTATATCTCACAATGATTTCCTTGCCATTGCAGGGGCCTTGGCATTGGTACGTCTCAGTCCCTCTTATTCTCTCACTATGGCACATAACCATCTAGTCTCCTGTGGTTTGTATTAATTTGTTCTAGTTTTGGTTGTTGGGTTTAGTGTGAAGGTGCTGGGTTGTATTAGTTGCTTTTGATATACAGGAGGTCAGACTAGGTCATCTGGTAGTCCTTCTGGCCTTAACCTCTGACTCTAATTGGAGTCTCTCCGTTGACCTTGGTGGGCTTTGGATTAGGACAATAGTACTCATAACTTACTATAGTTCCTGAGGTTGAGTCCCTGTTACTTGAGACTTTAACTTTTTATAGTGTGGCATCCCCTTTTTAATACCTTATCCATTACAGAAAAGCTTTGTCATATTAGCTAAATCAGCTTTAAATAGTTCTAGCTAAACTAGTACAAATCCTTAATGTAGGTGCTCTTAAATCCATTTAACCCTCATCTAAATTGGTTTAGTTTAATTTGGTAATTTATTGACACAAGTTAAAATTATTTTTAAGTGAGGGTTAAGCCAGTTTGCAAATCTATGTAGATAGACTCATAGGTTTAACTGGGTGGCTACAGAGGTGTCAGGACTAATAGTAGTTAGCCATGACTATTCTTTATTCTAAAGTTGTTGAAAAACTTTTTGCCTTTTAGCTGTCGTGCTGTCTACTAGGATTGGAGTCTCTCTTACTTCATCATACATCATGTGTTTGAAATAATTGTTACTTTTGCTCTAATTCTCTCCTTTTTATGTTCGATTCCACTACATTCAATATGCATTTCTGCTGGGGATTTTCTTTTTAATTACGTTAAAGCTATCTTCAAGAGAAATCAGATCCAGTCTATCAACACTAGCAGCATAATTACACTCGTGCCACAAAACTTATGTTGTTGCTGTGAACTATGTATGACAGCTCTGCCAAAGAGATGGATGTCAGAATTTTTCCAAATGTTCTATCAAACTTAAGCTGATTTGGCTGCCACCAGCATGATTCCCTGATCTGTAATTCATACAGCCTCTGTAAGGAATATCATGATTTATCAGTTCTGTAATCAAGTGTGTGACCTCCTTAAGGACTAACTCAAAAGAAATAGAAATGTCCAGCAAAGTTTCTCAAAGCTCCAAGTTTCTTATCAAGTTCCTTAATATTTTTCCAGAAATAGGCATGTCTGTGTGTTTTTTTTATTTCAAATGTTCCAGCAAAGTTGTGGAATAAATTACAGCATGTGAATGGGCTACTCTTATGGCTCAAAGACTAGCATGCTATTCTTCCTCTGAAAGACGTGGGGTAGTCTGATCAGAGTAACTCTGTTCCTAAGACAGAGACTATGTGGAGGTGATGTTTGTGAGCAGATAATTTAGAGAGCTCTCGCTAACAGCAGAAAGTTTAAAGGAAACCATTGCTTTGGAAAAATCTCTCCCACGCTAAGATGTGCTGTAATGTAGCTATGCAGAAAGAAGTTGTGGGCTCATCTTCTTGAGGGAGGTAGGAGGCTTGGCAGACTAAGCAGCCAGCAATGAGATACTGTATTATTCTAATAATTCCCAATGGGGCGGGGGGAGATTGTGAGGCAGGGATGTCTCTAGCACAAAGAGCCTTCACTGAAGTGAGATAAAACAAGATAATCAAAACTTCAGACACCCAGGTAGCATATTCACTCATATTTAGTTAATTGCATTATAAAGAGCCCAACTCTGGCTTCACTCACATTCTCCTCAGCAGGGTCACATGCACCCGGGTGACCCCAGAGTCTTCACTGCGGTCATACCAAGGTAAATGAGACCAGAAGTTGGGCCATCATGAGCATTCTGTGCTCTGAATCCTCAAATATTGACAGGTTGAAAACCTGCTTTTCTTTTCCGGAGGGTAGAATCTCTAGTCATTCTTTTTTTATTGGAAGCCCCAGGAGCTCCAGTGACTTGTGGAGAATTAGAATTGACTTCCCTGCATTGATTGCAAATGCTCAAGTGGAGAGTAGGTGAATTGAGCATTTGATCTCAAAGGTTGCAGCCTCTCCAGAGGGGCTCACTATCAAAATGTCATCTGGATAATATAAAACCCAAACTCCAAATCGCCTCAAAGACTAGAGGCAAAAAGGGATCAAGGGGAGAATGAAGATGCTGAGTTAGTAGCCTGATTTGGAACAGTGTGGATTCTTTATAGTTAGAAAACTGAACTCCCGAGGATCCTGAATGGGGCATGGAAACTATTTCAATTATCCAGCCTTTTTTAAGTGCAGCTTCACCATGTTTTGTCTCATAAATACGGAGCTTGCTTCTTAAGGGTTCTTCAAGAGAAACTGGACCAACTTCCTTTATAGTATGAGAACTTCTTACTGACCTGTACGTTTATTGTAGCATCATTCTAGGAAGTGGCTGATTGGATTCATGGTCCATCTAATCCAGTATCATTTCTGCAGGGGTTAGTCCCAGACATTGTAGAGAAAGGTGCAAGAGCCTATAATGAAATAAATGCCTCATAGGGAACATTATTTCCTAATCAATAATTTACAACGGGTTGTCTTATGCCCAGAAGCATGAGAATTTAGATCCCTAAGTTTTTGTATATTATCTAATGTAATTGTTGATATAATAATTATGCATATTAATATCTAATTCTTTTTTGACTTGGGCACCATCATGTAGCAATGAGTTCCGTGGGGTAATTATGCTTTTTTTATTTTAAGTTTCCTTTTATCTGTTAAATTTTTTTTGCAAAAACATCCTAGTGCGTGCGGTGAATTTTTTCAAGTGTAAGAAACTAAATAACTGACTTTCTTTATGTGGCACACATCTTTATTGTTTAGTATTAAAACACCTTTTCCCCACAGTAGCACCACGCAAGCAGATCAAGGGCACCTGCTTGCCTTGTGGTATTTTATCTAGCCAGCTATCCATTCCAGTAAAATAATACACAGTGCAATACAGACTAAGCAAAACATTGTGAGAGGATGTCTTCATTGCAATTAAACACCTGCAGCTGGTCTGTGCCAGCTGACTCAGGCTTGCGGTACTATTTAATTACAGTGTAGATATTCTGGCTGGGGCTGCAGCCTAAGCTCTGGAACCCTCTCACCTGTCAGGGTTGTAGAGTCCGGGCTTCAGCCCAAGGCTGAACGTCTACTCTGCAATTAAACAGTCCCTCAAGCCCGAGTTTGATACTAAGTTAGATACCCAGCCGCGGGGATCTAATTGCAGCCTAGACATACTCAGAGTGAAATCCTGGCCCCGTTGAAGTCATTGGTAAAACTCCTGTTAACTCCAGTGGAGTCAGGACTTCGCCCTCTTTCATGATTGTGTGATTATAAACTTGTCTGAAACGGTTTTATTGTTCCATAGTCAAAATAGCACTGTCCTAAATGAAATAAACACCTACAGCATGGAAGTAATTACTATAAACAAATGTAAATTAGTTATGAAAGTTGCCAGGAGTATATTCAAATGGTCCCACAAAGTAGATCTTCTGTTGTACTAAAAGGCGGTCACATGCTGCTTCATTGATTGGGGAGATAAATTTGTCACTTGTCTTTCCTATTATGGCCGTTATTTTGCCTATAAATCTACTCAGGTGAGGATATGGCTGGCTCTTGGGGGTGGGGTGCGGTGCGGGGGAAGTTTTTTGATGCCCTTACACTGAACAGCACTCCACAAATGCTCTTCAGTAGTCCCACTGACTTTAATAGGACTAAAATCATGAGTAAAGGTATCTGTATTTGGCCTTTCATCATTAGTGAGGGTTAATAATTAAAAGCATGCACTCGGGGGATAAAAAGGTAAAACGTGAAAAAGAATCTCTTGACTTGTTGTGCTATTAGCACTGTGAAATGCGCTGAAGTAAGGGCCAATTTCCTTGGGAAGCTTCTAATTTTGGGTGGGAAGAACCACCTCCTCCCTAAATTTAAGAATCAATAAAACAAACAAATACTCCCCCTCTCACACACCCAATATTTGCACTGTATCTTCTCCTGTTTCCTTGCTTCATTGAAAGAGAGATGATCTGACTCTTTGTCTCTTAAAGAATTTTACAAGAAGAACAGAGCAGAGTCTAATCGTTGAAATGATGAACAGAAAGAGCTGTGAGGCTGTGTAAAAAGCAGATGCTCCTGTAGCTGTGAAGAGTGAATTGAGCAGATATTTGCTACCTTCTTCCATGAATATAACACACACATTGGAAAACTGATACATGTCCACATTACTTATTTTAGACCTTGAGAAGTGTTTCCTTTTTTTTTTTTTAACTGAACAATTTAAGATTATGGAGGGTACAGTAAGAAATGATCGGTCCTCTCTTTTACACTGTTCCACATTGGAGGACAAGGATTCACTGATTAAATTAATAGCAGGTAAACTTATCATCAATAAGAGGAAATACTGCTTCAAAGAATATGTAATTAGGTGGTGGAATTTGCTGCTATTTATTATTTGTAGTACTATAATGATTAGGAGCCGTAGTTCTTGTAAATGGAAGTGGCAGTGGCAGAAAAATAGCCTTATTAGGGAAAGAGACTGAAATTAAGAGAACTGGTTCTAGTCATAGCCTTCCTGAGTAAACCTTGAGAAAATCACCTGAACCCAGATTTTTCAAAAATTGATTTTGAGTGCTTCAGTTTTTGCGTACCCACTGTGACACACAAGGCCTGATTGTTTTCATTCATATATATGTTGTGGATGCTAACTGTCTTAAGATGAAAAGGAGTACTTGTGGCACCTTAGAGACTAACAAATTTATTAAAGCATAAGCTTTCGTGAGCTACAGCTCACTTCATCGGATGCATGAGTCAGTTAACTTAGGCTTGAATAGAGACTGGGAATGGATGAGTCATTACACAAAGTAAAACTATTTCCCCATGCCTCTAGCTTTCATCCAGATCATACCACTTGATCCATTGTCTACAGCCAAGCGCTACGATATAACCGCATTTGCTCCAACCCCTCAGACAGAGACAAACACCTACAAGATCTCTATCATGCATTCCTACAACTACAATACCCACCTGCTGAAGTGAAGAAACAGATTGACAGAGCCAGAAGAGTACCCAGAAGTCACCTACTACAGGACAGGCCCACCAAAGAAAATGACAGAACGCCACAGCCATCACCTTCAGCCCCCAACTAAAACCTCTCCAACGCATCATCAAGGATCTACAACCTATCCTGAAGGATGACCCCTCACTCTCACAGATCTTGGGAGACATGCCAGTCCTTGCTTACAGACAGCCCCCCAATCTGAAGCAAATACTCACCAGCAACCACACACCACACAACAGAACCACTAACCCAGGAACCTATCCTTGCAACAAAGCCCGTTGCCAACTCTGTCCACATATCTATTCAGGGGATACCATCATAGGGCCTAATCACATCAGCCACACTATCAGAGGCTCGTTCACCTGCGCATCTACCAATGTGATATATGCCATCATGTGCCAGCAATGCCCCTCTGCCATGTACATTGGCCAAACTGGACAGTCTCTACGTAAAAGAATGAATGGACACAAATCAGACGTCAAGAATTATAACATTCAAAAACCAGTTGGAGAACACTTCAATCTCTCCGGTCACTCGATTACAGACCTAAGAGTGGCTATCCTTCAACAAAAAAGCTTCAAAAACAGACTCCAACGAGAGACTGCTGAATTGGAATTAATTTGCAAACTGGATACAATTAATTTAGGCTTGAATAGAGACTGGGAATGGATGAGTCATTACACAAAGTAAAACTATTTCCCCATGGTATTTCTCCCTCCCACCCCACCCCCCACTGTTCCTCTGATATTCTTGTTAACTGCTGGAATTAGCCTACCTTGCTTGTCACCATGAAAGGTTTTCCTCCTTTCCCCTCCCTGCTGCTGGTGATGGCTTATCTTAAGTGATCACTCTCCTTACAGTGTGTATGATAAACTCATTGTTTCATGTTCTCTCTGTGTGTGTATATAAATCTCTCCTCTGTTTTTTCCACCAAATGCATCCGATGAAGTGAGCTGTAGCTCACGAAAGCTTATGCTCTAATAAATTTGTTAGTCTCTAAGGTGCCACAAGTACTCCTTTTCTTTTTGCGAATACAGACTAACACGGCTGCTACTCTGAAACCTGTCTTAAGATGGTCACCTCACATCAGTGTCAACTTTTGAAAATAGGTCTTAGTGTTCCTGCTTCCTCCCTTCTTCCTTGTATAATGGAACTAATACTTACCTACTTAACAGGGATATTGTGAAGCTGAATTCATTGTTTAAAAATGCTTTGAGATACTTTGATGGAAGGCACTGTGGAAATGCAAAGGGGTGTTCAGTACAAAAAGAGTGTGTTCAATGTTATGCCTCGTCAGTGAAGCATGCAGATGTCATGAAATGCCAAAGGTAAGGCTCCACACACAACCTTGACTCTGTCAGGCTCTGATTCCAGGCATTTGGACCTGGTGGTTGGAATGGTGGTCAATGCCGGATGTAGGATCAGGACGTGGCCGAGGGCAGTGGTAAAACTTGGTTCCAGGGACAGGCCATGGGTCAGAACTGAGGTCAGATCCATAGACAAACCAAATCGGTATCGTAGTGAGAGTCCAGATGCAGGCCATAGGTCGAAGCAGGGTCGGAGTCAGTCCTAGGGCTTGGGAGTCAGGAGGTGGATGCAGGCCTGGATAAAAGAGAAGGATATGGACAAGGCTTGAGCAGGCTGGAACAAGGCTCCAGGAAGGTTGGGGCAGGAACAGGAACCAGATGAAGGACAGCCTGGAAGCCTAGGGAGTCTGTTTTATTATTATTATTATTATTTATTTATTACATAATAAAATATCATACAGTTTCAATCCAGTGTTTTTCTATAGCACTGATCACCAGGGCATCTGAACATTCAACAGGTAAATTAGATCTGCATGCTGATGTCCATAACACACTTTATAGAGGATTCTGCTGTTTGCCTTTTCTAGGAGGCATTCTGCAGTAGCCATTTATATGGTAACCACACATTAAATGTTGCTGTCAGAATTTATTGTATAGATTAAGTGAAAAGACAGAGTAATAGTGAAATGCTGCTGGCAAATATAGGCTTTTTCATTTGACAACTATGTTATATTTGAAGCTAACAGTCTCGTCCCTTGAATTGCACCTAAGCAAGGCTGCCATATATCGTGAAAAGGAAATGTGTTGTTTATGGCTACTAAGTAACTGATCTTGATAAGATGACTTGTGCCAATGAGACATTTTGCAGGGCAAAAGGTGCACAGCTGCTAATCCTTGTATGAGTTTATTGAGAGAACTCAATGCAAAACATACTGTGTATATCAACTATGCAGTTTTTTCCAGCAGATCGTAACTTGATCAAATCAAAATCAGTTTTCACTGGAACACATAAAGGCATTCCTCCCCCATAGGAGCTACTCCTCTGGCAAATTTGATCTTCCTACTATGACTCCTTTTTGCTAGAGATACCTTTTATTAGAGGGAAGGTCAGATAGAATCTTCTTTGTATAATGGGGAAAGTGCTGCTTTCCATATCCCCAATTCTTCCCCCTCGCCACCCCTCTCCTCTTATCTTAAAAACAACTCAAGAGTGTTTGCTTAAGTTAAGAAAAAAAATTCACATGGAAAATTTCAGAGCAAAATGTGAGTTTTGGAAAGTTCTGTGTGTCTGAAAAGGGGGTTCGAATGGAAATGCTTCTGCAACCTTAGTCTCTGACAATCCACTCTAGTGATTTATATCTGCACTGGAAGATTTTTATTACCCTATATATTTTTTTTTAACATAGGTACTGGAGCTACTGAATTCAAACACTCTTCTGGTTTCCCTTCCCCTCCCTCTTTTTCCTCCCACATCTTCCCCCCAAAATATAGGTTATAAAAGGGCCCCAGGTATGTAGTGCAGGTATTAATTTGCCTGCTGCCCTACCATTAGTGAGGTGGCTCTGCATGCTGTGTATTTCTCAAGTCTCTCTCTTTCATGTTAACCACAGGGGCTAACCTATTAATATCTCTGCTTCATGCTCTATTAATATTCAGACTTTTTTGAAGTACAGTATTAAAAATTTTGAAGAGGCTGCACTTATTGTGCTGTGGGAACTATTGCCTCACAAAATGAAGAGTATTTAAAGAGTCCGCTCCAGTTAAAATTTTTGTTTTCTCTCTCTCTTACACCCACCCCCTCCTTCTGACCTCTGTAAATTACATATTTGTATTCGCTACATATACAGTTCTTCCTTCCCACTTTAACAAAATATTAAATAACATTAATATTAAATAACACACTGAGTCAACTCTTTTTTTTTCTTTTTTTTTTTAATTATGAACTCATGGGAGTCAGAAACAGATGACCTGTTAGCAGATCTGTCTATTCCTACGCTGAAGCAGTTTTGTTCCTTTTAGTGCCCCTTTCTAGTCGCTCAGAGATTCTTGTGCTGCTGCCATTTGGAGTTTACTAGATCTTAGCATGAGGAAACTTCTTTGGATTTAACCTAAATATTAATTTTCATAATTTACTTTGACATTCCTAGTTATACCACATTGCACCATTCTAAAACAATCTCTTTTCTCCTGTGAAGAGTCTGTTCTATTTCTGGGAGAAAGAAAATCCAGAATTTCCATAATACCCGATTCCTCAAAAAGTTAGGTGCAGGGTTGGGGGTTTGTGTTTCCCCTGTGTAATCCATTGCACAGGTGGTAGAGTTTAGCAGTGGGAAGGAGGGAATGAGCTTGTGTCAAAACAAAACTCTATTCAAGACCAAGATTGAGATTTTTTTTTTTTTTCTAGTGAGTGCAGAGAGTTTCCAGTGGGGACGGTGTCTGGAAACTTTGAATTAAAAGACCTAGTACTACCAAGCAGCTGGTTTCTTAAGTAGGTCTGCATGTTGTAAGACCTTGTTTGTGCTTAGCAGTGTGACCATGTATCACTGAAATCTGGGGGATGATCTGAGGTCCCTAATATTTTTACAAAACTCTAGTATTTTGTTCTGGCTTTTGGAATTCCCTGCAGTCTCTCACTACATCCCCCGAGTTATCAAATCACTCCCTGATCTCTGGCAGAACTTTCGGCTGCAGGCTCCACCCTGATGGGTGTTGCTAGTGTTTCACTTTGAAAATCAGGTCACCCCATGTTTTGGAGTGTTTTAAGTAAGAGGCTGATATAAGGGGTCAGACAATCCAGCTAGTCCTAGGGTAAAGATCAGAGTTCTTCAGCAATGACTGAACAATTACAGCATCTAGCAGTAAATAAAATTTAGTACAGCTTTAGCACAAAGTCAGCTTTTTCACGCAGGAGAAAAATGGATGCTAGAGGAGAGAAATTGTAGTTTTTCTGTAGTAAGAGGACATGTTTGCTATTTGTTAATTTTGAACTTGTCATAAAATTCTTTTTGTCCCCTCTGTAATCTTAATTTTGTCTTTTGGTAACATTTTCAAATTGTTTGCGGGCCTCCTGCTTTTAATATGTCTGATCATGGCTGCTGGAAGTCCTTTTGTTTTGTAAAATAATTGGGACTAAAATAATCATCCATTTTCTCCTATCCTTGGGCTGTCTTTTCTATTTAGAGCCAGGCATTGTTTCTTGCTATTTGTTTTGAACAGTGCTTAGCACAATGGAACCCTGGTCTTGCCTGAAACCTTTAGGTGCTATTGAAATAAATTTAACAAGTTAGATAAATAACTAATCTTGGTCAGGAGTTAGTGATAAATGTTATGAATCTATGGACACAAATTGAATGTACTTTTATAAATAACCATATAGGGCCAATTTAGTACATACAGAGGCCCAAGTTTGCAACCAAGATGCATCTGCAGGTTTGGTAACTGTAGGCGCAAAGCATGCAATTGCATGGTTAGGCACCAGCATGGTAGTTTTGATGCACACTTACCCATTTGTGCTCCAGCTGATTGCTACCAGTGTCCTTGCAACCTCTGTAGGCTTCCTGTGCTCACATCTTTGTCAGGCACATACATATATTGATCTTCTATTTATCTCAGATCTGATTTCTCTGATAATTCTCAGTCTATCAAATAGGGTTCTTAGCTTTTTTTTCCCTCCGACAGTCCCATGTTCAATTGCTGCTCTGATTTGAAAATAGCTTATCCTCAAATGAACTCTAAGAACCATTTGTCCTACTTCCTACAGTCCTTCCTTTCCAGGAAATTCCAGCAATGGGAGCCACCTTGCAACTTTAAAGACAGCTATTAATGACCCTATTTTACAATTGCATCCCAGAGGTTGAGTGTCTGTTCTAAAAGTTGCTGTTCCATTTTTTAAAAAAGCTTTTAAAACAGGTTATAATTCAGGATTTCAGGTCTCTGACCCTTTTCCCAATAAAACTTTGATATATAAAATAAAACTGAGAAGTACTATTCCCATGGTCTCTCTGGCATTTTCACTGACAAGTGGTATGGACATGCCTGGCAGTCAGCCCAGGGTCTCTTACCATTGTGAAACTGACTAGAAAGAATTTAAAGTTCCTAGATATGGGTGCAGAGAACCCATGTACATTTTCTCTCCCCCCCCCCCCCCCGCTCCAGTAAATCTGTATATTAAGCATGGGTATCAGGGTTTAACTGGTAAATATCCATTGAAGTCTAAAACTGAAAGCATTTATTTAGAGTGGCTATTCTTTTAACAAAAGAAACATCCTTGTTATATAATCCCCGGGGGTTTGCCATTTGTGTGTGAATCCCGCCAGTCTTACCCTGCAGAGCCAAAGGGAATGGCTCAGGTTACCAGGGTCCCACCTGCAGTGGTGACTCCAGAAAAAAAGCTGCCCCACATCTCTCATCCTGCAAATCTGCCAGTGGGTGACCCAAGCCATCTAGATGTGTCACGAATGATCAAAGTGTGGAACACCTGGTTTTTGTTCCACATCCCACCATAATTGACAGAATGCCCAATACTTTGATACTAACACCAGTTTTTAGGGATATTTCCTCACTGTGTGAATGAAACAAGCCAGTTTCTTACAGTCTCTTACAGTGTGGAAGAGTGGTGGGAGAAAATCTGTGCACAGCTTGCTTGAGCACTGGGAGGCTTAGAGAGAGGGTTTCGACCTGAATCTCACATGGAATGCCTTAGGGAAGGCAATTTTGGAGGGGAAGTAGGTGCTGGGTGCTGCCTGATCTGCCCCACAATAAAATTAGTTTAGTCTGGGAGCAGCTCAGTCTCCCATGGAAAAATGTAGTGGCTTGGCCTGCTTCCTCACTCTCTACAGTTGTTAGTTCATGGGGTCACCCCTGCAGACACCTGTCTGCTTTTTGCAGAGAGGAGAGAGAAAGACAGGGCAGAAAGCCCTGAGTTGGCAGAGGAGGGTCGTCTCCTCCTCTAATCACTGGTCCCTGCCCTGTGAACCGCAGCTGTAGTTTTCAGCACACAAGAACAGGCAGGCAGCACTAATGTTGTATGTATCGCGTAATGCAGTGCACTTGGGAGGTTTGTCAATTCCCACATTTTTCTGATTGCCACGCTGGCTTTGGCTCCAGTTGCTATAGAAGCAAGAGCTTCCCTCTCCAGATAGTAGCAGGGCACGTGTGACCATTTCTGTCCAATACAGGTTTTGCCACAATTATCCATCCGTTGTCTCCTCCAGATTAGATAGCTATAGGTGGGGCTGGAAGTTGAAGCTAGTGAAGAATGCTGCAGCCTGCTTGTTAAGGAGGGTTACATTGGATTGGTGCTCCATGACGTGCAGTGGCTCCCAATAAACTTCTGGCTTGAATTCAAGGTGCTGGTTTTAACTCATGAATCCCTAAATGATTTGGGACCTGGTTACCTGAGAGATCAACTCTCAAGTGTATATCCAGGGAGAGATTAGCAGAGGTGATTGGGCCAGAGCTTGCTCAGTAGAGATGAGAGGGAGTTGCTGGTGGGGTGTTCTCAGTGAGAAGACTTCAGCATTGGAACTTGCTCCACAAGCCTATCTTTGTTACCCTTTGGAGTGCGCTGCAGTGCCCACTCTTTCTCTTTCTGTTGAGGGTGTGAGCTGAGGTGGAGGTGCTGAGGAGCAGCTGTTTCTTTATGGCGATGTGGTAATTTATCACTTATGAGAGAGCTGGATTGGTGCCTGTAGATGTATTTCTAAAAATTGAAGAGAGAAATAGCCAGTGGAGGTGGGAAAAGGTCACCAGAATCAGACTTAGTAGATGTTTCTGAGGGCAGGGAGAGCTTAACTCCAAGGAAAGACAACTCCGAATTCTAAGACAGTCAAGTGAGGTCTAAGAGGAGCATTAGGCTCAGTCTGAGCTCTTGGCCTCTCCTCTGCAACCTCCTGTGATCAGCAGGGACTGAAGGGATCCCAGACCCTGTAAATGGCCTATGAGGACTGTAATAGATAATTACAAATACCCAAGGGAGCTGTTGAGATTGATAATGAATCAAATATAACTCTCAATTTCCTGGACCTTTTGTGGCTTGATTTTTCTCTAGATGTGGATTAGTGCACACCTCGCTTTGTTGGTCTATAACTAGACTGGGATTTTCTTTTTGCAGTTATTCTTTGATACATGCACTTTTTGTAAATTAGAAAGGTTTATGACCTTATGCAGAACCGAAGAGATAGAAACCCAGGCTGTGGAATGTGTTCACCATTCAGCGATGGAGTTTCTATAACCTGTTTTTATATAGATCCAGCATAAAGAATTTTTCTCCACTGCTGGAATGTTAAATTTAACAATGTGGTTGTAATGGGCAGCCTGAGGCTAGTTGCTTATAACCAGATTTTAAAAAATCATCATCCATGCCAGGAAGATGCCAGGGCTTTCATTCCATTGGAACTTCTTTCAGCCTGAAATCTAATGAAAGACATTAAAGGTTTAGTAGTAACAGAACCATTCAGACCTGTTCACACACACATTGTAACATCTGAAAAAGTTGTCCAATATATAGTATTTTATTTTGCATCTTATTGTTCAAAAATCCTTCCTTGCTCTCTGGCTGTGCCACAGTAGTTTGAAGACTGTTCTCCTTATTGCTTTATTTACACACAGAGAGAGAGAGAGAGAGAGAGAGTTGTAAACCAGTAACTTTTGTTGATTGTTTGTTTGGAGATTATTGTAGCCTGGCACCCAGGGACACTGATAGGCCATATGAATAAGGTGTAGGTGGCTGTAATGCAAGGGCATACAGGCCTGATACCTGTGTGACAATTAGCTTAGCCTAATCAAGGCCTAGCTTTTCATAAGGAACTAACTCATAGATGACCTTATGTCACAAAGTGTGTATTACAGTGGTACACGATAGAAAATGGTGAAGTGAGGAGGAACCGCAGAGATATGCTTTTGGGATTTTAGAGAAAGTTTGGAGGATGTTGAGTTTAATCAAAACTTACATGTTCTAATTGCAGGTATACTCTAGCAACTAGTTGACTTAAATTCTAATAACTATGAGGTAAATGGTTAATTAACCTATAGATGTTAGGAACCCCAATATTATTGAGGTATGGAAGCCCGTGGCTAAAACTATCACTAAATATGTATAAGGCTAGTGGGTGTTAGCATAAACCATTATAAAAGTTGGTACCCAGGTTGTGGGCAGTGGGAGACATTGGAAAATGCTGACTTGATGACTAGGTGTGAGCCAGCTCACCTGCACTGAGGGTCCCTACGCGGGATGATGTGAATAATGCATGGAGTACTAGGCGTTCTGTATTGGCGCTATCTCCTTTGCTATACTACAGGGTGTGTAATTGTTGTGCTAATAAATTTTATAGCATTGATAATCAGATAATTCTTCTTTCTTTCCTGTCCATACTATGGTGTGATACTCCATTCACTGCTGAACAGTTGTCCTGCTTTGCCTCAGAGATGGCCGCATTACAGTGGTAGATAAGTCCTTCATCTTCTCTCTGTCTCATATTGTATTAAGATTGTAAAGCACTGTGTAGACCTTTGGGATGAAAAATCCTACTGTATTTAAGATGATATTATGGCAAATATTTTGCTCATTCTTTTATTTCACTAAAATATTTCTATTGTTAAGCCCTTACATCACACCAACTTAGTTTTAATGTCGCTTAGCTACCACATTACCTAACTCTTTTTGAAAATCCTAAATCAATGAAAAGATATGTCCATGTAATGCTGGATTTCATTTCTTGTGAATTTCCTGTCTTAATATTTCCATCTTTGTTTCCCCAGAGTTGTCTAGTTGGTTATTCATGATCCAGCTTTAGTAGTGTCATCTGAAGTTCTCACTGGATGTTCAGTTAAAACTCTTAAAGACATTAATCTCTCTTATTTTTTCTTCACAGAAGTACATGGCCATCGGGGAATTGGGAAAAGCTACTGATACATTAGATGCTACAGGAAAAGTAACTGAAGAAAAGCCTTATGGTAATTTTAATTAAATCATAGATATAGATTAATGTAAAGTGCAATAAATGGCCTGTATCTTACCAAAATGAAGGAGAAGCTTTGGACTTCACACTCTTGAATTTTTTCGGCATTGCATTTGAGGGAAAGGAAAACAACTGACCTGCTGCAATGGTTAATGTTAAAAGAAAAATACCTTCTTGGGAACAAGAGGATATAGCTCTTTAGAGCTTTGTGTCTCATATGATGCTGAGAATTAAATGTAATTTCTAAATCAAATTGCATGATTCTTTCAGTTTTAACCTCAGTGCCTAAGATCTCACAGCTGGGTCCAGCACAGTGGTTGATTTCAGTTTTTTCAAGAAACTAGCCTCAAACTAGTAAGGTGAAAAATAGAATCAGGCATAGCTGTATTGTTTTGCCTTCAGTGTACTGGCATCACTAGTAAAATTGTCATCCTTCAGTGCGCAATCCCATGAGGGATGCCTTTGCCATTCAAACCCAGAAGGAAAGAAGTACTTTCGTCTCTCCTCCAAAAAGCCCCTTTAAGTACAGGCTTTTTTATTTTAAGATGGGGCTGGCATAGACTCACCTTTTCACTTTTTCACTTGTTCATGCTGTCTCTCTTTTGCAGGCTGGCTCTTAGCAATCTAAATAAATGAACCTCTCTTACCCAAAGACCACGGTGCATAGGTTTGACAGTTTTGAACTAATTATATTTATTGCTTTGTCAGTTCACACGTTCTGGAGTGCATTCACAGGTAGGGCAAAGAAACCACTGTGTGTCTGAGAAATAATGCAGGACTAATTGGGAACCCACCTGAAAATGTTTGCCATTAATTCTTTCCCAACATAAAAAGAATGCTATAGATAGTTGGTCTCCTAGCAACTCTTAGAGGCCCACTCTGTTTCTGATACCTAGGAACAGGTAAATACAAAAAATTACTGTTCATTATCTTGTGATGAAGAAGATATGCTGAATTTTTCCCTTCCCTCTTGTTTGTAATTTTTCTCCTTACCCTTGGTGCAGGCAAGCACCAGTTCCTGTTTCACCCTGAACTGCATTGCCGATGCTGGCTGGTAATATCTTTTTGACTGCCTGGTGCTGCTCAGAGAACTTACTCACACTACCTCCATTCAATACTGAGTGGTCAGGGGCTACAATAGAATCTTATTATCCATCTATCTAGGCTTTTGTAAGGTTGCCCATCTTAGTTGCTAAACCACACAGTTTTATAATAGGTGCAAATCAAAGTGGTCTCTACTTGCTTCTCAGAAAGGCAGAATGCATGATTCTGTGCTAACACTCTGTTATGCTGACAAAATACACTGCAGAACATTCACCAGGCCATGATGAAGTATTATCACAAGTAATTAAAACTCAATTCCCATTGCCAGAATGGATGAACCAGGTATGTTTCATGATCCATTAGCCTTGCTTGCTTGCTGTCTTCACTGCATTCAGAAATTTGCTGGGGCTTGCCGCCATTAGTGCAGACCAGCGAGATTGTATTGTGAATTCTGCAAAGGGGAGAGCAGAAGAACCATGTGCTCTCCTCTACCCATACTTCCCCCTATTGTTTCCTTCTCTTCCCATCTCTTAACAACCTCCCAAACAGCTGGTTTCAGCTTCCTCCACAGTTGCTGATTTTTTTTTCACATTATACACTGCTGAGGTTCGGAGCTGAATTTCAACTTCCCTTTGACCTTTAGGTCCTAATCGTGTGAGATGCCAAGTGCTCCCTACTCCCATGGAATACAGGACTGAGTCCTAAGTGTGGGGGAGGGAAAGCGGCCTAGGAGATGTGCAGAATTCTTCCTCAAGGATCACACTGGGTCAGAGTGGAGAACACTTACAGAAAACTGCCCACTGTCTGAACTAGAAGCAAGCAGTAAAATTTTATAGAAAAGTCTCTAGACAGAAGTTTAGAAAACAAACCATTGTAAATATAAGTTACACATTGCAATGATGTGTTGAAAAGGTCTGCTTGGATTTTAATCCCTCCCAATCTTTTAGTTAATAGGTATGGGTTTGGTTTGGTTTGGTTTTTTTGGAAAAAGCACCTCATACAGCTAGATTGATTCTTGCTTCCTCAAGTGGAAATTGTTTCATGTTATTGTCTTACTGTTGGAAAATGAACATGGACTTTGAAAGTAGCTGTGAACTTGGTTTAGTGCTCCTCTGATGCTTTTCTGAGAGAGCCGTTTACATTTTGTGGCTCCTTTGGTAATGATCCACAGTAGTACACCCATGTCTCTCCCCAGCCTCTTATTGGCTAAATCCAGGCACTGGGAACAGAACTTGAAAGGACCAGCTCCAGATCTTTACCAGTGAAGTGAAGGGATGTCATTAATAGAACTGATTGAATAATTATAAAAGAGAAAGAACAGCCCTCTCTTTTCCTCTTTGCAAATCATTTGCAAGCAGACTTTGTCCCAGATCCTAAACTGATATGTATGGGCATAGCTCCATTAAACTGACAGGTTTCGGAGTAGCAGCCGTGTTAGCCTTTATTCGCAAAAAGAAAAGGAGGACTTGTGGCACCTTAGAGACTAACAAATTTATTTGAGCATAAGCTTTCGTGAGCAGTGAGCTGTAGCTCACGAAAGCTTATGCTCAAATAAATTTGTTAGTCTCTAAGGTGCCACAAGTACTCCTTTTCTTTTGCGAATACAGACTAACATAGCTGCTACTCTGAAATCTAGAGAGAAGAGATAGCTAATAAGGGTGTTTGCTCAATAAAATGGCAATAGTTAGAATGCATAGAGAAACATAATGATGCCTCTGTGAGCTTTAATGGGTTAGATATTTAAATCTTGATAGTTAGGGAAATTTGATGTGGTGTTCCCACTCTCTTCTCTTACTGGAAAGAAAATATGTGCTTTACATCTCAAATGTCCTGTAAAATCATTCCCCTAAAGCTATGGGATTAACTGTTAAGAAAAGCTGCTTAGTTTAGCCAAGTAGTTCCCTCCTTTATCAAAATCAAAACTAAGAAGGTTTTCATAAAAAGAAAAGGAATACTTGTGGCACCTTAGAGACTAACAAATTTATTAGAGCATAAGCTTTCGTGAGCTACAGCTCACTTCATCGGATGCATTTGGTGGAAAAAACAGAGGGGAGATTTATATACACACACACAGAGAACATGAAACAATTGGTTTATCACACACACTGTAAGGAGAGTGATCACTTAAGATAAGCCATCACCAGCAGCAGTGGGGGGAAAGGAGGAAAACCTTTCATGGTGACAAGCAAGGTAGGCTATTTCCAGCAGTTAACAAGAATATCTGAGGAACAGTGGGGGGTAGGGTGGGGTGGGAGGGAGAAATAACATGGGGAAATAGTTTTACTTTGTGTAATGACTCATCCATTCTCAGTCTCTATTCAAGCCTAAGTTAATTGTATCCAGTTTGCAAATTAATTCCAATTCAGCAGTCTCTCGTTAGAGTCTGTTTTTGAAGCTTTTTTGTTGAAGGATAGCCACTCTTAGGTCTGTAATCGAGTGACCAGAGAGATTGAAGTGTTCTCCAACTGGTTTTTGAATGTTATAATTCTTGACATCTGATTTGTGTCCATTCATTCTTTTACATAGAGACTGTCCAGTTTGGCCAACGTACATGGCAGAGGGGCATTGCTGGCACATGATGGCATATATCACATTGGTAGATGCGCAGGTGAACGAGCCTCTGATAGTGTGGCTGATGTGATTAGGCCCTATGATGGTATCCCCTGAATAGATATGTGGACAGAGTTGGCAACGGGCTTTGTTGCAAGGATAGGTTCCTGGGTTAGTGGTTCTGTTGTGTGGTGTGTGGTTGCTGGTGAGTATTTGCTTCAGATTGGGGGGCTGTCTGTAAGCAAGGACTGGCCTGTCTCCCAAGATCTGTGAGAGTGATGGGTCGTCCTTCAGGATAGGTTGTAGATCCTTGATGATGCGTTGGAGAGGTTTTAGTTGGGGCCTGAAGGTGATGGCTAGTGGCGTTCTGTTGTTTTCTTTGTTGGGCCTGTCCTGTAGTAGGTGACTTCTGGGTACTCTTCTGGCTCTGTCAATCTGTTTCTTCACTTCAGCAGGTGGGTATTGTAGTTGTAGGAATGCATGATAGAGATCTTGTAGGTGTTTGTCTCTGTCTGAGGGGTTGGAGCAAATGCGGTTATATTGTAGCGCTTGGCTGTAGACAATGGATCGTGTGGTATGATCTGGATGAAAGCTAGAGGCATGTAGGTAGGAATAGCGGTCAGTAGGTTTCCAATATAGGGTGGTGTTTATGTGACCATCGCTTATTACACCGTAGTGTCCAGGAAGTGGATCTCTTGTGTGGACTGGTCCAGGCTGAGGTTGATGGTGGGATGGAAATTGTTGAAATCATAGTGGAATTTCTCAAGGGCTTCTTTTCCATGGGTCCAGATGATGAAGATGTCATCAATGTAGCGCAAGTAGAGTAGGGGCATTAGGAGACGAGAGCTGAGGAAGCGTTGTTCTAAGTCAGCCATAAAAATGTTGGCATACTGTGGGGCCATGCGGGTACCCATTGCAGTGCCGCTGACTTGAAGGTATACATTGTCCCCAAATGTGAAATAGTTATGGGTGAGGACAAAGTCACAAAGTTCAGCCACCAGGTTAGCCATGACATTATCGGAGATACTGTTCTTGACAGCTTGTAGCCCATCTTTGTGTGGAGTGTTGGTATAGAGGGCTTCTACATCCATAGTGGCTAGGATGGTGTTTTTAGGAAGATCACCGATGGACTGTAGTTTCCTCAGGAAGTCAGTGGTGTCTCGAAGATAGCTGGGAGTGCTGGTAACGTAGGGCCTGAGGAGGGAGTCTACATAGCCAGACAATCCTGCTGTCAGGGTGCCAATGCCTGAGATGATGGGGTGTCCAGGATTTCCAGGTTTATGGATCTTGGGTAGCAGATAGAATACCCCAGGTCGGGGTTCTAGGGGTGTGTATGATAAACCCATTGTTTCATGTCTCTGTGTGTCTATATCAATCTCCCCTCTGTTTTTTTCCACCAAATGCATCCGATGAAGTGAGCTGTAGCTCACGAAAGCTTATGCTCTAATAAATTTGTTAGTCTCTAAGGTGCCACAAGTACTCCTTTTCTTTTTGCGAATATAGACTAACACGGCTGCTACTCTGAAAGGTTTTCATAGTCTTACAATATAGTTTTCCAGAAAAATGAATACTCAGGCTTGAATGGAAATTGGAAAGTATTAATAAAATAACATGTTGGGGTTTTTCAGCTCCTGAGTATAACCCCTCCCGCCCCAGTTCCTGCTAATGACTACCAGTTTCATCTGCTGGGAGGGAGCATTAACTTTCACAATGTCCATTAAATTCTGGGATGAATGGGGAGCCTCTACCTAATTCAAGAAGATAAAGGAGAGTGGGTTGGGGGAGGACATGAAAGGAAAGGGTGAGAGAAATGGAACTAGTTAAGCCTTTATCCAAGTTTAACTCAGTTATGCAGAAAGAAAAAAAGAGAGGGGAGCAGAGTATCCAGGGAAAGGAAGAAAACTCACTTGGGGGCTTCCCTACATGCATAAATTGTATCACTTTTACTGTACTGGTAATGGATGCAGTGATGGCAGTATTCTTGTACAGGTAGGGGGATAAATTACACCAGTATAAGGCATTTCTTTACCAGTGTAACTGGATCCAAATAGGGGTTGTATTGATATAACTATTTCAGTAGGAAATGGCACCCCTAACTGAAATAATTAAATTTGGCACAAAAACTGTGTGTGGACCAGGCCTTAGAACTGATTTCCTAACTACAACTCCCTTCCCCCTTATGACAGAGGCTGTGAAGTGGTATGGTACAGAACAGCTATGCGGGTCTACTCTACCCAGAGATCCTGTTCAAGGGAAATTGCCAGCTGGCCAGGTCTGCTGGGTTTGCAGACACTTTGCATTGGCAAAGGGACAGTATCAGAACAGAGAATCAGGCCCACTGTATTTACTTTTTTTAAAAAAATAAAAGCTGCAGTTGAACAGGATGCTTGAGCACATGAGTAGTGTCACTGACTTCAATGGGATTTAATTATTATTTGTGTTGCTGTAGCATCTAAGAGCTCTAATAGTGAACCAGAACCCCACTGTGCTAGGTGTTGTGTAAGGACAGAACAAAAAGAAGGTAACAATAATATTTGCAGTCTGGAGCATCTTTCTGTATTGGTGCCTAAAATAGGACTATTTAACTAAATTTTTAAAACCACAAGAAACATGTAAATCAACCCAGACAATTTGCCCTCCTTAGCTTAAGTTTACTCTCACTCTTACCTCCTCCTCTACCACTGTGTCTCCCACCATTTTCTATGAGATTCTTTTCTTAGTTTAGATTATAAGATCCAAAGGGCAGGGACCTTTTCTTTGTACCAGTTTGTAAAGTGCCATGAGCCCTATATAAATAATCAATGCTAACGTATATCTTGTTTCCTTTTGACAGATCAGATAACAAAAGAAGATCTTGAACGTGTGTTGAAAAAGTTTACGGGGGACATAATGCAAGTTCCTCCACTGTAAGTTCTGTAGTACAAAGGCACTGCCAGCAGCATTACTCCACTTGGAGCATTTTTCAGCAGAATCCAGTTTTGCCATAAATAAAGAGTTCTCTTTTGACAAGAAGATATTGGCAAGGCAGGTGCAACCTTTGAGTGGGCTAGAGTTTACTTTACTGCCTTTATCCTAGTGCAGCAGTTCTCAAACTGTGGGTCGGGATCTCAAAGTGGGTCGCAAACCCATTAAAATGGGGTCATCAGGGCTGGCTTAGACTTACTGGGGCCCGGGGCTGAAACCCAAGCCCCACTGCCTGGGGTCAAAGAGGAAGCCCAAGGGCTTCAGCCTTTGGTGGCGGAGCTAATGTTGGGGCTGAAGCCCTGGGGCTTCTGCTTTGGCCCCCCTGCTTGGAGCGGTGTGGCTCAGGCTTTGGGCCTCTTCCCCACCTGGGGCAGTGAGGCTCGGTTGGACTCAGGCTTTGGTGCCCCCTCCTGAGGTCTTATAGTAATTTTTGTTGTCAGAAGAGGGTCGTGAAGCAATGAAGTCTGAGAACCCCTATCCTAGTGCCTAAAAACAACTCCCATAGAAAAGCACATGGAGACTCAGAATTCACTCCTTGAGGATTTTCAGCAAGGATTGCACAGGGTCAACCTCCCCACAATCAAGTCCAAAAAGGGAAGAAAAAAAAAAAAGGAATGTTTAATTCTTAAGTACCAACTTTATAAAATGTTATGATAAAGAAACAATAATAATAACACCTTAATTTCTATAACACGACATGCTCCTTTATAACCCACATACATTATCTTCCCAGTTATATGTAAACATAAGTAAAGAAAACAAATCAAATATAAACAGATGATTCCCAACCAAAACACGGTAAGAAGTAACTCAGAGGTCCAAAAACCTAGGTTAAGTTCACCTGAGTCTTAGCTACAGTCTTTGATCACCAAAATGTATACAGTCTGCTGAGTCAAAAGCACTGCAACATCTTCCCTCCACTTGCTTGCAAAAATCTCTGGCTGGAATCCATGCAGACTCTTCTTCCTCCTCTGCTAGTCAGCTAACTAATTAACCAACTGCTCAGTTTAAGTATATAGACTTAAAAAAAAAAAAAAAAAAAAAAAAAAAAACCTGTACAAGAAAAATACAAAATTAAGAAAAGCAAAACATAAATGACACTTTCCCCATCATCATTCAAATAAGAGAAAAGTTGGAGAATCACACAAGTTGAGACAATTTAAAACAGTTTGGCTAAAATCAAGCAACTTCCAAGTATACAATTAAAATGAAAGAAATTAGTTTTCCCTTCCAATTTCTCCTTTCTGTAATTAACTCTGCCACGGCTTCCCTGTTGGAGGGTTAACATATCACTATCCTGCTGCAAAAGGCTTCAGAGTCAGGGGGAAACAGCCTGCTTTCTGCTTCGTGTCTCCGCTTCTCCCAACCCACACACTTGCGTATGGCCTTCTGTAAAGCAGCTACCCTCGTGGAGTCTGAGTCCAGTTACTGGGAAGGTACTGACCATACCCAAAACTACCACACCCAATTCCAGAAACTTCTGAGGTGGAGTGTTAATTGTGCATCTGCCTAACAACAATGAACCAGACACAGCTCATTCCTACACACCCTTCTCTATAGATTGCTTAAAGAGAAATCCTCCTATTAGGCATGTGGGTTACACAGGCTGTAGAATTTATTAACTTGACAAATTCAGAGCTGAGGGTTATGTTGATTTGAACATTTGATACAAATGGTCACATGGTACTGTGTTTTGTGGCAAAATTTTAACTTTGAGAAGGAATCCGATACTATTTTTGCAAGAGTTTGTCAAGACACTGCATTATCTGCCAGTTAGTGGAGAATATTTTGAGACTTCCACTTCATTCTGTAAACAGAATGGTACTTTAACTTCTGTGTTTAAAAAAAAAAATGTTTGAGATTATTTCAATACTAGCTTCCTGAAAATTTAAGCCTATTTTCTTCAAGATGCATATAAATCACTTCTGGTAAACTTGGGTAGTTTTTCTTTTTTAACATCATCCTGAGCTGATAACTACAATGGTCTTTGGATAAGGCCCTTTGTCACTAATTAAATTAATCCAGTTTAATCAATAGTGGTCAGTTAGACATACTGAAACAAGGCTGGGTAGTTGGCAATTGCCTCTCATGAGAGACTCAAGACTGAAGCAGTGGAGATATTCTGAGTCAGGGTCAAGGTGAAGGGAAGCTGTCTGTACAGCATCAGCTGCATTGCCTACTGATCATGGGCCCAACATAACATTTGGTATGTGTGTTGGTCCCATAAGCTTCAGTGGGGCCATGTGTTTGAGTCAGTTACCCTACCGACGATTGATTCCTCACTTTCAGAAGCAGTGAATTCAGTTATGAACACTTTTAAAATGCAAGTATTGAATAGGTGACTCTCAGAGTACCCAGAAGTCACCTACTACAGGACAAGCCCAACAAAGAAAACAACAGAACGCCACTAGCCATCACCTTCAGCCCCCAACTAAAACCTCTCCAACGCATCATCAAGGATCTACAACCTATCCTGAAGGACGACCCATCACTCTCACAGATCTTGGGAGACAGACCAGTTCTTGCTTACAGACAGCCCCCCAATCTGAAGCAAATACTCACCAGCAACCACACACCACACAACAGAACCACTAACCCAGGAACCTATCCTTGCAACAAAGCCCGTTGCCAACTCTGTCCACATATCTATTCAGGGGATACCATCATAGGGCCTAATCACATCAGCCACACTATCAGAGGCTCGTTCACCTGCGCATCTACCAATGTGATATATGCCATCATGTGCCAGCAATGCCCCTCTGCCATGTACATTGGCCAAACTGGACAGTCTCTACGTAAAAGAATGAATGGACACAAATCAGACGTCAAGAATTATAACATTCAAAAACCAGTTGGAGAACACTTCAATCTCTCTGGTCACTCGATCACAGACCTAAGAGTGGCTATACTTCAACAAAAAAGCTTCAAAAAACAGACTCCAACGAGAGACTGCTGAATTGGAATTAATTTGCAAACTGGATACAATTAATTTAGGCTTGAATAGAGACTGGGAATGGATGAGTCATTACACAAAGTAAAACTATTTCCCCATGGTATTTCTCCCTCCCACCCTACCCCCCACTGTTCCTCTGATATTCTTGTTAACTGCTGGAATTAGCCTACCTTGCTTGTCACCATGAAAGGTTTTCCTCCTTCCCCCCCCCCTGTTGCTGGTGATGGCTTATCTTAAGTGATCACTCTCCTTACAGTGTGTATGATAAACCCATTGTTTCATGTTCTCTGTGTGTGTGTATATAAATCTCTCCTCTGTTTTTTCCACCAAATGCATCCGATGAAGTGAGCTGTAGCTCACGAAAGCTTATGCTCTAATAAATTTGTTAGTCTCTAAGGTGCCACAAGTACTCCTTTTCTTTTTGCGAATACAGACTAACACGGCTGCTACTCTGAAACCTCTCTAACATTTATTGCGCTTAACTATTTCTCGTATAAAGAGGCTCCTGTGTACAAATGATTTCAATAGTTCTTCTTTTATGAGCACTTGGAGAGGATTAGAAATCTAAAATATATCCTTTTGTAGTGCAGTATTAATAGGATTTTGAGGACGGGAGGCTTGTTGTGTTACAGCTGTATGACATACATTTGTACGGTCTATCCCACCAGCTATTCTGCTCTGAAAAGAGATGGACAAAGGCTGTCGTCTCTGATGAAGAAAGGAGAAGCAGTGGAAGCAAAGCCTGCTAGGCCGGTTACAGTATACAGCCTCTCTCTCCAAAACTTCCAGCCACCGCTGTTCACACTGGGTAAGGGACAAAATATTTGATGTAGGCTGATGCTCCCAGCTTGTCTACACTCAAACTGGAAATGAAATAACTAAGTGGATTTCAGTTCACATGGTTAGTTATTTCAGTGAGCGTCTGCATGTGGGTGCTTCATTGTGCAACAAGAGTGCCCCGATTCGATTTGACGTAAGCTGATTTCATATTATCATTTGGTGGGGAACTTGTCCAGGCTGGGAAGGGAATTATTCACACCCACCACAATTGCATTCCTGACCCCTGGCTCACTCCCTCCTGAAAGAGGGAGGGAGGAACAATGATATGACCCTGTTTCCAATTCAGGGAGAGGAGATCCACACTCCCTTCTTCCATCTGAAAAGAAATGTAGTTCACGCATTAGGACGCGCAGAAATGAATTGGAGAAACCTTTGGTAATCTTCTCCTCCTCTAATATTGACAGTGAAGGCAGGACAGTTATATGCCTTCTGGAATCACCCTGATTGCTCCCTTGGAAGCCCTTTGGTGTACTGCATGTCGTGTTGTTAAAAGTGGGTATGACCACTATATTTCAGTGGTGTGTATTATTTAAATAGTTAGTTATTTTATGGTTGGGAGATTAACAGCTGATCACTGCAGGAGTCTGGGAAGGGCAGGGACGTGGAGTTAAGGAAGACAGGAATAGTAAAGCTGTGTTTTTATAATGTCACAGCTCGTGTCAGCTGTGCACTTTTAAGTACAGTCAATATTTTAAAGTGTTCATTGTCGGTTTGGAGTAGTACTTAAAATGACTGTTTTTCATCATTGGAAACATGAAACTTATGACCTTTTGAAACCTTTCAAATGAATGATACTGAAGTATTTATTAAAATGCCAAGGCCAATAGTTAATTTATAATGCATTTGTTCAGTCACTGTTATGTTTTCTCTCTCTCCTTTCTGGCTTTGCAATCTCACCCGCACATATGTTACAGGATGAATAATTTATACTGTATCATATAAATATTTTATCACTTTATTGTTTGCTTAGTGCATTTTTACATTTGTTTGGGAGCACGGTTTCTGTGTAAAGTAGATTTCATACTGGGCTGGCAATTTACTATGTCACTGTTAACATTCCAGATGTTGAATGTGGAGGTGGCTTTTATGTGAGAAGCCTGGTCAGTGACATCGGAAAAGGTAGGCCTGGAAAAAGCATGATGTAAGGAATGTACATCTCTGCTAATTGAAGAATATTCTCCTTTTGCAAATCTCTGGTCACCAACCTAATGTGCTGGGCTGCCATGCTGTCATTCACTTTGATGTGCTAGGGTAGTTGCTTCTGGCACATAAAGAAAAGAAGCATAAATAATAGTGAAGGAATCACAGGGAGAGAATAAAAATGGAGAAGGTGAAAGTGTTGGGCAGAAAAAAAAATACAAGGCCCTGTGATTTTATTTATTTTTCCCCGTACCAGTGTGTGCTTGATCCTTTAAAGGACAAATACAGAGACATGGTCCCTCACCCAAAATTCTCCTTTTGATTGCATTTCAAAATCATTTTGAAATTCTCCCATACCTCAGGAGATTAAGAGTATATTTCAGAGACTGTTCTTTATCCTGTGTCGAAAGGCCAACTCTATCTGTGCTGTATCCTTTTGAACCTGATTCAGAATCTCTTTGGTCTCTGTGGTGATTAATTATTGCATTGGTATTTATCATAGATTGTTCCTCATTTTATACTGTTCTAGTAAGTGATATAAAGTAAAATTTTAGAAAATGCATAGGCTTTATTTTTAAAAGGGATTGAGGCTCCTAAATCTCTTTAAAAGTCAGTGGAACTTAAGCTCCAAAGTCCCAAAGTCACCTTTGAAAATTTTACCTTAGATCTGTTTTAACGTACATTACTAATTTTCTTTTTGTATTTTGATATGAATATGCAAAATCTTCTGAAGACCTTCATTCAGATTCTGATCTCCTTTACTCTGAAGTAAACCTGTTGAACTTGTTCCAGATTTACATTGATGTAAGTGAGCTGAGAATCTGAATAAGAGCCCCTTTTCTCCAATTAAAAATATATGAAAAAAATTAGTTCACTAGGGGTTTTGAACAACATCCATAGTTTTTTAACTTGAATATTCACCTTTTCTGGCGGCTTTCTCCTTTTTATGCTATAGAACTCTCTTCCTGTGCCAATGTGCAAGAGCTGACCCGGACCAAACAAGGACCATTTACACTAGAGGAGCATGCACTTCATGAAGACAAATGGACAATTGATGAAATTGCACAGTCCTTGGAGCATTGCATGTCTCTTCTTGCAGTAGAACCATCTCTTAAAAAATTAAAGACTGAGCATTCTGAAGAATCCACTGTGAATTGTGAAGATAAGTGATGTCAGGTCAAGGAAAAAGACTGAATGATTGAGGCATCTTAAGATTGGAATGGGATTGTCTTGCCTTGCTGTGTAAATTTACAACCTTGTGCATTGAGGATGACAAATTGCAAGGCAAAGAAAATCATCCCTTTCTATCTTTTTCTTGTGCTAAGATACATGCGCACACAAACAGTGTCCAGCATTTATTATTTCCTCACTTATATTCTGCACTGCACACTGTAAATGGATCTGTCACTAATGTAGACTCTGCATTGTACTCTTGAAAGACCTTGCAAGATACATTTTTGATACTACATTTGCAATAAAAATTTTAAGTTTAAATTTTGCAAAATGTTCCTGGAAGGAGAAATATTTCATTTTCTTTCTGTAACTGTTATCAAATTCACATACTGGAAAATGGAAACAGAATTCCATGCCAGTTTGAAAGATGAAAAATGTGAAATGGCACTTTTACTTTGAGTTCTTAAGAGATTTCTTGAAATGATCCCACTGTAGTCCTTATATGGATTGGCCTGTCAGTGGAATTTCACTGAGGACCTGGTCAGCATTGCTTTGAATGAGTTGTAATATAATATGATGAAAATTTCAGTTTAGCTGAACTGCTTATGCAAATAAACAGTAAGGAACACAATATCGTCACAGACTCTTTCTTTCTGCATAGAGATGCGCTTATCTCCATATTGATAAAATTTCATAATTTCTGTCTGCAAATATATTGAGATTATAGTTACCTGTTGTGCCCTTTTTGGGATAGAAGGGATTCACCTATTTTCCCAATGTATTGCCTCAGGTTCCTAATCAGCACCAGTGGCTTGGATGGAGGCCTTAGGCAAATGTAGTACTGGGTTTTGACCTGTGAGGCCCCCAATAGCAATTGTGTTGGTGACAAAGTGACCCACCATGAAGGATTTAAGTTGCTCAGCTGGGCCCTGATCTAAAGCCCGTTGAAGTCAATGGGAGCCTTTCAGTTGATTTGAGTTGTATTTAGATCAGACCCCTACTGATTTACAGCCTGAAGTTGTTGGAGACCATTGGAAAGCACTACTATCATAAGTTCTTTCCATGTGGAAAGAACTATCCCGCCACGCTTTCCTTCTGGAAGAAGGGGTAGCACAGTAACAGCCTGAAGATGAGCATTATTGACCCTACTTAGAAGAAGTTAGCAGAGGGTCACCAGTCCTCTTGTTGTAGTGGGTACTGGGGATGTGCAGTTTAGTAAGGAAGTGATCACTGAGAGAAACTCTTGCTTCATGTTGCCTGAAAGATTAATGATTGATGGTAGCTGTCAGCTAAGTGGGATGGATTGGCCATTGTTACAGTTACAGAAGGCCACCATTTTAAGGCCAAAGGGTCACTATGATCTTCTAGTCTGCCCTTCTGTCATATAATGTAGGGCATACAGTATCATCAGACTATTCCCGAAGTGCAGGAAGTTACTCTTCCTTCCTATGCAAGTGAACACTACCAAGCCCAGTATCTTTTATATACACACATTAAACCTTGATTTAAAGACTCCAAGTGATTGATGAATTCACCACTTCCCTTGGAAAATTGTCCCAGTGATGGGTCTCACAGATGAGCACCCTACTCACCAGCTATAGAGTCATTCTCCCTTTTGGGACCAGTGAGTATTCAAGTATTTTATACAAGTAGAAGAGCTTCACCAGAAGAGACCAAGACACCCATCCCAAGCTACCCAGTGGTTAGGGTATCTATTTGGGAGGTGAGAGACCCAAGTTCAAGTCCCTGCTCCAATGACTATTGAAATATTTCTACAAACTGGAACAGCTTCAATGGGAGAGATTGAGACCTGCTACAGAATACCCCACAGCCCAGCAGTTCATGCATTCTCCTATGTGGGGGTGGGTTTCCTGCTTCACATTAGCAGAGTAGGAAACAACGTGGGTCTCCCACATCCCAGGTGAGTGCTAACTCACTCACTGGGCCATAGGTTTATAAGGGAGATGGCACCACCTCTTCCTTCTTCTTCCACCCCAAGCACATCTTTCTTTCTTTTTTTTTTAGATTTTTCTGGAACTATCCAGTGACTCCAAAAAATCAGTAATTTTCCCAGTTCTGTCTACAACAGGTGAGGTACTTAACATTTTTTCTTCTTTATCTCCAAAGGAAACCAAATGAAATAGCAAACAATCACCTTTCAGTATACATCTCTTGAATGATCAAAGACTTGGATTAAAGCCCTGTTTTTTTAAATTGTCTGTCCCAGTCTTCCTAGGCTCTTATAAAAGCCTACTTAGTGTTATCCCAGTGGTCCTGTAGAATTTAATGGTAAGTTTTCACTTTGTTTACATATTCTGGGGATATCTTTCTGGGTTTTTTTCCCAATAGCCAACAAGAATAGAGTCTGCCAGTCTAGTTGTTATATCTGCAGGGCATTGTTTTGGAGGAAAGGACTGGAACTGAAAATCTCCTTTTCTATTGTTAGGTAACATATGTACATAGTGCAATAACTGTCTCACACATTTGTCTCATCTGTTTGCTTGGTGTTTACCACTTTTCTCAGTATTCTTTTTAAGCTTTCTAAATATTCTTAAGTTCAGCAGAATGACATATTTTCTTCTGCCTTTGAGTTGGTTTGATTGTGTCTAATTTCCTGCAGGCATTACCAATGTACTCATCATTTTGGTAATGAAGAGCCTGTTCCAAAGCCTATTACAATCAATGGAAAGGCTCCCATTGACTTATGTGGGCTTTGGATAAGCCTCGAAGTGCTAAGCAAAATCTACATAGAAAGCAGAGAGAGAGAGAGAGAGTGTGTGTGTGTGTGTGTCTGTCTAATCAGGCATTTTCCTGAATCATCTTTGAGGGCTTGTGAAACGGTATGTAGAAAAAGTATCTTACCATGGGCTATCTAAGGAGTACAGAGTTTGGTTCAAGCCCTGCATAGGAGTGACCCTGCTACCTGAGAGAATGCCTTTCTCTACAAATTTGACTTCCCATAAAACTTTTGTTTCCTTGTGACACACAGTCAATCCACAGGGAGAGGTTTGTGAGGGCAGCAGTCAGAACTTTCTCAGGGAGTGAGGCCTGAACTCTGGGACTCACCCCCACAGAGGAATGAACAACCATGAAGACTTTCTCACTTGCAGAACTAAATGAAAAACTTCTGCTTAGTTTTCCCTCAGCAAGTTCCTCATTCCTTTATCCCCTCTGTCCCACAGATAAAAAGCTATAAGCTAATTGTTTGCTCTTCAAACTGGGAAGGAAGGAAGGAAAAAAGAGTGTGTTCCTATTTTAAAATATCTGCAGAGTGCCCAATATCTACAGTAGGGAGCGGCACCTAGAAGGTGGTTTGTGTAAAGAGCGAGCTTGACAGGACTGTATCAGTCGGTGAAGCCATGAATGAGGTATGCACGGCATTCCAAACACTTGTCCATACAACCCCTCACAAGGTGGTAGCATAGAGGGAACTGACCTTCAATGTTGGGCTATCTGTCCCATAACTCAGCCTACCCTATCTCCTTCCCTGTGCCTCTTTCTACGTGCTCAACTTGGTCTCTTCACTGGCCCTTTCCTGGTTGTTCTCACATTCTTTAATGGAGCACTGCCTTTCAGGTCTATTCTCCCTGCAGAAAGAAAAGGAGTACTTGTGGCACCTTAGAGACTAATAAATTTATTAGAGCATAAGCTTTTGTGAGCTACAGCTCACTTCATCGGATGCATTTGATGCATCCGATGAAGTGAGCTGTAGCTCACGAAAGCTTATGCTCTAATAAATTTGTTAGTCTCTAAGGTGCCACAAGTACTCCTTTTCTTTTTGCGAATACAGACTAACACGGTTGCTACTCTGAAATCTCCCTGCAGAGATTCCCCTCTCTGTACACAGGCTACCCTTATATCTCCCAGCAGTCCTGGTCCCTAGTATCTTGCTGCTGTCACATTTCTCTTGTACACTTAGAGGGGCAGGCTACACCTGGCACAGGTGCAACTCACAATGTTAATGTCACAGCTCAGAATAGCTACTTCAGGGATGCTTTAGAAAGTTATTAAAAATATTTTGGGACTACTCCTTGTATCCCTCTATTTGTAAAGGTAGAGCCTTAGCTACTATGAGTCCTGCTGAATGGGGACCAGAGGAAGTTGCTGAGATGTGTAAAAAGGATCTAAAACCTTTTTCTAGACATAAAAATTTTCATGACCTTAAAGTCCAATATCTTGGAACTTTCCAGGGCTGGAAATGAGTGCTCAGTCCCATTGGGAACTTTGGAATCTTTCTGCCCAATGGTAATTCTTATTTTCTTTTAAACACTTAAGGCCCAGGGATGACAGACTTTAAACTCACTTTATGTCTAGAAGAGCTGCCTCTTTTCCAGAGCTGAATAGCACATCTATTCAGGGCATTGGTTAGGGATGATTTGGGAAGATTGACATAAGAAGTACCCAAGAACACAGATGAGATGTGTTAGTCGTCAGAAGACAGGTGAGGTGGTCAGAATTGCATGCTAAATGTATTGTATGGCTCTGCAGCATGCCACATATGTAGAGATGATATGCAATACATATGCACTATATAATTTTTATTACCGGGAAAAGGCTTGATTGGAAAAGTGTGGTTTGTTTTTTGAAGCTGAATACAATCACATTGAGCTCAGTCTCATCATCTCTAGCACACAGTAATGTGCCAGACTTGTCAGTCTCTGCATCCATTGGACATGCACCTTTGCCACAGCTGCTTCCATGTCCTTGCCAAGGGTTATGTAATTTATCGCTGTTTCATGCTTTTGCAGTTGGAATCCTACTTTCTTTACAAGGTCATCTTTCAAATGTGAGGTTCTCTTCCTAAACTCCAGTCATCTTATTGCAACAATTCTCCAGTATTCCTTTGTATTTTTGATTTGTGTTTTTTAAAGTAATCAGTGGCATCTTATGTATCCTAATCAACTGTGGGATTCTGTCCGTGTATTCCATAATTGTTTTCATAAGAAGTTTACTATTTAGGCTCTTCTCCTTTATCTTTTTTCTTCTTAATTTACATTATTACTATTTATAATAGGGGAAAGTTTTTAAAAAAAAAAAGCCAAATTTTCAATAAGAGAACAACATTTCTGGATAGTTATGTTTTTTCATGTTTTAAATGCATGATCATTTAAGTGCACAGCTCATCAGTATACTTTACTCAAAATTCTCAGGACTGGGTTACTAGATTACCCGTTCCTTTTCACTGGCCAAGGTCAAGAAAGTTTTGTGTGTGCGTGCATGCGCACACGTTTCCAGTATAGACTAGCCATAGGAAAATCATGCAGGACAGTGTGTGAATTCAGCCAGCCTGAATTACTGTCCCTATTACGAAGCAGTCGTTGTTTCCAATTACCATGGGCTTAAATTTGTTCTCTGGGAAACTTCCTGCTGAAGTAGAGTGCTAATAGTTAAGTGCAACCAAATAACCAGTGTGCACTGTATCATCTGAATGCTTGCATCTCTATTTTGAAATGAGATGAAACATTAATCTGGCTGTGTTTGTGCTCAGCTGCTGAAATCATGGCTGTGTTAAGTGGAGGAGCAGCAAGATCATAATCAGAATGATACAATTTCAGCATTCAAGACAAGTCCTAAAAGGGTTCAGTGAAATTAGGTGGAGAAAATATTGGACAAATTTTGACTTAATTCCTTTGGGGCACTGTAGTTTCTCTAATACTCTCCCAAAGAACTGGTCACTACTTCTTAGCGTATGCACAATATGCCTCAGGTGGCACATGACCAGGATTCACCACCGAATTTATAGCAATAGAATGAGACTTTAAAGAACCCCTAAGATTTTGCTGCGGAGGTAGAAATGTTGGGCCTTGTTTTTCCCTTGGTTTCCCCCTCGCCGCTAGTTAAAAGAAGGAGAAAACCTCTTGGCCAGATACTGTCGGAGGGAGATGAATTGAACCAACACAGTAGCGTCCACCTTCATTCCTACAGAAGCTCCTGTGCACTTCTTGGTGGTGCTTTCCACACTGGGAGTGAAGGGTGGTGAAAACAATCTTCCATCCAGACCATGTGCAAGAGACAGAGCATATGTGGCTTTTAACTCCAAAAGATGACTGTGAGAATGAACAGTTCAAGTAATGAAGCAATTAAATCTGTAACGTATGCAAGAAATGGAATGGCTTTGAACAGCTTATAATATGTCCTTTCCCTCACCAAAGCTGTAGCACTCTCCCCATTTTAATATAACTCCTCCCATAAAAGGGCCTCATCCTGTAAATAATTTCTTCTCCATCTTCAAATGAACACAGCCATTGATGCAGTGAAGAGGAAAAAGCAAGAGGGTTTTAAAAGAAAGGAAGGAACTGGTAGCAAAAGTAGAAAAGACCTGGAAGTGATAAGACCATGCGCACACACTCCTTCCTCCTAGCCCTTTTCATATTAAAAGGAAAGGGAAAAGACACACAATCTTTACTCCATTTTTCTGGGACAGGGACCACATCAGATATTTCTCTCAGGATCAGAGCAATGAAGGCCAGATTTGCAAACTGTGTGCATTTATTAATTAAACAGCAGGTGCATCACTTTCTAGGGAGATCTTAAACTTTTCGGCACCCTTTCAATTATTAAAAATCTTATGCAGTAAGTTGAAAAACCTGCATATGGTTTCGGATCTTGTGTTATATTTTCTTACGTGATTGTCCCTAATGAGGAGTAAACTTATTCTAAAATACATATTCTTTTAAATTTCACAAAGAAAAAACAGTGAATGAAAGACTTCTTAAACTAGTTTTGGCTTATTTTTTTTTCTTTGCTGGGGCACATAAAACAATTCGCTTACATACATAAAATCATAGAATCATAGAACTGGAAGGGACCTTGAGAGGTCATCTAGTCCAGTCCTCTTCACTCATGGTTAGACTAAATATTATGTAGACTATCCCTGACTTGGGTTTGTCTAACCTGCTTTTAAAAATCTCCAATGATGGAGATTCCATGACCTCCCTAGGCAATTTATTCCAGTGCTTAACTACACTAACAGGAAGTTTTTCCCATGGGTGGTGGTGGATACAATAGGCTAGGGGCGGCTCTATCATCCCTGGCTGGAGCCGCTGCCGTGGCATGCTGGGTTGCTGTTTTTTGCTTATTGTGTGCTATGCAGATTCTGGGGCAGTGGTATCTGCTATTCAGCTTTCTGGGTTCATTACTAATCTCCCTGAACTCCAGAGAGATTACCAACGAACCCGGGAAGCTGCGTAGCAAATACTACCTCCTCAGCCGCCCCGGAACCTCCATTGCACATATAAAAAGATCAGCATTCTTCTGCTGGGGAGGCAGGCATCTGGTGTTTTCCATTCCATTCTCCGGGCTGGGGCTACTGGGTGGCTTGAGTCGACCCAGGACTGGAGCTGTTCTGGGCCTTCTCTGGCTGAGAAGGGGAAGATAGGGGGCTAAGGGCTCCTGCTGTGGGGGGTGGGGCTGTGGGGCTAGCCTCCCCAAAGGGCGTGGTCCACCCATCGCCCACGGTTTTTCCTAATGTCCAACCTAAACTTCCCTTGCTGCAATTTAAGCCCATTGCTTCTTGTCCTATCCTCAGAGGTTAAGGAGAACAATTTACCTCCCTCCTCCTTGTAACAACCTTCTATGTACTTGAAAACTGTTATATCCCCTGTCAGTCTTTTCTTTTCTAGATTAAACAAACCCAATTGTTTCAAACTTCCCTCATAGGTCATGTTTTCTAGACTTTTAATCATTTTTTTTGCTCTTCTCTGGACTTTCTCCAATTTGTCCACATCATTCCTGAAATGTGGCGCCCAGAACTGAACACAATACTCCAGCTGAGGCTGAATCAGTGCAAAGCAGAGTGGAAGAATTACTGCTTGTGTCTTGCTTACAACACTCCTGGTAGTATATCCCAGAATGATGTTTGCTTTTTTTGCAACAGAGTTTTAATCCTATCTTCCAAAGCACTTGCAACCCCTCCCAGCTTGACATCGTCCACAAACTTTAGAAGTGTACTCCCTCTGCCATTATCTAAATCATTGATGAAGGTATTGAACAGAACCCAACCCAGAACTCATCCCTTCAGGACCCCACTGGATATATCCTTCCAGCTTGACTGAACCACTGATAACTACTCTCTGGGAATGATTTTCCAATCAGTTATGCATCCACCTTATAGTAACTCTATCTAGGTTGTATTTCCCTAGTTTGTTTATGAGAAGGTCATGTAAGACAGTATCAAAAGCCTTACTAAAGTAAAGTTCTACCACTTCCCCCACATCCACAAGGCCTGTTACCGTGTCAAAGAAACCTATTAGGTTGGTTTGACATGATTTGTTCTTGACAAATCCATGTTGATTCTTACTTAGCACCTTATTATCTTCTAGGTGTTTGCAAATTACTTAATTATTTGCTCCATTATCTTTCCAGGTACTGAAGTTAAGATGACTGGTCTGTAATTCCCCAGTTTGTTATTCCCCTTTTTATAGATTAGCACTATATTTGCCATTTTCCAGTGCTCGAATTGTTCTCCCTCTCCCCCCTCGACCCCCCCAGTGTTCCATGACATTTCAAAGATAATCGCTAATGGCTGTGATATCTCCTCAGTCAGCTCCTTGAGTATTCTAGGATGTCTGTCATTAGGCCTGGATGACTTGAAGCCGTCTTACTTATCTAAGTAAGTTTTAACTTGTTCTTTCCCTATTTTAGCCATTGATCCTACCTCTTTCACTGGCAGTCACTATGTTATCATGAAAAGCTTGAGGAGTTTTATATGAAAATACATAATAAAAATTCTTATTGAATTCTTTACCTATAAGAAGCATTGGTTTCCATTTCAGCTGTTTAAAAGATGCTATTGTATGATGCCCTTCAAAAGGCAATACGTACCACTATAGCTTTTAATCAAATTGAAATAAATATTAATTACAACATAGGTTATTTTTGTGTTTCTACAGAAAGATAATTTAGTTCACATTAGAATTTTGATGGCTTTACACAGTTGCTTTATTTAAGTTCCTTTTATATATTCATAATATGCATTCACACATACTGAAGGTACTGTAATTTGAACAATAAGTACTCTTTATATATAAATACTGTATCTAGTGTAACATTCATGCTTCTATTTTAATGTTAGATGTACACAGCAATAGAAGAATACCTTTTTTCTTGATTTTTATACTCTAGTTTAACTCTGGGTCTGTAAGTACTATATTCAGAAAATATGTAAGCATGGGCCTAACTTTAAAGTATGTGACTAATCCTATTGACTTCAATGGGACTACCTGAGTGCTCAAAAATAGGCACATACTTCAGTGGCTTGCTGTATTGGGACCTTAATTATTTCATGTCCACATCTGTGATTCTCTTTTTTCACAGGCATGAGTTGCTGGACTGAAACAATATGTGTATATGGTACGAAAACAAAAACATGCTCTGAGTAGAATGAATACTAATTGTCTGGCATCAGATTTAATTTTTTTCTCTGTCCAATGAAAATCTAATAGCTCTTGCTTTAAAAAATATTGTCAGAATTGAATTAATGTTTCAAAAATTTGTTTGCCGAGTAAATCCATTGATTTCTTCTGAAGGAGGCGCTAAAAACTGTGCAAAATAGAGAAAGGTCGGTTGTTGACTATTTTGATGATGTGCTTCTGGCATTGGGATTATGAGCTCTGTTATTGAGCGATATCCCATCTCTATAGATAAAGCTTGCCTGTCCTTTCCACATGGATCTGTGGATTTTAGCTGCTGCTAAGAGGTGTAGAGATCCCTGGCTCCACCCCCTGCACCCCCTTGTAAATATTTTCTAAGGTGGGAGAGGCAAGTACCAGACATTGATGACATAAACCTATCTTATTTGTGAAGGAATATTCACAGAGGTCTGTTTTGTATTCATCTATTTGTAGTACCAACTTTTTGAAAAAACAATTTCCTTATATAACCAGAACAGTCTGTTACTATCCAAAACAAGTAATAGCATATACAGGAGGGATATTGTAGCGAGGATGCATGTCCTCCTTCAGAGGCGGATGTGGAGGGAACGTCACAAGCCACCTGGTAGGTGCAGCTAGGAGGACCACGTCCCGCATACCGGAAACAGAGGGGCAGAAAAGGAAGGGGAAGTATAAAAGGCCAGCCCGGCAGCTCAGCTGGGAGAGAACTGCTGAGGGAGACACCTGTCTTCCCTGCTGTTGGAGTGAGATGCTGAGGAGAACCGTGGCTGCTCCGAGGGCCTGCATGAGCTTCCTGAGACTGCTGCTACTCCCACTCCCACTGCTGAGGAGCTATTACTTGCCAGAACCCAGACTGTTTGCTGCCCCTCCCTGTTTGAAGGCTGGGACCTGTTGAGTACTGGTAATTCCCCCTCTCTTTGTTTTGAGCATCCTCTGGCAGACCAGACTGCGAGGAAGAGTGGCCTCCCTCAAAGGTGGATGCGGAGGGATGACCATGACTGCCTAGAGGCATGTTATAGGTTGGGCATCCCTGCTGACCTCCAACGTGCATGTCTGAGAGAGGTCATCACTAGCAGCACTGGCAAGATGGCCCTGCCCCTTTGACTGCTCTACCCTTTCACTTTTCCCTGGTCCTTCTCACTGCCGCATGGTCTGAGTCACAGCTCCTGCTGGTCTCTCATCCTTGGTGACTCATTTTGCAAATTTTTCTCAAAAAACTGTTTTTATTATTTTATTTAGTTAGGATTTTGTTGTTCTATGTGGTAACTTTCTTGTTTCTGAAAGTTTTGTATGATTATAGATGGAAGAAGCTGCTCCAGTGGTTTTCTGCCAAATAATTCGCTCCCTTCAACCCTCCCCCAGCACCTGTCTGGGTACTGGGCATAGGATTTTCATCAGTTCTCTGTAGTAATTTTCTTGTTTCTGAAAGTCTTCTTCAAGTCTGAGACCGTGGGGATTTTCTTTTTTCTGAGATTCCTGCTTTCTATTAGGTTGGAGCAAGATGTTTTCCTCAAGTTGTCCTTCTCCCCAGAATCTATGAGATGTATATCTGTGTCATTGCAACAATCCATTGAGTTTGTGACTAACAACTCTAGGAAATAAGGCTACAATCTGGGAATGTTGTTGACTGAGCTTCTGGAAGGGACTGGCTTGAAGCAACCAGTTGTCAGGAGAAGGAAATTACTGGGAGCTCTTGGTGAGTCAAGAAAATGATAGGGTCTGAAAATGCTATCCAGGCACATTGTGGCACAAGGCTAGAAAGAAGAAATTTTATAGCATTTCTTTTCAGTCCTAGTAGTTTGTGAAAATTTGGACCTTATATTGTCACAGGTCCCTCAGCGTATTGGACCTTTATTGGTATTAATCAAGGACTGAGTATACATACATACTGAATGGTGGATCTGTGTAGCTTTCACTCACTGTTTACACTGACTGAGCTTAACATCTTTTAAAATTTTTGTTTTAAGGGTTAAATCTGAGTGTTTGCAATATCCAAATAAAATGTAGTGGGAAATAAATAAAGTTTAAATTCAAATGTATGCAAATAAAGATTCTGCTTACATTTTTAATGCCATTTGCCAAGGTCCTCACTCCTTCAGCGACATCCTAGCGGACGGCCCCCTCCTGTAACCATGTAATGTCCTGTTGTCTTTAATCGTGCTTTATGCAGGCAGATACAAAAATCCAACTCTGTGGAGGTTATAGCAGAATCTGGGCTTAAAATGTTTTGTGATGTGCCAAGAAGAGCTGTCTGAAATACTGTTGTGTGTTTTTGTTTTGTTTTGTTTTTTTAAAGTCTGACTTTTAAGAAAATTTGATTGTTTTTGTGACTTTCCCACGCTGAAAAGGATACTTTAGCCAGGAAATATAACACTTGCAAAAATAGTATTTCAAGAATTTTATGTCAGCATGTTTAATCTTGAAATGGCCTTAATGTTTAGTTTGAGGTAAGGACAACCCAGAAAAGGTTATCTATAGGTTAAGTAGAGTGTTTGCTTTTCAGTTGTGGAAACTTAAACACTGATCCACAGAGACCAGTAATGACCTGCTGTAGATAGGGAAAGAGCTTAGTTTCCTATGCTCCAAAATTCCTCATTTTCAGTGAGCAAAATTTTTGAAACGTGTTCATGATGGAAAAAACTTTAGGCCACGTTTTCCCCCTCCCTGAGATCACCCATGCAAGCGACAAGAAGCTCAGACTGCATATACCAGCTTGCAGATTTGCTAGGAATTTTTCCATAGGGGACCGGTTTACTGCCATCCAACATCCCTGCACAAGTAACCAGGGGCTCCACTGCCTTATCTTCTGTATCCCAGCCTACAAGGAAAGGATTTCCACTTACTTCAGTGGGAGTTGGATGTGGTCCCTGATATATAACCAATATATATCACACAAACTGTTGCAATTATACCAAATTCTTGCCTCTGAGTATGTTGAGGTGAGAAGGCTGAAAGCCAAGTGGCTTCTGATGCCAGAGAATTGCAGTGGCGGTATATAGTTTAACAGCACATCTAAGTGCAGCTTGGAAATGTTTTAGACTACAACTTTGCAACTGGTAACTAATTCTTACCAGTTCCATGCACTGTTGGAACAGGGCCGTTAGTTAATGATTCCTCCTTGTTATAATGCCTTTTAAAATACTGTATTTTAAACACTCTATAGTACTGACCCTACCCCCTATGCTGTACAGAGGAAGGGAGACTGGGTGTTATTTTATGAGTGACTACAATGTGCTTTGTGCTGTCCTTTCCTCAAGGAGCTTACAATCCAAATCAAATGCAGGGCATACACTTCAAACAGACGCTACTTGCACTGAAGATCCTAATTTCATACAATGAAGGTTTAAACCAAGCAGTGCAGTTTCTCTATTTAGATTTAACAATGGCAGGTGTCAAAAAAGAAGTGACATGGACTTCATGGACAGATCTGAAAGAGAGAAGATAAATACTTCAGGACAAAAAAAGTATAAGGAATATAAACCTTTGTTTTAGGAAATAAGATAAACACTGACTCCTTGGGAGGAAACTTTTTTTCTGAAGGAAAATTTCTTCTCCATCATTTCTTGGACCATCTTCTGAAGCCTCTGATACCAAGGGCAGCAGTATTTGATTCGATAGCCTAGTGGTCTGATTTGGTTTCCCAGTTCTTGTGTTCCTATGGGCCTGTCTGTATAGCCATTATCTTTTGAGTTGCCCCCAGCTCGAGTCCCATCCACACACACCAAAAACCATTACCTTGAGTGTGGTGGTTCATTTAATTGGAGGTGGCTACCTGTCAGGGCTCTGGGCTACAGCTCCAGTTAGCACAATTTGTAAGCTGCTAACATATCAGCTCTGTGGAGCTCAAGTGTTATTTCGAAAGAATAAATGGACACAAATCAGACTTCAAGAATTGTAACATTCAAAAACCAGCTGGAGAACACTTCAATCTCTTTGGTCACTCGATTACAGATCTAAAAGTGGCAATTCTTCAACAAAAAAACTTCAAAAACAGACTGCAACGAGAGACTGCTGAATTGGAATTAATTTGCAAACTGGATACAATTAATTTAGGCTTGATTAAAGACTGGGAGTGGATGGGTCATTACACAAAGTAAAACTATTTCCCCATGTTTATTCTCCCCCTCCCCCCATTGTTCCTCAGATGTTCTTGTCAACTGTTGGTAATGGCCCATCTTGATTATCACTACAAAAGGTTCTCCCCCTCCTCCCGCTTTCCTGCTGGTAATAGCTCACCTGACCTGATAACTCTCGTTACAGTGTGTATGTTTCATGTTCTCTGTGTATATATATCTCCCCACTGAATGCATCCGATGAAGTGAGCTGTAGCTCACGAAAGCTTATGCTCAAATAAATTTGTTAGTCTCTAAGGTGCCACAAGTACTCCTTTTCTTTTTGCGGATACAGACTAACACGGCTGCTGCTCTGAAACTTGTCTAAAGCAAAGGTAATTTTTAACAACCATAAAGTGTGCTCTATCTTTTTTTTTTTAATTCTCCTTATGTTTCTTTACTCCCTTCTCTCTAATTTTCCATTTTCTCTGTTCTTCTTTCCTTTTTGTTTATTTTCTATCTTCTTTGTCTGCCTGACTCTTTACCATTTCTTTCCCTCCTCCAGTGAGGCCCATCTTTCCCTCTAGTTTTCATACTGCTCCCATCCCTTCCCTTATCTTTTTTCTTTTCTTGGAGCGCCTCCATCTTTTTCTCTATTCCATAATTCTTCTCTAACCTTCATTCTCCTCTTTCTCCCTCCCCCCATTGCCCAATCTCATTTTATCTTCCCTGGGTCAGTCCCCAAAGTCTTTACCTTCTTTCTCCCAATCACTCTGCACACACGACAAGGGAGGGGATCCAGAAGACCCTCTGCCTTGAGGATATCAATCTTCAAAATTCAACTTGCTGCATTTTTAGAGATGAGTTTGAAAAGCTCCCTAACTGCAATGATGTCAGTGGGTCTCTGTCTTTTATGACTGTTCCAGAGAGGTGAATTCTTTAAATTTTGTTTGTTAGAGATGTCAGCAACTGTTGCCAGGGAAATCTGACTTCTAAAATTATAGTAGTAACACTTATCAAATACCATATCAGAGCTTCAGGAAATACACCAACAGCACAGGAATAGATTGAGAAAGCATCACAGTGCAAAACCAATGGATATTTGGTATTCAATAAAAGAGAAAAGACCTAAAACGTGGGGATAAAATTGCGTCCGCAGGTAAATGGTAGGTTCCAAACCTGCAACCTTTATTTAGAGAAGTAGTCAATTGAATTACAAACCAACGCTGTTGTAATACTTGAGTCATGTAATTGCTGTAACAGGATAATTATTGATACCCCCTATTTCATGTCCAGTAAATACATATTTTTAAAAAAAAATAGTAAGAAATAAACAGTTGTTCTCACCAGGTAATTCACCAAAGATTATCTCACTGCTAGAAACTAGGATGTTAAGCTATTTATAATGCATTCCCACACAAAATACTGAAGTTAGGGTTGTAGACACACGTCAGTGGTTTGAGTGCATATTGACTTTCAAGAAAATAGAGAGTTAAAAATTATGTTGTAGATGAAAAATCTAGGAAATGCAGAGCTAAGGCTGTATTCACAAAAAGGTCCCCCAATTACTTTAATTCTACCCTACTGGTCTTGGCAGGAACCTTCTTTTTACAGCACCTAGCACAATACTTGTACAGCACCTATCACAATACTTCCTGGTTCATGACTCTGGTAGGTGCTACTGCAAGACAAATAATAAATTGTAATAATTCCTACTTCTTTAGATGCAAAGTGGCAAAAACATGTACCACCAAACACTGGTTTTACAATTGTTTGCATACATGGATGTCTCTGATACTAAAGGCTTGTCTTTATGAGGAAAACTTTTATTTCAACACATTAGCTAAAACTAATATTAGTGTAGCCAAGGAAATAGTAGTTTTAATATGTTTAGCTGGTTGAGGTCAACCATAGGATCCACCAGGGATTACCTCAATCAGCTAACATATTAAAACTACAGTTATCTTGTCTACACTAAGATTTAAACATAGGTTAACTAAAACATGATAAAATATATCTTTTTTTCCGATTGTGGACAAAACCGCAGTGTGATGATTTTGTACCACACCAACTTCTGCTGTTTTCATTTGAGTGCCCTAATAACATGATTTGGACATATGAGCATAGGCACTGACTTTTATTTTTCCCCATGGGTACTCCACACCCGATCTGTCCTTGCTCCACCTCTTCCTGCCTCTTCTCTGATCTCCCTCAAGCTCTGCAGCGCTGCTGATTAGTTAAGCAGGGGTGCTGCCAAACAGCTGTGGCTAGTGGGTCATCGGCACCCACTATTTATTTTCCCCATAGGTCCTCCCCACGGCGTCTACATGGAAGGACACGGGGAACCTAAAACCCTACCAAACAATGACATTTCACTGCACATCCTTCTCCTCCCTGGGGGGAGAAGAGAGAACAAACAACATTTGACATGTTAGTCACATTGATTAATGCATGACCAGAAGGTGCTCAGATACTCCAGTGATGAACGTGGTGTAAGAACCTATGTAGAACAGAATGTGTCTTATGATAGATGCTTGGTTGCCATATAGGGTCTGATCCTGTGAAGAGCTGGCTGCTTTGCAGAATTAGAGCCTTAATGAATAGTGGGCAATAATTGCCTTCTGCTTGCTGTTTGTTTAATCAAGACTTCATAAAGATATTTTGCGAAGTGCTGCTCATAAAGAAAGCCAGGAAGCAGCCCAACCCTTACACTCTTAAGAGGAGGGTGATCTAATTGCAGTGATATCAGATGTGTTTTTCTTACGTACTCAGGTTGCCGTTATGAGGACAGAGTTAAGGTAGTTCAGGTACTTTATTTCACAGATGCAATCTTAAGCTTGAATTTCCAAGGTTTCTATTTTTTGTGGGGGAAGGCTATAGTTTTTATAAACCCTAATTTTTTGAAAGATAATATGTACTCAAGCTATTGATGAATAATAGGGCTTTGTGAAAGGACATGCTCTTCCCCTGGGTGGGAGAGAGCATAACGAGCTCCTCTGGGACTATGCTGCACTAACTAATGAAGAGCACCTGCACACCTTCTTTCTCCTGAAGGAGAAGAGGCCTAAATGGGGAAGCTTACCATAGGAAGGGGATAGTGACCAGGGAGAAGGCTGCTCTATGTAGAGACTCCTAGTTATAGAGGCAAGCCACTTGAAGAGAAAACAGCCACCGAACAGGCTGCTTCCAGAGCTGCCCCGGCTGCCAGCCAAGCAATATGCCCCAGGAAGATGGGTAGGAAGGAAACCCCATGAAGGGACAATAGGCTTTCGGAGACTGGGACCATAAAGCCTTTTCTATGTGCTGACTGATAAGCTGGCTTTCGTTCTGCCAGGTTCTCCTCCTTTGTAAGGGAAGAAGAAGAATGAGCCTTCTGCCAGGGAGCAATTCCCCCTAGAGAATGGCCCCCAAAGTGGTCACTGGGGGAGTGGAGAGGGTAAATGAAGGACAGTGGGACCTCGGGGAGGAGGGATTAGGCCATCTTGCCCACTCTTACAAGCTTCTACCTGAATTTCACTTCCACAAGGGTTTTTTTTGGGAGCGGGAAGGAGGAAGATCTGTTGTTTATGCATGCTTAAGTCATAAGATCTGCTGGAGAGGAGCATGCATCCAGAGTCCTAGGGCTGGCAGAAAGAGGGTTGAGAAGGTGAGTGGTTATTTAGATCTAATATAGCTTGCAGCTGCAAAAGTAACTTCAGAAAGGACTTGTGACTTAATTCAGTTTCTTTATACTGCCCATCTGGCATCTTGAAGTCCTCTGACTGCTATGTCAGATTCCCCCTAGTGGTCTGGTGCAGCATTTTTCTTTCGCATGCCCTGTGGCTGTTATGGTAGCTGCACCCCCAGGAACAGTGCCGGAGACAGTGAGCTACAGTTCTGGGAAATACATTGCATTTAATTATGTGTGTAGCAGCTACAGTTCTGGGAAATACATGACATTTAATTATGTGTGTAGTAGCTAAAGATTCAGCAGAATGTTGCTAATTTGTGCTCAGGTTGGATGTTGTAAATTAGGAAGCAAGGAGCAAAGCCTAAACCCAGTTGCAGCCTCTACAGTGGTCTGGAGCAGGTTTCAGAGCAGCAGCCGAGTTAGTCTGTATCAGCAAAAAGAAAAGGAGTACTTGTGGCATCTTAGAGACTAACAAATTTATTTGAGCATAAGCTCTCAACCATTCCAGAGCACTGTACCCCTTTCAGGAGTCTGATTTGTCTTGTCAAGTTTCACCTCACTTTAAAAACTACTTGCTTATAAAATCAGACATAAAAATACAAAAGTGTCACAGCACACTATCACTGAAAAATTGCTTACTTGTTTTGTCTGCATGAAATAACTCCTTGCCTCACTGCAGGCTGGGGGCCACCCCTATGGAGGCTCCCAGATACTGCACTGTTGTGGAGGAAAAAAAGTGTACTTCAGGCACAGAGGTGTAAGGGTTGATTTGCCCCCAAGTAAACAAAAATACCAAGGCGTTGAGGAGCATTCCTCATCAAATGTATCTTTCTCATTTGTCAGTTGCAGTTAGGCTTAATTATTTGCAGTACTCTATAGCACACAAGTACTAGCGTTGGGATATCTTTTATAAAAAATAATGGAAGCCATAATGTACATGCATTTGCTTGATCTTTGATAATAGGCAGAGAGAGAGAGAGAGAGACTGTGTGCGTGTGTGTATTTAGTTTGCTTCTAGTGTAATGACTTTTAAGTGATTGATCTTCATGCACTAAATGCTACTTTTTTCTCCTGCAGAGTGGGCTGGAGAAAGCTGCTCAAATTCCTGCCAGATGACTAATTGGGTAAGTGTGGACATTCAGGATATTTCTGAATCTGGAGCTTTATTTGTTGCCCTTGTCTCATTAAGGGTTTTATTGTTTGCATTCCAGTAACTGTGAATTCTCCAGCTGTGGCTTTGGCTTTGATAAATTGTCATTTTGCATGCTTGGAAAATTTAACTTTTTCATCACTGACAACAATTTTTTTTTTGTTAATTTGCTTTTGTGTAAATTTTGATACTGGAGCTTTCTAATTCTTAATGTTTGTAACGCAACTTTGAAATCAATGGAGCTTAGCTAGTAGATCTGATGGCAGGGCTGGGACCTAAAACTGTGCGGTAAGCACTGTTCCTTATTGTATTTTTAAATCCTAGCCTTTATTTTTATTTGGTATGCTTTACTAATAAGCCTGCTATTGCTAGGTTCAAAATGTGACCTCTAATCCAGCAGCTGTGACATGTCTTTTTTCCTGAATAGAGCTAAATTCACATGATGATTTGTAGCCAAAAGAATGGCTCATGTCTGTCTCAGTTTGTGTTTTGAAAGCAGAACCAGTCTGAATTGCATTGTTGTCATCTCACCTGTCTTGGGTTTTTTCTAGGAAGAATGCTCCATTCTGCTACAAAGTGGATGCAGGTCTGGGGTCTAATACAGCCAGGTACTGTCAGCTGCCAGGGACCTCAGGATTAGAGAATGGAGCTCAGCATCTCACAGGAGGCAAGAATGTAGAGCTGGGCTTCTGACAGACTTTCCAGGTGGTTTTGCAGTGTTCTGTGTTCATACTACTGTGCAATGATGGGATGAACGCTTACGATTCCAGAGTGAGAAAATGGTATTTGGGCCAGGCAGGGAAGGGAAAGACTGCAAGGGGGGAGGGGGCACTGAACGGAGGGGACAGAAGTGATTTAGTTGGGAACGCAGAATAGATGAATTTGAAGGTTCCTGAGGTAGCTGCTCCAGTTGCCTTCTTGTTTTGGCTTCCCCCTTTCCCAGTGGGCTATAGGGCTCGCTTCTCCCATTTGCTAAAGTTGAACTGTGACGCTGCGCTCACAATAGGAAAAGCAGGCTGAGGCCTCATGAAGTGCCAAGTGAAATGCCTAGGAGAACCCTGGCCCAATGGGTAGGCTGGGACTGGAGCTTCCCTTGATCGTTTTGACCTATTTTAACCACTCATCAGTTCTATTTAGCTCTGCCACAGACTGCATGAGTTTGGGAAAGTCATCTAACCTCTCTTCCCCAGCTTCTCTATTTGTAAACTCAGGATGTGGTAGTGGGAGATATTTATATACTTTACAGGGGGTGCTAAATTCCTTATGTTTTTAAAGACCATTGAGATACTCCAGGGGGAAGGTTCCCTATATGTGCCAAGTATTACTTATTAGGGCTGGCTAGACAGTGTTGTGGTTTTTTTTTTTTTTATTTTATTTTATTTTTTTTAAATGGGCAGCCATGGGGGGAGAACAGATATTGTGATTTCGCTCCCTCCCACTGTTTTCTTAGCTGCTCTAATAATGTCATGTAGCCTGAACTCTATTCAGCACTTTGAAAATGTGGCCCTGTAATGGGGGGGCCTTCACTCTGGAGTGCCTGGAACAGCAACACCATTGTATCTCTACTTCAGTTTCCCCTACTGGGCTTCAGTAAGTTCAATGAAGCTTATGTATGTTGACCTGTGCTCCTTCAGGGGTCTAGTTTATTAAATCTACAGGTGGAACATATTAAAAATAGCCTCCCCTCAGGCTCTCTAGCTGGAAGGGGAGGGGGCTGACTTAACCTTAGTCCTATCAACCCCGCTCCCCCCCCCCACCCCTTATGTCCCAGAGCCTTACCAGCAGGGCTTTTTGAGCCAGAACCATCTTCTGGAGCAAGGAGCCCTATGTCATCAGTTGGGCAAAGGGCCTCTCCTTTTCGGTCAAGGTTCCCCGCATAGTTCAAACTATAACAACTCTGCCTCAGGACAACATACAACTTCTGTGCTCTTGTGGATGGTTGGTTGCCTAGATGAATTAAGGCAGTCTTTCTCCCCCCCCCCTCCCCCCGATTAATCCAAATTGTTTGGTAACTTCTTCCTGGCATATTAACAGGATTTGTATCTGAAGTGCCCTAAGGAGTCCTCATAGCTGTGATATTTCAAGTCAGAAAGGATTACAGTTAATCTTCTAAAAGACTCAGTTTGGAGGCCACTTTTTATCTTTAAAGAACATTTTAATATTTATACTATCAAAGTAAACTGTGAGGTAATGGGGAAACAGCTGTAAATATTTCTGCAAAAGGTGAACTGTCAAACTGATAATATGCTTTGGAGTCTCATTCTCTCTTTTAAGCCTGCCATCCCCTCTTTCTGGCTCATCTTCCTTGAAGGTTTCATCTCAAATGTGAATCTCTTACAGTCTAGGAATTAGAAAAGGAGTACTTGTGGCACCTTAGAGACTAACAAATTTATTAGAGCATAAACTTTCGTGAGCTACAGCTCACTTCATCGGGTGCATTTGGTGGATGAAGTGAGCTGTAGCTCACGAAAGCTTATGCTCTAATAAATTTGTTAGTCTCTAAGGTGCCACAAGTACTCCTTTTCTTTTTGCGAATACAGACTAACACGGCTGCTACTCTGAAACCAGTCTAGGAATTGTTGTAAATGAGAGATTATTTTGCCTATTTTTTAAATTACTGGAACTTTAGGATAAAGTTTTGGTGTCACTTTAAGTAATGGAATCCTCTGAACTTAGTGGTATACTTAAGAGCAGAATTTGGTCCTTTGTAAATGCATCTCTTAGGTATGCATTAATTTACATGTTCAGTTTCCACACCTGCCTCTGAAATGCAAGACACAAATGTCCAGCTGTAAGTAAATCTTTACTTTGTAGTTTGCTGCTTTTTTTTTTTTTTTTTTAAATTTCAGTTTAGTAAGATACTGAGGAATCCAGATGGAGTGGCTTGACTATTCCACAAGGATTTACAGCATCAATACATTCTACAATTAGTTCTAAAGCCAAAGTCCACATTACTTTTTTTTTTTTTTTGGCAGCTTTTTTGAAGTCTAAATTATGAACCAAGTCTTGCTTGTCATACTCATGTGAGTAGTCCTATTGGCTTCAGTGCAAATACTTACATAAGTAATATCAGCAAAATTTGGCCCTAAATGGGATTTTGACATACACCTTTTAATAGCTTTTTCTTTTCCCTCAATGAACTTTATGAGTTTGAGTGGTCCATTTATTTTCATAGCCCGCTGGGGCTTATGTTTCTCTGCATATTTAAGAGAAACTTCTAGTTTACATAGGTGGAATTTAATAGATATATTTGTCATATTGTTTGTTAAAGCTACAAGGTCTATATGACACACTAATTATTTACCGAGGTGTATTAAGTTTGCATGCTGTGTAGTTGAGAAAATTACCAAGAGCCAAATTTTTTTCTTAACAAAAGGTTTTCAAGGACACTTAAGGATTAAAGGGGCTCTCAAGTCAGCCCCCTGCTATCCCACACTGCTCTGATGCAGACAAAGTCAGCCATAGGATAATTAAATATGCACCGCTTCAGGCTAGCACAAGCCGCAACGATGTGTTTTCTCTCTTACTGTTCCTAGGTACTTCTAGCCAACAGAAGAAATACTTGTGTACATTCATACATTTTTATAACTCATTAACCTTTACTTCTAGAATAAAATACCATGTAAAGTGCATGTATAATGTGGCAATATCTAGAACAATTCACAAAGCTGAATACTCAGAAGGGGTCAAAGTAACATTCACATAATACTTTAGTCTACTGACCTAACAAAAAGAAAAGGAGTACTTGTGGCACCTTAGAGACTAATGAAGTGAGCTGTAGCTCACGAAAGCTTATGCTCTAATAAATTTGTTAGTCTCTAAGGTGCCACAAGTACTCCTTTTCTTTTTGCGAATACAGACTAACACGGCTGCTACTCTGAAACCTGACCTAACAAAATCGCAGAAACCAAATCATTATTACTAAGCTGGAGCTGAATATTGGCAATTCAGTCTCCAAGTGGAACCAGTCCATCTTGAGCTGAGTACTAGGGTAAGCCACTAACATCTGTGTCTTTGTCCAAATATTTGGCCTTGTCTATGCTACCAGGGTAAGTCTACTTAAGTTACGCTACTCCAAATAGCTATTCATTTAGCTGGAGTCGACGTAGTTTAGGTTGACTTACTGCGGTGTCTACAGGAGACACTCTCCTGTTGACTTGCCTTATTCTTCTTGCTCTGATGGATGACCGGAGACCGCTCTGTGGCTGACTTAGTGGGTCTTCACGAGACTCACTAAATTGACCTCCGCTGCATCGCTCACAGCAGCGTCAATCCCTGGTAAGTATAGACATGGCCTTTGTGTCTAGATTAGGATTTACACATGCCTGAGCCTGATGATAAACCACAAAATGTTTGTGTCCTGGAATAACCTCTGCAGAATGTCTAGACTAGCAATTATAATTGTTGGTTTACTTGAGTTGATTGATTTTGGCAATTAACTTGGATTAAATAAAGACGGGGTGAAAGTAAGGTGGCCAATACAGCTCACCGGTAAAAAGTGGCTGCCCATACCTCTGATAGAGCTTTAAAGGACCCTGCTTAAAGCATTGCCGTGGCAGCACTTTAATGTCGCTGCTCCTTCTGCGCCCCACCCTGTTGGCGGCCTTGCTGGGTCCCTACTGGCAGGGCTGCCGACAGGGGGGCATAAAAGGGGCAGCGACGTTAAAGCGCTACTGCAGCAAAAGGACCCTGCTTAAAGCACTGCCTCAGCAGCGCTTTAACATCCATGCCCCCCTGGGCGGCTGCCGATGGGGGCAAAAGGAGCAGCTACCCTGGGGCCTACGATTTTAAAGGGCCCAGGCTGGAGCCCTGGGCAGCGTGAGCCCCTTCTGCCTGGGGCCCTGCCCCATACTGGTACGAGACACATTTTACTTTCACCCCTGAATCACGACCACGCTATCTAGTATAAACAAACCCTAGGCGTTAAGTGATGTTTCAAATCATATTCTCGTAGGCCTGGGGTACGTGCAACACTTGCACTGGTTTAAATAAACTCAGTTTTCACCTCTGCTTAGTTACCTGATGCAAACCTTGTGAGGAGAAACTGAAACTGGAGTTTAAAACTCCACCTCAATCTAGCTTAGTTCCACAAATTTATGAAATTCCTCACCCTCTGTTAATAGTTGTAGTACATGACTTTTATTCCCATTGTAAAAGTTAGTCATAATGTACCATCTGTCCCCCCCAGTCAACAGCTATCTTAGAAACTGTGTGGTATGCAACAGTTTCAATGGACACTTTGTGTGTGTATGTATGTGTATATAATATAAAAAAAATTCATTTCTAACAGAACTAGAACTACTTCTTGTTCTGGTGGTGGTTATGATATTTATCTATTTGGGAGAAGGGGGAGGGGGAATTAATGTAACTCCTCCTACAATCCCTGGAGAGGTTGAATCTTGTATGTAATGTGAATTTTGCAATGTGAACAGCTGGTGTAGGCCATATTTAAAAAAAAAAATGGGGGGGGGGAATACTTTCTTGGTTTTCAATTTTCTCCCCACAAGTAAAAACATCACATTTTGTTCTACTCTAATTAGTATGAATGCCAGTGAATGACTTCCAAAGCAGGCAGATGCTTTGAATGAAGTGTAATGTAGATTTTCATTAATCTTCTCTGTCACAAGGCTTTTTCTTCTCTTATGTCTACACAGGAAGTAATGACTAGAAAAGATGAGCAATCACATGCAATTCTAACCAACTTAAACTGGCTTTTGTAAAGGGCAAGAAAGGGGGGTCAAGATAAAATTACTGTAATATGGGGCATGGTGTTTTCTGGTTTTCCATTTTAATGAGTGGTTTGGGCCAGTTCCCTTTTTTTTTTTTAATCAGAATTCAAAAAAATTCAAATTAAGAGGACTGACTTCTTAGGAAATTAAATATCCATGCTCTGGAGTGAAAGTAAATCTAAGTTTGGTATTGTGGCTGATACTTCAGAAAGCCATGATATTCTCCCCCCCCCCCCAACCCAATAGAGAATTTAAAAACTGGACTTCCTGAAGATGTATTGATTTCCTTTAAGTAAATAAAGGCAGATTTCCCATTGTGCGATGGCCATTGATGAAAGCCCCACCAATAACCAGGGGCAGTCAGAAGATTGTATGTGATAAAAATTGAATTATTTCCACCTCCATTTCAACTGTTTCCCCTTTGAGCAGATTCTTTTAAAGAAAACCAGAAGAAAACCTGCTTAATGATTGGTGTGGGTGTGCAAGCTTCATCTCATCTTCATCCATATTATGATGGATGTAAGAGCGGGTGGATCAAACTGATTCTATAGGAGGAACCAAATTCCATTTTTAATTAGGATTTGTGGGCCTGGGTAGGAATTTAGGATGATATACACTCCTCCATCTACAGCAGCACTTTGGCACAAAGATTGAGGGTAGGATATAGCCTCTTTTTAAATAGCAATTCTCTACACTGCAATCAGAGGTAAGACTATAGCATGTGTAGACATAGCCAAGCTAGCTTTGATCTCTCGAGCCTGAATAACAATTGCAGTGTGAAGCTGTGTCCACACCCAATCTTCTGTTTGATGTAGGTTTTTTTTTTTCTTCCAGCTTGTGTGCTGGAAACTGGCACCACAATAACCTAATTGGCTGTCATTCATGGTTTTTGTTATCAGTGCAAGCCTGTGTGTGGAGACATCTTTTTTTTTTTTTAATAAGGCACTCTTATTCCAAAGCAAGAGTATCCAAACACAGGTTTGCACCCAAACAATCAAAGGTGAGAATTACAACTGCTATCATTATTATGTTTCCATATAGACTGTTTGCTCTTTCTCCACTTCACTTCACTTTTCCAACCCGACAGTGATTCCCAATCCCTCTACTCCCTCCCCACCAAATTCTCAGGCTTCAATCCTAATTCCTTTTCCCCAGGGGCTAGAAAAAAGCATTGAGATAATTAATGCTGACACATGTGAAGTGTCACATTAGACTTTAGGATTAATATCCAGTGAGACTGAAGGGGGATGGGTAAATTCACACATCCCAGAGCCAGTGAATAAGGCTGTCTGCAAACTCAGGCAGACAACATTATGGATGTTGGTGTTAGCTTACATCTTCTCAAGGAGATCTAGAAATTTAATTAAAAAAAAAAAAAGTAAAGAGTTGAGTCTGCAGATCAGAATAAGACAGGCAGACTGATTAAGTACACAGTCTAGGTTGGATCCAGCCTCCAGACTGATTGTTTAATACCTCTGTATAATAGGTTCTGAACATTTAAATAAAAATTCTTCCTTTAACAAAAAATCCTTATTTATTCCACAAATGGATTTCTGTTAACAGGTCAAGTGAAATGATTACAGGGCTATAAATAGTGTGTGTAATGCTGCATGTAGGAGAAAGGACAAATCAAAGAGAACCTGGAAAATGTGTTTTGAAGTAATACTCAATAATACTCACGGTCTACAGAAATAGTTTTTTTTTAAACTGTACAGAAACGAGTCACATTATATTTAATCATTTTAGAAAGAAACGGACAAACATTCAACAACGTTGCCAAAGCAGGCTTCAGGAAACCAACAGAGTCAGAAATAGGTTACAATATACTGGAAGTATTAAATTATCTGAAGTCCACACGCATGAAGATGAAACATGTCTTTCTGAAATGAGTGTATTTTAAATGGTGGAAATGCTACAGGGAGCTAAAATGAAAGGTGCATGTGTTTAGCATTTGGCATCAGGAAGGAAATAATGCACCATTTACGGGTTCTCTGAACTGCTCTGGGATCTGGGAAGAGTAGTTGTGCAACCTGGGTAAATGTTGGTCTCTAAGCAGTAGCAGAGAAACCCAGTAATTGTTTCAGAGTAGCATCCGTGTTAGTCTGTATTCGCAAAAAGAAAAGGAGTACTTGGGGCACCTTAGAGACTAACAAATTTATTTGAGCATAAGCTTTCGTGAGCAGTGAGCTGTAGCTCACGAAAGCTTATGCTCAAATAAATTTGTTAGTCTCTAAGGTGCCCCAAGTACTCCTTTTCCAGTAATTGTTTTTTCATCTTTCATTTTGTAGAGTATGGCACTAATCTTAAAGTATTAACTAGGGAGTTTCCTTTGAATCCTTTAATCAGAGTGTAGTTTGCTCCTCAACCGAGCTACTGGGATTTCGCTTCTGTAACCTGCAATTCCCCAGGGAACCAAAAAAAGGCAAGGTGTGGGAACCACAAGAGACACCCACACATGTGCTCTTTGACTCCACTCTAATCCTCAGCCTCGCTGGCTCCAGGAAAGCATGCTTTCAGAGATGACCAACCAGCCTGGCCCTTCCCTAGTTCATCAGATTCATGGAGCCAGAGCCTCCTGAAAGGGATTTTACAAGGTTTGGGAGAAGGATGGAGAATGGCAGATGGGCAGAACTCCTCTCCTTTCAACAGAGGGCTTGGTTCTGCTCCCATTGAAGTCAATGGCAAAGCTCCCCTCAAATTCAGTGATCCAAGAGCAGGCCCACAGAATGGTGTGGGGCACAGGCCCTTTAGTTACAATGAAGTAAATCCAAAGTAACTCTATTACAGTCAACAGTCCTTCTGCATTTACACTGGTATAACTGAGAAGAATCTGTCCCTTTGCATCTGTCCCTTGCTAATGACTAAGAGATGTGCCAGGAAATCATTGCACGTGATCGAGGTAGAAGGACTGGTGCCAGACAGCAGCAGCAAAACCTTTTTTAGGAATTTAATATTCAGCATGCAGCTTTCTAAACAAGCAAACGTGTTTTTAAAATTCCACTGCCCAATTGCACGAGTAGACATCCGTGTACATATAAGCCCTGCTGCCAGTGGATGCATATGTCCGGAGGAAAGCCTTACACCAGAATAGAATACTTTACATTAGCAAATCTTTGCCACCGAAACCCACAAAGAAATGTGTTCTTTCTATTATGCCAGGTGCTTTTCCAGTTGCACACCTTGTTAATAGTATTTTTAAGTGGTTTTGAAATGATCCAATTGCCATTTTCCAATAAAATACAGAATTTGCAGTGATGGACTTCCACCATGCAGAAGGGGTGGAGGGGGGACCCAGTTGACTAATATTCTAAGACTGGCACAATCAGCAAAAAATAAAAAAAACTTGTGCCCGTGAAGACCAACAAAAGTGGCTGATAGTGAAAATCCACCTGCTCACCCCAGCTGCACGGGCTCCAGTTTTATATGTAAATTGGCTTCTCATGCATTCTCAGTCCTTGTGCTTTTGGTGAGAAGGAAAAAAGAGCATAAGCCTGATTTTGAGTTTTTATATAATGAGGCTTTGTGCTTCATGTTTCCTCTCAACTAGTGTGAGAACAATTGTGTATTTAAATGCTCCAAGTTAAGTGTATAAGTTTCTTTAAAAACTTCTCTTTATTCTCAGTTCCAATAAAAATAACTAAGGAGCTGATTCCTACAAGGTCTTTCATTCCTGTTGAAGTCACAGCTAAACATTCTGGTCCCATTTCAGCAAACCACTGAAGCATTCAGTGGTTAACTTTAACAATTGGTATTTTTTTTGACCAGCTCTAGTTCTGAGGCCTGTATGAAGCATCCAAATAGTATCAAATCTCAGCAAGTGGATCTTGCAAGATTTTGGCCCCAAATATTGAAATTGACACCACTGAATGACATTCATGACATTTCTGCTGTCTTGGACACCTACAAACTATACCCAGAAAATAAGTTGTGTGGTTCTGGATCTCATCCATACCTCCAAAAGGAAAGAGGTAGCTTAGATGAGGGTGACTCTGAACCCCCTAAATTTGGGGAAAAGTGGATGTTTGCCATATTTAGGTTCCATTTCAGACCCAGCTATACTTTTACTTATTTAGCTAGCTATAGTATTACAACTAATCTAGTTTTCCTTTACAAAAATCCATTGGTGTCATACCTCCTTAATCTTCCAAAACAGAAACTTGGGAACTGAGGTGGTACAGAGAGACACAATTCAGGACATAAAAGCCAATGCAAGAATCCTAAAATGATGCAGGGTTCACAGATAAGTTGCACTATATAACTTTTGTTTCCTGAATCAGCATTCTTGTTGTAAATTATTTACTACAGTAACTGTCCTGTTAAGCAGTACCATGGTAATGCAGTATGAAGACAGAGTTGGGTCTCAAATGAGGGACAACTGAGAGGTCGGCTTTCTATAATAAGATCAGGGTTCTCTTTCACAGTGAAGAGTATGGCTGTGCTCAAGGGCCCTTTTAACAATAACGTCCTTTGCTACTGAACTGGATGCATGGGTTTAAAGCCAGTACTGTTTGAGGCAAATAGGATTTACACTAGTATCTCTGTGGACACAAGAAGATCTCATGATCTCTTCACCCCACCTTTCTGATGTAGCCTTTATTTTTCCTGAAATTGGCCTTTTACAATTTATAAACATAATCATGTAGGGTTTTTTTATTTTTATTTTTAATTGAAATGGTAACTTAATTTATCTGTCTCCGACAATTTGAGATTGATTTCCTAGTGGAAGATCATTAGGTTTGTATTAAGTGAAACTGCCCACACTTTGAACTGTACCCTGTTTCTTCTGACCAAATTAAAGTAAATAAATAAAGACCACAACTAAAGGGATCATAAGAAAATCTTCATCCAAAAATTCAGAAATAGAATCCTACTTTTAGAGATGGAGAAGCGCTTGTTACACTGTTGGTCCATCCCCTGGCTAAAAGAGGATGTATCCAAATGTTAAACACAGATACTATCTCAGATATTAAATTCTCACACTTGAATGAGAGCGGTTAATATAAGTTCCCCAGAGTCTTAAAATTAAATATGGCAAAATTGTGCTCCACTGAATGGTTTCTCCTCTTATCTATTACCAGCCAGAGTGCTGTTCATTGCAGATAATGCTAATAACACATCAGGCTGTTCTTTTCTCTCTCCTTTTTTAATATTTATAGAAATACATCATTTGTATCATCAACTTGCAAACTTCCTCCATCTCCATTAGAGCTGGAAACAAAAATTCAGGTGAACAGAAGTGCAGGGAATGATTTATTTGGAAGAGAAGAAAATCACCTCCAACTCTCCCAAAAATGCTTCACCAATAGAGCTCTACAATCATTTACACCATCTGAGGATTTACACCCCTCTCTGTTCTTTGGGCCTTAAAGAGAAGGAACATATATTGGATTTGGTTCCTCTTTTCCTTGATGCTCTGGGATGTATAAAGAAGGCTCTCTTCCCTGCAACCCCCTCCACCCCGTATTTCCTTTATCTTTTCCTTGGGAATATCAAGGATCATCTCTGTTTTCCTTCTGAGATTGGCCATGGAGGACACAGGAGCAGGAGTGGAATCGTTCTCAGCCCTTTGTTGAAAGGATGAAGGAGAGAATCTTTGAGAACAGCTTTTCTCCCAAATCTTTCTTAAGCGTTTGATCCCAACAGGTATTAATGAAAACAGACCAAAGTCCAGTTTTAAACAGCCTTATTTAAAAATCTGTTCCCTTCTTGCCTTGCTCTTGTTTCTTGTGAGGGTGCACTACCCAGAGGCACTGACTTTTTCTAATGTGCTGGGGGGTGCTTGACCCCTGCTGTGCCACAGGCCCCACCTCCACCCTCACCCCGCCTCTTCATACCTTGCGCCTCCTGTACGCTGCTGAACAGCTGATCACTGGCATGTGGCAGGCACTTGGAGAGGGGGAGGCACTAATTGGAAGAACCACTGGCAGGCGGGAAGTGCTGAGGGGAAGGAGGTGATCGGTGGGGCTGCTGGTGGGTGCAGAGTACCCACCATTGATTGGAGCATCCATGGAGTCAGCGCATATGGATGCAGTCATACTCATTCTCTCATTGATCACAGAATTTGTGGGATGAGGGAGTTGCTTTAAGTCAGCTTTGCTGTCTCTGGATTCTTTGAGAGTCAGCCTGGCCCCCTGTTGTGAGTTGGAGCAGCCCTAGGATTGCTCTAATTTACGCATGCAAAGGGAATAAGAAAATAGAGTGAAGTCATGCCCATCTCCAATGGTCTCTCCCATCAAAGGGCTTGGGAGCAGGCAGGTTCCAAGCTTCTCTGGCAGCTCTTGTGGATTCAGGAGATGTTCTGGTCTCTTATAAAGGCACCTTAAAGCTTAGATAAAGAAGGGTAGAGTATTCGTATAAAATTTGCAGATGGCACTGGGAGATCTTGCACACACTTGGGAGGACAGAATTAGAATTCAAGTGAATCCTGACAAATTGGAGAACTGGTCAGAAATCAACAAGCTGAAATTTAATACTTCATATAGGAAGGAAAAATCAAATGTACAACTACAATATGGGGAATAAGTGGGTAAGCGGTTGTACAGCTGAAAAGGATCTGGGGATTATTGTGGATCACAAATTGAATGAGTCAATGTGATGCAGTTGCAAAACAGGCTAATATCATTCTGGATGTATTAATAGGAGTGTAGTATGCAAGATGTGGAAGGTAATTGTCCTGCTGTACTTAGCACTGGTGAGGCCCCAGATGGAATGCTGTGTCCACTTCTGGGTGCTAAGCTTTAAGAATGATGTGGACAAATTGGAGAGAGTCCAGAGGAGAATGACAAAAAAGATAAAAGGTTTAGGAAGCCCGACACTTAGGCATGGTTCTTTCTGAGGAAAAGAAGACTGAGGAGGGACCTGATAACAATCTTCAAACACGTTAAGGGTTGTTCTAATGAGGATGATCAATTTTTCTCTGGTCAGTGAAGGTAGGACAAGAAGTAATCAGTTTAATTGGTATCAATGGTGATTTACGTTAGAGATTAGGAAAAATTTACTGACTATAAGGAGAGTAGGCTTCCAAGGGAGGTCATGGAATCCCCATCATTGGAGATTTCTAAGCACAGGTTAGACAAACACCTGTAAGGGGTGGTCTTGATCCTGCCTCAGCACAGGGGATGGGCTAGTGCCTTCTTGAGATCCCTTCCAGCCCTACATTTCTATGACTAATGCAACCCATGCAACTCATTTTGGAAAGTGAAGGCTGATACAAGACATGAAACATGGTAGTGGGTATTTCAGTAATGGCTTGTCACAATGAGAAAACAGTGGGGTGCTTGGTTTAGAAGAGCATGCAAGCTGCATGCCAAGATGGAGGGATGGAGACAGCTGGGGAATAGTGGGAAGGTATTGAGTAGCACTCAAGTGGTTCTAGTTTGAACCCATGCTTTTGAGTGGTTGTGTGAGCAGCTGACAAGCTGTGCTCACTTTAATTTGTCTCTATCATCTCTCTGGCCAGCCAGCTTAAATGATAGTGGGTTTTTTTTGTGTGTGTGTGGTTTTTTTTTTTTTTTTTTTTTTAATTGTGGACAGGACTTGGTTATAACTAATGTTTAACTTTGCAGTGAAGACAAGCCCTGTGATTGTAAATCTCCTCTCCTCTCAATTGCTTAGGTATCTTCACTTCCATGGTACTTGAGATGTCCTAGTGCTACTAGTTCTCCTGTGGCTTAGATTGTCTTCCAGGTTAGAGGGCAGGCAGGACCTCAATTTCTAATGTAAAATTAAAGAAGAACCCTCACCACACACCCCTTAAACAGTCCCACGCTACCAAAACCTTCAGACTTTCTTTACACCTCACAAAGAAAAGGGGTGGGGAACAACCCCACTTTTTTCCTTTGCAGCTTATGGTTAATATTTTGTGGGTATATGCACATGTTGTTGCAAGTCACAATGCACCATCTTACATTTACATAACATTCTTCACTCCAGACGTTCCCAAAGTGCTTTACAAACTGTACTTAAAGCGTAGTACTTCATCTAGCAATGAACTGCAGCCACCGCTGGTGTGGAATAAGCCAATTATTTAACATTGCATTTGAATGTGACACAGTAGTTCAGGATAGGAATAACAGAAGCATACACTATACACTCGGAACTTGAGGAGGAATTTAGGTAGACAGTATGTGGCTGTCCAATTCAAATATACCAATGACCTTGGGTTTAACATCCCTATCTTGTAAAAAAATTCCATGACTTCAAAATGCCCACAACTGGACAGGAGGGAGGACCTCAGTTTTGTCTCATCGAAGAGAAATAAGTTAAGTTACTAGCCCATATACTATTTAATAGTTTTCTTTCAACACTCTCTTGGCGTAACAGTGAGTTTTATTTGCAAAATATGGTATTTATTTCTCTAGAATTTTTCTAGAATCATGTGGTGTTCTACTACTCATAGACAGAGACAGTGCAGATGTTGTATTCTGTAACAATGCAGCTATTTTATTCTTGGAGGACAATGACTTCATTTTTGATACTGCAGTAGGAGGAAGTAGGATGCCACAGGATAAGTCTGAAAAACAGTGGTTTGAAGCCAAATATACAAGTATTTGAAATGAAAATAAGAAAAATATTCTCCATTTTCAGAGTAGTAGCCGTGTTAGTCTGTATCAGCAAAAACAACAAGGAGTCCTTGTGGCACCTTAGAGACTAACGTATTTATTTGGGCATAAGCTTTTGTGGGCTAAAACCCACTTCATCAGATGCATGGAGTGGAAAATACAGAAGCAGGTATAAATACACAGCACATGAAAAGATGGGAGTTGCCTTATCAAGTGTGGGGGTTAGTGCTAACGAGCCAATTCAGTTAAGGTGGAAGTGGGCTATTCTCAACAATTGACAAGAAGGGATGAATACCAAGGGAGGGGGAAAAATCACTTTTGTAGTGCTAATGAGGCCAGTGTAATCAAGGTGGCCCATTTCAAACAGTTGACAAGAAGATGTATCAGCTAATTTCCCCTGCTGACACATTCCGTGCCCCCACCTGGGGGCCTCCATCTGAGGGCCCTCGCCCCCCTAGTATGAGAACCTGTGCTCTACAGCACCAAGACCTCACAGCCAGGGCTGAGAAGTAAATATACATATGTAAATAAAGTCAGTACCACCCCTATCTAAAGCCAAATGAAGTGAAGCAATGTGGGAGCCCCCTACAGGTGGCTGACTACAAGAGAAACATCTCCTTGGAATGCAGGGGAAAAAATAAATGGTCGCATAGAGCAATTATCAGTTAGATGGGTCAAATAACAGTAAAAATGGCCTTCTGTTATCTGACAATTAATTTTATTTCAAAACAGCAAGTGGAAGATGAAGTGGGGGAAACCCCACACTAGCTTCAGTAAAACATTTGTTTTAGGATATTTCTAATCCCTGTGATAAAATAAGCAGCGAGATCTCTGAAAACTCCATATTGGCTTTCCCAGATAAGATGTTTTTTATGTAGGTTCTCATATGAAGAACAAAATTTGGTGTTTTTTGAGAATGCGAAGAACCGTATTTACTTATGCACACTCTTGTGTGTTCAATGCATGATCTTTGTGTCATGCATGTATAATCATTGAACATGGCTGGTGTGGACAGCTTTCTTGCCAGTTTCTTATGCCTCTGCTAGAAAACAAGCTTTGTTACTTTGGAGGAAGCCTTGAATATTATTTATTATGAGATTGACAGATTTGACAGATATCAAATTTTTATCAAATTTTTCCATCAAATTTTTATCAAACACAAGTAAAAAAAAATTCGGAATTTTCCCCAGATAGGTATGAAAATTACTATTGTATAATGAGAGCAAGAGACTGTGATATATAAACAAATAGCTAAAGCGTCTATTGAGTTTATGGGTAAAATGAAAGAATTTCTTGGCAATAATGCAGATATGTTGACCTACCAGAGACTTTCATATTCTAGATAAGGTTTCACACCATGTGCAGCCTTTCTGGATTGAAGCCAAGGGAAAGTCATGGGAATCTTTCCATTGACTTCAATACATTTTTGTAATAGCTTAATGGCTTTCCCAAAGAAGATTTTGGTTTGGAAAAATCTTTTTTTTGCCATCCTGAGGCATTGGAAATGACTGACTCTATATGCTTTCTTTTCCATACATGTATCTATCGAGAACAACCAATTCAAGATCAAAAGGGTCCGTCACATACTTTGTCAATGTCTAAAACAGGAGAGAATCTACTGATATCAGTGCAGTCTCATAACTACAGGGACTAGAAAAACTTTATCAGCTATGATGTAAAGAAACAAGGTTTAACCTGGAAGAAGGAAAACAAATCACGTTTTAACAGAATTTCTGCAGAGGAATAAAAGCAGCTTAAAAGTGGTGCAAGACAATGGCTGATAAAACATCGTCGGGTAAACTGTCTAAGTATATATGCTCCTGGGGAAGGAAAATGTAGAAATGATTAATAATCACCACCAGCAGGTTCCCAGTGACCTTCAAGATCTTCTTGTGAAACAGCCCCGAATCCTTCTTAGACCTGTGAAAACACTACCAAAACTTCTTTGGTGATAATGCAATATGATTAACATCATCACAAACCTTGACAACTGAGGAAACTTGGAATAGCAAGTTGCTTTTCTCATAACACATTTCATGCCAAATTTTTTCTCCTTTTCTTGGGAACATCATATGGAGGGAATGATGAGGAATATTTATATTTCAAACAAACTAAATAAAGTAGAAATGCTAAGGACAATTGATGATTAATTCTTTGCACATCCTTTAGCCTTTTTCAATCCAAATTTTTTAAGAGTTTGCAAACAATAATGAACGTAGCCTCACAACAGCCATATGGCTTCAGGGAATATTGTCATCCCCATTTTATATATGGGGTGAGGCTCAGGAAGGCTAGCAGACTTGCCTGAGGTCAGCGTGTCCATGTCGGACCAAAGAATAGAAACAAGTTCTCAACTCTAATCTTGTATTTAAACCACTAAACTATACTTCCTTTCATATGCCATGCTGAAAGTAGTAAGTGCATAATAATAGCTAGATTCATGAGACGAGGATAGGAATCAATAAGGGTTGTAGTCGGTGCAGATTGGCCAGGTGGAAATCCATACTAATACAGAAACATCTTCAGGAATCTGGTTTCCAATAAAACCATTTTGATGGGCTATATTAACCAAATGACAAATCTGGATTGTATAATGGTTTAAGATTAGGGTAAGATTTTTTTTTAAGATATTGAGGGCCCTAATTCCCAATTTCCTGAGTGCCAGAAGGGAAAATTCCTTTCATAATTCCAAATATTGTGTTCAGCTCAAGCCTTTGCGTGAGTGAGAACCATCCTGGTTAACAATCTAAGTCCATTTATATGTAGAGATGATAGTGTTTGCTTTTCTGTGGGTGTTTTTTTTTTTTTTTTTAATTTGTTCAGTCCCCACAGTATGAATTCTGGAAGGGTCTCCTGGGATAACTAATTCTGCTTGGAAGAAGAAATACCAATCATGATTGGAAGTTATTAAAAACAGCCCTATATCTAGTACAAGTTAGCATCTTGGGTGAGAGCCTTCAGGGAACTTGGCTCAGTAACTAGAATCTTTTCAAGCTGGTTTCTCGGGATACAGGATCAGAAAATTTATTCCAGTTTAGACAACTAACTATCTAATAATGAATAAAACAGTTGCCATTAAGGGTCCAATCCTCTCTACACTGCCCACCCAAAATTTGCGCAGCATTTGGCCCAAAACAGCTAAATGTAAGCGGGAGAATAGTCCCGCTCTTGTGGGGAACTTTCCTGGCTTCTGCACTACTCCGGTGAAGTGGGCTAGTGAAAGGATCTGAGTCCTTGCTCCCACTTCCTTTACCCAGTGGCTTCCCTTCCCTTGAGGACTCACCTTCCACTCTCCTGTCTGGCAGAGTCCCCGTAAACCCACCAAGGCTGGGCCCAGGATTCCAGGGGGGCTCAACCCCTAGCCCTGCTGTGGTCACCTAGGACAGGGGCTAGGGTGTCCCCACTCCGGGGTACTCTCTCTGCACTGGGCACTTCTCTGACCCACTGACTATTACATACAATTTAAAGCAAATGCAAGTTATTTAATCAACAATTAATTTAAAAAAGAATAAGGAAAAATGGGAAAGGTTAAAGGAAACGCATCACCCCACTCTGTGGCAGGGAACATCACAAACAGTGTCTCTGGAATGTCAGGGAAGTTCAGTCTGTTCCTTGTAAGTCCCAGGCCTTCTTCTCAGGCCCTGGCTGTGCTGCAGGGATGCTGTGGGTTGGATGCTCGCTCTGGTGGTGGCCACATGGTCTCAGGCTCCAAGTGGTAGGACCCTTCTTCCCAGTGTCGCCCCCGCCCTGTCGGGGTTACGATCCAAGTCTGGCCTGCAGAGCCTCTTGGCTGAGGGGTCTCCCTGTGCTGGGCCTGCTGCCCAGGATCCCCCTCGGTCTCCCCAGCTGCTCACCGCACCCAGCTCCAGACTGCTCCAGCCCCAGCTCCACTACTCTGTCTCAGCGCTGCTGCTCTGCCTCCAGCTTCCTGCTGCTTTGGCCCCTCTGGCTCTGGTTGCTGCAGCTCTGCTGCCAGGTCAAGTCTGCTCTCTTTGGACTGTGCCTCTGGCTTTGGGGCTGCAGCTCTGCTCCCAGCACAGGGTCTGTTCTCTCTGGGCTGCTTTTCTGGTCCCTCTGGATCTGGCACAGCTCTGCCCCCTAGCTTAGCTTGGGCCCCTGCTTTCTCCTTAGCTCAGCCTCACTCTATCTGACCCAGGCAAATCCAGCTCATATGGAGGACGGGACCTCCCTGGCCTCCTGACTCCCTGATTAGCTTGCCCACCCTGTCCTTCAGGCTGACCTGGAGCATTGGCCTCTCCCCATTGTTCCTCGGGACTGTCAGTCTCAGGGTCCTGATTCCCCATCAACCCTTCCCCCCCTTTTTAGTACTGGGAGCTAGCAACTAAAACACCCCCACTGAATGTTAGTAAAGGGGCAACAATCCCCTTTCATAAATAATGAGCATCCAGTGAGCAGTACTACATTTCTCCTACTACAGCTAGTGCTACAATCCCTATCTTTTTATCTACATTGCCCTCTTTAATTTTAAAGCGGAAAAATCACCATGGTTTTTTAAATGAGGAACGGATGAAATCCGCGTTTAATGCCTGTTAAAAATTACATTGCAACTTGCATTTGCTGATTCCTACTGTGATTCAAAACCTGAATGTTAAATATTGTATTCAGTCTTCTAACCAGTGTTGAAAGTAAAGAAAATGTCATTTTTCTGACGTGTGTTCTCAACCAAGAGCTCTTTACTTGTCTCCTAGAAGTACAATAGACAGCCCGTAATAGCTCAGATCCAGAAGCAATATTTTTGGGCTAGATTGTGCAATCCTTACTCATGTTACTAAGTACTGATTCACAATAACAGTCCCACTGAAGGCAAAGGAGCTACATGTGAGTAAATCCTTACTAACATGAGGTGGAGTTGCACAATCCATCCCTTTGTGCTTTAATGTACATATATATAAATATGGCAAAAAGTAAAACCCCCTAAACAACGTAGCACAGGGGAAAATTTGCTAGGAATGTCTTGCTTAAATTGTGTGAGGCATATTTTATAGCTACCATTCAGACTGCTTTTAGAAACTGACTTTAAACTCCAACAAACCAGAGACTATGACACAGCTATAAAAATCTATTTCAGGTGAGGAACAATTTTTTTTCTTTTTAAATATAAAATATATTTTTGATTTGCTTAAAAATTCAAATATAAATAATTGTTGCTGTTCAGAATGTTTCTGTTCTGTGCCATGACAAAACCTTTAAAATGTAATTTTACATTGGTCTATAATGTGGACTAGTGTCCTTGTATATTTTAGGGGAAATGAGTGAGTTATTTAGAACAGTGGATTGACATTGTGCATGTCCAATAATTTTTTCTTAATCATAGTGAATTATAAGTATCTGTACTGGAGACACTATTTTGTAAATTGTCTGTCCCCATGCTCTTGCCCAATGTACTGTGCTCAAGTTGGCTTTTGCCATCCATTATAGAAGTCACTGCATTTCATATGGATTTAGGACTTCGTCCTGAAGATACTTACCATTGTGCGTAATGCTCACTATCCCAAGTTCCCTGGGATAGATTGGGATCCAGATGCAAGATGGGGCTTAAATGTGGAACCCTATGTCTACAGGAAGGTATCATTGGCACTGGCACAGGGCTCTGTGCAAGTGGATCCCAATGCCGTAGTTTGTAAAGTGCTTCAGGATGGAAGATGCAAATTATTGTTGCTGTTATTGTTGGAGTCTTTTTCTGACCCGTGCTGTTTGGGAGTGATTGTGGTTGTTGGCAGCTCATCAGTTGTATATTCTGATATTTCCCCTTGGTTGCTGGAGAGATGTCTTCACATGCTAAAAGAAGGATTTTGGTGGTTGTGAAAAACTTCAGATATTTCATATATAGTCATGTTTTTTCTTACAATCGTCATCTTATACACTGGGAGACAGGGTAGGGAAGACGTACTTCTTAGCAAAATTCACCTTCCAGGTGATACTAAATTTTTCCCCCCTGAAAGTTGGGAGTAAATTGGAAAGGGCTCAGAAAAGAGCAATAAGAATGATTCCAGGTCTGGAAAACTGCACCACAGAGACTTAAGAAGCTCAGTCTAGCTTAGAAGACTAAGAGGTGACTTGACCATCATCTATAAATCCCTCCATGGAAAGAAGATTGTCATGGTATCTGGTATGGCTTATAGCTGAGAATGCCAGTCCCAGGTTGGACTGTTAGAAAATAGGGCAGACACCCCAAACTGGTGGTTATATCCTTTCATTAGATTTCACCAAGCCAGTAACAAGTATGCACTCATGGATTACTAAAGTATAGTCTTGCCATGGAGCCACAGACAGTCCCCTTAAGTTCTCTAGCCCTTCTTTGCCATCCAGATAAACTGGACTTTATGACGAAAGGTTATTAAAACCAACATTGACCACACATTAGGTTACTCTTGACCCCAAGGGGCCAGTCACTTACCCAGGGTCAATGGATACTCTTGATCTCACCAAAGACAATGCTATAGCCAATTTCTCTAGTAAAGTAACTAAAGATTTATTTTTCTTAGCTAATAAATGATTCATTGAGAGGTTAAAGCAGGTAAAATATATTACAGGTGAGTTGTTTTTTTTGTTTGTTTTTTAAAATCCAATTGATAGTAGTGATGTGGTATCTGCTAGTTTCCCATAGGTCTTTCAGAGTTGCCCAAAATGGCTTTAGGGACCTCTGTCTTGTTGTTCGGGGTGTTCCAGTTGCATTCAAACAGATGAAAGATTCAGGATCATTCCCTTGAATCAGTGTGCCTTCTGTGAGCAGGATCTACTGACAAGTGTCTTGACCCACATAGGTGCTTCTTTTCATGAGAAAGATTAGGAAGTGCAGACTGGGACTGTGAATCCTTTGTTGCTTAATGGCCCTTGCTTTGAAGTTGACAACCTTTACCTTTACCATTTCCAAGGCTCTGATCTCCAGTGGGTAAATGTAAACACAATATGATAGCCAGAAACCATTCGTCATTATTTTTAATGAAGTTTTACATATTAAATGAATATGCATTTAAACGCTAATACAACCATTTGATCTAGGGGTGACTAGGTACGATATAAATCAACAAGTTTTATTTGAGTGAAGACAACGTTAGCTTGTTTTCAAGCATTTAGAGCAAATGTAATTTATCGGGGCATATGCCATGTAAAGGTAATGTGATAATATCCTCCTTTGCGCTATTCTAATAAATAAATTGGCTTGAACATGTATGACCTTTTAAACATTTTTTTTGTTTTTGTTTCTATGAGCATGTGAGTGAGAACTTGAGCTTGAGCTGGCAGTCAGTTGGGCAGCGTTACAAATATTTCTGATAGTAGAGGGCTCCTTAATCTAACAGACACTGGCAGAACTATATGCAATGGCTGGAAACAAATGTTGGATAAATTCAGACTAGAAATCAGGTGCACATACTTATGGATGTGGTGGAATCTCCATCGCTTGAATTCTTTTAAATCAAGATTGGATGCCTTTCTAAAGGAGTTGCCCTAGCTCAGCCAGAAAGTATGGGCCTGATGCAGGTATTGTAGGGTGAAATCTACAACCTGTGTTATGCAGAAAGTCAGACTGACACAGGAGTCACAACTATGATCGTAAATGGTTTCTTCTGGCCTCAGAACCTATGAATCTCTGAGAATGAGGTGTAGGCATGTGAGTGTGGGGAGTGAAAGTAGAGTATAAACTATTTTTCAGCCTCCTATACAATTCACTACCCAAGTCTATTCCATAATAACTATAATTTAAATGTAACTGGCTACCTTTCCTGCTGAGGATTTTGGACTAATCAGCTGAAGGTTGTCATTAATAGCATTCAGAGGTAGTCAACCATCTAAAAACACATATAGACCTCTTTGGACAAGAGGTGGATTGCAATGGTTATTCTTCTTCATAGTCAATCTGAACAGTGTTGAGGTTCCAAACATCTTTAAAAGTGGTCAATGTTTGTTCAAAATAAAATTAATTTTTATTGAGGAGATAAATTTGGAAATACGATGCCCAATTCTGTATAACATGCAGATCCAAAAAACTCCTTGTTCAAATCAGTTCTAAGTTTTGGATGAACATGTCATTCAGATAACCACTACTAGAGGGAAATGGTGGAATTATCAATAATAATGCAAGAAAGGAAGAAGTGTTCAATTTATATTTCTGCACAATTGTAAATGGGAGATCATCATTGAACAGATGAGTTTTTTAGGCAAGGTTCAGTTCTTGGCCCTATTCTATTTATCATTTTTATTAGTGACCTGGAAGAAAACATAAACTCGTCTGATAAAGTTTGCAAATGACACAAATTGGGGGAGTGGCAAATAATGAAGAGGATCTGGGTCGCTGGGTGCAAGCAAACAAAATATGTTTTCATATGGCTAAATGTATACACGCAGAAACAGAATGTATGCCATGCTTACAGGATGAGGACTGTATCCCAGGAAGCAGTGACTCTGAAAAAGATTTGGGGATCATGGTGGATAATCAGCTGAACATGAGCTTCCAGTGTGATGATATGGCCAAAAGGGCTAAAGTTGTCCTTGGATACATAAACATGGGAATCTCAAGTAGGAGTAGAAAGATTATTTTACCTTGGTAGTTGGCACAGGTGTGACCACTGCTGGAATAATGTGTCCAGTCCTGGTGCTTGCAATTCAAGAATGTTGATAAATTGGAGAGGGTTTAGAGAAGAACCATGAGAATGATTAAAGGATTAGAAAACATGCCGTATAGTGACAGGCTTAAGGGACTCTATGTAGCTTAACAAAGAGAAGGTAAAGGGGTGACTTGATTAGTCTATTAGTTCTTAAATGGGGAACAAATATTGGATAATGAGCTCTTCAGACTAGCTGAGAAATGTATAATATAATCCAATGGCTGGAAGTTGAAGCTAGATGAATTCAGACTGGAAATAAGGTGTACTCCTTTCTTTCTTTCTTCCTTCCTTCCATTGAGGGTTACAAGGGTCATGGTAGATTCTCCATCAGTGACAGTTTTTAAATCAATATCAGATGTTTTTCTAAAAGATACGCTCTAGGAATTCTTTTGAAGAAGTTCTGTGGCCTGTGTTATACAGGAGGTCAGGCTAGAATGATCACAATGGTTCCTTCTGGCCTTGGACTCTATTAATCTATAATGTCATTGGAGCATTTTACACTTTTCAGCTGCAGAAAATGTCACTACATTCAAATGCATTGTACCTTGAGAAAAATGCTGATAAATGATGATTATTATAGTGAAATATGTATATGTTGTATAAAAGTTAAATGCAATAAGTCTGAGAGTGGAAAGATAGATACGGAAATCCGATATCTTGTGAAGGGTTATTGTGTTTAAATTTAGAGACTGATGAAAAAATGAAACAGTATGATTTTAATCCTGTTTTAAGTGCAACTCCCATTGCAAACTTAATGATGCTAACTCCTCTGATTTAAGCAATGCCCAAGACATTCGAAAGAAAACAGAGATTTTTATTAATTCACTGAACTGAAAATGTTTCTATTCAGGCACACTGTGAAAACTAGAGGTTTTTTTTTTTTTTTTTAAATCCTCTCTCCATCACTATGGTGATTTCTGTTCCACGGTTTTAAGTCCCAAAGGTGAAAAAATTATCATCTGCCTACAATTATCAAGCAGGCATTGTTTAAAATCCTTATTTTGAGCCCAGAACCTGTGTTGTCGGAGACTGAGGCAATTGGAGATGATTATCTAACTGTCTGTGTCTCCAGAAGGCAAGTATATCCCATTATTTTTAGGAAGAGCTGACTGGACAGCAAATACATCTGTTTTAATGGTGACAGACCTGCTGAAGGAGAATGAAATCATAACTCTTAGAATAAATGGGTACAATGGTGCGCACTCACCATCAGTGCACCCCCATGTGTCAGTGAGATGTTCTGGAGATTTTCATCTCTGTCTCCTGTCGCCCGTTTGTCTTTGCATGCCCCTCAGCCCTTTGGCTGAGACGCAGCTAATCCGACCCCATTCTCGAGTAACAAAATATCCAACTGTAAGTCCAAATAAATATCTAGACTAATAATTAGTCAGCCCCTCTTAGGCTACACTGAAATCCTCTGCTTCTTGGCCCTGCAGAGCTTCTCCTACGCTGCCTTCTTGGTAGGATTTCCCTGCTCCTTACAGTTCCTATCTCAGATCCTGCTTGCATGAAGCTTAACCTACTTCCTCTCTCCCAGCCTGATTGCCCCACACCCTTCCCAGACAGTGAATTCTTCTTGCTCCTCTCTCCTCGGTCCCCTCCCAGACTGAGTTCCTAGCTCAGTTTAAGTAGTACTTTCTCTGATCCCTTTTCACTGGGGTCAGTCATCACACTCAAATCTCCATCACACTCAGCTGGGGGATAGCTAGCTGGCTAGCCAGTCTGTGACTGGGAACTAACCAAATTACTGAAGTAAAAATCAGTCCCACTAGACACTGTAAAATTTGGTGACAAAAAGAGAAAACTGGAAGTTCTTTTCCATCTCTTGAATAATTATATTACTTCACATTAATAGAGTGCTTCATGTCTTCAAAGTGCTGTGCAGACATTAATGTATCCTTCTAATATTCCTGTAAAGTAGATGAGCATTATCTGTTTTGCACACAGGCAAGTGAGGTACAGAGAGGTTAAATGATTTGCTTGAGACCACAGAGCTAGTCCGTATTAGAACCAGAATTACAGCCCAGGAGTTCCAGGCCTACAGTTCTTCCCCAACACCACTAGATCATACTGTACCTTTTATGAGAAATGGAAATTAATTTTTAATATCCTTGTTACCAAAGCAAGACTCTGGATTTTAGAAAGTTTAAATATTTCATTATTTATGACTTCATAAAACCATAATTTGTAAAAGAGAGATTTATTGGCTTTATTTCTCCATGACAATTGTATTGCATTTCAATCCTTATTGATCTAATGGGCTTGTCATTTTTAGTAATGTTATCAGTCTGCCCAAAGAAACAGCATTATTTGCCCATTTATATTTAGGAATTTTGTACACATAACTGCAGTGTGACTTTTTTGCTTTTTGAAATGACAAAACTTTCATTTTAATACTTAACAAATTTAACACATTTAATTCATTTGCAACCATTCTAGTTTTGTAAGTGAAGGCAATGTTCTGAAAGGTGCCAGACTAGCAACAATGCAGACCTCTGCCCAGAATTTTGCGTATTAACAGTAATAAAATTACTGATATATAGGACTAACATCTCAAGATTTGGGACTGATTTAAAAACATTAATTAAACCTCAATATGCCCCTCTATGAAGTAGAGCAATGTCATGTATATGTGCACCACTGCCCTCTACAGGATGGTTAATAAGACCTGCTCAATGGATGTGATATGTTTGACAGTGGCTAAGCTACCTACTAATACTACCTCAAGTAAGAGAGGTTTTTTTCCTTTTAGCTTGAGTGCTAGTAGCCTGCACATTTGCATCAGAATATCTTGAATTATATTCCTTCCGACTGTGGGATACTAAAGTCTATGCAGCCATTGAATCATTCTAATAGTAGTATTATACCCATATATAATAGGAATAAACTTTGTGCACAGAGCCCCCAATTCAGCTGTCCATCCCTATTCAGCAAAGTACTTAGCATGTGTTTAAGTGCTTTGCTGATGAAGGATGGACCCAAGTATGTTTGCCAAACTAGGGCCAGAGAACTTCTGGTTTGCCCATAGTCACCGAGTGGCAGAATAGGAAATAGAGTCCTGATTCTTATCCCTTCCCACCCTCCACAGCTATAACTACTACACTGTATTGTCAGTCTTTGGAAAAAAACAAACAAAACTTGAAAATGTCAGTTAGTTAATATGGCGCTTATTCAGTTTGTGAGCCAGAGATTACAAGCAATTTTAAAATGTACTCGCTTAGGTACAATGGTGATGGGACCTATATAAAATACTAAGCTAGGTGGAGAGCTGAATTCCTCATAGCTGAACTGGTTTTGTGACATGGCTTTGTCTGCTAGCAGATGGACTGAGACTGACAACCACTGATCTTTAAATAAAGTCAAAAAGGAGTAAATTTTCCATACCTTTCTGTAATTTTTATATACTGTATAATTGTACTTACTTGAGTCTAAGGAAAAACTGTGAATATGCAGTAGGATTAAGAACATATCTTTAAAATCCTTAAATACAACAAGTGTAAGCCATTCATAAGCTCATAAAAAACCCCATCTTCCAGGGACAATCACAAATCTACATAATATCCTTGCATCCTAGATTTTGCATATGAATCTGCTTCAGTTTGAAGCCATTTTGAAAACTTTATGTAGCTAGATAGCTCCATATTACCATAGCTACATATCTGACGAGACTCAGATGAATAAATTATTCCATGAAAGGTCAGTTTTGTAACATATACACTTAAAATTTCATCTAAATCAACCTGGAGAAAATGGTAGCATTTTTTAATAACTCTGTCTTCGATATGACAAACTACAGTCTTTTGAGCGATTGCATCCATAAATGTGGGCATTATCATTGCACGCTTTTGATAGTGGAAGAATTCTGCTCCATTGTAAAGTAAGCAATGAAGCTATTTTCAGACCCACTCCTGTTTATATCTAACACACAGTAACCAGACACACGATATGGACCTGATGACAAAAGGTAGACCTGAGTGTATAATTTACCTTGCCTTTTGACTCATAAGTAACAAATGCGGCTGAACTCCTGTGTAAAACACTTAAGGACAGATCCTTAGTTAGTGGTAATTGTCATAACTTCTAGTGTCTTCAACAGAGCTATGACCACTTTCACACCCTGAGGACCTGACCCATCATAGAAAATTAGGAAAACCTAAGCAGCATTACCCTATTTTGTTGTTAATTAGCATGTATACTAATTTACGTGTAGAAAAGGATGCAAAGTAAGTCTTCAAAAGGTAGGAAATGCTAGAATTGTTTGCCGATGCAACCTTAATTCCACCCCCTTGTATGTAAGCATTATAATACAGTCTTTAATTACATGATCATATCCTTTTTTCCCCACAGGCACCCTACCTCATTCAGTGTACGGGATGGATTTTGCGCAGTTAATGAGCAGCTATTCAATATTTTGTTTTATCCTCATTGTTCAATGGGTGGCCTTAAGCCTTATTTATGGCCACTATAAAAATCCTTCTCTGAATACAGAATTACTAATTTCCTCATGGGCTTTTCTTTGGCACTCATCACTACAGTATCTGAGTGCTTCACAAACATTAACGAATTTATCTTCACAACTCTCCTGGAGAGGAGGGAGGCGGTATTATCCCCATTTTACAGATGGGGAGCTGAGACAGATTAATGTAAAAAATATCTACTAATTTTGGGTGCCCAATTTGAGATGCCAATACCTGATTTTTTTTCAGACTATCCAGCATTATATAATACTTTAAATGTTCAAAGCATAGTTCCCACAGAGTTCAGTTGCAGCTCTGAGTGCTCAGCATTTCTGCAACTCAACTAAGGTCTTAGGTGGTCACTAATTGTGTGTTCTTTATGTTCCAAGTGCTTAACTTGTGAAAAGTTTGGTTTAAGTGACATGCTCAGCATCACATAGGGTAACCAGATAGCAAGTGTGAAAAAATCAGGACAGGAGGTGGGGGGCAATTGGTACCTATATAAGACAAAGCCCTCAATATTGGGACTGTCCCTATAAAATTGGGACATCTGGTCACCCTAGCATGACATATGAACCCTGTGGCAGAGACCTGGATGGAATCCAGTTCTCCAGGGCAAAATTTAACTCTTCTAACCTATCCTTTCTTTTCCTGAAATCCCCTGCCTCACACCTTTCGCATCAATTGATGCAGAGGTCCTACAGACAACACCCTCCTTCACTACTCAATCAGGATTTATCCCCAGAGTAGATCCATCCTATGCACTGAATGAGGTGGGGTCCTGTGGGGGGGGAAAGAAATCCATTGTGATCATGTAATTTAAAGACTGTCCTACATGCACACAGGCGCCAAATTAAGGTTGTATGGAGTCCTATAATGGGAAGTGTCCAGGCAACCTTAATAATAAGTGATGCTATGAGCACCATCTATAATAATAGGAATGTCTTGCACTTAAGAGAGGGGCAAGCCAGTCTTATGGCTAAGGCAAAGGACTGGGTGACAGGTAACTGGGGTTCTTTTCCCAGCTCTGTGGGGCCTTAGGCAAGTCATTTGAGAAAAAAATTTCAAAAGTGGCTATAGATTTGGCATGCCTCTATTTTGAGATGCGCTTGGTTTTCAGTGATTCTGAACACAGACTCCTGCTGATTTTCCCATGAAGTTGTGGGTAGTCTGAAAATCGGATCCTAGATATCTCATGTAGGACATCCAAACACAGACCTCAGGACCTCAGTGGCCAGTGTTCACAATGTGGCCTTAAGCTTCATGTGTTCCTTCTATCATCTGTAAAATGAAAATATTACTACTTATCTACCTCAGTCAGGGGGTGTGAGGCTAGAATACACTATGTGTAAAGTGCTTCTGAGATCCTTTAGAAGGTGCTAGAGAAGCACAATTAAAAGACTCTATCAGTGAAAATTAAATTTCCAACCTTTAAAATGTTTTTTTGTGAGCATTTGTACCCAATTTATTATTTTTCATTCTTGCACAGTCATTCTCCTGATAAATCTCCTACTTTATAGAAATGCGTCCATCTAGGCAGTAAGAAAGGAGCATTGGTGGATAAACGTGTCCTTTAAAGGTTAAAGTATAATAAGTACAAATGAAAGGATTTTGTTCAATTATGCTAATGTTTTAGAGAGAGCATTATTGCTATATGGCTCAGGACAAAAACAGCAATGGGGGGGCGAAAAGAAACGATACATGAGCCCTTAGGCATTTTATAAATACAGAAATTTGATATTAACATGGGAAAGAGTCCCACACAAATAAATGGCAGCCTATCCCTCTGAGGACGCTGGCAGGTGCGTGACAGGAATGCAGCTGGTTTGAGGGCTGGGACAATGACTTTGGTGGGAGGGGGTAAAATGGGTAGTTGAGGACAAACCAAACAGTAAGCCTAGGACTCCTAAGAAGCAGATGTGTGTAGTGCAGTCCTTTGTACAAGATGTGGACTGAAATTTCCACACCTGTGTTGCTTTCTGGCCTATACCTTCCCCCATCTGCAGTAACTAAAGTGATATTGCGTTGGTCACTTCGTAAATATCCTGCTGATTTAGTCAACACCGTATGCTTCTGCTCCTTTTTGATGAGTGGTCAAAATCTAATTTTTATTAAGTCCAAAGAGCTACGCAGCTCTTTGCTTAGCCATTCAGTCATGTAATACATGCTGTTTAACTATTAGAGCATTAGAAAGAAAATAAAAAATGTGAGCACATCCATAATATTGTACAGCTTGCTGCTGACATGGTAATAATTGGTCTACCAGTCCTAGCAAAAACAAAACAAAACAAAACACTGCAAGGATTTGGGATGGCTGCCCAGTTAGTATGTGAAAATCCGTTAGGAGTAAATATCAGTATGCTTAAATGTATGCAGTGTTGTTGTAGCCATGCTGGTGCCAGGATATTAAAGAGACAAGATGGGTGGGTAATATCTTTTATTGTACCAACTTCTGTTGATGAAAGTTCTTCCTCTGCAAGCTTGAAAGTTTGTGTCTCTCTCACCCACAGGAGGAGGAAGCTTTACTCACAAGTTGGAAAGAGCAGAGCCATCAAGCAGAAAATTCTTGATTTTAAAAAAAAACCAACTTCCTCTAAAATAAGAATGGTCTGAGCTTTATTGATTTTTTTTTTGAAGAGCCCGGGAATCCGTTAATGGATCAGGACCTAATTGTGCTAGGCACTGTAAAAATGCAGAACAAAAGGACAGGCTCTGTTCCAAAATTGGGTTATAGAGTAAAGACTCAGTTATGCAAACTTCTGAGACCCACTTCTGAGAGCCCATTGACATCCATAGGGAACTATTTTTGATGTGCCACCCTTCATGGTTCCATTTCCTGATGTCACTGATGCAGCTAACATTTGCTCATGGTGCTTATTTGTTGGACATCATGCTGAATCAGTGAATGGCAATGATAAAGTATTTCTTTTTGAAACAAGGGGATAAGGAAAGGAGTGAAAACAGTAAATCAGCCGGGAAGGAGGAGGATGTTTTAAGGTAGTGGAACCCCTCCTAAAGTGACCTTCCATTTCCTCTAACATATGTAAGATCAGTACTACTAACAGGTATACTTAACAGGACATCCTGTATTTTGTTCTTCTTTGTCCTATATGATATATATGGTTGTAACTGGTCTGATGAGCATATCTTGTTTTTAATGCACCACTACAATAAAAACAGTTTTTCTGGAATGAATATTTGTGTGTAGATGGAGGTATATCTTCCTAACTAACCCAGCAGATGTTCTGGATAGAATTCTCCTTGTCATTTTGTATCACTTTTACTTTACAAGTCAATGTTTTCTCTAAGCTCTCCTCTTCTTCCTTCATCAGTTTCTACTGTTTTTTGTAAATGGATATAATTCAAACACCACTGATTTACAGTTTCTAACTGATGAACTCTTATGCCAGCCTTTGGCAATTCCTCATATGACTCAGGCATGCAAGAACCCCATTATCTGTCCTGCTGAACAAGTTCCAGACATGTTGATGAGGATATTTTGGGGGATTTATTTAACTCTTTCCACTTAGGACTGGTTTTCTCTTGCATACTATAACTAGCTGCTCACATGTTATCTTGTTTGTTTGTTTTTTTAACATAGAAGGAGTTCTGGTATTACATTTGCAAATAAATGCAATGCTTAGATGAATACACACACATTGACACTTTGCATTGCTCCAGTGACTTTTACTAGACAATCTCAAAGCTAAGTGGCATGTTTCTCCTTCTCATGGCATGGTATGGAGAGAAGTACTTTGTAGTGACTTTCTATGAAATGTGACCAAGACTTCATGCATGGGCAAAAATGTCTATGCAATATTCTCTCTCCAGCTGAAAAGCCTTCTGTCAGGCAGTATGATGCAGCTTTATCTTTTCTGCAGTATCCGGATATGGAGGCAAGGGAAGTTATAGGGACCAGCAATTCCACAAGTACATTCCCACAGCAAAACAAGTAGTAGATATGAGTATGTTAATGTTGCTCTGGACAGCTTCCACTTTCCTGTGTATGCTCTCGGATTCCCATCAGAGTTATCACATGACCACATCCTGTGTGTGGAGAGTAAGTAGCAAGAGAATCAGAAGTGCTGCCATTTCTGGCAAGACACAGATTGCATAACAGTTGGCTCTGTAAGCATTTCCCAGATTTGGTTTGGTGTCCATTGTTTATGGGGATCCTCAGCACATGTGAATTTGGCAGGCTATATGCTTCCTACCTATTACACACCATCACCAGAGACAATTTTCCAGAGAGGTGAAACACTGGGACACAGAAGTTGTGCATACTTTGTGAAAGAGCGCCTGTGTTTTTAAGTCTGAAGATGGGGTGGATGTGACCAATGGTGGTTGGTTGGTTGGTTGTTTTTGTGGTGGTGGTGTTTTTTTCCATAGTTAGCAATTTTCTGTTGTCATCTAACATCACTATCATATGAAAATGTTTTGTATATAAACATTAAGAATTTCTTTCGTCATTCAATAAATATGCTGCTTGGAAAGTGTTGTAAAATCCTTCACAAACAAGGTCTTGTCAGCTTTGAGGGACTGGTGACTGAATAAACATAACTAGTCAATTGCACTTTCATTACCAAGGAAGGAAGTCTGCATCCAGGTTCCATTTAGAAGGATTTTTAAGGGGGGATGGTTTATATTGATCCTGTAGTCTAATATCCGTTCTGTAGCACAAAATTCTGATGCAAAAATATTCAGTAGATTAGAATAAAGAGCCTAAATTGAGGATTAGAAGCAGTAAACCAGATGATTGATTGATAATATTTAAAGCTTGTTCATAGAGGGGGGGAAAAGGTGTTTTTTCAAATAAATGTCACCTTCTCTAAACTTTAATATAATGCTACTGTTAACCAATCCAGACATCTATATTCACCCATTGACGAACCACTGCTTCTAGTACTGCATTCAGCCAGCAGTTCTCTCACATTGATACAAACCAGGCAGTGCATCCCCAGCACTAGCAAGCCATTTTGAGAATTAACCTGAGTAAACAGCATTTCCAGAAGATGATTAGCACAATGAGAAACAGGGTGCTGCCCATATGGGCAAATATGGATGTCACCCCAGTACATAATTGGAGTAGCATTGCAAAGTATTAATACAGAGCAAGATGGGGGTAAGATGCATTAAACCATTTATTGACAATGGAAAAACAAAGTAAACATGGGTGAATGTCAAAACAGATCTAGCCTAAGGTCCCCAATACTACATTGAGCCTTGCATTCACGCAAAACACTACTAACGTTGATAGTGCTCTGTGTGGAGACACAGCTCATTGGAGGATTGGAGTCGTACTTTCACTACAGTCTTAACTCTAACATGATTCCTCTTTGAATTCTTCTACCTGCGTGAACTAGAAGAGAAAGTAGCAGCTGCTGCACCTGTTACAGGGTTCTTCTGCAGCAGAATTACCCATACTTTCTCAGTGTCTGTTGCTTGGTTATTGCTGCACCTGTGAGGCCTTAAATTAACCATAGCTGAGCTGGCAGGATGTAATGGTAGCCAAATATGAGGCAGTATCAGACATCAGTATCTCTCTCTGGATTAAGGTGCCGTAATTTCCACTCCATCAAATAGGAGCTGTTAGTTTCATGAGCTAGAAAACAAAAGAATCCCACTAAATGATAGCTTTTTCCTTTCTTTAGGAGATTCTAATCTGTCCTTTCAATTACAGTTGAACTGCAGGCACTCTGCTTCACTCAGATATTCAGTTAACTCCTAAAAAAGGAAATAACAGAAAAATGGCCCATTTTCTGCTCTGGGGAGGTATTATGAAAGACAGTACAGAAAAGAAACGAGCAGCACTACAATCACATATGATCCCTCTCCCAGTTACCTAAACAAAGAAGGAGATGAAAGAGGAAAAGTAAAGGTAAACCTGAGTGGGGGCTTGGAGAAAAGAGAAATCCGTGCCAAACTTGGTAGGTCCATTCTTAGGGCAGGTCATCCTGGCCTACTGATTAGTACCTGATTCCTTCCCCCCTCCGTGCACCACTGAGCTGTCCGCACCCAGATTGCCCCACACAGAACCCTCTCAACCGACACCAAGCCCCTCCACACTTGGATCCTGCATTGCTGAGCTTGCCTGCTCACATCCGGTGCATCCACCATGGAGGGGCAGGGCCCTGGGGTGTTTCTGGGGTAGGCCTGGTCCGTGCACTGTAGCACTCACTGAATGCATCTGATGAAGTGAGCTGTAGCTCATGAAAGCTTATGCTCAAATAAATTTGTTAGTCTCTAAGGTGCCACAAGTACTTTTTCTTTTTTTTGCAAAGAAGAGAAGGAATTTTGAGTTTTGAGGAGGAATTTGAAGATGGATTTTGAGGATGTTTATGGGGAGTGTCTCCCAAGCATGTGGGGCAGCATGGGAGAATGCACAAAAGTGCTTGTTTGAAAATTTAGCAAATGGGCAATAGAGGCTGGCATCATGGTCCAAATTGGAGGTGAGCAGCAACTATATGATAAGGTGATAGGTACGGCGTAGATTGACCACATAGATGTAGCATATTTTGGGAAGACTGACGTTCAGACTAGAGATGAAGCTGCACAACTCAGAACTAGGAATATTGATCAGGCCTCTGATAATAGGTAATATGCTTCAAGTAAGGCTTTGCATAGTTTCCTTCATTGAAAACTGTTGCTCATAGGCTGCAGAGCTAAACTGTTGCCAGTGTCTTGGTGAATTTCACAACAGAACTCAGTTTCGCTGAAAATTTCAGTTAGTGAAAGCTGATATTATGCATCACTCAAAGGCAAACAGAACAACCAGCAGATGTACCAGCGTATGCAAGGCTGAACCCGCTCAGGTATGAGTAACCATTGCTACCAATGTGGCGTTTTCAACTTTTTTCTAAAGGCTGATTGAAGCCAACAGTCCATTTCAGAGCCTCTGCAAGAGCAGCAGACCAATTCCTCAGATCGCATTGTTTATGACCTCACTTGGGTCACTACTGCCAAGTTTGAAAATGCATGACTGCTATCTGTATTGGAAGCCAGTTTGTCTGATACCAAGCTCCAGGAATATGGTATATCTATAAATAAGGCTATTATTAAATATTATTATTATCACCAGTCTTTAGGGTCCTGATTAATGGAAGAGATGACAGCAACTCTGTAGTTCTGTTGTAAAGAAAGTCCATTCATCTTCTAAATCATATCAAGCCAACTTTGACCCTAAATCACATAATGCCACCTGGACTTTTTTTTTGGTAGCAAAAACTTGCAGCCAATTTACCAGGCCAAGTTTTGTTCCACTCTCTTGGCTTTAAAATTATTGATGCAGTAGCTTCAGAAATACACACTCAGAATGTCATGGAAGGATAAATCCACAGATGTGCTAGTTGTGCCTGATTCTACCTGTGCTCATTTTGAACATTTACACTTTATTGCTCAGAAAGCAGCGGTCTAGTTGTACAGGTACTGCACTAAATGTTTCGTTTTAAGCCACAGTGAAAAGGACCATCTCATGAAGTACCTGAAAGAACAGAGCCGTATTACAATTTTACCTTCCAAATTCAAAGAAACTATTCCCATTCTATCCCACTGTGTTCTCATCTAGAATACTGTGGGCCTGATTCTGCAGCACCAAGGACTATTCATTTCAGTAAGCTTTAGATCAGGCTCACATGTATAGTCGGTAAGGGTTTGGGGGGGAGGGGAATGATCTTAGTATTTCTGAACCTAATCTTCTTTCACATGTACTCCTTTACATCAGAAAAAATTCTATGACTGGATCACATGTTTTAATCTGATGAAAAGTGACATGACACTGCAGTGCTGGAAAAAAACCTGCTATCCAGAATAGGGTTGCCAACTTTCTAATTGCACAAAACTGAACACTCTTGTCCCTCCCCCTGTCCTGCCCCTTCTCTGAGGGCCTGCCCCCCACTCACTTCATCCCCTGTCCCTCCGTCGCTTGCTCTCCCTCACCCTCATTCACTTTCACTGGGCTGGGCAAGGGGTTGGGGTGTGGGAGGATGTGAGGGCTCTGGCTGGGGGTGCGGGTTCTGGGGTGGGACCAGAAATGAGGGTTCAGGGTGCAGGAAGGGGCTCAGGGCTGGGGCAGGGGGTGTGGGTGTGGGCTCCGGGGGGGGGAGAGTTTGGTGGAGGAGGGGGCTCCGAGGTAGGGTAGGAGGTTGGGTGCAGGCTCTGGGAGGGGGCTGGGGCAGGGGGTTGGGGTGCAGGATGGGGTTCCAATCTGGGGCAGAGGGTTTGGGTGTGGGAGGAGGTTCGGGCTGCAGCCGGGTTGTGCTTACCTAGGTGGCTCCCGGTGGGTGGCACAACGGGGCTAAGGTAGGCTCCCTGCCTACCCTGGCTCTGCGTCGCTCCCGGAAGCGGCCGGCATGTCCGGACCCTAGGTGGAGACACGGGCAGGCAGCTCTGTGCAGTGCACGCTGCCCTTGCCGCAAGCGTCGCCCCTGCAGCTCCCACTGGCTGTAGTTCCTGGCGAGTGGGAGCTGTGGAGCTAGTGCTAGTGGTGGGGGCAGCACATGGAGCTTCCCTGGTCACACCTGAGTCTAGGGGCTGGACATACCGGCTGCTTCAGGGAGCTGCGCAGAGCCAGGGCAGGCAAGGAGCCTGCCTTAGCCCCGCTATGCTGCCAACTGGCCTTTTAATGGCTCAGTCAGCAGTGCTGACCGGAGCTGCCAGGGTCCCTTTTCGACTGGGCATTCCAGTCAAAAACTGGATGCGTGGCAACCCTAGTCCAGAACAGTCAAAATATAGAGGCTGCTGGGAGAGGTTTTGCTACAATTCTGCCTCTGAAGTGATGATTTGTTCCAAACTCTAGAGTTCTCTGCTTGTAATAACACAATCATTTACTGTATTTTTTTTATACTGTAGCTTGTATATTGTAGTGACTGCTTTAGTTAAGGTTGAAAAACACTTTCCATTGTAACCCAGTTTTGTTAAACCTATACCTTTTGAGGATGAAATTTTTCAGGATCATTTTCCTGTGTAAAGGTGACTTGAAGGAGGGAGAGTTTAATCTATTCTTGAGTGAGAAGGGAGAAATGTTTCCATTATTTAAATAAATATGTATTGTAACATTATTGTGAACAAGACAAAAAGCCAGAGAGTTGAATATGAGCTTGAGAGCCATAGACACTGCAATCTTTTATCTAGCTACGCAGTAGGCCGCATGAGCAGTAGCAATACAAATCTTCACAGTGCCTCACCAGGTGTAAGAGTAAAAGAATAGTTGTCTCCAAGACCCATCAAATCCTTAGCCCTTCTGCTGAGATTGTCTGTTTTGTGTCAATTATGTGATTTTCTCACATGGACTGAGGTCCGCTGCGAATTAGACTGAGACCTATTTTACAGGGGCTATCCAGCAGCTACCAGTTGGGAACAATCTTTGGTGAGTAGCAAACTGAGCTGGATTTAAAACGGTGACCTATAGCAGGAACTCCTCTCAGTCCTTTAGTGCTTTTAAATTTCCCTGGGTGAAAAATAAGAATAATGAGATCTTTCCCTTTAGAACAGTGTAATGCAGAATCCGTATATGAATTTCCAGGACCCATTCGCTCTTATAAATAATTTATTTTAGTGCACTTTTCTTGCTTATTTTCCATTCTGTATCTGAAGTAGCTCGAGGGCTCTAGAATGCCTTCTTTTGCTCTTTGTCGATCTTTCAAATATATCTCTCTGTAGGAGATGTACATTTACATTGAAAACACACACACACTGTTTGGCACAACTAAGAAATTCTCTTCAGGAATGGACCAGAACTGGAACAACAGGAGATATTGTAAGTCAAAAATTAGGTAGGTCAGAAGAGCTCTATGAAAACGTCTGCAAATTGCTTGCTTGCACTTTGCCACTATTAATCCAAAATAATGAGCACTAGAATTTACCTAATTTGGCAAATAAAACAAATTAAGTTGTGCAAATTGCTTTTAAGCAATTTGCATGCAGTACCAGACTTAGCCTAACAGTAGCACTAGCATCTGCGTGTTAAGGGGTTGAACATGAGGAAAAGGGTAATAAGTTAAGTTAATATTGACTTCAGTTGAGGTGATTAACAATGTATTGACCCCATATGTAAATACTGATTTAGGAGCAACCTAGATCGATTCTTTTTTTCTAGGGACAATAGATTTTGATGTTCACTAAAACGAAAGGTCAATACATGTATTGTTACATAAGTGATAAAGTTTTGAAATCCATGGCCATAATAAAGAGATTTCTAGGTAACATTTCAAAGAGGTGGTAAAGTCAGAGATCCAGGAAAAAAAAATGGAAAAAGTCTTTCCGTTGAAATGGTCACAGCCAATCAGATGCACTGGTTTGTGCGTATGATTTGAGTGTTTACAATAGTTCCAGGGTTGATTATTATATTTAATAATTCAGCACTCTACTCTCTTCTTCAACCAGTCAAAAGCAAAGATTTGTGTACTTGTCTAAAAATAAAAATTATATCATTCAATTCTGTTATCTTTAGTGTAATAGAAAGCATGCATGGCCCATAATGCAAAATGCTCTATACCACTGGTAGTTCCAAGGTTAAAGGGATAAGTGAGTGCACATTAATAATTATGAAAAGATTAGCAGTTTTTGGTGTCTTTAATTAAATTCTTTCTTTTGGGGTGCTTATGAATGTTAAAATTTTGGTCTGTTACTAGGATATATTGGTGGTAAACTATGCGTTTATGGGGGGGGGGGAAATGGGGGCACTTAAGAATAGAGGATGGAAATCTTTGATAAATATGGACATGTTAATCCTGAAACAGGCTGTCTTTTATCATGGGTCTATTTGTCATGACTGACTATAAAAAGATAATGATAAAGGGGAATAATAAAATAAAAGATTTTTTCTTTCCTTTTGAATCAACTTCCTTTGATTCAGGGAGAATGCTTGTGAAAGTGACTTTTAGAACTGATAGATTGAGGATAAACTAAAACATGAAAGGAATTAGATGAGGATCAGGGGTATCTCAAGACATGACCCTGCATTTAGGATAAACAAGTAATTCTTGTTTAGGCCAGACTGTAGCCCATCCTATGGGTCTAAGGCAGGAAGTAAATGAGCATTTATACCTCCTTATTCCTAGCATGGAGGGGAAAGCAGCTTGGATGGAGTTATGTTTTTGCGCACACACCCATGCATGTGGGTGGAAAGAGTTGGAAAATGGGCAGGTCTTCAGCTCTGCTCCTGATGTTACATGAGTGCTGCATATATGTAAATAGTTTAAATAGCACTCAAAATATATAACACAGTTCCTTTGTTGAACTAGTAAAACTTGCATCCACTGCAAATGGCTTCCTGCAGCAGCTTTTTATATATTGCCATCTTACTTTTAATATTTGTTGGGTTTAAGGTGACCAGACAGCAAATGTGAAGAATCAGGACAGGGAGTGGGGGGTAATAACAGCCTATATAAGAAAAAGACCCAAAAATCGGGACAGTCCCTATAAAATCGGGACATCTGGTCACCCTAGTTGGGTTGCTGAAAATAATTATGATGTGTTGGTCTTTAAAATAATTGATTCTTAAATGGAACTCCCTGGAGCCCACTTGCACAAAGCCCCACACAAAGAGGAAGAGAGGTGGGCCCCATCCTAATTGAAACTCTTGTTCGTGAATAAAAGGGGTCTGGGTAGTAAAATGGAGAAACTGGAACTACTGGTGCAGGAGGCCAAACCAGATATAGGGATATATACAGAAACAGTGGAATAGCACTCATGATTGTAATACAGGTTTTGAAGGGTACATGCTGTTTAGGAGAAATAGGAATAAAAAATCAAGGTGACAGACTAGCATTCTACATCAATGAAGCAGCAAACTGTAAATAAATTCTGGGCGCTATACTTTAGGAAAGATGTGGATAAATTAGAGAGAGTCCAGAGGAGAACAACAAAAATGATAAAAGGGGTAGAAAACCTGAACTATGAGGAAAGATTGTTAAATGGTCATGTTTAGTCTCGAGAAAAGAAGACTGGAGTGGGGCGGGATTTGATAAGTCTTCAAATATGTTAAGGGCTGTTATAAAGAGGATGGTGATCAATTGTTCTCCGTGTCTACTGAAGGTAGGACAAGAAATAATAGGCTCAATCTGCAGCAAGGGAGATGTCATAAATATAAAGGGAAGGGTAAACACCTTTAAAATCCCTCCTGGCCAGAGGAAAAACCCTTTCACCTGTAAAGGGTTAAGAAGCTAGGATAATCTCGCTGGCACCTGACCAAAATGACCAATGAGGAGACAAGATACTTTCAAAGCTGGCGGGGGAGGGAGAAACAAAGGCTCTCTCTGTCTGATGCTTTTGCCTGGAACAGAAAAGGAATGGAGTCTTAGAACTTAGTAAGTAATCTAGCTAGATATGCGTTAGATTCCCTTTTGTTTAAAGGGCTGATAAAATAGCTGTGCTGAATAGAATGTATATTCCTGTTTTTGTGTCTTTTTGTAACTTAAGGTTTTGCCTAGAGGGATTCTCTATGTTTTGAATCTGATTACCCAGTAGGGTATTTACCATCTTGATTTTACAGAGGTGATTCTTTTACTTTTTTTCTTCAATTAAAATTCTTCTTTTAAGAACCTGATTACTTTTTCATTGTTCTTAAGATCCAAGGGTTTGGGTCTGTGTTGACCTATGCAAATTGGTGAGGATTTTTATCAAGCCTTCCCCAGGAAAGGGGGTGTAGAGTTTGGGGAGGATTTTGGGGGGAAAGATGTTTCCAAGCAGGCTCTTTCCCTGTTTATATATCTGTTGGATGCTTGGTGGTAGAAGTAATAAAGTCCAAGGGTAAAAGGTAAAATAGTTTGTACCTTGGGGAAGTTTTAACCTAAGCTGGTAAAAATAAGCTTAGGGGGTTTTATGCAGGTCCCCACATCTGTACCCTAGAGTTCAGAGTGGGGAAGGAACCTTGACAGGAGAGTTAGGTTAGATATTAGAAAAAACTTTCCAACTATAAGGGTTAGTTAAATTCAGAAATAGACTTCCAAGAAAAGTTGTGAAATCGCCATAATTGGAGGTTTTTAAGAACAGGTTAGACAAACACTTGTCAGGGATAGTCTAAGTTGGTCCTCCTTCAGGGCATGAGACTAGACTTAATGACCTCACTTGGTCCCTTCCAGTCCTACATTTACATGCTTCTATGATAATATGGAACATGGGCATGAAGGCAGGACAGCTGATGGAAATGAGTATATAGAAATGGAAATTATAACATCTGAGGTGGAATTAAAACTTGAACAGCTTACTATGCTCAAATAGGCGGGACCAGATAATTTCTATCCCAGAATACTGAACTGGCACATGAGATTGCTATTCCTGTAGCGAGGCATTTATAGAAGAGAGAGAGAGAGAGAAGTATTAATGCCAGTGTACAAGGCACTGATAAGACCTCCATTTGGAATACTATGTACAATTCTGGTCATCCATGTTCAAGAAAGGTTAATTCAAACTGGAACAGGTGCAGAAAAGAACTATTAGGATGATCAGGGGAACCGAGGGCCTATCTTATAAGAGGAGATGAAGAGATTGGCTTGTTTAGCCTATGAGAAAGAAGTCTGAGAAGGAATATGATTTCTTTCTATAAATACATTTAAGCTAAAGGGCAATGCTGGCACAAGAACAAATGGGTATAAAGTGTCCATGAACAAATTCAGGCTGCAGGTTAGAAGCCCACTTCTAACCATCAGAGGACTGAGGTTCTGGAACAGCCTCTCAATAGTTGTTGTGGGTAGCTTTAATTATTTTTGAGAGAGCTGGAGAGAGTGTGATTGTATGATGGCGTTGATTGTGTTAGCTGGGGGGGCAGGGGCTCAGTAGCTGTGTGGCTCACTTCCAGTTTGAGTTTATGTTCCTAAAAGCTCACCTTTTAGGCCTTCAGACAGCCATTTGCAGAGGTCAGGAAAGGATTCCTCCTCCTCCTCCTCCTCCCCTCAATGTATTCTAGGTTTCTTTTTGGGGTCTTCATATGAAACATCAGAGAAGGCCACAGCTGGATGGTGTGGGTCAGGGTTCTGAGGTGGTACTGAACATTCTTTCACTGAGGTGCTTGGTTGGCTAATTCTTGCTCACATTCTCAGGGTCTACATAATCACCATACGTGGGGTCTGGAAGGAATTTTTCCCCACATCTTACTGGCAGTGACCTTGGAGTTTTTTGTTTTGCCTTCCTCTGCAGTGTGTGGGTGCAGGTCACTTGCAGGATATCTGGGTGTACCTCACTTAATTGTTCCCCTGCCACTGCAGGGGCCTCGGGCATCAGAGCTTCTCAATGCCTCATGACGCAAGTCTAGTCTCCTGTGGGCTGTAATACTTTTGTCTAATTTCAGTTGTTGGATTTAGTGTATGGGTGATGGGTGGCATTGGTGGCCTGTGATCTGCAGGAGGTCAGATTAAACGATCTAGTGTTCCTTTCTGGCCTTAAACTCTGATTGTTCCACCTCTTCATAGAGGCTCTCCTCAGCCCCTGTGCAGAGGTTCCTAACCACGGGAACTATGTAAGTGCTATTTGTATTTATGTTGTTTGTTTGTATTACAGTAGTGCCTAGAGGCCTCATTTTACTAGGTGTGTACATGCACCATAATGAGGCATATTCAGTGCCCTAAAGGGGAGTCTTGCAATCTAAATACGTAAGACAGGTAAAGACAGTGAAATGACTAGCCTTAGATCACACATAGCAAATCAGTAGCAGAATCAGGAACAGAACCCAGGCCTCTTGCCTCCCAGTCTAATGCCCTATCCCCTAGGACATGCATCCGATAAAGTGGGTATTCACCCATGAAAGCTTATGCTCCAATATGTCTGTTAGTCTACATGGTGCCACAGGACTCTGCTGTTTTTACCTATCCACTAGAGCAGTGGTTCTCAAAGCCGGTTTGCCTCTTGTTCAGGGAAAGCCCCTGGTACGTCGGACCGATTTGCTTACCTGCCGCATCCGCAAGTTCGGCTGATCGCGGCTCCCACTGAGTGCGGTTGGCCGCTCCAGGCCAATGGGGGCTGCAAGAAGGGCAGACAGTACGTTCCTTGGCCCATGCCGCTTCTCACAGCCCCCATTGACCTGGAGCAGCGGCCAGTGGGAGCCGCGATTGGCTGAACCTGTGGATGCGGCAGGTAAACAAACAGGTCCGGAGTGCCAGGGGCTTTCCCTGAACAAGCAGCAGACCAGCTTTGAGAACCACTGCACTAGAGTACTCTGCCTCCGAAGTGTTGTTCCGGTGGTACCACTCTTGGCTGCGTCCAGTTATTCTTTCAGAGTATTAAACTGGTATAGAGTCCACCTACTTAGTATGCTACTGTTCAGTCTACTCCCTCCCCATCTGCAACAGTGTGAAGTTACCATGGGGATTCTACTGTGTGTAGGGTCTTGTATAGGCCTCCCTCAACAGTGTTCACATTTTAACTTTTATTTTCAGAGCTCAGCAAGAATACTGTGGATGCAGAATTGTTAGTGGTTCCAGTTGCTCGTAGAAAGCAATGGTCCAAAGGTAATTTTTTCCATTTTAGAAAAACAATACCAATACATAGTGACTACAAAACAATTGCTGTGTGGATCCATTGTACATATCTAGCAGGTTTGTTCTCACCTGTATATTTTAACTCCAGTGTCCTTTAGACACTGCATGGAATGGGGTTATTTTAAAAATACATTAACGTTTGAGCACTGGATGCCAGCCAACTAAATTTCTGAATTTGAAAAAATGTGCTGCATCAGCTTTTTTGGGAACATAATGGACAGACAATGTTCCAAGTACTCATTAAAAGGGTTTCTGGTAACTTATGTCGAGCAGAATTAGGAGAGGTGTAAATCACTGAACTAGCATACATGTATTTGAAATGGAATATTCAACTCCATAGACTCCAAACCTGAAGCTAATGGGAAGCTTAACTATATTGGAGTAATATCTTGATGGTAGAAGGCATATTTGAAACACCAATGTAGAGATTTTATATTTAATTTAAACATGCTTATTGAGGGAATTCCCCTGATATTTAAAATGTCCTCCAGTGGCAGTGGGGAAATGTTTGTGTAATTACATACAGTAACAGATAACATATAGTATATAGATAACATACAGTAACACTTTTCCATTGTTGAGGCTTTAAGTGCTTTACAAATATTAATATCAAGTACTATTTATATAAACCTGGTCATAGTGATGGTCTCTTCCCTTAGCTGCTTCTTGGCTGCATTTTGCTCTCTGACACCAACCACTTCTCTAGGAAGTCTGCCATTGCCCCTAGAACTCTGGAGAACTGCAGTTTTGTTGTGGTTGCGGTGGTGGGGTGGGTTAGTGACTGTGGAACTCCCTTCCTTCTGGGGGTATCCATCTCCACACTTTCCAAAAGCACCTGGAAAATGCTATTTTTCAGTAATAGTAGTAGTAAATATTTATACTACGGTAGCATCCAAAGGGCCTAATTGGGATTGGGGCCCACCGGCTGTGCTGGGTACACATACAGAAGAGGCAATCCCTGCCATGAAGGGTTTACAAGCCAAACACAACTGGAGGTAGGGTAGGGGATGTGAATCCAATATATAAACAAATGAGTACGTTGGGGAATTGGCACCTCCATTGTTACATGTCTGGTTGTGTGTCTGTCTGTCTTTTGGATGTGTTATCAGTTTTAATCTCTATTTGCCTCTATTTGGATCTTCTGCTCTTACTAATGGGCCACATAATAAACCAAATCTGTTTTCCTGATGTTTAAACTGTTGGGCAGTGACCAGTCACCTCAATGTGCCTGTCAGAGGGCAGGTGGGATGAGGTATACGTATAATAGTTGTTTGTCTCCAAATACCTCTGTGAAAGTGCGTAAAGGATCATTTTCCCCTCCTACAGAAATGTAGCTCCCTCAGACATGGAGGGCCGTACTTGTTTTAATAGCAACACAACAACTTTATCTCTCAATAAATTCAGTATAAGAAAGTGGAACAGACTTGTGTGTACAAATATAATTCACTGTGACAGGATGTCAGGTCAAAGAGAAAACTATATGGCTGATTTCACTTCAGCGCCTGGACCAGGTGGGCCTCATTAACTCCAGTTCAGAAGGAATTCCATCTAAGGCAAGAGAGGCTATGTGATAAGACTGAAGTGTGAGAAAGCCCAGGCTCTGGTTTAAGCCTACATCCTGGAGGGGGGGGGGGAACAGGAGGGATAGCTCAGTGGTTTGAGCATTCGCCTGCTAAACCAATCCTTGAGGGGGCCATTTAGGGGATTGGGGATTGGTCCTGCTTTGAGCAGCGGGTTGGACTAGATGACCTCCCGAGGTCCCTTTCAACCCTGATATTCTATGAATATGTTAGTGAGCTATGAATAAAGGCAACCTTAGGAAGGTGAATGAATATTGGGCATAAACTGCGTGTGCTGTGCTATGCTGAGAATGAGGTGGAGCTTTGGGCCCTTGTCATTAAAGGGGCCAGGGGAGAGGAGTTGTTGGGACCAAAGTGTTGTAGGTGATTTATTTTGTGTCCTTTCCTATGGATGCTTTGATATCCTACACATTAAAAATAATTACTCCTAGATATTGAGGAAAAATATGGTGTGTTTGAAAACCAATGTCCAAATGAGCTGGAGTTTAGTCTGGCTTTTTTTGTAATATCTGAGCCAGCAATTACTTCAGCTTGTGATAAAAGCAGGGAGACAGCTTAATTTAAAAGGTTTTCAATGTATTTGAGAATGGGTTTAAGGCGGCTTTTAATTCAATTCCAAGTTACTCATTATTTCACCTTTCAGCTGGGCCACAGTGATAATTTAATCATGTTCCCCCAGACAAGCCATCTAAATTGCTCTTATGTTTCTGTGCAGATGTGAAATTCACCCATCATAATAGGGGCTACGACAGGTTCTACGCCCCCCTCCCCAAAAGTAGGGGTACTGCTGTGGTTTATGGCCCTAATCTGCTGCATCACAGGCACATAGAATTACTCAGAAGGCCCTATACCCAGTATAACTGTGTGTTCTGTGTCAGTCCTCTGTAGGCTATCATGGAGGGGGGGAGGGCTAGGGTATGCTCAGTGATTATGGGGATCTACTGCTCCCAAACCTCATGTTGTGGGGTGCACAGGGATAACGGCCTCTTTCCTAGTCCAGGGACTAAAGTAAGGTCTGTGAGTTCTGCCCCCTCACCTCAATTCTTTTCCACAGAGATCCCTTTTACTCTGTGTTCATGCATAGGGATGATTTCACTGTTGCTGCCTTATCCAGGTTCTGAACACACACTCAGACCCAAATGTACCTTTATAAGGCATTTCCTGACACAACTCTTTAAATGCGCCATAAAGAAAATATGGAAGATTTTAATGCTTTGAGGTTTTTTCATGAAAGACTTTACAAATTCATTTTTGTATGTGAAAGTACTTCTCTTGGAAGTAAGCCAACCTAAGTCAAGTGTTTCAGTGAATACATGGTAAACTGAATATCATGGCATTCCCCCATTCAGACAGGATATTTCTTGATTTTAATTTTCCTTTCTAGATGGCTAGATGCTACCAACAATTTTTCTTCCAAATTCATTTCATCACCTCTGTTTTTGTTACACTAGAGGCCCAGCCAATGATAGGTGTAGTAGAATTAGCTATTGTTGAATTTCATGTTGCTTTGCTAGTGACCCATGGATGTAAACAACCAGTACTATCCCATAAGGACCTTTCTTCTTTCCCATGCATTGCTGAGTATGTATCAGTAGCACCTTTTCTGGTTAAAAGGCAAATAAACATCTAAGCCCTTTAAAGTATTTTTTCCCCATTGGTTGACTAGCTCAGGATGCCTGGAAATTTTATCTTCCTTCAAGGTGGTCATTGTCAGATGGAGTCTCAGCAATGACTATATGAGTGTATTTACATCCTATCATCATTCTCCTGCTGCAACTTTGACATTCTTCAGGTAGATGTGGGAATCCATTTTATACCCAATATATCCACAGATGTTATCGCTATTACAATAGTTATTTCTATGCAGATGTGGTTTCCATTAGGTACTTGGCAAGTGTTCATACACAGCATTGGACATCAATGAGTTTTTTTTTATATAAAAAAAACCATTGGAGTATCATATTAACATAGCCTCTGATGGATGATGCATCTAACAATACTTTTTATGTAGCACTGTCAATATGAAGAATGAACCCAAGTCCTGTTGTGGGATCTTGATCCTATAACTTTCTTGTTGAGGTAAGAGTGCTACCAACTCATTCAGATAAAGAATGTAATTCTTTATTTATTAACAATACATCTATTTTGAGGTTTTTTTAAATAACTCAAATAGAGAAAGTTAGGTGGATGGGGAAATAACTATTTCAAAAAATCAATTGTATACAAAAATAATAGTTACAGAAGTGTAGATTATTCAATTAAACTTACCTTCTTACAAATTTATAAGCAACTCTTTTCCCAAATATAATAGAGTATTTTATGTATAAAGGTGCTGTAAAGAAACTTTAGAAAGTCAATATTCACTTTATTGTAAAAAGTTCTGCTTGTTATGATGTCATTTCAGCTAAGTGTGCACCTTTATTCAAATAAAAGTGAACCAACATATTTTGAAATAATAATTTTACCTAGTTATTCACAATTCAGGAGAACTTTTCTACTGCTACAGACTTGTCAAAATGCCTGGCTATTTACTAGCTTCAATATGCAGAAACATTTGCATATAAGATATACAGAGTGATTAACACTGTGCATTATATGGGCATTAATATTTAACTGAAAGATGGTACCAAAGTTACTTAAACCGCTAAATAAATCTAACTGATAAGTCAGGATGAAAAATTTAAGTCATTGCATTTTAACTTAGACTATGGTAGCTCCTCAATCAGTACATTATGTCCCAATGAATGGTGTGTCTGCTTATGACAAATTATATTTGGCAGCGTAATTAGGCACTTGGGTTATTTAAACAGATAGAAGGTATCTCAGCCCAAATTGTGACTTTTTTCGTACACTATCATAAATGACAAAACAGTTTGTCCAACCATGGAAAAATGATAGGATGGACAGAATATAAAAAAATGTGGTGTGTGGAAACTCTTGTTACAAAAATAAAATGAGAATAAACATCCATTAAAGCTAGTACCTGTACATCAATGTCATTTTAGTAAGCCTTCCAATCCTCTGAACCCCTTTTTATGCAGATTGTGTTTATCTGTCCGTGTGGCATAACAAAATGCGTTATCTGTAGTCAGTAATATAATTGATCTGAAATGTTACCTTTAATTATGTGTCTCTTGGTTTTGACACTACCGCACAGCTAGTAACTTTCCTTGGCAATGAAGAGGATACCAATCTGTTGCCAGTGTTTCTATAGCATTATTTAGAATCTCACAGTAATAGTTGTTGTTTTGTAGTATTATGGCATGCAGGTTTGACTGAAAAGTAAAGTGTGTTACGTTAAATTAATTTCAGTGGGCCAGATGTTCTCCTTTACTTGTAGTGATGGAAGACGATAAAGCCAGAATGTCTGGAAAGGGAAGATGAGGAACTGAGGTTCCACGATATGTTGATTTTGCCTCAAGCTTGCACAATCCCCTCTGCAGGACTGAACACAGTGTGTTTTCAGTTTGAGAGGGAACCTTCTAGGCGCAGAAGGTGTCAAGCCCCTGGGAGAAACCACTACATGTGGCATAATTCCCACAGGAAGTGACCTCACAGGAGCAAGTGCTGCTTCAAGCACAGGCCTCTACCGTTTGTACTTAAGGGGAATGATAACAGTACAGGTCTATAACACACAGTTAAGTAACTCTGATTCAATCCAGAGGAGAGAAGTGTTAAATGTCTATATTAATAATTTAATTATCATATCAACAAATGGTAGATAACTTTTTGGGATATTTTGTAATGATATACAATTGTCTGGGTGAAACGCATTACTGCAGGAACAGAACAATTCTTAGTATTGATTATTGGAACTTGAAATAATTGTAGAAAATATGGCAGTTGTTGTTTTTATATTTTCCTGAAGTTTAACTTCTTAAGAGGCAATTAAATGATGGCTTCTTTGGCTGTCAAAATGTTATATACATGAGTATTACTTCTTATTGAAAAGAAAGAATCTTCATAACCTACTGAATTACTGAACAGCTAGAAAAATTTGCATCACTTCAATAATCACACATGGCTATTTAATTTCTCATTTAGGTCCCTACCATACAGCATCTAGTTGGAATTAATAAGAAATAACTTTCAGTATAAAATGTTAACTTACTGAGTTCATTTTTTAAATACATGGCTTAGAAAATTAATTACATAGGCTAGCAATCATATTTATGCACAATCCCCCAATTTCTCAATTTAATGAAAGCTGAAGAGCAAAAAATTATCAGTATTTTATTCTACTATGCTGTTTTTTCTGCTGTAGGCCTTATGATGCACCCATGTTCCTCCGCTTTGCAAGCCCCACCTTCAAAACCTAATGTCATGACTCCTCAAGTATCCCAGGGAATTGAATTGCATTCTCGTCTTCCCCAGAATCCCTCCCATAGGTTTTGAGTACCTCTATATCAGTCTTATCCTCTGCAGCTCCAGCTAGTGAGATGTTCAGCCTGGGAAATGTTCCCATATCATCCACATCACAGTTCCAGTGCACCACAATATAATAGACTTGAGAAGAAAAAAGAATCACTACTCTGAAAAACTCACTCAATGAGGAGAAAACCCATGTAGAATGATGGCAAAAATAATACTTTGTCTTTTTCCTTTCAAGGGTCTCCACACTCTTTACAACAATTAATGAATTAAGCTATTGCAGCATCATCCCCATCATCTATTTAACTTGAATAAGTCTCATAACACCCCCATTCCCATCTTTACCTTTCTTGGTAGTCTCCCTGGTTCTGTAAAATGCACAGGCAGACACTCTATTTAAAGAGCTCACATAAACTAAAGAGCTGAAATATTTGCTTACACCTTGGCACATATGTCAGAACTATCATTTTGTTCAAGTCCTCTGGACCCCAGTGGATTACCCCAGGAATTTTATTACTAACTTTAAACCTGTTTCAGTGTCTTAGCATCTACTTCAGTGGCGATTAAAAAGGAGGAGGGATTGCAAAAATTGACATAGGTCTTAAAACAACAACTCTTCACAGATGGGATCTCAGTCCGACTTTCAATATGTTGAATCACTTGTCTACAGCCTAAACATAGCTTTCATGCTTCCAACACAATACCCTAATATCCTGCAGAGGCTATACTTGCATCACAGAAGCCTGGAGCATCTCTCTTAATTTTCTGTTGGGAGTAGATCTCAAAAGCATACATTTTCCTCCTGGGCGTATTTTCTTTCTTCAGATACCAAATATAATCTGATTGAATGTCAGATTGAGAAATAGCTAGGAGAAATTCTCAATATTGTAAATAATAGTTTCTTGGAGCTTCTCATTCTGAACCATAAAAGGCTACCCTTGAGTTATTCTTCAATAATATATATATATATATATATATATATTGATTGATTTAAGAAGTGTGGTTACAGGAAAATCATAATATATGTATAATTTTAAGTTATACATTTTTACAGGGACATATGCAAGAGTGGACGTGTAGGAAATCATATAGAAGGTCCAAACCATGAATGCCAGAACAGACCAGATGTTCCCTAAAACTGGATTCTGCTAAGTTCTGGTACTGACACTTAGCTTTGGAAAAAGATATTTAAAAAAAATGGGGTGGGGCAGAGAAGGAGAGATTTTAATTTAATAAAAGAATTTGGATTGTAACTTACTTAAAATCAGTACAGAAGCTACTTAACAATAATTTGAGCTACAGAAAGGATTCTATTATATGACCAAACCCAAGGAAAAAATGTATGGCAAAATGACAATGTATGAGAGTTGATTTAGGATCAAAAAGGAAAGTTTTTAAGATGGGTAAAAAAGGAAATCCACCCCATGTGATATCACGAGGATGGAATATAAACTGTAGCAAGTAAAATGGGGATTAAGAGTAAATTTGAAGAACAAATAACTGAAAGTACATAGACAAATAATAAGAGACTTTTTAAAGTATATGTGACATAAAAAGTCCACAGAAGTTTGATGAGACCAGCAGGCTTTACAGGTAGTAATCAAAAAGGTGAAGGAGACCTCAGAAAAGGTAAATAATGTCTTTGATTTGTTCTTTGCAACATAGAATAGTCAGTTAAAATGTACTCTGTGGATTATTCTGTACAAATAACTAAGGGTAACAAGTGTGGAGGATAGAGGTCTCTCTCTTTTTTTTTTTTTAAATGTAGTGAAACAACTTGAGAAATTAAATTGCAATTTAATCAATAAGACCAGGTGGTATTGCTCCAAATCACTAAGCACCAAAGGAACTGAATTACAGTACAGTTATAATTACATTAATATGTGATTTATCATTTAGACCAATGACTATGCTGAAGAACTAAAGGGTGGCCAAAGTTGCACCAATTTTTCCAACGGGCTGAGAAGTCTTCCTTTAATACCAGGAGAAGTAATTTGATGCAATTCTTAAACATAGGATTATAAACCATTCCATGTATATGATAAGATAGAGATGAACTTTTTGTCATTGTAAATAAGTACTCCCTGAATTTGGAAAGAGTTAAGAAAATAGTGAATAAAAGAAAACCAGTGGATATGATTTATTTTGATTTTCAAATCTTGTAATTAAGTCCTTTTCAAGATAGTCCTAATTCAGAAAACTCTCCTAATTCAATACAGCATTTAAGTATATGCTTAAGTACATGTTTAAATCCCATTAAGGTCAATGGAATTTGATCAGATCCTTAAAATTAAACCCATGCTTCAATACTTTGCTGAATTGGGGCCTCAGTTAGTAAAGAAACTTGTAACTATGGGATGAGCTAGAAAGGTTCTTTCCAGATTAAAAACTGAGTGAGAGAGAGAAAAAAGGAATAAATGGCCTCTTCTTAATGTAGAAAGCAGCTAATAGATAGTGGTATACCCTAGGGATTATTGCAGGAATTGGAGTAGTTTGATATACTTAGTGATATGGAAGAAAGGAGTGATTGTGAGGTGGAAGTTTGGGAACAAGAAGAAAATTAATTATATTAGTCAAGACTAACAGGATTGAGGGGAGACTCCATGGAGTTAATTGTGCAGATGAAATGCAGTGGAGATGTATGCAGAAAAATGTACACCAGAAAGAACTTTTTTAAACTGGTAAATATAAATGTCTTCGGAATTACTTTTAATAATTAACGGGAAGCACCAATGTATTAATATAGACACCAACATTAAGATGTCTGCTCAATGAACGGCAGCAGCCAGAAGGGCAAATTATTCCTAAACTGAAAAGCTTATCCTCAGTGTCAGTGAGGGAGAATCATATTAAACTTTCATATAATGGGAATTTCTTGAACATTTTCCCACTCTTCAAAACTTGCCTTTTTTGTGAGCCAATGTAAGAATCAATGTACAGGTATTAATATTTGTTAAGCACTTATTGCTCAGGCACTGTACCTAAGCACTGTACGTGAATTGAAAAGCAACCATGAGGCTGTTTTGGGATAGTCAACAGAAGAAATCTCCTTATGTTTTGTATGGTGTTGTGCCAAGGTGATTTTGTTGAACTGATAGTGGGATGCGATCTAATGTTAGACACTTCATGAAATGTTCATAATGAAACTATTATTAAAGCTGCTTATTTTAAAAAAGTACGTAATTTATTCTAATCTTGAAGAAAAGAGTCTATTTTTCTCAGACTTAACCCTAAACATTTGAAAGCATGAGGATTTGCTTTGGATTCACAGGGGAGTGTGGGTCAAAATTAGTTTATAATTCAACCCCGAGCTGCTATTTTAACTATCTAGAGTCAATGAAGTCAATGGTAAATGGGACAAAATACAACATGGTTTTACAAAAGGTAGATCGTGCCAAACCAACCTAATCTCCTTTTTTGAAAAGGTAACAGCTTTTTTAGATAAAGGAAATGCAGTGGATCTAATTTACCTAGATTTCAGTAAGGCATTTGATACCGTGCCACATGGGGAATTATTAGTTAAATTGGAGAAGATGGGGATCAATATGAACATGAAAAGGTGGATAAGGAATTGGTTAAAGGGGAGACTGCAATGGGTCCTACTGAAAGGCAAACTGTCAGGTTGGAGGGAGGTTACCAGTGGAGTTCCTCAGGGATCGGATTTGGGACCAATTTTATTTAATCTTTTTATTACTGACCTTGGCACAAAAAGTGGGAGTGTGCTAATAAAGTTTGCAGATGATACAAAGCTGGGAGGTATTGCCAATTCGGAGAAGGATCGGGATATTATACAGGAGGATCTGGATGACCTTGTAAACTGGAGTAATAGTAATAGGATGCAATTTAATAGTGAGAAGTGTAAGGTTATGCATTTAGGGATTAATAACAAGAATTTTAGTTATAAGTTGGGGACGCATCAATTAGAAGTTACAGAAGAGAAGGACCTTGGACTATGAGCTGCCAATGTGATATGGCTGTGAAAAAAGCTAATGCGGTTTTGGGATGCATCAGGAGAGGCATTTCCAGTAGGGATAAGGAGGTTTTAGTACCGTTATATAAGGCACTGGTAAGACCTCACCTAGAATACTGTGTGCAGTTCTGGTCTCCCATGTTTAAAAAGGATGAATTCAAACTGGAGCAGGTACAGAGAAGGGCTACTAGGATGATCCGAGGAATGGAAAACTTGTCTTATGAAAGAAGACTTAAGGAGCTTGGCTTGTTTAGCCTAACTAAAAGAAGGTTGAGGGGAGATATGATTGCTCTCTATAAATATATCAGAGGGATAAATACAGGAGAGGGAGAGGAATTATTTAAGCTCAGCACCAATGTGGACACAAGAACAAATGGGTATAAACTGGCCACCAGGAAGTTTAGACTTGAAATTAGACGAAGGTTTCTAACCATCAGAGGAGTGAAGTTTTGGAATAACCTTCCAAGGGAAGCAGTGGGGGCAAAAGATCTATCTGGTTTTAAGATTCTACTTGATAAGTTTATGGAGGAGATGGTATGATGGGATAATGGGATTTTGGTAAGTAATTGATCTTTAAATATTCAGGGTAAATAGGCCAAATCCCCTGAGATGGGATATTAGATGGATGGGATCTGAGTTACCCAGGAAAGAATTTTCTGTAGTAACTGGCTGGTGAACCTTGCCCATATGCTCAGGGTTTAGCTGATCGCCATATTTGGGGTTGGGAAGGAATTTTCCTCCAGGGCAGATTGGAGAGGCCCTGGAGGTTTTTCGCCTTCCTCTGTAGCATGGGGCATGGTTGACTTGAGGCAGGCCTCTCTGCTCCTTGAAGTCTTTGAACCATGATTTAAGGACTTCAATAGTTCAGACATGGGTGAGGTTTTTCATAGGAGTGGGTGGGTGAGATTCTGTGGCCTGCGCTGTGCAGGAGGTCGGACTAGATGATCAGAATGGTCCCTTCTGACCTTAGTATCTATGAATCTATGAATCTCTATCTCCTTCACTTTTGCTTTTACCTTAAAAAGTGGTCAGTAGTAAGCTCATCTCTGCCAGGTCTCTTAAAATCTACAGGAGACAGGTCTTCTATTCTTCATGAAAAGACCTTAGGAGGTATGTAGGAGATACGCTCCTCTATCAATACTGCATAGGTTTAAGAGGGATGAGCAGGAGCTGAGATAAGGGAAGTAGAACCCATGTGCAACTTCAATATATTGGTGACATGATGCACACTTGGCTAAGTGGGTGATTGTTTCTCTTTTGGGGGGAAAAATTGCAAAAACATTCACATTTTCCCCTTTTCCCCCTGCTCTAAGAGTGGATAAGAGCTTGCTGTTTATTCAGTGCTAAAGAAGTTGATCTATTTGAGGTGGCCAAAGCTTGTCTGTTTCATGGTGGAGGTCCTCTGCTCTATTCCCATTGGTGACCTGTGATAAGGCAGGTTACAGAAAAATATTGGATAAAATTGGTCATTCCTTGGCCATTATTTTGACAATGTCAACCCCACACACTCCCCCAAGTCTCCCCATTGCCTTCCACATTTTCACTTCAGAGTTTAATCTTATTGCCCTTGTCTTCAAGGCCCATCACAATTCTGTCTCTTCCCTGATTATCTGCCCTTGCTTTTATTGTGTCAACCACTTGCCACTTCTGCTGGGCAACTAATGCCTACTTTGCCCGTTTCTCCCATAACCATCTTTGTACCACCCCTGCACATAGCATATTATTCTAGAACTGATCCATAAGGACATGGTCCTCATTTTTTTCCACATTTGTCCCCATACGTACTGCTTTTGTGACACTTACAATAAAGTAGTTGGTGATTATATAGCAGGACAGTTGGATATAGCTGGGTTGTATTTATTTAATAATTTTTAAATCTCCTCAGAAAGTACATACAAACTTTAATGTGATTTTACTAGTCACAGACTTTTCCAAGACAGCAGTACTGATGTTTCTAATAACTAGCATGTCATGTTATCAATATTGATGGAGCCTGGGTTTCATCTGCCAGAATGGTTTCTGTTTAATCTATAAATGAATCCCAAATAACTTGCAGACCTCTTTCTTTTTGTTATAACAGGCTTCATTATTCTTGATCCAAAATCCACAATTGTTTTTTAATAAATGGGGAAAAATATAACCCCCCCGCTCTTTGCCTTCAGAGCTACAAATTCTGCAAATTAACAAAAAACTCAGTGAAATTCTGTTTGTGTGTGATTGCTTTGTTTGCACTGAAGCTTTTGGTTTTAAATACAGGCTTGATTCGGCATTCCTTGCACATCCCAAATTCCAGTTGACATCAACAGGATTTCTGCATGTATCAGAAATGCAGGATAGGGCTGACCATTTGCTTTTCTCCAAATACTGGCTTTCAGTAAAACAATAGAAACATTTGTTTTCTCTTCTTTGTGCTTTAAGATCTTTCTGGATTTCCAAAACTCCATACCTCATTTAAGACCTTTATTGTATTTTAGTTTACTCACCAATGGTTATTGGATTTGGTCACAACAGACTTGGTCTTAATGCCAGTGTAGAGTGTTTGTGTGTATTCAGTAATATAAAATCCTTGTCTGGGTTTCTCAAAAGATTTTTAGGTTCACCCTATAGATACGTCAATATGGTACAGAACCTTTTGTGCACTTTTGTACATTTATGTATTAAAATAGAGTACTTGTTCGGACTTATTTATGGAAAGAAGTGAATTCTTTTAGGAAAAAGCAAAATACTGCAAGGAAGGCTCTTCCAATTAAAACAAATATAAGCTGGCAAAATCACCCTTTTTCAGGATTTGACCTGTTAGATGGAACAAATGTGAACATAGAGAGGTAGATATGCTGGAGGGTAGGGGTAGGATCCATAGCTACCTAGAGAAATTGGAGGATTGGGCCAAAAGAAATCTGATGAGGTTCAACAAGGACAAGTGCAGAGTCCTGCACTTAGGACAGAAGAATCCCAGGCATCACTACAGGCTGGGGACCGACTGGCTAAGAAGCAGTTCTGCAGAAAAGGACCTGGGGGTTACAGTGGATGAGAAGCTGGATATGTGTTGGTAGTGTGCCTTTGTTGCCAAGAAGGCTAACAGCATATTGGGCTGCATTAGTAGGAGCATTGCCAGCAGATAGAGGGGAATAATCACTTCCCTCAATTTGTCACTGTTGAGGCCACATCTGGAATATTGTGTCCAGTTTTGGTCTCCCCCACCCCACTACAAAAGGGATGTGGACAAATTGGAGATAGTCCAGCGGAGGGCAACAAAAATGATCAGGGAGCTGGGGCACATGACTTACGAGGAGAGGCTGCGGGAATTGGGCTTGTTTAGTCTGCAGAAAAGAGTGAGGGGGATTTGATAGCAGCCTTCAACTACCTGAAGGGGGGTTCCAAAGAGGATGGAGCTCGGCTGTTCTCAGTGGTGGCAGATGACAGAACAAGGAGCAGTGGTCTCAAGTTGCAGTGTGGGAGGTCTAGGTTGGATATTTGGAAACACTATTTCACTAGGAGGGTGGTGAAGCACTGCAATGGGTTACCTAGGGAGGTGGTGGAATCTCCATCCTTAGAGGTTTTTTAAGGTCCGACTTGACAAAGCCCTGGCTGGGATGATTTAGTTGGTGTTGGCCCTGCTTTGAGCAGGGGATTGGACTAGTTGATCTCCTGAGGTCTCTTCCAAACCTAATCTTCTATGATACTAAAGTTGCAAAATTTATCAGCATGGATAACAGTGAATCTTTCTATGGGGGGGTAGATAAATTTGTGTCTACTGCAGCAAAGTCTCTTTCTGCTAAATGAAAGAGACTGTCATTTCTTGTCACAAATGATGATACAGAATGATGTAGCTGACACAGGTTCATCCTGTGGAAGAACAGCACAGGGTCTGTGTCGGTAGCCTTATGTTGCTCTCCTACCCCAAGAGGCCCTATATAGGTGACAGGTCTGGGAACAGAAGGACATGGATCAGGGTTGTGCTTGGAAGGGTCAAAAATACAGGGATTCTGGACATTAAAAAAGGCCATAGGCAACCCAGCTAAGGTAAGTTAGAGCAGCCCCTGGGACTTGGTCAATTAATGCTGGGGGCCATTTTGGCCTCCACAGCTGCCCAGAATTTGGATGTTATCAAGGTGGTATAAAGCTACGTCTGCACCCATTTTGATGATTATGGATTGGATTTTTTTTGTCATTCTCCCTCAACATTTTTGCAGTCTTGGCATACAGTGCCTCATCAAAGACACATTATCTCTTTCAAATGAAGTTTTTTCCCCTCAATATTTTGAATCCGATTTAAGGATTTTGTAGACCATGGACATCTCCATTGCTGGTGTATTTGTGGTTAGCAAATACCCAACATTGATCTGAGTCATGCTGACCTTCTTGCCTGGATGTTCAAGCCAGGTCAGGAGCTGACCATGTGGTTACGTTTATCTGTTTGCCTCATCAGAGACCATACTTGATTCTTAACTTGAGCATTGTGAATGGCCTCTTCACTGGCTCCATCACAGGAGGGCCAACTTGGTTACCAGCATTACAAGGAGGAAGCAGTAATTGTGGAGGAGTGATGCTGCATATTTTAACTTTCTCTGCATGTGGAGCCTTCTTGGGTTGTCCTGAGACTGCACTGCAATACCATTTACTCTATGTGATATCTCTGCACCACTGAGTGTCTCCTCAAATCTGTCGATGCTGTCATACACGATAGTTGTGGGCATGCAGGGCAGAATGTTGGATGGTATTGCCACACCTGACTCATTCTCATTAGTCAGCTTCTGTAGATGGAGGGTATGATGCTCTTCTCAAGGAGCCTAGAAACATAAGCCATTGAGAGCTTTGCTGGGCTTGTACTGTGTCATCTCCCTAGCACAACACTCTGTTTGCCTCACCAACTAACTCAAGATTCTGCCAGTCTAAACCTTGCCTTGCAGATAATATTCAGTGAACCCTTTTTCTTGAGTTCCCCAGAGATGTCACAGTGCAGTTTCCAGTCCCTGTCACTGGACATTCACAGCAATTATAAAGTTCGCTGCCCCCAAAGAGATTAGCCAAGGACTCCTACTTTATCTCTATTGTATCATACACATGAAGGTGGTTTATAATCCTATATTTAAGAATTGCATCAATTACTTTTCCTGGTATTAAAGTCTCAAAGGAAGACTTCTCAGCCTGTTGGAAAAATTGATACAACTGGCCACCCTTTAGTTCTGTAGCATAATCAGTGGTCTAAATGATAAATCCCATATTAATGTAATTACAACTGTACTGTAATTCAGCTCCTTTGGTGTTTAGTGATTTGGAGCAATACCACCTGGTCTCATTGGTTAAATTGCAATTTAATTTCTCAAGTTGTTTCAGTACATTTGAGGGGAAAAAAAAAGATACCTCTATCCTCCACACTTGTTACCCTTAGTTATTTGTACAGAATAACCCACAGAGTACATTTTAACTGACTATTCTATGTCAAATTAAGAATATGTTTATTAATAAGGAACATAGATTTAGGTGATACTAAGAAAGAGAAAGACAGGTATGGTTACAAACAAAACAAGACGCACTTTTTAGTGTCAAAGACTTAGCAAGCTACAGTCTTTCCTAAACAACTTTCTCACTTACATCAAGCTACCAGCATCTCCAACTCTCCAAGGAAGAGGGTCCAGTGTTCACAGAATGAGAGGGTGCTCTCTCCTTTTCCCCCCTAAGTGATGGGTTATTTCCTCTTCTTTTTTATAATGCAGTACACCTTTGAAAGTATTCAAGTGTGTCCCCACATAAAGTTTTTCTCCTGTGCTGCTATTCAAGAGAAGTGTGTCACCAGCTTTCATAAAATATCTTTCTTGGTACACTTTGTATACAAACTTGTTGTACTGTAAGTCAGTTGACTCAATTGCTTATTCTTTGGAGTTCAGATCCTCTGTCCTTCCCCAGGGGTGTCTGGACCCTGATTGTCACAGAGGGCAATGTCCATTTCCTCCAGCTGACTATAAGATATCCCGTGACTTAGTCATCTGAGTATCTTAATCAACTCCATGTTGCCAGTGAGGGATTTCAATATCCACGGTTTGTGCCTGGCAGATTTCTGCACACCGCCAATAATGGCGTATATATAATCTTGGGAAAAGGACTGTATGAACCTTTGAATTGGTGAGGTTGGTGTAGTCTCCTTTGTATCCCATGTAAACACCTTGAGGAAGTCTGAGAGATTTTCGCATTGAGGTGTAATCGGGGTGAAAGTAAAATTTCTCTTACTGGTACGGGGGGCAGTTCTCCCCTCCTGAAGGGGCGGGGCTTCAGGCAGAAGGGGCGGGGCTGGGGAGGGTCAGCCTTCCCCAGCCAGCCCACCCACACTGCCCAGGGCTCCAGTGGCGATTTAAAGGGCCTGGGGCTCTGGCCGCTACTGCTACCACCACAGCGGCAAGAGCCCCAGGCCCTTTTAAATAGCTGGCCCTGAGGTAGCTGCTCCTTTTGCCTCCCCCATCGGCGGCCGGGGGGGGGGCAAAAGGGACAGGGATATTACAGCGCTGCTGTGGCAGCTCTTTAAGCATGGTCCTTTTGCTGCGGCAGCGCTTTAATGTCACTGCCCTTTTTGTGCCCCCCCCATCCGTGGTTTTCATGCGCTTTAAAATCAGCGGTACGGGCCGGTACAGGCAGTTACATTTTACCAGTACACCATACCAGCCCGTACTGCCTTACTTTCACCCCTGGATATAATCCTTATCAAACCTCTCTGGCTGTGGAGGCCATGGTTGATCAATGTTGGATTTCTTCAGATCCAACCACATGACCACAGCACATTTGCTTCAAGACCTGATCATGGTCTTCTGACAAAAGTGCATTCAGCTCAGAGTCTATTCTTAGATTCTCCTTAAACTTTCTGCGGCAATATTAATTATCTGGTATTACCATGTTTTGGCATTATTATCTGATATAACCTACAGGCTATTATTGAATTCTGCTTCCAGTTTTCTCCGAACATGTTTCTTTGTTTGTGGCTTGATTTTCCGCTCTCTCTTTTCCCCCTCTCCGCCCCCCATAACGAGAGAACTCATACTGGCCACCAATTTCTGTGAGAGATTCATCATTGATACAACACAAGGCTTTGAAAACAAATCAGTGTAGATATAATTGAATAGCCTAGTCTGTGCTTCTTTTTCTTTCATAGAATGCATGATGTTGACAGCACTTGTGCTTATCTATTGGTCTTGTTTTGTAGGCTCCACAATAAAATCTGTGATAGTGTGCTTCTGCTGCTCCCCGCTTCCCTGATGCAACAGCCAGTATCTTTCTGTCCATATTTTCTTTTGCTATCTGACCTGAGATCTACTGTTTGACACAGTGGCTCTCAGGACTTGGTTCCTTTCATGTACTTCGATACTTGATCATAAAAATGTACAGACATATATACAATGTATATATACTCTGGTGGATGATGATACCGTTCTCCTTATTGATTTGTGTGATTTCGTGGCCAATTTCTTCACTGCAGCTGGAAAGTTTTGATTGTTTTTCAAGCTGTGGCAGACTTTTCTTGTGTGTGAAGATCACAAGAATTGATTTAAAGTTGAAAAATAATGGTAATGCCTGTAGAATCAAAATATTTTTTCATGTGAAGCATGGCTCCCCTGTTAGGTTGTTGACAGTTGCCCCTGCAATGGCTATGCACATTTGTCTTGTTTGCATAGTTATTATTTTAATGAAAACCATAATTGCCCAAAACTGGGTGAAGATGTATTCCTTTTTAATCAAAAGATGGCCCATATCCATTTTTCACCCAATGTGCTTACCCTTACACATACGGTTTCCATGGAAACAAGCCTAACTCCACCTTTAAGCTATGATGCAGAAAGGTCCAGTTCCTATTTTTGTAATGTGCATGGACCTTTTAAAAAAAAAAAAGAATAAGATGGGAACTTTCTCATCCAGGTGGTACCAAAAGTTGCCTAGCTCATGGACTATATGCCTTTGGGCTCCTACTGCCTGGCTGCCACTCCACCCACTCCCACAATGAGGGCTGTAGTTTAAGGTGCACAATATAGCCCTGTATTTAGGTAGAAACTCAGCATTTTTAGCTGTTCTGCTATTTGGCCTTAAATGTCGCAGTAAGGTTTTTTTTTTTTCCTCTTATTGTACTAGCGCCCTAGCTTTGTATAGCAATAGCCTTAAAAGACTTTGTATTTGTTGCCTTGGTTTTTTCTCTCTATTGCAGTGCTTCAACTTTTTGTGTGGGTTACCCTGCCTACCCCCATATCATAGAATCATAGACTTTAAGGTCAGAAGGGATCATCTAGTCTGACCTCCTGCACAACGCAGGCCACAGAATCTCACCCACCCACTCCTACGAAAAACCTCACCTATGTCTGAGCTATTGAAGTCCTCAAATCTTGGTGTAAAGACTTCAAGATGCAGAGAATCCTCCAGCAAGCGACCTGTGTCCCATGCTGCAGAGGAATGTGAAAACCCCCCAGGGCCTCTGCCAATCTGCCCTGGAGGAAAATTCCTCCCCGACCCCAAATATGGCGATCAGCTAAACCTGAGCATGTGGACAAGACTCACCAGCCAGACACCCAGGAAAGAATTCTCTGTAGTAACTCGGATCCCACCACATCTAACATCCCATCATAGGCCATTGGGCATATCTACCGCTAATAGTTGAAGATCAATTAATTGCCAGAATTAGGCTATCCCAACATATCCTCCCTTCCATAAACTTATCAAGCTTAGTCTTGATGCCAGATATGTCTTTTGCCCCCAGTGCTTCCCTTGGAAGCCTGTTCCAGAACTTTACTCCTCTGATGGTTAGAAACCATAATGTGTGTCTATTACAATCTTTAGTCTGTAATTGTAAGAAGAGCATCCTGCTACATTGGAAGCATGCTCCTGAAGAGGTTTGTTCAAACTCTGTCCTGTAGCATCACTTGGCTGTGCTGCTACAGCCATGCCACTAAAAGGCACGCAGTGTTATCTGCTGTTTGTCAGCAGTAGAGAGCTTTCAGACTGACAGAAAACTTCCACCCCCAACGAGCTATACTACATTACACAGCTACACTGCATAGCTTTTAGCGATATGGCTGTGTCGTTACAGCTGTGCCGCTAAAAGTCATGCAGTGTAGCCGCTGTTTGTTGGCTCTCCTGCCAACAAAAAACTTCCACCCCCAAAAAGCGGAGTTTGTGTTGTCGGCAAGAGAGTGCTCCTGCTGACGAAGCGCTATTCACACCGGCGCTTGTCGTTGACAAAACTTTTGTCTTTCGTGTGTGTGTGTGTGTATGTGTGGTTTTTTTTAACATTTCTGAATGGCAAAAGTTTTGTCTTTCTCTTGCCAGTGTACACAAAGCCTTAAGAGTCTCTTCTTTATCTAAGCTTAAATGGTTCTCTCACTTTCAGTAATTCAAAACCTTTTCCGGCTGAATGACTTGCTTGCTTACTTCCACTTACTTACTTGTTTTTGAGTTGGAATTTTAATAGTGCAGATTTCCATATCAAGCACTTGAAAAAGGAATGATTCAGACTATTACACATCCAAGAAAAGTGGAATATCTTACAGTCCTACATGTAAAGATGAAAAGTATTGACAGCTCTGCCTTTCCCCAGCAGATACATTTGTTAACTCCTACTGATTAGAAAAATGCCTCATCAAATTAGAGTACCAGAGAACCAGTACTGGTGTCTGCATATCTCTCATTCTCTACGACTATGAAAACTATAATGAACTGAAGTGATGTGATATACAACACCCAAAAGGTTTGTATTCCGTCATTTACATGGATGGCCAGTTACTGTTCAGCTACAGAGACAGCTGTCTGACCTGTCCAATTAGCAAATGCATGTTTCCTCCTTGCTCTTCTCCTACACCCAGAAAACTCTAAAGAGTGCTTCAGTTATTTTAGCCACAGAACTCAACTGTTTTGGTCAATAGGAATAAATCTTTCTATTTTTTTTCTTAATTTCCCAAGTCTTATGACTCCCAATATATTTTTTTCAGTTTTGTTTCCCAGCATAGCTCCTGCAATTCTTGCCCATAAGTCTTCTAGTTGACCGTCAAAAATATAACATCCTGATATACTTCTTTTCATAATTTTTCCTTTCCTTTCATTTCTATGTACTTTTCATATGTATACTTGGGAGGGAAAATTGTTTATGAATTAACAAACATACTGCTGGAATACTGATAATTGAGCTATTGAACAGAGCTCTTGGTGGTTAAAGGGCTGCAGTGAGCCTTTGGAATTGCCTTTGCTTTGATTGACTGCTTTAAAAACTTGGCTGGCTTCCATAAATCTGAAACAAAATCTACATAAGATGTTCGAGAAAGATGGAACAGTTTTTCCTACTCTGTTCCTTGGCAGAAGGGGAGTAGGAAAAATCAAGAAAGAATGCTGAACATGGGCTGAAGATTTATGAAGGTCTCTTCTTTCTGCATTGAACAGAAATTTTCATATGGTCTGAAATGAATAACTGATCTTTGAACTCCAGTTGTATCTTGATACTTAATCTTAAATTAACTCAGTTGTTGGTCTCATATCACTCCTTAACAGTAGACGGTTGTTCAGTAGACTTAATGACATTTCATTTGGCACAATTAACAGACTGTTCAGCATAAATTCAGGATTGACCTTTTTTCATAAAGTATAAAACAGCAGCATAATTTCCATTTCCTCACACATTGCATGAACTCGCTGATTCATTACAAAACCTATACAAAGAAAGATGTTTAATAATGAGGAAATGGGCCTGAATCAGAAAAAAGAAATTATCTATCTAGACTTGGTTAGTGGGGCAGTGTGGTCCTGGGGATAGAACCCTGGACTAAGTCCAGAGGCTCAGGTTTTATTTATGACTCTGCTCTGCTGGTGTGACCTTGGGCAAAACACTTTACCTCTCAGCCATGCTGTATTTGTCTTGTCTATTAACACTATAGGCTTTTCAAGACAGGGACTGTCTTTAACTCCGTATATGTGCTTAGCACAATGGGCCCCTGATCTTGGTTGGGGCCTCTGTATGGCTGTCCAACATCTTGACAGATGAAAGATGCGATAAAGTCTGCCTGTCAGTGGTGCTTAGCAATGGTGTGAGAAAAAAGCCCAATGCGCAAGCTGCAAACCTTCTCACAGAGGCTAGAGGTTCGCTCACCAGACGGAAGTTGAAGCATACTCTGCTTCCTGGCTTGCCTGTGAGCCTCAATCTGGGCGCTCTAATAGTTCTCCATGGTGACTGCACCAGTCTTAGCCCGGCTTCTCCAACCTGAACAATTGTGGGCAGGATTTTTCTTGTTGTCAGTGGGAATGCTAAATTTCTTGAGTCCTTGCTTGGCCTTATCGCTGTATTGAAGCTGTGGCCTTTCTCTGCATTGCAGGCTGTTCTTAAGTTGGCCATAGAGCACAGCCGTTAGCAGACGATCTTGAGGCACGTGCTCCATCTGTCCCAACCAGTGAAGCCTGCGAATGTCCAGCATAGTCTGTGTAGACTGTAGGCATGTGTGCATGTGGGAGTGAAGCTGTAGAAAAGTCTTTGCCCTTCCCTATGCCCTCAGTGCAACCGTGTGCCTGCTCGTCCCTTGCCAATGGGTTTGGAGGTGCAGGGAATTGTTTCTCCCTATGAACAGCTAGGCTGGGAGTCTGATGGTGCATCAGGCGTATTCTACGCTGTGTGCCAAGGGGCTCCTGGTTTGATGCCAGCCCAGTCTTGGGCAGAAAATGTCTGTGCTCAGTGGGCTTTGCTTGGAGCTGGGGCAGACAGGAGTGAGAGCTCCCAGCTATCCCCTTCCTTCTGGCTGGGAGACACAGGAAGGGGGAAGAACAGGCCATGGTGCCAACTCCCACAAAGTCTCTCACCAGTCTGGCAAAATACAAAGCCTTTCAGAAAAGGCCAGCCCCTACCATAATACAAATAAGAATAGCAATTGAGTACTATATCCATCACTGTGGCATCTAAGTGTGGTTAGATGTTTGGCTGCATGTGTTCTCTCTGTAAGCTATTCCAGCTCTGCGCAGGTAGCCGGCACAGCAGACCTCGAATGAACTAACCAGTGATCACAAGATCCTTTAAGGTACAAAGGTACCAGTCAAGTTTATTGTTGATGCGGCGTAGTACTAGTACCTGCAGGGCTGTTCCTAGAGAGGTGCGGGGCCCTCACCACTAATTTCCTTGCCGTCCGCCCGGCATGCCCACCTACCTGGTCGCCACTCGCCTCCTCGCCTGGCCACCACTTGCCTCCTCAACCCCCTCCCCCACTGCCTGCCTACTGCTCTCCTCCTTGCTGCCCGCCCATCTGCCTGCTGCTCGCCTACCTGCTAGTCTCCTTGCCATCCATCTGGCGTGTCTCACTCCCCCGTCTGCCACTCTCCTCCTTGTTTGCCTCCTCACCCTGCTTACCCACCTGCCTCATGCCTGCCTCCCTGCTCGCCTCCTCACCTGAAGATCGGGACAAATGGAGTCCCGATTGTACATCAGTCGGGATGCGGAACAAAGGGCTAAATATCGGCACAGTCCTGATTTTATCCAAGCGCGGGGCCACCCCAAAGCGCAGGGCCTGGGGCGGTTGCTCTGATTTGCCCCACCCAAGGGACGGCTCTGAGTACCTGTACCCCAAAGACTCTACCAGACCACTAATACGTGTATCCCTGTAACAATGGGCCAGCTCAGTGAACAGCGGGACTTTCCATTCCTCCCTAGGCTAGACAGAGAGACTCCCTTTGAGGCTTCATTTTATACAGCAATTCAAACAAGTTACATATTGCCCCTTTGACAGGGTTAGTTACTGCCACCTGACGTGGGGTTTTATCACCCTTACCTTGTACAAGTTGGTTTGATCAAAACATCTTCATCCATTATAGTAGGGGCAGGCAAACTTTTTTTGGCCTGAGGGCCGCATCGGGTTTCTGAAAATGTATGGAGGGCTGGTTAGGGGAGGCTGTGCCTCCCCAAACAGCCAGGTGTGGCCTGGCCCTCGCCTCCTGACAGATCCCTCGGAACTCCTGCCCCATCTAACCCACCCTGTTCTCTGATGGCCCCCCGGGGACCCTTGCCCCATCCACACCCCCTGCTCTCAGTCCCTTGACTGCCTCTGGAATCCCCACCCCTGATCGCCCCCTGTTGCCCCATCCAACCCCCCCCTTCCTGATTGCCTCCTCGGGACCCCTGCCCCATCCAACCACCCATTCTCCCTGACTGCCCCCAGCGCCCCATCCAGTCTCCCCTCTCCTTCCTGACTGCCCCCCCAGAACCCCTGCCCCCATCCGACCACCCCAACTCCCCTGCTCTCTATCCACCCTCCCATCCTGTGACCCCTCACCGTGCTGCGTGGAGCGCTGGTGGTTGGCAGCGCAGCTGCACCAGGGCAGGCAGCCATGCCGCACAGCACAGAGCACTAAGTCAGGTCACAGCTCTGCAGCTGTGCTTCCCCAGGAGCTTTCAGCCCCACTGCCCAGAGCATTGTGCCAGCGCTGCAGTGAGCTGAGGGGGAGGAGTGGGGGAGGGCCTGGGGGCTGGGCTAGCCTTCCAGGCCAGGAGCTCAGGGGCCGGACAGGACTGGCCCGCGGGCCATAGTTTGCCCACCTCTGCATTATACGGTCATCCTGACCTTATCTTTTAAGAGAGGTCAGCATGTTCCTGTTATGTTTGGGGCGGGGGACAGTAAGAGATGTTTGTACAGTACTTGTTATTGGGGTATTCTGGTACCAGCCTTCTGGAATGTGTTTGCGTGAGTGTCTGTGCCCAGCCTTTCTTAGGAACGTGTGTGGTGTTTGTGTTTTTATATTTTTGCAATACCAGCCCTGTTCTTTGCCAGGTTCTGTGAGTAGGACTTGCCTCTTGCTCACAGCTTGACTTCGCTTTATAGTAGCAAAGCATTGACCACTACTTTAGTTCAGGCCTCATACCAGGCTTCTGATACAAGGCCTTATGTTTCAGACTCCCTTCCTACTACACTAAGCACCGGGATCCTTTCAGTCTCCTGGATTTTGGGGAAGTTCAGGTCAGCATATGAGTCAAGAAAAGATGGGCCTGTCTCTTTCATGGGCTAAGGCAGAAAACCAAATATGAATGTCACTGAATTTTTGGGAAGTTCAGATTTGGATCTAATTTGAGAAATTAACTTTGTCACTCAGGTTCATCTCTTTCAAAACACTAAGAGAACTGGTTTTCCTTTTACACAATTTTTGTTACATCAGACATTGTTTACATGCTTCTATTGCCTTGAGTGCAGGGGATTTGTCTAAAAGACTTCTTGAGGTCCCTTCCAGTCCTACAATTCTATGATTCTACATCATAATTTTTCAACCTGAGGGTTATGCACAGGTTTCAGAAGGTTGTGACCATTGTGTGTGTGTGTGTCTCTCTTTTCTGGATAGATAGCAAGGAGCTCCCTAAACTATTTTTTTTTATGCAATTGTAACATAGGAACATGGTATGGAAAAGGCTGAGAACCATTGACAGTGTATATGGTATGTTGCATAATTTTTTTTTAGAGCATTTAGGGGTTTTTAAAACTTTTTTTTTAATCCTCTGCCTATAAAATCAGGAACCTTGGTTATCATGATCTAATCAAATTACAGAGGTTTGTAAGTTCTCAGTTTCTGAGTTCTCAGATATTATAGTAAAGATACACAATACACTGTTAAAACCTCTAGATATAACTTAAAATACCCTTTTCTAGACACTTAGAATATTATGATTTTAGAGTCCACTAGCTGGAGACTTTTCAGGGCTGGAAATGAGTGCTGAAACTCTTCAGAAAGGAGAAGTGGCATAAAACTCCATTCCCACCTCTGTGGGGTGGAGAAATATCAGACTTTTTAAATCCGACATTGCTTCAGTGATTAATATGGCCTTTCCCAGGCTTCAGGATCAGAGGGGTAGCCGTGTTAGTCTGTATCCACAAAAACAACAGGGAGTCTGGTGGCACCTTAAAGACCTAACATTTATTTGGGCATAAGCTTTTGTGGGTAAAAAACCCACTTCAGATGCATGGAATGAAAATTAGATACAGGCATAAAAATATATTGGCACATGAAGAGAAGGGAGTTACCTTATGAGTGGAGAACCAATTTGAAGGCCAATTTAGTCAGGGTGTGTGTGTCCACACCCAATAATTGATGAGGAGGTCTCAATACTAAGAGAGGGAAAATTGCTTTTGTAGTGAGCCAGACACTTCAGCCAGGCTTCAGGATAGTGTAACTTTGAGTAGGACATTATACAGGGCAGGACTGGAAAGGTGGATTGCTTTAAATAAAAGCAACGGTTTGTAGCTGCTCATAAGTTTGCAATATCAGAGAGATGGATAGTAGACGGAGTGCGAGTGAGATGGTGAATGGTAGATGGTAAATTGCGGTGGTTCTGCAGTTGGTGGGTGTTTGTTTTGAATGCATTCTAGAAAATGTGGGAAAATAAGAATGCAGTCAAATTACACCGATGCTGAGAAAGTCATTGTACTTTGCTCTTACGTTCGTGTTACCGCTTTTTTTTTTTTTTTTTTTTAAAACCCTGGTGTTGGAAACAAGAATGGCTTTCCTCCTTCCTATCCAGCGATAAAAGAGGAAAAGTAGCTCCTGAATAAGGCAGGGCCCTCCGAAACAAAAACATGGTGTGGTCTTTCCCCTTCAGCGTGTCATAGCGGTTGGCAATATTTGTGAAAGCCTCCTCCCCCGTGCTCCTCTGACGGTTTGGAAGACCCGCTTCGCTTCTTGTTTAACAAGACCGGGAAAACCGAGAAGTCTGCTGCTTGCCAGGGGCTAAGATTCGTGATGTGACGGAGAGACTGCCGAGACTCATCAAGCCCTCGGATCGCTACCCCTTCCTGCTTCTCCACGTGGGCACCAATGATACTGCCAAGAATGACCTTGAGCGGATCACTGCGGACTACGTGGCTCTGGGAAGAAGGATAAAGGAGTTGGAGGCGCAAGTGGTGTTCTCGTCCATCCTCCCCGTGGAAGGAAAAGGCCTGGGTAGGGACCGTCGAATCGTGGAGGTCAACGAATGGCTACGCAGGTGGTGTCGGAGAGAAGGCTTTGGATTCTTTGACCATGGGATGGTGTTCCATGAAGGAGGAGTGCTGGGCAGAGACGGGCTCCATCTTACGAAGAGAGGGAAGAACATCTTTGCCAGCAGGCTGGCTAACCTAGTGAGGAGGGCTTTAAACTAGGTTCACCGGGGGAAGGAGACCAAAGCCCTGAGGTAAGTGGGAAAGCGGGATACCGGGAGGAAGCACAGGCAGGAATGTCTGTGAGGGGAGGGCTCCTGCCTCATACTGGGAATGAGGGGCGATCAACAGGTTATCTCAAGTGCTTATATACAAATGCACAAAGCCTTGGAAACAAGCAGGGAGAACTGGAGGTCCTGGTGATGTCAAGGAATTATGACGTGATTGGAATAACAGAGACTTGGTGGGATAACTCACATGACTGGAGTACAGTCATGGATGGTTATAAACTGTTCAGGAAGGACAGGCAGGGCAGAAAAGGTGGGGGAGTAGCACTGTATGTAAGGGAGCAGTATGACTGCTCAGAGCTCCGGTACGAAACTGTGGAAAAACCTGAGTGTCTCTGGATTAAGTTTAGAAGTGTGTGCAACAAGAGTGATGTCATGGTGGGAGTCTGCTATAGACCACCGGACCAGGGGGATGAGGTGGATGAGGCTTTCTTCCGGCAACTCACGGAAGCTACTAGATCGCATGCCCTGATTCTCATGGGTGACTTTAATTTTCCTGATATCTGCTGGGAGAGCAATACAGCGGTGCATAGACAATCCAGGAAGTTTTTGGAAAGCGTAGGGGACAATTTCCTGGTGCAAGTGCTAGGGGAGCCAACTAGGGGGAGCGCTTTTCTTGACCTGCTGCTCACAAACCGGGTAGAATTAGTGGGGGAAGCAAAAGTGGATGGGAATCTGGGAGGCAGTGACCATGAGTTGGTTGAGTTCAGGATCCTGACGCAGGGAAGAAAGGTAAGCAGCAGGATACGGACCCTGGACTTCAGGAAAGCAGACTTTGACTCCCTCAGGGAACAGATGGCCAGGATCCCCTGGGGGACTAACATGAAAGGGAAGGGAGTCCAGGAGAGCTGGCTGTATTTCAAGGAATCCCTGTTGAGGTTACAGGGACAAACCATCCCGATGAGTCGAAAGAATAGTAAATATGGCAGGCGACCAGCTTGGCTTAATGGTGAAATCCTAGCGGATCTTAAACATAAAAAAGAAGCTTACAAGAAGTGGAAGGTTGGACATATGACCAGGGAAGAGTATAAAAATATTGCTCGGGCATGTAGGAAAGATATCAGGAGGGCCAAATCGCACCTGGAGCTGCAGCTAGCAAGAGATGTCAAGAGTAACAAGAAGGGTTTCTTCAGGTATGTTGGCAACAAGAAGAAAGCCAAGGAAAGTGTGGGCCCCTTACTGAATGAGGGAGGCAAGCTAGTGACAGAGGATGTGGAAAAAGCTAATGTACTCAATGCTTTTTTTGCCTCTGTTTTCACTAGCAAGGTCAGCTCCCAGACTGCTGTGCTGGGCATCACAAAATGGGGAAGAGATGGCCAGCCCTCTGTAGAGATAGAGGTGGTTAGGGACTATTTAGAAAAGCTGGACGTGCACAAGTCCATGGGGCCGGACGAATTGCATCCGAGAGTGCTGAGGGAATTGGCGGCTGTGATTGCAGAGCCCTTGGCCATTATCTTTGAAAACTCGTGGCGAACGGGGGAAGTCCCGGATGACTGGAAAAAGGCTAATGTAGTGCCCATCTTTAAAAAAGGGAAGAAGGAGGATCCTGGGAACTACAGGCCGGTCAGCCTCACCTCAGTCCCTGGAAAAATCATGGAGCAGGTCCTCAAAGAATCAATCCTGAAGCACTTAGAGGAGAGGAAAGTGATCAGGAACAGTCAGCATGGATTCACCAAGGGAAGGTCATGCCTGACTAATCTAATCGCCTTTTATGATGAGATTACTGGTTCTGTGGATGAAGGGAAAGCAGTGGATGTATTGTTTCTTGACTTTAGCAAAGCTTTTGACACGGTCTCCCACAGCATTCTTGTCAGCAAGTTAAGGAAGTATGGGCTGGATGAATGCACTATAAGGTGGGTAGAAAGCTGGCTAGATTGTCGGGCTCAACGGGTAGTGATCAATGGCTCCATGTCTAGATGGCAGCCGGTGTCAAGTGGAGTGCCCCAGGGGTCGGTCCTGGGGCCCGTTTTGTTCAATATCTTCATAAATGATCTGGAGGATGGTGTGGATTGCACTCTCAGCAAATTTGCGGATGATACTAAACTGGGAGGAGTGGTAGATACGCTGGAGGGGAGGGATAGGATACAGAAGGACCTAGACAAATTGGAAGATTGGGCCAAAAGAAATCTAATGAGGTTCAATAAGGATAAGTGCAGGGTCCTGCACTTAGGATGGAAGAATCCAATGCACCGCTACAGACTAGGGACCGAATGGCTCGGCAGCAGTTCTGCGGAAAAGGACCTAGGGGTGACAGTGGACGAGAAGCTGGATATGAGTCAGCAGTGTGCCCTTGTTGCCAAGAAGGCCAATGGCATTTTGGGATGTATAAGTAGGGGCATAGCGAGCAGATCGAGGGACGTGATCGTTCCCCTCTATTCGACACTGGTGAGGCCTCATCTGGAGTACTGTGTCCAGTTTTGGGCCCCACACTACAAGAAGGATGTGGATAAATTGGAAAGAGTACAGCGAAGGGCAACAAAAATGATTAGGGGTCTAGAGCACATGACTTATGAGGAGAGGCTGAGGGAGCTGGGATTGTTTAGTCTGCAGAAGAGAAGAATGAGGGGGGATTTGATAGCTGCTTTCAACTACCTGAAAGGGGGTTTCAAAGAGGATGGCTCTAGACTGTTCTCAATGGTAGCAGATGACAGAACGAGGAGTAATGGTCTCAAGTTGCAATGGGGGAGGTTTAGATTGGATATTAGGAAAAACTTTTTCACTAAGAGGGTGGTGAAACACTAGAATGCGTTACCTAGGGAGGTGGTAGAATCTCCTTCCTTAGAGGTTTTTAAGGTCAGGCTTGACAAAGCCCTGGCTAGGATGATTTAACTGGGACTTGGTCCTGCTTTGAGCAGGGGGTTGGACTAGATGACCTTCTGGGGTCCCTTCCAACCCTGATATTCTATGATTCTAAGACAACAAACCCGTGTGCGCAGTGCGTGGTCCCTCCCCGGTGCAAACCCAGCCAACAGAGCAACGCGCTGTGCCTTTAAGGGGCTCCGGGGCTGCACATGCTCAGCTCTCTTGGTGGGGTAGTTGGATCGTCTCGCATGTGAAGCAGCTGCAGCAGCAGCAGCAGCAGCAGGGTGGGTGGGAGTAAGCGTTGCAACCTCAGCCCTTTCTTTAGCATGGAGGGGAGGGATTTCTGTTGACCGGCAGCCACCCGCACAGGTTTCTTTATTTAATGGGGGGCGGCGGGCGGGCGGGCAGGCAGAGGTGTTTGGGACACGGGAGCTGGCCGAGGGCTACTGTGAAATAACCCCCACGCTCCAGCTGTGGGTGTGGGTGTGGGGGCGGGGCTGTTAGCCCGCATCCTTCCCAGGGCAGTTGCGGCGGCACCATCATCAGCGCGGGCTGGAGCCGCGCGCGGCGGGCAGATTCCTGCCGCGAGGAGCTCGCGCTACGGGCCTGGCGGCGCGAGCGGCGGCTCCGGGCAGACCAAGGGAGGAGGAAGGGGGTGGGTAGGCATCGCACCGGCCAGGCGGCGCCGAGCGGCGATTACAATGAGCCCTGGAAAATGGCTGCTGGGAAACTGTCAGCCGGGACAGCGGCCGGTTGCTTTCCCCCCCCCCCCTCCGGTAGAGGGGGAGTGTGGGGGGGGGGCAGATAACCGCTCCCCGCCCCTCCGCTCGCGGCTGGATCCCCCCGCTCCCGGGCCGCCGGGCTGGGGATGCTGCGGAGGGGAGAGGAGGCGGCTGCTGCCTCCCCGCTGCTGCCCTCGGGGGAGGGGGGGGGGTCCCGTTATCAGCGGCGAGGGGGGGGGGAGCTAGTGAGGCGGAACCGCACGGTCACGAGCCAGCCCCCCCCCCCCGTGGAGGAGGGGAGCGGGGCTGCGAGGGCCGGGCTCTACCTCACGGGTGGCGGGGGGTTGGCTCGGCTCGCCCTGACGGGATTAATTCTCTCCAGGACGGCCTCCCAGCGGCTGCGGGTGGGGGCCGCCCGCAGCCTCTCTCCGTGCCGCCGTCCGGCGCGGGTCGGGTGGCCGCTTTCCCGTCCGGCGGCGAAGATGGACCTGGGCAGCGCCTGGCGGAGGGGGGCAGGCTCCCCTGCGCCCCACGGAGTCTGGAGACCCGGTTCCTCGTCCTCCTGCTGCTCCGCCTCGCTGCTGGGTATGAACCGTTGGCTGCTCGTCTACGGCGTCCTGTACCTGGTGCTCTATGCCCAGGTGTCCCAGTCCAAGCCCTGCGAGAGGACCTCCTGCTTCTCCGGGCGGTGCGTCAACTCCACCTGCCTCTGTGACCAGGGCTGGGTAGGAGACCAGTGTCAGCACTGCCAGGGCCGGTTCAGGCAAGTCTCTGCTTAATGTGTGATCGTCCCCCTCCCCCCCCACCTCCCCCCCCCGGCGCAGATGCCTGCTGTGTTTTGCCTGTGCCTGGCATGATTTTGTGGGTGTGTGACTGAAGTAGGTTACAGAAGTTGGAGATGGAATAGGACCGCCACACAAGTCCACCCCCTCTCCCCCGCAAATACAGATCAGATGTTGAACTGAGGAACACAGATGTAAAATTTTTATTAAGGCTAATGTTAAAATAAAACACAGGTTAAGGAAAAAGAAAAGGAGTACTTGTGGCACCTTAGAGACTTGTAAATTTACAAGTCTCTACGGTGCCACAAGTACTCCTTTTCTTTTTGCGAATGCAGACTAACACGGCTGCTACTCTGAAACCTGAGGTTAAGGAAAGAGAGACTGTCTAATACTGCTCTCCCCTTTGGGACCCGTATGAAAATGACCTTGTATCTCCAGGGGCTTCCCTACTGAAAGCAAAAGCCTTAATACATTTGAATGATTTTCCTTCAAGGGACTAAAATCTTTCTCTCATTCTGCTTCTCCTCCCACCAACCTTCTTTCAAATGCTCTAACAAGACGGGCATTAATTAACACACACCTAGCATCATATACACATGCTTTCCGTTCATCATTGAACAATATAATATGGGTTAATTATGATTCTGTGGGAAGAGGAGGTGGTGTTGATGCTTAATTTATGAAATCCCCCTACAAGGACTAAATGAGACAAAGAGAATGAACTATGTTTTCACTCCTGAAAGTGAAGTAATACATGCTGACTGGTCAGTGTGGGGAAGGATACGCTGATATGTTCCGTGATTTATCTATTCTGTAGATACAATGGAAAACTGAGTGTCTAGCGCTGTCACTCTGCTGTTTCCATAAGCTTGCTTAAAAGGAAGTTAGCATAGCTCAGTGGACAAGATACTAGACTGGGAGTGAGGTGACCAATGTTCTGCTTCCAGTTTGCCACTAATCTGTGGCATGACCTTAGACAAATCACTTAACGTCTCTGTTTTCTTTTCAGATCAGATATGGCTAAATTGTACTCACCCTTTCTTATGAAGCACTTTGAGATCTACAGCTGAAAAATGCCATATGATATCTAGTTAACAATAACAGTGTGCTTGATATCTGTAAGAGGCAATATTACAAATTCTTTTCCAGGGGAATTTAAAGAGAAAATACTGTCAACTAAATTATTTAAAACCTATTAAATTTGGGAAAAGTTTTTCTCTTTTGGCAAATGAAAGCTAAACAAGATGGCTTCCGTATTATCTTTAATAATTATAAATGTTAAAAAAATGTTTGATTCTGGGTGCAGGTGAGCAAAAGGAGCATACTTTTCAGGGAAACAAGTCACTTTTTAGCCAACATGTCTTGCAACCATTCCTTAAGTGAACTAAAGTAATGTACCTGTTCTGGGAAGAGCAAAATTTGCTTGAGAACATGATGATCTTGTGTGTGTTCCATTAGTGATTTGTTGACCGACTTGGAAAAGGGAGGACAAAACTGAAAGGTGGAGATATTAAGCCGTTTCATCTGCATGCTAACTACAATTAAAATTGATATGTTAAGCATGTGTGACGGATTTGGGGTTTTGTAACTGGCCAGTAACCCTGGAACCATGGGCTAATTGTCAGGATGATTGTGAATGACAGGAGGGGAAGCCTCTGTGGATCTTCTTTAGGTAAGATGATCAGCAGTAGACACGCTTTTAGAGCCAGGAATGCCTTGCTTCAAAGGGATTAGCTATATCCTGAGCTTGATGCCAGTCACAGCATATCCTAATAGTACAAGGGCTAGGTCAAACTTTAATCTTTTGATTAAATTCCAAAGCTTGTAATTAATGAATATATTCTCTGATGGGTTACTAAAGCTGATGACACTAGAATGCCTTTAGGCATTAGCCCTTAGAGGGATTTTCTTGATTATTTAGTATTAAAGCATTTGTTGTTTGTTTATATCAGTTGCAGTTGTCAGGTGAACTTAATGGGAGGAAGCATGATGGTTACATTTTGCCTCATAGCACTCTGCTCAATTCCAGTAGAATGCTAAGAATCCATCCCCACCTAGAGGAAGGTCTAGTTGCATATTAAAAGGTCAACATTTCCTTAGCTAAATGCACAATGTTTAGGACTTGGGTCCTTAGGGATTTTCAGAAATCAGAATGCATTTGTCATTAGCCACTCTATTCTAGGGTGCATATAATTAAAAGTTTCAGAGTAGCAGCTGTGTTAGTCTGCATTCACAAAAAGAAAGAGTACTCGTGGCACCTTGGAGACTAACAAATTTATTTGAGCATAAGCTTTTGTGAGCTACAGCTCACTTCATTGGATGCATTCATTGGAAAATAGAGTGGGGAGATTTATATACATAGAGAAGATTGAAACAATGGGTGTTACCATACACACTGCAAGGAGAGTGATCAGGTAAGGTGAGCTATTACCAGCAGGAGGGCGGGGGGGGGGGGGAATTACACCAAGTAAAACTATTTCCCCATGTTTATTCCCCCCCGCTCTCCTGCTGGTAATAGCTCACCTTACCTGATCACTCTCCTTGCAGTGTGTATGGTAACACCCATTGTTTCATCTTCTCTATGTATATAAATCTCCCCACTCTCTCTTCCACTGAATTCACCCGATGAAGTGAGCTGTAGCTCATGAAAGCTTATGCTCAAATAAATTTTAGTCTCTAAGGTGCTACAAGTACTCCTTTTCTTTTTGCATAATTAAGTGTCACTGATGCCAACATTATGATTTTGTTACAGAACGAGCTTTTTGCTTATTTGGGAGAACTGCTTTTAAAGATGTACTGTTCTGGAAAAGTTATCGAGATTGGGCACCATAAAGCTTTACTTTGAGAAGAAAAATGTACTCTGTTAAAACCTATGTGATAGTAATATAGCACTATAAAGACTTACCCAATTTGGCTGTTACTCTAAGTGGGGGCTGTATAAAGTCTGCCATTATTTGGTAGCACAAATGACTTATGAGCCATGAAACTTAGCATGGTGCTTAACACTGTGGTGATTAGTGTATTTTAAATGTCTTGAATAGATAGCAGCTGGAATATTGGTGCAGAAGTGGGAAAGCGATATCATAAACTTTGCTTTGCAGCCATGTGATTTGAGGGCCTTTCTGACTTGTGCAGAATATGGGGACGCTTTCTTGTTATGCTGGAACTAGCCTATTCCATTCTCATTTGTCTATGAAGTAGAACCATCTGCTGTAGACATGTGCAGCCCATGGCTAGGTTTTTCACCATGACACTTGTAGGTGACGACTCTCTGTGACCCCACTGACACTTGTTGCTCCAATCAATAAAAATTATTGTGAAGAATGTTTCAACAAGAGAAGAGATGTTATTGATAAGCATGTTGGACTATTGTACATGCAATTAAAAGTAATGTACACAATGTAAATATGAAATATATAAAACATTAATTGAATATAGAATTCTGTTGTGACTTTGAACATACCTATATTGTTTTAATGTGGAGTTCTGTGGCTTCAGCGGTTTGAAGTGTATGTGAGTGGATACAAGGTTAAAAATACACTATTAACTGATTTCAACTTGACTGGTAGAGGTGAAAAATGTGTTGGGATTCTTTGGGATTTTAAGGTGAGGCTTAATACACAAAGAACTGGGATCTTCCTTTAAAATAAAGCCTTCCTTCCTGGAAAAGGATCTATAATTAGTTGAGCTCTGGGAATGAGTGACTTGAATTAGCAAACATTGAAAACATTAACATAAGGGAAAGACTCTAGGGAGTCTTGGGGCCCATTAATTATCATGGGAGTTTTTTTTTTTTTCTAAATTGAGGAATAGCAACCTAGCAGAGAGACATCAAAGATGCTTGATCAATCTTAGTAAGCAGGTGTTAAAATTAATTGACTGATTGCATGGTAACCTAGTTTTTTTTTCCCTTATAGGGAATCTGTTACTGGAGTAAGAATCCTCTCTAAATGTTGCTTTGGGATGGATGAAAGATAGATAGGGAAAAAGTGAATAGGTGAAAATAGTAGCTAAAGCTTTGTTAAAGTATATTATTGGCTTCCTCTCCATAGATCAACACTGTACTTTTCTCCTGAAGAAAGAAAATTCTGCCCAGAACACAAAACTGACCTACAGCAAAAACTGGAATGAGCGGGCGAAGTTTGGATTTTAAAATCAGATAGACCTAGCCCATAGAAGTATATGGAAAGACATTCCACGGAGCATGAGGGAGATACCTCCATGTCTATAAAATACCTAACAGACTTTTGGCTGTTAAATCAGTAGCAGAGCCATTGTCTGTCTGTCTGTCTTAGTCCATGTGCTAGTTCAGACCAAACTTGCCACCTTTCAGGGGGTTTTGTTTTACTGATGTTGAAATTAACACTGTTATAAAATTTAACTCAGACAGTTTGTCGGCTTTGCTGTCCCATAAGCTTTTATCTGTGGACTCCTGTACTCACACTCTGGATATCCTTGGTAGAAAGCTGTGTCCATGAGGAGTAATGTACCACCTGCTCTAGTGAGTCAGCAGAACCCACTTAACTCTTTCTTAGGAGGATCAACACTTGCTAACAAAGAGGGGTGTAAGAGGTGCTAGTCTCCCAGATCTCATCTTGTAGCAGACTATTTAAGTGTAATTTTCAGGGATTTGGAACTGTGCTCCGGCTCCTCTCCAGCTCCAGGCAAAAACCTGCCGCTCTGCTGGCTCCGCTCCAAAGCTCTGGTAATTTTAACACTTCAGTTGAATAGATAGTCAAGATCTGTGCTAAAATTCTGGGAGACTGATTTTTCTTTTCTTACATTTTTCTTCAATCTTTGTGTGACTTTCAAGAGCCTGTCCCAACATATCAAGTGCTACTACCTTTTAGGATTTATTCCTTGTTGTACTGAGTGTATGGTAGCGTTCATTACAGTCAAAGGTAACAAAGTAGTTCCCATTATAACACCAGATTCATATACTTGTAATTTTCCAGTTTGTTCACCTTTGAGGCTGACATTTTTCAGACCTGTTCTCTGCTGACAGTGAATTTTTAATTTGTTTGTTTTTAGAAGTTAAATTGAAGTTAAATACAGATATATGAAAAAAGAGCGAAGAGTACTATTTCCCACTGTTAGCAAAATACAACATTAATTGTCCACATCAAAAAACAGTAAGTGGAATATCCAGTCACATAAAAACCCACATGATATAACAGGTAAATAGGAAGGAAATAAAGTCTGTTGTTTGTAGGGGGACAGGCAACAAGCCAGGGAGATGCAAGTTATTACAGAGAACTTGTAACAGCACAATTCCTAGGGTAAGCACATATTTAAATATAGAGAATGAAAGCACATTGGTCAATTTCATCTTCTACTCATGGTTTCATTTTGGAGTCTTTGTTCAGTTTTCTTTTATCAGTAGTAACACAAACTTCTGAAGAATAACCTAAGTCTTGTTACTATACATTACCCAGAATTTCTCTTAAGGCATCATAGAAGCAGATACCCCTTGATTAATAAAATATTTGCATCTATATTAGGGCTGTTGATTAATCGCAGTTAACTCGTGCGATTAACTCAAAAATTAATTGCAATTTAAAAAAAATCAGGATTAATTGCAGTTTTAATCGCACTGGTAAACAATAGAATACCAATTGAAATTTATTAAATATTGTGGATGTTTTTTCTACATTTTCAAATATTTGATTTAAATTTACAACACAATACAAAGTGCAGAGTGCTCACTTGATATTTATTACAAATATTTGCACTGTAAAAATGGTGGTATTTTTAATTCACCTCATAAGTACTGTAATGCTCTCTCTATTGTGAAAGTGCAACTTACAAAGAGTAGAGCCTATAAGTCCACTCAGTCCTACTCTTGGTCAGTCAGTCTCTTAAACAAGTTTGTTTACATTTATGGGCGATAAGGCCGCCCACTTCTTATTTACAGTGTCACCTGAAAATGAGAAAAGGTGTTCACATGGCACTGTTGTAGACAGCATTGCTAAGTATTTACTGGTCGGGTATGCTAAACACTTGTATGCCCCTTCATGCTTTGGCCACCATTCTAGAGGACATGCTTCCATGCCGATGATGCTCATTAAATTAAATTAATGCATTTTTTTTATGACTGAACTCCTTGGGGGAGAATTGTATGTCCCCTGCTCTGTTTTACCTGCATTCTGTCATATATTTTGTGTTATGGCAATCTCGGATGACAACGCAGCACATGCTCAATTTAAGAACAGTTTCACGGCAGATCTGACAAAACGCAAAAAAGGTACAAGTGTGAGGTTTTCAAAAGATACCTACAGCACTCGACCCAAGGCTTAAGAATCTGAAATGCTTTCCAAAATCTGAGAGGGATGAGGTGTGGAACATCTTTTCAGAAGTCTTAAAAGAGCATCAGTCCAATGCAGAAACTACAGAACCTGAACCACCAAAAAAGAAAATCAACCTTTTGTTGGTAGCATCTGATTCATGATGATGAAAATAAACGTGCATCAATCGGCACTGCTTTGGATTGTAATCGAGCAGAACCCGTCATCAGCGTGGAAGCATGTCCTCTGGAATGGTGGGTGAAGCATGAAGGGACATATGAATCTTTATTGCATCTGGCATGTAAATATCTTGTGACACTGGCTACAACAGTGCCATGCGAATGCCTGTTCTCATTTTCAGGTGACATTGTAAACAAGAAGCAGACAGCATTATCTCCTGCAAATATAAACAAACTTGTTTTGAGCAATTGGCTGAACAAGAAGTAGGACCGAGTGGACTTGTAGGCTCTAAATTTTACATTGCTTTATTTTTGATTGTAGTTTTTTTTGCACATAATTGTACATTTGAAAGTTCTGTTTTAATGAGAGATTGCACTAACATACTTGTATTAGGTGATTTGAAAAATACTGTTTTTTTACAGTGCAAATATTTGTAATAAAAATTAAAGTGAGCGCTGTACACTTTGTATTCTGTTGTAATTGAAATCAATATATTGAAAATGTAGAAAACATACCAAAAATATTTAAATAGTATTCTGTAATTATTTAAGAGTGATTAATCGTGCAGTTAATCATGATTAATTTTTTAATTGCTTGACAGCCCTACGTGGTACAAATTGGAGCAACAAGACTCCTCAACAAACACTTAGTAAACTATATTTTCCAGTTTCATTGAATTCATGTGTATTAATATTTTTACTGGGTTGCAGTGGACTCCTTCCATGTCCTGAGAATTAGTGAGGGTTGTCCAGGCTGAATCCCCATTCTGTCACTTCGAGTACAGAAGTGGGGGCCTGCAAGGATTTTAAAAATTAATACTTGCCACTCTAGGCTTGTATTAAACTTCCAAGGTTACAGCTTTTCTCTGACCTTGGCTTGGTAAATGCTGCTATCACCCAAACATCAAAAACCCTTTTAGACTCAGGAAGGAGCACTTGAGGCTACCCCACAGGGAGGAATTCCCAAGTCCTTTCACCCCCACTCCAAGGAAGAGCTGAGAAAGAAAACTAGTGTTGCTACCACCTAATCAAACAACATGCACAAACCTCTTAGGACACCAAAAATCCAATCCTGTTCTTAAAGGTAAATTTTATTAAAAACAAAAAGGAAGAAAATACCTCTGGAACTTAGGTTTTTGCTAGATTTTAAACAAGCAATTCCAAAAACTAAGCATCCAAAATAGCTTTTTTTGGAGGTTAGCTTAAAGGTTACAAGCAAACAGAAGCATGGGGTTATTAGCACAGAGGAGTTCACAAGCCTTAAAAAATAAACAGAAATAAACCTAATCACATCTTCTAAGCCATTCCCTAATTTTACTTACATATCTGAGGCTTCAGATAAATAAGTTTGAGGTATGGATTGTGGGATGGGGCAAGGCCAGATGGTTGTAGAAAAGTAGTGGGAGATGGATATATTGGCTCCAGGCTAAACAAATCCCTGGAACCAGGATAAGTGAAATGGCAGCTGCTCCAGGTCAATTAAGACACCTGGGGCCAATTAAGAACTTTCTAGAAGGCAGGGAGAATGCTATGTTGATTGAGACACCTGAAGCCAGTCAGGGGCTGGCTGAAACTAGTTAAAAGCCTCCCAGTCAGTCAGGTGGGTGTGCATGTCAGGAGCTGTGGGAAGAAGTTGTGTTGTTGGAGAAGCTGAGTAGTACACACCATATCAGGCACAAGGAAGGAGGCCCTGAGGTAAGGGTGAAGTGGAGCTTGAGGAAGCGAGGGCTGCTGTGGGGGGAAATAGCCCAGGGAATTGTATATGTCCTGTTTCTAAAAGGTCAGCTACCATAGCTGATGCTATTAGGATCCTTGGGCTGGAGCCCGGAGTAGAGGGTGGCCTAGACTCCCCCCCCGCCACCTTTGCCCCCTGTTTAATCACTGAGACTGGGAGACAACAGAGACTATGCAAGGAAGGATAACTTCTCCTCACCTCCCTTGCTGGCTTATGATGAAAATGGCTCAGTAGATTGTGACCCTTGTCTCTAGAGAGGGAAGGGTTATGTGGAGGGTCACAGTGAGCCTCTGAGGCTAGCGAAATCTGCCAGGAAACGCGGGACCCACGGAGGCAAGAACAGAGCTTTGTCACAACTGGTGGCAGGAGTGGGTCTTTGTTCACAGCGTGGCGGAAGAAAGAGTTTTAAAAAAAAAAGTGCACTGGGGGGTTTGGGTTTTTGTTTTTGTTTGCTTTATACCACAATGGAGGAGGTGGTAAGAGCTCTGGTACAAGTCGTGGCAGCCCAGCAGGAGGCCACCCGGCTTCAGGCAATGGCACAACAAGAGTCTATGTGGCTACAGCAGGAAACCAATCAATTATTGATGAGCCAGGCAATCCAAGATCGTGCCCTCTTGAGAGAGGTGGTGGATCAGCTGAAGATCCTCACCACCCAGGCCCGGGGGTCCGACGGGACGCGAACCCAGAGGGCCACTGGTTGTCTGGCAAAGATGACGTCAGGAGATGACGTAGAGGCATATCTCCTCTCATTCGAAAGGACTGCTCACTGTGAGGCGTGGCCCCAGGAGCAGTGGGCCAGCATTCTGCGCCTCTCCACACAAAAAAGGGGCGAGAAGGCCTACTTTGACTTGCCTGCCACGGATGCCACTGACTATACCCATCTGAAGGCAGAGATCCTAGCACGATCAGGGGTAAGGGCAGTGGTAAGGGCCCAGAAGTTCTATGAGTGGAAATACCATGAGAACAAACCCCTGAGGTCCCAGCTATTGGACCTCTACACCTTGCACGGAAGTGGTTACAGCCCGTGGTGTGCAGGCCAGCGGAAATTTTGGAGACCCGGAGGTCATAGATCATTACATGCGGGGACTGCTGCCAGATCTCCGCAAATGGGTAGGCCAGAACGATCCGTCCATGTACGACGAGATGATCACGCTGGTAGAAAGATGGATGACAGCCAGGGAACTGACCCGACTACTCAAGGAAGGCCCCTTTCAAAGCAAGCACCCGACCCCAACCCTGGAAAGTTGGGCAGCCAAACCCCCGAGGAGTCCTAGGTGGAAGGGGGGGGGACCAAAAACCAGTGGGGACCCCAGAAGGAAGGGATTGGCCTGAATGGGGGAACCCTGGGACTAAACCCCCTAACCTCAGGGATTGGGGAGTGATTAAAAGCACTTATAGATGTTATGCATGTGGGGAGTGGGGACACATAGCAGCACAGTGTCCCAGCACTGAGGAGCCTATGCAATGTAACTTGGGGGATTGGGAGGTCCCATGCTCCCTTATCCACCTCACAGGGGTCGCATTAGCCCCACATAATTACACTAGGCCAGTGAGGATAAATGGAGCAGAGCCTACAGCGCTTGTGGACTCTGGGAGTGCTATCACCCTCATATCGGGGAAGCTGGTAAAAAAAATAGTCAGCTGCTACAAGCCAAATGTGTAGCAGTGATGTGCGTGCATGGGGCCGTGAGCCATTACCCCACCATCCCAGTGGAGATAGAGGTTCAGGGAAGCCCCATTGAGATGACATTGGGCGTAGTTCCTAAACTCCCATATCCTGTAGTCATTGGGAGGGACTACCCAGGGTTTGATGATTTACTCCCCCCAGAGAAGCTAGAGGGAGGTGGGGACCCTGAGGACAGCCCTCGTCACCGGGGGAATGTCAACCCCCGATGTTTGCTGAGATTTCTCAGGATCTGTTCTCAACCCCCCGAAAAGCCCAGAAGACAAAAAAGGAGAGGAAGGCCGCGAAGGCCTTGGGAACCTGGATCCTGACCTAGGGCTAGAAGACCTCCCTAGTAGGCAGATGGACACGAGCAGCCAACAGAGAAACTTCCACCACAGAAGATGAGCCAGAAGCTGCCCCCAGCCATGAGCTGTTGGAAGAAGCAGAAGCCGGCCCCTGGGAGCTTGGGCAGGTTAGTCCCGGGAGAGAGACTTTTGGGCGGGACCAGGCGGAGGACCCCAGATATGATGATGCCAGGAAAGAGGTGGCCGAGATCGATGGGATACCTGTGGATGGCAAGATTTGGGGTCCCGGACCTTACTTTATAGTGAAGAAAGATCTCCTGTACCGCGTGGTGCAAATGCAGGAGTAAGAGATACAACAACTTCTGGTGCCACGAAAACATCAAAAAGCCATATTGAGTCTCACCCACAGTCACCTGTTTGGAGGACACCTAGGGGTAGAGAAAACCCGGGCACGGATCCTGCGGAGGTTCTTCTGGCCAGGAATACATGAAGATGTCCGGCAATACTGTACCTCTTGTCTGGAGTGTCACTTACATAGCCCTCGCCCGCACTTGCGGGCTCCTTTGATACCTCTTCCAATAATAGAGGTTCCTTTTGAACGGATAGCCATGGATCTGGTAGGGCCCCTAGAGAGGACAGCTCGGGGCCACCAACATGTGCTTGTTGTACTGGACTATGCAACCCGGTACCTGGAAGTTGTTCCCCTGCACAACACAGCTTCCAAGACAATAGCTAAGGAGCTAGTACAGATCTTTGCCCGGGTTGGGCTACCCAAGGAGATACTGACTGATCAAGGGACACCTTTCATGTCCAAGCTGATGAAAGATCTCTGTTCATTGCTCCATGTACAAGCCCTACGGACCTCTGTATACCACCTGCAAACAGATGGCCTTGTGGAAAGATTCAATAGGACCCTCAAAGCCATGATCAGGAACGTGGTGAGCCGGGATGGGAAAGATTGGGATACCCTATTGCCTTACCTCATGTTTGCCATTTGGGAGGTTCCGCAAGCCTCCACGGGTTTCTCTCCATTCGAACTACTATATGGGCGCCACCCTCGGAGCATATTGGATATAGCCAGAGAAGCCAGAGAAAAGGAGCCAAATCCTGGAAGGAACATAGTTGGGCATGTACTGCGATGAGAGATCGGATAGCCCGAGTTACCCCCATTGTATAATGGGTTTGTTGGGTCTCCCCATGCTCTCTCCAAGTGTTCAGCGCACAGGAGACCCAACAAACCCATTATAACCACCAAGCGAAGCTTCGACGGTTCCAACCAGGGGATGAGGTGATGGTACTGGTGCCCACAGCAGAAAGTAAACTGTTGGCCCAGTGGCAGGGACCCTACGAAATAATCGAAGCCGTGGGAGAGGTGAACTATAAGGTGTGGCAGCCAGGCCGCCGGAAATCGGAGCAAATTTACCACATCAATCTTCTAAAACCTTGGCACGATCGACAGGCGTGCTTAGTCATGCAAGAGACGCTTCCCCAGGAGGATAACTTACACGAGCAAGTGAGGATATCATCTGACTTGATGCCGATCCAAAAGATCGAGGCAGCCGATATGATTAATCGCAACAGAGATGTGTTCTCCACAAAACCAGGGCGGACGACTGAGACATCACCATATCCACACGATCCCCGGAGCCAAGGTAACATTGAGACCTTACCGAATCCCAGCAGCCAAAAGAGAGGAAATCCAAGGTCGAAGTGAAGAAAATGTTAGAATTAGGGGTTATTGAAGAATCTTACAGTCGGTGGTCCAGTCCAGTTGTTCTAGTGCCTAAACCTGACGGTACCATGAGATTCTGTAATGACTGTCGCCGACTGAATGAAATATCCCAGTTTGATGCATACCCCATACCACGCATCGACGAACTGGTTGACCGACTGGTTAGTGCCTGATTCTTGACTACACTGGATCTGACAAAAGGGTACTGGCAGATTCCTCTGACCAAAGAACCTAAAGAAAAGACAGCATTCTCTTACCCCGGATGGGCTATTCCAGTACACCGTCCTCCCTTTTGGGCTATATGAGGCCCCATCCACATTCCAGCGCCCATACTAGTTATGCAGCTGCATACCTAGATGATGTCGTCATCCATACGCCAGACTGGGGAACCCACTTGGAGAAAGTTGAGGCAGTACTGCTCACCTTAAGGCGGGCTGGCCTCACTGCTAATCCCGCTAAATGCGCCATAGGGCTAGCAGAGGCTAGGTAACTGGGATATATTGTGGGAAGGGGCATAGTGAAGCCCCAAACGAATAAGCTAGAGGCAATTCAAAACTGGCCCCAGCCGACCCGAAAGAAGCAGGTCTGTGCGTTTCTAGGCGTGGTAGGCTGCTACCAATGGTTTATTCCCCACTTCGCCACTAGGGCGAGTCCCCTAGCAGACCTGATGAAGTCCCGAGGTCCAGACATGGTAAAGTGGACCGACGCAGCAGAGGGAGCATTTACAGACCTTCGGACGGCCCTCTGTAATGATCCCGTACTCATAGCCCCAGACTTTAACAGGGAATTTATTTTACAAACAGACGCTTCCGAGGTGGGGTTGGGAGAAGTTCTGTCACAAATGGTGAGAGAAAAGGAACACCCGATCCACTACCTAAGCAGAAAGCTTCTCCCAAGAGAACAGAAATACGCAGTAGTCGAGAGAGAATGCCTTGCTGTCAAATGGACACACTATGGCGACACTGTGTTATTACCTCTTAGGCCGGTGATTTACTCTTTTGTGACGGACCATGCACCTCTCCAGTGGATGCAGTGGAATAAGGAAAAGAATGCAAGGGTCATCAGGTGGTTCTTATGCCTCCAACCATTCCAGTTCCGCATACGGCACAGGGCTGGATGCCACCATGGCAACGCTGATGGTCTGTCACGACCGTCGCAAGTTGCCCAACTCTATGGTGTTGACCAGAGGGGGGGATACGTGACGGGGCAAGGCCAGATGGCTATGGAAGAGTAGTGGGAGATAGATATATTAGCTCCAGGCTAAACAAATCCCTGGTACCATGATAAGTGAAATGGCAGCTGCTCCAGGTCAATTAAGACACCTGGGGCCAATTAAGAACTTTCTAGAAGGCAGGGAGAAGGCTAGGTTGATTGGAACACCTGAAGCCAATCAGGGGCTGGCTGAAACTAGTTAAAAGCCTCCCAGTCAGTCAGGTGGGTGTGCATGTCAGGAGCTGTGGGAAGAAGTTGTGTTGTTGGAGAGGCTGAGTAGTACACACCATATCAGGCACAAGGAAGGAGGCCCTGAGGTAAGGGTGAAGTGGAGCTTGAGGAAGCGAGGGCTGCTGTGGGGGAAGTAGCCCAGGGAATTGTACATGTCATGTTTCTAAAAGGTCAGCTACCATAGCCGATACTATTAGGATCCCTGGGCTGGAGCCCGGAGTAGAGTTGGCCTGGGCTTTCCCCCCCCCACACCTTTGCCCCCTGTTTAATCACTGAGACTGGGAGACAACAGAGACTATGCAAGGAAGGATAACTTCTCCTCACCTCCCTTGCTGGCTTATGATGAAAATGGCTCAGTAGACTGTGACCCTTTTCTCTAGAGAAAGAAGGGTTACGTGGAGGGTCACAGTGAGCCTTTGAGGCTAGCGAAATCTGCCAGGAAATGCGGGACCCACGGAGTCAAGGACAGAGCTTTGTCACAATTGATAATCTATAATCATACCTGTCTTAATGCTGCTTACGCAGTTGCTGCTCCGTGTCCCTGCAGCCCAGAGAGAACAACGGAGAAAGGGAAAGGTTTTTTTTCCCCAATTTTAAAAAGTTTTACCTTCCCATTGGCTCGTTTGGTTTGGTGCCCACTTTTCTTTTCCTGGGGGACTTTTAACCCTTTACAGGTAAAGCAAGCGGAGAACAGCTACCAAGAGGGATTTTACAGCTAATTGGCTGGCTGGTTGTCCATCAAAGGGAACTACCCCCCCCCACTTCATTGATCATAAGGGTGAATATTAGATTCAAATTTTCAGAAGTCCATATGTGGAGATGAAAAAGTTTTTGCGAGTAAGTGGGGTGTGGAGGAGAAGGCAGCAAAACTTCTGCTTCCTCCTTCCCATCCCCCAGAAGTCTAGTAGCATCTGTCTTGTTATATGGGCTGATTGCTGATGCCCAGATCCAGCAGAGCAGAAATATTATCTTCTCTAAAGTCTACCTATTGTGCAGTTGGGATTCTGAGGTTTCATGCAAGTTTTTTAAATATGCTAATTAGTTTGCAAGTTATTTTGTGTGCTGGACAGCCCCCATATATTAGGTTATATTAATTTCTTGAATCTCTGTTACCATCTTGTCTTTTCCATCAATTTTAGACAAGTCTTACTTTCTGGTTTAATGCCTACTGTGGGAAGCGTAAATAAGAGGTTCCACTTTATTATCAGGTATTAGGAATTTGCTGCCTTGTTGCTTGAATGTAACCAGTTTTTTGGATTAAAGCTTTCAACAGCTGTCTAACAGAGAGCCCTCTTGTAGTTCCTGAAGTCTGGAGATTGTCACCTGCTCTTACGGGTTCTTTTCAATGGTGTAATGAAGTAGGAACTAGAATCTTCACTTTTAGCACTTTTAGTTTCATTTCTCATTCTCTGACCACACAAATTCCAAGCATATTATAACAAGAGTGACTCTCAGGAGTACTGATAGAAAATTACGAAACTTTATTTCCTAGCTCTGGTTACCAGTTCTAGTCATGGTTGCAAAAACGCTGTGCTGTGATAGTGGACAGTATCCACTGACTCCAGAAGTTACAGTTACAATTACAATTATTATATTTGGTATTAATTGAGTTCTGGTGCTTTATAAATAAGTGTTTTGGCAAGTTGTAAACATATGCACACATCTGGCTATGTGTGTCAGGTTCTTGTGGCAGTTGCATTCTGTTCCTGTGAATTTGTGTGTGTGAGGAAAGTTTAAACAAAATTCTTTCAGCTGTTTCTTAGTGAGAGAAGAAGAAAAATACTCTTCATCTAGTAAAAGCAGCTTTCCCAATTTTTTTAAGGTTTGATGTATTGTTGAAAATCATAGCAGCGTAGCTACTTTGGTCAGGCGTGTGATGGCGTAACCCCAGTGTGTGGAAGAGTACTTCGGTCAGTATAGCTACTGTCATTCAGAAAGGTGGTCTTCCTTCAATAGCAAACCCTGCTTCTGTCAGTATATGCTGCATCTATAGTAAGGGGCTGTGCCGGCATAGCCAAGTCGGTATATCTCCATAGTGTTTGACATACCCTAAAATACAACTACAGCAAAAACTGCTGAAGGCTTAAGGCTGGGAGCTTTCATGGTCAGAGACTTCCTGATAATGAGTCCTGGTAATGAGTCTGGAACCATGGGGAGTGATGTCCATGGGGACTGCTCTGTCAAGTTTGGAGTGCATAGGCAATGACCTTTTTCTGTAGGGGTGAGGGGAGTAACTGCTGCCTCCTTCTCTGATAGTACAATGTAAGGGAGTTTCCATAAGATGATCTTCAATGAGTTTTCCTCTCCCTAGGTCCCTTTTTAGGTGTTTGTATGATTCAAGCTTATTATTTTTTTGGCATAAAGTTGTCTTTTAATGATGTGAAGATAATGCAAACACAAATATGAACAAATTTAATCCCAGATGGTAGCAGCAGCAGTGCTGGGGACTCTCCCATTTCCCACTACATTTACAATCCTATCCCGATTGGGATAATAAAATGTTAACCTTGCAAAGTAAAGGGAATATTTTTCTTTATTTTCTGCAACTTTTAAATGGGAAGACTAACTTCTGTGTAGTCAAACTTGTGATTATTATTATTATTACTATTATTTTTTTAAGATCCCAGCAGTAACGTTAAGTAGGCTGGTTTCAGAGTAGCAGCCGTGTTAGTCTGTATTCGCAAAAAGAAAAGGAGTACTTGTGGCACCTTAGAGACTATGCTCTAATAAATTTGTTAGTCTCTAAGGTGCCACAAGTACTCCTTTTCTTGTTAAGTAGGCTGTGTTGTACGTGTAATACTGTATTTACTATTTCGGTTTACATGGTTCAATGTGTAGATGAATACATTGCTGTTCATTGTAAAGTTCGTAGTGTGGCTGAAGTAATATTGTAGTTTTATTCCAACTTCACATTTCCTACTTTACGTTTCCCAGTTAAAAGTAAATGTACCATTATTTTATTTAAAAAAATCAAATTCTTTGGACCAGTGGTCTAGAATTACAACATATGATGGCTGCTATTCTGAAACATATGATCTTATACATTGCACCTTTACTGGATGGCTGGTTTGTTTTTGTTCTGATTCTGAAACTCCATTGGTAACTAAATATATTCAGGGAGAAATCAGAGTTTCTGGGATGTTGCTGCTTCTCTGTGACAATATAATTAGCTATATTGTTGTTTGGTATAAGGTTGTAAAACCCTCGACTAGAGATGGGCTATGAAGTATTTTATAAATAGTTAAGCAGTATTGAAATATTAATTGTATTGTATTGGTGTCATTGCATTAAAATTCTTTTTTTAAAAAAAGAACATGTAACAAAATAGTATTTCCCTTATAGTGCTTATGTTTCGTGTTTCAAAAGGTATGCAACCAACTCTCTCTCTGTTTTTTTTTTTTTTTTTTTTTTTTTTTAACATGCTATTATGTTTGCAACTGTTATTGGAAAACCAGACTTGGAAACTGTTTCCAAACAGTTCCTTACACCAGACTTCTTTGTTCCGTCAGATTTGGTGCTCAGATATTATGGTAATAGGAACCCTATAAGAATCTAGAAAGCTCTCCAGTAGCTACAAAGCTGCCAGCTAACCTGGCTTCAACAGTGAAAAATCCCAATGATTTCAGTTGGACTAGTTATGGGAGTTAAGCATTCCATCCATTAGCATGTAGGGCCCTAAGTTTTCTACTGGCTTTTTAAAAATATGGGACTTTGACCTTCCAAAGACCATGATTTCTTTCAACAGCCCTCAAAAAGTTTTACAAAATTGTATGTTGTTGCTTAGCAGTCTCAGTTGTAAAACAAGGTGTAGAAAACAAATGGTTGGCTTTCCTCTTTGTCATCCCCCCACCCCGTGCCAACTCTAACTTTTCATATGCTACCAAAACAAATTTGGTTGCTCTGGTCACTCTAGATGAGTACTTTTTTTTTTTTTATAGCTTGACAGGATTGACAGTACTTTTGAAGAATTAAGTTGTCCAATCATTTATCCCAGTATTCAGTATTTGGCTTTAATTTGGTGAATGCTCATATTGTATTTGTCTTTGGAAAAATTTAATTACATGTAATTTAAGAAAGCATGTTGCATATTGTAACTTTTTAAACAGGTAATCAAAATATTATGAAGGTCACAAAGGATGCCTTTTAAGTCTGTCACTTTCAAATAGCTACTCTCATTTTAGCCTAATGTTGTGTTGACCATGTCTGTGTTGACCTACTTTTTTTTTTTTTTTTAGTTTCACTGTAGATATTAGTGATGTATATGTTTATGCAGGATGTTGATTCTTTATGAGGCTTTGAATAAGTAATGGACTGGAAAATATACCTTGTTATCAGCACTATGTGGAATTTCATCTTTCTAAATCTTATGCACTGGCTATAGGGAAACATCATACCACACGATCCATTGTCTACAGCCAAGCTCTATGATATAACCGCATTTGCTCCAACCCCTCAGACAGAGACAAACACCTACAAGATCTCTATCAAGATTTCTTACAACTACAATACCCACCTGCTGAAGTGAAGAAACAGATTGACAGAGCCAGAAGAGTACCCAGAAGTCACCTACTCCAGGACAGGCCCAACAAAGAAAATAACAGAACGCCACTAGCCATCACCTTCAGCCCCCAACTAAAACCTCTCCAACGCATCATCAAGGATCTACAACCTATCCTGAAGGACGACCCATCACTCTCACAGATCTTGGGAGACAGGCCAGTCCTTGCTTACAGACAGCCCCCCATTCTGAAGCAAATACTCACCAGCAACCACACACCACACAACAGAACCACCAACCCAGGAACCTATCCTTGCAACAAAGCCCGTTGCCAAGTCTGTCCACATATCTATTCGGGGACACCATCATAGCGCCTAATCACATCAGCCACAGTATCAGAGGCTCATTCACCTGTGCATCTACCAATGTGATATATGCCATCATGTGCCAGCAATGCCCCTCTGCCATGTACATTGGTCAAACTGGACAGTCTCTACGTAAAAGAATGAATGGACACAAATCAGACATCAAGAATTATAACATTCAAAAACCAGTTGGAGAACACTTCAGTCTCTCCAGTCACTCGATTACAGATCTAAGAGTGGCTATCCTTCAACAAAAAAGCTTCAAAAACAGACTCCAACGAGAGACTGCTGAATTGGAATTAATTTGCAAACTGGATACAATTAACTTAGGCTTGAATAGAGACTGGGAATGGATGAGTCATTACACAAAGTAAAACTATTTCCCCATGGTATTTCTCCCCCCCACTGTTCCTCAGATATTCTTATTAACTGCTGGAAATAGCCTACCTTGCTTGTCACCATGAAAGGTTTTCCTCCTTTTCCCCCGCCCTGCTGCTGGTGATGACTTATCTTAAGTGATCACTCTCCTTACAGTGTGTATGATAAACCCATTGTTTCATGTTCTCTGTGTGTGTATATCAATCTCCCCTCTGTATTTTCCACCAAATGCATCCGATGAAGTGAGCTGTAGCTCACGAAAGCTTATGCTCTAATAAATTTGTTAGTCTGTAAGGTGCCACAAGTACTCCTTTTCTTTTTGTGAATACAGACTAACACGGCTGCTACTCTGAAATTTGTAACTATAACTCAAATAGCTGGTTGCACATTTGGGAGTCAGTAGTGGTTCCCACTGAACAGTAAAGTATTGGTGAGCTTTAGCTTTCACTACCTGCATAATGCAAAAAAAAGATCTTGGCATGATTGTATTTTTAGAAGCAATTACCATAGTTGATGTCCTTATTTAAAATAATAAGGGTAGATAATGCAATTTGATATATACCACTGTAAGTATTTGTGTGTGAAGTTCACTATATCCTTTTCTGCTTGCCTCTACACCCCTCTTCCCCACAAGAGCTTCCTTGACTCCCTGTTTCTGGTGATATTAAAATGTCCTCATGTACTGTTTGTGTGACACCAAATATGTCAAACTACAGTGGTACTTGAAACTGTTTTAAGTAGTAAATTGGAACACTTGATATACACAGTAACACATAGCGGGAGGTCTTCTAAGTATTGGAGATGGAACCAGAACCCCAGATTCTAACAGTGTTAAAGTTAGGAGCAGTAAATCTTGCTCGTATGTCAGTATGTTGGATTTTAGTGTTTGGATTTTTCCCATTATAGACACAGTTTAAGATATTCAGTTTTTATACCATGATCCCAAAGTAGAGCTTTGGAGGTACTTCCAATGAAAAGCAATTTGAAAAGACTGAAACTATTAAGTCTAGAGAGGAGGAATGAAATTCTGGCTCAACTGAAGTTGCAGATAAATACCCCATTAACCTCAATGGACTCAGGATTTCACCCCAGATGAGTAAACTGGGATGTGACAGAGATCCATACAGCAATGCTTGGGTATAGAGAAGGTAGAGCAGGTGACCAGATTTACCTTCTAATAATCCAAGAAGGGAACATTCAGTAAACTGAAAGACAACTAAATAAAACTGAATGGAAATATTTCTGTTAAACTACACTAATAAGAGTTCCACAGGGTAATCCTTGAGACCAAGATCTAGTAGGATTAAAAATAAAATGTGTTTTATGTAAATTAGAACATTTCACAATTATATTAGAATATATATAAATGGGACTGAGCTGCAGAGTTTGGGATTTGGGTTTCTGGTACAAGCCAAAGTGTATAACATTTATTTTAGTAAGCAATGATGTCTCGACCTTTAGGATCATCTTCAGAAACGGCTTTTCTTTTTCAAATAATCTTTTTTTACTACATATAAGCAAAATGCTTCCCTCCCCCCCCCCCTTTTTTTTTTACAGGTCCTATTATAAGTCTCTCTCTTTCTAGAAAACTAATCCAAACATAATTGGTAAATTTAAACACATGGGAGTGTACACGTGTTATGTACTGCAAGTGTGTGTGTGTGTGTGTGTATAATATATATGTTACTTTCACATTGTGCCAGGTGCCGATGTTGGTGACATCTGTGAGCATCCAGAGTAACTTACTTACTCCATATTTACACCAGTGGAAGTAAGAACAGACTTTGGCCTATAGCTTGGTGACGCTTGGTGGGAAAGGAATACTGTACAAACTTGTGTGTGCTAGTGGGGTGAAAATAAAATTTCAGAAATGTGTGTAAAGGAAGGATTAATGAGTACATTGGAAATCTGTGTTGAAAAATGTGCTTTGTCAGAGTATTAGACATTGATTTAAACTTGTTATGTCAAGATGTGGTCACAAAAGGTGGGTTATTCACACATCAGGTTTAGGATTTTTGTTAAAGGTCTGAGTAGCTAGTGAAGGATTAGTTTAAAATTTTGTTAGGAGAAAAAACAATGAAGTGTAGCTGAAACTTCCAACAAATGTTATTGGGGAATAATTTTTTAGCAGCGTCATTGGAAATCATTGTCCACCATTAGCTGGCATGATTGTATTATGTCCGTGCAGATTGGCGACAACAGATGATTATTAAAGGATTTTTGGCATCTGACCAGGTCTTACTGAGGAGAGCAAAAAGGAAATGAGCCCTAGTTCTCTCCACTTTCAGTCTTCAGGGACTGAGGTTGAGAGAATGGAAAATTTCTCTTGCTTTTGAGAATAGACTGGTGACCAAAGCAAATGGTTATAAAAGGACTCTGGAGGGAAGATCCACAAAGAGACCCACACAGGAAGTTTGGGCAGAAGGGCACAGACTGGCCAAGGTCAAAGAAGTGGGGGAAGAGAAGGCTCGGTGTTTCAGAACACAAGCTGTGGTTTGGAGCAAAAGGACTCTGATCCCACCCCAAGGAATGGAATGATGAGGAAATGGAGGCAGGAAAATGTGTGTAGGTTTTATTATTTTTATATAGATTTGTGTATTTGTGCTCTTAAGAAAAATAGTGTCAAACTTCGATGCAAAATCTGTCTGTTGTATGCGACACCTACCACATGACCCTGTTAAAGAGGTGAACTAGAAGCCTTTGGGTGCAGTTCTGGGACAAGGTGTGTTTAAGATATTGTAATATCTTTGGGGTTCTGGGGGGCTAAGGAAGGTGGGCTTGAGGGTGCCATTTCCATAATGGAGTAATATGCTGAGCATTTGTGTTCAGGAAATGTGCCAGAGGGGCAAGGGAGGAAACAGTGTTCCAGTTTACCAGTGCACATGGAATTCAGGGTCTGGATCACCTCACAGCAGTTTGGTGAGCTGCTGGCAGGAGGAATGTGACCAGATAGTTCACAGCAGTAGGTAGCAGCAATACTGCATCTGTCTTAAAACAGTCCTCCTTTTCCCAGAGGAATCTATGCTGGTGAAAGTAAATGAAAATGGAAAAACAAGCATAGCAATCTGGCAGATGTTAGAGTGATGAGTACTAGCAGGCTCACTAAAATTTACATTCAGATAAGATGAATGCTATGTCAACATGCAGGAAAGATGTTTGACAAAATGTTGTTTCAGATACTCCTTGAACATATTTGCTTTATTTATATAGCACCATGGATCATTGCAGACAATTAAGGTGAAGTCCTATCCCTTAGGAACTTAGTTGAATTCAGATTAAATAATTCAATGATTCTGTTACGAACAGGCTATGTTTGGCAGAGAGTAGAGAAGATTGATAGAGGGACAGTGGTGAATAATGAGGAAAGTATTCCTTTTCTATGAGTGGTAGGAGTTGTGGGAGGTTTAATCAAGCAGAGCAGATGAAATACATTGTTTCATGTTTCAGAGTAGCAACCGTGTTAGTCTGTATTTGCAAAAAGAAAATGAGTACTTGTGGCACCTTAGAGACTTATAAATTTGTTGGTCTCTAAGGTGCCACAAGTACTCCTTTTCTTATTGTTTCATGTGTTTCCTGATAGTTTCTATTATTATTAAACAAGCTCAATTCTTGTACTCTTAATTTGAATAGAACTTCAACATTTATATGGAATAAGACACTATTGGTTGTGAGTAATGGTGGTAGAATTGGGCCCAACACCTTGTATTTTAACAGCTGTTCCGAAACATTCTTAAAGTCAATGGGACATAAGTGCAAGCTTAAATGTCTTCCTAAATCGAGACTTAAAATATCTGATGCCAGACTGAGAATGGATAACACTGAAATGAAGATGAGCGGTTGAAAGCTAGCTGGAAGGATGATCTATTGATTTGAGTGCTACCCTCGCTGTGTGGAGACTAGGGTTGAATTCCTGGTCTACTAGAAGCTTCTTTTGGACCCAAGGCAAGTCACAGGCGTTGTCTACGCTACTGTGATAAGGCAGCCTAAGTTATGCGACTTCAATTGTGTGAATAACATAACTGAAGTCAACATAGCTTAGGCCAACTTACACTCCGCTGGGTTGATGGGAGACGCTTCCCTGCCAATTTACCTTACTCTTCTCAGGGAGCTGGAGTACTGGAGTTGATGGGAGAGCACTCTGCTATAGACTTAGTGGGTCTTCACCAGACCTGCTAAATTGATACTGCTGCATGGATTGCAGCAATGCTGATCTACTGGTAAGTGTAGACCTGGCCATAGTCTGTCTCTGCCTTATGCTTTGTCTTGTCTACTCAATTTTGTTGGCAAAAGGCAGCATTTGCCGACAGAACAGTGGAGGAGTACGCACTACAATGCTACATTTGTCGGCAACTCTCCTGTTTTGCTGACAAAATAAAACAACGTCGATGAGAGGCATAGAGTTTTTTGCTGCAAAGTTAAAGTGACAAAGCATCAGCGTAGATGCTGCTGTTTGTTATGCTGTCATAACTGGCCTCCCCCAGTATCCCACAATGCCCACCGTGACAGCTCTGCTCACTGTTTTGAACTTGGCTGCATTGCATACAGCTACCCCAGGCATGCACCCCTTCCCTTTCAAAGCTCTGAGAAGTTTTGACCACTTTGCTCTGGCAGCAAACAGTAAATCATTAACTCAGAATTCTGCTCTATCCAGGCAATAGGAACACAGTGGCAGGAAGGCCGCTGTGGGAGAGAAAAGCGGGGCTGACTGCTGTGTTGTGCAGAGCCAGGGAGGGAGATGGTGGCTGATGGAGGAGGAAGGGGAGTCCCCTCTCCCTCTGCCTCAGGACTGGTTGCCTCCAGCCGCTGTCTGAATTTAGAGACAGCATGCGCGCGCGCACTCACGCACGCACTCACTCACACACTCTCTCTCTCTTTCCCAACACACAACATATACACATGCGCACATACACACTTCCTTTTTGCAGGCGGGGGCAGACATGATTTGTGAATGATTGGTAGTGCTTCTAAACACTCATACAAATTGAGAATACAAGATAATAGGAAGATGCTTTTATCAGATTGACCACATTACTCATGTGGTAGAACCACAGCTCTCTCATAAGTTTGTCAATAGAAGTGTTATGGCATAAACAAAATTATATTGTGATGTGAGGTGCTATCACCTCCTGCCTTCCCCTCCATTTTTTATTGTAAAAGTCTACCTTTAAGGCTTTTTAGCTTTTGAAGTACAATAGCTAGCATGGAAGCAATTTCGTCAGTGACACAAGGAAAGCTCAAGTCTCAATTTTCCAACTGTTCTTTCTGTTGTGCGGAACTACCATTGACATTAATGACAGGGAGACATTGGGGAGGAGAGTCATTTTACATAACTGTTCAAAATGCTGGAAAATGCAGAACTTTATGCAATGATATCTATTGTGTGGGTACCCCTCAAAACTCACATGTTGCCTATCTAGAGAACATACTTACCTGGCTCCAATTACTGTTGTACATCAGCACTTCACAATTTTTAATGCATTTGCCCTTGGCACTTCAGAGGCAGGGAAGTACTATTTTCCCCATTTTATAGATAGGGAACTAAGGCTATGTCTGTGCTATAGAGTATTGTCGCCAAAACTCTGTTGCTTTAATTAAACTGCTATTGCATGTCCACACTATGCTCCTTGCATCAGCAGAGCGCATCCACACTAGCAGCTCTTGCATCTACACAGAGACTGAGTGCACTGTGGGTAGCTATCCCACTCTGCAACTGGCCACAGAGTGCTTTGGGAAGGGTTTGCAATGCCTCATGGGGCAGGTACAGCATCCCATGATGCAGGTTTCTCAATCCCATCATTCCATGGGCTTCCTACTAGATTGCCAGCTGCTTTTCAACTGGAGGGGAAGAGGAGGATAGTGTGTGACAGGGAGTATGTATGTTTGGGAGCGGGGGGAGAGATTACTGTGTGTTGGGTGTGTGTGTGTGGGTGGGGAGGGCCATGGGTACATGAGAGAGGCTAGAGACTTTCTTTCTTTTGATGATTTTTAAATGGCAACTGAAATTCTCACATACTTCAGGAGCTTGGCTTTAAATACAACAACAACTAGGAAAAACTGTGCGTGTTTTCAGCACTGGTTTGATTGTCAGGTGTGACATCCAATATAAATATCCTTTTGGAAAATCTCTTCTAAAATAAACATTTTCCTTTACTATTCTGAAATCTAAACGTTGCAGCACTGAGCACTGAAAGAGGAACTTCCTTCATTGATTTCCACTGACATAGATTAATAGAGTCCAAAGCCAGAAGGAATCATTGTGGTTGTGTAGTCTGACCTCCTGCATAACACAGGGAAAAATAATTCCTAGAGCATATATTTTAGAAAAACATCCAATCTTGATTTAAAAATTGCCAATGATAGAGAATCCCTAATCATTCTTGGTCAATTGTTCCAAAGGTTAATTGCCTTCACTGTTCCAAAATAAATAAATAAATAAATTAAATTATGCTTTCTTTCTGGTTTCAATTTATCCAGCTTCAACTTCCAGCCATTTGATCATGTTATACTTTTCTCTGCTAGATTGAAGAGCCCATTATTAAATATCTGCTTCTCATGGAGTTGCTTTACATTGTGATCAAGTCACCACTTAATCTTGGCTATTTAAAGCTAAATAAATTGATCTCCTTAAGTCTATCACTATTCTCCTGTCATTCTCATGGCTCTTCTCTGAACCCTCTCCAGTCTTTCAACAGCTTCCTTGAATTGTGGGCATCAGAACTGGACACTGTATTCCAACAGCACTCCCAGTAGTTCCAAATACAGATGTAAAATAACTTCTCTACTCCTACTCCAGATTCTTGTGTTTATGAATCCAAGGATCTCCCTTTAGGCCATAGCATTATGTGGGTTGTTCATGTTCAGCTGATTATCCACCATGATCCCCAACTCTTTTTCAGAGTCACTGCTTCTGAGGATATAGTCACCCGTAATATATGTATGGCCTACATTCTTTGTTCTTCGATGTACACATTTATATTTAGCCGTATCAAAATACATACTGTTTGCTTGCACCCAGAGCAATATGAATCACTTGGAAAGCTATATTAGTGACATAACTACTTTGTCATTTACCTCTTTCCTCCAATTTTCATGTTGTCTACGAACTTTATCAGTGATTTTGTTTTCTTCCAGGCCATTGATAAGTGTTAGGGGTAAGAACTGATCCCTGCAGGACCCTATTAAAAATACACCCACTCGATGATTCCCTATCAGTTAACAAACATTATATGGATTAAAAACTGACTAAGTTCAAACTAAGGGCTATAAAAAAACCAAAACCAAACCAAAACCTCATAATGAGAAGTTGGATTTTTAAAGATTTACAACAGTGTTATCACAATCTTGGGGCATACCCCATAAATTAAATTAAGCGGTGAAGGAGGTTCAGTAGGTTTCCTACTCCTGAAATGAGACTCGTGTTTAAAAGTTTTGGGAAATGTTGATCCACTGTGCTTTGGTGAAGAAATATTAGTGTGCAATATTTGTGAACGTCTAGGTGACTGTGATCCTTTGTGCTAGATCATCCATTTTATTGTGAGTAAACATGCAGGTTAATGCAACATCCCATCACAGAATGAGAGTCTACCTTTTTGTTCGTTCATTTTAATCAATATTATGTGTATCTATGTGCCTCATTGAAAGGAAAAATGTGTTTTGTGCATGAAGTCTATTCCTATATATGATGAATCTTTCTTTGAAGGGTATTTTGGGGTCAAACATGCTTTCAGATAGCTATGAACATACCATTACGGGAGGCAGAGAGGAATGAACTGCTTGTCTTTTAAAGGAAAGAATGGTGCTATTTGAGTTGGGACTGTATTCTACTGTATTTGGGGTGGCAGAACTGGAGAGATGGAGGGGAGGGGCTAATGCCCCCATAATGGAAATATCGGATCTGTTTCCACCTTCCCCAAATATGCTGAGGTGACTCAGAGTGGGATCCAGGTATGTTCTATCCCCATGTACATGTGCTGGGGGTGTGAATGGGTGGAGATGAGAGCAGGATCCAGGGGAAGGTCTGGGGCAGTTGTGGTGACGCATGAAATCCGGCTGACATATGGTCCTACTTTCCAGCCACTATGAGTCGGGGCAGAAGCACATGCATCAGCCGCTGGTGGCACAGGGCACTAGGGTTGCCAGGTGTCCTCCTGCCGAGGGCACCACTTGGAATCCCCTGGCTGCCCCTGTATCTAGGGGCCACAGGGACATACTGGCTTCTTCTGGGAGCCATCTGAGGTTAGCACCAACCAGAGTCTGCATCCCGAACTCCCTCCTGCAACCCAATCCCCTGCTCCAGCCCTGAACCCCCTCCAGGAGTCTGCACCTGAGCCCCCTCCGGAACCCAAACCCCTCATCCCTGGCCCTAAACGAGCCTGCACCCTCCCCCCCCAGTCCTCTGCCTGGTTAAAGTGAGTGACTGAGGGAGGGGGGATGGAGTGAGTGGGGTGCGGGACCTCAGAGAAGGGGCGGGATGGGCGAGGGTGTTCAGTTTTCTATAATCAGACAATTGGCAACCCTACAGGGCACCAGCTGCCAAGTATGAGGGAAGCACGGAGCACCAAATGCTGAGGGACTGCTGTAGGAATGGCAGTAGGAATTATTGGGATGCTCCTTTCCAGCCTGGAGGCCTGTCCTCCCCATCTGACATGCTCCCCAATCTCAGTAGTTTCCTTTGCTACCCGTCCTATTCCTGCATGTCCCTGACTGTAGTTCTAATATATGTAGCAGATCTCCTGTTTTGTTTCTCTGGGGATCTTTTGAAGAATAACTTAAAATGTCAACTGAAGCTCGACGATGTTCTTGAGTCTGACAAGAAGTACTTGAACAGACAGCTGGTTTTGAGAACATGCACACTTGCATGTGTGTGCGCACAGTTGTAAGGTAATTATGGGAAATATTCTCTAGATGTTTTCTAGTGCAGCCTAAAACCTAATACTAATTGGAGTATTGAGTCTGAAAACTCTGGAAAGAAACAGACCATTTTAATTTTACAATACCATGATCCATAGGGATGGAATGTCCATATCTTCCTTAAAAACTCCAAGTGATATTATTTCACTAGTCATATTTTATAATTTAGAGATTCTTTGTTATATGCTCAGCATTAAATAGTTCTACCTTTTGTGGAAATGCTTCCATCCTCTCTCATCTTCCCATTTATATATAGAGCTTTACATCTTGAAAGCCTTGTACAAATATTTATTGGCTAATCATCACAACAGCCCTGGGAAGTAGGTAAGTAAATATTTTTAGCTTTGTTTTATATGTGGGGAATCTGAGGCTAGATAATTTGCCCAAGGTTTATTATAATAAATATTTTTTGGAAGTGAAGTACAATTGAACTGCTTTGATTATATTTGTCATATAAAAAAGAATATGGAGCTTATTATTCAAGGAAGTGGATACCAAACATATTTCTAAATTCTAGGGCTGTCTATCACAGTTAACTCACACGATTAACTAAATTTAATAGCAATTAATAGCAGATTTAATTGCACTGTTAAACAATAATTACCAATTGAAATTTATTAAATATTTTTAGATTTTTTTTTTACATTTTCAAATATTATTTCAATTACAAGACAGAATACAAAGTGTACAGTGCTCACTTAATATTTTTGATTACAAATATTTCCACTGTAAAAATGATAAACAAAAGAAATAGTATTTTTATTTCACTTCGTACAAGTATTATAGTGCAATCTCTTTATTGTGAAAGTGCAACATACAAAAGTAGATTTTTGTTGTTACATAACTGCACTCAAAACCAGAACAATGTAAAATTTTAGCACCTTCAAGGCCACTGAGTCCTACTTCTTGTTCAGCCAATCACTAAGACAAACAAGTTTGTTTGCATTTACGGGAGATAATGCTGCCCACTTCTTATTTACAATGTCATCAGTAGGTGAGAACAGGCATTCCGCATGGGATTCTTGTAGCCGGCATTGCAAGGTATTTGTGTCATATATGCTAAACATTTGTATGCCCCTTTGTTATTCGGCCACCATTCCAGAGAACGCTCATTTAAAAAAAAAGCGTTTATTAAATTTGTGACTGAATTTCTTGGGGGAGAATTGTATGTCACCCACACTCTGCCATATATTTCATGTTAAAGTAGTCTCGAATGATGACTCAGCACATGTTCATTTTAAGAACACTTTCACTGGAGATATGACAAAATGCAAAGAGGGTACCAATGTGAGACTTCTGATGATAACTATAGCATTCAACCCAAGGTTTAAGAATCTGAGGTGTCTTTCAAAATCTGAGAGGGATGAGGTGTGGTGCTTGCTTTCATAAGTTTTAAAAGAGGAGCCCTCCGATGCAGAAACTACAGAACCTGAACCACGAAAAAAGAAAAGCAACATTATGCTGGTGGCATCTGACTCAAATGATGAAAATGAACATGCGTCGGTCCGCACTGCTTTCAATTGTTATCGATTAGAACACGTCATCAGCATGGATGCAGGTCCTCTGGACTGGTGGGCGAAGCATGAAGGGACATATGAATCTTTAGTGCATTAGGTGACATTGAACAAGAAGTGAGCAGCATTATCTCAAGCTTGTTTACATTTGCAGGTTTGTCTGAGCTATTGGCTGAACAAGAAACAGGACTGAGTGGACTTGTAGGCTCTAAAGTTTTACATTGTTTTAGTTTTGAGTGCAGTTATTTATGTACGTAATTCTACATTTGTAAATTCAACTTTCTTGATAAAGAGATTGCACTGTATTAAGTGAATTGAAAAATACTATTTTTTACAGTGCAAATATTTTAATAAACAAATATAAAGTGAGCACTGTACACTTTATTGTGTTGTAATTGAAATCAATATATTTGAAAATATAGAAAACATCCAAAAATATTTAAATAAATGGTATTCTACTATTGTTTAACAGTGCAATTAATCGCACAATTTATTTTTTTTAATCACTTGACAGTCCTAAATTCTTGTACTGTGAGATTTTAGGGCCTGACTTAGTACTCTTAATTGAAGTTGTATGCTTTTGTTGCACATAAGCGTGCATATTGTGCACCTGCTAAAGCAAACAAAAAATTACATAATCACTTGTGTTTAGAAAGCTAGTATAATCACATTGAATTCATGGATGACCCTATTAGGTGCTAAGTGCCCTCATTGTGAATGCTCAGGATCTAGCAGGACTAAGTCCACTTTGTGATATTACACTGATCATACCTGATGATCCTACAGATGTTTGTGGAGAAAAAGGTGACAATGCCTTAGTACATTCAGTTCACATAAAGTATTTACAGAGAAAAGTAGGTTAAATAATTTTTTCCCAACTTTATTTGCACCATTAAAGTACACCTGCTGGCACTGTACTATCTGTGCATCTGTAACATTCAGTCTGATAGTTATTCTCCAACATGAAACTGAGGTGTGGAGCAATTTGAAGAAGTGCAGATATTCCCATAAGTCACTAATTTTATTTTGGCTGAAATTTACAGTAACAGTTGGACTTAAAAAAGGAACCTTAATGGCACTTTTAAATATACATCTGAGACTATCTTTAGAGTTCACCATTGAGTTTGTGGTACAGTGAATTGTTTAGTAAAGACTGCATCAATGTGCTAAAATAGGATTTGAATGATAGCATTTTTCTTGTTAGGTTACTTTGCTTTGTTAGAGATTTAAGGTCAGATTTGGCAGGACCTCAAAGGCGTTGCCTACTCTTATTAAAAACATACTTAAAATTCTTGCATCCTAAGATGATTTCCTTGTTTTAATGGGTTTAAATCAATTCCTTGATTATATGTCCTGTTCTGCAGGACAGTGGTATCTTATTGGTTTAAGCTTACCTAACTCATTTTAATAGTGATTTTTTAAAAAATTGGCTTATGAAGACCAAAGCAGGTGTAGGTAGTTCAGACTTGCTTAGTTGCCCTAGAGTCTATTTAAAATAATACTTAAGTCTTATGATGGCTTATCCATTTTAATAGTCCTTACTTCAGTAACTATTAAGGAGTTCACAGTACAATATGTAATTTTCTAACTTGTACTGTATCATCAACCTTTTCTAGTCTAAAAGTTCTATTTGTGTCTTCCGGTAGTTCAGTGAGTGTTTTAAAAAAACTTATGGTGGTAAATTCTCCTATGTTCCAACATCAAGAGCCTACTATAGGTAAAATGTGTTTTGTCTTAGCAAATGGCAATATGACAATACAATAAGTTGGCTGGAAGAACTGCTGTTTTCTGTGTTTTTGCAATTACACTGTTGTGGCTGTGAGCCACTGATCTAAGGTTAGAAGTTAGCATTTGCTTCTGATGCTATTTAAAGGTATTCAGACTTTGGGTAAAGAACCAGTGATGTGCTGGACTGAACTCCCAAGTGTCCCTTAACGTTATGCAATGAAACTGAAAAGAGATTTGTGTCATTTTTCACTGGTTCTGATGAAGTCACCCTTACCATGACTCTCGGGTACTGTTAAAGCTTCCCTGCCAAAGATAATTTATCATTGAAGCTCATAAAAATGGCAATGGACCAAATGGATATTCTCAAAAGAATTTCGGGGGGATTCTCTATCCCGCTACACCAGTGGTTCTCAAACTTTTGTACTGGTGACCCCTTTCTCACAGGAAGCCTCTGAGTGTGACCCGCCCCTTATAAATTAAACACACATTTTCAATATTAACACTATTATAAATCCTGGAGGTGAAACAGGGTTTGGGGGTGGAGGCTGATGGCCCACAACATAATAACTTTGTGACGGCCTGAGGGATCACAACCCCCAGTTTGATAACCCCTGTCCGACGCCTAAATTGTCCCAAGCCCCTGCTTCCATTTTACACAAGCTGAATATGTAACTGTACTATGTGTGATGCTGGTAGGGTAGGTGCCAACTCATGCCAAAGTCCCCATGTCAGCTGAACACTGACAGATAATGGACAGAATCTGTCTGGCTCACTTGTGGATTAATATTGTAAACTAGGTCATTGAATTCTAAGAAAGTATTTTGCCTCTGTTGAATGTTTGAGTTATTGCATGCCTTAATCTTTCTTCTCTTATGTGTTCATATTGTAATGTAATATTTTACTCCTGGGGGAGTTCTGCACCAAAAAAAGTTCTGCACACAATATTTTAAAATTCTGCACATTTTATTTGTCAAAATAATGCAATATAATCATGCCAGTTTCAATTATTTTGATAATTTTATTTCAAAATACCTGTCAACAAGTAAGTCTGTAATGATACAGGCAACAAAAAAGATTCAGGAAATGTTTTTTGACAAATAGATTCCTTACTAGGCATACTAATACAGGATTTTGAGTATTAATTAATTAATTTAAACTTTGATACAGAAACATATTTCCCGCACTCCTCAGAAGCAGTGCAAATTCTTGTGGCCAAGTCAAGGGTAATGAGGAGCTAAGTAATTTCTGGACAGGAGCCTGGGAGTGAATTTGGAGGATTGTTGGGTGTGGGTGGGAGAAGTATAGAACAGGGTTTTTGTTTTTGTTTTTTGTTTTTTTTTTGTTGGGGGGGGGAGGGATTTGGGGAACCTTCCCCAAGCATTCTCTGGCTGACCCCTAGCCTCTTTGTCAGTCAGGCGCATCTGCGCCCCCTTCACATGTGTCCCTGCACCCTTACTCAGCCACCCCTCATCCTAATGTGTCCCTGAATCCCTTCCCCATGTGGTCCTGCACCCTCACTCCCATTCAGCCCCCTCCACAGTCTGTTCCCCAACTAGCCCTTCTGAACCCAAATCTGTGACCCCCAGCATTCCGATGTGACCTGCTGAGTCCATCCCCTGTATATCCTATGCCTCCTCACCTGACTTCATGGGCAGGGTGCTGTGAGGAATGCAGCCTCTTTTCCTCCCTATCAGCAGAGTTCTGCTCCCACCTGGGAGTGAATGCCCTCTGTTCTGGTGCCACAGCAGCCCCTGGTGGGTGAAAGGCATAAATGCAACACCTCTTTGGCTGCATTTTCTTCAGAGAAATTTTTTTGTTTGCGAGGGTCATGGAGTTCCCCCACAAGTAAATAATTGAAGCATTGTATTATGAGCCACTGTGATTGTATGACTCGCCATACAGGAGAGAAACTTTTAATTATTGTGAAAACTGCTCTTATATAGAAATTTTTGACAGGTTTCAGAGTAGCAGCCGTGTTAGTCTGTATTCGCAAAAAGAAAAGGAGTACTTGTGGCACCTTAGAGACTAACAAATTTATTAGAGCATAAGCTTTCGTGAGCTACAGCTCACTTCATCGGATGCATTTCGTGAAGTGAGCTGTAGCTCACGAAAGCTTATGCTCTAATAAATTTGTTAGTCTCTAAGGTGCCACAAGTACTCCTTTTCTTTTTATATAGAAATTGTTACACACTTCCTGAAAGAAGAGACTTAGCAATACCAGATGGGCTATGATTAGATCTTACAATTGGAAATTTCCTACATTGGGATTGAGAGACCATCAATAAAAGAACTAAAGACTTAATATTGATCTTCTCTCCTCTCTGTGAAGATGAGTTATGCAAGTGGACTCCATCTATAGCTGAATTTGCGGCTCAGAGCACATCCAAGAGGGGGATTAACAACCCCAAACCAAAGAAACTAAGGATTCTGTGCTGCTTGGACTCGGTTTGGGGTAAGGTGTTTCTAGGTATAAGCAAGAGATTCCCAGCTGCTTAGCCTAGGTTAGCCCTAAAGGGCAATTAGAGCTTGCTGATTATGGAAACATATATTACCTTTTAAAACCTAAGACTGTATGTAACTCATTTATGTGTCTGTTTGCATGCTTTAACCATGTAAATAATTGTCTAATATCCTTTCCTGTTCAATAAATCTTCATATAGTTTAGTATATGATTGGCTATAAGTGTTGTCTTTGGTGTGAGACCTAAAGCACGATTTACCTGGGGTAAGTGACTGGTCCTCTGGGATTAGTAATAACCTGAATATTGCTAAAAGAAAAGGAGTACTTGTGGCACCTTAAAGACTAACACATTTATTAGAGCATAAGCTTTCGTGAGCTACAGCTCACTTCATCGGATGCATTTGGGGGAAAAACAGAGGGGAGATTTATATATACACACACAGAGAACATGAAACAATGGGTTTATCATACATACTGTAAGGAGAGTTTCAGATTTCAGAGTAGCAGCCGTGTTAGTCTGTATTCGCAAAAAGAAAAGCAGTACTTGTGGCACCTTAGAGACTTCGAGAGTCTCTAAGGTGCCACAAGTACTGCTTTTCTTTCTGTAAGGAGAGTGATCACTTAAGATAAGCCATCACCAGCAGCGGGGGGGGGGGGGGGAAAGGAGGAAAACCTTTCATGGTGACAAGCAAGGTAGGCTATTTCCAGCAGTTAACAAGAATATCTGAGGAACAGTGGGGGGTGGGGTGAGGGGGAGAAATACCATGGGGAAATAGTTTTACTTTGTGTAATGACTCATCCATTCCCAGTCTCTATTCAAGCCTAAGTTAATTGTATCCAGTTTGCAAATTAATTCCAATTCAGCAGTCTCTCGTTGGAGTCTGTTTTTGAAGCTTTTTTGTTGAAGGATAGCCACTCTTAGGTCTGTAATCGAGTAACCGGAGAGATTGAAGTGTTCTCCAACTGGTTTTTGAATGTTATAATTCTTGACATCTGATTTGTGTCCATTCATTCTTTCACGTAGAGATTGTCCAGTTTGGCCAATGTACATGGCAGAGGGGCATTGCTGGCACATGATGGCATATATCACATTGGTAGATGCACAGGTGAATGAGCCTCTGATAGTGTGGCTGATGTGATTAGGCCCTATGATGGTATCCCCTGAATAGATATATGGACAGAGTTGGCAATGGGCTTTGTTGCAAGGATAGGTTCCTGGGTTAGTGGTTCTGTTGTGTGGTGTGTGGTTGCTGGTGAGTATTTGCTTCAGATTGGGGGCCTGTCTGTAAGCAAGGACTGGCCTGTCTCCCAAGATCTGTGAGAGTGATGGGTCGTCCTTCAGGATAGGTTGTAGATCCTTGATGATGCGTTGGAGAGGTTTTAGTTGGGGGCTGAAGGTGATGGCTAGTGGCGTTCTGTTATTTTCTTTGTTGGGCCTGTCCTGGAGTAGGTACATGGCAATGCCCCTGTGCCATGTACTTTGGCCAAACTGGACAGTCTCTACGTAAAAGAATGAATGGACACAAAGCAGACGTCAAGAATTATAACATTCAAAAACCAGTTGGAGAACACTTCAATCTCTCCGGTCACTCGATTACAGACCTAAGAGTGGCTATCCTTCAACAAAAAAGCTTCAAAAACAGACTCCAACGAGAGACTGCTGAATTGGAATTAATTTGCAAACTGGATACAATTAATTTAGGCTTGAATAGAGACTGGGAATGGATGAGTCATTACACAAAGTAAAACTATTTCCCCATGTTATTTCTCCCCCTCACCCCACCCCCTCAGATGTTCCTCAGATATTCTTGTTAACTGCCGGAAATAGCCTACCTTGCTTGTCACCATGAAAGGTTTTCCTCCTTTCCCCCCCCTGCTGCTGGTGATGGCTTATCTTAAGTGATCACTCTCCTTACAGTATGTATGATAAACCCATTGTTTCATGTTCTCTGTGTGTGTATATAAATCTCCCCTCTGTTTTTTCCACCAAATGCATCCGATGAAGTGAGCTGTAGCTCACGAAAGCTTATGCTCTAATAAATTTGTTAGTCTGTAAGGTGCCACAAGTACTCCTTTTCTTTTTGCGAATACAGACTAACACGGCTGCTACTCTGAAACCTGAATATTGCTGTGATTCTTGGTGTAAGAGGCCATCTATCAGAGAGAGAGAGAGACACTCACTTGATTGGCAAGACAAACCCAAGGGGACTGTCCGTGATTCTGTGTTAAAGTGCCTGAGGAGTTTGCGTTTGGTTGGTGAAATCTAAGTTTAGAACGCACAACCAACTTGTTTATGCCCTGGTTTTTAGCAGTCCGAGTCCTGAGGTTGGTACTCATGCTCTTGGGTCATTCTTGGGAGTGTCAAACTATATATTAGTGGCAAAGAGTCCTGTGGCACCTTTATAGACTAACAGATGTATTGGAGCATAAGCTTTCCTGGGTGAATACCGACTTTGTTGGATGCATGTGGATCTGTAGTCTATAAGGTGCCACAGGACTCTTTGCCGCTTTTACAGATCCAGTCTAACTCGGCTACCCCTCTGATGCGTCAAAATTTAATAAATACACAGTACATAGTTTCAATATTTTGAGCAAATACGTTCAGCATAGGCTTATTTGCCAAATGGGCATGATGTCCTTGTCGATGGGTTTCAGAGAATGTTTTTTCTTTAAACAGGGAAAAAAAATATTTTCAGTAATCTGTCCCACCTGATTATCACCGTTTTAATAGAACAAGTTCATCACATGGTAAGGGAAAATATTATGGCAGCCTTTTGTTAAAAGTAGTGGCAGCATATCCTTTGAAAGATCTTCCTAAACAGTGTCAGAATCCCATTATGCATATGAAGTTTGACTTACTGAAGGTGACATTTTGACAGGGTAGTTTGTATCCTTGTCTTACTGTAAATAATAATTTAGAGAACCATGTGAGTAGATACCTGGGCCCAGGCAGAACCCCATCCTGAAGCAAATTCTGGTACTGAGGATTTAATGTACTACATAGTTATGAGTGCTGTGTCCATCCCCTGTATATCCTGTGCCTTCTCACCTGACCCCATTGGCAGGGCGCTGAGGGACGCAGCCTATTTTCTTTATCGTGCAAAGAAAGTCCTAGTTCCTGATCAACAGCTGAGAATAAAAGCTAATCTTATTTACTTCCTTTGAAAATATTCTCTAATGTGGGTACTGTGCATTGGTTAATTACTTGAGCATTTAGCTAGCACTTTTGGTTTCTACTAGGGATGTCAATTGCAGCTAATTCAAGTGATTAATGCAAAACAAATTAACTAGATGAAGAAAATTAGTTGCTTTTAATCGCATTGTTAAACAATAATAGAATACCAATTTAAATTTATTATATTTTTACGTTTTTCTACATTTTCAAATATATGATTTCAATTACAACACAACACAAAGTACTATGCTCATTTTATATTCTTCATTACAAATATCTGCACTGTAAAAATAAACAAAAGACATAGTATTTTCAATTTGTCTCATACAGCTGCTGTAGTGCAATCTCTTTATCATGAAAGTGCAACTTACAAATGTAGAATTTTTTTTACATAACTGCATTCAAAAACAAAACAATGTAAAACTTTAGAGCCTATATGTCCACTCAGTCCTATTGGTTCAGCCAATCGCTAAGACAAACAAGTTTCAGAGTAGCAGCTACGTTAGTCTGTATTTGCAAAAAGAAAAGGAGTACTTGTGGCACCGTGTAATTACCTATCCACACCCAATCTCTATTCAAATCTAAGTTAGTTGTATCCAGTTTGCAAATTAATTCCAATTCAGCAGTCTGGTTTTTGAATGTTATAATTCTTGACGTCTGATTTGTGTCCATTTATTCTTTTACGTCAAGACTGTCCAGTTTGACCAGCGTACATGGCAGAGGGGCATTGCTGGCACATGATGGCATATATCAAGATATCAAGAATTATAACATTCAAAAACCAGTCGGAGAACACTTCAATCTCTCTGGTCACTCGATTACAGACCTAAGAGGCTATTCTTCAACGAAAAAACTTCAAAAACAGACTCCAACCAGAGACCGCTGAATTGGAATTAATTTTCAAACTGGATACAATTAACTTAGGCTTGAATAGAGACTGGGCGTGGATGGGTCATTACACAAAGTAAAGCTATTTTCCCATGTTATTCCCCCCCGTCCCCCCACTGTTCTTGTCCACTGCTGGAAATGGCCCACCTTGATTATCATTACAAAAGGTTTCTCCCCCTCCCACCGCTGGTAATAGCTCATCTTAAGTGATCACTCTCCTTACAGTGTGTATGATAACACCCATTGTTTCATGTTCTCTGTGTATATAAATCTCCCCACTGTATATTACACCAAATGCATCCGATGAAGTGAGCTGTAGCTCACAAAAGCTTATGCTCAAATAAATTTGTTAGTCTCTAAGGTGCCACAAGTACTCCTTTTCTTTTTAAGACAAACAAGTTGGTTTACATTTACGGGAGATACTGCTGCCCACTTCTTATTTACAGTGTCACCTGAAAGTGAGTCTTGTCCTCCTGATTAGACTTCAGGCCCTGATTCTCCACTCCATTGCACCCTTTTTTTTTTGTTGGTGTATCCCATTATTTTTATTAGAGCAACACTGGCATGAAATTGAGGCAACTGAGTGGAGAGTTAGACGATTAAAATGATATATTAAAGAGACAGTAATGCATGTGGGTTTCTTCACATGTGGTGCCATTTTCATCAGAATGCATGCATACACATGTAACACATACGCATCCATTATAATTATTTGTGTGAGAAATGGGAGAGTGAGACATATGTCAGATTTATTTTAGTAGTATTCATCTCCCTGTTACTTAGTTGTAGAGTTTTTAAAAACGTAAATATAAAACACATTTCTCTTACAGGTTTCAGAGTAGCAGCCGTGTTAGTCTATATTCGCAAAAAGAAAAGGAGTACTTGTGGCACCTTAGAGACTAACAAATTTATTAGAGCATAAGCTTTCGTGAGCTACAGCTCACTTCATCGGATGCATTTGGTGGAAAAAACGGGAGATTGATATACACGCACAGAGAACATGAAACAATGGGTTTATCATACACACTGTAAGGAGAGTGATCACTTAAGATAAGCATATATTTCTCTTACACTGATTACTACAAGATTGGTAAATTACACAAAATGAAAGGGACCATCAAGGATGGAGAGGCAGTGTAAGAAATATGGGAATGTCCAATTATAGAAAAGTAACTTGTACAATTGTTTTACAGAAGAACTCAGTGCCATGTGGTTACCTTTTATTAGGGGTGGGTGGGAAATCCACTACATACTAAGAACTTCCAAAGTATTGATCCTTTTAGATATCTGCTCATAAAATATGCAGTAATTGTATCCAAAAGAGAACAGGCTTCGCTATTCTATAGTGTCCTACATCCAGAGATCTCAAAGCACTTCGCAAAATCTGCTATCTTAAGTTTCTGTATATACATTTGATGAGTCTTGTATTTGATTTAATATCCTATCTAACCTAATAATTTTATTCTGTGCAAACAGGCCCTGATTCAACAAGTACTTAAAATGTGAAGCAAATAGGACTATTTGTGTGCTTAAAGTTAAGCTCGTCCTTGATACCTTGCTGAATCAGAGCTACAATTATGTTTATAGTTTTCCACAAACCAATATGTTTAAAAAATAAAATAAAACTGTGACATTGAAAATTGGACTGTCAATGATACTGGTGCTTCCATGCTTAGCTGGTCTGAATGTCGGTGTTCCTTCAGTTGTCCCCACAGATGTATTTAAATCACGTAAACAGTGACACAGAAGAAGTAACTTAAATTGTAAAAAGTTTGTTTTAAAAAAATTAATTGTTTGGTACACAGTTATTTTATATAACTAGATTTAGGGCCAGATAGTTAAATTATTACTCATGCTGAGTAGTCCTCTCCTACCATAAGTAGTCCTCTTTAAGTGAATGGGATTATTTGGAGAGCAAGGTATTAAAAGTAAATCGGAGTATTATAATCTGCCTTTCCTAGTGAGGTTGTTTCAACTATTTTTTTCTTAGGTGCTAGTTGTCTGAAAGAGTCCTTTAAACTTTGTTGTGCATGGGCCTCACGTAGTGAATATGAAAGAGAAATGCTAATTTATGTGCAGGTAACATTTCCTAACTGTCTTGAAGTGGCTGTCATTTGGCCTTTCCAGTATCAGAAGTATAAGAAAATAAATATATACATACTTATTTTTCATCTTAAAATAAATATATTTTTTTGTGAGGAGGGGACTTTATTACATCATCTACATTCTTTTTTAATGAAAGAATTTTTTACTCTACATGTGGACTTGGAGAAGAGATTTGTATTCAGAGTCTAAAGGGACTGGACACAGAAATAAACCTGGTATACTACAGGTGAGAAGTATTTTTAAAATGTTGTCTGAGTTTACTATCAAAAGCATGGAAGGGAAAGCAAATATTTTAATATGGAGTGAGAAATGACTTATGTGGGTTGGGACTTCATGCTGAAAAGTAAAGAACTGGCTGAGGTTTCATACAAAAGTATTTCAAAGCACTAATAAGAGTAGGAGATCTTGAATTTATTTTTAGACCTCTCTCACCCCTTCCCTCCATTTAAACTGACAACACACAAAATTGCCTAATGGGTTTGGCAAACTGGATGGCAAATTAAAGATAACAGGCATCTGGAGTGGATACTGGTTCCTTTCGTGGTTTGTGTGGGAAATAAAAAGTATACAAAAGAGTACCTTCCATTAATAAAAATAACTAGGGTGACCATATTTCCCTATGCTGAATATGGGACACCTGGTAAAATTGCTCGTATTCAAACAAGTTCAATGGCAATCAATCAGAATGATGCAGTACAAATGTTAAAATCAACATCAAGTTGACTGAGCCCCTGTTAAAAAGAAGTACTGCGTAGTTGAATTCTTTTTAAGGCTTTAGGGCATACACGCACGCACCTCCCCCCGCCATGGGGAGTGACTGACAGACCTGACCCTCCCGGCCCAGCACTCTCCTCCCTCCATGCCTGACTGGGCCCCTGGGATGGACCCATCTCTTCTGTTACCTGGTGCTATGTCTTCCCAAGGCAATACATGGGGGGCATGCAGGGTCACATGCCCTCCTCTCCCCAGATTTCTGTCAGGGTTTACACCAGGATGTGGCCAGCAGCAGCCTTTTGGCACTGTGTGGGAGGGAAGGGACAGGAACTGCTTCCAGTTGCGGCGGGGAGGGAGGGATGACCTGGCCCATGGATTTGCAGAGGTCATCTCTTCTTCCCCTGTCCCCTGAGCCTGGAAGCAGTTTATCCCTTCCTGCCTGCACAGTGTCAAAAGGCAGCTAATACCTCCAGGCTGTTGCTGGCCATTGACATAACCGACCCACCTCCTGTCCCCCGGCCACAGCATAGGAAGGAAGGGGTTAAGCCCTAAGGATGCATTGTGCCCAGGGAACCTGACTGCAGGGGCTTCAGCAAACCCAGCCAGAGAGGTGGCTCTGCAGGGGAGGGCGCCCAGTGGACAGATCAGCCCTGTGTTCCCTGGGGGCAAGACCTGGGGGGCAGCAGGTAAAGAGGTTGCTAAGCCCCTGCCTGGGGGCCTGCTGTGAAGCCTACAGGGTTGGGACGCAAACTGGCTAGGAATTGTTTCCCCCTCCCCTTCCCGCTGCCACCCCAGAGCTTAGCTGAGGGGTGGAGAGGCTTCCCCATGACAGCGCTGTGCAGAGCTTTGGCACATGCAGGGCTCAACTCCTCCTGGCCAGTGAACTGGGCCACAGGGTCTTGGCCAGCGCCCTAGGAAAGCCCCAGCCAGAGGCAATGGGGGGAGGAAGAAGACTGCTGCCTAGACTGTTGGTGAGTTGAGCACTCTGATCAGGGGCTGGTTCTCTGCACAGCGCTGGGAGTGGGATGCACCCTACCGGGAGAGATAGGGAGGAGCATTGGGCGGGGTGAAGAGGCAAGGCAGGGAGAGGACAGTGAGAGTGGGAGCACGTAAAGGGCTGATAGGTGGGCAGCAGAGGTGACATGTAACCGGCCGCTGCCTGGTACATGCTGGTGCACACCGGTCTCCACAGCACGCAGACGATGCTGGCTGGAAGCGGGACGGGGTGGGGCCCTGCTGGCTGAAAGGCAGCATGGTGCTGGGGCCGTGCTGATGGACCAGCAGGGACAGTGGTTGGCCCTGCGCACTGCATTTTCACCCCGCCCGTAGCCTTGCACACCCACACCCATTGTCAGCCCCTGGACTCCCCCACTCACTGCTGATGGGCAGGCAGCTGGCAAGCAGGGATCCGGTCAGTACTGATGGGGTGAGGGGAGAAACAGAAAATACGGGACAATTTGCCTGTTTTAAAGAAAAAGTCGGGACACCTGTACGAGGGCTTAAATATGGGACTGTCCCTATAAAAACAGGATGTTTGGTCACCCTAAAAATAAAAAGTTTATTACTAAGAACATGCTAAACAGACACATTTGTAAAGCACAGTGCACGAAGTGGACCTTCAATGACCATCAGAAACAGAAAATTACCATTCTGGTATCAGCTCATAAATCTGCCCTTCAATACTGATAGTGTGCGCACAAATCCTCATAAAACTACTGTCATAACCATACAGCTAAGGGTAGCCTAGAATTCCTCCTTACCTATAAGGGGTTAAGAAGCTCAAATAATCTGGTTGGCACCTGACCAAAAGGACCAATGGGGAAAGAAGATGGTTTCAAATCTTGGGGGGGTGGGGGAGGGGGAAGGCTTTGTTTTGTGTGCTCTCTTGGGAAGCAGAGAAGCATCAGGTCAGAAAACTCCTTCTCCTATAAACCATCCTAAAAGTCTCTACTATTACAAAAATTGTGAGTAAAAGCCAGGCAAGGCGTGTTAGATTATCTTTTGTTCTGCTTGTGAATTTTTCCTTTGCTGGAGGGAGGTTTATTCCTGTAACTTTGAAACTAAGCCTAGAAGAAGTTCTGCTCTGTTTTTGAATTTTTTTTGGTTAGGATGATATTCTCAAGCCTCCCCAGGAAAGGGGGTGTAAGGGCTTGGGGGTAGTTTGGGGGAATAGGAACTCCAAGTGGTCCTTTCCCTGATTCTTTGTTAAATCACTTGGTGGTGGCAGCGTATCCTCCAAAGGCAAAGAATTTGTGCCTTGGGGAAGTTTTAACCTAAGCTGGTAGAAATAAGATGAGGGGGTCTTTCATGCAGGGGCATGTGAAAGCCAACTGACCCAAGAACCCCAACAGACTGCAGTTCATTATACCGGAGTCGCACCAAAGATCCTCAGTCCCAGATGCCTCCCAGGTACCCTCAGAGCGAAGGGAAACTGAGTGTGGGCGGGAAGAAGGTTATCGCGTGGAGGGACACTGGAGCACAAGTGTCGGCTATCCAGCAATCCTTAGTGGACCCCAACTTAATCAATCCAAAGGTCCAACTGACGAGATTCAATCTTTCAAGTCAAACTCTTTTGACTTGCCTACAGCCGAGTTGCCTGTCCAGTACAAGGGCTGTCAGGAATGTGGACTTTTGCAGTCTATGATGATGATCCCATTCTCATGCTGCTGGGGAAAGACTTGGCCAACCATGTGAAGCTAGCCATGAGGGTGGGAATGGTCACCTGCAGCCAGGCTAAGCAAGCAGTCACACCTAGCTCTGTTCCTGAGCCTTCAACAAGGGCCCAGTCTGTGTTACCAGAGACCCAGCCAAAGCCAGTACCAGAATTGGAACTGGCAAAGCAACCAGCAATGAGTCCAGCGCTTGCAACCCCGTCTACAGCTCCAACACCAGAGGGCACCACCAAGCCTGCACTGGCAGCAGCAGCAGCAGATAACCCTCCACAAGAGGCTAAGCCAGAGCCTGAAATACCCCATAGTGCACCAGCGGAGAGTGGTTCATAGTCAGCGGAAACAGCCCCATCACCTGCATTGGTTCCAGAGGGACCAAGCCCAAGTCCACAATCCAACGAGGAACTGATGTCTCCAGCATCTAGGGAACAGTTCCATGCTGAACAGGAAGCAGATGAAAGCCTCCAGGAACCTTGGACAGCAGCACAGAGCCACCCACTGCCTCTTAGCTCTTCTAATCGATCCCGGTTTGTTGTAGAAAGAGGACTGTTACACAAGGAAACTCTTTCTGGTGGGCACTAGGAAGACTGGCGTCCTCAGAGACAGTTGGTAGTTCCAACTAAGTGTCGGGTAAAGCTCTTGAGCTTAGCCCATGATCATCCTAGTTGCCATGCTGGGGTGAACAGGACCAAAGACCGTTTGGGGAGGTCCTTTCACTGGGAGGGAATGGGCAAGGATGTTTCTACCTTTGTCCAGTCTTGTGAGGTGTGCCAAAGAGTGGGAAAACACCAAGACCAGATTAAAGCCCCTTTCCAGCCACTCCCCATAATTGAGGTCCTATTTCAGCATGTAGCTGTGGATATTCTGGATCCTTTCACAAAAAAGACACCCAGAGGAAAGCAGTACTAACTGACTTTCATGGATTTTGCCACGTGATGGCTGGAAGCAGTAGCTCTAAGCAACACCAGGGCTAAAAGTGTGTGCCAGGCATTAACAGATATTTTTGCCAGGGCTGATGCCTCTAGGCTTTACCAAAGTGGTGGCAATGGGGTGACCATGTGGAAGGTGTAAATAGCACTCTTAAATTATCTGGATGCATGCCTACTTTGGCTTTGCCTTGGTCAATAATTATCTCTTTCATCAAAGACCCTGATGTTGCCCTCAACTGAAGTAAGTATCTTCTTAATCTGTATGTTGATTATTCTGCTTTTTTTTTGTTTGTTTTTTTTTCCACCAACTGTATCCGATGAAGTGAGCTGTAGCTCACGAAAGCTTATGCTCTAATAAATTTGTTAGTCTCTAAGGTGCCACAAGTACTCCTTTTCTTTTTGTGAATACAGACTAACACGGCTGCTACTCTGAAACGTGTAATTCTGCTTACTGTGATTGACGTATCTGAGGTATTGTCTCACAGTTGTAAGAGTAATCCATTTACTCATGGAATCAATTTAACACCAACTGGCAAGGGGATTACAAGAATCTCCTGATGATGGTATTTATGTTCTGGTTCATCAAAGAATGCCACATGGGATCTCAAATGAAAGCCAATGTCACTCTGGGCCTTAGTATCATTGTGCTAGAGGTTGTACACTTATAACCAACTGACGAGTGTGTGTTGCATGTTCCCCTATTGATAGAAATCTATAGGGGATGCAAGTCTGTTACAACCCCTGCTTATATGACAGCCACCATGTTTGTTGACATACAAGAAATTCAACTGTGGACCGTTAGAACTAAAAACACAAGTCTTTACAGCTAGAGAGTCATACCCTGTAACTGGCTGCTGTAACATTTATGTTCATTGTGGATCATGCACAAAAGGGTGGTGAAACACACATTGAACCCTCACCAGCAGATTACACATATATAACTAAAAAACAGGCCCTGCTTTAATACCTGTGATCGAAGTATAAAAGGAGGGATATATTCTTAAAACCCAAACAAAAATGTACTTGGCCCTCCCCCCCCTTTTTTTTTTAATGAAAGGAATGAGGAAGGGGGTTTTTGGTTTCACATAGTTAAACATAGTACACTACAGCACTATTCATTCCGGTTCTTTTACAATAAATGCCAAATTCCATGGTAATGGAAGAATTTGCATTTTCTGACTTGCTCAAGTTTGTAAATTGCAACCTAGTTTCATTTAATGTAGATAGCACCTGTTCGCGTCAGCTTGTTTTGCCTTCAATACTATATTAACTCTTGGGTCTCTCCATCTGCATATTTCTGGAGCAAAGATGCAGCCTTTGCTATGCCCATGCTATATATTCATCATTCAATAGTCTTCCTTTAAAAGATCACCAGACAGAAAAGCCCTTGAGGAAATTAATGGTTTTGTATTCATTGTGGATTTTAGATGGTGTATAGTAAATAAGGCCTAGGGCTACATATTGAATGATGAGGATAAAAAGAAATATTGAATAACTCTTCATTCAGTGAGCATCAACCATGCTGTGCATGGAATAAGGGAAAGGTCCTGAGTGGGTGGGTGGATGGGGGAACTGGTGAAAGAATTCTGCCATAATGCATATATGCACAAGAGGACTGAATTGAAGTTGCATAGACAACCTTAATTCTGACTCTTTCTTAACTTGACTTTGCAACCTTAACATTTTTTTAATGTAGGTTTTTAAATGTAACTATATATTATTTCATTTAAAAACAATCCTATCATTAAGGTCACTGCCTTAGAAATGCTCAGTACACAAACATTCATTATTGAAATCCATATCAAACAGTAACTTTTTTTTCCTTCCAAGTGACTGGGCAAGCCTGTGCTGCTTATGCCTTCCTTTCTGTTTTCTTTTTTCATATTACTAAACAGGGCTATTTAACACCTTCCTAAAATTTGATGAACATGCAAAGTAAGGGAAAGTTCATACTGCTAGGTTTTTCACCTGGAAGAGCTTAGATGTAGAGTTGCACCCATTTAATTTAAAATTGCGTCGTCATGCTCATTTTAGTTTAAATGAAGCTTATTTTGGTTTAGCTTAAACCTATTAGTAACAGATTTAAACTAAAGCTAAAATCAGTAACACTTAAACCAAAAAATGTCTACACAGGTGGTTGTAGCAAATTAGCTAAACCAGTGCCAATTTGCATATAAGTGCATAAGAGAATCTGAAATTAAATAAATATAGACAAACCCAATTGTACGTATTTTCTTTTAAGAACAAGAAAATTATATGCAAAAAGAAAAAAAATAGTAAGCTCTGGCGCTGTGTTGTGATAGAGAATTGGAAAATTGCATAGTTCTTCAGGCAATTTAATTAAAAACCTAAACCATATACTTTTTTTTTAATGTTATCTGTAAGTAAAACCATGATTTTTGGACTTCAAGAATCTAGAATACCTATGCAAACTAGTGATCTCTCCCCACTTACCATCTTAGTAATATGAGACCTTACCACTGTCTAAGATTCCATTACTATCACGAAATATAATTGTCAAAGAAAATATATTTTATGATGGCATTATCCTTGATTTTTTTGTTCCCTTTTAATTTGGTCTTTAGTTATTTGTGCAAATTAATAAGGTTGTAGTGTGTCGTTTTTCTTCAACCTTATGATGCCATTAATCCCTATTTATAACTAACCACACATGATGTTTGAAGTATTGAAGTTCAATGTTTTTTGCGTATCAGAGTGCAAAAAAGTTTTTAAATGTCTTCATGAAGTCCAAAATGATTATACAGTGAGATGTGTACAAGAGAACACCTTTTATTAGCTAACCTGTCTTAGAGACCGCCATGCACCAGAGGTATCACTGAGTGTATTAAATGCAGTTTTGCTCTGCCCTATTAAAAGACCACCCCCATATCTGACAATTTCCTTGGTCTACAAGCTTAAGACAGGCTTCAGTGTATATTGCTCTGCTAACACAAACTGAAAAATGGCTGAATGGATTTTGCTCAGACTTCCAAACAAAGAAAGCCTTTGGCTGTGTCAAAGCCTTGGAAGCTTCAGCCCAAAAGGCTGATTTTTAAGAAGGGTATATGCGAGTAAAAATTATATTGTAATGGAAGTTGAGTTGCAAGCTTAACTATAGTTCTCACTTCTGAGAACACTATAAATATGTCCCACAGTGTAATAGACATCATAACCCTTCCATAATGCCAGAGAAATCCCTTGATATTATGTACTGAATATTGTCCCAATCCCAGAATGTGCTATCTTCAAAATGAAATTTGGCATTTCACATATTGTAAATTAGCTTCATTAGTGATTTTAAAAAACCAAAAACAACCCTAAATAACTCTACATTTTGATGCTTCAATTATTATAACATTTTGTCTGCAACACTTGATTAGGTTGTGTTAGCTCTCTCATTATAACACCTACTTTGAGGAATAATGGCTGATCCTCACTATTAAAGTAAGGTTTAAGGCAGTGAAGGATTTTTTAGTTAGTAAAAATGTACAGGGTCATTAAAATAAACCTTTTCATGTTTATAAATTAGGAATGGTTTTTAAAGGAGTGATTATTTTCTTACGAAATGGCTTTTTATTTAGTTAAAAGCCATTTCTTGTTCCTTCTTTTTTTACAGTTCCATCATTCAAATGACTTATTAAATGTTTATAATTGTGCAAGTGATAAGAAGGTTGTGATAGGATATCTAGGCTTGAATTTTACTTTAGTCTTGTAGTTTGACTTACATTGACCTTAACCACTCAGATTTTCTCGCGTACCCTGAATTTCTCTCACTTGCTCTCTCTTATTCTGAAAGGTTGGATTTTATCTCTGCTTTTAAATCTTGGGTTTAACTAGACAGATGTTAATGAAAACTAGTCCAAAGATTTAGTAGGTCATGAATCTGAAAATTAACAGTTGATACTGTGTTCAATTAAAATTCACATATAATGGTCTCTGTAAGAGACATTACTAGTTCTGCATCCTGGTTGTTCTTTGCCATGTTTGAATGCTCTTCTACCACCTGTTTAGTTAATTTAAGATATTTAAAAAATTTTCAGCCTCAAAAGTTTTTGTCATGTTAGTTCAATTTCTTGTTAATTCTTTCTAGTGTCCAATTTTCCTTCATCCTTACCAGTTCTGGCTCTGATAAAAATTGCAGTCGATATCAGGTATTGTATATCATACTTTGGAAACCTACTTCCTGCCTCAGTGTCTAGTCAGTCGGGATGGATGGTAGGGTAAGAGAGACGCATGGGTGGAGTCTTGTATTGTTGTTGTGTGTTGTACTTGTGGATAAACTGTCGGGAAACTTTGATAAAATGAGTGATCATCCTCTCAGGTGCTTAATCTGCACTCCAATGATTTTGACATAATCCCTGAAAACAAGAATCTGCTCCTTTTCTAAAATGTGTCATGTGTAAGTCTGCTAAAGCATGTCTTCAAGTGAATATTCACAGGTTTCAGAGTAGCAGCCGTGTTAGTCTGTATTCGCAAAAAGAAAAGGAGTACTTAGAATCATAGAATATCAGGGTTGGAAGGGACCCCAGAAGGTCATCTAGTCCAACCCCCTGCTCAAAGCAGGACCAAGTCCCAGTTAAATCATCCTAGCCAGGGCTTTGTCAAGCCTGACCTTAAAAACCTCTAAGGAAGGAGATTCTACCACCTCCCTAGGTAACGCATTCCAGTGTTTCACCACCCTCTTAGTGAAAAAGTTTTTCCTATGTTACATAGGAGAGACTATGAGACTATGTTACATATCCTAGACGTTAAGAGAGCCCTTCCCTTCTACCTGGATAGGACTAAGGCCTTCAGGAAATCCCCTAGACTTTTCCTCTCCCTTGTGGAAAGATCCAAGGGCTCAGCAATATCAGACCAAAGGCTCTCCCAGTGGGTCTTGAAAGGCTCTCCGAGTGGGTCTTTAGACAGCGTTAACAAACTCACAACATGACCCCTCCAGCCTCTATTTGTAATGGTCCATGAGGTCGATTTCCTCATCCGTACCTATATCCGAGATCTGCAGAGCGGTGACATAGGCGTCAGCCCATACTTTTGCAGAATACTGTGAGATTACTGGGAACTCCGCTCTGATGCCATCTTGGGTTCCACAGTGAGGTCAGTTACGGATGACAGGAGTCCAGAGTCCTCTGGAAGGGTACTCCTTGGGACTCACTACAATGGAGCACACATTGGGACACTGCTGGAAGAAGTAGTAGTAGTTACTCAACTTGCGCAGTAACAGTGTTTCTTCAAGATGACAGATTTCAGAGTAGCAGCCGTGTTAGTCTATATTCACAAAAAGAAAAGGAGTACTTGTGGTACCTAAATAAATTTGTTAGTCTCTAACATGCCACAAGTACTCCTTTTCTTCAAGATGCGTTTCCCTATGGGTGATTTATAACCCATCCTCCTCACCTTTATTAGCAGAGTGTTGTAAGCAAGACACAAGAAGTAATTCTGCTGTGCTCTGCACTGATTAGACCTCAGCTGGAGTATTGTGTCCATTTCTGGGCACCACATTTCAGGAAAGATGTGGATAAATTTGAGAAATGATAAAAGGCCTAGAAAACATGATCTGAGGGAAGATTGGAAAAAATTGGGTTTGTTTAGTATGAAGAAGAGATGACTGAGGAAGGGCATAACCTTTTATGTACTTGAAAACTGTTACAAGGGGAGAGAAAAATTGTTCTCCTTAACCTCTGAGGATAGGACAAGAAGCAATGATCTTAAATTGTAGCAAGGAAGGTTTAGTTTGGATATTAGGAAAAACTTCCTAATGGTCAGGGTGGTTAAGTACTGGAATAAATTTTTAAGAGCAGGTTTAGGCAAACATCTGTCAGGAAGGGTTTAGATAATACTTAGTCCTTCCTTGGGTGCAGAGAACCGGACTAGATGACCTCTCAAGATCCCTTCCAGTCTTATGATTGTGTGTGTAAATAACAGCTGCTGGTTAGTATCAGAGAGAGGAGGAGAAGCGTACTATTTAATTTTTTTATGAACAAATCATTTTCTGCATCTCTGAACATTTGCAAAAAGTATTTGGAATGCTCTTTATTAACTCTTTAAAATTTAAGTCTATTGAGATTCTTTATACACATTTTCCTACTTCATGTCTTCCATACATTTAGTGCAAGATTTCAAAAAGCATATACACTTCTATATTTCAGTATGCACGTACAGACATGTTACGCTGTGAACTTCTCAGCGAGATGATTTGTCCATGTCTCTAGTGTGAGTGAGTGTGAGAGTGAGTGAGAGGGAGACCTGGATTCTCCAGAGCCTGAGATTGGCAGCTTCTCAGTACACCTCCAATCACTTCAGAACCTCCTGAAAATAAGTCATAAGATCATTGCAGCAATTTCAGTATCTGAGCTAATTTGTTGACTGTCTCTCTTTGGTTTCTAGCAAGATAGGGAATAAGCAACATATATCCAAAATCATACAAGTATTGGGATGCAGCCTTCACAATAAACACGTCTCTTGGTCCTGTGTCAATTGGTAGCTGAGTCCACAGGTTTATCTCCAGTTGTCATATTTATAACTCCCACCCCTCCTTCGGTTCTGATGGCTTCAGGTTCCACACATTCACCTTTTGAGAGCTGTGTAACTGCTTTCTTTTAGTGGAAACTTTCAGTATAGCTTCAGAACCAGCTACTGAGCATGTCTAATGACTACCATCTCTCTCTCCTCTAGATGTGTCTGGCCCTTCTGTTCTGACATGCTCTCTGCACATGTGCAGAGGCATATGATTCAACTAAATTAATGCGTCCTTTCCACTGTTACTCTTCTCTTTCTTTGGACTTTAATAAAAAAGAAAAAAAAGTCTGCAAAGTGTGGCAACTGCCATCTTTGCTGACTTACTGGGGTTGAATTGGGACCTCTAGAACTAAAAGCATGAGCTGCTGCAGCTTGAGCCAAAGAACGAAGATGCTCTAGCTGAAACTAACAGAGACTTATCTTCTGTGAATCATCATGTGTGGGGGGGAACTTTTAATACACATTCACCATTGCCTCACACAAGTGTGTGTGTTAAGTTCATCAAAGAATCTCATCTCAGGTTTCTACTATAATGTTAACCGTGCTTCATGATGTATGTTTTATGGTACAGTTTACTTAAGATAAAGAGTAATATATTAAGATTTTACATTTAACAGGGAAGATGGGAATAGAAAATTCTGCTATTGTGCAGGTTTTGCATGAAGGCTAACTTTGAAATTTCATGACTTTGGGGTTACTGATTTCTGAACAATAAGTTCTACATTAACTATGGAGAACATGGTGGTGTGCTGTGGTATAAAGGTTTTATTGTCATGAGTTGGATTACATAAAAGTGGCAAAACCAGAAGTGAGTTAAGCAGGTTATTCCAAATAAGTGCACATTAAAAATGTTCTACCCATAATTTATGTGATTATGCTAGCCTTTATCTACTTGTATTAATGGTCAAACATTAAAAAAAGTTTAACTTATACAGTCACTGGAATATTTTAAATAATTACTACATAAATTGATTCTAATGCTTGTTTCTTTAATTTTCTTTTTAGATTAGCTGGTTATTAAAGTAGATTGGTGCTTTTTATTCCAAAAGTCCCCTCAAAAATTTTCTGATCTTGAAATAACATTCAATGAAATATGAGAAACTTAATTTTATATCTAATGTCCTTTAATAAAATGTAACCTTTATTAAAAGAATTTTTCTCGCAATTGAAATTCTCCATGCTTTTTTAAACCTCTTTTAATTGACCATAGGAATCTAGCTGCATTGTGAGATGTATTTAGACAACTTTTGAATAAAAACTACTTTGAGAGAGGTCCCAACAAACCCTAAGGCTCTTTGTAGTTCTTTTTATGATGCTGAGAATATTTCAGCTCATTTAGTGAAAATTCTGAGGCTGGGATTAGATTTAATTTTGCCTTAACTCTAATTTGTGCTCGATTAATGATTTACTAACAGTGTTTTTCAAAGTACTGTCCTCAGGTCTTGAGGTCAGGGGGCTCAAATTAATGAGAAGAAAACACCTTCTGATGACTAATAAGGAAAAAAAACTTGAGGGCAATTGTGGAGCACATGCTGGGGAATTTACCTATAAGTGTCAGGAAGCGCATGTCTGTATAGTATAATAGGGTATATTCTTCTCTAGAACTTGTCTGTGCTTAAAAAAAAATTGCTGACAACAGTGCATTTTAACTGATGCTGGTGCTGAACGTGAGTTAAGAGCGAACATAGATGACGATGAACCCCATTCCGCACCATTTCAGGCAAAGCTTGGTGTAAGCAGTTAAGCACCTGTTGTTTCTGAACTGGTGCTGAATTGGTTTGTTCGTGGATCCAGTTGCAGGTAAATTGTTTGTTTTGTATCAGTTCAGTTGCACTCATTGCAGAGAGTGAGTAACTTTTGTAATGTAGACAAGATTTTTATGTAAAAATTCCTGTTATCAAGGAAGTGGTGCATGTGGATTGAAAGAAGTGTATACTTTAAATATCTTACATAACCAAGGGCAAGTGAATAAAATAACTTGTTCTTAAGACATATTGTAAATCATTTGTGCAGTTTTCAATGTTTGTTTAATGCATCCTTAAAAATAAATTAAAGGTAGAGAAATTAATGGTGTGATGTTAGTAAATAGTGAATGTTCTGGGCCAATGTTGAGGCTAACTTCAGTGGTGACAGTTCTTGTGATTCTTATGAGTCTTGGATATTTGGGTTTTTTCTTAAAGATCCAGCACTGCAAACACATGATCGTGAGAATCTAAGTTTCCTTTTCTTTTTATGAAAGTTTCAAGCTCTTGGAGTTGCACAGAAACTTGAAAACATGAACTCTAAAAGCGCCAGAACCAGAAGGCAAATAGAAAGAACCCCAAGCTTGCTTATTTTTAAAAATAAATCTGATGATTTTTTAAGTCAATCTGATTTTTTGGGGGGCTGAGGGGAACCTAATTCTTGATTGAAGTTGGCAATACTGTAACATTGTTGACTTCAGTGAGTAGTGCATGCTTATACCAGGGCTGAATTTAATCCCATGTCTATTGTTGCCTCTATGATTTAAAGTAGTGGCTTTCAAACTGGAGTAAGCAGTACCTCTCTAGGGGTACGCAAGATGTCATCAGGGGTTACGTGAGAAAAATCCTGTAATGGCGGACAACACATTGTATTATCCCTTTCCCCCCCGTTTTCCTAGGTATATTATGACCCTGTCTTGGATTGGGGTACACGGTAGATTACATTATTTGGAAAGGGGTACACAGCCTAAAGAGTTTGAAAACCACTCACTTACAGGAAAGCCTTCATGAGGAGGAGAGAACGGAGCATGAAATGACCTCCATCTTCAGCTAAAGAGTGGAAGGAATGTGGAATACTTTCATTAGTTGGGCCCAATCCAACAAACAAGCACATGTGTACCTTTACTCATGTCCAATAAATGGTTCCACTGATTTCATAATAAATTAAATAGATGCTATTTTATGTAAAAGAATCATATAGCTCGTATACATAAAGACTTCAGTGGGGCTATGCGAGTGAGTAAGTTATTTGTTTTCATAATTGATCCCTTGATTCTGGTATTGCTTGAAACCAAATTTAAGACCCTGATCATGTAATTTGATCTGTGTAGCTCGACGCACATGTGCAGAGCTCGATTGATTTCCCCGGGACTCCGTGCAGGCATAAAGGTTCACCCACATGGATATGCTTGCAGGAGCAGAGCCTAGTTTTTTTGGATGACCCTTCATTCTTTTTAAAATATGTAAAGAAGGGAGAAGATTGTAAGTCTTGGTATTTGAGTCATCATCTTCATTCTGTGCTTTATTGGTAAAGCTTTGTTTTGGATAAGTCTTGATATTAAAAATATATATCTATATGTATATATATATAGAGAGAGACTTGTCATTGTCTAAAGTAGTTTTGTTTGAGATGTCTCCTGTTTTTCCTGCTGGGAATTTACACAGTTGTATAAATCTAATATATTGGTCCTGGGGTTTATATTATGAATTTAGTTAAAAACTGGAAAAGACATACAGAAAAACTTGACACCCATAGATTTTGAGTACAGAAAGTTTCCCAAAATCTGCTTTGGAGACGGTAGAGGGTGCTCTCTTTAGGTGACAGATGGGAGCTTCAGGGTCTGACACTGGCTGCGCCTCATGATTGGTTTTAATGTGAAGGAAAGGGAAATGCATGGATTTACAGAATTTCTAATTCCCCCAATAGAGTGACTACATTAATTCTCATATATAATTTTATAAATAACACTAGTAGGTAGAATATATAAGGATGGTATATTCCTATAGTAGAGAAAGGAAAAAAGGTGCACTAATAATGGGTTTAAAAGACATGGATATGTACGTGTCCCATAAATGCTTTAAAGCTCTTTAAATACCAGATTGTTACTTTTTTTCCCTTGACTGCCACTTCACATCGCCTTTGTGCTTTAGAAGATAGGTTGCGCAGTTATTTCAGCTAATTCTTTTACTGTTTAGTCTCTTCTGCTTGCCTAGGGCCTCGCATCCCGAATCCTCTACTGAAATTAGATTTTTCACATAGAAAGGCATGTACTGATGTTTCACCACTGGCCATCTGTGCTCCCTTTAGTAAGGGGAATAGGAAAAATGTGATTTATTTAAAATGAGCAGGAGGAAAAAATGCATTTTATAACGGTGGGGATTTGCAGTATTATCTATCTGCAAATTAAAATCCAACAACTATGGATCAACAAACTCCACATCCTATTCATGTTTGTTAAACAACTGTGAAGTCTGCTACATTTATTGAGCATCTGATGAATGTAACATAATTGTGAACCCTTGTTTTTCAACATTCTTGGCTTTTGAGTGGTAACACTACTAACAATTTCTATTTGATGTCGCATTTCAGTTGAGTGATTTTGTGCTCGAACCATTAACTAGCTGTCAGTTGTTGCAAATAGCTTTACTTTTTTTACTCATTCGACTGGTGATTTGTTTTGTGGATAAAATACAAGACAAGCTGCTGCCTAAAAAGCTTTCTTTAGTATCACTGTATGCTTTTCCACTCAACAGATGCCTGCAATTGAGACTGATGTATACTGCTCCCAGTAAACTGGCAGATGAATCAGTCAGGACTCAGAATGTTTTGGTTCATTCATGGTGTTTTGCTGTCTTTCTGTCTGCCTCTAAGAGAGGCATTAGAAGGACTTGTGCTTGGCATCTTGACTTTTTATCAGTATGGTGGGAAAGTGAGATTTAAAAAAAAAAAGACACAAATGTAACAGTAACTGGAAGAAAATGATATGTGCTATCCTGGAATATTATCCAGGCAATCCGAAATTTTGGTTTGGTTTCTGGATTTGTTCTTTCCTCAGCCTCCTCCGGTCTACCTTCTGATTTCTCTCAATGTGTTGTGCAACAATAATAAAGATAGTTTTTTAAACAATTGTGACTTTATTTCCTTTCATATATATAGGGGGTGGGTAACTTCAAAAGAAACAAACACAACTGTCACACCGTACCCTGTCCAGTCATGAAACTGGCTTTCAAAGCTTCTCTGATGCGTAGTGTGCCCTGCTGCGCTCTTCTAATTGCCCTGTTGCCTGGCTGTGCGAAATTGGCCGCCAGGCGACTTGCCTCAACCTCCCACCCCACCATAAATGTCTCCCCCTTACTCTCACAGATATTGTGGAGCACACAACGAGCAGCAATTACAATTGGAATATTGGTTGTGCTGAGATCTAACTGAGTCGGTAAACTGTGCCAGCACGCTTTTAAATGTCCAAAAGCACATTCTACCACCATTCTGCACTTGCTCAGCCTATAGTTGAATTGTTCCTTACTATTGTCCAGGGTACCTGTGTATGGCTTCATGAGCCATGGCATTAAGGGGTAGGCTGGGTCCCTGAGGATAACTATAGGCATTTCAACATCCCCAACAGTAATTTTCTGGTCTGGGAAGTAAGTCCCTGCCTGCAGCTGTTCAAACAGACCAGAGTTCCTGAAAATGTGAGCGTCGTGCATCTTTCCTGGCCATCCCATGTTGATGTCGGTGAAATTTCCCTTGTGATCCACCAGTTCTTGCAGCACCATGGAAAAGTACCCCTTGCGGTTTACGTACTGGCGGCCCCTGTGTTGAGGGGCTAAGATAGGGGGTTCCATCTATTACCCCACCGCAGTTAGGAAACCCCAGCACATTAAAGCCATCCACAATGGTTTGCACATTTCACAAAGTCACTACCTTGATAGCAGCTCGTCAATGATTGCATTGCCAGCACGGCAGCCCCCACAGTAAATTTGCCCACTCCAAACTGATTCCCGACTGACCGGTAGCTGTCGGGCATTGCAAGCTTCCACAGGGCTACGGCCACTCGCTTCTCAACTGTGAGGGCTGCTCTCATTTTGGTGCCTTTGCGCTTCAGGTCAGGGGACAGCAAGTCACAAAGTTCCATGAAAGTGGCCCTACGCATACAAAAGTTTCGCAGCAACTGGGAATCATCCCATACCTGCAACACTATGCAGTCCCACCACTCTGTGCTTGTTTCCCAGGCTCAGAATCGGCATTCCACGGCATGAACCTGGCCACCATGATCTCCCAATCACCACACACCGTGCTTCTAGGAATGTCTTTGTCCATGTCCTCATCAGTATAGTAATCGCTGTCGTCACTTTCTCTCCCGGTTTTGCAGGTACTGCGCATACTGCTGGATAATGCGTGAGGTATTTACAATGGTCAAAACTGCAGCAGAGATCTGAGCGGGCTCCAGGCTTGCTGCGCTGTGGCGCCTGCACAAGTAATCCTGGAAAAAGGGTGTGAAACATAGGAGAGCAGAGTGGCAGCGGAAGAGGTGCTGTTCGGTTTATGACAGCTGAAAAAAGTTGGGAAATGCTTGTCTTCTGTAGCTTTCACAGAGGGCGGGAGCCCAGGACAGACAACACGGAGAAGCTTGGTAGCGCAGCAAGAGCGGGAGAGCGGAGTTGGTGGCGGAAGCTGTGCTGCTCGGTTCATGATGGCCGAGCAGAGTTGTCAGCGGAAGTGGTCAATGAGATAGAGTAGATACTTAGAGATTACATAGAAAGACGAGAGGAAATGCGAGGTGGATTCATAGTACAAGGAGAGAACCAGTGCACCGTCTCCTGAAAGCAGTATGGCGTCTGCACGCCAAAAAGGCTCGAAACAATTGTCTGCCGTAGTTTCATGGTGGGAGGAGTGACTGACGACACACACCCAGAAACACTCACGAGAATGTTTTTGCCTCATCATGCACTGGGAGCTTAACCCAGTATTCCAATGGAGGAATTCACAGGGTGTATTGGGTGCATGACATTATCAGACTGGCAGGGTGATAAGATGATTTTGGCATTGTGTCGATTGTAGGCTGTTTGTGGGTTTCAGAGAAAGGGAGGCAGGTTTACCAATTCCATTTTTAGGATAATCAATTACCTGTGCAGACTCAATGAAGAAATAGTTTAATCTCAAGAACCATTAGTAGTAGTGGTGATGGGTGAGCTGCCAGAACCCAGTCTGACTTTTAGATGTCAGGGATTATTGCAAGTCAGACTGTTGGTGGGAGAAAAAAAATCTTGTAAAGTGAACACACTTGAATTAAGTCATGTGCATGAAAGAGGCAAGCTTTTGAATTTACACAGAACTCTTTTTCAGGTCTGGGAAGGGTACACAGCTACAACAACTTGGCAAATGCACTTGAACAGGAAGTCACTGAGAAAAAATAAATGTGGAAACTCATTTTGATATGGGGAAATGCAGTTCATATATAATGTTGTCTTTTACATACTAGAATGTGTTCCTTTGATGCAAATGGTATTTTTGCTAGTTGCTTTATACTTACTGTAGAATATCTCTAAAGCAGTGGTTCTAAAATGATGGGGTGCGCCTCCCAAGGAAAGCGCGGGAATGTGTCAAGGGAGATGTGTGGGGGTGTTAAGAGCTCTGGCTGCTAGCCTTGGGGTGGCAATGGAGCAGTAAGTCTGTTGTGAAAAGTGATTATTGATTGATATCTCTTTTCACATTGCCACCCTTACTTCTGTGCTACTGCTAGCATGGCGCAGCCCTCAGAGCTGGGTGCCTTACCAGCAGCCACTGCTCTCCGCTCTGCCTTCATAACTGAGTGGTGATGTATGTGCTGGGGGGGATGAGGGGAGGTATAAATGACTACAGACAAAAAAGGGGCATTGCCATCAGATAGAGGGATGTGATTATTCCCCTCTACTCAACATCGCTGAGGCCTCATCTGGAGTACTGTGTCCAGTTTTGGGCCCCACGCTACAAGAAGGAGGTGGAAAAATTGGAAAGAGTCCAGCGGAGGGCAACAAAAATGGTTAGGGGGCTGGAGCACATGATTTATGAGGAGAGGCTGAGGGAAATGAGATTGTTTAGTCTGCAGAAGAGAAGAATGAGGGTGGATTTGATAGCTGCTTTCAACTACCTGAAAGGGGGTTCCAAAGAGAATGGATCTAGACTGTTCTTAGTGGTAGCAGATGACAGAACAAGGGGTAATGGTCTCAAGTTGCAGTGGGGGAGGTTTAGGTTGGATGTTAGGAAAAGCTTTTTCACTAGGTGGGTGGTGAAGCACTGGAATGGGTTACGTAGGGAGGTGGTGGAATCTCCTTCCTTTGAGGTTTTCAAGGTCAGGCTTGACAAAGCCCTGGCTGGGATGATTTATTTGGGGATTGGTCCTGCTTTGAGCAGGAGGTTGGACTAGATGACCTCCTGAGGTCCCTTTCAACCCTGATATTCTATGATTCTGAGGGGGGCCCAATCAAGTAAGTTTGAGAATGACTGATCTAAAAGATACTGAAGTGATATTTAGTTAGATGAAACTAAAATTATTGTAAAGGGCAACCATAGTATTAATCAAATATATTCTATTTAGTTATAGACAATTTTTCTGAACTGGAAAGAATTCTTTAATTTTAGTATTTACCTGTGGCAACCTCATGTATGTGTACAGAAAAAAGAGCATGGGAAGGGGGGTAAATTCTGACTAAATTTTTTAGACTCTCTGAGGGGAAAGAAATGTTGCTATACTTAATTATATGGAGCAGCGAGTGATACAAACATTGCAGAACAAATATTATGAATTCACAGGATCACTGAAAAGTTAGCATGGGAATAAAAGGTGCAAAAAAAAGAAAAAAATGTATGTTTTGGAAGGTAGAATTTATGTGCTCTAATGGGGGGGAAGAGGTAGAGCAGGTTTGTCAGTCAGCTGAGAAGCTTCTGAAGTCATAGCTAGAGGCAGTCAGAGTTGATAAAAGGGGGTTTTGAGTTCATTGCAACATTATAAATTCTGCATAATTAGGTGGTAACTAATTTATTTGTTGCTAGTCATTTAAGAAACTACGATTAGTTGTGATTCTGTAATATAGACTAGAGATATCTAATTAAAAAAAGTGGAAGATGCTGGGAGCCCTACAATCCAGTTGTTAGAACTGTTGTATTTTAAATGGAATATATGGTCCCAAAGAGTCAAAGGTCTTAACAAGACCCTGTCACTGTCCGACATTAAACAGCGTTAAACAAAGTTGGAGGTTTGGTAAACAGAGACCTCAGCCTGCTTAGTGCCATGCCAAATAAACCATTAAAAACATTTCAAACTTTTAATAAATATAAACTAAAAAAGGAAAACAGTTAGGCATTTTTCAGAGTAGCAGCCGTGTTAGTCTGTATTCGCAAAAAGAAAAGGAGTACCCGTGGCACCTTAGAGACTAACAAATTTATTAGAGCATAAGCTTTCGTGAAGTGAGCTGTAGCTCACGAAAGCTTATGCTCTAATAAATTTGTTAGTCTCTAAGGTGCCACGGGTACTCCTTTTCTAGTTAGGCATTTGAAATGTAAAATATTAAATAAGGCTTTCAGTTTAACATCCCACGTTCCTTTTCCATTTAGCTGGAGAGAGTTTTTAGAAGGACTCCTTCATCCTTGTTTGACAGTCTTTTAAGCAATATCAAAGATGGTAATAACTATCCTTTTTTGGGAAAAGAGAAGAAGTTAGTTGAGATGGGGTGGAACTGTCATTGCTGCTGTTAGTCTGATCTTACTTCTTAGAGGACAAAACAAGGCAAATATACACACAAGGGAAGAGAAAAGAATAATAAAGTAATACATTTAGCTTCTGTCTTTACTGTTGACTGTCACTTGCAACTTCAGTGTTCAAGAGAAACAGATACAGCACATGGTTTTATCAGCCACTCCAAGACTTGGAAATTTTATGCCAGTTTTGGGCACTGCTCTCAGTTACCTCTTCCTAGTCACAGACACATAGCAGTGTTATGAAATATAAAGTCTTGGTGGGTTACTACAGACTCTTATTTGACAAAAGGAAAAAGGAGAGGGATAAGGAGAAGAAATAAGGTGGGAAAGGAAATGGAACACATGAGGGAGAGGGGAAAGAGATATACAAAGCATGATCTTAACACAATCCTTGAATTCTATCAGTAGGCCTTTTCTTTGGACTACTCCAGTCTTTGTCTCCCTTTTGTACCTTTTCCAACCAACATTTATTATAGGTTATTGGTTTCAGAGTAGCAGCCGTGTTAGTCTGTATTCGCAAAAAGAAAAGGAGTACTTGTGGCACCTTAGAGACTAAAATTTGTTAGTCTCTAAGGTGCCACAAGTACTCCTTTTCTTTTTATAGGTTATTGTAACATCTTATGAACTTGCACTCACTTCTCACAGTTGAGCTCACAATTAAGGTAAATCTGTGGACAAAACCGTCACAATAGATCTCTAGTAGGTAGAACCAGGACACCTTATACTAGAAGTGCTAGTCATATTTTGAAAAACGGAAACCTTTAATGCATCTAATAATGTGCAATGGGGACTCATACATTGATAAAAGTGCTGGAATTGCTATTTAAGGGAAGTGAACATTCAGTAATGTAATTCATGAAGTTTTAAAAATAGTTTTATTTTAACATCTAATTTGGCTATTTCTTTGTGGAATGTTCAGTTTCCTGGGAGAATCCAAAATCTAATTCTGAAATTATCTTAAACCAGCAACCTAGATTTTGGAAGTGTTTGTGGCAGGATGCAGCTTCCTGCCAGCAGACATGGGTTGAAGACAGATAGACAACTTGGTGGTCAGCCATCCCGGCTAATTGATGCATGAAGTAAAAATAAATCCTATGTCCTCTTGGGAGCAGGTATTCATTAGAAGCTTGTCATCTTAAATAGAAAATGAAAATGTTGGGGGTTAAGTGACACGCAGGATTTAAAGCATTAGCCTGTTACCTCAGGAGTCTCAAATTAGAACCTTGAACTAGGTCACAAGTGAAAATGGGTTTATACTTATATACTATATTAAACTGGCATAATGCATCTACTTTTTGTCTTTATGTGAGCATGAGCAACACTCAAAGCTTTTTATGTTGTACATCTTAAGATACCAATCTATTTTAGATTAAATATCGGAGGGGGTTTCTATACTATATGAATCTCTTTAAACTCTTCAAATAAAAGCTTCTGGATCTGTTCTCAAATATTTGTTACTACAGTAAATCCAAAAGTGACAATATCCACCATTCACTTTACTCTTGCTGAGATTGTATAACTGTTTTGATTTGATCTTGTCTCAGTACAGAGTAGCATTTCATAGAACTTCCAGTTCTTCACTTCAGATTGCAATGTATTTTGGCAGCAGTGATAGTATGACAGATGGGGACAAAATAACATGATTTAATTCAGTAGAAGATGCACTTAAACATGACACAAATTTATCAAAATGGAGCAAAGCTTAAACATCTAGTAATGGAGTAAACAGAGTGCTCTACCAGTTAAAGAGCTCAAACTCCTGGAATTAATTTTAGAAATAGGGGTAACATAAGGGTTTATATTGCTTTGTGAGATTACCAAAAATAATAGAAAGACAGAGTAACATTTACTGAGGTCTGATCTTAGATACAATCTTTTCTAAATGAAATAATAAAAAGTATTTCTCCAGTATAAAACCAGGAAAGCAATATCATCCTCTAGTGCCACTGTAAAAAGAAAAGGAGTACTTGTGGCACCTTAGAGACTAACAAATTTATTTGAGCATAAGCTTTTGTGAGCTATAGCTCACTTCATCGGCTGCATGCAGTGGAAAATACAGTGGGGAGATTTATATACACAGAGAACATGAAACAATGGGTGTTACCATACACACTGTAACGAGAGTGATCAGGAAAGGTGAGCTATTAACAGCAGGACAGTGGGGGCTGGGCGGAGGGAAGAAATCTTTTGTAGTGATGATCAAAGTGTCAGGTTGGAGGGAAGTTACCAGTGGAGTTCCTCAGGGATCGGTTTTGGGACCAATCTTATTTAATCTTTTTATTACTGACCTTGGCACAAAAAGTGGGAGTGTGCTAATAAAGTTTGCAGATGATACAAAGCTGGGAGGTATTGCCAATTCAGAGAAGGATCGGGATATTATACAGGAGGATCTGGATGACCTTGTAAACTGGAGTAATAGTAATAGGATGAAATTTAATAGTGAGAAGTGTAAGGTTATGCATTTAGGGATTAATAACAAGAATTTTAGTTATAAGTTGGGGACGCATCAATTAGAAGTAACAGAAGAGGAGAAGGACCTTGGAGTATTGGTTGATCATAGGATGACTATGAGCTGCCAATGTGATATGGCTGTGAAAAAAGCTAATGTGGTTTTGGGATGCATCAGGAGAGGCATTTCCAGTAGGGATAAGGAGGTTTTAGTGCGGTTATACAAGGCACTGGTGAGATCTCACCTAGAATACTGTGTGCAATTCTGGTCTCCCATGTTTAAAAAGGATGAATTCAAACTGGAGCAGGTACAGAGAAGGGCTACTAGGATGATCCGAGGAATGGAAAACTTGTCTTATGAAAGGAGACTTAAGGAGCTTGGCTTGTTTAGCCTAACTAAAAGAAGGTTGAGGGGAGATATGATTGCTCTCTATAAATATATCAGAGGGATAAATACAGGAGAGGGAGAGGAATTATTTCAGCTCAGCACCAATGTGGACACAAGAACAAATGGGTATAAACTGGCCACCAGGAAGTTTAGACTTGAAATTAGACGAAGGTTTCTAACCATCAGAGGAGTGAAGTATTGGAATAGCCTTCCAAGGGAAACAGTGGGGGCAAAAGTTCTATCTGGTTTTAAGATTCTACTTGATAAGTTTATGGAGGAGATGGTATGATGGGATAATGGGATTTTGGTAAGTAACTGATCTTTAAATATTCAGGGTAAATAGGCCAAATCCCCTGAGATGGGATATTAGATGGATGGGATCTGAGTTAGCCAGGAAAGAATTTTCTGTAGTACCTGGCTAGTGAATCTTGCCCATATGCTCAGGGTTTAGCTGATCGCCATATTTGGGGTCGGGAAGGAATTTTCCTCCAGGGCAGATTGGAGAGGCCCTGGAGGTTTTTCGCCTTCCTCTGTAGCATGGGGCATGGTTGACTTGAGGGAGGCTTCTCTGCTCCTTGAAGTCTTTGAACCATGATTTAAGGACTTCAATAGCTCAGACATGGGTGAGGTTTTTCATAGGAGTGGGTGGGTGAGATTCTGTGGCCTGCACTGTGCAGGAGGTCGGACTAGATGATCAAAATGGTCCCTTCTGACCTTAGTATCTATGAATCTAAAGTGGGCCATTTCCAGCAGTTGACAAGAATGTCTGTGGAACAGTGGGGGTGGGGGGAATAAACATGGGGAAATAGTTTTACTTTGTATAATTACCCATCCACTCCCAGCCTCTATTCAAGCCTAAGTTAATTGTATCCAGTTTGCAAATTAATTCCAATTCAGCAGTCTCTCGTTGGAGTCTGTTTTTGAAGCTTTTTTTTTGAAGGATAGCCACTCTTAGGTCTGTAATCGAGTGACTGGAGAGACTGAAGTGTTCTCCAACTGGTTTTTGAATGTTATAATTCTTGACGTCTGATTTGTGTCCATTTCTTCTTTTACGTAGAGACTGTCCAGTTTTGCCAAGGTCCATGGCAGAGGGGCGTTGCTGGCACATGATGGCATATATCACATTGGTAGATGTGCAGGTGAACGAGCCTCTGATGGTGTGGCTGATGTGATTAGGCCCTAGGATGGTGTCCCCTGAATAGATATGTGGACAGAGTTGGCAACGGGCTTTGTTGCAAGGATAGGTTCCTGGGTTGGTGGTTCTGTTGTGTGGTGTGTGGTTGCTGGTGAGTATTTGCTTCAGATTGGGGGGCTGTCTGTAAGCAAGGACTGGCCTGTCTCCCAAGATCTGTGAGAGTGATGGGTCGTCCTTCAGGATAGGTTGTAGGTCCTTGATGTGTTGGAGAGGTTTTAGTTAGGGGCTGAAGATGATGGGTAGTGGCGTTCTGTTAGTTTCTTTGTTGGGCCTGTCCTGGAGTAGGTAACTTCTGAATACTCTTCTGGCTCTGTCAGTCTGTTTCTTCACTTGAGCAGGTGGGTATTGTAGTTGTAAGAAATCTTGATAGAGATCTTGTAGGTGTTTGTCTCTGTCTGAGGGGTTGGCGCATATGCGGTTATATCACAGAGCTTGGCTGTAGACAATGGATCGTGTGGTGTGGTCTGGATGAAAGCTGGAGGAATGTAGGTAGGAATAGCGGTCAGTAGGTTTCTGGTATAGGGTGGTGTTTATGTGACCATCGCTTACTAGCACGGTAGTGTCGAGGAAGTGGATCTCTTGTGTGGACTGGTCCAGGCTGAGGTTGATGGTGGGATGGAAATCGTTGAAATCCTGGTGGAATTCCTCAAGGGCTTCTTTTCCAGGAGTCTAGATGATCAAGATGTCATCAATGTAGCGCAGTTAGTGTGTGTTTTGCATTTGCATGAGTAATGTTTGGCCATCTTATTTAGAAAATGTAATCACATTATTAGATACTTCCTGTGTGTTCTGGTCAATGCCCGTGACTATCACTTAAAAATGCCAGCTCCCTATATCCAAGGGGATATGGGCTCCCAAACTTACACAATTATTATAATGCTTCAAACATGTCACATATAACAGATCTCAAATTGGTTCCAGTATGATAACATCCTTATACCCCCACCGGTGGAAATTAAATGGGTATTAATGCATCCAATTTCCCCTCTGGATCTGCTTGCTTTCTCTTTTTGTCTGATGGAGAAAAATAAAGTGCCTACATTGGAGACTGTGCGAAGGTCTGGGCTATCCTAGCTAAGAGGTAGCAATTTCATCCTTGCCATCAAGCAAAAACACTTCTCTTGGGTAATCCAGATTTTCAAATTGGGAAACAAAAACGTATAATTTGAAGGACTGTCTGAGCAAGAATATCATTGGTCAGTGATGAGGGCTTTGTCCCTTTTCTGATACTCAAGCAATGATATGTCCTGCCACCCTCAGCAAAGTGGAAGTAGTTATAGCTAAACCACTTGCTAATATATCAGTTTGGTCCTGATGCTCTAGGACTCCCAGAGGCCCAAGAGCTTGGGAACCTTGGAAATACTTCATAAACTCCCTAGGCCCACGTTCATTATTTGTGCTTTACTAATCACAGCCCTGTAAAGAATCCCAAATGGCAGGGCATGTTATGGAATGTTAAAAATGCTTCTGTAGGTCTCAGGCAATGTCTGATCCAACAAAAGATTCTATTCAAAATGTATTGGACGTCCCAGAGCTTTTATAAGATGGGGGCCTTGTCCTCTGGTGTTTATTGGGATTGTAGTAGTAATAATAATAATTAATAATTAATAAAAATGAACCCTGATGCATATGCTGTGTGATTGTCCAATAGTCAGGCAACTGTGGTAAGAAGTAGACAGGAGTGAAAATAGTGCTTGGCTTCCATAACCAAACCTAAACTGAAAAATTGTATCCTAGGTTATATACCTACTGTGCTGGATTTAACTCATCCACAAAGATTTTGGTTCTTGAGGGCTGCAAAGATTACCAAGCACATGATGACACATAAATTAAGGAGTAGGTTTATGCCCAGAAAAGAGCAGTGGTATTTACAACTGGAGAGTTAGCAATGAAAGAATGGCTTCTTGATGTAGAGAGCAATTATGTGAATTTGAAAAAAATTGGACCCGGTTTCTTGGTACAAAGCTGAAATAATGGCAGATTTCCATTCCACCTGACCTCTCTGCTTTTCTCCTTCCCTCTTACTGCTCAGTCCCCTCCCTGCCTTTTTTGCCTATTTGTGTATATTTTTAAATTAATTTTATTGTTGCACTTACCCTAACGTATTAGGACAGTGTACTATTGTCTGATTTTGTATTGTCTGGTCTTGCAGTTTTGACAAGTTGTGTAATTACATAGTTTTATTGGCTGTCCTGTGAATGTGTGGTATTTTGGTGACCTGTACAGGCTCCAAGTCATTTACCTTTTTGTATTGTTGTTTTCTTTGTGAAAATTAATAACATGTAATGTAACAAAAAAAGAGAGAACAATGTGGGGCCTGTTTTCCCCTGAGAAAGATGCATGTGTAATTCCCAATAACTGTAATAGTAGTTGTGTGCATCAACAATAAGAGAATAGTCATCTCATCCTTCTGCTCTTTTGTTTAATTTCCTAGTGAATTGACACTGGATAGATTAGACTTTCAAATATATAGAAAAATTGCTTTCCTTATTTTGTGAAGAGGAGAGTAAATCTGACAAAGCACCATGAATCCAAGAATAAATCAGTGCTGTAAAATGAAATGTCTATCCCTTATCCAAAAGTCTTATAGAATTTGATACAAGTAATGACTTTTCTATGGAATAGTAACCAGTCTTTAGGCCTCTATATCTGAGGTATCTCCACTAAATTTGTGGGTTTGGTGAGGTTGAGATACTAGAAATAGGAGGAGATGAGTTAATTTTCATTTAGTCTGACATCTCATTATGAGTAGTACTCAAGCTTCCCCTGGAAGTATTTGTACTCCGCACACACAGAGCACAGAGTCTTGCTTGTGAAAGTTTGATATTTACAGACTTGTTATGTGGATTCAATCTTAGTTAAAGCTTGCTGTTCATGCTCTCTGGCTGCACTTTGTATAGTACCTTGAAATCGTATACATTGTCATCTTTTGTACTGCTTGCACTGATGATGGATTTCTCATGTATTGATTATAGAAGGAAGACGAGCAATAAGAACAGAAACAGGTGGCTGACACCTCATTATGAGTAGTACTCAAGCTTCCCCTTGAAGTGTTTGTACTCCGCACACACAGAGCACAGAGTCTTGCTTGTGAAAGTTTGATATTTATAGACTTGTTATGTGGATTCAATCTTAGTTAAAGCTTGCTGTTCATGCTCTCTGGCTGCACTTTGTATAGTACCTTGAAATCGTATACATTGTCATCTCTTGTACTACTTCCTCTGATGATGGATTTCTCATGTATTGATTATAAAAGGAAGACAAGCAATAAGAACAGAAACAGGTGGCTGTTGTTCCCACAGGTATTCTTGTTGAATCATTTGTCAGCCACCATTATAATGGAATCTTCCTGTTACAATTAGTGACAATGCCTACTCAAAGGGCTGGAAAAAGAAAGGACTATAATTCCACCTGTTAATGAAGTGTTTCTGACAATCCACTGAAGGGCAGTAGTACATTTTAATGAGGTATTCCAGAGCTCTGAAATGAAATAATTTGAATTAAGTATATCTCTTCAATCATCTTTCTTTCTTGTGTTTATCATGTCTGCTGCACTTGCCTACTCTCCCTTCCTCACACTATATTAATGTCTTGGCAGACCACGTTTTGTTAGGCTTTGCTGTCTGTCTTAATTATTTCTTGGCTCACAGCCCTATGGAGGAGAACATTCTTAAAAGAGAGGATCCATCATTACAACTTAATTTATTTACTTACTTTATTTATAGAACATAAACAATTACCCATACCAAGACAGATAATTCTCTACTTCTTACTTTAGATTCAAGTAATTTAGAGAATCAGCACTTGAATTGTTTTTTCTTATGTTGAGGACAAAACTGTCTTATCCCTGTGTATTTAAACAGAGGACCTCTTTACTACATGATGATATCAACAGAAATTAGTCTGCCTCTTCCAAGACTGACACTAAACCACATGTCCAGTTGCTATTAAATAATTTACCTTGACTGCATATGAAGTTGTGAAGTGAATGTAATCCAATCAGTTGTGTGGTAGAAGTTGTTAATGTTCCACGTCCCCATCCCACCATAAGATATGTCCTAATCTAAAATTCTGGTATTTTGTGTGGCAAGAGATCTGGAGGCAGATCATTTTTTGGCAATGTCATACACCAGTGGTATTTACTCCTGTTGGAAACAATCTGAAGTACAAACCTGGCTACTACGCCGTTGTCTTTGGTTTAATTTCCACTGCTATCATGAGTCTGTGGCTACTGTGACAGGGTCAGGCCAGATGACTACAGGAGAGTGATAGAAGATAGATATATTGGCCCCAGATTAAGTAGGTCCCTTTTCCCTGAGTAACAGAATGGGCTGTTCCAGAACAATTAGGAAGTTGCTGAAACCAATTAAGGCAGGCTAATTAGGACACCTGGAGCCAATTAAGAAGCTACCAGAATCAGTTAGGACAGGCAGGCTAATCAGGTTTTAAAAAGGTTTTAAAAAGGACCTCACTTCAATTAGTGAGGTGTGTGCGAGGAGCTGGGAGTAAGAGGCACACAAGAAGCTGAGAGTGAGTAGGTGTAGTGCTGGAGGACTGAGAAGTACAAGCATTATCAGACATCAGGAGGAAGGTCCTGTGGTGAGGATAAAGAAGATGTTAGGAGGAGGCCAGGGGGAAGTAGCCCAGGGAGTTGTAGCTGTTAACACAGCTGTTACTGGAGACACTGTAGACAGCTGCAATCCACAGGGCGCTGGGCTGGAACCCGGAGTAGAGGGCGGGCCCGAGTTCTCCCCACCCCCAACTCCCTATTTGATATAAGAGGAGTTGACCTGGATTGTGGGTCCCACCAGAGGGGAAGGTCTCTGGCCTGTCCTCTGACCCATTAGGTGGGCCAGCAGAGACTGCGGGGATTGTTCTCCTTTTTCCCATGCTGGCCAGTGATGAGGTTAGCTGAGCAAACGGCAGGTTTGTCCCACTAACCAAAGGAGCCAAACTGAGGACTGCTGTGAACCTCTGAGGTGAGCAAATCCGCCAGAAAGTGCAGAACCCACCAAGGCAGAGGAGGATCTTTGTCACATTATCTTATATGCTCTCTGACCCATGACAGCTTGGACTGTGGCCTTTTGCCATTGCTTTGAGTGACTATTTGGTTGGCATTCTCTTAATTGCTTCTGTGTACTGTATGTTGTTCCCCCACTGGGATGCAGCAGACTACCCCTTATTGTCTAAGCATAGCTTGTCAGGTATGCCATACCTTGCAAAATACACATATAAATAACAGTTCTTGCCTGAGTGTCCTCCATATAGTCCACAACACTGAACACGGAGTAATAATATATTGTGACCATGTAATTCCTCTCAGTTCTGACCTTTTTCGTAGGGTCAAGTTGGGATTTCATGAGGCTGTAGACTCTTTCTGTTGTTGATCGTTATATTCTTTGTACCCCATCCACTGTTCCATGTACACTCTCAACTGGGCATTCATGCCTGGCCAGAAAATGCACACAGTGGCTTGTATTAGGCATGCCTCTATACCCAGCTGTGATATGTTTCTCATGATGTCAGCTCTAAAATCTGCTGGGATTACTGTTTGGTCCCTTTAAACAAAGTCCTGTCTTGTGTGTGCACACACAGCTCATGGCTCACCTGGTAGTAGGGAATAACCTTCTTTGGTACTGCTTCTTGTGATCTGGCCAACCCTGGAGTATGAATTGTCTTACTTTCTGTATCTTCCCCATCCTGTTCAGTGCTTTGTTGGCTACCTTGAGCCTCCTATCATAGATGTAAAAGCATTGTAGCATGTTGATAGACTCTCTATTTCCTGTTACAGAGAGCCATCTGTGTATTATTCTGGAAAGTATGCTTTCTTCAGTGCATCTGCCAACAGTAGTGTCTCTTTCCTGGGAGCAGTACCTTATCATCACATCCTAGCACTGGAGTCCTAGTAAAATGTATTGTAGTTCATTCAGCAGTGGCTTTTTCATGATGTTTTCTAATGATTTGTGATCAGACTGCATATCCAAGTTGTGCCTATTGGTGAACTAATGGGATCATTCCATTCTGAAAAGCACTGCCAGTAGCTCATTTTCTATCTGAGGATATCCCTGTTGTGTGTCTGTCAGGGCTTTGCTAACAAATGCCAGGGGCTGCTGGATTTTTATTAGTGTTGTTTTTAAGTTTCCTTTAAATGTCCTAAGTGTCTTTCTATGTGGAGCAAAGTCCTGAAAAAATAATATAATATAATGCAAATTGAACAGTTTTCAATACAGGTGTCTGAGTGGAATATTCAAAGTAGAATGGACTGCTGAAATCAGTAATGAAGAGGTCCTGGTATGGGCACAGCTACCTATAACAACACAAATAGTATGGAGGAAGTACTGGGCATATTGGAACATCTTTTAAGAATGCCTGATAATAGGCTACCTAAATAAGCATTTCTTTGGTAATCTCAGGGTGAGAGACAGAGAGGCCAACCTAAAGGCACACTACGTGTCACAATAATGGTATCATTATATCTGAATGTAAAAGACCCAGAAAAAGGAGCCCAGAATAGGGATGTTTGGTACTATTTGGTTACTGCTTTATGCACCTGATTTGTGTACAAAAAAGGATGATGATTAATGTAGTTAATGCCCGTCAACATGGATTTATGGAAAACATCTTGTCAAACTAATCTGATACCTTTTGTGATGAGATTGCAAGTTTGTTTGATAAAGGTAATAGTGTTAATGTAATAGATTTCTGTAGGGCATTTGATATGGTACCACACAACTTTTTGATTTAGCAACTACAGTGATAAAATATGAATAGACCTTACTTTAGTCAGTGGTTCTCAAACTTTTGTACTGGTGATTCCTTTCACACAGCAACCCTCTGAATGCGCCCCCCCTTATAAATTAAAAACACATTTTAATATATTTAACACTATTATAAATGCTGGTGGCAAAGCGGGGTTAGAGGTAGAGGCTGACAGCTCATGACCCCGCATGTAATAACCTCACGACCCCCTGAGGGGTGCTGACCCCCAGTTTTAGAACCCCTGTCTTAGTCCATCCCATGCTTTGCTGCACATTGGGCTACCCACATTTGCCATCCTTATCTGTTAACTGCCCTTCTCTCCAAATCTTCCCATTCATGTTGAGGTGCTTGATGTAGTTCAGATCTGTTCCTTTCCATGTTGTTTGTGGTCTTCCTCTCTTTCTTCTTGTGTTTTCTGGCTTCCATTCAAGGGCGGTATTTAGTAAGCATTCTTTTTCCATTCCCAGCACATGTCCCAGCCACTGATGTCATCTTTTGTAGATTATTTGTGAGAGGGTGCCTTCTCCAGTAATTTTTCTGACTTCTTCATTCGTCTTTCTATTTTTATATGTTGTTCCCAATATTCTTCTCATACATTTGTGATGAAATGCATCCAGCTTTTGTGCATCTTTCTTGGTAAGTTGCCATATCTCACTGCTATATATATATCAATAGAGCACACATTAAATGGATTAAAAATGGCTAACGCAAAATGTAATTGTAAAGCAGGAATCACTGAGTGGGTGTAGTTCTAGTGGGGGCTTACATGGTTCTGGGCCTTGCACTACTTAATATTTTTATCAGTGACTTAGCAGAAAACATAAGATCGTTACTGACAAAGTTTATATCTGATTGGTGGGAGTGGTAAATAATGACAGTGACAGGTCACTGACACAGAGATGTGGATCGCTTGGTAAGCTGGGTGCAAACAAACAATATGCTTTTTAGTAAAGCCAAATGTGAAATCATATATCTAGAAACAAAAAATGTAGGTTGTATATGCAGGATGGGAGATTCTTTTCTGGGAAGCAATGACTCTGAAAAAGACCTGGGTCATGGTGGATAATCTGCTGAACGTAAGCTTCCAAGGTGACATGGTGGCCAAAAGAGCTAATGTGATCCTTGGAGGCATAAAAACTGGAGTATAGAGGCTATATTATCTCTATTTGGCAACTACTACTGGAATACTGTGTCCATTTCTGGGTGTCCAAGTTCAAGAGGATGTTAAATGGAGGAAGTAAATTGGAGAAGGTTCAGAGGAAAGTCATGAGAATGATTAAAGGATTGGAAAACATGCCTTGTAATGAGAAACTCAAAGAGGTCAGGTTTCAGAGTAGCAGCCGTGTTAGTCTGTATTCACAAAAAGAAAAGGAGTACTTGTGGCACCTTAGAGGCTAGCAAATTTATTAGAGCATTAATAAATTAATCAATATTAATTAAATTAAATTAATTAATTATTAATTAATATTAATTAAAATTAATTAATAAATTTGTTAGTCTCTAAGGTGCCACAAGTACTCCTTTTCTTTCAAAGAGGTCAGTTTAACTTATCAGAGACAGTTAAAGGGTAATTTGATCAGCCTATAAATACCTACATGGGTAACAGAAGTTTGGTAATTGAAGGCTCTTCCATCTAGGAGAAAAAGGTATAAGATAAATGGCTGGAAACTGAGGTTGGACAAATTCAGACTCTAAATAAGTTGAAAACTTTAAACTGTGGAAGTAACTAATCATTGGAACTTTACCAAATATTGTGATGGATTCTCAATCACTGGAAAATTTACGGTCAAGATGGGATGTTTTTTCTAAAATATGCTCTAGTCTAGCTCAAACAGGAATTAATTCAGTGAAGTCCTATGGCCTGTGCTGTTGGAGGTCAGACTATATGGTCACAGTGGTCCCTACTGGCCTTTATAATCTATTAAACCTTGGAAAGCTACTCACTGTGTCAGGTCTCTGAAGTAGTGTGAATTAAATGGTTCAAGAAGGAAGAAGTAGCAGAACAGAACTTTCAAAATGTCATTAGGCAAAAAGTGTACTTTTTCTTTTATATTGTGGTTTATGTATATGCAGTATATTCCTTAACAAGTCCAGTGGTTATTAAACGCCTCTCCTTGGCCACAGTATATAATAACCTGTGAAAGCAATTTATTTCTTCGTATACTTCTTTATCATGAGTATTGTCTTAATCATCATTGTACATTGAAGATCAATAGCTTTATTCAATTACAGCAAGTAAAAGATGCATTATTTTGCTGCACAAGGCACAGAATAGCTTACATTTATCTGAAAAAAATAATTATAATTGGAACGAATTTAGAAAACTTTCCTATGCTAAGGACTACTGGAATACTTGCTATTTACTGACTGGTGAAAGGAATGTAGTAGTATCTTGCCAGAATTGTTTCCTTCCCATTCATTGTTTGTCATCTAGCTGGCACTTGACACATCAGCTACCACATTTATATGTAATGTATATATCTTACGATATACTCTCTTTTAAGAGATGAATTTCATTACAATTCCTTTAACTTTTGCTCAGCATCCGAAGACATTTATTTTATAATGATGGTTCATCTGCATACAGTCAAAATTTTGTTCCAAGCTGTGTGATATGTTCATCTATTTAGTTCAATTCTGCAACTGAGCTTTTCAAGTTATATCTTTTAAAAATCTCTCTAGTTTGATTTGTCATTTATGAACATCTGGTATCAGCACAGCTGCATTTGAATAGCTTTTTCAGTGTGCTACATTTATTTACTCTTTTTATTCAACATTTAAAACCAGGAACATATTGAAACTCTCAGCCCATATTGTTTTTTCCTTTCCTTACTCTAACTTTATTATTGGGGGATACATAGGAGCCAGAGAGAAAACAAATGCGGTAATGTATTTGAACTGTATATCTGTAACAAACTGGTACAATACAGAACTGATATTTCACTTTAAATCCATTTGGTTCAGACAGATTTTGTTCAAGAAAATAAAAATCACAAATAGCGACAAACTAGATTTTCAAAATTAATTCACTCGTACTAGTCTGAAGTGTTCCGTATAATAAATAAATTGGTTTTTCAAAATATTAAGTCTCCTGCGAGGAGCTTTGGGAATAAATGATTTTTCAGTTCATTGATAGTTCCGAAAAGCTGAGGAAAATTTATAGTTGGAGTTAAATTGAAGCCTGTTTTTTTTTTTTGAAATTTCATAGAATCCAAAAAGTCAGAAAAATGTAATTTCAGATTGACTAAAATGTTTCATTTCAGGTATTCTTAATCTTTTTAATAAAAGCTAATGAAATTAAGGGATAGAGTCACAATATTTGGAGCAGGGCTCCCACATCTCTGATCAGTACCCTAACCACTGGGGTATTGGTTATAAAGAAAGCCTGGCTCTGGAGCAGAGTCTCAAACTCAATCTCTCCCCTTCCACCTGGAAGCTATAGGCTATTTAGCTGCGGGTGTCTCTGTCTCTACTGTTGAAGATGTTCAGATCTGTGTAAAATACTTGAATAGTCATTGTGCCAGAGAGTGAAAGAAAATGACTCTCTAGTCCAGTGGTTAGGGTATCCAACTGTAGGGTGGACACCCAGGTTTCACTTGCTGTTCCTATGAACATTTAATTACTTATACAAAGTGGAACAGCTTCAACAGAAGAGATTGAGAGAGACCTGCCCCAGCATACCCTATAACCTGATGGTTAAGGGCACTCACCTGGGAAGAAGGTGGACAAAGCTACTAGGGGAGAGGCTGTTTTAGATTTGATTTTAAGAGAGAGGGAGGAACTGGTTGAGAATTTGAAAGTGGAAGGCAGCTTGTGAGAAAGTGATCATAAAATAGTAGAGTTCATGATTCTAAGGAATGGTAGGAGGAAAAACAGCACAATAAAGATAATGGATTTCAAGAAGGCAGACTTCAGCAAACTCAGGGAGTTGGTAGGTAAGATCAAGGGGAAAAACAATTCAAGAGAGTTGGCAGTTTTTCAGAAAGACATTATTAAGGGTACAAGACCAAACTATCCCACTGTATAGGAAAGATAAGAGGTATGGCAAAGGACCACCCTGGCTAAACCAGGAGATCTTCAATGATCTGAAACTCAAAGATACACTGATAGTGCTGCCAGCCTCAGAGGGGACTGTTATAATGCTGCACTTGCAGTGAGATTCGTTATAGTGTCACATGTAACGTAGCACTAAAATGGAGTCTTTAGCCTAAAGAATATGCTACAGATGGGAGGCCAGTTGAACTAATAAAAGAGAAGACTGTTATTAGAGTACTTAATTTACAGTAATTGTTTTAAGACGAGCAACATAGTCAAATCAGCAATTGCCTCGATCAGCACTGGTTCAGTTTCAGCAGTTTTCTTGGTACAGACATATTGGGATGGAAAACCAGTGAATTATGACATGTTTACCAAGAAATGCCGCTATAGAGTTGGTGATCATGTGGTTGCCATAAGATTTGGTGGTGCCATAAAATTGCCTATGATGGATGGAGATTGAACATCCAGCCAGAGTGATGCTCAAACTACAGGAAGGCTATGTCCCTTTGGGATTTGTCTGGATGATAATGAAGAAGTATCCACAATGTGCTGCGCCCTCTCTGCCAAAGACAGCATAGTTCCTGTTCCAAAGAGCTTAAAATCTAAGCAAGACAAGTAACTTTCAGAAAGGGGAAAGGAAGGATAACTCACGTGATCAGAAAGGATTGTGTTTTAAATAATAGTTTCCTTTCCAACACAACATTGTTCATAGAGCAAAAAATCCAAGGATTAAAATTGCAAGTGTTGAATGGATAGGAAGTGAGTTGTTAGATGTGAGAAGGGCTTTTAAAGATGAGGACAAGAACCATAAACTTGATGCAGTGGAGAGATTCAGTTAGAGATGTGGTCCTAGAGCCTGGAAGAGGGCTGTTTTGGGTGTTGGGGATGTATAAGAGAAGAGGATATGATAATCAGATGGGAAATGGTGAGGGCTTAAATTAGTTGTAGGAGTGTTAATATCAATAAAAGTTCAGATTTTTAGAAATGTTATTATGAAGCAAGAAGTTGCATGGTTTGGATGTATGCGACAAGGAGAGAGGTCAGAGCACTAATAGGTTGACTATATTAGAGTTGGACATGAGTTATAAATTCATAACCAAACCTTCTGAAAAGGTATGCGGTTTGAATGTTTTATATTGGTTCAGACTCATCTGTAGGTATTATGGGCCTGATTAAGAAAAAAGATCTGAGTGCTTTGCTGAAGTTAAAGTTTATGTCTCATATTTTGGTCTGTCTTCAGATGGTGGTATTTTCCCAAGTGATTGGGAAGTTTTGGAACTATAATTCATTGAGCAATGTATTTGCAATGAAGAGAAATTTAGATAAGAGCAAAAAAAAATCCTTTCCAAAATAGAGGCTTGTGCTATAATATGTTATGGAATTGTCATTAATGCAAGGATATATAGAAAGAACTAATAGGCATTTTCTGAAACTCCTATCCATAATCTTAATTTATGATGCAGTAGAGTTGACTAGGTGACCCAAATAGTCATATTTCATCCTAATACCTTAGAAATGTAAGCAAGAATACAGAATTAAAATAGGAAAATTACAGTTGAGGGCCTTATCCAGCCCTCAGAGGTGTGGCAAAACGCCCATTGTCTTCAGTTGAGCTGTATGGGACCCATAACCTTTAATCTTTTGGACATTTTTTTGTTTAGTTGGAATGGGAATGGAAAGAAAACCTGTTTAGAATGTTATCCTGTTCCCTGAAAAAGGACTCTGCTGCACAGTACTTAAAACTCAAGTGGATTAGGATAGTAAAAATAGTGCCACTTTACAGAGAACGTTTCACTAAATGCTTCACTAGTCCAATTATTTAACTACAGTAGTTAGTGTATCATCTTAAGTAAAACCTTTTTTTCAAACTTATCAAGAATTAAAGCATTACTTTTTATGTTCTACTTAAACAGCAAAACTGTGTGCAGACTGTAAAACTGCACCATTTATTTGTGGAACTGTTCATTACTAGCATAACTTTCTTGTGGTGAACACATTTAAATTAATGTAAAACTCATCAGTAAATTGTGTGAGGTGTGTGTAAAGTTAGCTGGCAGTATAATTTCTATGATGTGAATTTGTTTTTATATGTGGTATTCATGAATGTGTCCATGCAAAATAAGTTTAACGTTGTCTCTATGATAAAAATAGGACTTTAATATGGTGATATATACATATTATAGCCTACTGATTCCTATTTAATCTTTAGATAAACATCTCAGCTGATTGAATACAGATCTTAGAGAGGCAAGATGGGTGAGGTAGTGTCTTTTACTGGATCAACTTCTGTTGGTGAGAGAGACAAGGTTTTGAGACTTTCTGCATATATTAATGTATTCTGCATACAGTACAGGGAAAGAAATAGGGAAGACTGCTTTATTCTTAGTGAGAAAAATTGCAAATGAATGTAATTTGTGCTCTTCTTTTAAACAATTTTCATGAATGCAGAATAGATAAAAATCCATGGTCTCTTCTTCGAGTGATGATGGTCCCTATTTGTATTACACATGGGTGCGTATGTTCACCCCTGCCTCTGAGTCTGGAAGTGTTTCCAAGAAATGTCTGCAAATGTATGTAGTGCATCTCCTCATGCTCCCAGCTGAGGGTATAAGAGGTAATGTGGGTTGAAGCCATTCCAGTTCCCTCTTACCCCTGCACGGCCTAAGTCAGAATTCTGTTAGGTTTCACAACAGAGTTATTCCTGCTTGTATATATTGTACGTTGTAGATAATTTTAGTAGTTTTTAGAATTAGTTAGATAATCTTGTATAGTATGGAATGGTTAGTGTAGTAGATCCCTTCCCCAGTCCGGGGATTGCACCCACCCAGGGACTGTGCCTGGGATCCCAGGATTCAAAAACTGTGTCTCTTGCCTTCACTCCTTCTCTGTGAGTGTGAGTGACGAGCACCAGCATTGCCTCTAGTGCCTTGGTGAGAAGCACATTTCAGCACGGTACACTATCTGTAAGTCCTTCCCACCCAGGGCCAGGGAAGCCTGTGAACTCTGGCTCCTTAAATATCTCATGGAGGAGGCAATGCTACTCTGAACGCACTTGGATCCCAGCCGGGGAGACATACCCCCTGCATAGGGCAGCCACCACCAACTGCAAGTGTCCCTCTGAGCACCATTCATGGTATGGAATTGATGGTACTGAAGCCCCAAAACCAGTCCCATCGTGAGAGAAAGAAGCACTGTCATGGGCACAAGAGCAGGTCCCCACAGAGAACTGCTCATAAGCACAGCGTTCCCTCCCTGAGCTGCGCCCGGTTGGGTGAGACATTACATGTGGATTCCGCGGCACTGGCAATGACATCCACTCTGGCTGGAAGACAAAGCCAAATGCAAGTGGGTCCTTTGGTAATGATGGTAACTCTGGTACTGAAGCCCTAGGACTGCTCACCTGTGTGCATGGTACTGCCTGCTCTCACGGAATTGCCTCATCTGCCAGATAGGCTGACCCTGCAGATTCCACCAGGTCCCTCTAGAGTCTCGCTGTGTGCCCCCCAGACCTCAGGCCATATACAGATGTTCCTCACAGTGGAGGAGGTGATTACCTACAGTCTCCTCTTCTCAGGTCCTACACTCAGCTGGGACATCCTCATGTTGGAAGATGAACCCCTGTTCCTTCTGAAGGAGAAGCCCATTCCTCATGCACTGCATTGCAGCACTCTAGTACTGATGGTCCCACTGATGATGGAACTATCCTCCAACTCCAAGGACTTCTTTCATATGGTACCATCCCCGCTGCCACGCAGGAGCCCAGACCTTGGACTCAGACTTCCCTATCCTCTGGCCTACAAACTTCCTGATGGCCTGGTACTGCTTTCCGTGGGGCCGCTCCAACCAGTGGACCCCTTCTTTTGGCCCTACTTTGGCCCTGGGATCTGTACGAGAGGTGCCGAGAGCCATCCCAAGAGTCCTATCAGACATCCCCAGTATACCTGCCTGCACCATCGGTATGTGAAGAGGAAGACATTGAGCTGGTTGGCTGGTCCTGACTGGCACATCCTCATTGCTGGATGAGGGAATCATCTCCTTCCCGCTCCCTCCACTGGATGATCACTGGCAATATCAGGACCTGCTATAGAGGGTGGCTGCAAATCTGCAGATTCTATTGGAGGAAGTCCAGGACCCACACCACCATCTGCTGGAAATCCTCCAACCCCAAGGACGTTCCAGAGGTTACTTCCCATCAATGAAGCCATCAAGGAACCTGCCCGTGCAATGTGGCACACACCAACCTTGTATGGACCCACACCTAAGTGAGCAGAGAGATGGTATTTTGTGCCAGCTAAGTGGACTGGCTTTTTATTTACCCACCCTGCTCCCAACTCCCTGGTCGTTCAAGCAGCTGCTGAACAGGCACGACAGCTGCCGCAAAAGTCCGCCCTGCCTGATAAGGCGGCCAAGAGACTGGACCTGCTGGGCAGGAAGGCCTTTTCATTTGCAAGACTTGAGTTTCGGTTATTACAAACTATCTGGCTCTGCTGGACAAGTTTGATTTTTAACACCTAGGACAGGCTAGCGGAGATCAAAGACATGTGGCCCTCCAGCTACAGTGGATGCGGCTTCTCAGTTGCTAGCCATCAGTAGAGTCATGCAAAGGGACACATGGCTTCAATCCTCTGGTTACCCCAGGGAAGTCCAATATATGATTGAGGACCTCCCTTTAACAAGACTAACCTCTTCAGTGAGAAGACAGATGAGTCCCTCCATTATCTCAAGGATTCGAGGTCCATGCTGCATTCCCTCGGCATCAGACGCAGGCACCAGAGGTAACCCTTTTGCCCGTGGCTGCATATGTCGTACCTGGTGTACTACCAATGCCCACAAGAACCACTGTGAAAATGACAATAGTCTTTGATTCTCTGCTTCCGCCACTACTACCTCTGCGACTGCCTTCAATCACAGGCCAAGGATGAATTTTGATGCTCAAGTCGAGAACTGCGAACCTCCTTCGATGCATGTACCGTGCCCCATGTAACCTTTTGGGGCCATCTTGCCCTGATCACCCACAATTTGGGTGAGGCTACTACAGACCAGTTGGGTACTAGAGCTCATCCACCATGGATGTCCACAGAGTTCCTTCTGTTCCCAGTTTATCGCCTTCCCATCCAATCCTCCCCCAACCCCCTCAAGGGATCCCTCCCACCAATTACTTCTCCAACAAGAAGCAGATGCTTTGCTCTTCAAGGGTGTGATAGTGTATCCCTCCTCGATACTGGGGAAGAGGCTTTTACTCACCATACTTCGTCATCCTCATTCTCAATCTTTGGCTGTTAAATACATTTATCAGGAAGTCCAAGTTCCAGATGTTTACACTGGTATTGATCATCCCTTCTCTCCACCAGTGTGTGTGGTTCATGGCTCTCGACATGAAAGATGCTTACTTCCATGTGGACAGCCACTTGTCACACAGGAAGCTTCTCTGTTTCAGGGTGGGACAGCAAAACTACCAGTTTTGGATCCTCCTGTTTGGCATTGCAAAAGGCGTTCACAAAGGTCTTTGCAGTGGTAGGGGCCCAGATCCAGCACCTAGGCCCCTACGTGGACAATTGGCTCCTTGTGGTGGGATCTTGGCAGAAAGCTTGCTTTCTGTGATGCACTGTCTTAACCGCATTCTTGCATCCCTGGGTTTCTGCTTCAATGGAGACAAATCTGTTTTGACCACACACAGACAATAAACTTCATAGGATCAAGGCTGGACTCGATCGCAGCATAAGCTTTGCTGCCGGTAGACTGTTTCTCAACAATGAATGCCCTTATCACTTGCCTTCACTGCAGGCCCTGCACTACGGTCCACCAATGCCCCTCCCTCCTGGAGCATATGGTGGTCTGCATTCACGTGATGCGTGGCCTCCATCTGTGCTGCCTACAGGCTTGGCTTCTCTTTACCTACAAACCCAGCAGGGACTGTATCGACTTTTGGGGTCACTGTCCCGGTGCCTGTGTTGGCCTTCCTCATCTGGTGGTACGACCTATCCAAGATCACGATAGGCAACCCTTTCAACCTTCCCCCATCACAAGCCACCATTACAGCGGATGTCTCCCTTGTGGGGTGAGGTTCCCACTTTAGACTATCACATAGCGTAGGCGGTGTGGATGTTGCGGGAAACGAGACTACATATCAACATATTAGAACTCAGGACAGTAAGTCTTATCTGCAAGGCCTTCCTTCTGCTCATATGGTCCTGTCATGTTCAGCTTCTCTCCAGCAACATTACTGTTGTGGTATACATCAACAAGCAGGGGAGAGCCACATCTCCTTCCCTCACTGCCGAGTCTTTTCAGCTCTGGAACTGGTGCATCAGGAACCAGGTGACACTTCAGGCTGCGTACCTGCCGGGTATCCAGAATTCCCTGGTCGACAGGCTCAGCAGAGCCCTGAATCTAGACCACAAATGGGAACTCTGATACAACCCTCAGTGGTCTTATTGTGGGGCATCTGCCCCACACTTGCAGAAGGGGAGTTAAAGCAGCCCCGGGGAGGCTGCACAGGAGACAGCCAATCAGGAAGGTTTAGAGAGACTGCCAGTCAGGACCAGGCTGGACCATATGAGAAGTGCTGCTGAACAGAGTAGTGGCAGTCACTCCCTGGAGTTTGAGGAGGGAGGACTGGCTGCCCTGAAGGAGGGAGAAGAGACAGCACCATGGTCCGAGCAGAGCTGGGCGGGGTCAGTGGAGCATGAGTGAGCTCCTGGTTGACCGCTGCCAGACTGAGACCCTGATACAAGGGCAGAGAAGGTGCTAGGGCTGCGGGGAAGTGGCCCAGGGAAACATACAGAGGGGGTTGGAGGTGACACAGGGCTGGGCTTCTGGCTAGAGGGTCCCTGGGCTGGGACCCAGAGTAGCGGGTGGTCCCAGGTCTCTCCCCACCCCCCTTGGCCCTATTTGCCACTGAGGGGAGTGGTTAGACCCTGGACTGCAGCCTGCCACTGAGGCAAGTAGCTGGACAGAGGACAGCCAGCCCTCCAGTAGTTGGGGGAGAGAACTGAGTGGGGCACAGTCAGAGGGCTTTGCCCAGCAGAAGACACCGTGGACCTGAGGGCCACACTGGTCCTGATGACAGAGTGATGGCAGCAAGATGCCACTAAATGAAGGTGCACCGGCGAACCAGAGCTAATTTCTAGGACAGCCAGCAGGAGACACCAAAGTGATGAGTTGCGCCCTGTCAGGCCTCTTCACATGATGGGGCACTCCTCGTGGGATCTTGGTCTCTCAAGTGAATTGGAAACTCCCCCTCAGTTGCTCCAGGAGGGCTCTACGTAAGCACGCTCAAGGCAATGGTTTCCTCCTGTCCTGGATGGGCGACCTCTACTACATCTTTCCTCTCATTCCCCTTCTGCTGAATGTTTGTCGCAAGATTCTGTGTGATAGTGGCCTACTGGCCCTAGCAATTCTGGTTCACCAATCTCCTGAGGCTCTTTGACCATACATCTGACTCTGCACGCTCCTGGATCTCCTTACACAAGATCGGGGCAGACTCCGACATCCCAGCCCAGGCCCTCTTCACCTCACAGCGTGGTATTTGGATGGACATTGAGTATAGACCAGGCATGCTCCACCTTGGTTTAGCAAATCCTCACCCAAAGCAGGAGAATGTCCACCAGAACCTGCTATCACGCTAAATGGAGACGCTTTCTAGAGTGGGCCCATTGCCCACATGGTGACCATTCCATTTGTTCTGAACTACCATCTCACCCTCAGAACATTGGGCCTGGCTCTCAACTTTGTCTGATTACGCCTGGTGGCACTTTGCACTTTTCTCCCACCATTGGAGGGCTCATCCATCTTTACACACCCTGTGACTGTGCACTTCACAAAGGGCTTGCTCAACATCTTTACACCCACATGTAAGCCCACACCCCCATGGGACCGTAACCTTGTTCTCTCCACCCTCATGAGATCACCCTTTGAACCCATGGCAACATGCTCTCTGACTCACCTCTCTATGAAAGTGGGGTTCTTGGTTGCCGTCACCCTGGCCAGATAAGTCAGAGACCTCATTGTCATGATGGCAACCCCCCCCCCACGGTATTTAACAAGGACAAGGTCTCCTTAAGACAGCACCCCAAATTCTTTCCTAAGGTGTCTGAATTACACCTCAATCAATCCATCCATTTATCAGTGTTCCATCCAGAGCCACAGGCCTTCCCCACCAACAGGGCCTTGCACTCCCTCGACATTCGACGCACCCTGGTGTTCCACCTGCACAGGGCGCATCGAAATTGCTGAAGCTTTTCGTCACTATCACAGAAAGGTCAAAGGCATAGGCCATCTCATCCCAACAGATCTCTAAATGGGTCTCGGGGTGCATATTGGAATGCTACAGACGCTCCGACCTACCCACTCCCGGGGGAGTGACAGCACATTCTACATGAGCACGTCACCTCCTTGGCTTCACTAGTAGATGTGCCATGGCAGGACATCTGATGGGCTGCAACATGGTACTCTAGCCACATGTTTACGGCACACTGCGCCATAACACACACAACAGCAATGAATGCAACCATTGACCACGCTGTACCGCAGATGGGTATTTCATTAGCATCCTTGCACCCACCTCCATACTCATCATTGCTCACAAGTCACCCGCATTTGAAATACACACAGGAAACAACACTTGAAGAAGAGGAGGTTACTTAACTGTTATGGGAGGCTCTTTGAGATATGTGGTCCCTATCTGTATTCCACTACCTGCCCTTCTTCCCCTCTGCTTCGGACTACATTACACAATGGTAAGAGAGGGAAGAGAGTATAGTCAACCAATACTTATATTCTTTCAGTTGGGAGCATGTGGAGATGCACTATGTGCGTGCAAGCCAATGGACACTGCTAGGAAACACTTCTGGGCTCAGATGCATGGTGCACATGCATACCCATGTGTGGAATATAGATAGGGACCATGCATCTCGAAGAACTTCCAGTTACAGGTAAATAACCTCATTTTTTCTGGAAAATGTATATATTTTAAATTTAAACTAGGTGTTTGTTATTTAAACTATAGTATTCTCTTTTTTTTTAAAATAACCCTGTTTCAAATGAAATCAGAATTTAATACTAAATGGGTTAAGGCCTAAACTGCTTCTAATCTCTTAAAACATTTAAATAAAAAATATGCTGAATACACAAGCCTCTATCAGAAAACTTTGAGTTAGACTTCTTTTCTATGAAAAGGAAGAATCGGGGGAAAAAAATCTAACTTTTGAGACTAAGCTTCATAAATGTGGCATAATCGGTCATGTAGCATACTAAGGATTTGTTTTGTTTAATAAAAATAACTGTTTTATACCGTTTTGTGTGTTTTAATTAAATTCCAGTTACCATCCTAATGCAGCTTGACACAAATCATGAGCAAAAATTATCTAGTAAATAAACCATATATCATTCACCATTTTCTAACATACTGAAAATGTACAATTAATAAGAATCTGAAAATATTTAGATATATAATTGTTTAAATAAATGTATATAGTTAGTGTTGTCATATCCTCCTAGGTTGCAAAAAGATGTACGAAATCTAGTGTAAAGGCTGTATTTAATTGTAACTCACTGGTTTTAATGTTATATCAACCAGTGATAATGTACCTTTCTTTAGTAACTAACTGAAGTACAAATGGGAAAGTTTATAAATCCACGCTTTTCCACCCTGCATGAATGGCAATAAATGTCTGAACTGCAGAGATATGGAATGATCTTTTCAGAGCCCCAACCATCATCTTACAAAGTAAGCATAGTGCTTTTTATTTTTTCCCCTAGGAGTTGAGATGACTTGATAGTACATGAAAATATCATGCAGTCAATCTTTGGCAACTGGCCCACAGCCAGTCACAGCAGGAAGGATGATAGTATTTTGTTTTACAGGCTAAAAAAATGCATGCGTACTTTAAAGAAATAGTGAAAAGGGCATTGTCTCCCTCATCAGGGACAGACAGCATTGGATTTGGGTATCTCTTGGCTTTCATTTACAGTATAAAGAGTGACACTTTTTGAGTGGAGTGACAGATTGGTGAATGACTTCTGTAGACCTCTATGTGGCTAGAGCTTTAAGTCCCTATAAGTAAAGACAAATTGTCAGGCTGGTTCGGTCCCCTAATTAATTAAGTAAAAGACTGGCTTTCTCAGTCAAATATAGACTGCAAAAGGATAATACCCCAGGAAGCTATAGAAGAGAAAAAAACATCATACACAGCAATATGTCATTTTAGTATCTTGTTGAATTTAGACCAGTCCATACAAAAGTTATGGATGAATTCAGCACAGAGCAGTAGCAATTATTCTTACTAAAATTTGTGTCATTGTAAAAGGCTAATTAACTTAAATAGTGTATAGTAGAAAGATAAGGAGTACTTGTAGCACCTTAGAGACTAACAAATTTATTAGAGCATAAGCTTTCGTGAGCTACAGCTCACTTCATCGGATGCATTTGGTGGAAAAAACAGAGGGGAGATTTCTATACACACACAGAGAACATGAAACAATGGGTTTATCATACACACTGTAAGGAGAGTGATCACAGAGACCTTCCTACCAACACTACAAAAAGAAGGATTCTGGGTGGACTCCTCCTGAAGGTCGAAACAGCAGCCTGGACTTCTACATAGAGTGCTTCCGCCGACGTGCACGAGCTGAAATTGTGGAAAAGCAGCATCGCTTGCCCCATAACCTCAGCCATGCAGAACACAGTGCCATCCACAGCCTCAGAAACAACTCTGACATCATAATCAAAAAGGCTGACAAAGGAGGTGCTGTTGTCATCATGAATAGGTCGGAGTATGAACAAGAGGCTACTAGGCAGCTCTCCAACACCACTTTCTACAAGCCATTACCCTCTGATCCCACTGAGAGTTACCAAAAGAAACTACAGCATTTGCTCAAGAAACTCCCTGAAAAAGCACAAGAACAAATCCGCACAGACACAGCCCAAGAATCCCGACCTGGGGTATTCTATCTGCTACCCAAGATCCATAAACCTGGAAATCCTGGACACCCCATCATCTCAGGCATTGGCACCCTGACAGCAGGATTGTCTGGCTATGTAGATTCCCTCCTCAGGCCCTACGTTACCAGCACTCCCAGCTATCTTCGAGACACCACTGACTTCCTGAGGAAAGTACAGTCCATTGGTGATCTTCCTAAAAACACCATCCTAGCCACTATGGATGTAGAAGCCCTCTACACCAACACTCCACACAATGATGGGCTACAAGCCGTCAGGAACAGTATCCCCGATAATGTCACGGCTAACCTGGTGGCTGAACTTTGTGACTTTGTCCTCACCCATAACTATTTCACATTTGGGGACAATGTATACCTTCAAGTCAGTGGCACTGCGATGGGTACCCGCATGGCCCCACAGTATGCCAACATTTTTATGGCTGACTTAGGAGACGAGAGCTGAGGAAGCGTTGTTCTAATGCCCCTACTCTACTTGCGCTACATTGATGACATCTTCATCATCTGGACATCATGGAAAAGAAGCCCTTGAGGAATTCCACCATGATTTCAACAATTTCCATCCCACCATCAACCTCAGCCTGGACCAGTCCACACAAGAGATCCACTTTCTGGACACTACGGTGCTAATAAGCGATGGTCACATAAACACCACCCTATATCGGAAACCTACTGACCGCTATTCCTACCTACATGCCCCTAGCTTTCATCCAGATCATACCACACGATCCATTGTCTACAGCCAAGCTCTACGATGTAACCGCATTTGCTCCAACCCCTCAGACAGAGACAAACACCTACAAGATCTCTATCATGCATTCCTACAACTACAATACCCACCTGCTGAAGTGAAGAAACAGATTGACAGAGCCAGAAGAGTACCCAGAAGTCACCTACTCCAGGACAGGCCCAACAAAGAAAATAACAGAACGCCACTAGCCATCGCCTTCAGCCCCCAACTAAAACCTCTCCAACGCATCATCAAGGATCTACAACCTATCCTGAAGGACGACCCATCACTCTCACAGATCTTGGGAGACAGGCCAGTCCTTGCTTACAGACAGCCCCCCATTCTGAAGCAAATACTCACCAGCAACCACACACCACACAACAGAACCACCAACCCAGGAACCTATCCTTGCAACAAAGCCTGTTGCCAACTCTGTTCACATATCTATTCAGGGGACACCATCATAGGGCCTAATCACATCAGCCACACTATCAGAGGCTCGTTCACCTGCGCATCTACCAATGTGATATATGCCATCATGTGCCAGCAATGCCCCTCTGCCATGTACATTGGTCAAACTGGACAGTCTCTACGTAAAAGAACGAGTGGACACAAATCAGACGTCAAGAATTATAACATTCAAAAACCAGTTGTAGAACACTTCAGTCTCTCCGGTCACTCGATTACAGACCTAAGAGTGGCTATTCTTCAACAAAAAAGCCTCAAAAACAGACTCCAACGAGAGACTGCTGAATTGGAATTAATTTGCAAACTGGATACAATTAACTTAGGCTTGAATAGAGACTGGGAATGGATGAGTCATTACACAAAGTAAAACTATTTCCCCATGTTATTTCTCCCCCCCACCCCACCCCACCCCCCACTGTTCCTCAGATATTCTTGTTAACTGCTGGAAATAGCCTACCTTGCTTGTCACCATGAAAGGTTTTCCTCCTTTCCCCTCCTGCTGCTGGTGATGGCTTATCTTTAGTGATCACTCTCCTTACAGTGTGTATGATAAACCCATCGTTTCATGTTCTCTGTGTGTGTATATCAATCTCCCCTCTGTTTTTTCCACCAAATGCATCCGATGAAGTGAGCTGTAGCTCATGAAAGCTTATGCTCTAATAAATTTGTTAGTCTCTATGGTGCCACAAGTACTCCTTTTCTTTTTGCGAATACAGACTAACACAGCTGCTACTCTGAAACCTGTCAGTAGAAAGATAGCATATTAAGAGACCAAAACACACATAAACTCGTTTAGAAAGACAATTTTTCAGTCAAACCCATAAAAACAAGGAATTTATGAGAGGAAAGTGAAAGAACATCTGTCTCTCCAGATAATTGTATGCACCTTTATGAACTAGAAATCTTGTGACCAATTTGATAAAATATCAAATGTCATACTTATTGCAGAACTACATTGTATGGGGACATATCATTTCACACTTAAGATGGAAGGTAGCATACAACGGTAGATGGGAAATGTTTGCAGTGAAATTCCGATGTTCCTGTCCAGGCTTCTCTACGGCTTCTATTGGGCCTTTCAGACATGCCCTTGTCCTGTGATGTCACACCATCAGTGGCATGTCTTGATCACAGCACAACTTCAAATTAACCGAGTATTCTGAAAAACGTGACCATATCATTCTGTCCCATAGAAGAACCCAGGAGGTAGGATGATATGACCATTTTCATAGATTTATAGATATTAAAATTGGAAGACACTTATTATCTCGCTGATCTCCTTTGTAATACAGGCAATAGATTTCACCTCTTTATTCTTGCATCTAGCCCAGCAGTTTGTGATTTGAACTACAGCATACTTTTTGGAGAGACATCCAGTCTTGATTCAAAGATGCCAAGTGATGGAGAATTTATCCACAACACTTGGTAATCTGTTTCAGTGATTAATTACTCACACTGTTACAAGCTTGCATTTTATTTTCAGTTTGAACTTTGCTGACTTCAGCTTCCAGCCACTTCATCTTTTTCTGCTGTCTGCTAGATTAAGGAGCCCTTTAGTATTGGATATCTTCTTACTGTGTAGGTAATTATAGATTAGTTCTGTGGTTGATTGATGTATCAGTGATTTTTTCTGAATGATTTTAATTAGTTATACAACACTGCCTTTTCTCCAGAAGTTTGCTAATCAAGTTTTATTGGCATACATAGCTTTTCTCTTGGACAATTCCTTAATGCTTTATAAGTTTTAATGTATTCCTATTTAATTGAATGATTAGGCTGTGTCTGTGAATGCTGACTTGCAATCTAAAATGACAGTAGTTTAACATTTGCTGTGAAAGTTATGCATACTGTACCTTCTAGAAAGCTTGCTGTAAACAGCAGTAGCATCCATGGGATTTGATGATATTTTGGAAGGAAAAGGATGCAAGGAAGTTCAGTGTAACACGGGAAACAAATATTCAGGCATGATAAAACAGAGTAGTGTTGATTTACCTGAAACAAAAAAAATCCTTCATCTTATCATTTCCGCTGACATTATTACAAAGCAATATCAGACTATTTTTTTTACAGTGAAGTGGAATGGCTTCATCAATGGTTATCTCCCTTTTCCAAGAAATTGTTTATTAAAAAACCATCAACTTTTGTGTGGAACGGGAAAACGTTGGCAGTTTATCAGTGCCAGAGGGGTGGATGTAAGGGAAACAGCCCTTATATGTTACCTTCCTTAAATTTTGAAAGCTACCAGGAATACACTGGCACTGTGTGTAAATGAGTGCCACTTTTATTTCACAGTATTTAGAGTAAAAATAAATTTGTTGCAGCCTGTTGTATAATTAAACCTAGTATCTATGAATGAATTATATAACAGTAATACTAGCGTTTCATTACTTGGATTGGAATTTGATATCATGCTCCCTTTTATTTCCAGAGGGTTAATGTTTTAAAGATGGTGAAAGAGCACACATCTAAACATAAGCCCCATCCTGTAATCGGATTTGCACTGGCACAAGGTTCCGTCTGAGCAGAGAGCAATTAACTTCAGTGATGCTCTGCTTGTGTGTGCTGACCCAATTTCAAGATCAATAATGCAGCATTTATGCTTTTATGTTATATTAGAGAGACAAGATGGGTAAGTTAAATGTCCACTTCAATTTCACCACTGCCCAAACAACTGAATAAATATGTATCTCATGAGTAAAATAGCCAAAAACAATTGTGCAAGAGTTTTCTCCTGTACTTACACTTTCTGGTATACAGTTTGTTTATCTGGGGGCAAAGTTTAGAGTTATAGAACTATTATACCACTGTATTAATAATTGTCTATGAAAAGACACCAGTTTAGTTCCTACTCAGCTGAAATCTATTAATCTTTGCACTCCATCCAAAGAATGTATACAGACTCAACACCAACAGTCTGAGTTCAACCTCTTCTTGTTTTAAACAGCCTGATCCTACTGCTACGGATGTCAGGTTACACTTCATTATGGTTTTATTTGAGAACACCTAGACGGTTGTGGATTTGCCAGTTACTTTCTCGGGCCAAGCTCACTGTTAGTTCATTGTGACTGCAGGATCGCATCGCAACTCTGAACCACAAAATAATGTAAAAGTCGCAAAAAATTGGCCATGTTTTTTAATTTATTTGAAATCAAGCAATAGAAGTTTCCATTTTGTATGTTATTGCCAGTTTTCTGCCTTAAGGCTATTTCTAAACCACATATAGGCCTCCGTCTTGACCCCCTCCACTGTGGATACCTCCATCCCCAGTGGCAAATGCATGGCAAACGAGAAAAGAAGGGAAAGGAGAACAGGGGGCCAGATGCATGTTTGCACTGTTTCATGCATCTTTTTTTAATTTTGAAAATGTTTTTGTAACTGGTGTATGGGTGTTGTAATGGCAGCTGGTCTGCCTCGCAATGGGTAACTTTTGTACTATTTTAACATGATTATAAATAAAGCCTTTTATGTCATCAAGAAAGTTATTTGCTGCCATTGCAGCTCATCATACAATCCTGATTTGAAATAGTAAAGCTAAACACATGATCAGGAACAATTTGGAATTAATAAGCTGCTCCTCGATGCAGGTAGGTAGAGCAGTTCACACTTCAGTCACTTCCTTATATGAATCCATACTGTGAATCATCCCCCCAATTCATAATTAAGTATGTCTTTCATGAGTACATTGCATGGAAATCAAGTTCTACCCTTCTCAAAGCACTGTACCACCCCCAAATCAATTAGCCTTCTCCTGCACTAGCACATTTATAGTGGTCCTACCCTCTTCAGTTGAGCCATGCAAGTCCATAATGTTGGGACCCAAAACATCTCTCACTTCTGTTTGCCTGGGTGCATCCAGCTCCAGCTGTGGTAGGTATACTTTCTGGCGAAGTATACCGATTCAACAGCCCCTCTCTGTCATAAGTCCATTGGGGGACATGGCTTATCTCTGGCTTCACAAAGATTGTGAAGAGCCCAAGAAGCCACAGTGATGCAGACAGCTTTAATGACACTAGCATCCAAACGGGCCTGTAGACCTCTCCAATAGGATTTCAATCTGCCAAAGCACATTCAACAACCATTCTACAACTGTGAAGAGTGTAATTAAATAGTATTTTGCCAGGGCCTCTCAAAATCTAGGTACAGTTTCATAGGCCAACGCAAAAAGGGTTATGTGGGATCCCTAGAATAACGGTGGGTCAGTAACTCTGTTTGATGATGTTATTTGGTGGGAATAGTGTCCCAGCGTATCCATGAATGTAGACTCCCAATCAGCAAAAAACCCTGGCATCATGAATTTTCCCACATTGGCATTCATAAAACAGCCTTGAGGCCATGAGGGCCTGCATAAAAATGGAGTAGTACCCTTTGCAGTTCTTGTGTTCATGTGCTCCTTGAGGAGGGTAAACTTTGGGCATATGAGTGGCCCCAACGCAGTTTGGAAACCACATTTTCACAAAGCCAGCAATTACCTCTGGAATATCTTCTATGCCTGTCACCTTGGGATAAACCACACTCCTGATTTACCTCAGATACTTCTGCCACCACTTTACCCACAGTTGACTTTCCAACACTAAACTGGTTGGAAATGGACCTGTAGCAGTCTGGGGTAGCCAACTTCCAGATGGCAATCCGCTTCTGCACCAGCAAGGGTGCCTTCATGTGTGTGTCTTTATGCTGGAGGGGACAAGCTGCTTGCAGAGTTCCAGCAATGTAGCTTTCTTCATGAAAATGTTCTGGACTCACTGCTGGTCATCCCAGGTCTGCATGATGATGAGGCCCATTGTGGCCCTGTGCCAGAAACTCCAATCTATGTAGGGGGCATCAGCAGCTATGCTGAGTGCCAGTGAGTATCAGCCAGTGAGTCTGCTATGCCAGGGTGCTTTTTATCCACTGCCACCTCCTGCTGCTCCATCTGAAGCTCTGTGCCTTTGGTGGTCAGCAAACATTGCCGAAATATACACCAGCGTCTCATGGAAGCTCTGCATATTTCCTGACATATGCATGAAAATGAGAACTTTTTGAAAAGGGGTTGTCTTCATGTTGTGTGTCCAGCTGTATTGGCAGACTGTTCAAATCTTCTGTAACATTCAGGGTGAGCAGTAAAGTTTATCCACAGTCCACCCTGGACAAAGGGCTAGAGCAGCTGCATTGTGAGTGTGTGCCAGGGGGTCTGGGATATGGTTGGTTTGACCTGAGTCTGTGTGCTGCCGTGTGGATGCTAGAGCCCCAGTTTCGAGCCTCGATTAGAAAGTTCTTAACATAATGTTAAAAAGAAGTGTTGAAGGTGCTCAATTCCAGCGTTCTTTAACACTGTTCAGCTGACTTGAGTCCCACTAACCTGGGCTTGCATTGCAATGTAGATGTATCTTGAGAGGTTGAGAGTTTGGCTGGGAAACAGCTTGTTACTGGCAAGCGGGCAGTAGTAGATGAGACCAGTAGATGCTTGGTTGTGGCCTGGAAACTGTGTGTTTGAGTGCAGGTCTAAATAAGACAGACAAAAGAATTAAACTCTATCTGGGGGTTCTGCTGGCTTGTGCATGATGTGGCTTGGAGGAGCTCCACCTTCTGACCCCGAATTAGGGGTTGAATTTGGAACTCTTGGTTCATCTTTTGCTTGTAACTTAAAGCAATCGTGCCTAGGGTAATCACAATGTTTGTCAGCTCTAGAAAAACAGCCCCTCATTATTCATCAAACTCTTGTGAGTGTTCATGGGAAACCACCAGGAGCTAGAAGCTGCAGGACCTAGAGCTCAGAGTGCCTGCAGCACTTGTCTCTAAGCACATTGTACACTCAGCTTGCTACCAGTAATCTAAGGAACTGGTTACCACAGTACTCACAGCGACTCCTTGCAGAGGAGTCAGTTACAGGACTTAATAATTGGCTGCTGGGGCAGGGGAGAATTCTTGCTGCAAAGGCAGCTGACTGAGATGCTTATTTTTCCCCACTCTGCTGCCCATATTGCAGAGGTTCAGTGGTTTTCTGTCTCTACATTCATGAAAAGATAAAAGCACCTATTAGCACCTCCTAGGTGCCTTTGAAAATCTTTCAAAATTAATTAATTATTACAGTTACATCAATTCCACCCAATTCCATCTCACCACCAGTAGCCTGGCAAAAAAGAATAAAAAGTCTCAGTCACCACCAACCATCTTGTTAATTCTCTCCTAAAAGGTGGGGAGGACAGATGTGCATTGCAGTGTGCCTTAAAGATTAGCAAATTTCAGACTTGGCAGACTGAGGGAGTGAATTTCAAAGATAAACGTTCTCACAGATACCTCTCTAGCAGCAACACTCTCCTTTACATAACAAGTATTCTGTATCTCTGATCTCAACTGCACTTTCAGGTGTTTATAGCCTAAATTTGGAATAATAGACCTCAGTGATAGGGTGGTAGAGGGGCAGTTAGGAGTTGAGTTCTTGAGGTCAGTTCAAGTTTAAATGTAATTCATTTTCAGTAAAAGTTGTAGACAGTACTTTTTGCACATGTACATACATGGGCAAATTCAGAGATGATGGTCACGGTGACATAAGAGAGATCCCTGTGCATTTACACTGCTGGTGAGAGAATTTAGTTGTTTCCCCCCCAGTTGTAAGCAGCTCAAGGCTTCCTCAGATCTACCTATATCCACTTCTTTGTAAGGGAATTGCAAGTCACACTTGTTCTGGCTCAGTGGCATGTAAGATAAGAATGGAAGCATAATAGTTCTAGCAAGAGCAATTAATATGTATGTGTTCTTCTGATTTTTTTAATTAATCATCACTTGTAAAATGTTTTTATATTGTATTTAGTTGCCCACTGCCACTCTGAATTTCAACTTTTGTTCTTTCTTCTGTGATAAACGGAGTAAGACAGGTTTTAGAGTAGCAGACGTGTTAGTCTGTATTCGCAAAAAAGAAAAGGAGTACTTGTGGCACCTTAGAGACAAACAAATTTATTTGAGCATAAGCTTTCATGAGCTACAGCTCACTTCATCGGATGCATTCAGTGGAAAATACAGTGGGGAGATTTATATACAAAGAGAACATGAAACAATGGGTGTTACTATACACACTGTAACCAGAGTGATCACTTAGGTGAGCTATTACCAGCAGGAGAATGGGGGGGAACCTTTTGTAGTGATAATCAAGGTGGGCCATTTTCAGCAGTTGACAAGAACGTCTGAGGAACAGTGGTGGGTAGGGGGAGGGAGATAAACATGGGGAAATAGTTTTACTTTGTGTAATGACCCATCCACTCCCAGTCTCTATTCAAGCCTAAGTTAATTGTAGTAGGTGATTTCTCGATACTGGCTCTGTCAATCTGTTTCTTCACTTCGGCAGGTGGGTACTGTAGTTGTAAGAATGCTTGATAGAGAGCTTGTAGGTGTTTGTCTTTGTCTGAGGGGTTGGAGCAAATGCAGTTGTATCGTAGAGCTTGGCTATAGACAATGGATCATGTGGTGTGATCTGGATGAAAGCTGGAGGCATGTAGGTAGGAATAGCGGTCAGTAAGTTTCCGGTATAGGGTGGTGTTTATGTGACCATTGCTTATTAGCACGGTAGTGTCCAGGAAGTGGATCTCTTGTGTGGACTGGTCCAGGCTGAGGTTGATGGTGGGATGGAAATTGTTGAAATCCTGGTGGAATTCCTCAAGGGCTTCTTTTCCATGGGTCCAGATGATGAAGATGTCATCAATGTAGCGCAAGTAGAGTTAGGGGCATTAGGGGACGAGAGCTGAGGAAGCGTTGTTCTAAGTCAGCCATAAAAATGTTGGCATATTGTGGGGCCATGCGGGTACCCATAGCAGTGCTGCTGATTTGAAGGTATACATTGTCCCCAAATGTGAAATAGGCTTGAATTGTTTCATGTTCTCTGTGTGTGTATATAAATCTCCCCACTGTATTTTTCACCAAATGCATCCGATGAAGTGAGCTGTAGTTTACGAAAGCTTATGCTCAAATAAATTTGTTAGTCTCTAAGGTGCCACAAGTCCTCCTTTTCTTTTTTTTTCTTTTTTTTTTTTGAGAGCAAGACAGAGCAGGCATAAATTATCAGAGCTCCGTTTATTTCAGTGGAACTATGACAATCTTTCGCAATGATGCTATGGGCTAAATTCAGAGGCAGTTTGTAAGGTTTAATTTGTGTCATCTTTCTTTTCACTCTACTAGACCCACTCTGTGAAGGGCAGTGTAAGTTGTGCATAATGTTTGTACACCACAGCACTAGAAGAAGGTGCAAGTTAAAGTAGCTTCTAGTAATATTTGGGGCAAAGGAAGCAAACTGGTGGTGATATAGCACTAACTGCGTTCCTACTTTTATAATACACTGAAACAAAAGTTACAGGATATGAAGCCTGAGATTATTAAACAAATGTATGCCACCTCCAAGATAAAAGATTCTGATTGTCACCTCATTCAAACAGAATCTGTAATTGGGTGTTGATATTTTTATGCTGCTGTGCTTCAAGAAATATCTAAGGTTTATTATATTACTGTTTTTTCTCTTTTAGGTTAACAGAACCCTCTGGATATTTAACAGATGGACCAATAAATTATAAATATAAAACAAAATGTACATGGTTAATTGAAGGATAGTAAGTATATATTTTAAATAGATCTAACTGTCTGATGTGTTTACTCCAGTGCTTTAGAGAGCTATTTCTAAACAGAACAGAGATATATGTTCTTTTTAAAAGCACGTGGATGCTAAGCATACAGGTACATTTCTTAAACTTTAACAGTGATAATTATTTAAGTTAAAAAGCTAGGGTGGGATTTTCAAAAGTGGTCAGAGTTGGGCTAACTTCGTTCCCAATGAAGTCAATGACAAAAGTTGGGCCAACACTGCACGTTTTTGAAAACCCTGTAATAATTTTTTATTGCCTGTTTGATTATTAAAATATATTGTGTGCCCCATATATCGTCACAGAACCCTGTCATCTAGCATGTTGTTGTTGTTCTCTTCAGTCATGTATTGGGAGTAGCTTAAAGTACAGAAAATGTCCAAAGGCCAAACTAATGCCATTTAACTGGAAATATGCCCAGCAGGTGTGAAGGAGCTGAAGGTGAATAGCCTGAATGAGTTACTTTGAAGAGTAAAGAAACAGCAGGATCCCTCTGAGCAGTCTTTATATACATGTAATATAAACCCCAATATTTTGAACATGTATAATACTAGAGGATCTCTTACAAAACATAGCCATCGTATACAGTGGATTCATTCCTTTTACAGTTATGTTTATAAGGGAATTTCATATGTGGTTAAGTAGCATAGCCTCTGATTTAAGAATCCTGGGTTGAAATCTTCATAATAATAAAATCACTGAACAATATAGCATACCTTGCTTCCAGTTGAAAGGTTTGACATAGCAGTGTCTCAGCAATATACCATTAGTGTGTTAAAATTCAGGACTAAAACTTTATTAGCTATATCATGGAGTCTGAACTTTTTGCATCTCACAATTGTCATGCTGTCTGGAGCGGTTCATGACCGTGAGTGCCTACCTCTGGGCAGACTGTCAGAAAACAGGACAGATTGTCCAAGCTGGTGGTGTGTTCTATAATTAGATTTCACCAAACCAGTAACAAATGTGGATTCATGGATTAATATTACCAGTCTTACCATGGAGTCACAAACAGTCCCCTTACACTCTCCGGTCTATCTTGCCATCCAGACAAACTGGACTTTTGTGCTAAAATGGTTATTTACATGAAAAATCACATCAAATTTGGGTTGCTTCCAGTCCCAAGGGACCAGTAACTTACCCCAGATCACTTGGTACTCTAGATCTTGCACCAAATTCTAGCCAATTCTGTAGTAAAGTAGCTGAAGGTTTATTAGCTAAGGAAAGGAAGCGTGAGAGTTATTGAGAAGTTAAAGCAGATAAAATATATCCACAGATGAGTCACAGTTTGTAATTCCAAATGGAGGCAGTGACATCATAAACTGCCAGTTTCCCAAAAGTCTTTTTAGGCTTCCAGATTGTCTCTGGGGATCTTTGCATTTAATACACTTCCCTATAACAGTTGTAACAATCAAGAGATCCAGGATCTTTCCTTGAATGCATATTTGTAGCTTCTTCTCACAGAAAGCAAGCTGACAGTGTCAGTACCCACACGGGCTTTTTCTTTGATGAAGAGTGAGGAATGCATTTTGAGTCTTTGACCTCTGATCATCACACACAGTGACCACTGGCTTTGAAATAAGCACTTCAACAGAAAAGCCTTTGCAATCCACAAGGCTTCTTTTTCGTTTGATGGGTTATTTAGTGATGGGGGTATACACAATGTAAATGTTTGCTACTACATCATAACAGGATACAGATAAGTGAAAACAGTGCATGTAACATCCAATAGTTTATATGAAGTTTAAACACTAAATACACTCTCGTACATTGAACAATCACTATGATCTATACCAATACACAAGTGAATTGGCCTAGTCTCCCAGGTCACAGTAAGATTTCAAGTATCGGCCCATGCATGAATTTCAGTTGTCAGCAGAATATGTACAAACACTGCATGCATTCAGAACAGTTTAGTGGTCACAAATATTTCTATGCTATATTCCATTTGAGAATTTCAGTCCTGTAACAAGTGGTGCTTTCATAAATATTTGTTTAAAAAAAAAAAGGCCTTTTTCTATGAGGCAAGATCTGTGGTGGTTTTGTATCTTTTACAATACTTTGTTTTGACTTCATTTGTGAAAGGCTTAGATGCTGTTATAATTATTTTGAGACAGTCTTGAAATAACAGTTTTCGAAGATAGCTTTTCTTTTTCTTTCTGCATTTGATTTTCCCCACCCCTCAGGCTGATTTACAAACAAGACTGTGCCGAGTTCTTATGTTATCCACTGTGTGTTATGCATTGTCATCTGTGCCTGAGCCACAGGGGTATGGATCTATGACAGCTCTCAGTTTTAGATAGTGGCTCTTTAATTCAAGCTCTGTAAAATTCTGCTTTGGTGCAGATGCAGAAACAGTGAGACATGCACACTATAGGCCTCAATTTTATTTAAACTATTAACAGGGAACCCTGTCCCCATCCAAGTATCTAGCAAAGCTGTGCCAATGTGGAGTTCAACCAGGCACCATTGACCCCATGCTCTATATGAGGGCAGTGCACCCTCTAAAACCTCAGGCCTGCCCGTGTACCCTGGCTAGTAGCCAGAGCTCGAACTCTCCTACAAACAGGAGGTACGAGATATGAAATATGGAAAACCACATGCTGTACGAGACATGGAGGCCTACCCCTTCACCATGCAATGTCATGCTTGAGTCCAATGCTCTAGCTGCCTATCATGTTACTTAGACTTCACATCAGATCCTTTATTAACCCACCATCTTCACTGGAACCTGCCAAATTGTGATAACTGTAATTTAGACTCCCAAAGCAGAACTCTGGGATGCCACGTGGAAGGTGAAATAACCCATGCAACAGTTTGCCAATATTGCCATGTGGCAAAACTCTGTTGCCAGACTCTAAACAAAAGATTAGTGATCAGACTAGCTCCTGGCATCATAGAAAATAGAGCATTCTGGATAAGAGGGGCTGAAACAGAGAGCCCAAAAGCTACTTGTCTCAGCCACTCACCTCCCTTTCCCTTATCCTGGCAGGGAAGAGCCAATCAGCTGGTTCATCACAACACCCCTATCCAGTGGTAGCAGGAGTGGGTGAAACAGAATCCGGTGCTCAGATGCAGTGTGAGATAGCCTACTCCCCGCCTCAGCCTGCAGCATCGGGAAAGAGGGTGAATAGACTGAGGGGAAAAGAAAGCAGCACCTTTCTCATACACATATGCTGCAGGCCATTGGGATGGGAGAGGGAACAGGGTAATCACGTTTAGCATTGACTTAGCTGCTGTTGGTTGAGACTAGGGTGACCAGACAGCAAGTGTGAAAAATCTGGGGGGTAATAGGAGCCTATGTAAGAAAAAGCCCTAAATATTGGCACTGTCCCTATAAAATTGGGACATTTGGTCACCCTAATTGAGAGCCCCACTCAGCCCTCCCCACTTCAGAGGATGTCTTAGTTGCTTCTGGCATCATCAAAGGCACCTGGTTAGCGAGGTGAGCATTTAACTCTGGAGGTTTCTGGTTCTATTTTTTGTATATTGACCAAGATGGAGGTTATCTCACGATAAATCGTATTGAAGTCCCAGATGCTGCATTGTATTCCCTTTGAAGTCACCACACATTCCTCCGTTTTATGTTGGAAGGTGCAGTATTGTTAGTAGTCAATCAACAATCTTTAGTATTGACATTTTAATATAACATTACATTTTTTTTATTAGTACCAAGTTTTGTAAAACTTTATCAAAGCCTAAATTTTGGGGATGAAACATTGACAGTAGTCCTTTTAAAAACCGTATGGATAGTAATATCCATGGGTAATTTTAATAATTGTAAGCATGACTTTTAAAATACTTTAAGATAAAAAAATTAAAAAATTGGCTGGTTTTAAATATGGTATTATACCAACTTTTATCTGCATGAGTTATGATTAGCACTTAAAATGTTTAGCATGAGTTATGATTAGCACTTAAAGAATGTTTGTATTTAATAATGTAATATTATGATGGTATGGTTAATTTTATTATACTCCAAGTAATTTTTATTATATAATTGTATTATGAGTCTATGCTGTTGCTAAACAATATATCACTGTAATGTGCTCTTGTTTTCTTCTTTCAGTCCTAATGCAATATTAAGATTAAGATTTAATCATTTTGCCACAGAATGTAGTTGGGACCATATGTATGTTTATGATGGAGATTCAGTATATGCACCTTTAATAGCTGTATTTAGGTGAGTATTTTTAATTAATAGTTCTTTAGTAGTAGTATTAGTGTAAAGTATTATTAATGTGAGGAAAAAGTAGAACTAGAGGTTTTAATTTGCTATTGGTAGTTTGCTGTCTCTCATTAATATTGGTTGGAAATATAAACTGATGGTTGAATTAGTTGCCAAAATGGAATACAACATAATAGCACTTTTGTCTTTGAGTAAGACAGAATTTCTCTCCTGGCTTATGTTCAACGCAGACATTGCACTGGAACATTAATGCTAATATGAGTGCCATCCTAGATAGAGTGAGTTTCCAGTAGATTCCTGATATCAACCGAGGGTGTGGTTTTTTATTTTTTTTTATTTTTATTTATTTATTTTTTTAATGGAAGTGGGAGACTGGCAAGCAAAGGAGGGAGAAAATTGCTTGATATAGTTAAAGGGAAATCACAGAATTTGTGACTTACGCAACAAAAACATTGTACTGCTTATAATACATGAAGGATATCCATTTAGCCCATTACAGATAGACAACTGAAGCCATCTATTGAGGGACATTGGTGTGGAGGCAATCCCAATTACCAGTTATACAAGGTCTTTTCTTTGTCTGAATGAAAAGTATTGTGACTAAAATTAAAAAATATGGCTGGGTAGTACTTAGTGGCCTGGCCTTTGAGATAGCAAAGCTCAAAAGGATCCTCAGATTTGTTAACAGCAAAAATACAAAAGGGCTTGATTGCTCTATTGTTATCATTAGATAATATGAATAATTATAATTGGATCATTTCTGAGTTAGATATTTATAGGGTGCCACTTACCATAATGTCTAGTCTGCTGTGGGCAACTTGCAGGACTAAAAAGTTCTGATATACGTCAGTGTCTCATAACTGTTGGGAAGCTTTTTCCTCAGAGTCCTGTAGCAATATGTAGAAAATAATGATAAGAGAATCCTCTTGTGGAAACGAAAGCGAGTACATGAAAGTTTAGATGTCTATAGTCATGGTCCTATCGGTACAGAATTATATTTGTTGTTGATAAAAACAAATATATTTAGTGAATCAGTCTTTCTACTTTATGGCCCTGATCCTGCAAACATTTAAACCGTGTTTGCAGTCTTGCAATATCAATTTCCCTGGACCATTAGAGCAGGATGTGGGGTAGAAAGAGGTGATTTTAAATTGTTGGACACTAAGTACATGTGTTTTAAAAACTACTAAAAATAGACCAGAGGGGAAAAAAATGGTCCTTGAACTCTTACTAATTGTTCCTCTTAATGCCAACTCAGGCAGGTGACTACCACTATTTTAGTCGCAGGGATTCCTTTACATACATTAAGAGACACCATGCTTGAAACCAAGCAAAATAATCGCAATTGTTAACCATGACTATTTTATTATTAAAGAAAGTAAAAGAAAACATTGAACAAAACAGTGCAGGTTGCAGAACACAGGTAATAAACTGGTTATTACTTTACAGTACGTTCTGTGTGATTCTTTGAAGAGCGCTTTTAGCAGAGTATTTCTCTGAGAGTGGGCCTGCCTCTGGTGGGGCACTTTTCTTTTATTAAGTTGTGACCAAGGTATTATTTCCAAATTGAGAAGACAGTCATCTTAGTTATCCAAGGATATACAATGATATCTAAATGGGCAAAAGAATTTTGTTTAGGAAAAGTGGATCCTGTGGTTATTAATAATAACCAGTCAGTTTATATTTGGGCAAAGTAAGCCATCTTAAATAAATCGTATGAAATCGAAGGAAGTATTTAATCAATAACTTAGAAGAAGCCATTTCAGGAGCTATTTTAAGATAGGCCAATTACAAATATAAAGAATATTAAGAATCTTAGTAAGAATCTTAAATCAAATTAAAACCCACTTTTGCTTTGTTTATCAATGTTTAGCCCCGGTCTCCTGTCCAAGAATACAGGTCTAACCATTTTGTGATTAACAGGAGAACTGTTAATATTTTAAGTTACAACAACTTTTCCATATCCCCAAAAAAGTATTGCAAGGCTTTTCAAATCTAATCCTTTGCCAGTGTCTTGGTTAACTTTCTCTTACCCATCCATGTTGATGTCTTAGAGAGATTTCCTTGGGTTAGTTTCTTTTTAAGTCTTCTCTGTTTTTCTTATCTTTTCATAGTAACTCTAGTGTAGAGATGCACAGGATGAGTTGTGGAGTGCTTGCTGTTTAAGCAGGGTAGGGGTGTGTGTGTTGCTTACTTCAGACTTTTTTAAATACTCTTCTTCCTATTTCTAAAAAGAAAAGGAGTACTTGTGGCACCTTAGAGACTAACAAATTTATTAGAGCATAAGCTTTCGTGAGCTACAGCTCACTTCATCGGATGCATTTGGTGGAAAAAAAAAATAAGTGTGAAGGCCATCACCAAACCAGATGTTCTAGGGAGGAACCGAGGACAGATGCAAGGGCACCAGAAGATTACAACACGCCCTAATTGAAATGTCAGAAAAAAGCAGATTGATGACTCTAAAAGATGAGGCAGGCACCTATCAATCAGGACAAGATAGCTGTGAACAAGCCCAGCATGGGGTAACTCCCTGAGAGACTTGATGAAAGAATGAGAAATTTCCTATTTCTAGGAAATTACAGGAAAACACACCTCTTTCAGGATTGTTTAGATTTCAAGTTGGGTGCTTTCATTAGCTTCATGCCTTCAGCTCTAGAATATGCAGTCTGACTAACGAATATGCAACATTTCTTTAATTTCCTTTGTTCTTCTTGTGCCGGGAAAACAGATAACTTTTAAAGTTGGTTGTAACTCTTTTTATTCAGACCATTTTATTAGCATTTGAGAGGAATTGAATTCTTTTTAAAAAAAAATTCAAACACTCCTTTATATAAAAGTTGTCAGTTTTTAAAAGTCTTTTACTATTAAGTCGTTCTTAAGTTTTTAGCTTAATAATAATTAAAGAAGTTTGTTGGTACTTTATAAAAATGTTTGGAAAGATGATTTTTACTGTCTTAAATTAGGAGAGGAAGTTGCTTTTAGTATGGCCAGTATTAGTTAAATTTCCTGTTAATATAAATATTCTATACTTAAAGGCTTCTTATATTAGTAGTTGGTTGAGCAAGGTCATTCAATTCCATATTGGTAGATACAGCATTTTACCATATACATAACAGTGCCATTTCAAAATTATATTAGGAACTTTGCATTTAGCTAATGTACTTGTAAATATGGATTTCACAAAAATGTTTGCCATGTCAACATTTAAGAAATAAACAAAAGGATTAAAACATTTCCAACTATACATTTTTTTCTCTAAAGTTTAAAGACACCAACAGAGTAGATTTTGATTTATGCTCCGATAACACAACTCTACATTCCTTTTCACAACCAGTTTTTCCCCAAAACCATTAATGTTTTATGTGGTTTATTTTTTCTTGAGTCAAGGTCCTTAGAGTTGCAATCTAAGTTGTTATAGCAATTTAATTTCTATTAAGTATTGTGTACAAAGCACAAATATCAATAACCAATACATCTTTTAAACATGAAATGACAAATGGAAATAGTATAAAAGTTTTAAAGCAAGGTGAAGTTTAAATTGCAGCTTTTCTGAGTTTATATAGCCCCCTTAGCAGTAATAACCCCTCCTCAACCATGAAATAATTTTCATCTTCCTGACATTTGCTTGTCCTTGGGAACAAAGTAGAAGCCTCCTGGAATTCCTTTGGTTAACTTGAATATTTCAAATAATTTAAATAATCAAAAATAGCTGCATGTGAGGCACTTTTCTCCAAACACCATATTTATGAAAGTAATGATAAATATATCATAAGCGTCAGTAAAGGCACAGGCAAGTTTAATGACATAAGTTATAATTTCATTAATATAATTTTACATTAATATTGAGGTCTCTCTTTTACAAGAAGAACTATACTTTTTTTTGTTTTGAACTGATGTCTGTATATTATTTAATCTCAAAAATTCATGAGATTATTTTCTATAACAGAATATATGATAGCTTTCTGACCACAGTCTCTATAATAAACACTGTGATCAGAAAGTACCATGATAGGAATGGAACTTCTTATTGGAATACGGTAGAAAAAATAGTTAGTTCTTATTTAGTTAGCAGGAATGTGGTCGATAGGAAATAGAATTCCAGTTTGTTTTGTGTTAGGCTAACCATATTGTCCACAGTAGAATGAGATGTCTGACTTTTCCAAACCTGGAATTAAGCAGATACTTTTCAGTATAAAAGAGCGTCGTCTTTTAGTAAAACACATAAAAAAAATTCCCTTTTTACTACAAGAAACACACCTATAAATTTCAAAGCTATAAGATTCTATTTGCTGTGCCACAGAAGCAAATATGCATTTTTTAAAAAATTATGTCTAAATAAAATATCACCCCAGGAAATGCAGCATTTTCAACAGTATTATCAAAACCAGGATTACAGTGCAAAGGAGCCCTTTGCAGTAACAAAATTGCCTATCTGAAAGATCATACAGGACCATTCTTCTGTTGAAAAATGTTGGTGCAGAACTCTAAGTGATTAAGCTTGTGGTATTAGTTTTTTTGCATTTGGTATCACTTTGCATTACCGTTCTGAAATAACCATGTATCTAGGAAGTAACAAATTTATCATCTCATACTGTATTATAAGTCTAATGATTTGTCTTGCAAATAACAATAGAAGTTACCAACTGAAATAAAGAATAGGTCGCCCTCCCAAAACCTCTAAATACAATAATTAATTATTAATGAGATACTGAAAGCAGCAGTTTAAGTTTAATTTTTCTTACATTTCCCGTTTTTCCTAATTTTTAGGGAATATTCATAGAAATTCTTACTCATTAGTTCCTATACATCCGTAAACTCTTGGGGAAACATTCCATAAAAAATTACCACGTCACTTACATTTTGTGGCCCTGTGTTTCCATGACTGGGCCACAGAATTTCTTTGGTAATTTTAGGACTGTCTCTACCCACTGACTGTATTGTTAGATCTCTAGGATAGATATTCAAATATGTCTAATATCCCATTTATAGACATAGTGGGTGAAATCCTGGCCCTATTAAAGTCAATTGGAGTTTTGCATTGACTTCAGTGGAGCCAGAATTTCTCCTAAGATATCTAAAATGAATAGGTGTAAGATCCACAGTCTCCTTGTAGCAGGAACATTATTCCTTTTTGCATCTTGTAAAGTGTTGCTCATATTAGTGTTAAACAAATAAACAGTTTTTACAGCACCAAGGGACCTCGTTCTTAGCAGAACATAGCTTGCCTATTCGTTCACCTGATGAAACCATCCCAGGCTTTTGCTCAACTCTGACAATCATCTCAGCTCCCTGCTACCTCCTTTCCTGATTCCCTCCTCATTATCTGCTTGCTGCTAGTTTTCCTTCTTGTCTCCCAAGTTTCTGTGCTTTACACAAATTATTGATGTCGTCCTTCAGGAGCATGATTCCTGGTCTGCATTGAGAGGGAAGGAAAGATGGGAATTCTTTCGGGTACTGAAGGAGAGAGATGAATAAAAAGTTTACATGTATATCAATTTTGGGTTGCTTGGTTATGGTTTATTCCTCCTTTTTAATATCCCTTTCCCCAGTTTTTCTGTATGTGACTTAAAATATTTAATATTTTTTACAAGTTTGCTTGTTCTTTGTAGTCTTTAATATCTAAAAGCTCCTAGTGGATTTTCAAATGTTTAGGGTTTTTTGTTTCCCACTTTTTCTGGGTTACACATTATTATATTATGTATTGTATATTGTACATTATACATTTAAAATTTCCTTTTGAGTTTTCCTTAGCTTACAATTTATTTTAAATTTGCTGTGTGGTTATCCACTGTTTTATGTACAGTATGTTTTTTTCTCTGCTTCAAAGCCATTGTGTATTGATTCAGTTTCTCTTTTTAAAGTTTTTAATCAAAAATTGCTTTTTGAAATTCTTAATTTATTTTTCTTTCCTGTGGAAATTACATTTTCCCATAGAATTTAGTTAAAATCATACTTTTTGCATATGAACTAATTATTCTAGTAACAAAGGGAGAGACTGTCAAAGGCACAAATGTCATTTTGGTGCCCAGATGTGTCAAAGTCAATTGGAGAGGAGCATTTAAATGCCATTTGTATAATTGAAAAAATCTTCCCAAAGTGGTCTTTAATAATTAGCTTCCAACCTTTTAATGGCAATGCATGTGCATAGATAGCAAATGTATGTGGAATTTTGTATTGTTATAAAAACAATTGGGAAACCCTGTCTCTCTCAAGGTGTAGAGTTCATGGGTTTGAGCCCTGCTTTATTCAATATAATTTAAATAGGCTCCATAAGATTTCCAAATTATGTTGGATATATAATTAATGATTGAATCATATTATTTATTTTATTATTACCATTAATAAGAATCCTTCATTTAATCTCTTTTTCTTTTCCAGTGGTCTAATAGTCCCTGAGGTGCGGGGAAATGAAACTGTTCCTGAAGTAGTTACTACATCCGGCTATGTGTTGCTACACTTTTTTAGTGATGCTGCTTATAACCTAACTGGATTTAACATATTTTACTCGTAAGTATCTGTTTTTTAAAAATAGTTAAGTTATTTTATGAATTAGGGCTATAATATTCTTCAGGAGAATTACATACTTGTAGACTATATTTGTCTTTTGATTGGGTTAAAGGTATTAATGATGTCAGGGAATTATTCACACTGATAAGTCTTTCATTCCAGAATGTCCAGAAGGTTTTTATGGGTTGAGAGTGAATGAGAGAAGTTTTTAAAAATGGTAAAACAAGGTGAAACATATTTCCACATAGAATGTCCCAAATCCTTGTCAGTGGGGACACTTAGGGTCAGATTCTGACCTTTGCTCATGTTGAAGAGCACCTTACTATGAATAATTCGAGTCAGTGGGACAAGTTGTGCAAATAAGGGGTTCACAATTTGACACATAGGCCTTGTTTATGTTAAAGGGAAAAGTCGATCTAAACTACACAATTTGAGTTGCATGAATAGCTTAACTCAAATCGGCATAGCTTAGATCTACTTACTGTAGGGTCCGCACTATGTGACGTCGACTGAAGACGCTCTTCTGTTGACTCCCCTTACTCTTCTCGATCAGGTGGAGTACAGGAGTTGACGGGAAAGAAATCGGCGGTCGATTAGCGTGTCTTCACTAGACCCGCTAAATTGACCACCGATGCATCGATCACCGCAGCGTCAATTGTCCGGTATGTCTAGACAAGCCCTTAGCTTTTTTTGGATAAGCTAAATATGTTGAGAATCTTATGTCTCTTTAATGTAAGTCATGTTTTCCAGATGTAGAATCATTCTTGTGGTTCTTTGTGAATATTTACAATTTTTCAATACCTCTTTGAAATATGGACACCAGAATTGGACACACTGTTCCAGTAATAGCCTGACCAATGCCATATGCAGCGGAAGTACCACTTTTCTACTCTCTCAATATTTCCTGTTTTTTTTCCATCCAGTGATCGCTGTCCTCTAAGCCCCAACATTTCTGGACCAGATCTGAGGTCCTTCAAGTCAAATACCCAGTCTCTGACAGTGGCCAGTACAGGTGCAAGAACCTCACAATAGGTATTTGTGGGATAATCTTCCTCCCATATCAGGTCTCATCCTGATCTCTAACAGTTAGAGGTTAGTTTAAGGATTGAACCATAACATTTAATACCCCTTCCAAAATGTTGTTGCTAATGATAATAACTAGATATTCTGCTTATCTAATGTCCAATCCCTTTTTTAAATCTTAAATTCTTTACCTTAACAATTTCTGTGGCAATGAGTTCCACAGTGTAATTATATGTTGTGTGAAAGAATATTTCATCAGTTTTTAATTAGCTAATTTTTAATATTATTGAATGTCCCGTTCTTGTTTTATGAGGCAGGAAGAAGAGAAGCTCCTCATCGATCTTCTCTATAGCTTTCATTATTTTATATATTTTTATCGTTCTCTCTTATTCATCTCCTTTATAAGGTAAATAATCCCACTCTTTTCAAACTCTCTTCATATGAGAGTTTTTCCATGCCCTTGATTATTGTTGTTGCCCTTCTCTGAACCCTGTCTAATTCTGCCATATGCTTCTTGAGATGGTGGGATTAGTGCTGCACACAGTATTTTAGAAGAAGCCTCACAATTAACTTGTATAATGGTACTATAATATTGTCTGTGTTACACTTTATACTGTTCCTTATACATCCTAGCATCTTGTTTGCTTTTTTGATCCCAGCTACACATTGAGCAGAGGTCTTCATTGAATTATCTACAAGGAGATTGCTCATATTCTCATGGAGGATGGACAGGGATGCAAAACCATGCTCTGAAGTTTCCCTAGCCTCTGTTTGCCAAAAGCTGAGAATGTGTGACAGGGGATGGATCACTTGATGATTACCTGTTCTGTTCATTCTCTCTGAAGCACCTGGCATTAGAACTGTTGGAAGACAGGATACTGGGCTAGATGAACCATTAGTCTGACCCAGTATGGCCATTCTTACATTCTGCTGTACTTTATAGTAGTTTTCCTTATGTTGCTTTTACTACATGAGGGAGTTATCCAGTGTTTGAGAATCCTTTGACTGGGTGATGTTGTATATGCAGTTAGACTATAACAGAAAGAAGTCTTGAAAGATATTCTTCCTTTTTTGGCATGTGTGATTGCAGTTTTGTCACCCAGAATAATCTACTTACTCCTTTCAGGTGACAGCAAGAAAATATAACCATCTAAACAATTTATCATTGCTGTAATTGTTTTCCCTAGTAGTTCCCAAAGTTTTGTGAACCTGTCTGCTTATCTTGGAAGTCAATGGCAATAGGACATAGCATTCTTAACTACAGTGTGTTCAGTATTCTTAAAATCACTAATATATACTATTAAATTATTATGTTGGAAGAGTCATAAATAACTGAAAAGTTGCCATCTATCCTTCAGTGTATATGCAAAGGGAAACTAATGAATGAATCCCTACTTTCTCTGTCCTCCTGTTACTGATTTTATAGTAAAGTCTCAAACTTAAACTTTTCACTAGCTAGCTTTCATTGCTATGCTTACAGAGAAGATATGTTTACTATTCTTTCTATTTCTCAGAGAGACTCCTTCAATACTTGTTTCAGAGTGGTAGCTGTGTTAGTGAGTATCAGCAAAAACGAGGAGTACTTGTGGCACTTTAGAGACTAACAAATTTATTTGGGCATAAGCGTTCATGGGCTAAAACCCACTTCATCATTCTTATATGTATCTCAGGTTTACCTAAACTTCTGCGGCTTTGTCTCTTTCCTCCTGCACTACCTCCATAAGCTCTTCTTCAGGGACTTGGACAGGTAGTCCTCTTATCTCCCACCTTCTGATGGATTCTTCCTCTGCCCTTTGCTCTGATTCTGCATTGAAATTTTTTTTAAACTTAATTTTGCTGCTTGTCATCACTCTCCTGTGAGCTCTGAAGTTCTAGATGGGATGATAGGCTACTCCATATCAGGTGCTTGTTCTCTGCCTTCCAAGTAATCTTCCTCAAGTGGGAGAATAGAGAAATAACATTGTTGGTATTGAACATCTATAGAAGATAAAGGAAGCAGCCTGCTTATTAAGTCACTCTGTTGGGCCTGAAAATACACAATGAGCATGACTTACTGCTTTCAGAGTCACCACAGCAGCAAGGAGATGAAAGGTGCCTTCTGTTCCAGATCTTTTTCTTCCTGTGAATGCCACATCAGTGCTGTCAATCTGGCCCTTTTCACTAGCACTAATTAAACTTTAAACCCCTTAATTTTGGGACGGTGGGAGGAAAGCTATTTTGCTTTAATTTAAAAAAAGGAGTACTTGTGGCACCTTGGAGACTAACAAATTTATTTGAGCATAAGCTTTCGTGAGCTACAGCTCACTTCATCGGATGCATTCAGTGGAAAATATCTCCCCACTGTATAAAAAGTAAGCAACTATATTAAGAAAGCATATGAAAAAGCCATCCTGGCAGACATGATGGAAACACTTTATACTGTTAACAAAATAAATATAGGGAAGATCCAAAACTGAGTTAAAGCACACAGCAAATTACAGAAATGGAGGCTTCCACACACAACAGGGTTAACTTTATTGGAAGGATAATATAAAACAACTTCTGTTACTCTCCACTGGTTATTAAAAGGTAACATTAGTTTTAGTTAGAATATAAAGAACTGTTTAAACAATGTCTAAAGAATTTTAGTCTTTGTGTTTTCCCTTTTTCATGGATCTTTGATTGTGAAATTTAGATTCAGTTCTTGGTGCAGAGCCAATCCTGCATAGTACAGCATAAGGAGGCCTCAGTTCTGATTCTGTCACTGACTGTGTGTAAGCAGAGAGAGTACTTTAACCTTAGTTCATCTCAGATCCCCTGTCTGTAAAATGGTGATTATACTTACTACATTTGTATCAGTGATTGTAGATTTGCAAATAAAAGGAGCTGTATACAGCAAATGCAAATTATTATTGTAATGTGTTGTATGAAAAGCTCTACCGAGCTCTCTTATTTCTTTGTTGCCTTTATACATTTATTTTTTCCAGCATTAATTCCTGTCCTAACAACTGCTCAGGGCATGGGAAGTGTACAACTAGTGTTTCCATTTCAAGCCAAGTGTATTGTGAGTGTGACAAGTATTGGAAAGGTGAAGCCTGTGATATTCCATACTGTAAAGCTAACTGTGGGAGCCCAGATCATGGCTACTGTGATTTGACAGGCGAGAAACTGTGTGTGTGCAATGACAGCTGGCAAGGTAAGTTATTAATATATATGTCTTAGAATCAAATCTATGTGAAAGAAGAGCCCTCATTTATGTATCTTTATAACATAAATGTAAACAGTTAATTTAAAAAATACACTTTCCAAATGAGCTCAAGAATTGTATCTGGATCTAAATGTACTTTGGGAACCAGGTTTATTTTAATGAAATCAAAGGCAGGTAATTTTAACTGAAGTTTAATATTTGAATTATGAGTGAATATTGTGAGTCTATTGTAAAATCAAAGATTGGGCTGAAAAGACCTTCTGGATCATCTAGTCTAACCTTCTGCATGATGCAGCAGTCTCCTCTTTGTATTAGTAAGGGTAACGCAGACCATCTTGGGTGTAATCAGCAGGGATCAAACCTGTGACTTCTTGAGCCAAATGCACAAGCCTCTGCTACATGAGCTGAAACAAAGACATGTCTCCTAGCCAAGAGTATAGCAGGCTCATCAATCTCTAGCTACCCTAATCACCACCAGAGGGGGGACAGATTGCCTCTCTGAGCAGACAGGTTATATAAGTATAAATAAAAATGAGTCCCTCCAATTTTTTGGATATATTAAGCATCTTTAAAGACAGCTATCTCCTTAGCCAAATTTCCCTTTTTGTTCATAATTTTTTTATTCTTTATGGATCGTATGTTTTTTCCCGTTCTTAATTATTCTTTTCCCATTCAAAGTCAGTGTATAAGTGAATAATTCACTTATGAAAATGGGATATATGATAGCTGCTAAGCTCCTAAGTCATCTAGATAGTTCTGAAAATTTTACCCTTTGTCTAAAGGCCTCTTAACAATCCTAGTAGGATTAGCTTCTTTCTTCTTTAAATTTGTTTTCCTCTTGAAAAGGCCTGGTTAAAATGACTCCATATAACCGTTTTGCTCCTGCGAATATTGGTGGTCATTGTTTGTTACTTGAGTGACACAAATAATTTACTAATTTTTACTCCTGTTAGCACTCAGCCAGTATACCCAAGAGAGAATGAGATGTATTAAATTCTTTTAGTGACTAATATGCAGTACTGTTTTGTAAATGTCAATCAGTACTGCCCTGTAAATCTATTTAAGGCAAAATAGACTGACACTGGGATCATCCAGGGCATGCTCTGAAGACAGGGTTGCTTGGCACAGATGTTACTGAGGCCTGTAGAACCTTTATTATTGGTAATGATGCATAAGGAAGGAAGCACCCAGGTTCATTCTTGTGTAGTCCAACTGAGACTGCAGAATTGGGAGTTAGAAAATCACTAGTTTACTTGTGCACTGAGTATATGTGATACTGAATCACTGACAGACAATGAACATAAAACTGAAAATTGCCAGTTCAGCAAATTAACTTTTCAGGGTAGATCCACACTTTAAGAGAAGATTGACTATGCTGATACACACCTTTTCCAGCAGAAGGAAGTCATAAATCTAAAATCCTAACTCCCTTTACTTAGAATATTCTCTTCATCCAAGGGCTTGATTATACTACCCCTGGATTGGTGGGCAGTGATCGATCCAGCGGGAGTCAATTTATTGCATCTAGTCTAGATGTGATAAATCGACTGCCGAGCGCTCTCCCGTTGACTCCAGTACTCCACCGGAGCAAGAGGTGCAGGCGGAGTCGATGGGAGAGCCTCGGCAGTCAACTCACCGCAGTGAAGACACTGCGGTGAGTAGATCTAAGTACGTCGACTTCAGCTACGTTGTTCATGTAGCTGAAGTTGCATAACTTAGATCGTTCCCCCCCCCCAGTGTAGACCAGGCCTAACAGTCATCTCGCTAAACCATTCATACTTGCAATAGGTAGGCTAACAAATGATGATTTGTCCAATGATTAATTTTTTCTCAAAGTCCTTGAAGTCTTTGATGAATTTTTCTCTTTGTTCTGTATGTCCCCAATGTGCTAATGTGGATGATGAGTGGGTTTTCTTTAATGCCCCTCACAATTCTTTCTGCATTCCTTCAACCTGGTGATACTTGATAGACTGTTTTGTTTTATCATTTCTTACTTCTAAATGCTCTTTTCTACAATTCGTAAACTTTTTCAGTACCTTCTAACTAAATTGGCATCTGTAAAAGCTGTCTGATGTCTTACCATTCCTACTGCTTTACCAAGTACTTTAAATATTTGGTAATTTCCTGAAAACTTGTAAAGGTATTGCTTTATCCATTGTAAATCCATACATTCTATCCTTCTTAGAAATAACTTCCTGTTATCTCTTGCTTGCACATCCTGTTTTGTTTAGTTTATTCAATCCATATGCACATAGGAGTTATTCTGTTGGACTATATTATCTGGATCAAGTTGTCAGTTTATTACAAAAATCTTTCCCTGGTTCAGACAAAAAGAACATGCAATATTATACTGCGTATGGTATTTTTTTAAACAATGGTGACATCTTGTGGATACTGTGGAAGAAGCGTCTTGTTGAAGAACCTTTCATGTGCAATGATAATACCTCTCTAAATCATAGAAGTGTTGTGAGGAAAAACACATTAAAGATTGTGACACATGTTGAGACCTACTGATGAAAGGTGCTATGTAAGAGTTAGGTATTATATTAGGTATTATAATAGTAAAGATAAGGACTATGAGGAAAGAACAGAGAGTATTCATTGGAATAGAATACAGTAATTGTTTTGAAAGCTCTTCTAATCATGGGTCTGATAGATCAGAAAAGCTGTTTTTCTTAATTTGATTTTATATGGGATTGGAAGCCATGCATTTTGCTGAATAAGGAATTAATGGTGTAAATGTTTTTAAAATCAGCTCCTATTCATAAAATTATAGAATTGTGCCCTGATAGTTGAATGAAATGTTTATGGTCTGAAAACTCTATTTAGATTATTTGACATCTCTTTATTTTTAATGGACGATACATATTTACTTTACTGTAGTAGAGACAGTTTGTATTAATAATACAAAAGACAGAAAACCCAATACTCCCTTAAAGTGGCCAGTGTAAAGGGAGACTAAAAGGTCACGGAAGAAATCCCATTATAATGGAGTTCTATAGTTGTCATAGAGAAAATGTAATGGGTCTGTGCTGTTTCCTTCCTGATCCTTGTTGTAGGTATTCTAATTCTAACCTATAATTATACCTAATTGAGATTGCCTAGGGAAGGATGGGGTTAGACTCGAGCACACTTCACTTCAGCTAGCCTGTGCTGGCACTACAGCTTACAGAAGGCTGTTACAAGTCAGAGCCATTTTGAACAGATGTGGGTTTACTCTTAAATTGCACTGGGGACAGGGCCCAGAATTAGGGAGGCCCAAATCTGGCTTAAAACCATCTACTCCCTGTCCTTTCCTGTACCTAGCACAGGAACTGAAGAACTGAGAGAATCTGGCTGAGGCAACAGTGTTGGCTATTACATTATTGGAACCATTTTGAGGAGTTTAGATTTTTAATACGATAACTTAATAAGATGCTCTTATGAAAGATATCCCCAGTGGTTAAAGAACTGTATTGTACTTGATACATTTATTATTGGAAAACCTAATAAAATGTGAGAAACATAATTAAGAAACTCACTAGTGGTAAATGGTCTAATGACTGTTTCAACTATATTTAATTGGCTAATCAGATCAGATTACTTTTCATTACTATGTTTAGGGTTGTCCAGATGCCACAGACATACTTATGCACTGTAACTGTAAGAAAATACTAATACATTAAAAATGAACTTACCATTTCTATCCTTTGTTTCTAGTATTTGCAACAATTTTATAAACATTTTCTCGATACGGCAATTATTTTTATATTCCCTCTTCAAATAAAGATCCTAACAGTCTCCCAGTAAAAGATTATCTGATTCCTATAGTAATATTTCTCCACTATATTTCTCCACTAAGAACAGTGTTGGGTAACCTGCGGCCCATCAGGGTAATCTGATTGCGGGCTGTGAGACATTTTTTTGACGTTGACCGTCCGCAGGCACTTCCCCCCCAAAGCTCCCATTGGCTGGGAATGGAGAACCGTGGCCACTGGGAGCTGGGGGGGGCGGTGCCTAAAGGACAACAATGTTGGCAAAATGTCTCACGGTTTGCAATCATATTACCCTGATGGGCCGCAGGTTGCCTACCACTGATGTAGAAGCATATGGTGATATGGTTGTATTTATATGATGGAAATTAATTTTTTTTCTTTGTGTATATTCCATACTAACCTTCAGGTCAAATATTCAGGTAAAATGATCATAAATATGTCAAGTTATACTAATAAGGAAAAAAAAATCTCAAGATTTTTTCATTGTTTCTATGCCAAACAAACAGGATCTTTACTGTGTCAAAACATTTTATCTTTGGACTGTACTCTCACACTTGTAATTTATTTAAAGGGAGGGGGGGAGAGAGAGAGAGGGAAAAAAAGTTTGATTAAAATAAAAATTGGAGAACCTTTTAAAAAATCCCCCTCCATTTTGCCTAGTAGATAATTCCTGTAGTGTATTTATTAAAGGAACACTGTATGTACTAACAATTTTCATATGCAAAATCACGCTTGAAAATTTGACATTCTTTACATTGAGTGAAGGAAACCCATTAAAACAATCTTCAAAGACTTTGGGCTAGATTCTGATATCCTTATTCTCCTTGAGCTGTACCTTACTCTTCAAGTAGTTCTACTGAAATAAAGGCCAAGGCCCATGAAGTGTACTTGAGGAATAAGGTCTGTCTTATAAGAATGATAGTTACATTGTCAATTTTTATGCCTCTCAAAAACCCATAATGTAAAAGAACTTCTAAGATTTCTTCAATTTCAAATCTTGCTATGGCTTATCACTTTTCTAATTTGGGGATGTTTCCATATACAATACAATCCAAGCCATGCACCGCTGCTATGGATAACAGCTTGGTTGTGCAGTTTTGTTAATGTTGTGGTTTGGTTTCTGACTCTGATCATGTTTGCAAAGGAGCAAAATCCTTGTATATTTAAGTATGGTAAGAATGTAGCACAATGTAAAATAAGTGCAACATACACCCTCGCAAATAGCAAATGTTAACTTTGTCCCATTGAACTCTGCATTGTAGAATCTATGACATCATGTTGCGTGAATTCTATCTAATTTTTATTGCACATCAGGTTGTTTGGGGTTCACTATGATCTTCCTTATTTAGGTCAGTGCAGCAGCTTCAAGCCCAAGTACATTTACAGAAAATGCACCAGGCTGTGGCTCTGGGGGTCACTGTCTTCCCAGACATGGAGACAACTCTAACAAAGGCTGTACATTATGAAACTCTGATGTGTGTGTTGTCTCATCACTGCCATTGTATTTCATCAACTAAGTGATGCAGCTGGGATTCAACATTGTAGGAAAGAAATCTTCATTAAGTATTCTAAGAGTCCAGCTTACATGCTATGTCTCTAGAGTTGGTCGGTTAACAGCATCACCACATCTTGCATTCCTGAGACTCTGGTGTCACAACAAACCAGGTCCTTCCTGAGAGTGACCCTCTTTCTCTAATTGCACTCATCATATTATAAGGAACCAGATTCACTGATATCCCTGGAATTTAAGGTTGGGGCCACATGGAGTGTAAAGTTTTGGTGTCTTTGCTGTCAGATTCACTGATATCCCTGGAATTTAAGGTTGGGGCCACATGGAGTGTAAAGTTTTGGTGTCTATACTTCTCAAATTTCTCTTCTTACAGTAGCTGAATATGTGCTTCAGGAAGGGGGCTGCTTCAGAGAATGAGCAACTTAAGTGTTTTGTTTACAGCAACTGCACCAGTCAGAGCTCAGCAGTCTCTTCCTTCTGCAAAGTGAAAACAGTGTCACTGAGGGAAAACTGCATTAAGTAAGAGGTAGTTTCACCTTAAACAAAATAGTCCTTTTCCCCTCAGTTGTGAGGGATCTGGTGGTTCCAACCGTTTCCTGTCTGTCTGAATCAGAAGAGAACAGCAGGCTGAGAAGAATAGTTCTAGTGCAATGCATACTGAGTGATGAGGTTATATAAATCCTTCCCCTTTTCTGGATGGGGAGAGACTTGCAGGGAAGGCAAGCAGTGTTCATGGTGTCTCTTTGGGGGCTACAGGGTAAGTAGAACTTCATCCTGTACTTTTAAAAAATATTGCAAGCCCTCGTTTTCTGGCCTTTAAAAAACCTAGAATAAGACCACAGGTGGGGGAACTTTTTGCTTACTTCCATGCTTTCCCTTCAGCATGGAAGGAGTACTATATAAACATCCACAGAGCCTCATCTCATTGTCCTTCAGATTCCTTCTTAAAACTCTCCTCTGCTGTGTTGTCTACGAAAAACTTGACAATGATTAGGCAGCTGGTTTACTGAGACCACAGCTTTTTATGTGTCATTGTTATCTTATGCTTCTCTGTATGTGTGGTTTTTCATAGAATCATAGAAATGTAGGGCTGGACGGGATCTCGAGAAGTCTTCAAGTCCAGCCCCATTTGCTGTGTCAGGACCAAATAAACCTAGACCATCTCTGATGGGCATTTGTCCAACCTCTTCTTGAAACCTCCAAGGATTGAGATTCCATAACCTCCCTTGGAAACCTATTACATAGCTTAACTACCCTTATAATTAGAAAGTTTTCCCTAATATCTAACTTAAATCTCCCTTGCTGCAGATAAAGCCCATTTTCTTGTCCTACCTTCAGTGAACACGAAGAACAGTTGATCTAAGTCCTCTCTATAACAGCCATTAATATATTTGAAGAATGTTGTGAGTCCCTGCTCACTCTTCTTTTCTCAAGACTAACCATGCCCAGTGCTTTTAATCTTTCCTCATCGGTTTTCTAAACCTTTTTTCTTTCATTTTTGTTGTTCTCCTCTAGACTCTCTCTCTCTCTCCAATTTATCTGCATTTTTCCTAAAGTGTGGCTCCCAGAATTGAACACAAGACTCCAACTGTGCCAAGAAGACGGGGACAGTTACCTCCCATGTTTTACATATGACACTCCTGTTAAGACACTCCAGAATGATACTAGCCTGTTTTGCAACTGCATCACATTGTTGATGCATATTCAGTTTATCCATTGTAACACCAGGTCCTTTTCAGCAGTATGACCACGTAGCCAGTTTTCCCCCATTTTGTAATTGAGCATTTGATTTTTCCTTCCTAAGTGAAGTACTTTATTATATTTTATCTTGTTGATTACAGACCAATTCTTTGATTTTTGTCAAGGTAGTTCTGAATTCTGATCCTCCTCTCCAAAATGCTTGCAACACCTCCCAGTTTGGTGTCATCTGCAAATTTTATAAGCATACTTTCCATTCCATTATGGAAGTCATTAATGAAATATTGACTAGAAAGGAACCCAGGACTGATCCCCATAGGAACCCACCAGATATGCCCTCCCAGTTTGACAGTGAACCATTGATAACTACTCTTTGACTATGGTCTTTTGACCAGTTGTGCACCCAAATTAGAGTAATTTCATCTAAACCACATTTTTCTGGTTTGTTTATGAGAATTTCATGTGGGACTGTGTCAAAAGCCTTACTAAAATCAGTTTATCCCTCAGTTCTCTTCTGTCTTATGCTTAGCTAGTAAACTTTTCTGAGGATGGGCCATTACTTTTTTTGTTTTGTTTTTGACGGTGCTTGGCACAGTGGGACCCTAATCCATAACGGGGCTTATGGACCCCTTTTTTTAGCATTTCTGTAAATGTAAAAAAATAAAATAAACACTACTTGCAAGAGAACATTTTTGTTACAAACACACTCATCATTTTTCTTCATTTCAAAGTTAGCTTGAGGTACAACGTGAGCGTTGCACCTAAGGTGACTCCCATCCACACACAAATCTCTAGCCCAAGTTAAGTGGTTAACCTGTTAGGAGCTATGGGTTGAAGCTCGGGTAATGCTGATGCTTGAGCTAGTGAGTGCAATGGGGATGCAACTGTGGTTCACTGGAGTGCTTGAAGGCATCACTGCCTTCCCAAAATTTCCTCAGGGATGTTTGTTGTGTCTTCTTCTCCTGCCCTAGAACTGAAAGTTATTTTCAGCAGTACAAACACCCAACTTTGGTGTTCAGACCCTGCTTAGCATATGACGCTTTGCCATGTAGCACTATATAGCATCTTTTATAGCTCTGCACTCTCACCTGTCGAGTCAGATAGTGTCTCGTGAGGACGGACCATTCTCCTAGTGTGTGGCTAGCTGGCCTGAGACTAATACCAAAGTACTCATGCAGGTGTGGTGTGATGCCATCAGGACCTGAAATCAGCAAACTTACAAAAATCTCTTCATGAATCTTTCTGAGGAAGGGATTCATTGGACTGTCCACCAGTGCCAAGAGAGGATAATATCTGTGAAAGCTCTTTACTGCTGGGCAAAGAAACATAGCTCACAATCTAGTAAAAGTTCTGAGACCTCTCCGTACTCCCACTAATTTGATAGGGGTCTGTAGAGAGCCCAAAGTGCAGAGCCATCTCAAAGGCCCATGGGGAAGTTTGTGGGCAATGAGTGCAGAGTACCTGTAGGATGACCTGGAGGCATGGATAATGCTGGTCATGCGGTAATGTTGATGCTCACCAATGTGCCATAGCCATCCCAGCCTCACCCAGGGAGGAAATTTGAGGAACAGGATGGGAAATAAAAAATGACTGTACCTCAGCCAGGAAAGGATTAAAGTTGCCATTTTGTCATTATAGTTAAGGGGTATATGACAACAAAGGAAGCCAACATGGCCTCTGTAGAACCAATCTTTTGTGGGGGATGTTGCATGGTGGAAGGCGGATGTTGAATGCTGTTCGTAGTTTATCTTTGGGGCAGAAGAATCTCTATTCCCTATTCCACCCTTTCTTCCCTCGGCCCTAGCATCCAGAAGGGTTTCTTCAGGTATGTTGGCAACAAGAAGAAAGCCAAGGAAAGTGTGGGCCCCTTACTGAATGAGGGAGGCAAGCTAGTGACAGAGGATGTGGAAAAAGCTAATGTACTCAATGCTTTTTTTGCCTCTGTTTTCACTAACAAGGTCAGCTCCCAGACTGCTGTGCTGGGCATCACAAAATGGGGAAGAGATGGCCAGCCCTCTGTAGAGATAGAGGTGGTTAGGGACTATTTAGAAAAGCTGGACGTGCACAAGTCCATGGGGCCGGACGAATTGCATCCGAGAGTGCTGAAGGAATTGGCGGCTGTGATTGCAGAGCCCTTGGCCATTATCTTTGAAAACTCGTGGCGAACGGAGGAAGTCCCGGATGACTGGAAAAAGGCTAATGTAGTGCCCATCTTTAAAAAAGGGAAGAAGGAGGATCCTGGGAACTACAGGCCAGTCAGCCTCACCTCAGTCCCTGGAAAAATCATGGAGCAGGTCCTCAAAGAATCAATCCTGAAGCACTTAGAGGAGAGGAAAGTGATCAGGAACAGTCAGCATGGATTCACCAAGGGAAGGTCATGCCTGACTAATCTAATCGCCTTTTATGATGAGATTACTGGTTCTGTGGATGAAGGGAAAGCAGTGGATGTATTGTTTCTTGACTTTAGCAAAGCTTTTGACACGGTCTCCCACAGCATTCTTGTCAGCAAGTTAAGGAAGTATGGGCCGGATGAATGCACTATAAGGTGGGTAGAAAGCTGGCTAGATTGTCGGGCTCAACGGGTAGTGATCAATGGCTCCATGTCTAGTTGGCAGCCGGTGTCAAGTGGAGTGCCCCAGGGGTCGGTCCTGGGGCCCGTTTTGTTCAATATCTTCATAAATGATCTAGAGGATGGTGTGGATTGCACTCTCAGCAAATTTGCGGATGATACTAAACTGGGAGGAGTGGTAGATACGCTGGAGGGGAGGGATAGGATACAGAAGGACCTAGACAAATTGGAGGATTGGGCCAAAAGAAATCTAATGAGGTTCAATAAGGATAAGTGCAGGGTCCTGCACTTAGGATGGAAGAATCCAATGCACCGCTACAGACTAGGGACCGAATGGCTCGGCAGCAGTTCTGCGGAAAAGGACCTAGGGGTGACAGTGGACGAGAAGCTGGATATGAGTCAGCAGTGTGCCCTTGTTGCCAAGAAGGCCAATGGCATTTTGGGATGTATAAGTAGGGGCATAGCGAGCAGATCGAGGGACGTGATCGTTCCCCTCTATTCGACACTGGTGAGGCCTCATCTGGAGTACTGTGTCCAGTTTTGGGCCCCACACTACAAGAAGGATGTGGATAAATTGGAAAGAGTACAGCGAAGGGCAACAAAAATGATTAGGGGTCTAGAGCACATGACTTATGAGGAGAGGCTGAGGGAGCTGGGATTGTTTAGTCTGCAGAAGAGAAGAATGAGGGGGGATTTGATAGCTGCTTTCAACTACCTGAAAGGGGGTTTCAAAGAGGATGGCTCTAGACTGTTCTCAATGGTAGCAGATGACAGAACGAGGAGTAATGGTCTCAAGTTGCAATGGGGGAGGTTTAGATTGGATATTAGGAAAAACTTTTTCACTAAGAGGGTGGTGAAACACTGGAATGCGTTACCTAGGGAGGTGGTAGAATCTCCTTCCTTAGAGGTTTTTAAGGTCAGGCTTGACAAAGCCCTGGCTAGGATGATTTAACTGGGACTTGGTCCTGCTTTGAGCAGGGGGTTGGACTAGATGACCTTCTGGGGTCCCTTCCAACCCTGATATTCTATGATTCTATGATTCTATGACTATATGAAATGCTGATTTCAGGATACAAAAACTTCCCATGGTCCATGATGCCCCAGCCTACTTTCCCTGGTCATCCAAGGTGGATTGTAAGAAGTGGGGAAGGATTTTAGATATGCAAAAACTGATTTCTTGTGGTGCACACTGCTGCCTGTTAGAGAAGGCATCATTAGCAACTGTTGCAGATTACATATATAGCAGTGTGCTTTGTCTCACGTTAGCACTAGCATTTTTAGTGACAATCTAAATTTTTAAAAATAATACCCGCCCAGGAAATAAGTCCCCTCAGATAACTATCTGACTTTCCCCTTCCTGTGTTTTGTCCTTCTGTATGTGGTACCATATTCTTTTCAGTAGGCCAAATGCAAAGTCTACAATAACCCTACACTTTCTCAGGATGTACATGAACTTTCTTTAGCCAGGTGTTCTTTTGTCAGGGTAGTTTGTACAGGACTTTCCGAGAAGGATTGTTTGTGGACTGGTACTAAGTCAGTCAGAGAAAATAGTTTTTGATACCAGTCCAGGAACTATCCTGTTACAGTAATTTATCCTAGGTAGTTTGAAGCAAAAACAAACCCAAGACCTCAGTTTTTACTCTTTGAATGTTAGAGTTGGAATATTATTGCTTTGGTTTCATCAACGTCTCTGAAAAGTGACTATTGAGGAATCCATCCACATCAATCCTATTATTACTGAATTTAGTTTTTTTTGTGGAAAGCTCTCTTGGTTTTTGCATTAACTGGAAAAAAATCACACTCAATGGATATATCCAAAAGACCAGATCCTTCTTATTTTTAGCATTTTCCATCTCAAATATGCAAAAAAATAACTTATTTAGGTGTTAAAATTTGTCCAACTGTTTCCAAAATTGTTCCTATAAATATGGACTATATATTAAAGGATGTAGAGAGGTGCATCTCTTCCCTCTGTCCTTGTTGGGGAGAATAGAAATAGCCAAAATGAATATATGCCCAAGAATGACACATCAGTAGCCTATTGCCTTTCAAGGTCTCTCTGTTACTCTTTGCTCAAATATACCTGGGCATGGGTTTGCTAGATTTGTATCTATATTATGTAATATTCTAAATGCACCCTATTGTAAGGTGGTTTCCCTCAGTAGCTCTGTATACACACTGGCCTAAATTGCAATTGAAATCTATGCCATTTGGTTCCCTCTCCTTTTCTATACCATTGGAGGCTACCTACACCCTTATGGAAAACTCTAATCTTTGCATCTACATGGGGCATTCTTCAATGCATTAAGATGATCACAGCATCTTATCTTACTAATTCTCTTCTTGTACCACTATGGAATAACCTGTGCATCAGGATCAAGGCCAACTCCATGCTTAAGAAAATTTGGATGGAAAAAGGTTTAATAAAAATTAAAGATCTAATACAGTATGATAGAGTGCACTCCTACAATTACATGTGTAACAAATATCAGCTACCACTGTCAGAGTTCCTTCTTCCAGTGGCCATGCTCAAGGATTCATGCAAAGATAGGGGGCAATTGGTCTGTTTCAACATTCTCATCTCTAGACAAACATTTTAAGAAATACAGAAGCTTTGTAGGAATTACTTACAGGTGGCTTAATGCTCTGTGTTACCCTCTCAATCTCAGGCTCAAAGAAAAGTGGAAAAAAGACTTAGCCTTACTATCACAACAGAATTCTGGGAGGACATCTGGCTTAATGTGAAAGATTCTTCATGTTCTTTATCCTTATGATTTTTCCAGAACAAGTACAAGATACTACTTAACTCCATAATGTTTGTTTAAGGCTAGATTGGCAACACACAGTGAACGTTGGAGATACAAAAAGAAAAGGAGTACTTGTGGCACCTTAGAGACTAACAAATTTATTAGAGCATAAGCTTTCGTGATCATCTGCCAACCTTTCACACATCCTCTATACCTAACTGCATGTTGTTCTGGAACACCATATTCAGTTCTCTCTCAAAAACTTACAAGTTCACTCAGTCCTATTTCTTGGTCTGCCAATCACTCAGACAAACAAGGTTGGTTACAATTTGCAGGAGATAATGTTGCCCCCTTGTTTACACTGTCACCTGTTTACAGCCTTGTTTACAATGTCACCTGAAAGTGAAAACAGGCATTCGCATGGCACTGTTGTAGCTGGTGTTGCAAAATATTTATGTGCCAGATGCACTAAAGATGCATTTGTCCCATCATGCTTCAGCTACCATTCCAGAGGAGATTGCTTCCATGCTGATAACGATCCAAAGCAGTGCAGACTGACGCATGTTCATTTTAATCATCTGAGTCAGATGCCACCAGCAGAAGGTTGATTTTCTTTGTTAGTGGCTTGGGTTCTGTAGTTTCCGCATCAGAGTGTTACTCTTTTAAGACTTCTAAAAGCATGCTCCACACCTCATCCCTCTCAGATTTTGGACGGCACTTCAGATCCTTAAACCTTGGGTCAAGTGCTGTAGCTATTTTTAGAAATCTCACATCGGTACCTTCTTTGCGTTTTGTCAAATCTGCTGTGAAAGTGTTGTTAAAATGACCATGTGCTGGGTCATCATCCAAGACTGCTACAACATGAAATATATGCAGAATGTGGGTAAAACAGAGCAGGAGACATACAATTCACCCCCCCAAGGAGTACAGTCACAAATTTAATTGACGCATTATTTTTTTAACAAGCATTATCAGCATGGAAGCATGTCCTCTGGAATGATGGCTGGAGCATGAAGGGGCATATGAATGTTTAGCATATCTAGCATGTAAATACCTTGCAGCGCTGGCTACAAATGTGCCATGCGAACGCCTGTTCTCACTTTCAGGTGACATTGTAAATAATAAGCAGGCAGCAGTATGTTCCATCAGTGTAAACAAACTTGTTTGTCTTAGCGATTGGCAGAATAAGTAGTAGGACTGAGTCGACTTGTAGGCTCTACAGTTTTACACTGTTTTGTTTTTGAGTGCAGTTCTATAACTAAAAAAAATCTGCATTTTAAGTTACCGTTTCATGATAGAGATTGCACTTCAGTACTTGTATGAGGTGATTGAAAAATACAATTTCTTTTGTTTATCATTTTTACAGTGCAAATATTTGTTTGCACTGTATATTTGTAATAAAAAATGATAAGTGAGCACTGTGCACTTTGTATTCTGTGTTATAATTGAAATCAATATTGAAAATGTAGAAAAACATCCAAAAATATTTAATAAATTTCAATTGTATTCTATTGTTAGAAGTGTGATTAATTGCAATTAATTTTTTTGAGTTAATCGCGTGATTTAACTGTGATTAATAGACAGCCCTATATTTTATATAAAAACAATATTTTTTTAAAATGACCAGTGAATTTTCCATATGCAGGAAAATAAATAGAGGTGGCAACCATATGAAAAAATGAAGAGTAATACATAACTTTCCAACACTGTGGTACCATGTAGAAGTGGGTGAGAGAGTTGCTTACCAAGTCCCACACGGTGGGCTCATCGCCACGAAAGTTTGACTTCCTGCTGATTTAAGATGTGATGACCTAGAAGGCGTTATGACTGCCCAGATACTAATTGGTTAACATGAAGACAGAAATCTCTTAACTGTTACCATTTTAAAATGCAACAGTGTCTGCTTAAAGTAAATCTACCATTTTATAAACATTCGGTGTAAAGAATGCAGGGTGGTCAAATGCACTGCTGTCTTCTGAACAAGCTGAAAGTGACAGGCACTGCTGGAAGCCCTGTTACGAGAGAATTACAGTAATTGAACTCTGTGGTCACCAGTGCATGTGTTGCTGTTGAAAGGTTGTTAATGGATAAGTAAAGCAGCTTTCTGCACAAATAGCACAGCTGGAAAAACACTTTCATACCATGCCTAACACATTCTTTCTATAGAAATTATAGAAAGGGTCTTCACCTAGAGGAAGAGAGAGCATCCTGTCACAACGTGTACACATCAGCAAACCTGTTTTCTTGTGATTTGGGATGAGGTAGCTCTGGTGTACATAGCTGGCAATATTGACAAGCATTCTTACAAAACAGAGACTGAATTTATATGGTGCGTGAGATGAGCAAGATGCATTTTATCAGAATGCTGTTGGTACTGTACCCCATGTTCCCCAAAAGACTCTGAGATACCTCAAAACCATTGAGAAGTCCAGCAAGAGCAAAATGGCAATTCAACTGTGATGTAAATGGCCTCCTGGTTTTCGGATCATGCTGCAGGAAAACATTTGTGTTTAAGCCCGCTTGGAATTAAATAGCAATCAAACAATTTCTCAGTCACTCTTCTACGCCCCCCACCCGAAAAAAAAAGATTTGGTAATTGGCAAATATTCCTTATTAATTGTTATGCATTAGAAGTATTCTTGAAGAAAATGCTAGTTTGTGGATAGTTGCTTTGTTCCCAGATAAATAGTTTATTATGCCTGTCACAGATAATGCCACATGTGTATGACTTGCTTTAAATAGTTAGGACGCAAAATGGAGAGGATGGTAAAAGGCGGTTTGAGGGAGCCCAAAGCAGAATAATTTAAAAAACATCCTTACCAGAATCCTGTCAAAGCAACTTGGATGAAAGAATTTCCAGATTCCTGATGGACCTTCATGCTAATGGGCCTGGAGACACTAGTCCAGACCTTATAAATAAACAAGAAAATATAAAGGAATTTCTATAACTTTTGTGGGATAGAAATTTTGTGTCTTTCTATATCTCCAGAGATGCACTGTGTACCTGAAAAGGTATTTTAAAATGTCTCAAGTTCATAGTGATACAGAATATTTTTTATTGTATACATTTTGATGATGAAATAATTTGGGAATGTATTTGAGAAACTTAAAAAAACTTATTGATAGTTTATAAATAGTGTTGTCAAAATAAGCTATATAAAAATTGTGTATTTTGACTCCAGTAAGATGACATGAAAAACAAGAAGCAGCTAAAAACTACAAAACCTTTGTTAGGATATTAGGATTAGTTAAACGTATTCCTACTGTTTATATGAACAACAGAGCTCAGAAGCCTATACTGAATAAGTCAATATTTTTGTTTTCCCAGTAGTCCCCAAGGAACAGATTAAGGTCCAAGACTATAGAAGCTGTTTTCTCATTAGGTGGAAATTGATTTGAGTAGTTGAACTACAGAAGCAGATTGCCACTTTGGCAGTTCATGAAACTCTTCAATAAATAGAAATTAGATTCCTTCTCTAATGTTGTATATTTGAGTAAATTACTATTTTAAACTTACAGAATTTTTTTCTGCCGTGAGTATAATGTAATTGATTTCCAATTCAGTCTTAGAAGGTAAAAATCTCCTCCTTTCCCACAGACTGAGTGATCCATTAGAAGGATAGGAGGAAAAACCAATTAAAAACAAAACAGATTCCCCCCCCCCATATAAAGTAATAAATGGGTATTTTTTTTAACATTTTACAGCTACCATGCTGTGTTTCAGACAAAATGCATATATTGTGGTTTTTTGAAGTTCCCATAGCATAGATATATTTTGTTTCCAACAATGTTGGTAGTTTATAGTATTTGTATTTACTTGGGAAAACAAGATTCATATGTGGCATTTGTCAGCACTACCTTTGACCCATATTACCAAGTCTTGGTAAGGAAATAGGATAAATATTCTACCATGGAAAAGCATCTGCTCTTTAAGTGATGTTACAATAAAAATCCATGTAATTGTATCTCTTTTTATTGCTTATAAATTCCTTACATATACAGTCTGACACCTAAGTTGTGTTCATGGCTTTAGATTTAGGTTAGTAAAATGTAATGGTTGTAAGAAAGTTATTATGCATGAGATTTTATTTTAATTATTGATCATGGAAATGATATTGTAGGTTTCATGTACTTACAAGCTTTGAGTATTGAACTTCATATTTATTCTTTTAAAAACCATTTTGTCACAATCATTTTACTGTTATGTACAGTGAGATTTATGTACTGAACACCTTAATTTAATTTAATTGTTTTTTATTATCTGTCTTTATAAATTGAAGTATGGTTCAGAATAACTAGTGCATCATTTGTTTTTCTTAAATTATATTAACTACTAATTTTCACTATTACTGGTTTGTGTATTTTGTTCAGTGTTTGCCACTTGGTGTCACTGTTTACCACTATATTTCTGAGCCATGGTGGTAAAACTAATAAAAGATGGAAATGTACTTGAGTTGAATGACTCTCGGCCTTGACTCAGCAAATCACTTAATACATGCTGAACTTTAATCATGGAAGGCCTTCTCTAATCAATTAAGCACTTAAACATTGGTTTAACTTTAAGCACCTGAGTAGTCCCATTAATTTCTGTCTTAAAGTTAAGAATGTTCTGAAGTTCTTTGCTGAAACAGAGCACAGGTGAGGTTAAACTTCTGTTAGACTATGTATACTAATGCATAAAATATAATTTATTAGAATTGTTTGCACTTTCATTAGAACCCATGCCAATAGCATTAATCTTTTCTGGCTACAAAATAAGAGGAAAGATACTAATTGAGTTTCAGCATTTAAGAACTAGAGTGTAATTTGTGTACAAGCAAACATGATCTGTTTGTTATTTAGGAAGTAAAGTTGACAATTTATGTGCAGCTGAGGACAACATACAGATGTGTGAGTTTCTAATCCTAATGAGTCTTTCAATAACCTATACACTTTCTCGTGTTTTCCATTGAGAATAATATAATATGTTTAGATCATTTACTTGTAATAATTATCTTCTATAAAGTATCAGGAGGTTATTTTAAGGAGAAAAGTTCATATTAATATTGGACAGAGCTGAAGTTTCAGATTGATGGGGTGAAGAAGCATCGCCTCGTTTCCAGTACACAATGAGTTAATTCCAGTTTCCTCCTTCTTTCTCCTTTGGGAAGTGTTAAAGAGAAGGGCTGTAAGAAGGCTGCAGGAGAGACAGAGGGATGGGAATGTCTGTGGATTGGGCAGTCTTTTATTTTTCATGAAATCGTAGAGTTGGAAGGGACTGCAAAGGTTATCTAGTCTAACCCCCTGCCAAGATGCAGGAATTGTTGTGTCTAAATCATCCAAGACAGATGGCTATCCATCCTCCTTTTGAAAATCTCTAGTGAAGGAGCTTCCACAACCACCCTAGGCAGTCTGTTCCTGTCATAACCATACAGCTAAGGGTAGCCTGGAATTTCTCCTTACCTGTAAGGGGTTAAGAAGCTCAAATAACCTGGTTGGCACCTGACCAAAAGGACCAATGGGGAAAGAAGATACTTTCAAATCTTGTGTGGGTGGGGGGGAAGGCTTTGTTTTGTGTGTTCTCTTGGGAAGCAGAAAAGCATCAGGTCAAACTCCTTCTCCTATAAACCATCCTAAAAGTCTCTCATATTACAAAAATTGAAGGAAAAGCCAGGCAAGGCTTGTTAGATTATCTTTTGTTCTGCTTTGGATTTTTCTTTTGCTGGAGGGAGGTTATTCCTGTTTTTTGTAACTTTGAAACTAAGCCTAGAGGAAGTTCTGCTGTGCTTTTTGAATCTTTTGTTACCCTGTAAAGTTATTTCCCATCCTGATTTTACACAGGTAATTTTTACCTTTTTTTAAAATAAAATCCATCTTTTAAAAACCTGAGTGATTTCTCTATTATCGTGAGACCCAGGGGTTTGGGTCTATGATCACTTTGTAACCAATTGGTTAGGTTATTATTCCCCAGGAATGGGGTGTAAGGGCTTGAGGGGATATTTTGGGGGAATAGGAACTCCAAGTTGTCCTTTCCCTGATGCTTTGTTAAATCACTTCCTGGTGGCAGTGTACTCTCCAAGGGCAAAGAATTTGTGCCTTGGGAAGTTTTAACCTAAGCTGGTAGAAATAAGCACAGGGGGTCTTTCATGCAGGTCCCTAGAGCTCAGAGTGGGGAGGGAACCCTGACATGGTGGCAGGGCGGTGGGATCATTTTGAACCAAAAGCACAGCAGGATTTTAAAAGGACAATTTTTTTTCCCCTTTTGGCTGCTTGGAAAGCAGGGAGGGTGTTTTTTTTAAAGCTGTGAGCAGCTGGCGTTTTTTTTTCTCTGCCTGAGGGCAAAGTAGTTAACCTCCTGCAGGGGAATTCACAAGTGGTTTTATTTTTTTTTTCCCCTAGCTCTCGGGTTGGGCTAGATTAAACGCAGAAAGGCTAGAATGACTGACAGTAACATCCAAAAGAAATTAAAATTAGCCAGTTTCGAAGCTGATGAGAGACAAAAGGAACATGAAGAAAAGGAGTACTTGTGGCACCTTAGAGACTAACAAATTTATTTGAGCATAAGCTTTCGTGAGCTACAGCTCACTTCATCGGATGCATTCGGTGGATATCAGGAGCAAGGAACATGATAGACGGATAGAGGCAGAAAAAGCTGCCCATGAGAGAGCTATGGAGGCCCCAGAAGCATGCTCAGGAGGAGAGGGAAAGAGAGAGGAAGCATGAACTGGAGTTAGAGATGGCAAGGGCTCAGCAAAATATACCAGACAACCCTAGCAATCTTTCTCCAGGTACCGCTTCCCATCCCAGAAAGTTCCCCACCTGCAAGGTAGGCGATGATACCGAGGCCTTCTTAGAAAATTTCAAAGGGGCCTGCGTTGGGTACAGCATCTCTGCAGACCAGTACATGGTAGAGCTGGGGCCGCAGCTCAGTGGACCCTTAGAAGAGGTGGTGGCTAAAATACCTAAGGAACACATGAACAGTTATGAACTTTTTAAAAAACAGGCCAGAATCAGAATGTGGCTAACACCCAAGCATGCCTGTTGTCGGTTCAGAGCCCAAAAGTGGAAACCGGACGTGGCATTTTCCCAACATGCCTACCACACTGTAAAAAATTGGGATGCCTGGATATCAGGAGCAAGTGTTAAATCTCTGGAAGATCTGTCTTTCTTAGTGCAAAAGGAGCACTAGGAGAGGGTGTTCCTGAGGAAATAGAAAGGTACATCCTAGATGGGAAGCCCAAAACGGTAATCGAGGCAGGGGAGATTGGAACCAAATGAGTGGAGGTGTCGGAAAAGAAAAAAAACTAGTAGCAGTTGGAGGGGCTATCAGAAGGGGCAACCCGAGACAACACCCTATCACCGGGGGGCAGCCCAAGGCCCAACCTACATCCCAAGGAAAACCCAAACACCTTATAGTCACCCTATACCAGTCTCCAGCAACCACCTCTCCCCAGTGACCAGTCAGCTGGGCGATGTTTTAAATGTAATGAGCTGGGGCATGTGAAGGCCAATTGTCCCAAGAACCCCAACAGACTGCAGTTCATTACACTGGAGTCACACCAAAGGTCCTCAATCCCAGATGCCTCCCAGAGCGAAGGGAAACTGTGTGAGTGTGGGCAGGAAGAAGGTTATCGTGTCGAGGGACACTGGAGCACAAGTGTCAGCTATCCACCAATCCTTAGTGGACCCCAACTTAATCAACCCAGAGGTCCAAGTGACGATTCAATCTTTCAAGTCAAACTCTTTTGACTTGCCTACAGCCAAGTTGCCTGTCCAGTACAAGGGCTGGTCAGAAATGTGGACTTTTGCAGTCTCTGATGATTATCCCATTCCCATGCTGCTGGGGAAAGACTTGGCCAACCACGTGAAGCTAGCCAAGAGGATAGGAATGGTCACCCACAGCCAGGCTAAGCAAGCGGTCACACCTAGCTCTGTTCCTGAGCCTTCAACAAGGGTCTAGTCTGTGTTACCGGAGACCCAGCCAAAGCCAGTCCCAGAACTGGAACTGGCAAAGCAACCCAGTCTACTGCTCCAACACCAGAGGCCACCACCAAGCCTGCACTGGCAGCAGCAGCTAAACCTATGCAAGAGGCTCAGCCGGAGCCTGAAATACCCCAGAGTGCACCAGCAGAGAGCGGTTCATAGTTAACGGAAACAGCCCCATCATCTACATCGCTTCCAGAGGGACCAAGTCCACAGTCCAGTGAGGAACTGATGTCTCCAGCATCAAGGGAACAGTTCCAGGTCAAACAGGAAGCAGATGAAAGCCTCCAGGAAGCTTGGACAGCAGCACGGAGCAACCAACCGCCTCTCAGCTCTTCTAATCGATCCCGGTTTGTTGTAGAAAGAGGATTTTTATACAAGGAAACTCTTTCTGTTGGGCACCAAGAAGACTGGCATCCTCAGAGACAGTTGGTAGTTCCAACTAAGTACCGGGTAAAGCTCTTGAGCTTAGCCCACGATCATCCTAGTGGCCATGCTGTGGTGAACAGGACCAAAGACCGTTTGGGGAGGTCCTTCTACTGGGAGGGAATGGTCAAGGATGTTTTTACCTATGTCCGGTCTTGTGAGGTGTGCCAAAGAGAGGGAAAACCGCAAGACCAGGTCAGAGCCCCTCTCAGGCCACTCCCCATCATTGAGGTTCCATTTCAGCCAGTAGCTGTGGATATTCTGGGTCCTTTCCCGAAAAAGACACTCAGAGAAAAGCAGTATATACTGACTTTCATGGATTTTGCCACATGATGGCTGGAAGCAGTAGCTCTAAGCAACACCAGGGCTAAAAGTGTGTGCCAGGAACTAACAGACATTTTTGCCAGGGTAGGTTGGCAGGGTAGGTTGGTGTTTGCCTACAGGGCTGTACCACATCCTAGTTTAGGGTTTTCACCATTTGAATTTGTGTATGGCCACGAGGTTAAGGGGACATTACAGTTTGGTGAAGCAGCAACAGGAGGGGTTTATGCCTTCTCCAGGAACTAACATTCTGGACTTTGTAAACAATCTACAAGACACCCTCTGAATCTCTTTAGCCCTTGCTAGAGAGAACCTAAAAGATGCTCAGGAAGAGCAAAAGACCTGGTATGATAAACATGCCAGAGAACGTTCCTTCAAAGTAGGGGACCAGGTCATGGTCTTGAAGGCGCTCCAGGCCCATAATATGGAAGCGTCGTGGGAAGGGCCATTTACGGTCTAGGAGCACCTGGGAGCTGTTAACTATCTCATAGCATCCCCCACCTCAAACGTAAAGCCGAAGGTGTACCACGTTAATTCTCTAAAGCCCTTTTATTCCAGAGAATTAAGGGTTTGTCAGTTTACAGGCCAGGGAGGAGATGACGCTGAGTGGCCTGAAGATGTCTACTACGAAGGAAAAAGTGGAGGTGGCGTGGAAGAGGTGAACCTCTCCATGACCATTGGACGTATGCAGTGCCAGCAGATCAAGGAGCTGTTCACTAGCTTCGTGCCGATGTTCTCAGCCACCCAGGATGGACCAAACATGCATACCACTCCATTGACACAAGTAAAGCTCACCCAATTAGAGCCCAACCCTACTGGGTGTCTCCTCAAGCCAAAACTGCTACAGAATGAGAGATCCAGGCCATGCTACAGATGGGTGTAATCCATCCCTCTAACAGTGCAAGGGCATCTCCAGTGGTTTTAGTTCCCAAACCAGATTGGGAAATGCGCTTTTGTGTGGACTACCATAAGCTAAATGCTGTAACTCGCCCAGAGAACTATCCAATGCCTTGCACAGATGAGCTATTGGAGAAACTGGGATATGCCCAGTTCATCTCTACCTTAGACTTAACCAAGGGGTACTGGGAAGTACCCCTGAATGAATCCGCCAAGGAAAGATCAGCCTTCATCAGCCCTGTAAGGCTGTATGAATTTAATGTGCTCCCTTTCAGGCTGCGAAATGCACCCGCCACTTTCCAAAAACTTGTAGATAGTCTCCTAGCAGGATTGGGAGAATCTGCAGTCGCCTACCTTGATGATGTGGCCATCTTTTCTGATTCATGGGCAGAATACCTGGAGCATCTGCAAAAAGTCTTCTAGCGCATAAGGGAGGCAGGTCTAACTGTTAAGGCTAAAAAGTGTCAAATAGGCAACAGGTGGGTCAAGGGACTATCAGTCCCCTACAGGCCAAAGTGGATGCTATCCAAAAGTGGCCTGTCCCAAAGTTAAAGAAACAGGTCCAATCCTTCTTAGGCTTGGCCAGATATTACAGGCGATTTGTACTGCACTACAGCCAAATCGCCGCCCCACTGACAGACCTAACCAAAAAGAAACAGTCAAATGCAGTTCAGTGGACTTAAGAGTGTCAGAAGGCCTTTAACCAGCTTAAAGCAACACTTATGTCTGACCCTGTGCTAAGGGTCCCAGACTTTGACAAACCGTTCCTAGTAACCACAGATGCGTCCGAGCATGGTGTGGGAGCAGTTTTAATGCAGGAAGGACCAGATCAAGAATTCCATCCTGTCGTGTTTCTCAGCAAGAAACTGTCTGAGAGGGAAAGTCACTGGTCAATCAGCGAAAAGGAATGTTAGGCGATTGTGTACACTCTGGAAAAGCTACACCAATACATTTGGGGACGGCGTTTCCACCTGCAAACAGACAGTGCTGCGCTAAAGTTGCTTCATACCGTCAAGGACAATAACAAAAAAACTTCTTCGGTGGAGTTTAGCTCTCCAAGATTTTGATTTTGAAATACAACAGATTTCAGGAGCTTCTAACAAAGTGGCTGATGCACTCTCCTGAAAGTTTCCCAGAATGAACTGGTTAAAATTGTCCTTGAAATGTGGAAAATATGGTTAGCTTTTATATAATCAGTAGTATATCACACCCAGAATGGGGAACCGCCTCCAATGGGAGCTTTGGGGGAGCCCTGTGTCCCCCAGGTTCCGGTCGCTTCATGGAGCGGCGCAGGGGCAGGGCAGGCAGGGAGGGAGCCTGCCCTGACCCCGGTGCGCGCCAGGCTAGAGCCGCTCTAGGTAAATGCTGGGGGGAGGGGGAGGCGGGGGTGCTGCGGGGAGCTGGCGGGCTGCAGAAAATAACCCCACGGGCCGCGTGTTTGAGACCCCCTGGACTAGATAATTATAATGATCCCCTCTTGCCTTAAATATGTATGAATCCAGTGTATTTCCTTGGGACAGAAAGTTGGGCCAGGAAACATTGTTACAGAATTATTTCAGTCTTAACGTTGTATCTTGACACCCACTGAATTTCGACACATGATTTTTGCTTAATATCACAACTAAAAAGATTATTGATGATGACGTAATGATGGAGCCAGTATAAGATGAAGTCTTTATATAAGGCTTGAACCAAAACTTCAGATTTAGATCTAAGAAAGTTATTGACTGAGCCATTCTGACACTTAGGTACTAGGGCAGAAAAGACACTGCAGTCTTGCAAGAGTTATTTCCTCTGCTATAAAAGCGTATTCTTTTCACTGTATGTTTAATCTATATGTATAGTTATTGATTATAGTGGCACCAGGTAGCAGTTCTATTATAAACCACAGTTTATAACTTAGCTGGAAAACTTGACATACAGGGCACAAGCCTGAGAGCAGTTTTTTGAAACACCTTTTCAAAAACCATCTATTCAGCCATTTTGGAGGTTGTACTAGAAAAACAAACACAGTTGTTGTGGGGCTTTCAAAATACCAGCATATCATCTCTTTGATTTGTAAATGTTTAGGTACAGGAAAGAGTGATCACTTGTTCAGGTAAGGGGAAAGCTCCTCACATGTTAAGTGCAGAGTTAAGTTGTTCAGCCAAAATGTTGATTGCATCATGTGCAGTAAGGGGTTGCTTTTTTCTGACACCTAGAGTATGAATAACACAAATATTTATATATAAACCAACATTCCTATGAGCCAACTCCTTAATGTAATATTAGATTCTCAAAATTTTATAGGTTTGTATATTTGAGTATGGTAGATATGATGGATCTGTCACTCAAGGGAGTCTAAATCCCAGCCAGGAGACGTGAGGTAGCACAGTGCCTGGGAGGAGCTGGTGGGAGGGGGAGGAGCCCTCTTGGATGCATGCTTGTATAAACTAAACTTGTTGCAAGATAAAGCCCTGAAATTTTGGCATGTGTTTCTCTGCTTGTACAGTAGCATGTAGAATTTTTTGTCATGGCTTAGTATAAGTAATTAAAAATGACAGGATTAATGTCTTTATTATCTGAACTTTTGTTCATATTTGTAATTGGATAAGTTTCCTAACTCTAATTAGAATTGAATGACCAATCCTTTTTTCTAGATTTTTATTACAACTACACTGTGCTCATTAGAGAATCAAAACATCTTAAAGTGAAAGAAAAGGAAGAATCCAAAGAGAATTGTTAGAATCAATATTATTCAAATGTTTGAGGTTAGCATTCTTAAAAGCAAAGTTATTTTCTGATGTTAAAAGCAGGTGAAGTTGGAAGATATTTTTCTCTAGTGCCAATAGTGATCTTTACTTAATTTCTTAATCAATAGAACCCCTGTTACCTGAAACTGTTAGGGACACAGAAATGTTATAATGGAGGGCAGTCCCTGAATACTGACTTCAATGCAGGCTGCCTAATACTAATGCACTGAATTCCTGCAAAGTCAGCCAGGTTTGGAGAAGGTAGCCAGTGGTCTAGCCATACCTCTTATCAAGAATCCTCAGGGGTCTTGTCCAGGTTCTGGGTAATTGAGGCTCTGTTCCATAACCAAATGAAGACAATTAATTGAAATAACACGTTAACAATCATTATATTTCTTTGGTTTAATAGACTGTACTTTAAAGTAGTCTTTTTCAAGGAATTGACACCTAGTTCTTAGAACTCTCAACTATCTAAATACCCCCTCTAACTAACTTTAAGACTTAACACACTGGTGAACCTCCAGTTATGTCACTTTGGATGCAGACCAATTTTTCGGGAGCCAACACTCTGTTCCCATAGAAAGTGAGAGAAGTACACCAGACCACCCTTACCAGCCTTTGCCTAGGAGTTCAGTAATTCGTATGACTTGGAATAAAGCTTTCTCTCCCAATTGTCCAGGTTGGAGAGACTTATCACCTTTCTCAGTTTCAGTATCAAAGTGGTTTAATAATTTAACTGTCCTGAAATATATATCTGCCATCAGTTTTTACAACAAAAGTTGTATTGCGTGACTTATAACACCAAAACCAGAATAGGATATCTAGGATCACCAAATAGTTCATTGTTCCCTAAACAAAAAGAAAAAACAGACACTCAGTATGGACAATAACTGACATAAGGTGAATAGTGCAAACTGTGCCACCTTTCTAGCAAAGCCCTAAACATACTTAATCTTGAAACATTAAAATGTTAAAGTTTCCTCTTGCCTATTGAACATGAAATCTTTAAAAAAATATATAATCTCATATCTGTGATTATAAACATCTTTTCCTGTGGATGATTTTAAAATACTTGTCATTCAACAACAAATTTCTCTTGCAATAAACAACTACCAAATGTTAGAATAAGCTGTTTTTTTCCTGCTAAAACAGTAGATGTCTGAGTGTTGCTCTTGGCAGCTCTATAGAATTATCTATAAAATATTTTATATTCAACTCTGTTCTTTTAAAAAAGCACCCTGTTCTGCATTTCCCTCTCAAAAACACGTGCACAGTGGCACTGACAAACACTAACATTTGTTTCCTCAGATGTAACATACTATAATATGTACAGTAACATAATGTACTGAAGTGTTATGTACTTTGATATAAAATTACCTAGGTTAGACCAAATAGCAGTATGATTTTTCTCCAATGGTAATGTATAGTATACCTTTGCTACCCTTTTCTGACTAAACAGCAGCTGAAAATTTGGTATGTCTTTCCTTTGTTTTGTGATTCATACAGTATTTTTTCTGAGTCGAATGCAGAAATCTATCTTTTATTTCTTGAGCAAATGTAACATTTTTAATGTCAGTGGCTTTCCTTGTTATCAAAATTATGCCTAAAGCTGTTGTTAAACATAAAAATCAGCATACTGTCAAAATGAGCAATCTTGACATCTGTAATTAAACCATTCTAATTTATACATTGTAGAGCTTTTAATACCTTTGCTTAACAGACTATACACCTTACACATGTTTGTTTGTAAAACAGGCCCTGATTGTTCTTTGAACGTTCCTTCCATGGAGTCTTACTGGATTCTACCTAATGTAAAGCCGTTCAGTCCTTCTGTAGGTCGGACTTCCCATAAGACAGTTCTACATGGAAAATTTATGTGGGTGATTGGTGGATATACCTTTAACTACAGTTCATTCCAAATGGTATTAAAGTAAGTGATTCTCTCTTTGTTGTTCTTTGTGGAATTGATCTTTGCTAGGCAAATAACATTCCATTTAATTACTGTCCTGCGTTTGCATGAAAGCTTTATCAATCTGTTTTAAAGGAATCTTTTAATTAACATTTTCTATGTTCTAGTAACATTTTTTAAATGTCTGAGACAATTAAAACAATGTAAACAATATTAGTTTGTGACACTGGCACTTTTTAGAACAGTTGCCGTTACTCTTTTGTGCTCTAAAATAAAGATACTTGCAGTGTGACAAAATACTCAACTTGAATGTATTGTTTGTAAATATTATACCTAGAATGCTTTTTTGCAATGTTAGTTACTTCTATTAAAATAAACTTCTTATAATTAATGTTAATATGTATTGATTTGATATTTTATTATTTATATAGCTTTCCACATTTCTCTAAGAAAGATAGGTTGCTGCCCTGAAGAGCATACAATCTAAATAGAAAAAAAATCAGACATGGGGTGGGATGATGGATATAACATGAAAATATCTTTTTTCACCAATTTTTGCCTAACTTTCTTTACCCTCCTCTTCTCCCTTTTGTCATCTATTTCCAGTCCACGCCTTTCTCCTTAGTACCTTGTGTTACATCTCTTCTTTCCTGTTCTCTTTATCCTCTTTCCACTCTTAGAAGACTTCATTATGTTAAGTGCTGAATGCCCTCAACTCCCATTGAAGTTAATGGGAATTAAGGTCAACCCCACAGGAAGTGCTCAGCACTTCATAGGATTGAACCAATACTACTTGGCTAAGAGGTAGTGGTTTACAACATGAGGATGTTGATGTGAAAAAAAGGAGTTAGCCAATCAGAAATTTTAGTGAGACTAATTTTGCCAACTCATGATTTTATTTCAGGTCTTGTGATATTTGATGTTTTTCTTAAAACAGCAACTTCTGGAGTCAAGTGATTATGGGAAATTCGGCTTTTATTAAAAAAAATACATTTCTGGCCTGTCTGGTTGCAGAGAAAAGCTTAAAAATTTGCATCCTACAGGCTCAAAAATCGGAAATCAAACAAAAGGAAACCCTAATTTTTTAGTTTTAAAAAAGTGGTCTGCTTCATGATTTATGAATGCTTGAGACTGGTAATGCTGTGAAGTTAACATGAGGATTATGCTATACATATTTGTAAACAAAACTTGGATGTAAATGAAAATTAGATGCCTTACTTGTAACTTCTGTTTCTTTTGGAATCTTTTGGACTGGACGTTACCTGAAGTTTCAGCAGAGACTCTGACTTCAAATGAGAAGCGATGGAGGAAAAATCCTATACTGCCTCTGTTATAGTCGAATTAGTAGGTCTAAGCCATGAGTAATGTCCATCAATGGATGCCCATCTGAGAAGTTACATGAGAGTTTTTTGTAACTTGTAAGAAGATTGTAACTTGTAAGAAGAAACAAATCAAGATTTATTTTAAAATCTCATGTGAATCCCTGAGAGCCAAGTCTCGGGCAATTCTAACAACCATGTTGTCGGGTATTGAAAAGAGCTCCTCAGATTTTCTTGGATGACAGTTCAATGCAGTAATGCAGAATTGTAGAATAAAGTGGAGGAGTCGGTAAAAGGATTTAAGAATTAACATATTTTTGAACACTTTGTTTATTTAAAGCCTGTGTGAAAAGAGAGTGTACATTCTTCTTCGAGGGATGATCCCTGTTATAGTCCACTGATGATTACACAAACGCACCATGTATCCAGAGTCAGAGAAATTGAAAAGAAGTGTCCATCGGTCTATGCATATGCCCTGGTTTGCCTCATGCTTCTGTCTGAGGTGATAAAGGGCAGGGTGGAATGACTGCATCTTCAGTTCCCTCTTATCACTGCATCATCTGGGTCAGAACTTTGTGTTGTCATCTCTGACACTTTTTTAAATAAAGATAGTTGTACATAGTTTACCAGTTTTATAGTAGTTTTATTGTAGTTTTTATTAGTCATTACTTTTAGTACTTGGTTTACATGGACTTTGTACCGTACCCACGTGCAAGTACTGACCCTATGCCCAGGACTCCGGGCTTCAAACTCTGTACCTCCTGTCCACAATTCTTCTTGGTCAGTGACCACCACCGATGTGGCCTCTGGTGCCTGAGGGAAGCTCACATCTCATCCAGGTGCAGTATTTGCCAGTCCTTTCCCAACCATGCCTGAGAAGGCCGGGCTCTTGGCCTCTGGAAACACTTTATGGAGCTTGCCATGAGACCTCACTCAGACTTAGGCCAGGGAACTCTCCCTGTACATCAGCCGGACTCAGCAAGGAGTGTACCTCCCGCTACCATGCTCAAATCTGCTGCTGGAGGTACCACCCCTACAAACACCATGGCAGGGACTATTTGGGTGGTAAGGAAGCACACCCATAAGGATGGGACTAAATCTTCCTCCAAATCAAAGAAGATGGATGCTCCTTTCACGAGTTCAAGCCATGGGGATGAAACACTTACTAAGTTCCATAGACACAAGAAAAAGACCCATAAACAATGGGATCCAGCGGTTCTAAGCACCAATCCATTGGCATTACCATCACCGGCACCCCACAAGATGTGGAATCATACTGTCCCAAGAAAGACCACAGCATTGGCACTGATACCCAGAAAAGAGAGAGAGAGAGAGAGAGAGAGAGAGAGAGAGAGAGAGTGCCTCTTACACTGGGGAGATTTGGAACAATGGCTGTGCCTCAGGATGTGTTTACCTTGCCATCTTGGACTCACCCCCACTATTGGGTCTCTCAACTTCTAGAGAGATCATATCTCCATCACGGGATAGCTCTCTGGTGCTGAATTCCTCTCCTTCTGCACCAATATTCTATACTTTTCCACTAGCTCTGACAATACTGCTACTGGAAACGGAGTCCATCTTGTCCTCTTCTGATGAATTGGAACTGGGAGAAGAATGTCATACCATTCCTATGCGCCTTCATAGAGACTGTCACATCCATGTCAGCATCTACCATCTCAACTGTGTCAGAGCCATTGGCACTCCATGTTGTGGGAGCCCCCACAATCTCCTTCAGATCCAGCCTATTTACCATATTGGATACCCTGGTCAGAATACCCTCCCCTCGAAACCCACACTTGCCACAAGGGCACCTTTGCCTGCCTCACTCTTAAGAGATCCTTCTGGCAGGTCTTCGGGTCCAATGGTAGAGGAGGAACTCTTTTTAGTCCAGTCCTAGCAGTGCTGCCACAACTAGCAAGATTTCCCTCTTCATCTCTGGATGAGGCGGTGATTACAGCACCCCCTTCCCCACAGGATGACTACAGAAAATTTCAGGAACTGTTGTGGATTGTCAGAGGGGACCTCCAAATTCCCAAGGAAGAAATTCAAGACCTCCTCATCACAAACTGCTAGATATTTCCTCTACACCTTGTGACTGGTGAGAATTTCATTAGCAATTAACAAAGCTATTCTGGAGCCTTCTAGCACAGTGTGGAACATCCCTGCTGCATTCACAGCTACCCCTAAAGGGGCTGAAAAGTGCTACTACATTCCACCAAGAGTTCTGAGTTCCTTTTTTCTCACCCTTCTCCAAACTTCTTAGTAATGCAGGCTGAGACTGAATGGGCCAAACAACATCATCTTCGATCCATGACAGCTGAGGAAGAGGGCAAACATCTGGACCTTTCGAGAGACAAGGTATTTTCTTCTAGTCTGCAATTCAGGACTGTGAATTATTAGGCCTTACTAGCCAAATATGGCTTCTTCAGTTACAGTAAATTCAAGGAATTTACTGATAGCCTGCCACAACACATTGGGCTCATTTCCAGAGGCATACTGAAGAAGGGAAGCTGGTGGCCAGAACAGCTCTCCAACTGGCGGTGGATGCAGCAGATTCCTAGTCCAGGATCATGTCTACGGCCACAGTTGTGTAGGTAGTCTTGGCTCTATTCTTCTGGTTTCCCTAGGGAGGTACAGAACACTATTGAAGACCTCCCTTTCAGTGAATACGATCTTTTTAACCAGAAGATGGATGAATTGGTGCATACACTCAAGGATACCAGGGCCACCCTTTGCTTGCTGGGCATCATCTACATTCCTGCCCTGAAGTGAAAATTCCACTGCCAACTACTAACTCAGTGCTATAGGTTTCCTCAATTCTACTCTGAAACCTTATGAGCCTCTGAGGAAACATCAAAAGACAAAGAGGTCTTGCCTCCCAGGGCCCCGCCCCCCCCACAGGTTTCGATGTCACAGCTGCAGCCTCCAGCCAAGATATTTCTGATTAGAGCCTGAGAGCCACCAACTGCTAGGCCTACCACCTCACAACCCTCCTCTTTTGCCATGTTTGGAGTACAATAACAATGGACAGATGGGTGTTGAATGTCATCCACCATTGCTATACGGTCGAGTTTATCATGCTACCTCTTCCAAGGCCCCCGCCCTGACGCCTTCAGGGACCACTCGCACAACAGCATTCTCACCCAAGAGGTGAACTCCTCCTTTCAAAGGGGAGTGATAGAACATGTTCCCCCAGAATATCAGGGGACAGGATTCTACTTAATTTACTTCCTGTAACCTAAGAAGAAATGGGCCAATCCTCAGTCTCTGGCACCTCAGTTGCTTCATCCACAAGCTCAAGTTTCATAGAGTCACACTGGTAGTGATAATTCCACCCCTAAAGAAGGGCATGTAGTATATGGCTCTTGATATGAAGGACACGTACTTTCACATGACATTTATCTGCCCCACAGACATTTCCTGAGATTCACTTTGGGTACCCACAGTTTCCAGTACAGAGTGCTCTCATTCAGTATAACCACCACTCCCAGAGTATTCATCAAAGTTATTTCCGTCATAGGGGCCTATGTCAGATGTTATGGTGTCTTAATGTTTCCATATCTTGATGACTGGCTCCTACTCGTAAGGCCCAGACAAGAATCCCTAGTGTCAACCTCCATGTTACTCAACCTTCTTTCTTCGCTCAGAGTCAGCATCAATGTCCAGAAATCTATCCTAGACCCTACACAGTCTTTGGACTTCATAAAAGCTACTGTAAGTTTGGTCACAGCATGAGCTTACTTACCAGCAGACAGGTTCCAGGCGATGAGCAACATCATAACTCGCATCATAAATTATCCATATGTACCAGCCAGGACTTGCCTGTCCCTCCTCAGCCACATGGCTTCATGTACCTACGTGATGCCCTTTGCACGACTTCATCTTTGCTGCTTCCAGACAAGGCTCCAGCCCGTTTACTTGCCGAACCGCCACTCCATGGTTTCCATGCTGATAGTCCCTGACAAGGTGATATCATCTCTCTAATGGTAGACAGGTGCATGTCACATATGTTTAGAGGTTCCTTTTCTTCCTTTCTCCCAAGACAAGACGATTATCGCTGATGAATCTTTGGTAGGCTGGGGGGAGGACAGGGGTTCACATCGACAAGCACCTGGCTCAAAGAGCATGGAGTCCCAGAGAATACAGGATACACATAAACATCCTGGAACTTTGAGCTGTAAGGAAAGCATGCCAATCCTTTCTTCCCTTCTGCTGTAGCTCATGAAAGCTTATGCTCAAATAAATTTGTTAGTCTCTAAGGTGCCACAAGTACTCCTTTTCTTTTAGCGAATACAGACTATTTTGTTAGCTGCTATTCTGAAACATATTCTTATCATGTCTGATATAGTAGGGGCACAGTTGTCCCTCCCCTCTGGCTCGGAGGGAGGCTACCCCGCCTCAGTATGTTACCAGGATCGTGACTGTTGGAGGAATTAGCAGAGTAGGTGCAGGGTCCTGGCCTTTGTGACATGGTAAATTCCAAATGGGCAAGAGGCCCTAGGCAGGGTAGAACTGATAAGCAGTCTATAGCGTTAACCCTTAGGCAGGGGATCATTAGCAAGCAGTCTATAGTGCTAATCCCTTAGGCAGTGGAGTGCTAGCAAGCTGTCTATAGCGCTAACCCTTAGGCAGGGGAGTGCTGGCAGGCACTGGCCACATGGCCTATGGTGGGGACACTGCCACCCTAGGGGTGGCAGGGGTAGGGGAATGCAGGCCCGCCCAACTCCACTGCATTACAACCCAAGGCCCTAAGAGTGGAGGGTGTCCCACCGCCGGGTCAGCGGAGATCCTCCAACAACAAGCTGGCCAGCTGTTAAGCCACAGCACCATCAAACTAACTCCCTGGCTACTTCCTATCAGAGTTCCAGATCCAGCTCTGTGGTCTCCAGTTCGTCTGGGTATGAGGCCGCTGGCAGTCTAACCAGCTCCAGCTCCTCCTCAGCTTCGGGCCTCTCCAGGTCCAGGCTGTCACCTGGCTCGGCTGCAGGGTCGGCGGGTAGCAGCAAAAAGGATGCGTCAGTCTTCTTCCCTGGCTCAGCCTCTACTGGGCTAGGAGCTCAGCCTTTTGTATTTCCTGCCCCGCCTCTCAACTTCCAGTGGGAGGGCTGGGCCTGGCCGGACTCTGCCCAACTGTGTAGAGAGAGTGCTCCCTCCTCCTCTGGCTCAAAGGGAGGCCACAATGCCTGACTACATCTGACAACACCACCATTGTTTTTTACATCAACAGACGGGGAGGGATGAGTTAATCTGCATTATGTGCAGAGGTGATCAATCTCTGGAATTGTTACATTAACCACCAGATACTCTTGTCTGCAGCCTATGTTCCTGGGATGCAGCGTGTATTTTCAGACTTGCTCAGACATTTTGTGATCGACCAGGATTAGGAACTTCACAATTTGGTAGTACATTACATCTTCACTCAGGGGGGGGACTCCTGCCAGAGATCTATTCACTTTGCAAGTTGTCATAAATATAAAGGGTAACCACCTTTCTGTATACAGTGCTATAAAATCCCTCCTCGCCAGAGGCAAAACCTTTTCACCTGTAACCTCGCTGGCACCTGACCCAAAATGACCAATGAGGGGGACAAGATACTTTCAAATCTGGAGGAAGGGGGAACAAAGGGTTCTGTCTGTCTGTGTGATGCTTTTTGCCGGGAACAGATCAGGGAATGCAGCCTTCCAACTCCTGTTAGCTTAGTAAGGAAAATGCGTTGGATTTCCTTTTGTTTAATGGCTGGTAAAATAAGCTGGGCTGGAAGGAATGTATATTCCTGTTTGAGTCTTTTTGTAACTTAACATTTTGCCTAGAGGGATTCTCTATGTTTTGAATCTGAATCTGGGTTTCTTGAAATAAGTGAAAGCTGTTTGACCAAGATAGAGGAATTTTCTTGACAAAATCAGTATATTAAGGGAATTTGGAAAATTGAATACAAATATAGTATACATATAGCAATGTTCATCCCAAAGCATTTTACAAACTATAGGCCCAATACTCCAGTGTGATGTGACTGTTTTGTACTGCTCTGTTGGCACAAAGTAGGCCTAAAGCTGTTCCTTTAGCGTCTGGTACAATTTTATATCGTCGCTATTAGGAGAGAAGCTGGAAAGCTAAGTGGCTTAAAACTGCTTTTGTCCTAAGCGTCTCCCTCCTTCCCCACGGTTTATTGACTGGACCATAGAATCTGACATGATATATATACAAAGTAATTGCTTTGCTCCATTACTAAAATACCTCTAAGGTAGAACACCATAGCTATTTAACAGTGCACATCAGTTTTAGATTGCATTAAGTTCAGGCATGGATGGTAAAATGAGGAAAGGAACTATGACTTCAGGTAACTTTCTTTTTGAATTGAAGCAAAGAATGAAGTCTCATTGCACCTTGTCAAGGTTCCTTCCCCACTCTGATCTCTAGGGTACAGATGTGGGAACCTGCATGAAAACCCCCTAAGCTTAATTTTACCAGCTTAGGTTAAAACTTCCCCAAGGTACAAACTATTTTACCTTTTGCCCTTGGACTTTATCGCTGCCACCACCAAGCGTCTAACAGATATATAACCAGGAAAGAGCCCGCTTGGAAACGTCTTTCCCCACAAAATCCTCCCCAAACCGTACATCCCCTTTCCTGGGGAAGGCTTGATAAAAATCCTCACCAATTTGCATAGGTCAACACAGACCCAAACCGTTGGATTTCAAGAACAATGAAAAAGCAATCGGGTTCTTAAAGAAGAATTTTAATAGAAGAAAAAGTAAAAGAATCACCTCTGTAAATCAGGATGGTAAATACCTTACAGGGTAATTAGATTCAAAACATAGCGAATCCCTCTAGGCAAAACCTTAAGTTACAAAAGACACAAAAACAGGAATAAACATCCATTCAGCCACAGCTTATTTTCTCAGCCATTTAAACAAACAGAATCTAAACACATATCTAGCTAGATTACTTACTAAGTTTTAAGACTCCATTCCTGTTCTGTTCCTGGCAAAAGTATCACCCACACAGAGAGAGTCTTTGTTTCTCCCTCCCTCCAGCTTTTGAAAGTATCTTGTCTCCTCATTGGTCATTTTGGTCAGGTGCCAGTGAGGTTATCCTAGCTTCTTAACCCTTTACTGATGAAAGGGTTTTTTTCCTCTGGCCAGGAGGGGATTTTTAAGGTGTTTACCCTTCCGTTTATCTTTTATGACAAACGTTCTTTTTTGAAAGACATGCTGTATGTTTTAAACCATATGTTAACTATTATAATAACACTGTAAACATACTATTGTAACTATACTGTGCCACTATTAAATGTATTTGTACGCATTAATAAACTGGATATGAATCATGAAATGCAGAGTTGGCCAAATGGATCCTGTAATCATAATTTTACTTGTAAATGTGATATATTACCTATAAAATGACACTTTTCTGATTTTCACAATTCCATACTGGAATATTGAAACCCAGAATAAGATAAAACATTCAGAAAAACAGGCATTTTATGTCTAGTATGTATAATGCAAGAAAATTTTGTCCAAAAATGTGCAAACCCAGCATTTTGTTTGAGATGATAAAATATTTACTTTTCTGTTTATCTTTTAGCTATAATTTAGACAGCAACATATGGAATGTAGTACCTGTATCAAAAGGACCTCTCCAAAGATATGGACACAGTCTTGCTTTATATCAGGTTGGGATACTTTTAATATTTCTTTCATTCTTTTGTGTGCAACGTTAACGATCATATATTGTGCAAATGGCAGTCTGAAATTGAAAATGTGATGAGCCATAAATTTAAAACTGTGAGGATAATTTCATTTCTAGTTTCTTATACTCGTGCCATAACCTTCTTCAGTCCTTACTTAGAAAGATTGTTTTACCATTTCTTAATGTAGATGGTAACTCAGTTTTCAAGCTGACCATGAGCTCAGAAAACTGAGACTGAGTAAAAAAGTACAAAATAGGAGCTTATGGTTTTGTGTAATTTGAACTGTTGACGTGAGAAGTACACTTTTTTGTTCATTTACTTATTTGGATTTCACTGTTGTCTTGTTAGCACATGCAGGGACATACCTGTATTACAAAACAAAAATTGTACTACAGTAGTATCATGTACTATAAGATGTATAGGTAAACTGAACTGTAAGTCTTGCTGCTATGGCAGAATCTCTGGAAAAACTGAACTAAGTCCTAGAGGTGAAAGCTGTTGTGCTACTTTCTTGAAGGCAAATTCAAAGGATTTTTTAAATTAAAAAGCCTGTTTACATTAACAGAATACAGATGTGGAGTTTGATGTTCATAATTAAACACAATTTTTAAAATCAGTTTTTCTTGGGCTATAGTTTGAGACATCTCCAACTTTTAAAGCACCGTAAGGCATTCAGGGAATGCAGTATAATTCTTTAGGTAGCTTTAAATGTTAACAATCTTATTGGCTCTTGCTGGAGAAACACAGAACCTTGACTTTAGGTCCTGATATAAAAAAGGGTTTCCAGTTCATTTGACATAAGACATCTTCAGTAAATGTCTTTTTAATTTTTATTAAAGTCAAAACTTATGAACCATTATCACCTGTCATCACTGCTATTGGACAACGTGAATTTTTTAGATAGTGACCACTCTAGTAATAGTGATTTAATAAATGCTTAAACACATAATTTAAAGCTTCTAAATTTCACTCTACAAATACTTTTCTTGAGATATTTCACAGTAATCTGCATCTGTTTTAAATGTTTTTACCAGTAATATGTAACAAATTTTAAAAAGCTGTAATTATTGTAATAAAAGAAACTTGTTGATAACATAGGGATCTATTTCAACCTTAGTATGGACATACAGCTTTTGATGATGATAATAATGAGAGCTGTAGGCCCACATCTGAAAAGATATTATTCAGTGAAACCAAATTTACTGGTAATTAGAATCTGCAATTAGTGAATATACAAGACCAGCAGTATAAAACAGATTATTAAATAATCGATTGTTGTTCCATGAATTGTGAAAGTAGTATGGGCCAAATGAGTATTCACATGTGAGTAAGATGAAAGAATTTCAGTTGAACTATATTCAAAATGTACAGACTTCTAAAAATCTTTTAAAATCTTTCTAGGACAAATTTTGATGATTTACCTTTTGAGATCTTCAAGAAATTGAACAACAGGAACATAATTTATTGCAGAAGAGCATTATATAGTACCTAGAGGTGGCAGCTTTGAGCTGTGGACTAGTCATTGTATAACACTTTTTATTTAAGAACAAAAATATCCACAAAGAGAAGTAATTAGATTAAGTTTTAAACTAGAACTCCCGAGAATTTAAAGTTTCACTCTAGAACAAAGTGAAAGCATAGGAGCCAGTGTAGCCGGATTATGTTGCAAAGTAAATTGAAGCTATATAATTGACTCTGTGGAGAATGAAATAACTTACTGTGCCATTCCTTAGAAAGCTACTTTAGTTAAAGTTGAAGTACTGAAATTTTTTATTCTGGAGGTAAAAAGATCAGAAGATTTCCACTGATGTATAATTATATAAAGTGCCCTAGACATTTTTATGCATTTATAGACAGGAAAGCATAGAAGCATTCTTGCTTTTAGACCCATCTAAAGCATTACATGACATAATCTTAAACACCTCTTCTCATGACCAAACTGGCTATTAGGAAGTTGTTCGCCTCTCTCTGTGTGACATTGATGCACATGAAGAAGACTGCATATAGTTCCAAACACCTCAATAATAGAAAGAAATCAGCAAATTTGGAAGGAATTCATAGAAGAAAAATTATTAAGGGCCTTGACAGAATAGTTTCTGACATGAGAGTAATAAATGTGCATATCTTTGCTAAATGATGAATAAGGAGGGTGTTAGAGGATAAAGTTAGACAATACCGTCTTTTTTTGCATACCCCTAGGCATGCAGTAAAATGCAGTTTCACAGAAAATGAATGTGGTTGGTGATATGACTTGGATTTCTAGTGATCTGGTAGTCGCATTACAAAATTTGCCCTCATAATTGGCACTACTGTTGGCAGTTTCAAGACAACCAAACAATGAATTAAGATTAAATTCTGAAGGAATGATCTATCCAGAACAAGGATGAAGCACATGAGTAGGGTGATGTAAGAATGATTATAGTGGTATTGCTCTTTGTGTAGACAAAGAACTTCATTATTCAAGCCAGTCAGTTTGATACTTGCAGAAACACTAAATTCACTCTCCCCACTCCAGATTATATTATTTTAACAGCTAAGGTTTTATCAAAGAAAGCTAATTCTCTTGATTGCTTTGTTTTAACTTGTTGGTATTGATGTTGAGACCATATAGCCATTCAAATATGGTTTCACTGATTTGATCAGGAGCTGTTCCTAGAATTACAAAGGAGTAAATAATTTCTGTATTTTCTTTAAGACCACTTAGGCAAAATTATTTTATCAGCTGGTTCATTCTGGCCGTTAGATGTATGCATGCACTTGTGTAGGCTATTATAATTTACTCCAGAACACTTACGTAATGCCTCAAAGGTCTTTTCTCATTTTTCTGTTAGCCTCTGATAGCAAGATGTAACCACAGGTCACAGGTTTAATTCTGTACATCTTTCGGTTACTTACTATACATCCACAAGCTGGTTTCATTTTGATCTATACAGTATCTCAGAAGTAATTGAGAGCTAGATAAAATGAATGATCACACACACACTGTACAGAGGTTAGAAAAATCTCTTGTTGGCACACAACTGATTTATTCAAAGTTTTTCTTCAATTGAGTAAACCTCGATCATTGATGGAGTTTGTTTCTTGGTACTAAAGGCTGAGATTTTTCAAAATTCAATTGATTGTTATATTCTTATTTGTTGGTTAGCATAATAGTATTTTGGTAATCATTTCCAGGAGGCTTTAAAGCAGATAATATATAGTTAGTACATTTTTATTTAGTTTTTGTTTTTTATTCCTTTCTATATATTTAAAATATGTGCAATTCAAATACTAGTAATTCTCTGAGTGCTTGCACATATCCATTCCAATGTAGAGATTTGTGTTCCCCAAGCACAATTGCCGGAAATGTTTCCCTGAGCAATATCTGTTGGGTCGGTTCTAGTGCTTCTGGAGTTGCACGCTCATAGTGTCAGTATAAGGGCCTGACAACCTTGCTCCCCTTTCAGTTCCTTCTTACCTCCCATGACAGTTGCTGAAATACTGATTGCTCAGGCAATCTATTCCATTAGTGGTTCTCTATCTAGTGTGCACTGTAAATAGACCCACCAGGCCTGGACATGGGTCGGCTCATTGGCCCGAGTTCGCAGTGTCTGTCCCTGGACTGTCCCCAGACTCCAGGCAGCGCTCCTTGGGCTCAAGGTGGTGATCACCAGTGGGCTGGCACAGACCTGCAGAAGGGCGGCACCTATCCTCGCAGCCCCAGAGCTGTGAGTGCCCGAACTGCTCTCCCAGTGCATGGCACTGCTACAGCGGATCAAGTTGCTGGTCCCCAGAGCCCGACCACCGGTCGCCAGACTGTCGATACGATTCGCCACAGACACATCATCGATCCATAACACAGAGGTCTACTTGCTTCCGGTCCTGCTTGACAGAGTGGCACTGCTCACTAAGCAGCAGGCGTAGATCGCCGATCTGCCAAACGCCGCTGCTGACCACCGGGATCACAGCATCGAGAGTCATCACCCTTATTCAGATCCTCAGTGGAGGTCTGGATCGGCACTGACAGGATTGGGCTAGGCAGATGGCCTCAGCATCGTCCTGGTCCCCCAGACATGTATCTCCCTCTTCAGGCTCTGACAACGAGAATGAGAGCCTGCTTGTGGGCCAGGGGCACCGGCATTCCCCACAGGACCACCAAGGACTGCATGGCCTCAGGGCCAGTGGCCTTTCCCAGCAACTCTGGAACTCCTGGGGGATTTCCCCATCCATTGCGGGGCTATAGGTTAGCCTTGGAGGCATCTGACAAGCATTCGGTGACAGTCTCCTGCCCGCCCCCTGACTCGGATGCAGACTTAAAGCGGGCTTCTCAGGGACGCCCAGCCTCGACTGAGGCCACCATGGTGGAGATGGCAGAGGTAACGGACCCTCCGATATCCGCCTTCTCCTCATCTTCTCCTAATGAGGCGATAACTGAGTCCTCTCACCCAGTTCCCCAGATGATGCCAAGGCTCACCAAGAGGTCTTAAAGAGGGTTGCCTCAAACCTGGGGCTGGAAGCGGCGGAGTTGGCAGAGCCCTCAGACTCCCTCTTCGATGTTCTAAGTATGGCAGCCCCAGCCAGGCTGGCATTAACTGTACATGAGGAAGTGGCAAAAATCACTAAAACCCTGTGGCAGATGCTTTCATCCCTCCTCTCTCTCCTCTCCCCGTCCCCTCCAAGCCGGCAGAGCATAAATACTATGTCCCCGCTGAGGGGTACGAATATTTGTACACTGATCCTGCCCCATCCTCACTGGTTGTGTCCACAGTCAATGAGCATGACAGACAGGGCCAGGTGCAATGCCCAAAAACAGAGGCAAACAGGCTCTATCTCTTTGGAAGAAAAGTTTATTCGACTTCCAGCCTCCAGCTGCCAAGTGGCCAACCACCAGGCCTTACTTGGCTGCTATGATTTTAATATCTGGCAGTCCATGGCCAAGTTCTCTGACTCGCTGCCAGAGGAACCCAGGAAGGAATTCCTAGCTATCCTTGATGAGGGTAAGGCAGTGGCAAGGGTAGCCCTCCAAGCAGCCTCAGATGCAGCGGATTCTGCAGCCTGAACCCTGGCCTCTGCCATCTCCAGGAGTGGGTGGTGTCCTGGTTACTGTCATCGGGCCTTTCAATGGAGTTTCAGCAGTCCATTCAGGACCTCCCATTTGATGGCCTGGCACTGTTCTCTGAGCAAACAGACGCTAAATTACATGGTCTGAAAGACTCATGGGCAACCCTGGGTACACCGGGCCTGTAGATCCTGGGGCTGCGTTTTAAGCTGCAACAGACCAAGATGTTTGGAAGCAACCTCGAACTGAGCCCTTCCATACGAAGGTCAATGGCTCTGAGTGCCGGCAAGGTTACCAGCCAGCATCCTGTGCTCATTTGAGCTCCACCCATAGCCAACAGGTCAATGGGCATTTTGAGGGTGTGTTCCAGGCTGACCTTCCAGCCTGTGTCCTGGATCCTATTCCCCAGTTACTTTCTAACCACTTGTCCCCCTTCCTGCCTGCCTGGGCTTCTATAACGTTGGACTGATGGGCCCTCAGCACTGTGGCAGAGGGGTCAGGCAGCGGCACAGACAGCTGCAGCGGCACAGGAGCTAGCAAACAGAGCTGTAAACGGGAGTTTGAGTGGGAGTTCTGTTGGAGGAGAAGGTAGTTGTAGTTGGTTTTGTATTTTTAGTATTTGTGTGTGTGTAGGGGCTTTGTGCTGGGAGAGCAGCCGAGCCCTGCTTAGAGGGTGGGGCTTCTGACTAGAGGTCCTATAAAGGTAGCCAGCCAGTCAGGTAGCGGCACAGACAGCTGCAGCGGCACAGGAGCTAGCAAACAGAGCTGTAAACAGGGGAGTTTGAGTGGGAGTTTGTATTGTGGTGCTTGTTTGGGGTTTGCTTTTGCTGGGGGGGGTTGGTCTTTTTGGTGTGACTTGTGTTTCCCAGATTAACAGGACTTAGGTGGGAAGGCGATGACAGAAACGGAGGCAGCTGTGGGAGTGACTCCTGTAGTAAAAGATACATTGAGGATGACTGGATGTGGAAGCTGTGGTATGTAAATGATCCTGGAGGGGGGACCTGGTAAGAGTTTTTTCTGCATGAAATGCCATCTGATAGAGCTGATGGAGGAAAAGATCCGAGGTTTAGAGATGCAGGTGGAAGTTGAGTTTAGGAAGGGGTTTGAGCAGATGATGGAGCAAAGATATGAGGTATCTGAAGGGAAAAGCTCAGACTCACAGATGGAAGCAGGGCTGGGGAATTTTGAGGGGAGACTGGGTGAGGAAAGTGGTCAGTGGAAGCATGTGACTAAAAGGACCAGGCAGAGGAAAAGATGGGCTAGTGAAGGAGAAATAGAGCTTAGGAACAGGTTTGCAGAGTTGGAAAATGAAGAAGGGGCTCAGCAGGTACTTGTTGAAGTGGAAGGGTAAGGAAGAAGAGAAGAGAGGCTAGTCCTATAGGAAAAGCGGAAGAGTCAAGGACGACTAGACCAAGTATGAGCCCCAGGAGGATACAGGATGTGGTGAAGAGGATTAAAAGGGAAAATAGGAATGGAAAGAACCTGCAGCCAGAGGGAACAGGGGAGAGACTGGAGAATAGCACAGTCACCAGGAAAAGGCAGGTCTATGTGATCGGGGACTCTTTCTTGAGAAGAATAGACAGGCCTGTAACTAGAGCTGATCCAGAAAATAGAAGGGTGTGCTGTCTTCCGGGTGCTAAGATACGGGATGTAGACCTGAGGTTGAAAAAGATCCTAAAGGGAGCGGGAAAGAATCCCCTAGTTATCCTTCATGTGGGAACAAATGATACGGCTAGATCCTCGCTAGAAAGTATTGAGGGAGACTATGCTAGGCTGGGGAAGATGCTTAAGGAAATTGAGGCTCAGGTGATCTTTAGTGGGATCCTTCCTGTTCCTAGAGAAGGGCAACAAAGGTGTGACAAGGTTATGACTGTCAACAGATGGCTTAGGCAGTGGTGCTATAAGGAGGGCTTTGGGATGTATGGCCACTGGGAGGCATTCACAGACAGAGGACAGTTCTCTTGGGATGGACTTCATCTGAGTAGGGAAGGAAATAGACTTCTAGGATCGAGGCTGGCACAACTGATAAAGAGAGCTTTAAACTAGGAATTAGGGGGAGATGGTTGGGAGATGTCCAGGTAATCTCCAAGCCAGATTTTAGCTCTGAGAGGGAAGAAGACGAAGTAAGAAAGGATACAGCCGTGGGTAGGAGAATGTATATAAGGAGCGAGGGCGGTGTGGATACTAGTCTAATAGGTTATACTGGCTGTAGAATGACTGTGCCTAATAGGGTACAAAATGTGAGCGAGGCCAAACAGCAAAAATTAAGATGTTTGTACACCAATGCGAGGAGCCTAGATAACAAAATGGAGGAACTAGAGCTACTGGTGCAGGAAGTGAAACCAGATATTATAGGGATAACAGAAACATGGTGGAATAGTAGTCATGACTGGACTACAGGTATTGAAGGGTATGTGCTGTTTAGGAAAGACAGAAACAAAGGTAAAGGTGGTGGAGTAGCATTGTATATCAATGATGAGGTAGAATGTAAAGAAATAAGAAGCGATGCAATGGATAAGACAGAGTCCATATGGGCAAAAATTACATTGGGGAAGAAAACTAGTAAAGCCTCTCCTACAATAGTGCTTGGGGTGTGATATAGACCTCCGGGATCTAATTTGGATATGGATAGAGCCCTTTTTAATGTTTTTAATAAAGTAAATACTAATTGGAAACTGCGTGATCATGGGAGACTTTAACTTCCCAGATATAGACTGGAGGACCAGTGCTAGTAATAATAATAGGGCTCAGATTTTCCTAGATGCAATAGCTGATGGATTCCTTCATCAAGTAGTTGCTGAACCGACTAGAGGGGATGCCATTTTATATTTAATTTTGGTGAGTAGCGAGGACCTCATAGAAGAAATGGTTGTAGGGGACAATCTTGGCTCAAGTGATCATGAGCTAATTCAGTTCAAACTAAATGGAAGGATTAACAAAAATAAATCTGCAACTAAGGTTTTTGATTTCAAAAGTGCTGACTTTCAAAAATTAAGGAAATTAGTTAGGGAAGTGTAGTGAAGAATTTATGGATCTAAAGGTAGAGGAGGCCTGGGATTACTTTAAATCAAAGCTGCAGAAACTATCGGAAGCCTGTATCCCAAGAAAGGGGAAAAAATTCATAGGAAGGAGTTGTAGACCAAGCTGGATGAGCAAGCATCTTAGAGAGGTGATTAAGAAGAAGCAGAAAGCATACAGGGAGTGGAAGATGGGAGAGATCAGCAAGGAAAGCTACCTAATTGAGGTCAGAACATGTAGGGATAAAGTGAGACGGGCTAAAAGTCGAGTAGAGTTGGACCTTGCAAAGGGAATTAAAACCAATAATAAAAGGTTCTATAGCCATATAAATAAGAAGAAAACTAAGAAAGAAGAAGTGGGGCCGCTAAACACTGAGGATGGAGTGGAGGTTAAAGATAATCTAGGCATGGCCCAATATCTAAACATATACTTTGCCTCAGTCTTTAATAAGGCTAAAGAGGCTCTTAGGGATCATGGTAGCATGACAAATGGGAATGAGGATATGGAGGTAGATATTACCATATCTGAGGTAGAAGCGAAACTGAAACAGCTTAATGGGACTAAATCGGGGGGCCCAGATAATCTTCATCCAAGAATATTAAAGGAATTGGCACCTGAAATTGCAAGCCTATTAGCAAAAATTTTTAATGAATCTGTAAACTCAGAAGTAGTACCGAATAATTGGAGAATTGCTAATATAGTTCCTATTTTTAAGAAAGGAAAAAAAAGTGATCCGGGTAACTACAGGCCAGTTAGTTTGACATCTGTAGTATGCAAGGTCCTGGAAAAAATTTTGAAGGAGAAATTAGTTAAGGACATTGAAGTCAATGGTAAATGGGACAAAATACAACATGGTTTTACAAAAGGTAGATCGTGCCAAACCAACCTAATCTCCTTTTTTGAAAAAGTAACAGATTTTTTAGATAAAGAAAATGCAGTGGATCTAATTTACCTAGATTTCAGTAAGGCATTTGATACCGTGCCACATGGGGAATTATTAGTTAAATTGGAGAAGATGGGGATCAATATGAACATCAAAAGGTGGATAAGGAATTGGTTAAAGGGGAGACTGTAACGGGTCCTACTGAAAGGCGAACTGTGAGGTTGGAGGGAGGTTACCAGTTGAGTTCCTCAGGGATCGGTTTTGGGACCAATCTTATTTAATCTTTTTATTACTGCCCTTGGCACAAAAAGTGGGAGTGTGCTAATAAAGTTTGCAGATGATACAAAGCTGGGAGGTATTGCCAATTCAGAGAAGGATCGGGATATTATACAGGAGGATCTGGATGTCCTTGTAAACTGGAGTAATAGTAATAGGATGAAATTTAATAGTGAGAAGTGTAAAGTTATGCATTTAGGGATTAATAACAAGAATTTTAGTTATAAGTTGGGGACGCATCAATTAGAAGTAACGGAAGAGGAGAAGGACCTTGGAGTATTGGTTGATCATAGGATGACTATGAGCTGCCAATGTGATATGGCTGTGAAAAAAGCCAATGCGGTTTTGGGATGCATCAGGAGAGGCATTTCCAGTAGGGATAAGGAGGTTTTAGTGCGGTTATACAAGGAACTGGTGAGACCTCACCTAGAATACTGTGTGCAATTCTGGTCTCCCATGTTTAAAAAGGATGAATTCAAACTGGAGCAGGTACAGAGAAGGGCTACTAGGATGATCCGAGGAATGGAAAACTTGTCTTAATGAAAGGAGACTTAAGGAGCTTGGCTTGTTTAGCCTAACTAAAAGAAGGTTGAGGGGAGATATGATTGCTCTCTATAAATATATCAGAGGGATAAATACAGGAGAGGGAGAGGAATAGGAATTATTTCAGCTCAGCACCAATGTGGACACAAAAACAAATGGGTATAAACTGGCCACCAGGAAGTTTAGACTTGAAATTAGACGAAGGTTTCTAACCATCAGAGGAGTGAAGTTTTGGAATAGCCTTCCAAGGGAAGCAGTGGGGGCAAAAGATCTTTCTGGTTTTAAGATTCTACTCGATAAGTTTATGGAGGAGATGGTATGATGGGATAATGGGATTTTGGTAAGTAATTGATCTTTAAATATTCAGGGTAAATAGGCCTAATCCCCTGAGATGGGATATTAGATGGATGGGATCTGAGTTACTACAGAAAATTCTTTCCTAGGTATCTGGCTGGTGAATCTTGCCCATATGCTCAGGGTTTAGCTGATCGCCATATTTGGGGTAGGGAAGGAATTTTCCTCCAGGGCAGATTGGAGAGGCCCTGTAGGTTTTTCGCCTTCCTCTGTAGCATGGGTGACTTGAGGGAGGCTTCTCTGCTCCTTGAAGTCTTTAAACCATGATTTAAGGACTTCAATAGCTCAGACATAGGTGAGGTTTTATGTAGGAGTGGGTGGGTGAGATTTTGTGGCCTGCGCTGTGCAGGAGGTCTGACTAGATGATCAGAATGGTCCCTTCTGATCTTAGTATCTATGAATCTATACCCTGCAGTTTACTTTTGTCCCCCCGTCACATCCCCCTCCCCCATCCCTCTTCAGGGACCCCTCTCACAAGAGTCTTCTTGCTCAGGAGGTGCAAGGCCTTCTGCACGTGGGAGCTGTGGAGGAAATCCCACTGCCTTTAAGGGGCAAGGCGTTTTACTCGCACTGTTTTTTTAATCCCAAAGGCCAAGGAGAGTCTACGGCCTATCCTAGACCTCCTAAACCTCAACAAATATCACAAGAAGTTGATGTTTCGCGTGGTCTCCCTGGCCTCTATCATTTCTTCCCTGGATCCGGGAGACTGGTACACCGCCATTGATCTGAAGCACACTTACTTTCATTTATCAATATTCCATGGACACAGATGTTTTCTGTGTTTCATGGTGGGGACCGCCCACTAGCTGTTTGCAGTGCCCCCTTTCGGCCTAGAAACAGTGCTGAGGGTGTTTACCAAGTGCATGTTGGTGGCGGTGTCCGAAACATGCTGTCGGTTTGCCTCAGTAGGTCCTCTCTCACCACAAGTGGTCACTCCACTCGGAGGTCATCCAGGCACTCTTCCAGAACTGGGGGGGGGGCTCCCCGAGTGGACCTGTTTGCCACCAAACAGAACATAAAGTGTCATCAGTTCTGCTCTCTCCAAGGCCTCAGCAAGGGTGCCCTTTCCAGTGTCTTTCTCCTGTCATGGGTGTGAGACCTGATGTATGCATTCCAGCTGAGTCCACTTATCAGCAGGTTCTCTTGGAAAGTAGAAAGCCCTCCTCCAGAGCGACTTACCTGGCAAAATGGAATCATTTCTCCTGCTGGGCATCAGAGTGTAGCATATCAATGTCATGGAGCTCAGGGCAGTGCGTTTCTCTCTCATATGGCAGGGAAATCCATCTTAGTCCTTAGACAACACAACAGCCATGTTTTACATGAACAAGCGGAGAGGGGGTGCGTTTTTCTCCACTCTGTCAGGAAGTAGACAGTCTTTGGATGTTCTGTGTTGATCATGACAGCATGCTAGAAGCTTCCCATCTTTCCGGGGTCCAGAATAGGCTGGAAGATTGCCTCAGCAGGTCTTTCTCTTCTCACGTGAGTGGTCTCTCTGTCCAGATATTGGGAGAGATGTCTTCTGAAGGTGGAGACGCTCCTGGCAGACCTGTTCACCACTCAATGCAACAGGAAATGTCACTATTCTGCGCCCTTAAGGGCCATGGCCAGGGGTCCCTCAGAGACTCATTCCTGTTACCTTGGACTCAGCATCTGCTCCGTGTGTTCCCACCCATCCCACTCATTCACAAGGTGCTGATGAAGGTCAAACAGGGCCGAGCACAAGTCATCCTCATAGCTCTGGCATGGCCCAGACAGCACTCGTTCTTCTCTCTCCTGACCATATCGGTGGAGATGGCTCTCCAGCTCCCATTGCATGCAGGCTTAATATCCAGGGATTATGGATGAATGCTCTCATCACTCCACCTGATGGCCTGAAAGCTCCATGGTTGAATCCAGAGGAGCAATCTTGTTCAGAGTAAGTCCAAGAAGTCCTGATGGGTAATAGAAAACCATCTCCCAGGGCAACTTTCCTGGTTAAATGGAAGAGATTCTCTATCTGGTGCTCACAACAAGTTCAGCTATGCCCACACCTTTTGTTCCTCCTGAAAGTGGTGTCTCAGTTCCATTGCAGTCAATTTTTCTGACGGCGTTCTATACTAAACCAAATATGAGCAGAGAGGAACAATGGCTTCGTTCCTTAGATGTATGGCGTGCCCTGGTGTTCTGCTTACAAAGGACCAAACCATTCAGCAGATCCACCTAGCTATTGCGGAATGAGAGGCCTCCCTGTTTCAGCACAGAGAATCTCCATTGATCACTTTGTGTATCAACACATGCTACACTCTTGTGAATGTTCCACCCCTGGCTAATCTGACGGTGCACTCTATAAGTTCTCAAGCCTCCTCTGCCACCATTCTGTCACAGGTGCCAATTCAGGACATATGTAGGGCAGCAACCTGGTAGCACGTGGAGAGCGTCTGATGATTAAGACTACGATTTAGTCACTGAGCTCATGGAAGTCACGGAATCTGTGACTTCACCTGTGGCGGTAGGGAACTGCAGGGTACCCCTGCTCTTGGGCAGCGGGAGCCACCAGAGCTGCAGGTGGTGGGGAAACCCTGCAGCTCCCTGTGGCAGGGGAACCCCAGAGCTCCCTGCTGCCACAGGCAGCTGGGGGATCCCCAGAGCTGTGGGCGGTGTGGGGACCCCAAAACTCCCCGCTGCTGTGGGCGGCAGGGGTACCCCCGCTGCTCCCAGTTACTGCAGGGGGCCTCCCACAGCTCCCAGCTATGGGGGGCAGGGGACCCTGGAGCTCGAACACGCAACTCGTGGTGGGGGCCCCGGAGATCCCAGCTGCTCTGAAGCTGCTCTGTGGCAGGTGGTGTTGTTGAGACCCGCAGATCCCCATTTTGTGTCAATATTTTTAGTAAAAGTCACAGACTGATCACGGCTTCCGTGAATTTTTCTTTATTGCATGTGACCTATCTGTGACTTCTACTAAAAATATCCATGACAACATCTTAGCCTTACTGATGACACACATTGTTTGGTAAGCAGGCAGCCACACTCTGCAATAGCTGGTGTTTGAATGGCCTTGAGATGCAGTCCCATATAGAGTGTATTGCTGTAATTCAGTGAGAGGTGATGAAGGATGGATAACAGTTGTGAATCTGGAAAAAAAATCTTGGCCAAGAGTAGATAACGATAAAAGGCATCCTTGGCCATTGCAGCTTTTTCGTTATCCAGAAGCAACTGAGGATCAGGTCAGATCCCCAAGTTCAGAGTCTGAGTTACAAAAGATGGGCCATCTCCCTTGATTAAGGGAACTGATTATCACCTCTGCCAGTCCTACTAGTTGTTTTTCCCCAACCTATCAATATTAACTCAGGCCTGTTTTGCAGAAATCTTATCCAGATGGCACTCATCCAAACGCCAATCTGTGCAAGACACAACGAATTGGTCATCCGTACCAAGCTGGTTCAGTGAGAGACCGGAATGAGACATAGATCTCAGCGTAGGTCTACCATGCAACCTAGAGGTGTAATTGCAGCTCAGGTACATATCTGAGCTAGTTTTTGCTCTAGCTAGATCATAGCTACCTTGAGTAATAATAGTAGTGAAGCTGAGCAGCGTGGGCAGCTGCTGCTCAAGGATGTACCAGGGTTCCCAGGTGGGTAGGGCTAGTCTAGACGGCTGCCTGTGTTGCTGTGGCTTCACTGCAATTGTTATTTGAGCTATCATGCTTCAGTCACACCTCCTGATTGCAGTGTGGACATACCCTTAGTGTTTACTCAGACACAAATTGCACTACAGCACATGCAAGTACCAACAAAGAACATCTAGTCTTATGCATAGGTGTTTTCCATTTGAGGTATTGTGCAACCTATGTACAATCTTTTTTTAATATGCTGTCTTGTGGGCTTGCTATATCATGATGTCTTTCCTGGTGTGTCCAGGAAAAGGCCTCAAACCCATCTGCAGAAGAAGCATGCTGTATAGTAATTTCTGTGGGTCATCCTCAATCATCTCTATGATCTAACTGCTCTGAAACTGTGTTACTGATCAGGTGACCTTCTTAGAATCAATTGAATTGTTAGGTGAAACAGTTCACATGTTCATTTCTTGTTCACATTACATGGTTAACACTTGGCTTATGTGTTCTTATTTTTTTCCAGCTGTCAGCATTTTAGACTTGTGGAACAGCTAACAAATCAGAATAGCTAAACTATACTAGCTTGAGGGGTTCAAGCCCACAGTGGCATTTTGGAGGAAAATATGTACAGATTCTCTGCCCCATTCCATTCCTTTTTTGCTGACCAAGTGGAGGAAAAGGGAGTGGAAACCACATGCAAGCTCCTAAGCATGGGAGAGTGTCCAGTGGGTAGAAAGTCAGTGTGGCTTGTGCATGGGGCATGTTGGAGAGTGGCTGTAGCTACTGTGCTCTGGCCATTCACAGTTGGTATTTAGTCCCTTGGGGTTGCTAGCCAGCTTTCAGGAGCTTTAATTTAAACCAGGTCTGGGGCAAAGAATCACAGAGATGTAACCAGTTGTGTGAGAGCCCATTATTCCAGGTGCAGTCTAGAATCTTCCCTGGTATGTCCAGGACTGTTGTGAATGTGTTTTCAGAGGTAGCTTGGAGAAATGGATGTTCTGGCTATGGTTGCCTCTGCCTGCTACTCCCTGGCTGGAAAAAGAGGACTCTGGACCTGGCTGTGGACCCCAGGTTACTGTTTATAGGCCTCTGTAGTCAGGCGGAGATGGTTAGAGTATTGACTAGTATCATAGTCACTGTACTGAGTTTATGGTCACAGGTGGATTGGAGAACTATACTCTCTAGACTTCATCTCTATATCAGAGTCCTCTTGGCTGGGAGCCTAATCATAGAGGTTTGGTAGAGAGTGGCCTTGCTTATTCGTAAATATACAGCCTACAGAGAAAAAACAACAGGAAAAGACAGTTAAAAACAATCTCCTCCTGGTCAAAACAGAAGACTTAACATATCTGGTCCTGAAAACAAAATTCTTTCTTCCAGAACTATAGAAAAGCAGAGTTTTATTATTTTTGAATGCATTTCAATATGACAACTTTATTTTCAATTAAAAGGTCAGATTTAAAAAAAAAACCCAACCATTTTGTTTATTTACTGAGATCCTCAAAAGCTTTTAAAACAACTGAAATAGAGGCTTAATACTTAATTATTATTATGGAGAGACATGTGTACTCATTTTTAGGTAGTAATTGATCTTCTGTAATGTGAAGCAAGCTCTGTGAATGACATCAGCTAAAACATTTAGTGTAAATTCTGTAACCTCTTGATAACTTGCCTAGCGAAGGGAGTTCTAAGGAGAACAAAGTTTCTTATTTCCTCTTCCACTTGCCATCCCAGCACACTAACCTTTATGCCATTTCATTGTGATGGCAGAGGAAATAACAAGAGCTAATGACAGACTGCACAACTTTACTTCGTAACTGACACTTTAAAAAATACTTTGTTTCTCCAGTCATCTGTCATTCATCAATGTAAGGTCTGCTGAGCGCAGTACAAGGTTAGGAGAGTTATATAATTGATCATTTTTGTCTTTATAGTCATTTCAGTCTCTCTCTAGTGTCTCCATGTAGTGATGCAGAAAATATCTGACAAATGAAAAGTCGCATTGCTTTTTCCTGATCCTTCCTTACTGCTTAAGAAGGGTAGGGCATAGTAAAGTAAAATTATTTCTTACGAGAGTTGTAGCAACATTTTTAAAATATTAAGTCAATTACTCATCCACAAATTTGAAAATTAAAAAAAAAACTAGACTAAAACAAATCTGAAGTGCTTTCATATGTGACTAGGAAGAATATTAAAACTATCACTGTGTCTCTAATGAAAGTAATTAATTTACATTGTATGTCAATAACTGAAATCTCTAGAATCTACAAAATATGTTTAATAGGTATCTTAGGTATACATCAGCTAGTGTCCCAGAATGGTGTTGCACATTTTCTAATGGAATAATTTTTCATCCAGTAAAAAGTAATTGATGTGATGTGTCAGGAAATATTATTTTGTGCTGAGATTTGTGATAGTGTATTTCATAGCATCCCACAGTGATAATTTTAAATGCAGATATAAAACAAGATATCTATCTATGGTTTTCTTGGCTGCTAAAAGTTTTTAGATCATATTCATGCTTGTTAGAGAATATGGGAAAATTGGTATAATACAATGGTGGAAAATTCAAAAGTTTCTGTTACTTCTCTTCTAAGAATTATGTGATATTGATTGTACATATACTGTTAGTAGCCATGCTGTTGAATCAAAATATAACTACTGTCCAAGTAAGTGTTAAATTAATAAGAATTTTTCATTAGAAATGTTGGTTTGTGCTTTGCCAAAATATTAAAGTAATGTTTTAACTATTTGTTCCATGAAACTAATTTGATTTATTGTCACTTTCCTATCTTTTGGGGGAATTTAAATTGTTTTAAATAGGTAATACCTCAAGTACTTAATATTGTATCCAAATTAAAATGTTGATGACATGGGCAACTTATTTTTTTAAGAGTTGATATTTCTTGAGATTTAGTTTATTCATTACTCAACTGTTTTTCTTAACTATAGTCATGGTATTTCAGAATAAAAAAGTCAATTTCATTTGCATTTTGGGTGTAATATGACAGTTTAGTTTGTAGGAACTGTATTAAAATGTGTTAATTTCTGTATTGAAATATGCTTTGTATTTCATGAATTTCTGAATATTTTTGTTTTCTGTGCATTGTATTGATTTTTGGAGGAAAGTCCGTTCCCTTTCTTTGTCGGATATTAGAGATCATGACAAATGCAACATTTAATAACTAGAGGCTTTGTAAAGAGTAGGGGTGGGATTTTCAGAAGAGCTCTGTTTCGACCTAACTCTGCATCACTGAAGTTAATAGTTTCTCTCCCCCTCTCCCTACTTTCTCAGTTACCTCTAAGGTAAAGAGCCTTTATTTGGGCCAATAGGAGAAAGAAAATCCATGGACCTCTTCAAAGATTTTGTGGGCTTGGTGAGCATAACAGTGGGATGATTGGTTAGATATAATGGTGCATGAAAGCCTATTGGCTCCCATGAACCTGAAGATGGGCTTATAAGCCCTTTACCCTGTCTGGGGCACTCCAGTCCCCAACATACCCATACACACTTTGGAAATTAGACTTCCACTAAGTTTATGACTCTTTCTATAGGCATCACGTTAGTTGCCTTTTTGGGAGCTAAGAAGGAATTTCCCCTCATTGCCAGATTGCCTGGGTGGTGGTGGGTTTTTTGACTTTCTCTTATCAGCCCAGGGACCAAGTGGGTAAATTAGGTCACAATGAGTTCATGTTGTTCCAACTTGGCAAGTGTCCAGTGTAGGCACTCACTTAATAGGGGGTTCTGGATTCCTGATAAACTAGAATTGCAATCAGGATTAGGGGAGGTTATCCCTTAAAGAAGATAAGGGGTATGTGAAGCTAGGGCTCCTAATGTCTACTACAGTGAGGGGCCACAACCCCATTTCCCTATACCCTCAACCTTTGTACAAAGAGAGGGCAGTGTGGTGCCAGAAATTGTACCAGTACCAGGTTAAAAGTTTGGAGGGGGAAGGAAGGGCTCAGGGCTGCCTCCCTCTGGTGGTATGGATTATGGAAGGAATGTTGACCTGCAGTGGAGGAGTTACTGCCAGAGTTTCCCAGATGTTAAATTAATGAAGTTACGGCTTTGTTAAACCACAGTTCCTGGTGTCTTGCCTTTTTTCCTGCCATGTCTGGGACAATGGGATATTCTATCATAGACTTCAGTGGGAAAAGTGTTAGGCCAATATTGTGTGCTTTTGAAAACCCCACTCTAAAAGTTACATATTCCTTATGCAAGCATAAATCTGCATTGCCAACTGCATATGGTTCCCACCCTGCTGTACTATTCTCTCATAGCTTGGTAGCATGTGGAAAATGTATGCTGCCAAGGGAGAGGTACCCGTAGAGAGAGAAAAGATAACTGTGAATTCTATCAGAGAAGGCTACTATTGCCAAAATTTGCCAGTCTTGCCAATTTACATGGGTTCATGATTTTGAAAGCTGTCTTGCATTTTGAAAGCTAATCCAATTCTAGCGGAATTACCAATATTACATTCCTTTATTGCTACGTTTGTAAAATGAGGATGCATGTTAATTAGAGGCGTTTAATTGGGAATTTTGTCTTCAGTAAATACCCTTGATACACATATGTAGTTACTTGTGAAGGTGTACTTTTAAAGATTTGCTAGTATGTATCTACTAACAAATTCATTGGACCTTTTCTTAACCACATAACTACTTCACAATATTTGGTTTAGTTAAGCACAATATTACACTGTACGTTCCATTTCTTCTGTTAGGGAAGCATGCTTTCATTCCAGTACTGAAGTACTGTCTGCAAAATGGATTTTTTGTTCTTTATCCCATTGGTTGAAATTATGTAGCAAGAAAATTGCCTTAACAGCGCAATAGGATACATGGGAGTATAATATAAAGTCTGAGACACAAATTGTGCTCTTACTCCAATGTAAAGGTTGTATATTATGACTTGTGGACAACAGGATCCGTTATACCTTTTTATATGTGAAAGGTCGAAAAAGAGTTAGTAATCACTACTACTTCTAGAGAAACATTTTAAATGTGAGGCTTGTGTACTGTCAACAAGAACAAAAAGATCTGCCACCTAATAATTTGATCACAGATGCATTTAAAATTGGACATCAGATTGCAGTCGTCATGCCTGAGGCACTGTAAATGTCTATTGGCAATCTGCAGGCTGGTATTCTGGATGAGTTTGTTTACCTTTGAAGCATATAGACTGCAGTGATATTATCATCATCTTGTGTTCTATGGATGCCAACATGAATGTTTTCTTAAGAAAATAATCAGTCCCTAACAGAATAATTAATTCCATCCTTCTAGCATTATTACTTGGACCCTTTTTCCCCATATACTCCTGAGAAAAGATTCAGCATCTTATTTTCTTCTTAGTCAAGGGACATCTATTACTCTGAGAAGATTCAGTAGTCTGTTTTATAAGAATTTCCACGTTGCTCCAAAGCTAAGTGACAAATACTAAATTCTGTATATATACCATCTCAATTGCTGTACTATCAGTCCCAGAGTTTTAAGTATGGTATAATTTAATTTCTACAGGGAGATTTCCTCTAAGAATTCTCAGTCATCATATTGGAGGATGTATGGAGGTACTGAAGAATTTTTAACACAGACTTTAACTAAGAGTAGCTATTATTTAATTTGGCTCCTCCTCTTACTATCATTTCATTATAGATAGCCAGGCAGGAGAAATTCAGGCTCCAGAGAGAACTGAGAACTGTCATTTTGCCAACAAGTTGATATCTGGCAACAGTTTATGCTAATATTGAATTTCTCCGTTTACTGAAGATTGATTCTTCCTTTACATACTCATAGAATAAAATAGATGCTGGTCTGAACAAGTATAATTTAGAGTAAGCTCAGTTGATGGAAAACGAATCCACCTTCGATTTCTTTTTCATGATCTCTAGTCATGTTTAGTTTTTCAAATTTTAAGCTTTTTTACATTATTTTAATAATTTAGTTCTACGTGTTGGTCCCACGATATTAGAGAGACAAGGTGGGTGAGGTAATACCTTTTTTTGGACAACTTCTGTTGGTGAGAGAAACAAACTTTTGAGCTATATAGAATTCTTCCTCAGGTCAAAAGATATTACCTCACCCACCTTGTCTCTCTAATATCCTGCAATACAGTTGTGCCTGGTCTCTGGAGGGGCCACACTGAGAATGCTTGCTCAGGGAAAACTGCAAGGAATAGGTCAGATAATTCCCCAAACTGATGTTTTATTCTATAATTACATTCATCAAACCGGTAACCAAACAGCTTTTGTAATACCACACTGATCACCAAGAAGCCAAATACAGCTTCCTTTAAGCATCCAGCCCTTGATTTCCATCTAGACACCCAAGTCTAACATAATGACGGGTTTCAGAGTAGCAGCCATGTTAGTCTGTATTCGCAAAAAGAAAAGGAATACTTGTGGCACCTTAGAGACTAACACATTTATTTGAGCATAAGCTTTCGTGAGCTACAGCTCACTTCATCGGATGAAGCTGTAGCTCACGAAAGCTTATGCTCAAATAAATTTGTTAGGCTCTAAGGTGCCACAAGTACTCCTTTTCTTTAAGTCTACCATAGTGAGTGGTTACTGAAAACCAGATTCACCATATGTTAGGTTCACCAGACCCAAAGGACCAGACACTGATCTCTGGGTCAATATAAGTTTTAGATCTTATCCAATAATCATGCAGATGCCAATCCTTTAGTAATTAAAACTATAAAGATTTTAATAATAAAGAGGTTGTAGTGGTTAAGAGATCATACATACAAGTATGTGAAAAGTTCATAGCAGAGATGGTGAGGCTGCTTATTGTAAAAGTTTTTTCTGGAATCAATTTAAAAGGTTATAGTTCAATGGACAGTCCAGATTTAGTTTGTTCAAATTCTTCCATGAGAATTCCAGGGTAAATCCTGAGTAAACCTGGAGACCTCAGTCTTGTGGCTTAGACCTTCCCTGTTAAAGTTTAAGTAGACCTGAGTTAAAAAGAATCAAGCCTAGAGCGTTTTCTTTATAGTCTTCTAGTAAGATGATAAGGCTCTTGACAGCAATTGTCACAGCAGGACTTTACCCAAAGAAGAAAAGGTGGTGCAGATTATTGCTTTGAAGCTACTCTTCTATTTCCTATGCATACATAGGTAAACTGGTTGTATTCATTAATGTAAGGCAGTTAGCCATTCAAATTATCAAGACAGTTCATTATAGCACAGATAATTAAGCTGAAGACAATGTAAATAATATTGTTAGTTCCTGAAGTATTTTACATCTTTGATCTTAAGGCATCTGCATACATAATATAGGATCATTAAGACATGAAATTATCTGCAAGATAATCTGAGTACATTGTTAAATTTCTAACAAGAGATAGGTAAACATAGACAAATACACTTTGCATCTACCCTTGATTTCTATTACTACAAATACATGAGTTAATGATTGCTGATCTACGCCTTCTCTTTGAAATTCAAATACAAGTAGATTGTCTTGATCACATTTCAGTGCCTTTTGTTGTTATGGCTCACACCCAAGTTGACCAGTCTGTCAGTGTCACAACAATAAAATATTCAACACCAAAAGATTAAACTTTCAGTGTATGAGATTCGTATTCAGTATTGTTTAAACTAAAGCAAATAACTGCTTTCATAACAGATTTTTTTCTTAGAAAAGTTTTATCAAACTTTCAGAAAGCTTTGTTTCCTACACATCTGGCAAGAAAACAGCCCTGAAGATATGGAACAGAACAAAATGATTCCTCCTGAGAGGATGCTGCTATATGCCTTCTTTTCAAGCATAGCCATTAACTTCCCACGTGAACTGATTTTTCAGTGTATTGAACAGGTTTTATCTTACCTGTCAGATAATAACATCATTCCACCTGTTAATCTCTTTTTACAATCAAAGATGTTTGGCACCTGGAAATGTGAGCACAAGATGGGTTAATTAATCTTTTCTATTTTTATTTGAGCACCAGGTAATTCAGAGGGGAATTGCCAACAATGTCCTTTTACCAGTTATATCATGCTCATCGCTATAGTTTTCTGACTAGGAAAATTATCTAAATACTTCTTTTCTGAGCTGCAGGTGATGAGCTTATGAGCATTTGCATGAATTTGAAATACTGTATAAAACATGAGAAAACTGGTTTAAGGAAACAAACTTTTGTAAGTACTCATATATTCCAGACTTTCCTTCATTAGAAGGAATAATAATTCCTTGAATGACTGTTTCAGCAGTTCACTTATTTCAATTTCTTTTTAATTTTTAACAAAACCTTTAAAACATTCTTTTTGTATCAGTTTCTCATGGAATCTTTAATTGTAATCAGAAAATAAGTGTTCATGCACAGTTTCATTCATATTTCAAGTCATTAAAGAATAGGGACAACAGTTATAAGAGTACAGTTAAAGGACTCTTCAATCTCTCCTGTTATATTTAGGGCTGTTAATTAATTGCAGTTAACTCACACGATTAACTAAAAAAAATTAATTGCGATTAATCACAGTTTTAATCGCACTGTTAAACAAGAGAATACCAATTGAAATTTATTGAATATTTTGGATGTTTTTCTACATTTTCATACATATCTTGTATTCTGTGTTGTAATTGAAATCAGTGTATATTTTGGTTACAAATATTTGCACTGTAAAAATGATAAACAGAAGAAATAGTATTTTTCAGTTCACCTCATACAAGTACTGTAGTGCAATCTCTTTGTCCTGAAAGTGCAACTTACAAATGTAGATTTTTTTACATAACTCAAAAATAAAACAATGTGAAACTTCAGAGCCTACAAGTCTACTCAGTCCTACTTCTTGTTCAGCCGATCGCGAAGACAAACCTGTTTGTTTATATTTACAGGAGATAATACTGTCCTCTTCTTATTTACAGTGTCACCAGAAAACGAGAACAGGCATTTGCATGGCACTTTTGTAGCCAGCATTGCAAGATATTTATGTGCCAGATATAGCTAAACATTCATATGCCCCTTCATGCTTCAGCCACCATCCAGAGGACATGCTTCCATGCTGATGATGCTCCTTAAAAAAATAATACATTCATTAAATTTGTGACTGAACTCCTTGGGTGGGAGAACTGTATGTCCCCTGCTCTGTTTTACCTTCATTCTGCCATATATTTCATGTTATAGCAGTCTCGGCTGATGACCCAGCACATGTTCGTTTTAAGAACACTTTCACTGCAAGTGACAAAATTGACAAAACACAAAGAAGGTGCCAATGTAAGATTTGTAAACATAGCTACAGCACTCAACCCAAGATTTAAGAATCTGAAGTGCCTTCCAAAATCTGAGAGGGATGAGGTGTGGAGCATGTTTTCAGAAGTCTTAAAAGAGCATCAGTCCGATGTGGAAACTACAGAACCCGAACCACCAAAAAAGAAAATCAACCTTTTGTTGGTAGTACCTGACTCAGATGATGAAAATGAATGTGTGTCAGTCTGCAGTGCTTTGGATTGTTATCGAGTAGAACCCATCATCAGCATGGAAGCATGTCCTCTGGAATGGTGGTTGAAGCATGAAGGGACAAGTGAATTTTCAGTGCATCTGGCATGTAAGTATCTCGCAACACCAGCTACAGCAGTGCTATGCAAACACCTGTTTTCACTTTCAGATGCCACTATAAATAAGAAGCAGGCAGCATTATCTCCTGCAAATTATAACCAACCTTGTTTGTCTGAGTGATTGGCTGACCAAGAGGTAGGTCTGAGTGGACTTGTAAGCTCTAAAGTTTCACATTGATTTATTTTTGAATGCCGGTTTTTTTGTACATAATTCTACATTTGTAACTTCAACTTTCATGATAAAGAGATTGCACTATAGTACTTATGAGATAAAATGAAAAATATAATTTTTTGTTTTTTTTCAGTGCAAATATTTGCAATCAAAAATAAATATAAAGTGAACACTGTACACTTTGTATTCTGTGTTGTAATTTAAATCAATATATTTGAAAATGTAGAAAAGATCCAAAATATTTAATGAATGGTAGTCTATTATGTTTAACAGTGTGATTAATCGCGATTAATTTTTTTTAATTGCTTGACAGCCCTAGTTTTATTACATGCATAACTTCCACTCATACAAAAACAGTGGGATTCCTTCGGGAGGCTTAACATTTTTGATTTCTCTACGCAGGTCTCTTTATAGATCATGCTGTATTGCATCAAATCTAGGGCAGTCTTCTAAATCAATATAATTTTGTAGTTTTATTCTTTACAATTTTTCTACGTACATTTCTAATAAATTGAGATCCCATCATGTGCCAAATTTGTTTTCCATTTTGTTGTCACAAAGCCCTGAGGTTGCTTTAAATTGTACTGTCAGCACTGACCTGGTGACCCTTTTACAGCAAGGTTGGGGGTGGGGGAAGGAAGGTAGCTTAAAGCCACTTTTGTGCCTCCATTCCTGAATTCTTCCAAGGCCAAAGATCCAGTTTGGGGATAATTTTTATAGTAATGAGGACAAGAGAGTCTTTTCCAGGCACTCAATTTACAGTTAGCTGAGATTGTCCCTTTAAAGTTTTGATTTGTGTACAGAAAGAGTAGTCATCCTTACGAATTGGCCAATTTTACTTTAAATTTATAGAAAAGGTTCATTATCTGTTGTGTTTCTATGTATTGCTTCCTTAGTACTATAGGAAATACTGTTCAGACTATAAATAACATGGTAAGTTTTATTTAGTTGTTAACGTGTTACATTAAAGTTGCGGATTTTTGTGGGTGACCATTATTATATACATATATGGTATATACATATAGTCATATTTATAATATAGATCATATTCAAAGTTGGAGAACTTGACCGATTTCTTCTCTTTAGGTTGGTCAGTTTTGGTGTTTCTTTCCTCAGCCTTTTATTAGAACCTGGCTTCTAGGTTAGAATTTTTCATTTTCTCCAGTCTTGTTTCTGAGACTTATTCTGACCAGACTACTTCTCTCTCTATTGATTCTTCATAACTAATTCTAAGTGTCTGACCAATCCAGGTCAAGCAGCAAGCCATTCTCTGAATAAGAGCAACATTTAGGACCTGATTCATGAAGCCCATTGAAGTTGGTGAAAAGACTCCCATTGACTTCATGGTGCTTTAGGATCAAACCCTTGAAAGAAAGAAAATCTCGCAAGGTTTAAAACAGTCCAAAACCAACTTATAGTTGTTCTATCTTAATTCCCTTCTCAGTCTGGATTTTAAATTTCTGTTGGCTTAAATTCACATTACTTTGGATTCGTCCCTCTGTGACCTGGTTTTCAGGTAGAACTAATTGGGTATATACAAATATCAGTGGGAAGAGCCTGGTGGTTTCAAATATTTTTTACTTTATATTTTTTCACTGATGTAACAAATAATAAATAGAAAAGGAAATGATACATGCTTATTTCATTTTGATCCATGTTGGCTTCTAGTTCATCTAGACAATAAACTAAACCCCACCTCTCTTCTTTCTTACCCTATCTTCTCTAGTCAATCCACCAAATTAGATTTTTTTTTTAATATATAGGCAGAGTTTTCACATTAAGTCAGAGTTTCCATCTACAATTACCATAACTAATAGGAACTGGTCTTTTAGAAGGAAAGTCACATGTAAGCCACACTCTGATATTACAAGATATGGGGCAGCGAGAGCATGGTTGGATGTAGGGTAACCTGGAGTTCTAATGGCAGTATTGCCATTTATATGTGGATGGCTCTTGTAGATTTTACACAGGCCAAGATTTCCAATGTGACTAGTGATTTTTGGTGCCTCTATTTTTGGGGCTACATCAGGAGGCACTTTAAAAATCATGCCCCTTTAGACTGTGCTGAGCACCCACCCTGTGAAATCAGTCAACTTCAAGTTAAGTATCTAAAATCACTAGTCAGAGTCAATTGTTTCTATCTAATAGCTGTTTTTAAATTACTCCTTTACCATATGTTTATTTTGTCAAAGTGAGACTCCTTTATAAAATTTCAGTCTCTTTTATGAGAAGTATTTTCAGTTGTTTCTCACTTGGGATGTTGCTCTTGCTCATCTGATTATTACTCTTGGTGGCTTTTGCTTTTTTGTAATAGAAAATTCAATGGGAAAAACCCTGAGTAACCATATTTACTTAATAATAACATACTTCATTGGATTATTAGGCCAAACTCTTCAAAGAATATATTTATAGTAAATAAAGCAAAAAAAATTAAGATAATTCTTGCAACCTTAAAACTCATAGTTACCTCTAGCAGTTTTTCAAGGTCCTTCTTCCATGTTTGAGTAATGTTTTTCACAACCTGCTGACTAACTGAGCTTCAGTGTCCACTCTTTTTGTAAGAACACTTTTATCCACAAATCCATAAAGTCACTGCAAAAGGTTTTATTCTCATTTTCCTTCTAGCCATGAGAAATGTGATTTAATCACTTGGTTTATATATCAGCTGATGTTACAAGACTCCTAGAAGATGCATTATTTTATTATTTTCAGAGCATACAACTTTTGTTACATTCCTTTTATAATTAGAACTGGTCAAAACATTTCTGACAAGACAGTTTTCCATTGAAAAAGCTGATTCCATAAATTCAGAATGTTCTGTGGGAACGTGTTGATTCTGTCAAAACTTTTGATGGAAATCAGAAGAGCCAGAGGGCCGCCTAGCCTGCCTCCCCACTGACTTGTCTGCCAGCTTGCTGGGTTGGAAGGAAACCAGGCTGCTGGACTGCCCAGCTCCCCAACTGACTTTGTTACTGGCAGATAGCCTAGCTGGCTCCATTTGGGAAATTTCTATTTTTTGTTTGGTTTTGGAATGCAAAAAATTATACATTTGGGAACATCCCCTGGAATGGAAATTCTGGGTTCCAACCAGCTCTATTTAAAAAATATAGTCTTGTACATTCTTGACTTCCTGTAGTAACCCTTACACACAACTATTGGCCCATTCATCCTTTGATGTTTATAGAGGGTTCAGGTTTCTGCTACTTCTTAAACTATTTTCTTGGTGGGTATGAAGTAGTGTATCCAGAAGAAGTAATCCTAACTTGCAAAGTAAACACCAATCCATGATTTTCACTGTCTACCATTTAATTGCTGGGTGAAGTTTAAGCTGTTGATTTTGACCTAATGGTTTAGGTCCTCATTTCTTCCGATACTTTGGCAGTTGTGATCATCTAAGGTTTTGAGCTAACAGCATACTGATGTAAAAAGGAGAGAGGCTGGTGGCAAGGCTGTCTTCTTGATTCCTCAGTTTTGTTATTCTCATTGCCTATAGCCCAGTTAAAGCCTGAACTTGCTGGTCTTCAGAATCCACTATAAGCCTCATTTGTTTTCCCTAAGTCTTTTCTTTCCATATTTAAATACCTTAATTCTTTCTGCTCTTTTTGTCTAGTCCTATCTTTAATTCTGTCCGTGTCTTAACTACCTTTCCTCTTTCCCATCTGTTTTCTCCCCTTTATACTCATTGTTTTTCTTTTTCTTTCTTTGAATAAAATTCCTTTTTCCTTGAAACTGAGTCATCTCCATTCCTTTTGTATCCCTCCTTACTTCCCCAGTGCCGAGTTCTATTTTCTCTGCTCTGACCTCAAGATTCTGCTCATCTCCCTTTTCCTTTATGGGCTCCACTTAGAATCCTATGCTGATGACCCTTCTCCCTGTCTACCTGTCTTTTGTGCATGATAGTTTGGCAATATGTTGCTGTGTTTAACACAGCCAGCCACTGATCTGGCTCCCTGTTTGCCTGACATATGAGGAACATTCCTCTGTTCTGTTTGGTACTAAGATCCCTTCTCTCTAGCCAGGTGTTTGAGAAAGATCAATGACTGAAGCAAGGGAAAGGGCCAGAAGTTAACAGCAAATATCTAAGTCTGTGTACACTAACTTTAGAAAACAGCACATAACTTTGCATGATAGCTCCATTTTACAAGAATTTCAGAAACACATTTGAAGAACAAGTATATGTAATATTACTATTTTCTTCAAAAAGGTGAAGTTCAGAGTACAGATTTCTTTGCTGAATGTACCAGCTAACCTGGCATCGGGGACATTCAGCACAAAAATAAGCATTAACTACATTAAACAACTTCTGTTCACTGAAAATATCCCTGGGGGGAAAAAACACCTGGTTCTTTGGGCATTCAGCACAAAAATCTATGGTTAACTCATTTTAAGTTTTTGGTTTGTACTTCACTTTGTAGGAACTTATTTAAAAGTGACTGGAAAAGTGACATATCTAGAATTCTCTTAAGAGCGCTACTTATACATCATTCATTATACATCATTCATTTTTTACCAGCTGACAAAAGCCCATTTAAAAATTATAATAAAGTGAAACAGTTTAAAAATATCAGGACAGGTGTCTCCCTAAACAAAATATGTTAACATTTGAAACCAATTCACATGTTGGGGAATGGACACATGATGACAAATCAATGCTTTTGATTTCAGATAATTGGGCAATGTAACAAAATCCTGTTGTGACATGCAGGATTTCATTGCAAATTTAAGAATTTTGACATTTACTGTTATACTGTTAAGAGGTGAAGGGGGAATGATTGATAGACTATAGACTCTGCCAATGTCTTTTGTTAACATCTTACTACAGAGAATGGCAAGTTAATTTTTCAAGCATGTTGATCACGACAAACATGAGACGTCAGGGGGATATGTAAAAAAACCTCTAATTTCCTCTCCCCTGTGAATCCAAAGATATTGCTCAACTTCTGAATCCACACACTTACATAAACACCTGCAGATCCACGTGTGCCAAAACCAGTACTTATGAGGATTTCTTCTTCGAGTGCTTGCTCATGTCAATTCCATTCTAGGTGTGTGCACGCCCACGTGCACAGTTGTCAGAGACTTTTGCCTTAGCAGTATCTGTAGGGCCGGCTTTGGCTTCCCCTTGAGTGCTGTTCTCATACGTTGGTACATCGGGTACCGCTGGCCTTATGTCTTCTCGGTTCCTTTTTAATGCCTGTGGTGGTTGGTCGGAGCCCCTCTTTCCCTTGCATCGCAAGTGGTAAGTGGTTTTTTCCTCCTACTTGAACTTTGTGTTCCAGCTGAAAATAGTTTCTTTCTAGTAGACTAGTTAGCAAGTAGCTGTTAAGTACTGTACTTAGTCAGTTAGGGTCCCGGTGGGGACTTTGCCCCAGGCAGGGCATGCCCCGGTCTCCGGGTTTTTAGCCCTGCTCTGACTGTAACAGGCCTATGGCTATTAGTTACCTGCATGGTAGCTGCCTAAAGTGCCTGGGGGAATCCCACGTTAAAGAGAAGTGTCGCATCTGTAAGAACTTTCATCCCAGGACATAGAAAGAACGCGACATTCACTTGAGGGCCCTCCTCATGAAGCTCACTCTTTGCCCAACCTCACAGCCAGCCCAGCCGGATGCAATGGCCAGCACTTTGGCTTTGGTATGTAGCTCATCCTCTTGCACTTGCCTCACCCAGAGGTAGGTGCTGGTTGCCTTAAATTTGGCACCAGTCGTCTTTGTGCTGACGGTCACTGTCTCTGAGACCTTGGGGATGCTCCCCAACACGGCGCTGCTCCTCCTACCCCTGGCACCAATCTGACCATTTGAGGCACCAGTCACCCATGGTAATGGTTAGCCGCCAAATCCAGGAGTCTGATCGGGAAAACACCACCATTACGACTGGGCTCCAGAGGGTGCATCTGCCGCAGTGATGCCGATCTGGCAGCAGGGCCAGTGGCAAGCACAATGGTATTACTGGAACGCCTGGAGCGTTCCAGTTATGTTGATGCCCCTTCTCACCAGTCCTCAGTCGCTGTGTCAGACAAACCCCAGTTGGCACCGGGCTTGATGCAGGATGTGCCGGTGGGTGCTGTGGTGGAGGAACAGGTGTGGGGTCCCTCTCATGCTAGCCCACCAGATGACTTTAAGGAGCACCAACCCCTGCTCCGATGGTTGGCCACCATCTTAGGTCTCAAGTTGGAAGAGATGGGGGAGCAATCGGACATGTCATTCAATGTGCTGTCCGCGTCCACCCCCGCATATGTCGCACTCCTGGTGCACTAAGCGTTCCTGAACATTGCTAAAGGCCTCTGGCAAACCCTGTCCTCCATCCTGCCCACTTCCAAGAGGGCCAAGAAAAAGTATTTTCTCCCCGCCAACGGATTTGAATACTTATATGCCCACCCACCTCTGGGATCATTGGTCATGGACAAGCAGGGGCCTGTCAGTTCCACCCTCAAGAATAAGGAGGCCAAGAGACTGGACCTTTTGGGAAGAAAAATTTATTCCAAGGCCAGTCTCCAGTTCTGGGTAGTGAACCACCAGGCTCTTATGGCGTTATCATTTTAACCTGTGTGACTCCCTTCACAAGTTTAAGAACTCCATGCCCCAGAAGGTGGCCCAAGAGTTCGGGGGTCTTGTGGAGCAAGGTACCACAGCAGCTCGGTGCTCTCTCCATTTGGTCTGGAATGCAGCCAATTTGGCTGCTAGGGTGGTCGCCTTAGTGGTGGTCATGAGGCACAGCTCCTGGCTTCAGACTGCCGGCTTGTCCCAGCAGATGCAGTCTTCCCTACAAGATCTTCCATTTGATGGAGTTGGGCTGTTTTCCAATCAGATGGACATGGATTCATAGATACTAAGGTCAGAAGGGACCATTCTGATCATCTAGCCCGACCTCCTGCACAGCGCAGGCCACAGAATCTCACCCACCCACTCTTACGAAAAACCTCACCTATGTCTGAGCTATTGAAGTCCTCAAATCGTGGTTTAAAGACTTCAAGGAGCAGAGAAGCCTCCCTCAAGTGATCCATGTCCCATGCTACAGAGGAAGGTGAAAAACCTCCAGGGCCTCTTCCAATCTGCCCTGGAGGAAAATTCCTTCCCGACCCCAGATATGACGATCAGCTAAACCCTGAGCATATGGGCAAGATTCATCAGCCAGATACTACAGAAAATTCTTTCCTGGGTAACTCAGATCCCATCCATCTAATATCCATGAGGCTGCACGGTCTGAAGGACACTCTGGCCACCCTCCACTCCCTGGGATGAATACACCTTAGTCTGCGAGGAAGCCATTCCAGGTGCCCCTGCCACCAATACCTTGGTAGGGATCTATGAGGAGAAGGGACACTGGGTTCAGTCATCGCCATCCTTCTTCCTCTCACTCACAAGTGCAACCTGGTCCGGCGAAGCACCACTGTAGGCCAGAAGTGGGTGTTTGAAGGGTGTGCGTGAGAGCAATGCCCCAGTCACCTCCCTGGATCCACCCCATCTTTTCCTCAATCATCTCCCTCCCTATTGTTCGGCCTGGTTAAGAGTCACCTCAGATTGTTGGGTGCTAGAAATTGTCGCTGGGCTACACTCTTCAGTTTTTGGTCATCCCCCACCCCCTGTCTCTCTTCAGGGTCCCTTCTCATGAGCAACCCCTTGTTCAGGAGGTAAACAACCTCCTACACCTGGGGGCAGTGGAGGAGGTCCCTCAGGAAAGGAGGGGGAAAGGTTTCTACTCCCACTATTTCTTGATCCTGAAGGCAAAGGGGGGGCTTATGTCCCATTCTGGACCTGCGACGACTTGAAGTACCTCAAGAAGTTGACGTTTTGCATGACATTCCTGGCCTTCATCATTCCCTCATGGATCCGGGAGACTGGTATGTCGCTCTCGACTTGAAAGATGCTTATTTCCATATCTCTATCTTCCAAAGACACAGATGGTTCCTCCATTTTCTGGTGGGCCAGCGCCATTTCCAGTTCTTGGCTCTCCCCTTTGGCCTCTCCTGAGCCCCATGGTCTTTACAAAATGCATGGCCCCTGTAGCCACTTACCTGAGGCGTCGTGGGGGTCCAGGTCTATCCTTATCTCGACAATTGGCTCATCAAGGGCAGATTGTGGGATCATGTGCAGAGCAGCCTTCGCGGTCCCATCTCTGTCGCGGACTCTGGTGTCCGATGCCTTGGAGCTAGGCTGGGGAGCCCACCTAGGCCAGCTCAGTACACGGGGCCGCTATTCGGGGGTTGACAGCTCCTTCCATATGAATGTCAGGAAGCTTAGGGCATTTTGCCTGGCCTGCCTGGCTTTTTGGTCCCAGTTACACAGCAAAGTGTGTCAAGTTCTGACAGACAACACCATCACAATGCTTTATATAGACAAGAAGGGCAGAGCCAGGTTGTTAATCCTCTGCCAGGAAGCCCTCAGACTAATGGCATGCTGCACACAAAAGTCCCATAATCCCGTGGCAGCACTCCTCCCTGGAACCAGGAACGTATTGGCAGATCGCCTAAGCAGAACTGTCTCATCTCATCACGAGTGGTCTCTCCACCCCGATGTGGTCGACCAGATCTTCTGAAAGTGGGGGTCTTCCCAGGTGGACTTACTCATGACTCGCCAGAACAGGAAGTGCCACCGGTTCTGCTCATTTCGATTGACAGGGGCTCCCTGTCTGTCGCCTTTATGCTTCCTTGGTCGGGGACTTTGATCTATGTTTTCCTGCTGGTGCTGTTGCTTCAAAAGGCCTCATGAAGATCAAGCAGGACACAGCCAAGGTCATCCTGATAGCCCCGGCTTGGCCTCACCAGCACTGGTTCGGCATGCTCACTGATCTGTCAGTGACAACTCCAGTGTCACTGCCCCACTAGTGAGGTCGCTTATCGCAGAATCACGGCCGGCTCCTGTACCTGAATCTGGCAGCACTGCACCTCATAGCTTGGTTGTTCCATGGTTAACAACTGAGGAGCAGAATGTTTGGCCCGATTCCAGCAGGTCCTACTGGGGAGTAAAAAGTCCTCAACAAGAGCAATCTATTTGGCTAAATGGAAACTATTCATGTGCTGGGTCTTGGCCCAAGACATTAGGCCTGAGCAGGCCTTGCTGCAGCTGATCCTGGACTGCCTTATGCATCTCATGCTACAGAATTTGTCCGTTTCATCAATTAAGATCCATTTGACTACTATATCAGCCTTTAACCCTCTCTTCCAGGGCAGATTGGTTTCATTCATAGCATGATGGTCTAGTTCTTAAAAGGTCTGGAGTGGCTCTACCCTCAAGTCCAGGACCCAGTCCCTCCTTGGGGCCTGAATCTGGTACTCGTACGGCTCATGAAAGCTCCCTTCGAGCCCTTGGCGACCTGTTCCCTTCTTCTGCTCTCCGGGAAGGTGTCATTCCTGGTGGCAATAACTTCTTCCCAAAGGGCCTCTGAGATTAAGGCGCTTTCTTGGAGCCACCCTATATGGTGTTCTTCAAGGACAAGGTCCAGTTGCAGCCACATCCGGCTTTCATGCCCAAGGCGGTTTGGCAATTTCACACAAGCCAGGACATATTCTTGCCAGTCTTCTGCCCAAAGCCTCATAAGTCTGAGGAGAAATGTAGGTTGCACTCCCTGGATGTCAGGAGAGCGCTAGCCTTCTGCATCGAGAGGACCAAGCCATTTTGTAAGTTGACGCAGTTGTTCGTTGTGGTGGCAGATAGGATGAAGGGTCATCCAGTGTCCCCAGAGAATTTAATCTTGGATCACAGCCTGCATCCGATTCCGCTATCATCAGGCAAAGGTGCCTCCACTGACAATTATAACTGTCCACTCAACTAGAGCACAAGCCTCATCAGCAGCCTTCCTGGCCCATGTGCCAATTTCTGATATCTGCAGGGCTGCCATCTGGTCCCCATATATACATTTGTGTCTCACTATGAGCTTACCCAGCAAGCCCGAGACAACACTGGCTTCGGTAGAGCAGTGTTACAAGCTGTATGTCTGTGAACTCCAAGCCTACCTCCAGGGATACTGCTTGTGAGTCATCTAGAATGGAATCGACATAAGCAAACGCTCGAAGAAGAAAAAAATGTTACCTATGTTTTGTAACTGTTGTTCTTCGAGGTATATTGCTCAAGTCCATTCCATTACCTCCCATCCTACCCTTCTGTTTGAGTTGCCAGCAAGAAGGAACTGAGAGGGTGTAGAGCTGGCTGTACCTGATATACCAACGCATGAGCGTGGCACTCAAGGGGACGGCACAGCTGGCCCTACAGATGGCACTATGGCAAAAGTCTCCGACAACTGTGCATGTGGGCATGCACACATCTAGAATGGAATAGATATGAGCAGCACATCTCAAAGAACAACAGTTTTGAAAGGTAGGTAACAGTTTTTTCCATGCCGTGTGTGTGTGTGTGTGTGTGTGTGGTGGTTTTGTTTTTTTTACTTCCATCATTAACATTTAACACCTACTCTTTGGGAAGACAGCATATTCTCCAGATAAGAATTACTGGGCATTTTTGGTCCTGCTCTGAGCAGGGAGTTGGACTCGATGACCTCCTGAGGTCTCTTCCAACCCTAATCTTCTATGATTTTGAATTTTTTGGTTTGTGACATGCTTCGGTTCAGTTATGTTGAAGCTGTGCATTTATTTTTAAAATTTTTAAAAAATATATTGTCCATTTACCAAAAATGAGAAAGAGCATGGAATGGGGCTTGGTGGTGCAAACAGGAAAATGTGAGGATTTTATATAAATGAACTTTTGCATGTAATCCATTATAGAAAAATCTGTTTTCAATCTGTTAGTTCTTCATACTGTGCAGTAAATCTATTTAATTCGGCAACTGGCAAGGATTTCTTCTCACTTCCCATACAGGTATAATCAGTATTATTTCCTTAGATGATTATGCACTGGACTTTTTTTAAAAGCATTTCTTTCCTTTGCTGTTTTACTCTGAGTTGTAAATCAGTCTTCATGGGAATAATATGTAATTTAGAAAACCTGATTTTGTAGTATCTTCATAGAAAACCCTGACCACAAATGTTACAGAAATTTTTTTTCCTTATTGGGTTATAAACGTGTATTGATGAAACCTAAATTCAGTTTAATTATTCCTGATGGTTAGACTGTTCACAAACTCTCTAACAGTGGTTGGGTTGAGCTGTGTATGTTGTTTCTGGATAAATAATAGATCAACTTGTAGTGAAAAATTGAAATGTTAATACATAGTATTTGTAAATAAAAGCTAATGATCTGTAATAAATACTTTCATTACACAAATGCTTTTAAAGATTTGTACTTATATTCAGAATGTATCTCTGATATGAAGATATTTACTTTGCATCTGTAAAAATGTCACAAAAATAATCATTAGCTTAGCATCGAAGTGGCTCAAGTCAGAACAACCTCAATTCAGATGTAACTCTCCAGTGAGCATCTGACTAGCATGCCAAAGAATAGTGGGGTGGTTGCAGTAGTGCAGGCAGTGGCAGTGGTGGCATAGACTAGCTGTCTCGCCTGAACCTCGGGGTTACATTCTCAGGACAGCTAACCCATACTTCTGCTGCCACTGCCTGTGCTTCTGCAGCTACACTACTATTTTTAGCATGCTAGCTCAGATGAGCACAGACAGATGCAGCGGCACAGGAGCTAGCAAACAGAGCTCTAAACAGGGGAGTTTGAGTGGGAGTTCTGTTGGAGGAGAAGGTAGTTGTAGTTGGTTTTGTATTTTTAGTATTTGTGTGTGTGTAGGGGCTTTGTGCTGGGAGAGCAGCCGAGCCCTGATTAGGGGGTGGGGCTTTGTGCTGAGAGCAGCTGAGCCCTGCTTAGGGGGTGGGGCTTCTGACTAGGGGTCCTATAAAGGTAGCCAGCCAGTCAGGCAGCGGCACAGACAGCTGCAGTGGCACAGGAGCTAGCAAACAGAGCTGTAAACAGGGGAGTTTGAGTGGGAGTTTGTATTGCGGTGCTTGTTTAGGGTTTGCTTTTGCTGGGGGGGGGGTTGGTCTTTTTGGTGTGACTTGTGTTTCCCAGATTAACAGGACTTAGGTGGGAAGGCGATGACAGATATGGAGGCAGCTGTGGGAGTGACTCCTGTAGTGGAAGACACATTGAGGATGACTGGATGTGGAAGCTGTGGTATGTACATGATCCTGGAGGGGGGAACTGGTAAGAGTTTTTTCTGCATGAAATGTCGTCTGATAGAGCTGATGGAGGAAAAGATCCGAGGTTTGGAGATGCAGGTGGAAAGTCTCGTTGAGTTTAGGAAGGCGTTTGAGCAGATGATAGAGCAAAGATATGAGGTATCTGAAGGGAAAAACTCAGACTCACAGATGGAAGCAGGGCTGGGGAATTTTGAGGGGAGACTGGGTGAGGAAAGTGGTCAGTGGAAGCATGTGACTCAAAGAACCAGGCAGAGGAAAAGATGGGCTAGTGAAGGAGAAATAGAGCTTAGGAACAGGTTTGCAGAGTTGGAAAATGAAGAAGGGGCTCAGCAGGTACTTGTTGAAGGTGGAAGGGTAAGGAAGAAGAGAGAAGAGAGGCTAGTCCTATAGGAAAAGCGGAAGAGTCAAGGGAGACTAGACCAAATATGAGCCCCAGGAGGATACAGGATGGGTTGAAGAAGATTGTAAGGGAAAATAGGAATGGAAAGAACTTGCAGCCAGAGGGAACAGGGGAGAGACTGGAGAATAGCACAGTCACCAGGAAAAGGCAGGTCTATGTGATCGGGGACTCTTTCTTGAGAAGAATAGACAGGCCTGTAACTAGAGCTGATCTAGAGAATAGAAGGGTGTGCTGTCTTCCGGGTGCTAAGATACGGGATGTAGACCTGAGGTTGAAAAGGATCCTAAAGGGAGCGGGAAAGAATCCCCTAATTATCCTTCATGTGGGAACAAATGATACGGCTAGATTCTTGCTGGAAAGTATTAAGGGAGACTATGCTAGCCTGGGGAAGATGCTTAAGGAAATTGAGGCTCAGGTGATCTTTAGCGGGATCCTTCCTGTTCCTAGAGAAGGGCAACAAAGGTGTGACAAGATTATGACTGTCAACAGATGGCTTAGGCAGTGGTGCTATAAGGAGGGCTTTGGGATGTATGGCCACTGGGAGGCATTCACAGACAGAGGACAGTTCTCTCGGGATGGACTTCATCTGAGTAGGGAAGGAAATAGACTTCTAGGATTGAGACTGGCACAACTGAAAAAGAGAGCTTTAAACTAGGAATTAGGGGGAGATGGATGGGAGATGTCCAGGAAATCTCCATGCCAGATTTTAGCATTGAGAGGGAAGAAGACGAAGTAAGAAAGGATACAGCCGTGGGTAGGAGAATGTATATAAGGAGCGAGGGCGGTGTGGATACTAGTCTAATAGGTTATACTGGCTGTAGAATGACTGTGCCTAATAGGGTACAAAATGTGAGCGAGGCAAAACAGCAAAAATTAAGATACACCAATGCGAGGAGCCTAGGTAACAAAATGGAGGAACTAGAGCTACTGGTGCAGGAAGTGAAACCAGATATTATAGGGATAACAGAAACATGGTGGAATAGTAGTCATGACTGGACTACAGGTATTGAAGGGTATGTGCTGTTTAGGAAAGAAAGAAACAAAGGTAAAGGTGGTGGAGTAGCATTGTATATCAATGATGAGGTAGAATGTAAAGAAATAAGAAGCGATGCAATGGATAAGACAGAGTCCGTGTGGGCAAAAATTACATTGGGGAAGAAAACTAGTAAAGCCTCTCCTACGATAGTGCTTGGGGTGTGATATAGACCTCCGGGATCTAATTTAGATATGGATAGAGCCCTTTTTAATGTCTTTAATAAAGTAAATACTAATGGAAACTGCGTGATCATGGGAGACTTTAACTTCCCAGATATAGACTGGAGGACCAGTGCTAGTAATAATAATAGGGCTCAGATTTTCCTAGATGCAATAGCTGATGGATTCCTTCATCAAGTAGTTGCTGAACTGACTAGAGGGGATGCCATTTTAGATTTAATTTTGGTGAGTAGCGAGGACCTCATAGAAGAAATGGTTGTAGGGGACAATCTTGGCTCAAGTGATCATGAGCTAATTCAGTTCAAACTAAATGGAAGGATTAACAAAAATAAATCTGCAACTAAGGTTTTTGATTTCAAAAGTGCTGACTTTCAAAAATTAAGGAAATTAGTTAGGGAAGTGGATTGGACTGAAGAATTTATGGATCTAAAGGTAGAGGAGGCCTGGGATTACTTTAAATCAAAGCTGCAGAAGCTATCGGAAGCCTGTATCCCAAGAAAGGGGAAAAAATTCATAGGAAGGAGTTGTAGACCAAGCTGGATGAGCAAGCATCTTAGAGAGGTGATTAAGAAGAAGCAGAAAGCATACAGGGAGTGGAAGATGGGAGGGATCAGCAAGGAAAGCTACCTAATTGAGGTCAGAACATGTAGGGATAAAGTGAGACGGGCTAAAAGTCAAGTAGAGTTGGACCTTGCAAAGGGAATTAAAACCAATAATAAAAGGTTCTATAGCCATATAAATAAGAATAAAACTAAGAAAGAAGAAGTGGGGCCGCTTAACACTGAGGATGGAGTGGAGATTAAAGATAATCTAGGCATGGCCCAATATCTAAACAAATACTTTGCCTCAGTCTTTAATAAGGCTAAAGAGGATCTTGGGGATAATGGTAGCATGATAAATGGGAATGAGGATATGGAGGTAGATATTACCATATCTGAGGTAGAAGCGAAACTGAAACAGCTTAATGGGACTAAATCGGGGGGCCCAGATAATCTTCATCCAAGAATATTAAAGGAATTGGCACCTGAAATTGCAAGCCCATTAGCAAGAATTTTTAATGAATCTGTAAACTCAGAAGTAGTACCGAATGATTGGAGAATTGCTAATATAGTTCCTATTTTTAAGAAAGGAAAAAAAAATGATCCGGGTAACTACAGGCCAGTTAGTTTGAAATCTGTAGTATGCAAGGTCCTGGAAAAAATTTTGAAGGAGAAATTAGTTAAGGACATTGAAGTCAATGGTAAATGGGACAAAATACAACATGGTTTTACAAAAGGTAGATCGTGCCAAACCAACCTAATTTCCTTTTTTGAAAAGGTAACAGCTTTTTTAGATAAAGGAAATGCAGTGGATCTAATTTACCTAGATTTCAGTAAGGCATTTGATACCGTGCCACATGGGGAATTATTAGTTAAATTGGAGAAGGTGGGGATCAATATGATCATCAAAAGGTGTACAAGGAATTGGTTAAAGGGGACACTGTAACGGGTCCTACTGAAAAGCGAACTGTCAGGTTGAAGGGAGGTTACCAGTGGATTTCCTCAGGGATCGGTTTTGGGACCAATCTTATTTAATCTTTTTATTACTGCCCTTGGCACTAAAAGTGGGAGTGTGCTAATAAAGTTTGCAGATGATACAAAGCTGGGAGGTATTGCCAATTCGGAGAAGGATCGGGATATTATACAGGAGGATCTGGATGACCTTGTAAACTGGAGTAATAGTAATAGGATGAAATTTAATAGTGAGAAGTGTAAAGTTATGCATTTAGGGATTAATAACAAGAATTTTAGTTATAAGTTGGGGACGCATCATTTAGAAGTAACAGAAGAGGAGAAGGACCTTGGAGTATTGGTTGATCATAGGATGACTATGAACTGCCAATGTGATATGGCTGTGAAAAAAGCTAATGCGGTTTTGGAATGCATCAGGAGAGGCATTTCCAGTAGGGATAAGGAGGTTTTAGTACGGTTATACAAGGCACTGGTGAGACCTCACCTAGAATACTGTGTGCAGTTCTGGTCTCCCATGTTTAAAAAGGATGAATTCAAGCTGGAGCAGGTACAGAGAAGGGCTACTAGGATGATCCGAGGAATGGAAAACTTGTCTTATGAAAGGAGACTTAAGGAGCTTGGCTTGTTTAGCCTAACTAAAAGAAGGTTGAGGGGAGATATGATTGCTCTCTATAAATATATCAGAGGGATAAATACAGGAGAGGGAGAGGAATTATTTCAGCTCAGCACCAATGTGGACACAAGAACAAATGGGTATAAACTGGCCACCAGGAAGTTTAGACTTGAAATCAGACGAAGGTTTTTAACCATCAGAGGAGTGAAGTTTTGGAATAGCCTTCCAAGGGAAGCAGTGGGGGCAAAAGATCTATCTGGCTTTAAGATTCTACTTGATAAGTTTATGGAGGAGATGGTATGATGGGATAATGGGATTTTGGTAAGTAATTGATCTTTAAATATTCAGGGTAAATAGGCCAAATCCCCTGAGATGGGATATTAGATGGATGGGATCTGAGTTAGCCAGGAAAGAATTTTCTGTAGTATCTGGCTGGTGAATCTTGCCCATATGCTCAGGGTTTAGCTGATTGCCATATTTGGGGTTGGGAAGGAATTTTCCTCCAGGGCAGATTGGAGAGGCCCTGGAGGTTTTTCGCCTTCCTCTATAGCATGGGGCATGGTTGACTTGAGGGAGGCTTCTCTGCTCCTTGAAGTCTTTAAACCATGATTTAAGGACTTCAATAGCTCAGACATGGGTGAGGTTTTTCATAGGAGTGGGTGGGTGAGATTCTGTGGCTTGCACTGTGCAGGAGGTCAGACTAGATGATCAGAATGGTCCCTTCTGACCTTAGTATCTATGAATCTATGAGAATTAGCATGAGTAGGTCTATGGGAACTATGAATCAATCCCTAGGTTGTAGTGTAGCCATAGCCTTAGATTATGCTGCAGGGGATAGGAAAGAAAGTTGGAATATCTGTACATATTTCAAAAAGGAATCATTTAAAAATCTTTCAGAACTCTGACTAGAGCTCTAACGAGTGTGAAAAGTGCCTAAAACTTTAAAATTTATCCTTGAAATATCCATATTTGAGATTGATTTTTGTCTTATTTTTTCACTCTATTAGGGTTCGTTCTGGTGAAATATTCTTTTTAACGTCATTGTTGCTTAAGCTCAAAGGGCTGTATCTGGAAGCAGGGCTGATAATTAGCTGATGATCATAGCCTTTGTTTAAGTATTTATAAGAGGTTGTTCACTTACATTCTTATATACGGTGTAGCAATAATGCAGTTTGGATGTGATCTTCTTTAACTTCATTTTTTTCTCTAATTTTAATAGGAAGACATCTACATGTATGGAGGCAAAATTGAAACAAATAATGGGAATGTCACTGATGAGCTGTGGATATTCAGCATAAACAGTCAAACATGGAGTACCAAAATTCCTGCAGTACTTGTGCATGGCCAACAGTATGCTGTGGAGGGTCATTCAGCGCATATAGTAGAGTTGGACAGCAGAGATGTTGTCATGATCATCATTTTTGGATACTCTGCAGTGTATGGTTACACAAGTAGTGTGCAAGAGTACTATATCAGTGAGTTCCTTTAAATACTTTTTGTCCTGTAGTGATGCTTTGTTTCTTGATTTTTAAGCAATAACGTACTTGTTAGATTTGGAAGAATAAAATATATTTGGCAAGCTCAAAAAAACCTCTTCTGCTGTTCTTTAATATTTGATCCCAGTAGCTCCTCTTTCTTTTAATTTATGTAAAATCAGATTTTTTTTAAATTAGTGGAATTTGGTTCCTATTTTGGGAATATTGGAGTAGACTGGGTGTGATCACAGTCATGGTTGAGGTACTCAAAGTAAGGCAAGGGTAAGAACCAGCAATTTTATATATATTGAGTTATGATCGTGTATAAGGTTTATCATCATTTTCTCAGACGTAAGTTTATTGAAAGGAAGGTTTAATAAGAAGCACAGTATACAGTAATTGCCTTAGCAATCCTGAAATTTTTGCCCTTACAAGAATTAATGTTACTGTAGTATTTCTCATTCTTAATTTCAACGTTTAATAACTATTCTGATTAATATTACTTACAATAGCAGTTGTAAAGAGTATAATGGCAGCTACCATAGAAAATAAAATATGTCACAACTTCTGTAAATCACAACAACTTCTGTTGTGGTTTCCGAAATTTAGCTATGCTTCTGGATTATTTTATAGTTTAGACACAGATAAACTTGTTCCCTTCTAAGTATAAACAAATATAAGATAATGCTAAATAACTTAATATTTCACTTTATAGACTTCACACAACATTTTCTTTTAATAGTTAGAATAACATATTAAAATGCCCCTTATGATAATCTTTAAGAATACAGCTAATTATGCACATTAATTATTTAATGAAAACAGGAATGTGAAGAATTTTGCTTCACATTCTTCCTTCCTTCCTTTTCTGTGGTACTCAACTGAATCCCTAACAATTCTTTTAACAAGACAGTCACAGTAATGTTTGTGGTTACTAGATTGAGAGTGTTAAGAACTTTTACCAGCAGCTTCAGACATGTAAAGGTTCAAAGTGGTATTTTTATATTGGGGCAATTTATTTCAGTTCCGTTTCATTGTGTGTGTGTGGGAGAGAGAGAGAGAGAGAGAGAGAGAGAGAGAGAGAGAGACAGACTAAGTACATAACTGCATAAATTTATGTAAGCTGTTTTGGGTAGGGAATAAATCTTCTGTTGTGCTTAGCCAGTTTGAAATACTTCACCAGTTTTCAGCTAATCACAAGAAGCACAGTTAATGCAGGACTTCAGTTTCGGCTTTATCTAGTACTAAGGTATCACATGCTTAACTTCAAGCATTGAAGTAGTCTTTTTTACTTCAATGCGATTGTTCACATGCTTAAAGTTTAAGCATGAGCTTAATTGTTTTGCTTAATTGGGGTGTCTATGCACAAAGCCTCTCAGCCTGTCTACATTACAGTGACAGAATGCTTCCACTATATTCCTGGCATGATTTCTGAGGCCCATATTGACATCTTTTCTAGCAATATCGAATATGTCCAGAAGGGAATGAGAATGGGAGGAAGACCACCACAATACAGTCTATCCATGTTGATATTTCTGATGCAGCTGCTTATGACTATCCTAAAATTGCAGTCTCTATCTTCCAAGCTAGGTGTTCTCTACACCTCTTTGAATTTGAATCAGGGATGCTTACTAGATCATCACAAGACAAGATAAGGCTAGTCAATTTTAATTGCCTCCTAAATTGTGACTATTTGTTTGCATAAAATAGTAATAGTCACTAGTTACTCTATAACAAAAACAGACTCCAACGAGAGACTGCTAAATTGGAATTAATTTGCAAACTGGATACAATTAACTGAGGCTTGAATAGAGACTGGGAATGGATGAGTCATTACACAAAGTAAAACTATTTCCCCATAAAGAAAAGGTGTACTTGTGGCACCTTAGAGACTAACAAATTTATTAGAGCATAAGCTTTCGTGAGCTACAGCTCACTTCATCGGATGCATTTGGTGGAAAAAACAGAGGGGAGATTGATAAAGACACACAGAGAACATGAAACAATGGGTTTATCATACACACTGTAAGGAGAGCGATCACTTAAGATAAGCCATCACCAGCAGCGGGGGGGCGGGGGGGGGGGGGAAGAAGGAGGAAAACCTTTCATGGTGACAAGCAAGGTAGGCTATTTCCAGCAGTTAACAAGAATATCTGAGGTACAGTGGGGGGTGGGGTGGGGTGGCGGGGAGAAATAACATGGGGAAATAGTTTTACTTTGTGTAATGACTCATCCATTCCCAGTCTCTAGGTCTGAGGAAGGGTTATTCACACAAGCAGTGGTTTTTAGGATGTGCCCTGTATGCTGTAATTGTTCAATTTCAGCAGATAACCCTTGTGTTTAGTTTCACCTTAATACCTCTTATTTTTGTCCCCCACAAACAGTCAATGAATTCTGTGGCAATTTTCCCCCAGTTCCTTAGGAATTCCAATATTTATCTGTAGCTTTGCAGCATTAAAATAATTTTTAACCATGAAATTTCAGCTGGTGGTTTGCACTAAGCATGACTTGCTTTTTGGAACTCAGTAGCTGCAGGTCCAAAGTTAGAAGGCGTGACAAGTGATAGATGTATTTATGTAGAACCCTCTAATATCCTGTTCAGAAAGGAAATTTGTTACAAAGAAAGGTTTCTGACCTTGTAAAAAGAAAATATAATATACCTTTGCCTCTCTCTGCCTATTTCCAAAATTCAGACTACTCTAGAATTTGACATTGTGCTGCTTTCACTGATGGGCAGATGCCATGGTATTGAAACAATTTGTATAATGGGGATACTGAAGGCAGAAACCGTGTATTGGGTTATTACTACTTCAAGCCAGGGAGTGCGGCAGCACCCCTAGTTCCAGCACCTATGGGTGGATGCTATATTCTCTTCAGACACTTGCTCTTGGTGGTTTTAACATAAACTCTTTTCCAACTACTTGGCACACTCACACTGAAATAAACAGGTCTGATATAAAATTGACCTCACTTAGATCATCTTGAGTTAAACTCTTAGCTCTGGTCTACACTGGGCGGGGGATCGATCTAAGTTACGCAACTTCAGCTATGTGAATAACTTAGCTGAAGTCGACGTACTTAGATCGACTTACAGTGGTGTCTTCCCCGTGGTGAGTCGACTGCTGCGCTCACCCGTCGACTCTGCCTGTGCCTCTCGCGGCACTGGAGTACAGGAATCGATGGGAGAGTGCTCGGAGGGGTCGATATATCATGTCTAGACTAGATCCAATAAATCGATCCCTGCCCGCTGATCCGGCAGGTAGTGTAGACATACCCTTAGTGACCCAATTTCTTTCCCTCTGGATCTTTCTATAAATTGTAGTAATCAGATATGCGATTCTGGTACACACATCCATTTTAGAACTAAAGCCTTGACTTCTGTAGGCTTCGGATCAGGAACCATTCGAAAGTCTAGTTACTGACATTAGCATGTGCTTCTTAATTGGTGTTATCTGGGGATTCCCTTGGCTTCTTATTTGAGCACTGTGTTGTGCAGCTGTTTATCACAAATCCGGTTGATATAAAGTGTGCATACACTCTCACTCTCAGAAAAATACACCAATTGTCCCTGCTTGAGTGCCGTCCTTAGGATCAGGGGTGTGGACTGGGGGAGGGAGGAGGACAGCAAGCAGGGGAATGACACCCCCGCTCCAGTAATTGGCGGGGGACACAAAACTCCTCCAGCCCCGGGACCACAGCAGAGAGACCGAGCTCCTCTGGGGCCATGGTGGGGACACAGAACGTGCACTTCTAAAAGCAGTCAAATTTTTATTCCTGCACACACTCTTGCTTAGGATAAAGTAAAATTAGCTATACCTGAGAAAAATGTAATTTCTGTTCAAATAGAATAAATTGTGTGTTTAAAAATCATGATGTTTTGTACACTCAGTTTTTCATTGTGTGAATGTGTGGGAATATGTCTTTGCTCTGCAGGTGATGTGATTGCCTTTGGACTCATTGCAGGAGCAAAGGAGCTTCCTTTTGCCCTTTCTTGCTATTCTTAGAGTTATGGCTTTTTGGGAACCTATAAATCACAGGAGGGGAGTTTTGTGTGGATTGTTTTACTAACTTGCACCATAAAGCTTTTCTGGGCTAGTCCACAGGGAAATTTATTTCTCTAGGTTAGTGATACCTCATAAACTTTCTAAGAATCTCAATGTGAGTCTCAAGGTGAATATAATATTAGTGTTTTGCTTTAGCTGAAGTTTTAAAAAGCTCTTTATGTCTGAGGAAATTTCTGAATAAGTCTCTTTTGGAGTTATTTAAAAACAACAGAGATTTGTTTGGATTGATAACAGATTGCCTTCTGCTTTTTAGATTGAAGTGATTCTTCAAAAAAGAAAACTTTAACAAACTCAGAGAACTGGTAGGTAAGGCCCCCTTGGGAGGAAAATCTAATTTAATAAAGGAGTTCAGGACAGCTGGCAGTTTGTCAAGGAGACAATACTAAAGACACAACTGCAAATTATCCTGATGCGAAAAAAAGTTAGGAAGAATAGTAAGAGTCTAATGTGGCTTAATCAGGAGCTCTTTAATGACCTGAAAATCAAAAAGGAATCCTACAAAAAGTGGAAACGGGCGAACTGCTAAAGAGGAGTGCAAAAAAAAAAAAAGCACAACCATGTAGGGCAAAATCAGAAAGGCTACAGCACAAAATGAGTTACACCTAGCAAGGGACATAAAAGGCAATAAGAAGAGGTTCTTTAAATATATTAGGAGCAAGAGAGTGGCAAAGAAAGGTAGTGTAGGTCCTCTGTTTGGCTTGGAAGGAAGATAACTGATAACACAAAGGATGCTGAGGTGTTTGAAACTTATTTTCCTTCAGTCTTCACTGAAAAGGTTAATGGTGACCACATGTCCAACACAATATTAACAACAAGGGGGAAGGAACACAAACCAAAATAGGGAAAAAAACAGGTTGAAGTATATTTAGAAGAGTTAGAAGTACTCAAGTTTGGAGTCTTAGAGGTTAAATAAGTTATAAGTACTCAAGTCTGAAATTCATCCTACGGTACTCAAAGAGCTAGCTGAAGCAATCTTGTAACCATTAGCAATTATCTTTGAGAACTCCTGGAGGAGGGGTGCCAGAGCACTGGAGAAGGGCAAACATGGTACCTGTTTTTAAAAATGGTAATGAAGAGGATGCAGGGAACTGAAGTGAGACTGACTGATCTACAATACCCGAAAAGATACTGGAACAAATGATTAAACAATTTGTGAGTACCTAGAGGATAACAGGGTGATAAGTAATTGCCAGCATGGTTTGTCACAATTGGTTGAAAGATCATGCTGAAAGAATAGTTATCAATGGTTCATTGTCAATCTGGGAAGATGAATCTAATGAATAGTTGAGTGGAGAGTATACTTATAATATTTGCAGATGACGCCTCCCTCCCTTGGGGGACCACATTGTCCATTTCCACCGGACTTGGAAGTGGATCACCAGAGACCAATGTGTATTGGAGATCATAACTTCAGGTTACACTATCCAGTCTGAAAGTCCCTCCCTTCCCACTGCCCCTTTCCTGTCCCTCTTAAGGGACCCCTCTCATGAGTTTCTGCTAAGGCAAGTGGTGGACTTTTCCCTCTGTCTAGGAGTGATAGAACTGGTTCCTTCCCTTTATAGGGGCAAAGGGTCCTACTGAAAAAGGATGGAAGTTGGAGGCCAGTCTTAGATCCATGACAGCCAAACAAGTTTGTGAAACCCCCAAAATTCAGGATGGTAACTCTCGTAACTATAATTCCTGCTCTAGAGGAAGGAGATTTTGTTTGCTTGTTTGTTTTTTGTCCCTTGTCCTCCAAGACACCTACTTAAATATAGCCAATCACCCATCACATGGGAAATACCTACGATTTGCTGTGGGCCAAGATCATTTCCAGATCAGAGTGCTTCTCTTCAGTCTCTCTTTGGATCCAAGGGTGTTCTCGAAGGTTCTAGCAATAGTGGCTTGCTTTCTACAGGAAGTGATTCTCATCTTCCTATACCTCAATGACTGGTTTCTCAAAGGATGCTTTTTTAAGGCAGTGTTGTCTTCCATTCAGAAGGCTCTTGCTCCTTTCTAAGAGTTGGTCCTACAGCTAATAGTAAAGAAATCTGTATTAGTACCGTGCAGGGAATTCAGTTCATAGTGTGTACTTGGACTTGGTGACAGCTAGACTGTACCTCCCTTTAGACGGATCTGTGAAACTTTCAGGACTGGTTAGGTTGATTCAGGGAAGCCCTAAGACATCAAGAAGGAACTGTCTTTTAAGCTCTTTGGTCACATGGAAGCATGTACCTTTGTTACCAATCATGCAAATTTACACCTCTGCTGTTTCCAAGGTTGGTTGAAAATTGCCTGTTCTCCCACCAGAGATGCTTTGGACATCTTGGCAGTCCTCTTGCATGTAAAGAACTCTCTGAATTGGTGGAAGGAGCGATTGCACATCTGTGCAGGTGTTCCTTTCTGCCGCCCAACCCTGTCAATAACTCTCACTAATGCATTCCATGTCGGTACCCTCATGGTTTAGGGCAGATGGTTGACCTATAAGACCCATCTCCACATCAACCTGTTGGAGCTCAGGATGGTCAGGAATGCTTGGATCCATTTGTTCCCAGTGAAGAGAATCATGACGGACAACATGTCCTGCATGTTTTACATGAACAAGCAGAGAGGAGCAAGGTCCCGCTCCTGATGCACTGAAGCTATAAAGCTCTGGAACTGGCTCATAATCAACCCACATCCAAATTTCAGAGTCTACCTTCTGGGCATCCAGAATACCGCTGCTGATGCCCTCAGCAGACACTTCTCCCATGACTCCAAATGGGATTTGGATACTCAGGTCACCTACTACAGGACGGGCCCAACAAAGAAAATAACAGAATGCCACAAGCCATCACCTTTAGCCCCAACTAAAACCTCTCCAACGCATCATCAAGGATCTACAACCTATCCTAAAGGACAACCCATCACTCTCACAGATCTTGGGAGACAGGCCAGTCCTTGCTTACAGACAGCCCCCTAACCTGAAGTAAATACGCACTAACAACCACACAACAGAACCACTAACCCAGGAACCTATCCTTGCGACAAAGCCCGTTGCCAACTTTGTCCACATATCTATTCAGGGGACACCATCCTAGGGCCTAATCACATCAGCCACACTATCAGAGGCTCGTTCACCTGCACATCTACCAATGTGATATGTGCCAGCAATTCGTCTCTGTCATGTACATTGGTCAAACTGGACAATCTCTACATAAAAGAATAAATGGACACAAATCAGACGTCAAGAATTATAACATTCAGAAACCAGTTGGAGAACACTTCAGTCTCTTCGATCACTCGATTACAGATGTAAAAGTGGCAATTCTTCAACAAAAAAACTTCAAAACCAGACTCCAATGAGAGACTGCTGAATTGGAATTAATTTGCAAACTGTTTACAATGAACTTAGGCTTGAATAGAGACTGGGAGTGGATGGGTCATTAAACAAAGTAAAACTATTTCCCCATGTTTATTCCCACCTCCCCACTGTTCCTCAGACGTTCTTGTCAACTGCTGGAAATTGCCCACCTTGATTATCACTGTGTTTCATGTTCTCTATGTATATAAATCTCCCCACTGTATTTTCCACTGAATGCATCCGATGAAGTGAACTGTAGCTCACGAAACCTTATGCTCAAATAAATTTGTTAGTCTCTAAGGTGCCACAAGTACTCCTTTTCTTTTTACCGCATCCACTGTTGCTCTTCCTGGCATAATCCCAGGTCGTCACTTACTTGATGCTCCAGCTCTATCCAAAGTTTTTCCAACCATTTCATCATGTGACTCATTGAATATTACCACATTGTAGCACATCTCCTTTATTCTTGAAGATAATTGGTCCTTCAGTGTGCTCTTCCTCTACTTGTTGGGTATTTTTCCAATACAGAAAATTAAGTTGAAAAAGTTCACCATCATCACCACACCCTCATGGCTTAATACTCTAAATACCTCATTTGATACACAGTGTGGTCCCTCTGCCTTCCCATGTTTCATCATCTTTAGTGCTATCTGAGTCTCCACCATGGTGATAGGTCTTGTGTCGTTATTGCTTGCGCATACTTCCCTCAACTGTTTCTTCGCATTCTTTTCATTAAGCACTTTCTCATAAAATCACTGCTACTTTCTAATGACTTCAATGCCTTCCATTTTCTTCCTTGACACACTTCACTGCTACCAAGTCCTCTCTACTTCTTTGCCTAATCTAGCCTAATCTACATTTTCTTTTTCCCTTTCTTTTGTTGGTTCTGCATATAAAGCTTTAAATGCCAGACTCTTAACTCCCACAACTGCTCTTTTTGCTGTTTTCTTTAAAGCTTGTATTCCTCATAACTTTTCCACCATTGCTTAAACCTTTTCTCCTTTACTGCCTCCTGCACATTGCTGGACCACCATATCTTTTTGCCATGAAATTTTATCTCCTTTTGTTTTACCAGAGACTTCTTGAGCACTTTCTGTAAAATTGGATGTTTTTCACCAAATCTCACTGGTATCATCGTAATTGGTTTGGTCATTGTGCAATGACTGCAGTACCTCATCCTTAAATCTCAGATTGACTTCCCTATCTGCAAGTCTCCACCACTTTATTCTTTGTTCCACAGCTTATCTTTTGCCATCCAATAGCTTTTTCACCCAGGAAGTTCATTACAAGCAATCTGTGTTGCTTTGCAGTCTATTCTCCTGGGATCACTTTACAGTCTCTTACATTTTTTTAGATCTCTTTCTTTTGTCAGGAAGTAATTGATCTGGGTCCAGTTGGCACTATCCTTGTATGTGAATAGGTGCTCCTCCTCCTTTACAAAGTTTGTATTGGCAACAATCAGGCTGTGGGCTCTGAGCTAATGCAAAGATATCCTCACCCACTTAATTTCTGGTTCCAAAGCCTCATCCTCCATGACAAAAAGAAAAGGAGTACTTGTGGCACCTTAGAGACTCATTGTAACTCTCCCTGTGTTCTCCCAAATGTCGATCTGAGATCTGCTCCAATAATCAAGTACTTAACTTGTGATACTTGTTGTATTGCTCCTCCTACTCAATCGTATAGCCAACTTGTGGCATGTATGTGCATATAACATTAAATAAATGTTCTCTGCTCAGTGCTATTCTAACTTTAATGAGCCGGTAACTGTTCCTTTGGATGTTTGCTACCTTATTCTTTAATATTTCTACTATGATTATTTTTACCCCATTCCTCCTTGCTACTGAACCATCATACATTATCTTGTAACCATCCCTGATGTTTGTGGATTTCAGCACCTTCCATTTTGGTTCTTATATACAATGTACATTCTTCTTCTCTTCAGAGTCTCAACTACTGCTCTTGATTTTCCAGTCATTGTTCCCACATACAGGGGATCCAAATATAGTTTTTGGGCTTGCATCTTATGCTGCATTCACCCAGAATGCGGTAGCCTTTTCCCATTTTCCATAGCCATCAGGTGAAGTGGTCATGCTGCATTCACCCAGAATGCGGTAGCCTTTTCCCATTTTCCATAGCCATCAGGTGAAGTGGTCATGTGTTTATTCTGGAGGATTCCATAGTATTGTACTAATATATTCCCTGAAGACAAAGACCCAGAGAATCATCTGTGATTAGAACAACTTTTACAAACTGGCTGGCGTGACCTGATGTTCTTGGTTTGAAATGTGATGTGAAAAGTGGATTTGATCGTGACTTTGCTTTTATATTACATTTGCTATTAACAGATTTATCCTTTTGTGAATTTCAGCAGCTGAACTGTTGAGACATATTGTCAGTTAAATAACTAACAAGCAATGGTTGCAAATTCAGATGGATTAGTTTAATGGTCTCTCTTAATTAGCTTCTGAAGCCTAATTGTCCATTTCTATGTAGCACACTTCATGAGAAGTTATTGTGTCTGCTGACCTATAAATATGTTCTGTCCTTTCTGCATATTGGGCTTATAATAAAAATACCAAATAATAAAATATGATTGAAGTTTCAGAACAATAATCAAACCAATAGTTGTTGAATTTTTTTAAAAAATGAGTTAAGGCATGCGGTAAAGTGATTAAATTCACTGTAGCAATCTGAATATTAAACTAGTCCTGATGACTTAGGAGTTGGATTTTATTACTCATATATAAAAAGTTGTTTTATTAGATGAATAGGTTTTTTGGTGATATTTTTTATCGCAGTGTAATACAGCAAAATATGGTGTTCAAATCTTAATATGTTTATTAAAATTTAGTTGTGGCAGGTAATCTGAAGTGATCAGTGGAAAAATAATGTTGGCCGAGTTATAGGTGTGGAACTATATTTTTCTAGGAAAAAAGGTTTTAAAGTGTCTGCTTTCTAAAACAAGGTAACAGACACACTATCAAAGAGGTCTTGGTAACTGAGGGAAGGAGCCGAAGGACAATTTTGATAAAATATGCTTAATTTAAAAGAAAAATTATTATAATTATTCTGAAAAAAGCTGTATATTGTGACAAATGTATTTGAAACGAATATGAAATATATGTACCTTTTCCCATCTACATTACTGGATCATCATGTGACTTAAAAATCAGGGTTATTGCCAGATTTTATTTAATTGGGTTTATTGTATTACTACCCTATGATATTACTTTTTGATCTGAATATGTAAGTATAATAAACTTGTTGGAATGTTGCAATAAATGTTACCTTCTTGTTTTCTTTATAAGAATACTGTTAACTTGAAGTTCTGAAGTTGATTAATTTAAAAACAAACTAACTATACCTCTGATAGAACACTTCCTATGCCTCAATTCATCCAAGCACAAAAGTATGTACTTAAGTTTAAGCATGTGCTGAAGTCCCATTGACTTCAATAGGATGATTTATTCTTGAAGTTAATTATGTGCTTAAATTATTTACTGAGTAGGGGTGGATTTACTCACATTCTTTAATTTAAGTACATACGTATGTGCCTGACTGAACTGATGGCTTAAATAAAGTGCACAGAATTATGTTTTCTTTTGATACTCTAAAAATATTTATAACGGTCTTATTAAAAAATAAGGCAGAGCAACAGCACTAGACATCTTCAGTCTTTTGTTCTTCTTCCATTTTGTGCACTTGCTTGCATACCATCTCTTCAGTTTGTTTGCTGTTGATACTGGTAAATGAAGATTTGGAGAACCAGGAAAAGAGCATGCAGCTGAGCCTCCCCTGAAGGGTGAAATAAATTATGTCATCATGTTAGTATATGAGCCAAGAAGCTCAATTGTCCATCAATAAAGCAGTGGAAATGGTATTACACAGAACAGTTTCAAATTCACAGAATAAACAAATTGGGGGGACTTTTTTTGTTGCCAGCTTCTTTCACTTTTAGTGAAAATTTTAGATAGAAGTATGATATACACATTGATGGTTAAATATAATATGTACTTTTTTCTGGTTATGTTAAAGCAAATTTACCCAAAAAATAACATTGTAGACCATTGAAGGTTTTCATAGGATGAATTGGGCGATGACTGTAAGAGTGTTTTCAAATTTTGAGGAAAGAAAGTAGAATATGTGGCATTGTTGGGAATTACCAGAAAGTGGTATTGCCAGTTGGCCTTGGTAGTTCTATTTATCGGAATGTATAGGAATTAGATGTTAGAGGAATGCTTATTATGAGTTGTGATCCAGTTCTTTTTAGAATCTCACTCTATCACCAGTACAAGACTGTAAATATTGCTGTAGTATTTCTACCTAAATGTTATGTCTGAACAACAGTTAATCTTAGATGCAGCTGCTGCTTACAAGTTATAGCCACAAAAGCAAACAAAACATTACATGATGCCAACTGTATTACTCTGTGCATGTGTGTGTATTGTAAACTGGTGAAAGGCAATAAAAATTACTTTTATTTTATGCAAAAGTTATTTATTTCAGTTGGGAAAGTATGTGGCTAGCCTTCAGATTATGATATTGTAAAAATTAAATATCTATTATTTCTTGCTTGTTTATAGATTTAAAATGTTTTATGTTTACAGAGGGGTATTTTTAACATGAGCCAAGTCAATTTAAAAATTTGGAAAAACATGCATAATATATCCAACACATCTACATGGTTTCAGAGATGTAAACTGTTAGTCCCTGACTTTACAATTGATTTTTTTGGGACTACTCATGCTAAGTAAGGACTTACCCCAGGAGTAGGTCCTTGCAAGATTAGAGTATTATTTTTATGTTTTTCATATGTCTCTTCCAGGATCAAATTCATGGCTTGTGCCAGAAACAAAAGGAGCAATTGTGCAAGGTGGATATGGCCATAGTAGTGTCTATGATGCAATGACAAAATCCATTTATGTTCATGGTGGATACAAAGCATTACCTGGCAATAAATATGGATTGGTGGATGACCTTTATAGATATGAAGTTAATACAAGGACATGGTAAGTAGAATTAAAACAATGGTAAACTAAAATCAAGATAATATAAAATTGTTGTTAATGCATATACCATAGTAAGATATTTACAATAACTTCTTTATTCGCGTTTATATTTGTGTTGTAATGATTTCATAATTTTCAATGCTGGAATTTTCAGAAAAAGAAAATACAGGGACAATTTTCCATCAAAACTGAAGATTTAGCAGACAAAGCATATTGTGTGCTGGCAGGTTAATTTTAGAATATTTAGTATGTTAATTTTAGGCTTTAAAAGGTCTGTCATTTAAAAAAAAATCCAGAAGTTTGAATTTTATGAAAGCTGTGTCAGCCTCCTTTTGGAACCTGTGGAGATCTTGCCAAACTCTCATTCCTCAGCAGGCTCTCCTCCTACTTGTTGGATCGAGGCCCAGAGATCTAGAACTCCTGTCTAATTAGACTGTGAGCTCTTTGGGGCAGAGACTATGTCTGCAGATGCACACCTGTATGTATTTACAATGTTCAGCATGCCGGGGCCTTGGTGTTGATTAAGGCTGGGCTTGGCAGAATTTGATTTTTATTTTTTTTCCTAATGTCAACAATTAATATACATTTTCATTTTAAAGATTTTTACTTTCAATTTGTAACTATTTATTTTTACAGTTGTTGGAAATTGATGGGCGAGGGAGGGTTAGGGTAGCAGAGACAGTGGTGTTGCAGTAGGATCGCAGCAGGGCTGCAGGGGACTCCCAGCATGGCAGAAGGGCCTAAGAGACCAGGGCACAAGGTGCAGGAGAGGCTGTGGTTGTGGCCCAGTGGAAGAGACCTCCAGCCAGGACGGCACGGAGGAAGACTAGCCCCCTGGTGATACGGTGCTGCAGAATAGTTCCGGTCAGGGACAGCTCCCACAGTTCTGGCTGGTGACTGAGTAAGCGGGGCTGCGACAGCTGAGATAAAAGGCTGGGGACTTGTCGTCCTCCTCTGCTCTGTCCTGCTAAGACCACATACTTCCCTACCCCTTATGTTTGCAGGGATGGGGTGTCACTGGCTCTTCAGCTGTGCAGGGAACTCTTTACAGTCCCACTGTCACAAGAGTGAGTAAACAAGGCTGCAGAGAGCAATTTGTGCTGCCGCAGAGCTGGTGACACCCGATCCCTGCAGGTACAAGAAGTGCTGGGAGGCACTCTGGCCAACTGTTACCAAGTGATATGGTTTTTTCATCAGTTCAGCATGTCAGGTGACATGGACGTTTACCAACATATATTGATTTAAATTGAATCCTGCCAAGCCTAGTTAAGGCCTTTGGGTGCTACGGTAATACAGATATTAATAATAGTTTGTTTAGGATGATGACAACAGTGAGCTCAGTCACATTCAGTATCTTCCTCTTTCACTTTTCTGGAGTAGGTGTGCAGGGAGGGTGATGGCAGCATGGGGTTTTCCCCCCTTTCTCTTTCCTTTTCCATTTTCTCACACCCATCTTTCCCCCAAAGACCAGCTGATCTGCGTGTTGGCTCCAGTGTAGTTGACTGCATCTGTAACTCCATCTGAAGCACAATTGATCATATCTTGAAGCATCACCACACTATTCTGCCCAGTGCAGCTTTAAGCAGGTGAAGGTGATCGTCCACAGAGAGAATTTTTCTTCTTTCTGAGAATCCCAGATTTGTAAGCTGCAAAGGACTAGTAAACTGTGGTCCTCTCGTCATATTAGAGAGGAGGGATGGCTGTTGTGAAGTGTTGCTACTGCTTGGGGCTCACTGGCTGACTGCCCTCCCTAGCCACTCTCACAGTCTGGATTATTTCCCACTCCTGGTTGTATCTGTGATGGATTGTAGATGGGGATGAGAAAAGTCCTGGCAATAAGACTGACTGTGCAGTGCACTCAGACAGCAGTCTTACAGGTGTGAGAGTACTGCCCATCACCTTGGTGTGTGTATCCTTTCTTTGGCAGGAGGCTGGTGTTGCTGTTTAAAAGAAACTTCTGTGGTGCTGAAATGAGAGAAGCTGGGACTATTCTTCTCTGTGTTAGATTTAAAATAGCAGGGCATCAGCCATATCAAGACTATTGACAGCTGTGTGATTTTGAGTCTCCAGTTGATGGCTTAATAATGTCTATTAATCTTCATGGTTGTAATTTATAGATTGATGATGAATGAATTCATCAAAATGATCAGTTTGAGGGAGTTACAATACTGATGAATATATCAACTCAATTTAAAAAAATATATTAATATAATTGATGGTGTACTTATACAGTATTTAAAATTAATTACACATAGTGTGATGATATAATTATGTGCCAGATATGTTTAGGGTGAAATTCTGCACCATGTGCTTTGATATGGGTGTGGTGTACAGTGTGGCCCTGATTCAGGATAACACTTAAGCATGTGCTTAATAGGTACCTCAGTTAAATTTAATATACTGTTTGTAAGCTTGATGCTTTTATTTCTCAGTCTGTCCCTCAAGTTTACTGTAATTTATTAATGCTGCTTATGTGTTCTATGCACAAACTGACCTTTGAGTTTTTCACCTCAGAACTGTTTCAAGACCAAGCTCTATATCTGAACATTTTATTCCTCCAATTTAATATTTGCCCTGGGCATTACTGGCTTCATTTAAAGGACAGAAGATTTGCTCTCGAGTCAGCTTGTTGGAAATGTTAAGAAACATGTGAGTTTGATTTGACTGCAGAATCTGTATTTTAAATGCCACTAGCTTATGGCAATTTGGCAACATTACAAGAAGAATTTTTTCTCCCTTTTTATCTATTTTAAGCGACCACATTCAAAGTACTATCTTATTGTCATCATTTTTCCACTGGCTTATGAAAGGAAAATAATATCATAGTCTCTTTTATTTGAGGGAACATTCAGTAATACAATGCAAGCATTAGTGATATTTTTTAATACAGATGAGAGAACTTTTTAATTAGACTTTCAAGGTTCTATAGCTATTTTTTGTTAAATTATAATAATTTGGGGCATTATAATGCCAAAGAATTACCCTAACTAGTTAATACATTGTAGCACTGTCTTTTGCTTACACTTATATAAAATTATCTCCATATTTAGTCTTTATTTCACGTACACTATATATATAAAAATAAATAAATGTGGGTATATATAAAATACGGAATTCTACCTATTGAAAAATGTGCTGTGGCTCACTTCAGTGTATTTGTGTTAATGTGTATAAGACTACTGAAAGATTCTGGGCATTACTGATGGCAGTTACGGAAAGAATAAGTGTGAAGGGCTTATCTTAGTCAATGATACATTGTGCACATCGTAACTAATCTTGGGAAATTAGCTACTGCTTATTATTTTTCAAGTTTATCTATGTGCATTGTTCACTTTTGGTATGCATGTGTGTCCAGAAAGCAAGAACAAGTTCTTTTTTGTGAGTGTTTGTGTATGTCCATTACACCGTAGGTGTCTGCATGTCTCATCAGCACTGATACCAGATAGCTTTTCCTAGTGGTACCCAGGCAGCGGCCCTGCCAAAAACGAAGTTACTCATGCTGTGAAGCAAGGGTATAAAGGGCAGTTTCCCTGCAGTTCCTTTTCACCGTCTGTGGTTGGAGCATTAGTGTTTCTTGTGAGCTACTTACCTACCTTTTACTCTTCATAGAATCATAGAATCATAGAATATCAGGGTTGGAAGGGACCCCAGAAGGTCATCTAGTCCAACCCCCTGCTCAAAGCAGGACCAAGTCCCAGTTAAATCATCCCAGCCAGGGCTTTGTCAAGCCTGACCTTAAAAACCTCTAAGGAAGGAGATTCTACCACCTCCCTAGGTAACGCATTCCAGTGTTTCACCACCCTCTTAGTGAAAAAGTTTTTCCTAATATCCAATCTAAACCTCCCCCATTGCAACTTGAGACCATTACTCCTCGTTCTGTCATCTGCTACCATTGAGAACAGTCTAGAGCCATCCTCTTTGAAACCCCCCCTCTTCTTCCCCTTGACACTCAAAAATCTTTATTATTTTCATTGTGGTTTTAGATTTATTTTAACTTCTTATAATCTTGCTTTGAGTTTCACTTAGAAGGCCTCTGGGCACTGCCCAGTACCAGGAGGACCTATGCCAAGGACCCTGGGGTTTAAGCTGTGTGTGGGCTTCAGAAAGTCTGTGTCTGTTAATGACACTAATTTGCACTATCTTTAGTGCCTGGGTGAGGGTCACATTAAGTCCATTTGTCACGGGTTCAAGACTAGGACAAAGAAACAGTGAAGAGTGCCTCTGATACATTCCCAGGGAGGCAGCCCTGAGACCAGCATTAGAACCCTCTTGGTCACTGAAGGGCAGCTCCTCAGAGATTCCTCCAGCCTTACTAGCAGAGCTGTGCTGGAGGAGTTCCTGATCATTGGGACCATCTTCTAAATCTAGGGCTTCTGAACAGTCCTTACCACAGAAGCATAAGAAAAAGTTTCTATCTGGTTTTTTGGAAGTCCAGCCTGGGACCCCTCCACTGAAGGCCAGTCCAGAACCTATGGTAGAGCATGCCTTTTGCCTCACTGCTGCCTAGTAACAGCTTATACAGTCAGACCCGAGCCATCAATTCCAGGGGCTATCAAGATCAGCTATTTTGTCCGCTGTGGCAGAGCAGTCATCCTTAATTCCTGCGAGTCAACAGCCCATGTCTGTGCTGATCACGCAGGAGGCTTGTGCAGTAGTCAAAGATTTACTGTACCTGACAGTACTGCCCTCCCCCTTGCTGCAGATTGAGGACTCCTGTCCAGGCTTAGTGCAGCAGTCAAGATAATAGGCACTGGAGCACTGTATTAGAGTAGTGCTCACCTCAGCCCCGGTGCCAACTCCTGACTTATCTTTTGGGCCAGAACAGGTTCTCCATCCCAAATGATGCCAGTGGCTAAAAAACCTATTATGCTTCCTCTGGCATCATGTCGGTACATATCCAGACTGCAATCTCTGAGGACCCCTCCCGGTACTATACCACCCTGGCTCTTGAAATATTCTGATTCCTTGTCAGTTTGAGATAAAATTTCAGGTATTTTGGTACTGAGATTCTAGAGCTTCTTTCTGTTTCTGTTCCCACACTTATTGGTGTGGTTCCAAGAGGACTTCTGTTAGAGACTGGATGGTTGGGTCAGATATGCCTGGGGCCCAGTACTGTACCAGCCCCCGCAGAGGCCCTCTTGGATGCCTTTTTGGGTGTCTCCAACATCCAGATCTACTTCACCACTCCCCAACGGCTCTAGAACAGTTTGCATAGTGGGAGTGCTGAGAACTGTTGAACCAAACTGTAAACCTTGTATATAATGGAAACCACTTCAAGCTAGGGGCTACGGTAGCACACCTAGTTCCTGCAGCTATGCAACTCCCTCTTCCAGGAGGGAGCCTTCTCCTGCCAGTACTGATAGACTATTGTATTAACTTAGTTGGAATATATGGGATAAAGGTATTAGCGTAAGTTAGTTGCTGTCCATTAAACAGTGTTAAACAAACAATGGGGCTTGGATACAAAGACCATAGCCTACTTAGCACCCTGGCAAACACGTTGTTAAAAATCCTTTTAACCCTTTATTAATGATACAGAAAAGAAGGAAAAATAATTTAAAGCATTTGGAATGTAAAGTATTAAATAAGGTTTTCATTTTAACATCTCTTTTTCCCTTTTCCTTTAGTTGTAGACAGTTTTTAGAAGGAAAAAACCCCACCCTGTTGTTTGACAATCTCTTAGTTGTCATTGCTACGGTTATAGTTGAAGTTCAGTCTGAGGAGGTAAAGCCTCCTTGTTTGACTCTCTCTTGACTTATATGGAATCAAAGGTGATGATAACTGTTATCCCGCATGGTGGTTGTGATCCAGCTGGAGCTGGTAGGGAATGTGATGTCATCTGGGTCATCCTCTCTGTGGCCTATTTTGGTCAGGTCACCACTCAGGATCAGGGTGATGAAGGCCCAGGGTCTCAGGAAAGGGTGGGGATGGCAGCCATGATAGTGAAGCTTGCTCCAATAGCCTCTGTCAGTTTTTTCCATCTGTTTTCCTTGTTGTCCTTTCCCCACAAAATCTTTCTTCTAAAGACCCAAAAAGGGAGTGATGGGTGCAATAGTCAAGCCCCTCATTATTTTATCTACCAGTTAGGCCTAATTATTTGACACACCAATTTTGGCTCATTAACTTCTGGCTCCACATCTCCTGTTATTTAATAATAATATATAGCATAATTTTAATACAATCTTTGAATTATGTCAACATGGCCTTTTTGGTTTAGATGAATTCAGTTATTTTGTCGTCTTTCATATTTTTTCCCATCATCATTTGTTGTTATGGGTTATTGTAATATCTTCTGAACTTTTGCATATTTTGCATAGTTCAGCTCACAATTTAAGTAAATTCGTAGGCCCAGTTGTCACAACAGAAACATCAGTCAGTACTAGAATTTTTTCTCTCTTGTCTCCTGTGCAGGCATCTTCCTTATTGCCTTCTGAGGACTTTGTATCAGAGGCTGCTGCCCCTGCTAACATCCTTGTCTCCTGATGAGGAGCTGGTACTAGAGGCTACCATCCCAGTCCCAGACAACTTTAAGGTGCATCTGGAGCTTCTCAAAAGAATGGCAGCCTCCCTGGGTATTCAAATAGCACTAATGGAAGACAATACCCACAAGCTCATTGACATTCTCCATCCCATTGGGACAGGGAAGGTTGCCTTGCCCATAAATAAGGCCATTATACAGCCAGCCAAAACAATCTGGCAAACCCCTTCCTCCATTCCACTAATTGCTACAAAAATGGAACAAAAAGATAAAGTTCCATCTCCTGGGGTTGAGCAGTTTTATTTACACCCCATACCTAGGTCATTAGTGCTGGCTGCAGGGAATGAGAGGAGCTGACAGATCAGAGCTAAGGTTACCCCTAAGAATAAAGATGCCAAGACGTTATGGGTAGAAAAATATTCTGCAACATCTCTGCAGTTCTGCATTGCCAATTTTAGTGTTCTGCATTCTTAGTATGACTTTTCAAACTGGGAAGCAATATCCCAGTTTGCTAGTAAACTACTAGAGGATTCCAGGGAGCAGTTCCAATCACTTGTTCCAGAGGAATGCCTTGTGTCTCATTCAGCTTTACAGGATTCTTTGGGTACAGTGGGTTCTGCAGCCAGAACCAAGGTGATAGTGGTGACTACGCATAGAGCATCCTGGTTGGTGGCCTCTGAGATTCCTGTGGAGGTACAACAAGCTACTGAGTACCTCCCTTTTGAAGGCTTTGCCTTGTACTCTAAGACAGATGAGGCTCTGCACACACTAAAGGACTCAAGGAGAGTACTCAAGTCCTTAGGCCTCTATGTGCTCGTGACAAAGAGGATGAAATATTGCCTGCAGTACCAGCTCAGACAACAATATTATGCTTTCTGGCAGCCTGCCAGTCCATATGGAGGTGTAAAGGTCACACAGGAGGATGTCCATGCCCTTTACTTCCTCGCTTTCTTTTTCTTGGCAGCCACAAGCCTCCAAGCAGCCATTGTCGATGACGAGGACAGTATCCTATCCAACCTGTATCTTATGGACCCTTCTCCATCTCTCTGGGACAAGTTGTCACATTTTCTCTGGGCTTGTCAGTCCACCATCTTGGACAAGTAGGTGCTAAGAATGGTGGAATCGGATATACCCTCCAGTTTCTTTCTATCCCCCACTTCCAAGCCTCTGCTCCTGCTTCAGGGGCCCCTCTTATGTGTCTTTGCAAACACAAGAAGTGCAGACTTTATTCTTTGGGAGTGATAGAGGAGATGCCCTCATTTCATCAGGGCAGGAGGTTTTATTCCAGATACTTTCTGATACCCAAAGCAGGTCTTAGACCCATTCTGGGACTTCAGAACCTCAACAAATACATCAGGAAGTTGAAGTTCTGCATTGTATCCCTGGTTACAATTACCCTTTCCCTAGATCTAGGAGAACGGCATGTTAACTTATTGGATGCCCGCTTACATATGGCAATCCATCCTGGCCACAGGAGATTCCTGAGGTTTGTTGTAGGAGATGACCATTACCAGTTCACTGTCCTGCCTTTTGACAAATTATCCACTCCGAGGGTACTTACCAAATACATGGTGGTAGTGGCTGCTTACTTATGCAAAGGAAATGTGTGTGTATCCTTATCTGGATGCCTTTTTTTTTTGTGGATGGTCCATACATCACATGCAAGTCGCTGTCCAGAAAATAACTGTCTGTTCAACATCCTGGACCTAAAATGAAACAATTAGAAAAGTCAACTTCTTTGCCCTTGGAGAGGATAGAATTAATTGGCTTAGTTTTGGCTTCGATCTCCTCCAGGGCTTTCTAGTTGCTTGCTAGTTCCGAACTATATGGGACTTCTCAGCATCCCTCAAGTACCATCCTGAGACCACAGAGAGGAATTGTCTGTTTCTTGGGGAACATGGCAGCACGTATATTTGTCATTCCCCACGCTGGGCTGAATCTCTCTGATTCATCACCTAGACAAGCCAGTGCGAATCCCAGAGAGGGTGCTGTTATCTCTCATCTGGAGGATTAGCTCAGACCTCTGCAGGGGAGTCTGTTTCACTCTTTCTCTCCCTATCAAGACTTCAGTAATGGACACATCAGCCATCAGGTGGGGAGCGTATCTCAGTGATCTTTGAGTTCAGGGATTGTGGACTGCATATGAGGCCAAATTGGATGTAAATATTCTGGGCATTCCAGCACTTCACATTCAAAGTAAGACAGTTCAGACAACACCACGGCTGACTTTTCTGTGAAGGAACAGGGAGGAGCCATATCAGTTGGCCTCTCCCAAGAGGTTATCAAGCTGTGGAACTTGTGTATTCAGAGCTCGGTTACTCTCAAAGGGTCTCACCTGCATGGGGTCCAAAACAGCCTCGAAGATTGTCTGAGCAGATCATTCAGTCTGGGGATAACACATGGTCCCTCTGCACGAACTTGCTAGCCTTGGTGTTATGTGAAGGGGGTTTCTTTCTGTGGACCAGTTTATGACTCACCAGAATAGGAAGCGTTCCAGTTTTTGTTCCAGGGTGAGCCCAGGATCAATATCAGATGCCTTCCTGTTTCTGTGGAACAAAGAGTTCCTATATGCATAACTGCCAATAACCCTGGTTTTCAGGGTGATCCTCAAGCTCAATAAAGATCATGGCAGGATGATCCTTATGGCCCCAGCCTGGCTGAGACAGACGTGGTATTCAAAACTGAAAACTATCCACTTGAGGACCTGTGCTGTTACCAGTAAACAGAGACCTGCTGTCATGGAAATGTAGGTGAGAGAAACTGTATTTGCTTGTAAATATTTCTATCTTTATCTCTTTTACTTGGCATCACTTAATCCTTTCATTTTTGTTAATAAATGGCGCGACTCTGCCTTTATACACTCACCTTGCAGCATGAGGGCTCATAGATGGCTAGGGTTGCCCTTACATGTTCTGGTAGGGAAAACTCTCTAGCACCATTGCACAAGGTGTGCACACATCTTCGTTGTAATTGATTTATGCAACACATCTCAAAGAATAGCAGTGACAGAAAGGTTAAATAAACCTTTGTTTTCAGCAATTAATTGTAACATTGACTATCCATTTATATATAGTACATTATCTTTTGTGATATTTTTGAAAAGTTTTCCTTTCCTTTTTAATTCTGTATCCATTTATAGCAGTTATGCCACATTACAAGTGAACACTTACCCACAATTACCATACAGTGGCCTCTGAGATATTGTATAATTTTCTTACACTTATGGTGTAAAGTAACTGGATTTCAGAATACCACATTGTGGTAACTTTGGGTAAAACTTGACTTTTTATTGGCAACTTTTGAAGTATCATTGTTAGTTTTTAACTTTATAGCACCAACATTGAGCCTGGAAGGTAACATACAGGTATGAAGACAACACAGTTTATGCTCCAGGGCACTTACAGTGTAAACAGATAACATACAAAGAAGGCAGGAGGTTGAAATGGAACAAAGAGAAGCATTGAGATTGATGTAAAAGTTAAGCTCAAGTCTTGTTAGTTTCTCAACATCTGCCTGATATATGTAGGAGCACACAGGGATCCTTTTTTAAAATTTTTTAAAGTGAATTTGAGGATGTGGAGGATGAATACAAGAGCCAACACTTACATAAGATTCAGTGGGCACAAAACGCAAAAACATTTTAGCTTACCATTTATTCTGAACTTTGCTATCTTTCCATCCCAAAATTGCATACTTCCAGAACAAAAGTGTAGGCAAAAGGCATGTTTTTAAGACTGAGGTCTGGTATGTGTAGAATGCTATGAAATGAGCAGGTACAGCAAGTACTGAATTGCCCTCATCTGCACTGAAATCACCAGTACAGGCTGATCACACCTTGCAGGATCGAATCCATACTGTAGTTTATAAACAACAATGGACTGTAAGAATAATTTAGTTTATTCTGTACCCTCATTTCCAGGGTTTAATATCTTGGCCATTTAATTTTGTTGATAAATGTGGCATAACAATGGTAGGTTTCTATGTGTTTTTTATTTAAATATTTTATTGGATTTTAAATATGGACACAAAAAAATCAATTAGTATTATTATATAACTATGAAAAAGAAGATATTGGACTAGATTCATACATGTATCAAAACTGCTTTGCCGCTGCTCTAGTAGCCTTAAATCCAGCCTGACCTAGCCTCCCAGTACAGGGAAATTTTCTGGTGGTATAGGTCCTTGTAGTACCTTGTGTACTACCCTTACTCTTGACTTCTGGTATAAGGGATGTGGTTGAGGGAACTCTCTGCCTAATCCACAGATACTAGAAAGCCCATTATAGTCTGTTTGTAGCTGTAGATAATATAGATCAGCCTTCAGTCTGGAGAATATAGGGCAAAGAATGAAGAATATGGTGGTAAATATAAATGGAGTATATACTGCATAGAGTTGTCTTCTGCATTCCATCCTGGCTCCACTATAGTGGTAATTTCAGCCACAATACCTGGTTTATCATCTTCTCTCTGACATGTTTGCACCTTTTCCATGCTACCCCGTCCTTACCATGCCCTCCCTAAACCTGTTCTGCTAGCCACCTCTCACCTTATTCAGGTACCTCCTAAAAACTAACTTTTGCTGTCTTACTTATGAAAAATTAGGGGAGGGAGAGGGAAAAATAAAAGGAACATGACCATAAAGATGTGTATGTGCCTCTTTGAGCTGAGTAAGCATGTGATCTTATTATTGTTACCCTTGTTCTTATGCTACTTTTCCTGCTTTTTTGCATGTTTATAACCCTATTTGTAAGTATTTAAAGTTGAATTGTCTTGTGTGCCGGGACCATATATATACTTGTTGCTTTGAGGCATCTAGCACATTTTGGACACTGAAAAATAATTATAAAAGCAAGAATAATGTATTGAAAAATATGTTGGCCATAAAATATTAAGTTGTTAGGCCAAAAATATTTAAAAGGTGAAGCTAATGTTAGGTTGGCAAAACACACTTTTGTGTGTTTCGTGCTCTATCTGCAAAATTTATTCATTATAAATAACAAAACAAATGCAACCCACACTTAGTTAAAAATATGGAGGTTAAAGGTGGAAGCAGTTTGAAAGGTATGACTGTGCTTATGGATGTGCTGACTTATTCTCTTTTATTAGCATCACAGAAAAAATTAGGTACTGCAGGTAGTCATTACTGTCTCCTTTTATGGTATTTTTACAAAAAAAGGTTTTTGAAGGGCAAGATTCTGTATTTATGTTCAACACCCACCTCCCAGCTTCTTTCCGCACAATAATTCTTATTCTTTTTTTAATTATGTCTCTGATTTTTTAGTTGATTGACATGATATGAAAGCAGAGACACATACTGTCATATAAGGGATTCACAATGATGTAAAAATGAGGGTAAAAACATCAGTGCATCCCTAGGGAGACCATGTTATGCAATTAGAAAGAAAGAATGTTAGCTCAAAGCACTGTTAATGTGAAGTTTAATGGCAAAACAGTTTCATTATGTATTTATGCAGAGTACAGTAATGTAATTCATTGTACAGTTCTGATCAAGCAACCTCTTTGATTACTTACATGGATAAGGGTTTGTAGGATAGGGCCCTAGGATTGGAGGCAATGTAAAGGAAATTCCTTGCTGGCGGTCTTATCCGCTCCCACAAAAGGCCCTGGTGCTGCTCCTGTTCTGAGTTGAGGGTATAAAAAATGGAGCTGCCACACCTACCCTTCTATTTCTTCTTACTGTTTGAGCTCAGTGGTCAGAACATCCTATCAGTTGTTCCTCTAAACTTCCAGTTAGTATTTTTTGCTAGTTTGTGTTCTTCGAATGGGCTTTTCTTTCTCTTTCTTTCTGTCTGTCTGTCTCTCTCATTAGTAAATCAGGCTTGAGTGGTAGCCATGTTAGTTTGTATCAGCAAAAAGAACGAGGAGTACTTGTGGCACCTTAGAGACTAAAATTTATTTGGGCATAAGCTTTCGTGGGCTAAAACCCACTTCATCGGATGCATGCAGTCCTTCAAACCTTGTTCTGGGAGTTGCAAACTGGTGTCTGTGAGTGACCCTCACTCTAGCTGCCAGAACTGCTTGAGTGTGGGTCAGCTCAAGGACAGATGTCTGTTTTGCTCAGGCTCCAAGACAAAAAGGCAAGATGCTAAGAGTAGAACAAGTTAGGTACATCATTGTGGAGGTCACCCTTTACCCTGCATTGCTACTGCCTCGATCTGTTAGAGGGATTCCTACCTGTCTAGGAATGCTCCTCTGGCCCTACCAGAAGGCAGAGAAAGGAGGAGATACACTGCACCAGGGCATTCCTCAAAGAGACATAAATTCTCAGAGCTCTTTTGGCCTCCAAAGCTAAAGAAAGATATGGTTTCTGCATCATGAGAATCCTCAGTGTAGGTCTCTTTGGCCTTGGATTCTATCCATGCCAGTTCCAAAGGTACAGCTCAGCCCTTTGGCTTGCTGCTCTGTGATACCACTCCATAATTGTTCGATCAGGGCAGAGCCATTGACTCTGTTTCACAAGCCAGGACTGTTGAGAGCTGCTGCTTTTCTGAGAGAAGGCACTAGAGCTGTCACCCTTGATCACAGCAGGACAAAGGTCTGTCTTAATGCCACAGGCCGACAGAGCTGAGAAAGATCTCATGAGGTTGGTACTGCCCTCACCAGCTGCTCAGACTGATAGTGTCTTGCTGGAGCTGCCTCATGAGGTGCACGTGTTGCCTTAGTGTTTGGGTCTGCTATGGTACGAGCATCTTCAGGTCTGGTACAGCATCCATTGATTATGAAGCCAGCTCTGAGACCCGTGGTAACTGCTGTGCCTCAGTGCATGGTGCTGATAGCCAGGAAGCCTTTGATGTGACTGTTATCATAGAATCATAGAACTGGAAGGGACCTCGAGAGGTCATCTAGTCCTGTCCCCTGCACTCAAAGAAGGACTAAGTATTATCTAGACCATCCCTGACAGGTATTTGTCCAACCTGCTCTTAAAAATTTCCAATGATAGAGATTCCACAACCTTCCAAAGCAATTTATTCCAGTGCTTAACCACTTTGACAGTTAGGAATTTTTTCCTAATGTCCAATCTAAACCACCCTTGCTGCAATTTAAGCCCATTGCTTCTAGTCCTATCCTCAGAGGTTAAGAACAACAGATTTTCTCCCTCCTTCTTGTAACAACCTTTTATGTACTTGAAAACTGTTATCATGTCCCCTCTGAGTCTTCTCTTCTCCAGACTAAACAAACCCAGTTTTTTCAATCTTCTCTCATAGGTCATGTTTTCTAGACTTGTAATCATTTTTGTTGCTCTTCTCTGCACTTTCTCCAATTTGTCCACATCTTTTCTGAAATGTGGCACCCACAACTGGATACAGTTCTCCAGTTGAGGCCTAATCAGCACGGAGTAGAGCAGAAGAATTGTTTCTCTTGTCTTGCTTACAATACTCCTGCTAATATATCCCAGAATGATGTTTGCTTTTTTTGCAATAGCATTACACTGTTGACTCATATTTAGCGTGTGATTCACTGTGATTCCCAGATTCTTTTCTGCAGTACTCCTTCCTAGGCAGTCATTTCCAATTTTGTATGTGTGCAACTGATTGATCCTTCCTAAGTGGAGTACTTTGCATTTGTCCTTATTGAATTTCATCCTATCTACTTCTGACCATTTCTCCAATTTGTCCAGATCATTTGAATTTTAATCCTATCCTCCAAAGCACTTGCAACCCTCCCCAACTTGGTATCTTCTGCAAACTTCATAAGTGTACTCTCTATGCTATTATCTAAATCATTGGTACTCTCACTCCCAATCTCCAATAATGTTATCCCTGATACCACGCATTCCTGGTCTGGGGAGTACTCCTTCTCCCTTCCTATGTCTCCCAGTACGGGAATCCAGGGCATCCTCTAGGGATCATTGTTGCTCTCATAGGAGTTGTCTTGACAAGAGAAGATTGAGAGACTGAAAGGATGAATCTAAGCACACTTGGCCTCTGTTACTGTGCCTACTAGATATCATGCGGGATGCCTCTGGATTCTAGATTATCCTTTCCAGTGCACTACAGAAACAAGTCCCAGAGGAGGGAATACTGCCACCCGAAACTGATAGACCATTGGATGTCGGTATCAGCCAATTGCTACATTACTGAAATATATTCCCTATAGAACTTTTTACTATTGGTTGTAATTCCAATATAAATGAAGCAGCTATGCAGCCTGTAAGTCTATTAAACCTTATAGCAAGCTCCAACATCTTTCATGCCAATGAAAGAGCTTACAGAGCACAAGTCCCAGATTCCCTCTCAGGTGTATGAGCAGTTTTATCAACATGCCACACCATTCTCTCGAGTGGTGGCAGCAGAAAATGAAAGAAACGTCCAAGATAGAGCAAAAATGCCTCCTAAGGATAAGGATGCAAAAAAAAAGTTGGACCTCTTTGGCTGAAAAATGTATTCAACTGAGGGATTAAAATGGTGCATAGCAAGCTATCAGGCTCTGTCGATCTGTTGTGAATATTCATATTGGGATGCCATCTTGAAATTCCTTAATAAAACTTCCTGAGGACCCCAAGGCTGAGTGAGGAAGGTTATACAGTCACAAGGTCTGCTCTACATGCTTCTTTGGATGCAGTGGACTCAGCTGCGAGAGTCATGGCAATAGCTATAACCAGGTACCATACACGTGGCTCCAGGCTTCGTGAATTCTTGCCAAAAACCAAGAAACCACTGAAGATCTCCCCTTCAAGGGCTGTGATTTATTTTCCATGAAACGGATAAGGCACTGCATACATTTAAAAGGGCAGTGTTGAAATCCTTGGGTCTCTCTAGATCACCTGGGAAGAGAACAAAGTTTCACCCCCAACCCATATCCACTGCTTCCTCATCCAGGCAGTTGCATGCCTCTTAACAGCCTATTTGACTTCTTCATCAAGGACAGTATGCAAACTATACCAGATCTTACAAGCTTCCCCTCAGTCCCTATGAGACCATGTTGTCACATTTTCTAGGTGTGTGGCAGTCAATCACCTCCAACAATTGGGTGCTAAGCTTGGTGGAATTGGGATATACCCTCCAATTCCTGTCTTTTCCACCTTCCCTGTCCCTTTTCAGGGACTCATCTCTCAAATCAATTCTGAGGCAAGAAAAGCAGAATCTACATTCTCGGGGAAACACAGAAGTACCCCTCTGAATCAGTACTTCCTAATACCCAGAACAAAAGGGGAACTCAGGCTTATTCTGGACCTTTGATACCTAATAAATAAATCAAGAAGTTTTGGTTCTGCATGGTTTCCCTAGCAACTATTACCCCTTCATTAGATCCAGGAGATTGGTATGCTGCCCTAGACTCAAAGGACGCATATTTCCATGCATAAAACCATTTACCCTGGCCACAGAAAATTTCTCATGTTCATAGCAAGAGGGGACCAATTTACAGTTCTACCCTTTGGCCTATCATCTGCATTGAGGGTTTTCATGAAATGCATGGCAGTGGTAGCTCCATGCCTCCACCACTGGATGCCCAGGTGTATCCGTACCAGGGTGATTGGCTTCTGTGGAGCTGCTCCCTTCAGGGGGTGGAGAAATACATGAATGAAACACTCTAGCTGCTTAATGCATAGGTTTGGAATTAACAGATAGAAATTGACCATAGCACCCCTCCAGAGAACAGAATTTATCGGCGCAGTTCTGGATTCAATCCTAGGCAGGGCCTTTCTCCTGCCAGTAAGACTCCTAGACATCCGAGACTTCTGTGTACCCCTCAGACATCAGTGAGAAATTGCCTCAAGCTCCTGGAGCATATGGTGGCATGCAATTACATGAACCCAAATGCCAGACTTCATCTCAGAGGGATACAGTCATGATTCAGGTTGGTGTACTGCCTTCAGTATGGACTGGTATGCATCCCTGGCAAAATCGTATTCTCACTGGATTGGTGGATGAGCCACAACAACGTCTGCAGGAGACTTCTCCCTGCCTCTTCTTTCCGTGACTTTAGTAATCGATGCTTCAGTTATGGGGTGGGGAGACCATCTGGGAGTTTGGCAAGCTCAAAGCTTGTGGTCCAATCAAGAGATGGAACTGCACATAACATTCTAGAGCTACGGGCAAACTCCATAGCGGGTCACCTGTTCCTACCCATTTACACAACAGAGCTGTCCAAATACTTGCCAATAACACCACAGCAGTGTTGTGCATTAATAAGCAGAGGGGAAAGCCATATCAAAGAGTCTCTTCCAGGAGGCAGTCAGGCTGCGGAACTTCTGCATATAAAATTCCTTGTCACTTGTAGCATCACACCTGTGGGGGTTCACAATGTCATAGTAGACAGATTAAGCAGATCCTTCACCTTGCATCATGAGCGGGCCCCAAACAAGATCAGTGGTTCAAATAGGAGGAATCCTAACTGTGGACTTAGTCACAACCCATCAGTTCTGTCTGAGGGCAGGCCACAGCTCAGGGTCTGTCTCATAGGTGTTTCTTTTCCCTTCGGGCAAGGACCTGCTCGACTCCTATCCCCACCTTCTCCCAATACCACTTATTTCCAAGGCCATCCTCAAGCTGAAGCAGGACCAAGACAAAATGATACTCATTGTGGCACCCTGGACAAGACAACTGTGGTATTCAGACCACTGCAAGCTGGCAGTCAAGGAACCTCTTTCCCTGCCTCCAGTCAAGAACCTGATATCGCACGATCACAGTTGGGTGTTACACCCAAACCATCAACTTCATGGCCTGGTTCCTCAGCGGCTAGACCCTGAGGAGGCACTTTGTTCTGAAATGTCCCACTTAATAGTAGGAACCTATCCACAAGGGCTACTCGCTTTAGTAAGCGGAAGCAATTTTCTATCTGGGCAATTAAACATGGACTGTCCGTGGCCTATGCAGCCTGTGCTTCAAAAAACTTGGACTATTTGTGACACCTGAAAGAGTCAGGTTTGACAGTCAGCTCCATCAGGGTGCACCTGGCTGCAATTTCAGCATTCCACTTCCATATCATGGGGAGGACTGTTTTTCTCTAAACCAATGACTACAGGTTCTCAAAAGACCTAGATGGGATGTTTCCACCCATTAGTGACCCTGCTGCACATGGGGATTTGAATTTAGTTATCAGTACTTATGGGGTTCATTAGCTTCCTGTTTGGGGTTATGCTTTTCAGCAAAGGTAGCTTTTTGGTAACCTCACATCACGAGGAGAGTAGGAGAACTGCATATCCTAGTAACAGAACCTCCATACACTGTTTGTTTTCTTCCAGGACAAGGTATAGCTTAGGCCACATCCTACGTTTTTTCCCAAAGGAGAGTCTGATTTTCATCTCAACCAGTCTTCTTTACAAAGAAGATTTACCAGTTTTCTTTACAAAGCTACATTTCCATAAAGACAACCAAAAACTCCACACTTTGGATGTTTGCCAATCCCTGGCTTTTTATCTAGACAGAACCAAAGCCCTTTTGGCTCTCTTCCCAACTATTAGTTTCCGATACATAATTAATGAGGAGCATACTGCAACAGCATAATGGCTCTCCAAGTGGATCACCACCTGCATTGTCATGTTATAACACCCGTATGGAAAAGTTGCCTGTGCATTCAGCCAGAGCTCACTCAGCATCCACAGCCTTTCTGGGTAATGCCCATGTAATGTAGTTCACAGTCCATGCCTTCGCTATTGTAGGGAAAACAGTTTTGCAGTCCCTTTTCCAATGAGACTCCTAGCCTCACCTTCCCTGAAAACTGCTTTGGAGTCGCCTAGTCTAATGGAAATATGCAATCACTAAAAGAAGAAAGAGTGGTCACTCACCTTTTGTAACCGTTGTTCTTTGAGCTATATTGTATATGTCTAGAGCCCTGTGTGGATACAAAAATGTGGATCCGCATCTGCCAAGATCAACCCACGATCCAACCAGCGATTCGCTAGCTGTCTTTTACCTGTATCTGCATCCGCACCTGCAGCAGCAAGCGGTCTCACAAGGGCTAGCGACGGAGGGTGCGGGGGTGTCTTGCAAGGAAGAGGCTGTGCGAGGGCGGGAACTGGGGGTAAGGGGCAGCACGGGGAGATTCAGAGGACAAGGGGTGGCATGGCGGGGGGGTGGGGGGAAGGGGCATTGCATCACGTGCTGCTTCCAGGGACTCATGAGCGACGGCACACGGCAGCACCAGTGCGTGTTGCATCACAGTGGGGCAAAGGGGTGGGGTGCCAGGGTCCTGCCGCTCCAATCCCCATGGCAGGGGCAGGCCTGGGACTGGGAGTGCAGCCAATGCTGCTGGGCTGGGCTGTGGTGGAGATGCTGGCGCTGTCCAAGCAGCCCAAGATGCTGGACAGGAAGCAGCATAGCGAGCGGGTGCTAGACAGCCCTGACTCTGACCTGCTGCCTGCCCCGAGCATGCTGGGCCCCCCCATGCAGGGCTCTACACATGTCCATTACATGACCCACCCTCCATCCCCAATACATTGGAGTCTTTCATCTAAGAGTCTGGTGTGAAGGAATTGAAGGGTGGGCATGGCAGCTTCTCCCTTTGTACCTTTTGCTTGCACCATGAGCGACACCAGGGTGCAGACATGGCTGCCTCTGTGGGAACCGCTAGAAGCAGGTCCCTGGCACCAGTGCATGAAATGCGCACACACCTAGCAGAATGGATATATGCAACATATCTCAAAGAACAACAGTAATGAAAGGAGAATAATTGTTCTTTCTCTAGCCAAAAAATTATGTGTGCACATGCTAATAGAAATGTTGGGTTAAAAGTTAATCTTTTTTAGGCAAACATATTTCCTGAGTAATTCATAGCTGATCTAATTTTTTAAAATAAGGAAATGGTATCTTATGATTTTGATTTTTTAAATTGAATTAGAAACATTTATTATGATATGAGCAACTTTATTATCTCAGAAATGATCAGCATATTTTATTTTATATTTACTGGGTAGCCTACTTAACTTTACTGGTTTTCTTGTATTTTATGTAGGAACCCTAGCTATAACTGCCATCTGTTATAAAAGCGATAGGCTTTTAATATATTATAATGTATTATTTTATTCTTATATTTTCTAGGACTATTTTGAAAGAGAGTGGTTTTGCAAAGTATCTTCATTCAGCTGTCTTAATAAGTGGAGCTCTGCTGATTTTTGGTGGAAACACCCATAATGATACTTCTCTGAGTAATGGTGCAAAGTGCTTTTCGGCTGACTTTCTGGCATATGACATAGGTAGGTACTGCACATAAAATTTAATTATTGGGTGACATTTAAGAATCACAGCCTTGATTTATGAAGCATATAAGAATTGATTCAAAAAGGTTTATGTATCTCTTACATTTGAACTATGAAAGTTTATAAGCTATTTTTTGTTAAGATGTGAGACAAAGCAGGTTTATTTGTTTTTCCATTATTACTTTGTGCAGTTTCTTAGACGTGGGATGCAAGCCAAAAAAATTATGTAAAACTGGACCAAAAGTGTCTTTATATTTCTCAATGCTTAAAATACCCTCTCCCCCAAAATATAGAACACCACCATCTAGTATTTTCTCTTCATGTTAAGATCTCCGTGTCCATGTTCAAGATCTTCCCTTGAAGTACTCCCTCACTTCACCATGAGTTAGCACACAAATCCTATTTTCAAATACATCACAACAATCCGTGAAATTCATTCGTATTAAAACCTTTACTTAACTAGAGAAACAAATAATAGTAACTTAACTAGAGAAACTAATAATTGTAACATTCAAGGTACTGCTGATTTATTTGTGATGTTAAAACTATAAAATAATAGACACATTAGAATAATTCAGAATGTACAGATTTTGCTTAAAATACTCTTTGAAAGTGGCATGGAAAGTTTTGGGAGTGATGCTGTCACGTTAAGTAACTCGGACCGTGGTAGCATTACTACTGTATCTAAAGAAAATTGAGGTTATCTAGTGTATTTCTGTGACAATATCAGAGTTTGGAAATTTTTCTTTTTTAAGTTTTTCCTGTATAGACTTTTTTTTAACAAAAGTTAATTTTAATAGGCATAATATTAATAGCCTCTTTGTGGACAAACTTGTATCATGAGTAGAAAAATCAAATTGCCGAAAAAGAAATGGTCTTTTCAAGAAATGTTATACAAAACAAGGGCCTAATATTGAGTGGTGCTGAACAGGCTCAGTTGCTCTATTTTCCCAAGGGAATTGTGGGGACTCAGTATCTCACAGGAGGTATTCAGCAGCACATTTAGATTGAGCCACGAAATGTAACGTCTTAAATACTTATGCCCTTATTGTGAATCTGATTCTATGTTGTATTCGCTAATTCTGCTGCTCTTTGCTGATTGTTCCCACTGTGTTGCAGTAGCTTGAGGGGCTGCTGTCATTTTCATAAGCATCAGGGCTACGTCAAAGATACAGTAGTTGATCAGTGTAGTACAGCAGCTTCCCAGCCACACCTCATTTTCTTCATCCACACACCTCCTTCCCTCTGCTATACCAGCAACAGGGAGGGTGAGTGGTACAAGAGCATCCTGTGTTGAGAGTATGCAACCAGAGGATCACTATTTACATTAGGATGGGCTAACACTAACTCAAGCCATTTAAACTGGTTTGAGGGCCAGGATATGTATAGCATAAATCAGCATGGTAAATTTGCCACAAATATTCATCAGGGATGGTGTAGGTATACCTCGTCCTGTCTCGGCACAGGGGGCTGGACCAGATGACCTCTGGAGTCTCTGAATTTCAGCGATTTTATGATCACATCAGAGGATCTGATCTAATATATTCATTTTCTGTTCAAAACTAAATGAAATTGTGCTAGTGGTCACTGTGTTCATTCTCATTGTATAATAAGGCATTTAAAAACCCACCATTTACAGCTCTGAAGATGCTGCAAATAGTTAAAACAATTTCAATAGTAAAATAGAAAACAATTAATGATTTAAAACACTAAATACAGATGTTAGTGTATTTAAAATATTGCTGAAAGTCAACTTTTTTTTACTTTTTTTCTGAATTACTGTAGTAAATACACTGAGCCTACTGCCGTGAATCATGAAACGTTTATAAAAGAGAACTCCTGACGTCTGGGATTCATTGTTATGGCATAAAGTTTCCCATAAATCATCATTTCCATCTTCTGAAGTACAGATGGAAATGTAAGTGAAGGAATACACCTTTCCTTCCATTTGGGCATTGAGGAAAGCTCTGAGTTTTGGAAGAAAATTTTAAATATGGATAGAACAACCTGTTAAGTTTTCTTCCTTTTATGATTATTTCAACAATGGATTAATCAAAAGCCTGAATGCTTATTGGTATTCACTGTTTAGTGAATGGTTCTCACAGTGAGATTTCTGAATCTAAAAGGGAAAATAAAAAGAAATTGCCTAAAGAGAATATTATGTTCATTTGTCCTGGCCTGGCTTGTGACTAGAAAAGACTGGCTGTGTTGGGACTCCTCAGGAAACAAGCCGGAAATATTTCATCATTTTGAAGAATCTCCCTGAAAAGCAAGTCTTCTGCAGGAGAACATAGTGTTATGGATAGAGATAAAGAGAAGTGAGTGGATACTGAAATACCTCAGAAGAGAACCGTTTTCAGTTTTTGTTCAGCATGTGATTAAATTCCCTTCTGTTGTTATTAACATTCACTTTCATTATCCTGCCTCCTACAGACATTGTCAACTTGCTATTGTGAAATATTGCCGTTTACAGTAAACTTAGATGAACAGCCTCTTTTGCAACCAAAACAGCTACTAGAGACAGAGGATTGTGTGAGGAATTCATGGGTAACTATACTCAAAGGCTGTGTCTACACTAGAGACCTTACAGTGGCACAGCTGCGCTGCTGTAAGATCGCTAAAATAGCCACTCTATGCTGACGCGAGAGAGCTCTCCCGTCGACATAATTAAACCACCTCCAATGAGCGGCTGTAGTTATGTCGGCAGGAGCTTCTCCCACTGACATAGCACTGAGCACACTACCACTTAAGCTGCAAAACTTATGTTGCTCAGGGGGATGTTTTTTCACATTTCTGAGCAACATAAATTTTGCCAACATAAGTGGTGGTGTAGACATGTATAATCTCAGTAAAATGTCAGTCTCTAATTCACGAGGTTTCAGTTTATAGTTGAATATCTCAGGGCGTTGCAGAATGTGCCGCTGCTGGTACCATTGATGGAGGTTCTCTTATCTCAAATGAACCACAGGGTTACTGACCTTCAAAAACATTTCTTCATATGTATTGCAGGTGTTTGTATTGGGCAGATGTATAAGCATAAAATCTCATTTTCAATGAGTATGTCTTTGACATTATGACTGTTTCATTCAGGTTAAAGAGCATGTATTAATCCATTGGCACCAGTGGTTGGTATTCATCAGATTTATGCGTTTCTGCTCCCATGTTCTGGTAGTATAAATGATGAAAGATTGCTTTTGCATAATAAATCCCATACCTGGAATTGCTAGACTGATAGAGATGTGCTTACTTTCCATATGCTTTTATTAGCCTGCATTTTGTCCATTAGGGAACTTGTAGCAAACCAAGACATTAAGATTCTGATCTCTATCCTGAATCACCTCATTTCTGGCTTTCAGAAGGCAGTGATAATCTTTATTTTATGATAAAAGTGACCTGCTTGTTACGGGTAATCTGCCAAGAACTTGCCAAATAGCATGTGTAAAAAAGACAAACAAATGCATTTTTCAAGTGGTTATATATAAATTGGCCGGCTGATGTCAAAGGTTTGGCAGGCTTGGCGCAGTGGATATATTTAGGTCAGTTGTTAAAGTTCCTGTTTCAATTATCCCTACGATAAAAACAGAAGAATAAATGTGTGTGTCTATATTAAACACTGTAACACTTCTCAGATAGTGCTTAGATGTTCAAAACTCAGTGAATAACAGGAATAAAAGACAACAAATCAAACAGTACCTTGATTCTTCAGGTGAAGCATGAAACCACATCAAATTCCACATTAAAAGATTCACAATGTGCAGCATGTACATTGTCCCATGAAGGGGCACTCCTATTGCTTGATAGATATACAGCACAATGTGCATGCTACCATTCTTTTTGTAAAGATGAAAATTAAAATGTCATAGTCACAAATAATCTAAAGAAAAAAAGTCACTTAAGAGGTTAATAGAGGATGTACGTAAGTCTCTACGTAAAAGAATAAATGGACACAAATCAGACGTCAAGAATTATAACATTCAAAAACCAGTCGGAGAACGCTTCAATCTCTCCGATCACTCGATTACAGACCTGAAAGTGGCTATCTTTCAACAAAAAAAATTTCAAAACCAGACTCCAACGAGAGACTGCTGAATTGGAATTAATTTGCAAACTGGATACAATTAACTTAGGCTTGAATAGAGACTGGGAGTGGATGGGTCATTACACAAAGTAAAACTATTTCCCCATGTTATTTCTCCCCCTCACCCCACCCCCACTGTTCCTCAGATGTTCTTGTTAACTGCTGGAAATGGCCCACCTTGATTATCACCATAAAAGGTTTTCTCCCCCCCCCTTCCTGCAGGTAATAGCTCATTTTAAGTGATCACTCTCCTTACAGTGTGTATGATAAAACCCATTGTTTCATGTTCTCTGTGTGTGTATAGAAATCTCCCCACTGTATTTTCCACTGAATGCATCCGATGAAGTGAGCTGTAGCTCACGAAAGCTTATGCTCAAATAAATTTGTTAGTCTCTAAGGTGCCCCAAGTACTCCTTTTTTTTTTAAGAGGTTAAGGAAGATTGGCTTGATATTTGAAAGTAAAATTAAGGACTGCTCAGTTGTATTTTGATTAGATTTTTTTTTCTTACAAGAAAACTGAATGTGAAAATGTAATTTTCTGAGTTAGGTAAATTAGGAGGGGATATGAAGGGTGTCTTGGAGTAGTAAAGTAAGTTGCAAAAGATATATAACAGCAGCATGAGAGAGCTCACAAACAGAGCTTACAAAATGTCTGGATTTTCTGCCGAATTTAACATCATGATCTTTGTTCTCAGGTTGGTGATATCTAAAGTTTTTCCATGGAGATATAGGCTGCATCACAAATGAAGAGGGAGGAAGGATAAGATTTTACATTACCATGACTGCTAATATATCTGGCTAATCAGTGGATGATTATTAGCACTTTTCTAGAGGGTGCCCTTCATTGGCCATCCCAGAGGAAAGAATGGTGCTTTGGCTGGGAGGGCTGGGGGGAAGGGGAGGAGGAATGCACTACATAGTAGTCAGATAGTTTTAAAACATAATAATTTAAAGTTTTAAAAATATATCAGGGCAAATCAGTAATTACCATGGTCCACTTGATCACACCACCTCATTTCCAGTAACGGAGGTCTGCTTCCTACAGGGTCTGATATCTGTAAAGATTTAATACGTAGGGCTGAGACTGGGCATGAGAAATGAGATATAATCTGTCTATTGCTAGATAGGTAGAAATATTATGTATCTAGAGAGTTCAGAGAGAGTTACTGTGAGATAATCGGAGGTAGATGTCTGAGCCTTCCCCAGCTAAGTTATTATAGTAACTCAGAGCCCTCCCCATCTAGTGTCCCATCACCGGCCGTTTGGGACTTTTGATACTGGCAGTTGCCTGTGGGTTACCTGCTATCGTAGGCAGTACCATCATACTACCCCTTCCATAAATTTATCAAGCTAAGTCTTGAAGCCAGTTAAATTTTTTGCCCCCATGCTCTCCTTGGAAGGCTGTTCCAGAGCTTTGTTGATGGCCAATTTATAACCATTAACAAGAGCTCACAATTCCTGTACACAACTCTTCTTCCTGATGCACCCTCCTCACCCAGAGTCTTAAACACACAGCAGTAGTCTCAGCAAGGCCCAGGTCGCAAGTTATGCTTCTATATCTATGCATGGACAACATCCCAATCAGTGCCCTGTCCAGAGAAACAGACCAATTTGTGACTGGAAGGTTGGTGGAAAGGATTCATACCCACCAATTCTTGAAAATCAAGACGAGCTTTTGAACCTAACAAAACATTTCTCAGGCAGGGGTCAAAACAAACATGTTCCTGGCCATAATTTTACCCTCATAGTAAATATTTGCAAGATCCAATACTTCATTGCATCAGTCATTTTCTGGCAATGGTCATGCAGCCAATTATCTCAATGGCTAGAATTGCTGGTGTCATGCATAGGCTTATCCTCTCCGCATCCATGCACACTTCTTTGATTCACTGCTCACTCCTTCCCATTAGTGATGAATGAGGAGAGAAGCTGTGCAAACAGAATGAGAAATTTCTTATCTGATAATTTTCTTTGTGTTAACAGCTTCTCTCCTCATTCAACCCACCCTGGTAGTCTTCTAAATGACCAGAATACAAATTGAAAATTTTCTCTCAAGGGAGACTTGAACATATAATTCTCTTAAGCTTCATTAATGCATTATATCAAGTTGTCCTAATGCAAATAATTTATTGCTGGAGTGTTTCTACAGCTTTGGAAGAACTCTTCTTTTGGCCTGAACATAAGGGTGGGGCTTAGTCCTGGAGACTCTATTAACAAGATTAAACTGCTGCCAAATTCTAAAAGTGGGGAGCATTAACCCATCAGTTACAAATGAGAAGAGAAGCTGCTAACAGAAAATTATTGGGTAAGAAATTTTTCATTCCTTCTACTGCAGCTGCTCAAAATGATTGAAAAGAAAGTAAAGGATTGACAGGGAAAAGGATGACATGAACAAAGATGAAGAAAAAAAGTATGTGGGGGGGAAGCAGAAAGGAGATAATTCATTGGAGTGCAATAAATGGGCCTTAGTGAGATTGATAGAGAGCAAATTGTTTGGGTCCCAGTTTTGTTACACTTTAAGATTATGCGGGTTAAGAAAGTTTGCATTTAGCTGGCCTTGTATGTACTTATATCATGGTGAAAAACACACTGTACAAAGATGAGATTACAGCTGTTTCATATATGATGCGTATCACTTAACCATAGTGTGACAAGGTGTGTGAGGTGATATTTTCCACTGGACCAACTTTTGTTTGTGTGAGAGGGAAGCGTTTGAGTTTACACAGAGCTTTTATTTAATCATAGTGTTGCATTCTGTTAATATCCACAATAATTTGATGAATTGTTTAAATGTCAAATACTGTAATAGTGTATGAAGATGGCAACTATACCAAAACATCTGAATAAGATATTTGGAGCTGAACCCCTTTGAGATCCACATGAAGGAAAAGCATTTGAAAAGGAAGCTGTATGTCACTTTAGACTAACATCACTGGAGTGGGCATTGATTTGGCTTGTAGATCTATATTATATAGGTGAAATATAGAACAGTAAAAGCAGAAGATGAGAAGAAAATGTAGGCATTTAAAATATACTGTTGCTGACATCGATACATTCCTGGAAAAAAGCAATCTAGAGTGGATATTAAAATTGTGGCAGTGGGATTGGTTGTTAAAAAATAAAATTACAGGAACATTTGGACATTCACTGTCTGAAGTATAAGCCTTCTGCAGAATATTTAAGGGTGCCTAGTATGGGGCTGAAGGGGAGGCAAATGAAGATTGCTGAGTAATATTACAAATGTGGATTTTCTTTGAAGGGTAGACTATCTCACTTTTTTTTTAAAGGGAGAAATTCATATATTCCTTTATCAAGTGATATTTAATAATCCTATCGTGCAAACTTTATCTTTATATTTATTTAAAATAAACAACAAAATGTGCTCTTTGCCCAAGTCTCTGGGTACATTTATGCCAGTTAAAAGTCCAGTCATAGTTCAAGTATTAGACTGTCTCAAAAAGGCTGTAAAAAGGACAATACCTAAATTTACAATAACCTTCTCAAAAAATATAAACTAAGAGGCAACATCCCCAGTCAAAAATCAGAGCCTTCCTTAAAACCATTCCTACCAACTAATCTTATGAAGAGACATGAATAAATAGATGAGATTTTCAGCAGTCCTTGAGAACTAACAAACACAAACTCTGTTACAGCAGTGGGAAGGAGTTCTAGATAGCAATTCATTGAGAATAGTCAATATTCAAATCTAAGTATTATTAGCAAGAGTTCATCAGCTGACCTGAACTGTTCTAGTAGTGCATGGGGAGAAGGGAGGGAGATGGTCTCTTAAATAGCTTGAACCCAAACTACATATGGCTTTGTACATTTGCTTCCTGAAATGAACAATAAGCCAATATCGAGCACCTAGGTGTGATGTGCTGTCTCCTGCCAACCCTATTAGGCAGCTGAGCCTACGCAGCTAAGCCATTTCATTTTGCACCAAATCTAGTTTTTTTAAATACACCCATATGTTGTACCTCAGAATTTCTCCTTGCTGACTGATTGATATTTCATATCTTTTACTTTGCATTTGATTGTACCTTTAATACAAAGGGAAGCCTAATAACTTGAGGACAAGATACATTTCAGATCAACGTATAATGGCTTACACTTTTATTTGCTGCATTACAATAAAACATGTAGACCAAATAATTCACTTGATTATCTGCAGTGGCTATATTTTATTGTCACATACAGTTGATGATCAACAGGTCAGGACCAGAATATGGGCAGTCTTATCTAGAGGTTAGAGCCAGGGACAGGAGCAGGGAGCCAGAATCACAGGACAGAGCTGGAGTCATTAAGCAGAGCTATGGGTCAGAGCTGGAGTCAGAAGTCAGTAACTGGAGCCAATGGTCAGAGTCAAGGTCAGAAGTGAGCCAGGGAGCAGGACTTGATTGGAATAGGGCAGGAAGAAGGCTGAATACAAGGCAGGAGCAAGGGGCATATCCCAATCACAGCTGTGGGCATAAATGTTGAGTAGCCAGGGAACTGCTGCTTAGCTTAAATGCAAACCTTTTGGCTTCTTTCAGCCAATCAGGCTGTTCTGCTGTAAACAGCTGGGCTCATTAACCTGCCTGAAGGCTGAACTGACTAGCACTAGGTTCAGATGAGGGGACTCAATCCCATTGTTCCTGACAAATAGCACAAGTACTGTTTTTTTTTAAATTGTCATGCTACATTATTTCTGTTTAAGATAATTACTTCAGTTAGCACAGTATCTTTGTTTTCTTACAAATCACATTTGCCATGCATTATTAAACTGATAAAATAAAAAAGAAATAGATGTAGTAATTTTATCCCTGTATTTTGAAAATTGTGTAAAGATTAATTAGATACAAACTTAATCTTCTGTACCATTCATTTGGCCAAATTAAATACACAATCTTACAGTGCACATCAGACATATACATATTTTGTTCAGGAAACTACAGCAAACACTGAATCTTTGCTTTATTAAAATTTTCTTAGTTGTGAAATGAATAAAGCTCTAAAATACTTATTTATTTTCCTCAGCTGCATCATATGGTTTTGTGCAGTGCTTTGAAGACAAAAAGTGCTATATTATGAGGATCATGTTTTTTACCATTCCCCATGCAAAAGATGTAGTATTGTTTTGCTGCAAGTTCCATCTGCTAAATGGGTGTTGTCTAGAAACAAACTGAACTCTGGAGATAGAACCTTTACTATTTTGTCACATTCTGGCCTATAGGATATTGTTGATTATGTATCTTATGTGTGGCATAGTTATATTTTGTTTGTTCTGGCTTTTTGTTACTCACAAAGGCTATTTATTATTTCCTGTATTCCTCTGCAATGATAGTTGTTAAAGACCGAATTTTCAGAAAGTTTAGATGCTTATTGCACGTGCACATATTTGTGAAGGCTAAAGTTTCAGGAATCTGGAGATTTTACGCACATAATGCAATGCCCTAATTTTCATATTTTAATATTCATTACCTTGTTTACATACATGGCAATAAATATCCTGATCATCAGAACAGAAGAATGACAAGGCTGCAGCATGGAATGAGTTTTAAAAACATTGGAATTGCTATGGTATTAGCTGGTGCTGGTATCTTACCTGGATTGGTGTTCAGGTAACTCTGGCAGCTCCTTGAAGCTCTGTCCCTAGTTACTCATTGTCCTGGAGGTAGTGGGCTGTGGTTAAGTTGTTAAATTCAGGTGATCTCTGTGTGTGTGCACCAGTCAACATTTAACCTGTTGTCACTGCCAAAGATCGATGTGGCTTTTTCCCTGGTGGCCAGAGAATCTTTGTGTATCACTGGAGGACATTTTTACGTGATTGAATGGCCGCCTCACTATATAGGCCCAGCACAGGCAGGGAAGTCCAGGTAGGCATCATTCTCAGCCCCTTCCTATGAATTGTTACCTCACACTCTCCACCTGCTTCCACAAGGAATGCTAACATGGGTGGACAGTATTGGAATCCTAATAACTGCATGGTGTAAGGGCTTCTCCCTGGAAAGAAAAAAAAAATAAAGTGGGATTAAAATCTGTTTCAAGAAGGTATATTGGTTTTTTGGTATTTGGGATCAGATAAATCAGTTCCCAGATATTGTAAATGATGTGATAGGTAACTTTTTGGGAAGCTGAGAGTCATCAGATAAGTCCATTTACAATCCTAACTTCTGCCAGACACCATGGAAAATAATACAGTTCACATGTCAAATTGAAGCACTACATGAAGTACAATAGGAGAAAATACTTCTTTGCAAGTGGTAGCTAGAACAAGTGCAAGGTCAGTAACTGTACTCTGTTGCCTCAGATCGATCTACAGTTCTCCCACCCAATCCTATATGTAGTTAAACTGCTGACTGATGTCAGGATATCTCAGTTTTGGAGCAAAAGGGGACACATGGAGCAGTGCACGAGTTGCAGGAACAACTTTGTCTTATTGCCAGTCTCTGCAACCAATGGCAAGGCCCAAGCATGAATGAAATAATCCATCATCTACTTCAGACTGGAGCACTGCAGCTTCATATCCTATGTCTAGTCTTAAAGAATCAAGGACAAGCAGAATAGAGCCCTGACTGAAAAATCTAAATGATTTCCTTTTGTCTTTCATGGCATCCCCATTTTACCATCCTCAGATAATTTTCATGTTTTGTAGCTGGATGGAACCTTTTTCTTTTTCCAGCTTTGATCATTACCATTTGATCTTATTTGTGCTCTCAGGCTCTCTCTCCAGGATCATGGTAACAAAAATAGTGGCTTTAGGGAAGAAAGAAATTGACTTACCTCTTCCCAGATAAAATTTTTGATCAGGGTTCTGAATGGAGAAAGCTGAAGCAAATACATGGTAATACGGTTCCAGGAATATCTTGGATTCAGGACAAAATCACACACATTACTAGGATTGTCAATCATAGGGCTGGGCTGAGGATAAGTATGATCAGGTACAAGGTCTCATATCAAAAGAATGCTAACAGAAGATGGTCATAATGGTAAACAAATAGTGCCATGTAAACAAAAAAACAATTGTTAGTGGAGCCTTTTGTGAAATCTCATCTCATACAGAGGCATGCTTCAATGTTAGTGTTGATATGATACCTGTCCAGTAATTCCAGGTATCTCCTCTGCATTTCACCCTATTTCATCCATTGGCAGGACTCTAGCTCCAGTTTCGTATTCTCCACTTCCAGTTGCGAATGCAAAGAATCAGATTTTTTTGAAGGGATCCCTCCAGTTTAGTTCAGGGAATGGGTAGCAGAAAAAGAGAGAGCACAAAATCCACCAGCTGGAACACAGTGATTCACTGAAGTGCACTGCACCTTCCACAGGTAGGATGTTTTCTGGTCACAGCAGTCAATGTGTCTGATTGGGTTTTCATAATACCAGGAAAATAACCATGAGCTCTATTCCATGAAGAAAAATATTTGTCCAGGGTAGAGCAAATTTTCTATATCTCTTTGCACAGACCACCAAGGAGAAGAATGACTTACATGGGAGAAGTCTGATTAGCTGAGTGGCTTCTATACCCAGAAATATCTCACTCATCATTAATCAGTTTGGAGTGCTGGTGATTGAACTCTTTGCATCTAAGGCCTTGTCTACACTACAGGGAAAAGTCGATCTAAACTATGTAATTTAAGTTATGTGAATAGTGTAACTCAAGTAGACATAGCTTAGATCTACATACTGTGGGATCCACACTATGCAATGTTGACGGGAGAGCAATCTGCAGTTGATTTAGCGGGTCTTCACTAGTCCCGCTTAATTGACTGCTGATGCATCGATTGCTGCACGTCAATCCCCCGGTAAGTTTAGACAAACCCTAAGGTGGCTTGCAACCACCCTGTATTAGGACCTAGGATCTGAGGTGGTGAATAACACTTTGCAAAACTTGGGCAAAGTTCCTGCTATATGTCTTCCCACCTTTTCCATGGCTTCCCAAGACAGTGCAGAAGATAGGAATGAGGGAGTAGCAGTGATACCTTTTGTCTTTCTGGCTGAAAAGGCTATGACTCTCAGGCTTGATTAACCTAGTGTTGGACTTTGGATATCTCAAACTCACAGAGGATGTCTGCTGCTGTAAAATCAATCTTCCAGGACAAGACAGGTTTAAAATGAATATTTGGATGACCTTACCTGAAGAAAAGCTCTGTTTAAGCTTGAAAGCTTGTCTCTTTCATCAATTGAAGTTGGTTCAATACAAGCTATTACTTTACCTATCTTAAAAAGAAAAGGAGTACTTGTGGCACCTTAGAGACTAACAAATTTATTCGAGCATAAGCTTTCGTGAGCTACAGCTCACTTCATCCAATGAAGTGAGCTGTAGCTCACGAAAGCTTATGCTCTAATAAATTTGTTAGTCTCGAAGGTGCCACAAGTACTCCTTTTCTTTTTGCGAATACAGACTAACACGGCTGCTACTCTGAAACCTTTACCTATCTTGTCTCTCTACTTGGATGAAGAGATTATTGCTGTTGTTGATCCTGAAAGAGAAATCAACAAACAAAAATGTTTCTACTGCCTAGTACGAAGTCCATAGTTAAACCAATGAAATGTAGCCTTGAGTTCATCCACGAGGGTTTTACAGTGGATATATAAGAGTTTTGAAGCAAAAACGTCAAGTTTCTATATTATAATGTTTTTAGTATGCTCAAGTTTTGTACAAATCCCAAAATTAAATGTTTCTTTAGGGCATTAAACATATTCCAACTCTGCAAGGTAAAAGAGCATGATCTTGGAATCGCATTCTGCTTGTTACAGCACTTCCCAGATTGAACCCCTGCAGGAGAGGCGGTTATATTTCCTATTCATTAGAGTAGGTCTTCCAATGCAACGGCTATCTCCTCCAATCAGATGAAACTTTTTATTTTTGAAGTTGGGAGCTTTCTCTGAGACCCTTCTTTTACTTGAGGAAGGTAGTTCTCACAACTGTCATGGCATTCATCCTAAATAAATTCAATAAATATTCTTTAGTTAAACATTAACATCAAGTTCATAGGAGTACTGATTGATCTCAGGGCTGAGATGTTGTGTCTCCTGTACTGAGATCTGCCAGACAGCCATTGGTTCATCAAATTCTGCTATTGATCATCCAGTGTTAACCAATGCCATTTTCTCTCTTTGACAGAAGTCTTCTCTATCACTTAGTGCTAAGGGAACATGGAAAAATGTATATAATCTAACTCATTTTGAATGTCAATACTTAAAGAATGATTATGCTACCCAATTTATAGACACACTGCTTTGAAAATCCCATTGTAATGGGATCTGTGGATCTTAGTAGGAAGAAGAATAGGAGAACTTCTCTGGATTTCCCTGAACATTTTATTTTTTTGTGTAATAAAGTGCACAGATCTGGTCCACCCTGGAGACTAATGGACCATCCAGAATAGAGAGATTAGGTATAATTTACCATGTTCTGCAGTAGGAGAACCTCAAAGCATATATTTTATAGTGTATGTTTATGTTGTGTGTGTGTATATATGTATGTGTGTGTATGTTATCTCTGTAATTGAAGAAATATAGATTTAAATTATGTTGGCTGTTGAAGTTCTCAGTTGGACGGAACTTCATGAGGCAGGGCATTTCCTATGCTGCCAGTGACTGAAAGGTCTGGTTCTGCCTCCATAATTCCTGCAGACTGAAATACACATTGTAATGGATATGTGGACCTTTTCACTTGCAGTAGCATGGGCCATATGGAGTCCTTAAGTTTTCTAAACCTCTAATTTGCATTGTAACTGGTCCTTTTCAAGGTTATGGGGGAAGAGGCTGCTTCCACTCCCTGTATTCTTTCTTACCCAGAAGCCATGTCCACTTGGATCTTAAACTCTTTGAAATTCTACCACCATCACTTCCTGAACTGATTATTAGAGCAGTTTTATTTGCCTATCTGGTAATGTCTTTTTTATAAATGTAAGATTGCAAAAACTATCCTCAATAAATACTAAAAAAATCATTGAAAAATATAAGCAAGTTACTCACTCACTCTTATCAAATGCTAATGCAGATATTGACTGTTCATTTACAAGAAGCTGCAAAGACTTGTTGCCTACAAAACTCTGCTGTTCTTTTCTTAAAAAAAAAACAAAACAAAACCAAAACTTGGCTTCATATTTCAAGTAATGAACTGCTCTTGCTAAATTCTACAGTAAATGAAAGCAATATACTAGTTAGGTCACTACTTTGAATGGATAATTTACCACGGTTGTTTGCTAATACTTAGTACCCACAGACTTATTTTATATAAGCATTTCTACACTGGCAAGTAATGTACGGGTTATGGGTTATGAAGGTATGTTTAAATAATGCACCACTGGATTGAGCCTGTTAATACTGTGACTGTTTTTGTTTCAAGAAAAGGAGTACTTGTGGCACCTTAGAGACTAACAAATTTATTTGAGCATAAGCTTTCATGAGCTACAGCTCACTTCATCGGATGCATTTGGTGGAAAATACAGAGGGGAGATTTCTATACACACACAGAGAACATGAAACAATGGGTTTTATCATACACAGTGTAAGGAGAGTGATCACTTAAGATGAGCCATCACCATCATGGTGACAAGCAAGGTAGGCCATTTCCAGCAGTTAACAAGAACATCTGAGGAACAGTGGGGGGTGGGGTGGGGGGAGAAATAACATGGGGAAATAGTTTTACTTTGTGTAATGACTCATCCATTCCCAGTCTCTATTCAAGCCTAAGTTAATTGTATCCAGTTTGCAAATTAATTCCAATTCAGCAGTCTCTTGTTGGAGTCTGGTTTTGAAGTTTTTTTGTTGAAGGATAGCCACCCTCAGGTCTGTAATCGAGTGACCGGAGAGATTGAAGTGTTCTCCGACTGGTTTTTGAATGTTATAATTCTTGACGTCTGATTTGTGTCCATTTATTCTTTTACGTAGAGACTGTCCAGTTTGACCAATGTACATGGCAGAGGGGCATTGCTGGCACATGATGGCATATATCACATTGGTAGCTGCGCAGGTGAACGAGCCTCTGATAGTGTGGCTGATGTGATTAGGCCCTCTGATGGTGACCCCTGAATAGATATGTGGACAGAGTTGGCAACGGGCTTTGTTGCAAGGATAGGTTCCTGGGTTAGTGGTTCTGTTGTGTGGTGTGTGGTTGCTGGTGAGTATTTGCTTCAGATTGGGGGGCTGTCTGTAAGCAAGGACTGGCCTGTCTCCCAAGATCACATCAGCCACACTATCAGAGGCTCGTTCACCTGCGCATCTACCAATGTGATATATGCCATCATGTGCCAGCAATGCCCCTCTGCCATGTACATTGGTCAAAATTTTTGTCCGGCAATATTTTAAAGAAAATTTTGGTCAGAAAAATTTGATAAAATATAGAAGTTCATGTTGAGTTGAGTATTTCTGTAATAAGCTTACAGCTTATTAAAGAATTATAGAGTAGGAAAGAATATTATGGTTGTAGTAGGATCCTTGGTGGGCTAGGTAACCTAGAGGTTAGCATCCACTCAGCCGCAGGGGGAGGATAGTGATAGGGGAGCCCCGAGCCACTCATTCCACTGAGCTCCAACCCAGGGTCCTAGGAGAGTCAGCAGCGTGGACCCCTGGGGAGGGTTGTGGACCCTCAGTGTTACCCTCACTGGGTCGCTTCCTACCTCTGTTCTCTCCACTTCCAGTCCCAGATAAAGAGAGAGGAAAATAAAAAAGGGAAACCAACTGGGCTTGCATACAGTCCCTGGTGTCTCAGGGAGGCGTATTGTACTCCTTTTTTCAGGAACCTGCAGGGTAGGTCTGCATTTCTCTGCAGCCTTCCCGTTCTGAGCTGTGTTGCTCCCTTTTCAACCCTGTCTCCAGTTGGAGCATGCTCTTCAAGGTTGGAGGGGCGGGGCTCTGGAGCCCAGTATAGTCTTTTAACCCCTTCTGTCCCAGTGTGGGGTTTGTGTACCCCATCACAATGGTATATACGACTTACTCAAGAGTAAAGGACAAAAGGGTATGACTAGATGACCAGTTTTTAGGTTGGAAAAGAGTTACAAGTAAAGTACCCTAGAAGTTGCTTTTTGGAACCTCTGAATTATTGTGAATAGCAAATAAATTAGACTAATTTACCAACAGTTTATTCCATAACAGATATTCCATAAACCGTGAAAGAGACTAAGTTTGTCAGCTCAGTCATTCATAACAAATTATTTCCTCTGTTGTTATTGGTTTAAAATGACTTTAGTACTGGTACTGTAGTTTTTCTATTCTGCTGACTTTTAACGTTAACCTTAATTCAGAAGTGGATTACCAAAACCAAAAAAAAAAATTAAAGGGATGGAAATTCCAAGTTGCAAAAAAAAAATAACATCTGGATCATAAAATGAAATTGATATGACAAAATCACTGTGTCCTTTATCTTTCATATTTGAGTCCTGGAGAGAATGGGTGAAGTCTACAATCAAAACTTTGTAGCTCTTTCTTTGAGTATGTCCCTCTGGGTGCTCAAGATATGCACTCTGCTCAAGGGGCAGAAAAGAAAGGGGGAGTGCCCTAAGTTTGTCCTCACAAGAGTCTGTGAGTACGTCTCCTACTGGAGTGTCCTCCTTGGGTTGAACCTCAGGGAAAGGCAGCAGGAAAACAGAGGGCCCCTGTATAGACAACTCTGAGTCAGATGAGGGATTGGGTGAGTAGATGGAGCCAGTACCAGAGGTAGAGATGGTACCTCAGCTCTGGGGAGGTACCCAAACTTTTACTGGTACAGAGGTTTGATTGCTGGTTGACCGGTGGAGTAGTGATGGGGGAAGTCCTGTCGATACTGACTGGAAATCTTTCTTGGTAACCTCAAAGAGTCTGCTTGGGAACCATGTCAGTACTGGATGATGAAACACCATTGCAGATGGCATAGACGGGGGCAAGTAGGTTCCATAAAATGAGTCGGTACCAGCAGAGATTCTCTCTCAGTACTGGTGATGCAGAAGTCCTCTGGTCCAGGCTTTTCTAGGGTACAGTGGACTCTGAAAGCAGTGCAGCTGCGGAGCTTCTTGTAGTCAGGGGAGGTACCTGGAGGTGGGTCTGATCTCACTCACACTCCCCCCCCCCAAAGAGCAGCTGTGCAGTGGACTAGAAGCTGGAGCCTGGTGAAGGGTAGGAGCCCCCTACTGGGGAGCCCCCTGCCATGCCCCTCTCTTTCCTCTGCAGTAGCTCCATTTCATGGGGGAGATCTGATTTCACAGCCTTTGACGTGTTTTTCATGGCCATTAATTTGGTAGGGATCTAAGAATAGTAGTGCTGTTCTGATATTTTTAAATTTGGGGGCAGAGTGATATGTTAATGTATTATCTATCTGAGAAGTCATTCAGAAGTTGTTTGGTTTTGGTTTTGGTCCCTAGAAAACATTTGGGACTTTCATTATTGAAAAGGGGATTCATGTTAGTTTTCCTTCATCCTTTTGGATAGAAGCAGAAGTTATTTGAAATTTGGTAGGAGGTGGGTTTCAATTCCTTATTCCGCACCTCAGCAATCTTTGGCAGCATATAGCTGCCCCATTGCACCCTGCTCAAGTATCAACCACTACATCCCACAGTGACAAGCAAGCATGTGAGCCTGGTGTTTCTGGCACTGATACTCAGCAGTGAAATAATTAGTGATGTTTAAATTACTGTGAGATTTCAGTGTAGTTATCTCACTCAGATAAATGGGATCACATTTCTAAGAGCTATTGTTTGTTTGCAGATTCATGTTCTTTTTTTGAAGGCTTTCTTTGCAAATGTAAGGGATAGAGAGATGTTTTTATTTTAAAAGGAAATTTAGATTCTGGCACACATTCATGTGACAATTTTAAAAACATTCACATTTATATGGTAATATACATGGCATCTTGGTCATAAACTGTGCCCACGATGATTTGACACCTGTCACGTGTCTGTCTTCAGTTCCTTCAAGATTATAGCTGTGGTACTAACCCTTTGGAAATGACTGACATTCTCACTCTGTTATGGAAATTAAATTAATTTCTGACACTGCTGTAAGACTAATTACTAAGATATGTAAATGCTAGGTACTGTGTGACTCCTGTGGAGTTGAGTACCATGAGGTCTGCAATTACTCTGGCCATCCAGATCAAACTGTCTGTCAAAATACGGAGTATGTGTATCAGCTAGGTATGCAGTAGTCTGCATGCAAGGGCAGAATTGTTACACTATCATTTTGTGGCAAAATCTGTTCCCTGGATCAAATCCGTGAGATAGTAAGGGTCTGGAGCAGAGGAGTAGAATTATATTACATCTATATTTTTACAGAAATAGGCAGATAGTTTAAAAAACATAAGACAAAAACCCCAGCCTGTGTCCTGGGCTGCTCACCTACCCTGGGGCATAAAGGGGTTTGACCCCTCAACACCTTAAGCATCTGTGGAGCTACCTCAAACCTTGAATCTGGTTGTGCAGGGGGTAAGAATGCTATGCCTCTGCTATCATCCACCCCAATCAGGGAGGGAGAGAATGGCAGAGCCTTGGCGCTTGCTTACTCTATTCCCATTCCTACCAATTCCTGGTGAGATTCATCTATCTGCCTCTTGATCAGGAAAGTGGCAATCTGTCCCTAAGACTCTGAAGTCAATGTGATTACTTACATACTGAAAGTTAAGCACATGCTTATGTGGTTTGCTGGATCAGGGCCAGAGTATTTAGTTCATTGCAGGATCGAGACTTATATATGTAAAATTACTTTGTACCCTTACTTTATATGAATGTGCACGTTTATGTGGACGTGTACAAACTTTATTGGAGTGCAACTTTTGTTGTCTTGTTACATTATTAAAATATTAAATTTTATTTGTGCGTGTTTCATACTTATTCAACTTTTTTTTTATTTTTGAAAAAATGTATTTGCTGTATATTTAGGGAATGTAGTATTTGTGCATTTTGACCTTTCCTTGCATTTCAGAAGTGACGCACCAAAAATTCCAAGATTGTGGGAGGGAAATGCTAACTTCTAGGTTCATTCTTATAAAATTACAGTAAATTTAGGGCTAGATGGAGACTAAACCCTAAGCCCAGTATATGGGACAACACCCCGCTAAGTCGGAATTCTTGTGGAGATTCTGTTTTGCTCATGATGTGGGAAGTGTTCTGTTGACCTGTTATCAGATGCATTTACTCTACCACCCTCTCATTCCCACCTCACTCCTTGTCCCCGGCTGCCCACTTGCTCATGGGGAGGAAGTAATAAATAGCGGCTGCTGGTTGGAGCCTGCTTTCTCTTGTGCACCCAGACTCAAGATCCAGGTAGATTGATCTGGACATATTGGCGAGTGAAGATAGACACGGGGTGGATTTTAAGCAGCAGCCACTACTTTATTAAACTTAACATAGAGAAGGGCACTACCCACCCTGTCACCTGTACTTTCACATACCAAGCATTTTAAGTGGTTCCAGTGTGCAGTTACAGGGTTCCTACCATGTAACCCATAACTCAGGGTAGACTCTTCTCAGCTTATCCTTAGGACTCGGCTAGCTCACTCTTCTGAATCCTTTCACATACACTCCTCTCTCCCTTGAGGGGGACAGGGGATACTAAAACGGGGGAGAGGACTTTGGCCCATGAATGCCATGAGGTCTCTCCCTATCCTGTGGGCACAAAGCCTATCAGCAGAATTGTGATGAACTAACATCCCTGCCAATTACTGCCACAAATTATTATTCAACCTGACTATGCCTCCAGGATGCTGCAAGGAAGTGGAAAAACCCAGCAGGCCCCCGCCAGTTTTGTCCCAATAGGAAGAAAACATTCATCACAATGATTGTGCTTAATTTTTTGACACTCTATTGTAGTAGAATGTGCCACTCTTTCATGAAATGCTGATAACCATTTTTATTTTATATTGTAAGATGCACAAAACTGCTGAAAGATTCCCCTATATGTGGGTGATCATCTTGGGGATGGCTATGCTGATGTTAGGACTGCTGTACGCCAACAATAAGGTACAAAGCAGTCCTAACAGAGGGGAAAATCTACTTCCATACCTTACAGTTCCTGTATGGCTCATACCCAATACTGAAAGGAATTTAAGTCAATATTCATTACACATTTTTTTTCTTTCATAGTCATTTTACTTGTGTTCTTGTGCTAATTTGTGGCTTTGCCATGAACTCAAAGCAAGGGGTAGTACATTGTTGTGCTGCTCTTGGAGCAGACCAGAAGGCAAAGTGTGATTGAGAAAATTTTGCTTTTTGGGTTTCCCCTTTGCACCAACGGGAAAGTACCCCTTGCCATGCTTTTACTTGGTGTAGCATTCTTCCTACAGAGCACTGGTGTGGTTATGCTAGCTGGCACGAGTAATTAAAGGTTACCTCTTGCCCCCATACTCACTTGTGCTGCTACAGATAGGCCACTATCTGTTCCATTGGTTGTTGCGATATTCTTACTTTATGGGATTGATGAACATTGTATGTAAATAAAGTGTATAAATTGCTACCTAATTTTCTGTAATGTTGTTGTAGCTTGCAAAGAATAGTGTGTGTGTGTGTGTGTGTATCTATCTATCTATCCCATTGTTATATTTTCTAAAGTTGGATCTTATTAATTAAAGCAGAGTCTTCAAAAATGTGGGCCACAAGGGAACTAGTCAGAAAGCCTGGCATGGAAGATGCATAAATGAAGATGAAAATAATAGATGGTAGGATTAAAGGCAGGAGGTATGATTGGTTTTATTTTCCTGACGGGGAGCTCAGCTTTCAGAAGTTTGGAAAAAGCATTATAGGATATATTCAGCAGAGAAAATCTTAAAATTCTGCAGATCTTGGTCCCAGACGAGTTTTATAAATGAAAAAGCTGTTGGTCTATTCAAACACTTTTGGTTGGGTTCTGCATATGATTTGCCTGGGGTTAGAGAGATCATATACATTTTTCTCCACCCCATCCACAAATTAATTCACTGTGGACTTAAGGCTGTTTCTTCACTAGGTAAAAAGGTGTTTTTTTAACTCGTTGGGTAACTGGAGTTAACAAACGTGAAGCCAAGGTAGTTTGTAGCGTTCACATGCATTAGTTTTTAACTCTACCTGCTATAGGGGAACCTAGTTTCTAAATCAACCTACTAATTAGTGTGAAAACTACAAAGTGCCTTAGTTTCATTAGCATTTTGACTTAACTGCAGTTAAGAAAATACCTTTTTTTCCTAGTGAAGGAAGACAAGGCCTAGAAGTATGATCAGAGTTTTAAATCTGATGCATTTTTATGCTGATCAAAGTTTATAAAACAAGTTGGATTGGGTCATATCAATTGTTTGATGGGAAGCTTGCAAAGAAAACTGGTGCTCCAGAGAGTGGTGGTATTCATTTAGTGATTCAGTAGGTACAGCTCTTACCCTGAAGTGAAGAGGAATCTTAAAACAGAGTCCGTACTACTTTTGATTAATATAAGAGAGACTATGGTGCTTTTTGCAAGGGTAAGGGTTTCAGCTATGGTGTCATGGCCAAATTATAACTTCAACCATTACATTCTGTGTGCCTATGTTACTCCTTCTCCTTTCAAATGAACAAGTGTGTTCTCTCTGTGTTTCAAATATGCCACTTACTGAGGTATCTGGGTGCATTAGAAATGCTTATAGATTGATTGGCAGAATGGATCTAGGTGTATATACATATTAACAAGAGTAGTGTTGCTGGAGCAGAATAGCCGCTTCATGTGTTACCCAGATGTTGCTGCATTTCAGGACTGTGTCTGTATAAAGAATTTTGGGATCATTCAGTAAAAAAGACAATACTGCCTAAAATAGATGATGTATTCCATAGTGTGTCTCAGGCAGGCCTATATAGAACCTGGATTTCTGCTGATAGATTCCCAAAGATTATATTAATATTACACTAAATGTAAATTCAGTTGCCTAGCCAAAACAATATTAGTCATAAAATACTGAGTTGTTTGCATGTTACTGAAATAAATATTGAAAGCTTTCTTTCCTGTCTGGAAAATGCGTTAGATTGACTCCTGAGACTAACTTTAGTTTCACTTGTAATCAAAGAGTTTGTTTACATTTGTTAATAAAATATAGACATTTGTTTATAGATAAATTATTTTTAAAAAAGTGTACTCTGATTCCAGTTTTTGATAACAGCAGAGATAGTACATATTAATTTGAAAATCTGTGAAAACAGTATTTAATAAAAAAGGGTATGTTACATCATTAAACAAAAAAATCTATAATTACAAATGGATTATCAGTGTGCTGTCCCAAAGAGAATGTAAAGCAGCAGCTGCGATGGATTAAATTTTATGTATTCTTGAACACTTAAGTCATAAATGTAGCTCTGGAGCAGTCTGTACTAGCAATTAGCCATTTATCACTGCGGTATTAGAAAAGCAAAATCATAATAGTATAATGCAAGAATTGCTTCATTTAGTAGTCCAACTCAGGCTTGTTTTTTTAATGCAGTTTAGGGATTTGTTACTGTGTATGTAGGTTCTATTGCGGATGTTCTACCTGTAGTTAAAATTTATTTCATGCTGTTTCAAACAGTTCTGGCTTTATGTTTTGCTGAGAGTAGGGACTTTTTTATTATAAGAACAAAGGAAAAGCTTTGTTCTATGTGGAATAAACTGGAAAATAAGTTTGCTAGTCTTGTGCCAGACTTTAATGATATTTTATTTGCTGTCCACCCAGAATCCTAAAACACTGAGCCAAACAAAGAGTGTATGTGGAGTCCAGAATGAACTTTGGAGCATTAACTATACATTTGTCTTTTAATTAAAAAGAGTTGCAAGTGTTTGTAATTGTTAATTACAATTACAAAAAATCTGAGCTACAATCTTATCAGGGAAGAAAAATGGTTTGATAGTGGAAGAGAGAAGTGTCTTATGTGACTGGGTGCCAGAGTTGCTCTACCCTTTAATGTCCCAGAATGATTCTAGCAGAAGTAAAATCTCTGGCTGCAACTTTATTTATAATTCCAATTAAACTTGTAAATCAAACTCCAAGGTTAACTGGGTATTTGGCAACCAAGTCCCCATGCTTCGTCATTCCTGATATGGCCCTAGAAAGCCTAATATAAGCAAAAGTCTTTCCCTTCTCCTAAATGCATTCCCCAGATAGCCTCCCAAGGATTAGGACACGGGGGCGGGAGGGAAAGGAAGCCAGGGAACCAATGCACAATAATGGGATCAATTCCCTTTAGCTGGGGCTTTTGCTGACATCTGTAGGTTCCATCTGCACATGGGCATCCCCATGTGACTCAGAAGCACTGGGAGAGCGGAGAAGGGAAGGGCAAATGTCTTGACATGACTTCACACACTTGTTAGGATATTGGGGGAATGAGGGGAAAAATGCAGTTTTTGACTTTTTGTGGTTTCTTAGAGGGAAGGAGACCATTTAGACTCATAGATTTTACAGTCTCTACGTAAAAGAATGAATCGACACAAATCAGATGTCAAGAATTATAACATTCAAAAACCAGTTGGAGAACACTTCAATCTCTCTGGTCACTCGATTACAGACCTAAGAGTGGCTATCCTTCAAGAAAAAAGCTTCAAAACCAGACTCCAACGAGAGACTGCTGAATTGGAATTAATTTGCAAACTGGATACAATTAACTTAGGCTTGAATAGAGACTGAGAATGGATGAGTCATTACACAAAGTAAAACTATTTCCCCATGTTATTTCTCACCCCCACTGTTCCTCTTGTTAACTGCTGGAAATAGCCTACCTTGCTTGTCACCATGAAAGGTTTTCCTCCTCCCCCCCCCCGCTGCTGGTGATGGCTTATCTTGATCACTCTCCTTACAGTGTGTATGATAAACCCATTATTTCATGTTCTCTGTGTGTGTATATCAATCTCCCCTCTGTTTTTTCCACCAAATGCATCCGATGAAGTGAGCTGTAGCTCACGAAAGCTTATGCTCAAATAAATTTGTTAGTCTCTAAGGTGCCACAAGTACTCCTTTTCTTAATGTCAGAAAGGACCATCATGATAATTTAGTCTGACCTCCTGTACATTGCAGGCCACAGACCCTCACCCACCCCTGATCTCTGGCTGAGTTACTGAAGTCCTCAAATCATGGTTTAAAGACTTCAAGTTCAGAGAATTCACCATTTACACTAGTTTAAACCTGCAAGTGACCCATGCCCAATGCTGCAGAAGAAGGTGAAAAACCACCAGGGTCTCTGCCAATCTGACTTGGGGAAAATTCTTTCCAGACCCAAATATGGCAATAAGTTAGATTTGAGCATGTGGGCAAGACCTGCCAGGTAGATACCTGGGAAAGTATTCTTTATAGTAACTCAGGGTATGTCTACACTTTGAAATTAGGTCAATTTTATAGAAGTCGATTTTTAGAGTTCAATTGTATACAGTCGATTGCGTATGTCCATACTAAGCGCATTAAGCTGGCGGAGTGCATCCCCACTACTGTGGTTAGCATCGACTTACTGAGCGGTGCACTGTGGGTAGCTATCACACAGTTCCCGCAGTCTCCACTGCCCATTGGAATTCTGGATTAAGCTTCCAATGGCTGATGGGGCAAAAACATTGTCATGGGTGGTTTTGGGTACGTCATTGGGCCCCCTTCCCATGAAATCAACGGCAGACAATCGTTTTGCACTTTTTTTCCTGGGTTACCTATGTGGACGCCATACCACGGCAAGCAAGGAGCCCACTCAGCTCACCATCACCTGGGTGCTGCTGGCAGAAGTGGTACTGCATTGTTGCACAGCAGCAGCTCCTTGCCTTCTTGCAGATGGTGCAGTAGGACTGATAGCTGTCATATGTCTCCTCGGTGTTCCTGGAAGACCTGGGTGAGGTCAATCAGGGGCACCTGGACAGACATGGCTATCCTCCTCTTAGCGCACCGAATGGGAGCCAGAGACTCCAGTTATTCTCTTCTTTAAGTTTCATCTCATGGAGATTCAGTCCTGCCTGGAATATCAGGCTGCTCCCCCAGCCGGCAGCACTGTGAGGTTGCACCTACCCCAGCCTACACTTTGCCCCCATGGCTCATGAAGCATGGACAGTAGTAAGGAGCAGTTCAACTATAGGCTGAGCAAATGCAGAATGGTGGTTGAATGTGCCTTTGGACATTTAAAAGCTCGCTGGTGCTGTTTGCTGACTAGGTCAGACCTCAGCGCAACCAACATTCCCATTGTTATTGCTGCTTGTTGTGTGCTCCATAATATCTGTGAAAGTAAGGGGGAGACGTTTATGGTGGGGTGGGAGGTTGAGGCAAGTTGCCTGGTGTCCGATTTTGAGCAGCCAGACACCATGGCGATTAGAAGAGCACAGCAAGGCACGCTGCACATCAGAGAGGCTTTGAAAACCAGTTTCATAACTGGCCAGGCTTCGGTGTGAGAGTTGTGTGTGTTTCTCCTTGATGCAAACCCGCCCCTTTTGTTGATTTTAATTCCCTGTAACCAACCACCCTCCCCTCTTCGAAATAAAGTAACTATTGTTTTGAAACCATTCTTTATTAATTAAAAAAAAAGAGAGATAATGGACAGGGTAGCCTGGGTGGGGTGGGGGAGGAGGGAAGGACAAGGCCACTTTGCTTATTGTAGCCACACTAAAAATCAAACTGTTTAAATGACAGCCTTCTGTTGCTTGGGCCATCCTCTGGAGTGGAGTAGCTGGGTGCCCGGAACCTCCCCGCTGCGTTCTTGGGCGTCTGGGTGAGGAGGCTATGGAACATGGGGAGGAGGGTAGGCAGTTATGCAGGGGCTGCTGCGGGGATCTGTGCTCTTGTTGGCTTTCCTGCAGCTCCAACAGACACTTCATCATGTCTCTTTGCTCCCCCAACAGACACTTTATCATGTCCGTTTGCTCCCCCATTAGCCTCAGCATCGCGTCCTGCCTCTGCTCTTTGCACTCACTTAATTCTTTCTTGGCCTCTGCCACTGAATGTCTCCATGCATTAGGCTGTGCCCTATCAGTGCGGGAGGACTGCATGAACTTAGAAAATGTCATCGCAAGTGCGGTTTGTTTGCCTTCTAATCTGCAAACGGAGACGGAGGATGATAGGGGAGCGTAGAAAAATTCTATGATCTATGATTCTGGAGGTACTGCATGGTCACCTGCGCTGCTGAGTTCACCATGCTGACCAAACAGGAAATAAAATTCAAAAGTTCCTGGGCCTTTTCCTGTGTACCTGGCTAGTGCATCGGAGTTCAAAGTGCTGTCCAGAGCGGTCACAATGGAACATTCTGGGATAGCTCCCAGAGGACAATATGTCGATTTGCATCTGCAGTACCCCAAATTTGACCCAGCAAGGTCGATTTTAGCGCTACTCCCTCGTCAGTGAGGAGTACAGAAGTCGATTTTAAGAACCCTTTAGGTCGACGGAACGGGGTTAGTTGTGTGGATGCATTCATTTTTTAAATCGACCTAACGCGGCTAAATTTGACCTAACCCCGTAGTGTAGACCAGGCCTCAGAGCTCTCCCCATCTAGTATTCTGTCTCTAGCCATTGAGGAGTTTTGCTACTAGCAGTCGCTGATGGGCCACCTGCCATCATAGGCAGTCCCATTATACCATCCCCTCCATAAACTTATCAAACTCAGTCTTGAAGCCATTTAGGTTTTTTGCCCCCACTGCTCCCCTGGGACGGCTGTTCCAGAACTTCACTCCTTTGATGGTTATGAAACTTCACCTAATTTCAAGTCTCAATTTGTTGATGGTCAATTTATATCCATTTGTTCTTGTGTCCACATTGGCACTTAAATAACTCCTCTCCCTTCCTGGTATATTATCCCTCTGATGTATTTATAGAGAGCAATCATATCTCCCCTCAGCTGCCTTTTGGTTAGGCTAAACAAGCCACCCTCTTTGAGACTCCTCTCATAAGGAAGGTTTTCCATTCCTCAGATCATCCTATTCCAATTTGAATTCATCTTACTTAAACATGGTAGATCAGAATTTCACACAGTACTCCTGTATTCTATTATAGGCAGAGATAGAACTGGGGTAATACAGTGAGGAGAAAGACAATGTGATTCTAAGTATCGTGCTTTGTTTTGCAGTCTCTCTCTGACATACAGGAGTACATTTTCAAATTGTTGTACAAGACATCTGCAAAAATCTTGGGCAGTCCTTGGAATGTTTACCTTTTACTTGTCCATAGAAATTAGAGATGTTCACATGGAGCTTTTAAGTCACAATTCAGTTGATTTTGTTTTATGATATTACCAGTATACAGCATGGCAATTGTATTGCCTCTATTGAAATAAATTAGGTGTGTGGTGTCTAGTGATCACATCACTTGTAGCTTTCAAAGTAACTTGTGTAGGCTTAGTACAAAAAGCATACACAAGTAGAATCTCTAAGTGGATCCCACATAGTTCATAATTTTTGCCATCTTTGCTTCTCTCTCTTATGCCCACAGTTTTCCTGACATTCTTTTCTGGCTTTTACTGCAAAAGGACTGCCTAACTCATTTAACACTCTTCAGCGAGATACAGTATAAAACCTTTTAGTGACCTAAGTACATTATTAAATTTACAAGGGTCGATCTTATGCTAGGGCATTTTAACTTTTAAAATATCGTAACTGAAGGTATCAAAAAAATAGGTGTTTACAGGAAAGATCAAAAGCAAATTGTAGCTCAAATAAGTAAAGACCCTGTGCTCCAAAGACATCTGCCAGGTATTTGATACTCCTAGATTTTAATAAATTTAAAATTTTGAATTGGATATAGTGGCTCAGATTCCCAAGTGGTATAAATTGGAACAGTTCAATTGACTTCGTCAATCTCGAAGTTAATGGAACTATGTCTATTTACATCAACTGAGAATTTGGCCCACTATTTAAATGATAGATTATTAAAAACAGAAAAAGGCAGAAAGTTAGAGACAGCAGGATCTTCAGTGCAAATATCATGGGCCTTTTCACACCTAAACAGGTACTTTTAAAGAGTGGGTTTAATTTATCCTAAAAAAGTGTAAGTCACTCAGAAAGGAATCTGTAATACAGAGCTGTGGTGATATAGTTCCCTTTCTAGTCCTATACACAGATTCTCCATTTCAACCAGTCTTTAGCACATCTGAGCTGATTGTAATATTTTAAGTCTGGTCTGTACTTAAATGTTGTCCTAGTACAACTGTCATCAGTTAGGTGTGAGACTTTTTGTTCTTTTTTTTTAACTAATATAGTTGTACTGGTAGGAGCCATACTGTGGGTGCAGGTATAAAGGTGGTATACTGTTATAGGTTATTCTTCTTCCCTTACAGGAAAAAGCTATACTGGTATAAGCACCTTTATATGGCATCTGCAAAGGGGGGAGAGGGTATCTACTGATGCTTTAACTATACTGGTACAGTTAAAGCAGTACAATTTTCTAGTGTAAATAATGCCTTTATACAGTTATATGGGAAAGAAAGCCTTCTCTACGGTTTCATAATTTAAGGTATTAAGAGTGTTTTGCTATTCAGCTTCTACTCTAAATAAATGGTGAATGAAGATCCTTTATCTCCGTAATACCATTTTCTTTGAGAGGAATAGGCCTCAACTGTATACAATATAATATGAGTTTACATGCCGAGACAATGGGAAATGTAACCATATTACTGAATCTTCCTGAGAACTATATTATTTACCCAGTGCAATAGCTATAGATGGCACTTTACAGATAGAGAAATAATAATTGCTCCCTATCCCAAGGAGCTTACAGTTGAAATTAGATTTAATACAGAAAGGAGAATGCAGAAGGGTTAACAGAAAAGTCCTGATATGCTTATTACTTGCTCATCTTTTTAATGGTTCTTAAAATTTTTGTACTAATTTATTATATTAAATCATTGGAATAGTGTCTGAAAAGAGAGCAGGGAAAGATAATTATAGTTTTCAGTAAGTCTAAACATTCAGGCACTTTGCAATAAGCAAGACAAAATTTAAACAGCAACAAATTATATTTTGTACTAAGTATATAGTCACTTGGCAACTCCTGCATTTCACCTGAACTAATCTCTATTTCACAGATTTATTTATTTATGATTTATGTATTTCACAGAAGCCCTGATCAGGAATTTAAAGCTCAGCAAAAGTATTTTTCTAGCACAATACTCTCTTCAATGTTCAGTAGTTATTGAGAAGGCTAGAAGAGATAAGAGGAAAGGCTATTTGTAACATGTTTTTTTCCCTTTACTTTCCTGAAAAGACCTGCCAGTTTGACAAATAACATCAACAAGCTAGGAATTATTATATCTCCAGTCTGCAAAGGTTTCTTATCTTAAAACCAGCTTTTAATAATAGTTTTATGGTTTTCCTTCAGTGTTAAATCTCACCTTTTGTTAAAAATATATACTTACAAAAATCATTCTGAATTTTTTCCTAGATCAGATGAAAATATAGTGTTATGTGGGTTTTATTTTAAGTGTTTTTTGTCTGTCACCAAATACATATATCTTCCCATGTAGTCAAACAAACCGTTTCTGCTAACATGCACTGAATTGTAGCTGAAGTAACTTGAATTTACAGTATAACTGAAAAATAGTGCTGGGAGAGTAAAAGGATAAAATATGCCTGCCTTGTATAAGTGAAATGAGAAAATGTTCCTGAAATAGAAATTGAATTCATAATTGTTCATCACTTTTATTTTCCAATAAATAATATAAGTCTCTGTCTGAAGCACTTGTGTAATTTCAATTACATAACTGCATTCAATACTGCTGTTCCACAGGGATATGGGATATTAAACACAAAGATGTGTGCATCGTCCTCGTCTTGCTCTGACACTTGAGATCAAAAGTGGTACATTGCTGACCTAGTGTTAGAGCTGGAAGTTCTTCTTCAAGTAATGTCCCTGTGAGTGCTCTGCTTCAGGTGCACATATGCCCCTGGTACCTTCAATTGGAGATTTTTGACAACAGTGCCCATTCAGTCCTCACATGCTCCCTAACTATCCTTTGTGCCCTGTATGGAGGGTACACAGGCTGTGATGGATGAACTGCCTTCAGTTTCATCTCAACCACCTTGGCCTGAGATGGAGCATCTAGCAATGCTTCTTATTTAGCTAGTTATCCCATTCGTACTTCATAGTTAGGCTTGGAAGAATGAGATTTTTATTGGTAAAGGTCAGTAAATGTCAGTTATGCCATACACACACACAAGCTGATGAAAAATATTTCCATCCATCATAATTGAAATTTACAGAAACACAAAGTAAGAAAAATGCAACTTGAGAACTAGAGTTCGATTTAAGGATAGGCACTTTTTATATTTTGATGTGTGATGTTGAGTTTGTCTTAGCAGTCATTTAGCAGTTTTTGAATCTCAGTATGTATTGTCATTAAATAATTGTCTGACCTCATAATTTTCCACAATCAAAAATTTAAATTGATAAAATTGAAAATCATTCCTAAAAATAAACTGTTATCCATCAAAATTATAAAATAAATACATAAATAAATTCTGCCATGTCTTCAGCAAAGAGTAGCTCCAAATCTCCTTAGCAAGAAGCTTGCCCTAAGTGACCTGCCCTACCATGACCTTGCCCTAAGAAACTTTGCATCCCATGATGGGTACCACTGAGGCTTCAAGCAGTCTTGAGGAACACAAACACTCAACTATATCTGAACCCCGTGATACTCACTGTACAATACCAAAGCGTGTCTTGGTATCATCTGAGTACAGTCGAGGTGCAAGGGGCTCCGACTGCAACTTCACTTCTTCTTTGAGGAGGGTCCCTTTGGGTGCTCCACTTAAGGTGAATCTGCACCCCTGTGCTTGTAATCTGAGATTTTAGTAGCAGTTCTTGGTTGGGTCGCACATGGGCTGTCCCCATCTCGCTGTGCCTCATGCGGTTACATAGCACAGTGTGACCAACCCCCCCCCAGTTCCTTCTCTGCCACCCTTGACTTGAAACTTAGCAGCGCCTTTGTACTTTAGCTTCCTCTAGTTTTAACTTTAGAATACTAGTTGGTTAATAGTTAGTTAACCCTTCCCTGTTCATTTTCTTTTAAACAAGAAGAAGACATATTTTTTCTTATCTGAGGAATTTAAGTTTCAGTTGTTTGGACACCAGTTAGTGTAGCATAGTTACCCTCCTCATAGAAGAAACCCTACTCTGAGAGGCATGCTTGGCTCTGTGTTTTAAATGTTGCATCTCTTGCCGCTCCTCAATCCCAGTCTCTGACGGGCATTCACAGTGTCTCCACTGCCTCAGTGAGACAGACACACACACCTCAAAAGTGCTCCCGTTGCCACAGCTTGAAAGCCCATGCCAGGAAGGCGAGAGACATACAGCTAAAACTTAGCATGATAGAGAAGTCTTTACACCCTGCATCCGATTTGGGATCACAGCCCTTTCCGGGCAACTGGTGGCATCTGACAGAGGTTCTCCTTCACACTCTCATGGGAAGGAGTACTCTGCCAAGAAGGTGGCAAAGAAGCAGGCTACAATCTCTGCTGCTCAGGAATCCTCCAAAAAGAAGCATTCCCCGACTTGACAGACCCCACTGGTACCAACTGTACTGAGACCTTTCACCTCTGATGTAGCAGGACCATCTGATACTGCGGGTACCATGTGAGCAAAAGACCCTAACTAGGCTGGTTTGGAAAAAGGCAGTAAAGGGAGACCTACAATTCTGCCTCAGTAGCGGTGGAGCTGCTCAAACATGTGGCACCTGGCTGCTTGGCAATGCTACAGACTATGGTGCCTCCTTCTGCCTCTGCAGCACATTGGTACCACCAACAACACCTTCTTCTTATCGATGCTGTTGGTCCTGCAACAATTTCTCCACCACAAAAATCTTGTGGTCTTCTCGGCACCAGAATCTCCACTATTTGGTACCAACCTCACTCCAGCACATTTAATACTGAGCCATTTTACTACATCACCCAGATCAGCTTTATTTGGTGATGAAGACGATGAGGATGAAGGGTAAATCTACTCATCCCATCACTCCTCGCCTATCCTCACAGCTACTACACCAGGTCCACCAGAATACCATGAATATCATCCAGGACCTGAAACTCAAGGCTGGTACAGGTACCAAAGGATGCCACCACTCATACCATTTCCACCACAGTGGTCTTACTGAGACCCATGGGCAGTGTACTGCCAACAGTACTCTAAGCTTCCAAGTCCATCCAGGGTGAGGTTGAGGCATTCTCCTTCACCCTCTGTTCCTAGACCCTCTGAACCTCCAGGAGAGGCAGTTGAGGAATTAGAGGAGACTTCAGACTGGGAACCTGTACCAGCTGCCAACTTTTCATCTTCTTCCCTGTATGAAGCCATCATGCCCCCACCACCCACCATGGGAGATGATTTTAAAAAGACCAGGAACTGTTTAAGAAGATTGCAGATTCCCTGGCAATACCTCTTGAGGAAGTGGTGGAATTCCAACATAAGTTGCTAGACATCCTCCAGTCTTCAACCTTCTCCAAGGTTGCCCTACCAATAAAAAAGGATCTCATGGATCCAGCCAAGACCATCTGACAATCACCGGCAACAATCTCACCCACCTGTAAAAGGGCAGATAAAACATATTATGTCCCTTCTAAGGGAATGGAATTTTTATTTGGACATCCCTCGCCAAACTCCCTGGTGGTAGAGGCTGTGAATGAAAGGGGCAGACAACATCACTCCAGAACCAACCCCATGCAACAGGAACTAGAAGAGGTTATACTTTTTTGGACAGAAGACCTACTCATCAATGAATCTACTATTTAGGATCATCAATTATGAGGCATTGATGGCCAAATATCATTACACAAATAATTCAAAAATATCTGAATTTATTCATTTTTCTACCCAAGGACAAAAAAGAGCAATTCAAAGCAACCATATCAGAGGGCCACCTTCTTGCTCGAACAGCCTTACAAGCCTCACTGGACTTGAGAGAGACAGCCGCACATTCCATCATCACGGCCATGGGAATGCGACAAGCTTCCTGGCTTTTCTTCCCCAAAGAGGTACAATTTAATGTTGAGGATCTTCCATTTGAGGGCCTGAAACTGTTCACATCCAAGATGGATGAGTCGCTTGATACGTAAAAGGTCTCCAGGGTGACCCTCACATCCTTGGGTATTTATATAACTTCCCAAAAGAAAAAAACAAGCTAAGTATTACTCACCACAAAGAACAAGATCCGTGCCGTACACCCAACGTCAGAGGCAGTATGACCCACAAAGGCGGAGACAGAGACCCACTAGCAGGAGACCACTCCCTTCTCAGTCCTTGATGTCCCAACAACCTCCCTTCAAACAACAATTTTGAGGGTTTGGTTGAGGACCTGATATACCTCCCACATTTTCAGTTGCTGGAACCATCCACAAACATCCATCTATTTGGATGCCATCTGACCGCATTCCATCCAGTTTGGCAAACCATCACATCAGAGAAATGGGTACTAGAAATCATCGAGACTGGTTATTCTATCCAGTTCACCTCCATTGACCCCCTACCCACCCACTCCCTCCTCCTCCTTGCCCATTCCTCTTCAGGGATCCTTCTCACGAACCTCTACTAAATAGGAAGTTAACCATCTCATATGCCTGGGTGCAGTAGAACGAGAACCAACACAACACATAGGGAAGGATTTCTACTCCCACTATTTTCTAATCCAGTGAACAACTGGGTGGAGGCCCATTCTCGACTTAAGAAGACTGAACAAGTTAATGAAAACCCAATAATTCAGGATGGTCTTGCTAGCAATGATAATTCCAGCACTAGAACGAGGGGACTAGTTCTCGCCCCAACCTCCAGGACACATATTTCCACATAAAGATACATCCCTCACACAGGAGGTTTCTCATATATGTTCTGGGAACAGATCATTTCCAGTACAAAGTACTTCCTTTCAGATTATCCACTGCTCTATAGGTATTCTCAAAAGTTCTTGTGGTAATGGCTGCCTACCTCTGCAGAGAAGGCATCGTAATATTCCCCTATTTAAATGACTGCTTACTCAAAGCATCAACAGTAACTTTCTTCACACATCTAGGTCTTCAAATAAATGAACAAAAATCAGCATTTGCACTGGTGCAGAGACTGGAGTTCATCGGGGCCCACCTTGACTCTGGAGGCTATGGCCTCACTGTCCCAACACAGGTTTACCATTCTAGTCAATGTACTTACTACAATACAAGCTAGCTCCAGACATTGGCCAGGAAGTGACACCATCTATTAGGCCACATGTCAGCAATGATGTGTAGTAAAATATGCCAGACTGCACATGTGATGCCTGCAAGGCTGGCTCAGAACTGTATATATTCCACATAGACACAGCATAAGCAAACATCTTACAATGCCAACTAAAGTGAAGAACTCTTTACATTGGTGGACTCAACCAAACAATGTTTGTGCAGTAGTTCTCTTCACACAGAACTGTCCATCAGTGGTGCTCCCAGTGGATGCTTCTCTGCTAGGTTGTGGGGGGATACCTACACAACCACATGATCCAAGGCCACCTGTCCCCCCTCTGAATCCACGCTACTCATAAATCTACTAGAGCTGTGGGCAGTTCACAATGCATGCTCACACTTCCTATCCATGATCATGGACAAGGCAATAAAGGTTCTGCCAGATGTCACTTACTTTATATAAAGTGACAAGGGTGCAGGCATGGTCACACTCCCTCTGCACAGAAGCCATGCTACTATGGAATTGATGCATCAGCCACAATATCGACATCTCAGCCTCTTATCAACTGGGATGCCAAAACACCACCGCAGATGCACTGAGCAGAAAATTCCTCCAGGACCACGAATGGGAAATGAAAACCGGAGTATTACAGAGCATATTCAAACACTGGGGATTCTCAACTATAGACCTTTTTGTGACAACCCAGAATACCAAGTGCCCACGCTTCTGCTCAAGAGTGGGATTGGGACCGCAATCTCAAGAAGATGCTTTCCTCTTTAAATGGGATGCACCTTTATTGTACACCTTTTCCCTGACTTCTCTCCTATCCAGGGTCATACACAAGATCAGGACTGACAACTCCAGAGTAATCTGGATATCCTCCATGTTGCCCAGAAAACATGGTTACTTTACCTCTTGAAGATTGTTGTATGCCTGCCACACACTCATCCCCTTCTACTACAGCTTCTGTCTCAGGATGAGGGCCAGATCCACCACCCAAACCTGGCAAGACTCCACCTGAAGGCATGGGTACACCATGGCTCTGAGACAATGAAATGGCCTGTTCAGAGGAGGTAAGGGACATTCTCTTAAACAGCAGAAGACTTACTACCCCACATACCTACCTACACAAATGGAAGAGATTCAATACATAGTGCTGAAATAGACAAATTATGGTGACTTCCTCCATTTTGCTAATGGTACAGGACTATATACTGGAACTTAAGAAATTGGGTGTCTTCATGTGCTCAATCAGAGTACGCCTTGTGGCAATCTCAGTGTTCCACTATGAAGTGGACAATTTCTCCATCTTCACCCACCCATCACTAAACACTTTCTCAAGGGTTTTCATAACCATTACCCCAAAATATGAGCCCCCATTCCATCACAGGACCTCAATCTGGTGTTGTGATGCCTTACCCCCTTTTTGAACCATTAGCAATGTGTTCACATCTCCATCTCCTGATGAAGGTGGCCTTTCTTGTCGCTATCACATCTGCCTGACAAGTAGGGGAGCTGGGGGTCCTCATGGCACACCCTCCATATACAAAATTTTTCAAAAATAAAGTTACCCTAAGACCACATCCCAAATTCTTACCTAAAGTTGCTTCTTCATTCCATCTGAATCAGCCCACTCATCTCCCATCGTTCTTCCCAAAACCTCACGGGAATAAATGAGAAGCAATGGTCCACACCTTGGACATCCAAAGAGCACTAGCATTTTATGTTGAGAGAACAAAGACTTTTAGAAAATCACCAAAGTTATTTCTTTCCATTATGGAACAATCTAATGGAGATGCCATATCTAAACAGAAGCTGTCTAAACGGATCTCTGACTGCACTGACTTTTGTTATCAGCAACAACTACAAACCCAACCGGGGAGCCACATGCACTCCACCACAGCACTTTCTGCTGTGATAGCCTTCCTCAACAATGTGCCTGTTATGGACATCTGCAGAGCAGCAACCTGTGCATCAACCCATACATTCACACAGCATTATTCCATACAGCAGCACTCCTCATCAGATGCTCTATTTTGACTTACCGTTATATCATCTGCTACAACTGCAACTCCAAAGCCTCTCCCTTCCTCTGAGGGGCACTGCTCTACAATCATCTAAAATGGAGCATCTACAGGGGCTCTCCTCAAAGAAGAAGAAGAGATGGTCACTCACCCAGTGCAGTAACTGAGGTTGTTCAAGATGGTTTTCCTTGTGGATACACCACTGTCTTCTTCTCCTCCCCTCGGCTCTGGGGTTTTTTCTCACTGGAGACTCTGCGATAGAAACGGAATGGGGAGGTGAGGGTCAAATAGCGCTATGCACCCGCCTGAGCTGGTGCAAGATAGGGACAATGCATGTGCAACTCAACCAGGCACTGCCACTAAAAATCTCTGATTACAAGCCCAAAGGCACAGATTCACCAAAAGTGGAGCACCGACAAGGACAACCATCTCAAAGAACCTCAGTTACTGCACAAGGTGAATAATCTTCTCTTCTGTGGTATCCAGATCCATCAGTCAACTGGTACTGGTACACTCTGCACCACCCTTGGCACAGGCTTCTATTGCCAAGACTCGTTCAGTTTCCACACAGATCCACCCAGTATTGCAGGAAGAGAACTACTTACTGTTGCTGATGAATCTGAGTCTCCTTGTTGAATGTGGGAAGGCTCTGGCTACTTCAGCCTACTTTATCCCTGGTACACATCATCTTTGGTACTGACTAATTCCCTGATATCCATGGGGATGGATAGACAACCTGCTACTCAATAGTTGTGTGCCCCCTCTCCTCCCCTTTGACTACTGAGATGATAGTTCTTCACCCCACTCCCAAATTTCTAGCCAAGATTGCTTCTATTATCAACTCAGGCATGATTCCCCGAGAACCTTCTCTTCAAGGGACACTTCGCGACTCAGAGAGACTTGAGTCTTTCACACACCCATTGGTATAGCTAAACTTGTGTGCCTCTCCTGTTTCCTTGTAGTTCTCCCCAATGACCATATTGTGATTCTTGCACAGCCTATCACTATCAGTTTTCCAAGGCACCTAGGATTGAGCAACTGAGACTGCATTCTCCTGTCCTGTTCAACCCACTTCCTATCAGTCCCCACCATGGGAGGAGTTGTTTGAAGAGTTAGGAAAAAAGCCAACAAGGTTCAAATGAATATTTCTTCATTCCCTCCTTGAGGATGCAGTTATGAGCCTCCTGTCCCCTATTACGCATAGGTGGTGTCAAGATTTGATGAAGAGTTGCTGACATACTCCAAATCCTCTTGGAAGAAGTCCAAGAGAACCTAGATTGCTGTTGGGCATTCTTCATTCATCCTCTTGGGCCTTGTCTACACTACGAAATTAGGTCGAATTTATAGAAGTCGGTTTTGTAGAAAGCATTTTTATACAGTCGATTGTGTGTGTCCCCACACAAATGCTCTAAGTGCATGTAGTCAGCGGAGTGTGTCCACAGTACCGAGGCAACCATAGACTTCCGGAGCGTTGCACTGTGGGTAGCTATCCCACAGTTCCCACAGTCTCTGCTGCCCATTTGAATTCTGGGTAGAAATCGCAGTGCCTGATGGGGTAAAAAATTGTCGCGGGTGGTTCTGGGTACATATCGTCAGGCCCCCCTTCCTTCCTTCCTTCCCTCCGTGAAAGCAAGGGCAGGTAATCATTTTGCGCCTTTTTTCTTGAGTTACCTGTGCAGACGCCATACCATGGCAAACATGGAGCCCGCTCAGCTAACAGTCACCGTATGTCTCCTGGGTGCTGGCAGATGCGGTACTGCATTGCTACGCAGCAACAGTTTATTGCCTTTTGGCAGCAGACAGTGCAGTATGACTGGTAGCCATCATCAACGTAGTCCAGGGTGCTCTTTTAACCTACCTCGATGAGGTCAGGGGTGCCTGGGCAAACATGGGAGTGACTCAGCCAGGTCATTTCCCTTTTAAGTTTCATCTCATGGCGATTGAGTCCTACTGGCAGTGCACTGTCTTTTTCCAAGGCACCTAGGATTGCAGCCAGCAGAAGATGATGGCCAGCAGTCATACTGCACCGTATTCTGCCGAGCACCCAGGTGATGACGATTGCTAGTGGTCGTATGGCACAGTCTGCTGCCAGCAAGATATATAAAGATAGATGAAGTGGATCAAAACAAGAAATAGACCAGATTTGTTTTGTATTCATTTTCTCCTCCCTCCCTCCTTGAAATCAATGGCGTGCTAAACCCAGTTTTGAGTTCTATCCTTGAGGGGGCCATTCTGTTTCTCGCAAAGCCACCCCCTTTGTTGATTTTAATTCCCTGTAAGCCAACCCTGTGAGCCATGTTGTCAGTTGCCCCTCCCTCCACCAGAGCAACAGCAAACAATTGTTTCGCGTCCTTTTCCCTGGATTGCCCAAGCAGCAGCAGACGCCATAGCACAGCAAGCATGGAGCCCGTTCAGCTCACCACAGCAGTTATGACCATTGTAAACATCTCGCGCATTATTGTGCAGTGTATGCAGAACCAGTACCTGAAAAAACAGGCGAGGAGGTGACGGCAGCGTGGTGATGAGGACATGAATACACTTTTCTCTAAAACCGCGTTCCCCCGCAATTTGGAGATCATGGTGTTAATGGGGCAGGCTCATGCCATGGAACGCCAATTCTGGGCCCGGGAAACAAGCACAGAGTGGTGGGACCACATAGTGTTGCAGGTCTGGGATGATTCCCCGTGGCTCCGAAACTTTCACATGCGTAAGGGCACTTTCATGGATCTTTGTGACTTGTTTTCCTCTGCCCTGAAGCGCAAGAATACCAAGATGAGAGCAGCCCTTACAGTTCACAAGCAAGTGGCAATAGCCCTGTGGAAGCTTGCAATGCCAGACAGCTACCGGTCAGTCGGGAATCGATTTGGAGTGGGCAGATCTACTGTGGGGGTTGCTGTGATGCAAGTAGCCAACACAATCACTGAGCTGCTGCTATCAAAAGGAATGTTTCACCAACTTCAATGTGGGATGGCTGGGAAAGGTTCATGACGCTCGCGTCTTCAGGAACTCTGGTCTGTTTAAACAGTTGCAGGAAGGGATTTACTTCTCAGACCAAAAAATAACTGTTGGGGATGTTGAAATGCCAATAGTTATCCTTGGGGACCCAGCCTACCCCTTAATGCCCTGGCTCATGAAGCCGTACACAGGCACCCTGGACAGTAGTCAGGAGCTGTTCAACTATAGGCTGAGCAAGTGCAGAATGGTGGTAGAGTGTGCATTTGGACATTTAAAGGGTCGCTGGCGCAGTTTACTGACTCACTCAGACCTCAGCGAAACCAATATTCCCATTGTTATTGCTGCTTGTTCTGTGCTCCACAATCTCTGTGAGAGTAAGGGGGAGACGTTTATGGCGGGGTGGGAGGTTGATGCAAATCACCTGGCTGCTGAATACGTGCAGCCAGACACCAGGGCGGTTAGAAGAGCACAAGAGGGTGCAGTGCGCATCACAAAAGCTTTGAAAACCAGTTTCATGACTGGCCAGGGTACTGTGTGACACTTTGTTTGTTTCTCCTTGATGAAAACCCGCCCCCTTAGGTTGACTCTAATTCCCTGTAAGCCACCTGTCCTCTTGCCTTCGATCACAGCTTGCTTGCAAAGGAAATAAAGTCACTATCGTTTAAAAAACATTAATTGATTATAAAAATAGGGAGATAACTCACAAGGTAGCCTGGGTGGGGTGTGGGGGGAGGGTAGGAGGGAAGGAAAATGCCACTTTAAAACTTGTTGAATGCCAGCCTTCTGTTGCTTGGGCTGTCCACTGGGGTGGAGTGGTTGGGTGCCTGGAGCCTCCCATCTCGCATTCTTGGGTGTCTGAGTGAGGAGTCTATGGAACTTCCGAAGGAGGGAGGGCGGTTAAGCAGGGGCTGCAGTGGCAGTCTGTGATCCTGCTGCCATTCATGAACCTCCACCAGATGCTGGAGCATCTGGTCCGTTTGATCCCGCAGTATCCCCAGCATTTTCTCATGCCTCCTTTGATCTTCCTGCTGCCACCTCTCCTCACGTTCATTGGCCACCATCCTGTACTCTGCTATTGTGTCCCTCCACACAGCTCTGTCAGTGCCGGATGACTGCATGAGCTCAGAGAATATGTCATTGCGCGTGCATTTTTTTTGCTGCCTTATCTGAGGTAGCCTCTGGGATGGAGGAGGGAGGCTTGAAATATTTGCAGCTGCTGGAAGAAAAAAAGGGAGTGAAGTATTTAAAAATATACATTTTACAGAACAATGGCTATACTCTTTCACGGTGAACAACGCTATTCACATTACATAGCACATGTGATTTTGGTACAAGGTCGCATTTTGCATCTTATATTGAGTGCCTGCAGCTTTGGTGTTAGAGATCACACACGCAGGTCCGGGCAACAGAATTCGGCTTGCAGGCGGCCATGGTAAGCCATAATCTTTCAGCTTCTGCAACCTTCGTAACAGCAGCCCCCTCCTTTCCCATTACCAAGCAAAGCCCGTTGAGTTGGCCATTTACTGCTGCAGTTTTCCTGTTAACGTGCAGCACCAGAAACCAAACTAACCCCCTCCTTCATCCAATTCTCTGGGATGATGGCCTTTCCCCTCCCCCCACCGGCTGGCGGGTATCAGGGAAGATCCCTGCTAGCCAAACGCGAACAGCTCAGTGCCAATGGCCCCCCCGCCACCGCGTGGCTAACTGTGGGGAGGATTTATTTTCAGCCACAGGCTTCATTGTGTTGGGAGGGTATTTCAGTCAGGATGATAAAAAGATCCTGGCTGTTGAGGAAAACGGTGTGCTGTGTGCTCTCCCCAAGCTCGTTGTCCTCCTCATCTTCTCCATGTGCAAAATCCTCAGACATGGTGGAGAGTATCCCATCCTTGCAGTCCACGGACGGGGTGGGGTAGTGGTGGTGGCCCCCCCTAGAATTGCATGCAGCTCAGCGTAAAAGCGGCATGTCTGGGGCTCTGTCCCGGAGCATCCGTTTGATTCTTTGGTTTTCTGGTACACTTGTCTGAGCTCCTTAAGTTTCTCGCAGCACTGTATTGTGTCCCTGATGTCCCTCATGGCCTCTGAGATTTTTTTGAAATGTTTTGGCATTTCGTCTTTTGGAACGTAGTTCCGATAGCATGGATTCCTCTCCCCATACAGTGATCAGATCCAGTACCTCCTGTTTGGTCCATGCTGGAGCTCTTTTTCGATTCTGGGACTGCATCGTCACCTGTGCTGATGAGCTCGCCTGGCCAAACAGGAAATGAGATTCAAAAGTTCCCGGGGCTTTTCCTGTACACCTGACCAGTTCATCCAAGTTCAGAGTGCTGTCCAGAGCGGTCAGAATGGTGCACTGTGGGATAGCTCCCAGAAGCCAATACCTTCGAATTGTGTTCACACTAACCCTAATTTGAAATGGCAATGTCGATTTCAACGCTAATCCCCTTGTTGGGGAGGAGTAGAGAAATGGGTTTTAAGAGTCCTTTATGTCGGAAAAAATGGCTTTGTTGTGTGGATGGGTGCAGGGTTAATTCAGATTTAATGTTGCTAAATCTGACATAAACTCGTAGTGTAGACCATGCCTTGCACACAAGTAGCTTTGTCCATAATGAGGCATTGCTTGAGCCTGCCAAGACAATTTGGCGAATCCTGGGCACCACACCTCTAACTTCTAAGAGGGCAGTGACCTTAACAGCATCCCAGGGCTGTAGGGAAAGGGGTTCCCTGGTATCTAGCAGTGAGTTTCAGCTGGCTTGACCAGTGTACTCCCAACTCATTTGTGGCATGATTTGTATCTAAAATGTGTAATGTAGCATATAATTGGAAAACTAATGAATACTGGGGATTACTATTACTGTGAAAGGTATGTATTAATACTATATGAGGAGTTACGAATGTTCTCCGATATTATGTTTTAAAGTTTGTATTGAACAAATTAGAAAGTGGGTCTTCCCAAGTCTTGAATATAAATAAAGCAGGGTTGATCAGTGACAATCGGATTCTAATTTATATATGCGTTAAGATCACATGTAGTTCGAAAGTCGACATGTCCAGATCCCAAAGGACTATGCATTTGCTTGTCTGACCAGCTTGGTCATCAGGCAGGCACAATAAAGGCATATTTACAGGCAAGGTAAACAGCCATTAGGAGAGTGTATGGAGAAAGATGACCACTTAGCAGTCTTAACGGGGAATGGAGACAGCACTCCCTTTCAAAGGTTTACTGGCCTATAAATGGAGGCACTGAGAATTCCTAAATTATCCATCACTTGTGGGACTAAAGAGGCCAGAGCTCTTTGGATTGCAGAAAGATGAGTCCTTCATCCAAGGTGGTTGAAAGTCTCTGGAAATTGATTATAGGTGAGAAAGCTGCTTTGGCAAAGATTGTAGCTGGCTGAAATTGTTTTAATCTTAGAAGCATATTCCTATTGCTGTTTGTAACCCTTTCTAGCTGATATTCCTTCTACTTGGTATCACTTAATCTATGATTTTTTTTAATAAACTTGTTTTACTTTTTATTATAAACCAATCCAGTGCTTTGATTAACTGCAGTAAGGTAGTAAGTTGCAGATGTACTGTTTCTTTAAAGGGAACAGCAAACTTAATAACTTCTCTAAGTGTACCAGGAGAGTGATGGGCACTTGAGAGGATACGGTTTTGGGGAAATTCGGGACTGTGTTTGGGGTCACGCCTCTTAAGGTAATTGGGTGATAGTGACTAGAGTCAGGCAGTTGTAGGTATGCTGCTGGGGTAAGAGTACTGACTTGGGCCTCTCTGGTTGCAAGAGTTACTAATCTGCCCTGCAGTTCAGAATTGCTAATTACCAGACACTGCTTATTAAATTCAATCAACTCAATTATATCAAGTTTAATTATTTTATTTAACATCTCCTGCAGGAGCATAGAGAACAGTTTCAAGGCATAATTGCTGAAGGACAGCTCCTGGTAAGAATGAATTTGCAAGTTTTCCTTGCCTGAGCTGATATGGCAGCTGGCTCCATCTCCGTGGCTCTTGTTATGCACTGAGCCTCATGTTTGCGTTTTCAAACATGGTTCAAAATATGGTCAAAGACCTTCCCTTTGATGGCTCAAGTTGTTCAATGAGTCCACAGATTGAGTCCTTACATTCTCTTAAGGATTCAAGGGAGACCTTCCATTCACTTGGTATTTATATACCTGTAAACAAGAAGAGATTCAATAGGTCTCAGACTGCTCAATGATCTCATCTGTCTCAATTTTCTACATACTAAAGATACATACACAGAACATTCAAAAAAGAAACCTGTGCTGTAGAAGAAAAATATGTTGACTGCTCTGACTGTGACAACTCAACTATCCTTATCAGCCAAGCATTCGCTTTGATTCCTTGATCAGGGGTCATGAACAATCCGACTTTCTGGATCTGAAGCTGCATCATCTTACCCATGCCTTCCCATCTTTTAGTGATCATTGTAGTCAGTTGTTTGCTGCGTGTGTTCTCTCTTCAGGCTGCACTGGTTCTGGCCAGATAACCTGTACAGCAGGCTCTGATTGAACTGTTCAAAATGACCACAGACTCAGTTCCATACTGAAGGTACGCATCCAGATTTATTGTTGATGAAGCATAGTCCTGGATCATGTATGCCCATTACAATGGACTTGGCTCAGTGAATGGTGGGACTTTTCATTCCGCACTTGGCCGGACAAAGACAATCCCCTTTGAGAACCCTCTTTCTACACCAATAGAAACAGGTTACTTATTACCCCTCTGACATGGTTAGTTACTAGCCCTTACCTTGTACATGTTGATTTGATTAAAACATCTCTATACATCGCGCTGCGGGCAATGTGTCCCTGTTATTTTCGGGGAGTGTGATTATGCCATACTTGGTGTTCTGGTACTACCCTTTTAAGGTAGTGTTTAATGTGTTTACGTGAGTGTCCTGTACCTAGCACTTCCTAGGAATGTATGCATTTTTGCAATACCAGTCCTGTTCTTGCCAGGTTCTGTGAACTTTCAAGTAGGCATGTTTTATTACAGGGCCTGACTTCTGCCCTGATTCAGCATGATCTTGCTTTATATCAGCAGGGTCTGACTTTAGTTCAGGCCTTAGGCCTTACACCAGGCCCCTCACACCAAGCCTGATGTCTTAGGCTCTCTCTTTCTACTACAATCATCTCTCCTGTTTCCGCACCTCATGGGAGCGGACAGATGGGTTCTGGTGGTTATAATATTGGATTACTCTGTCCATTTCTGTTCCATGTCCTCACTCCACCCCACTTCCCCCTTTCTTTTTAGTGACTCATCTCATGAACTTCTGTTGAGATAAGAGGTTCTTTTCCTTCTCTATATAGGAAGTCTTGGAACCAGTTCCCATCCAGCACAGAGGGAATGGATTTTATTCCAAAAACTTTGATACCCCAAAAGAAGAGTGGATAGAGAACAATACTAGATCTCATGATGCCAAATACCTTCATTAAAGTGCAGAGGTTAAGGATAGTGACATTTGTACTTATACCATCTCTAGATCCAGGATACTGGTTTGCAGCCCTTGACCTACAAGATGCATACATTCAGATTGCAATCTGTCTTTCTCACAAGAGATTTATTCAGTTTGTCATCAGTCAAGAGCACTTTAAATATCGAGTGCTCTCCTTCAGGCTTCCTATGATCCCAGGGTGTTTACAGAGGTTATGATAATGGTTACCACCCAACTTTGTCATTAGGGAGTGTTTGTCTTCCCCTACCTCAATGATTGGCTGCTCAAAGGATGCTCTGATGCTGATGTTCAAGTTGCTGTCAAAACCTCTACGACTTTGTTCAGCATGTTAGGTCTTCAACTGAACACTGAGAAGTCCTTTCTCTTACGTGTTCATAAGGGCCATCCTGAATGCTTTAATATCCAGAGTATTGGAGACAGGTTTCTTATGCCAAAACATTTGATTATCCAAATGAGACCTCAGGTAACTGCCAGGTTATGCCTGTAGCTCCTTGGTCACATGGCAGCATGCACCTTTGCTTACTTACTTAGATACATCTGCACTGCTTCCAGAACTGGCCCAGTATGGTTTATACCCCCAACAGACACAGTTTGAATAAGTTACTCTCCATTCCTCACCAAGTGCTAGTCTCCCTCCACAGATGGAGGTATCCAGGCAAAGTCTGCTCAGGCGACCCCTTCACCCATCCATGTCACATCACCATAGTTTCAAATGTATTCCTTCTAGGATAGGGAGTTCATTCTCAGGAGCGAACTGTTTAGGGCAGGTAGACCACCCAGGAATCTACTTTCCATATCAACCCACTGGAGCTCAGGGCTGTCAAACATGCCTGCCAACTCTTCCTTCTTTTGATGAATTGTCCCTTTATCATAACAACAAACAGGTCCAGTACGTACTACATAAATTGTCAGTGGGAGTGAGATCCCCTTCCTTTTGTGCAGAAGCAATGAAGTTAAGGAACTGGTGTATAGCCCAACGTATCCTTATTTCAGCTGTTTACCTACCTTGCCTCCAAACAGCAGAGCTGACAGTCTCAGCAGACACTTCTCTGAGGATCGTGAGTCTGAACTTATCCAGTTCTTTGGTGGTTATTGATGTCCAATTAATTATTAGTTTAAAGAGCTGGGAATTATAGGGTTTGAGTCCCAGAATGAGGCACAACAGAATTCGGGTTATCAAGTTCAATATCTAGTTGGGAACCCTGGTGCACTAAATGATGCGGTGCACAATGATGCCACTCACACTGAGGGCAAAGCAAGCTTTAACTACTTTTATTTGCACAATTAATAAAGACATAAATGCTCCAAACCACACACAAATATTGCAAAAATACAGAGTTAAGGTAATATCTTGTATCATTCCTCACTTATACTCGCACCTTTCTTGGGGATCTGGTGGTAATAGACAAAGGTCTTGCTCTGTCCCAGGCATGCTAAGCGATTCTGATCATCCATTTTACTCATTTACGTGGTGGTCTGGCCTATTATAGGGCTTAGGATCTGTCAAGAATATTCATACAAATACCCAACCTCCTTTTTCCATATCTAACTTCCTCACCCTAATAATGTTGAGTGTCATCCTTCTGTAGGTTAGTATTTTGTGATTTTAGCTTATTACCATATACATCAATTATTTGCCAATACAAGTTCATGGTTAAGCAATTGCCATCGTTTCTGTCCTTAAATATCTAAGCCAGTGTTCAATGTTCCTGCAGTTACCTGATATCATTTTGTACAAACTGCTCCCTTAAGCACACTATTCTCAGTTCCCCAAAACTCAGGGTGACTGTTGAGCCACTTACCTATGCTGAAGTTTATAGGCTGTGAGCCTTAAGATAACTGCTTAAGTTAATGCCTTACAAGATATAGGCCTGCAGGTTCCTTGTGTTACTGCTAAATAAAGTAAAATGCTAAAGCTAGCTCAATTGGCTACCAACTCGACAACTCCCATACTTGAACAGATATTTCTCACCTGGGATTTCCCAGAAATAGATCTTTTTGCTACTGCCATGAAGAGGAAGTGTGCAAAGTGTTGCTTGAGAGGAGATCTAGGTTGCCATTCCCTGGAAAAAGTCATTCTCATCTCCTGGCCAAAGAACCTGTTATACACTTGTCTTCCAACACCTCTCATCCTCAGAGTCTTAAATAAAATCAAGCAGAGAGGTATGCCTCTCAGCTCTCCCTGAACACTGCATGACTCAAGGGCTGGTACCTGGTTTGCTAAATAGGGATAGAACTTTCCTGTTCTAAAGAGGTTCAAGAAGTTCTGTTGAATAGTAGGAAAGCATAAATCAGAAAATGATCTTTATCTTGAGAAATGGAAGAGAATTTACCATTGGTGTATCCTACAACATCTGTTTGCTACTGACTCTCCCTTCTCTGAGATCCTATAGTACCTTTTTGATTTCAAGAATGCAGGCCTTTCCCTGAGCTCTGTTAATTTTCACATAAGCGACCATAACAGTGTTCCATTCTCCAGTGAAGGATTTTCTCACCTTGCAACTTCTAGTTTTATTAAAGTGTTATCCAGCCTGTTTCCACACATCAGGGAACACACTGCAGCCTGGGTTTTTAAATTAGTCAACTCTCAGATTAAACTTCCCTTTGAATACCTGGCTACATGCCCACTCTTACACTTATGCATGCAAATGACTTTCTTGGTGGTTTCCTCTGCTCGGAAAGTTCGTGAGTTTGGGACTTGGATGATAACCTCCTCACCCCCCAAACCCATTTTTTTTTAAAGTCAAGGTATCGCTCTGATCAGATCCCTGATTCTTACATAATAATTCTTACTTAATATCATCTTGGATTTTTACACCAATCAAACTATTCATCTGCCAGTTTTTTACCCTAAATCTCATTAGTCTAGGGAGTATGGCATCTTTCACACCATGGACATTAGGAGGGTGGTGTTCTTCTATTTGAACGGGACTAGATCCTTTTGGACCTCCCTTCAATTATTTGTTTCTGTAGCAGATAGAGTTAAAGGAACACCCATCTCCCCCCACCCAGAGACTTTTCAAATGAGTTTCGGTTGCATTCTTGTCTGCTATGAAGCTGCTAACATCCTGCTCCCTCCTAGGATTATAGCTCATTTAACCAGATTGCAGTCCACCTCTGTTGCCCTACTAAAAGACGTACCATCAGAGAAATCTGCAAAGTGCCGCATGGGTCTCCATCCATCCATTCACAAAGCACAATGGTCAAGTGCGTGCATCCTGAGTAGATGCTGCATTTAGGACCACCTCATCCAATTAGTTTTAGAGCCTATGCCAAAGCACCCACCTTCTCTAACGAGTGCTGCTCAGGTGTCACCTGAAATGGATTGCCCGTAGGGACATTACTCAAAAAAGGAGAGGTTACTAACCTTGTACAGTAACTGGGGTCCTTCAAAATGTTTGTCTCTGTAAGTCCTCCACTACCCACTTTCCTTCACTGCTTTGGAGTCTCATCTCCATGGGACTTTGTAGTAGAGAAGGAACCTAAGTGAGGTTTGTCCATCACAGCCCTAAGTACCCACAATACATGGCATGATAGCTAGTGTGCATGTGTGGACCAAATGAGCACTGCTGCCAGAAATCTCTGTGAAATGGTTACGTGCACCTGAAGGAGCACACATAGACACGAACATCTTGAAGAGCTCCAGTTACCATACAAGGTAAAAACGACGAGGAGTCCATGTGGCACCTTAGAGACTAACAAATTTGTTAGTCTCTAAGGTGCCACAAGAACTCCTCGTTGTTTTTGCTGATACAGACTAACACGGCTACCACTCTGAAACCAAGGTCATCTTAATTGTGCCAACTTGGCCAAGAGAGGTATGCCTCTCTGCTCTCCCTGAACATTGTATGACTCAAGGGCTGGTACCTGGTTTGCTAAATAGGTAAGTAACCTCTTTTTCTGTGATCTGTTTTGTTGAAATTGTTGTTTCAAGAGCAACTATAGGACAATATCTCCTTAGTACATGTTGGTTTTTACTATTCAACTTGAGTAAGAAAAAGCATGAGGAAGTGTTTATGATGGTTTAGGAGATGAGGTACTTTAATGCATGTGTGGGATGCTTGTGATTGAGGAAGGAGATTAAGGAAGTAGAGAGATTTCTCGATATGTTTGTTTGAATAAATGAAGTTTTCTATGAATGAAAAGTTGCTTTACTTTCTTATCTCTTCATATTGGTAAATTGAGTCATCATCTGATTTTGAAATCACTGCCATTTTGCTGTCTGTATGTTAGATATTTTATGCCCTTGCATTTCTGATAAGAGAATTTGGTTGCAATTAAGGATCTTTGAACTTCAACAAAATTTTGCCTGACTGGTTTTGATAACACCGTTGTGTTTATCACACATTTTTCAGACTACACAGTCTTAAATCATTTTGATTCAACAAAATAACAAGTAACCATGACTTTCTTCAGTGCTGGGATTTCCTCCATGATTCTAGATCAGTGGTTCCCAAACTTGTCCTGCCGCTTGTGCAGGGAAAGCCCCTGGCGGGCCGGGCCGGTTTGTTTACCTGCTGTGTCTGCAGGTTCGGCCGATTGCAGCTCCCAGTGGCCGCAGTTCGCTGCTCCAGGCCAATGGGAGAGGAACAAGTTTGGAAACCACTGTTCTAGACGCACTGTTCTAGGAAACAAAAAAAAGGGTTTCTCCTATAATCCCTCAAATAGTTCTCTATTTTCCTATAAACTGTATGAAAATGAAAGTACTCTCGTACCTTCTTTATCTTTATATGCTCTTTTTTGGTTTTAAACTTTTTTGGTGAAGTTCCTTTTTTAATGTTTGTAAAATGTTTAGCACAATTCTTAGCACTAAAATAAATAACTTTTTTAAAAAAATCTGAACATTTGCTGTATGCCTCCTGTTTATCAGTTGTCCCACCTTCACAAAACAGGTTTTTTTGGTCTGGTGTGAAGAGCTATTCTCCTGTGATTATCAAGAGCCATTATACCAAATTGGCTATACCCATCCTACTTCCCCCTATAAAATGGGTTTGCAACAGCTCTTGCACATCTATCTTCATAATTTTACATTAAAAATACAAAGCATCTCTACAACATTATAAATAGTTTTTGTTGCAAATCTAATTAAGGCAACCTTAATTACTTAGTCAACAAACCTAATTCCCTCAACAGCTGTAAAAGTTCTTTGAAGTAGGTCAGCCTGGCTCGTTGTTAAGTAGTTAGCTGCTTGTGTGCTTTTCACCCTCCAATGTTTGATAATATAATATTTCTTTCTGATGATAGCCCTTGTGCATGCTCCTATTACTGAATAGGCATTTTTGCTGGTTTGAATTCCTTATTCTATATTTTAAAATCTCACAATTACTCACCTATGGCTATTCTGTGTTTAAAAAAAGAAAACACCTGATTTATAGCAAGGTATTAATACCACAAGTATGCTGTCCTGAGGTTAGGTATGGAGAAAGAGTATAAGAAATTCCATATCCATTAGTGTGTTTGAAAGAATAAAGCAGACTACATTGCAGCAATATATTGCATTTATATTATTTCTCAACAATACCTTTAGCTTTAAAGTTCAGAACAATGTATTAGACTTTTTTTTAAAAAAACAGTCTGTCTAGATAAGCAAGCTAAAGATGATATTGCAAAGACTTGAAGTTTATATTGAAGTGACTTTTGCTTTGGAGTTCTTTATATTTACCCTGACATTTGAAAAATTAGTTATCACAAAGGTAAAAATGATTTTAATGAAGTATATAAATATGTTTGTATCCTGTAAGTATTAAATATATCTTAGAACAGAAAGAATATTTGTTTTTCAAGAGGGTACCATATCCTAACGTTGCTAATCAAGGGATTTGAAAAAGACATGTTTCAAATTGTTACTTTCCTCCAAAAATAGCCCATATGGCTTTGATTTAATCCTGGCATTTACATATGTAATATATTTTACGAAAATCTCTTGAAATTTTATTACAGGAAATCATATGTTTTCTTTTTGTCTTTTAGCTTGTGATGAATGGAAAATTTTACCAAAACCTAATCTGCATCGAGATGTGAACAGATTTGGACACACTGCAGTTGTCAGTAATGGGTAAATGAAGCATGTTTTAAATGTCTCTGACCATTTTTGCAGGAAGAAATAAAACCTGTGATGACAGTTAAATTTACATAAAGTGCAATTCCATGATGTACAGTTGATGTTATTTATTAACATGAATAGTATCCTTCAAGAACAACATTACATATCCTGATCATCAGTACATCAAATCATTTATTTGGGGTAGTTGTGGAACATGTTGATTTATATAAACCTCAGGGTAGCACATTTGTCTTGCTCTGCCAGGACAGGGGGTACTGGATATGGTTTTTGATTATGCTGCAACTTTATTCTTAAATATCTGGGAGTACCTGGTAGATAATTGTACAGTGCAGGTAATACCATATATATTTCCATATGCTCAGGGGCCTGCCCTCACCCTTTCCAATCCTGGTCCCATCCATTCTACTTCTGCAGCCTGACCTTTTGCGAACATTAAGTGGGCTAGAAAGGGTGTGGAACTATGGCATGAATCATTATAGAATATCAGAGTTGGAAGGTACCACAGGAGGTCATCTAGTCCAATCCCCAGTTTTTGCCCCAGATCCCTAAATGGCCCCCTCAAGGATTGAACTCACAACCCTGGGTTTAGCAGGCCAATGCTCAAACCACTGAGCTATCCCTCCCCCCCTGACTCCCCACCATGCCATTGCAGGAGCCCCAAATTCCCAAATAAATTGCTGCTCATTTAAAGGATGCCTTGTTCAAATCCTTTACCAATAAATTTTATCTTATCACCATATCCATTCTATATGGAGTACATGTACTAGCCCAACCCCCCTTTCCTACTCCAGCAGGTCCCTAACCTGCTGTGAAAGGTGAAAACCCACCTCACCTCAGCCTTTCTGGCAGTGAGAGAAAATTCCTTCCCAGTCCCCCTGAGAAAAGGGGGGACTAGCCTAATGGCTGCAGTAGATAAAGATGAAACCTGGCATTTTAACTGTATCCATGGGTGGGAAGGGTAGGTGATGCTAGCCTGGTCTGCATTAAAGAGGTCTTTCCTGGAACTGCCTTGGGTATAAATAATCCCACACACACTTCCAGTCAGCTGGAAGGGGGCAGCGTCTCCTCCCCCAACTGACCTCATCCGGTTGTGTTTCTTCCTACATCTTTACCTGGAACTGGTAATCCTTTTGGGGAGAGTGGGGTGTATAAAGGGGCAATGACTCCCTTCTTACTTGCCTGCTAGATCTTTGCAGTTAAAGGGGGCAATTCACTTTCACCATACAGCTGAACTAAGGTCCCCAATGCTTAATGCGTATTGAGGATATTTAGTGATTTACAGTGGGACTGAAATCCAACACCAAGTATAGTAATCACTTGGATGTAATGTATAAATTCTCATTCATTCAGTAACACACTGTAAGTGATTTAGTGTCAAAAATCATAAACTTCTAGGAGAAATTTATTTACTGTGTGAAAAAGTAAGCGTGACATTATTCCCATGCAGTGATCATCATTAAAGACAGTATGTACCAAGAGTTACCAGCTCCAGGATACATCATTTTTTGCAACCCCCAGCAAACTGCATCAGCTCTTTGTATGGGGTGACCAGAAAGCAAATGTGGAAAAATAAGGACAGGGGGTGGGGGGTAATAGGAGCCTATATAAGAAAAAGACCCAAAAATCGGGACTGTCCCTATAAAATCAGGACATCTGGTCACCCTACATTTGTAAGTGTAGCTGTCCACAGAAGAAACTCAACATAGCTATTTTGGCAGGGAATGGGAGGTCAATACTGTGGGCCCCAGAGCAGGCATGGACACACATGGCCTGTGTGCAAGTGGCTTTAGCTTTTGGCAGATCATTTGAGGTTTGCAGGACTTGATGGCCAAACTCCTTGCTTCATCCAATGATTGTGGAGCAAACATTATCCCTCTGAAGAAAGAGTTTGATAGGAAACTTAGCCAGGAGGACCTCAAAGAACATTTTCTCATTGGCCCTCTCTCATGGGTTTCACGTATGTCCTAACGTGTGGCAGCTGTTGATACCATAAAGGATCACTTTTAAATGCCAACAATTGTATGTTGCCTTTTTTACATGATTTATCACTTTCCAATAATCTGAACATGTAAATAATTAAACACATCAATAATTATAGAGTATATAAGTTCCTTTGTACATGAATATTATATTACATTAAAATAATGTAATATGTAATATTTATTAAAATAGTTCCTTGAGATAAATAAAAGCAACAAATTGCAATGATCAGCAAACACAGCACTTCAAATTCACTAATGAAATATGTGTAGATTGTTTCATTGGCAGAGAAGAATTGCTCATAATGAAAGAGTGTATCTATTGCTAGTTTCTTGCAAATAGAAGTGAAATTTAAAAGATTCAGATTCTTATCTAAACTATATCTGAAGCTCTAAGAATTGGCTGCTAACAATGAATTAAAATTGGGGCAAAATACCCACTTGTTCTTCAGATCCTACTATATTATTATAGCTCTTTAACATAAACTGTACTGTACTGCTTTGGAGGCTCCTCAGAGCCCATTGATACCTGTAGCATTACCAAACACAAAGTCCCCTTGGGAGTATATGATGCTGGAGAGATCGAGATTAATTTTTCAGATCTTCCTAATTTTAAATGAGAAGTGGGAAAAACTATGGCCTCAAATCCAGAAATTTACTGCTAGATAAGAGATATGTCCATGACTGTTAGCTGGTGTTATTTGTCCTTGGAATCTTCTATCTCAAAGAGAAACGCTCTTTGGTCCCAATCTCTTACTGCAGACCATCTAATTCATACATTATATGTTCTCATTACTTTACACCGAAAAAGTACACTGCTCCCTGCATAGTCTTTGTTCCTTTTTCCCATCCATTTTCTGTGTGCTGCTCTATATTTTTCTAATACATATAATTTGGCTGAGTTTAGACATACTTTAAGCTTCACCTTGGAGCAAACTTTTGAAAAAACAAACACACACAAGAACTTTGAGGTTTTTAAGGGAAACACTGACATAATCTTAATTTGACTGTTGTGATAAATACCTCCATAATACACCTTTACCCCTTTGTCCTTGGGAGCCAAAAAATCTTACTGTGTTGTAGGTGAAACCATGTTATATCGAACTTGCTTTGATCCAACGGAGCACGGAGCCCTGCCCCTCGGAAGCACAGCTTTACCGCGTTATATATGAATTCATGTTATATCGGGTCACGTTGTATTAGGGTAGAGGTGTATATGTAAAGGTGGCTAAAAAGCAAGAGGATATAGCTTTAATAATGCTTTATTTATAAAAACCAGTTATTTTATATTTCCTTTCTTTTGTCAATAGGTCCATGTACATATTCGGGGGTTTTTCAAGTGTTCTGTTGAATGATATCCTTGTGTACAAGCCTCCAGACTGTGAAGCATTCAGACAGGAAGAACTGTGTAAAAATGCTGGTCCAGGAATAAGATGTCTGTGGAACAAAAACCATTGTGAATCCTGGGAATCTGGGCATGCCAACAATGTCCTTGAAGCAAAGTGTCCCAGAAAAACAGGTAAGAGGTTTTTTAAAATCTTTTCTGCACTTGTTCATTGAATTATAATTTTACATAGTGTCAAATGTAGCAATGCTTCCATGACTAAATACAATCATTTTCTTTTATTTAACATCAGTTGTTTAACCTACTGTGCTTCAGGATTGACAGCTATCACCCTCTCTTTAGTTTATAGTAAGGAAAAACTCTTTAGAAATGAAATGTAATGGTAAATAACAGGATATATCTTAGTTTCCTCACAGGTCCTTCCTTTTACTGGAAAAATTTTATAATTAAGGTATCAGAATGGAAAGACATAGAAATAAAATATTTTATATCTTGTAAATATTCCAAGAAGGAAAGTGATCACAAGGGGTATGGAATGGCTTCTGTATGAGGAGAGATTAATAAGCCTGGGACTTTTCAGCTTGGAAAAGAGATGACTCAGGAAAGATATGGTAGAGGTCTGTAAAATCATGAAGTGTTGTTTAGTCGTTCTCATAACACAAGGATTGGGGGTCACCAAATGAAATTATTAGATAGCAGGTTTAAAACAAACAAAAGGAGGTATTTCTTCACACAACGCCCAGCCAACCTGTGGAACTCTTCACCAGCGGATGTTGTGAAGGCAAAGACTATAATGGGGTTTAAAAAAGAGCTAGATAAATTCATGGAGGATAGGTCCATCAAGGGCTATTAGCCAGGATGGGCAGGGATGGTGTCCATAGCCTCTGTTTGCCAGAAGTTGGGAATGAGCAATAGGGAAAGGATCACTTGATGATAACCTGTTCTGTTGATTCCCTCTGAGGCACCTGACATTGGCCACTGTCAGAAGACAGGATACTGGGCTTGATGGACCTTTGGTCTGACACAGTATGGCCCTTCTTATGTTCTTATATATCTTTTTGGGGGTCACTAAGTTTTAAGAAATATTATCATCAAACTGATCCATCTGCTTTTCTTTTGACATCAGAAATGCCAGTGTTAGTGCTGGTCTGCAGGTGTTTTTATAATGTTAGCAGTTAATACTTTTATAAACATTATATAGTGCCAAAAATTGGTACTTTCGAAACAAAACTATGATGTGTTCCCAATCTCTAAAGAGAGTCAATTCTACATAAGATAGTAAAACACTAGCGAAGATGTGGTTGAAGAGCTGTAGAGGGGGAGGGGGATCACTGATGAAAAGAAAGGAAGCATTGCTTGAAACAGTCGGGTTTAAAGAGGAATTTGAGGACAAAGAAAGAAGGTGCTTATTGGATGAGGACAGGAACAGTGTTCCAGATATAGAAGGCATCACAGATAGAAGGAAGATAGGCGAAAAGCAGAAAAACTAGACTGAGTGAGAGTGGGGAGTAAGGGAAATGAGAACAGATGAAGGTGGCAGCAAGATTATGAGTGGACTAGTAGATGAGGAAAAGAGCTTGAATTTGAGGTGTGCAGGCTTTCTAGGCAGGCCTGGAGGGACCCACTTTTGCTGCTCCTTACTAGGGCAGGGTGTAGCAGAGCCTCCAGCAGAGGGTCACAAAGGATCAGCTACACCCCTTCAGAATCCTATATTGTATAAATGAGTTGTAGTTCACATTTACTATTCATAAATCTTACTGTCTAACATGTTTTATATCCTGCACCTGTCCTTATAAAACACTACAAAGTGGTGCTTACAAAATATAATGGTTATTGAAGAACACTACATTAATAATGAGTTAGAATGGACCATCTTGTTTATGATCTGGTGAAAGTTTGTCTGACCTTTGGAGCGATATATTAGTGAGGATTACAGTTAGACCATCCTTGTAGTTTCCAGGTTTCCAGAACCATGAGTAGGGTGATAAATTACAGGTCCCTAAATGAAAAGGGGAAGTACTTAAACCATACCTGATAGGAATAAATACAAGGACCTAAATTCTTCTGTCAGTTACACTGGAGAAGATCCAAAATAACTCAATTTACATCAGTGGAGTTGCTCTGAATTTACACTGGTAAAAATGAGAAGAGAATTTAGCTCAGTGTGCTCAAATATATTCAGATAACTGACCTTTCTCTCTCTCCACCTTTCCCTGCTTAGCAGTGTTAAAAAAATTACCCAAATTATTCTGAGCCATAGAATTATAGCAGCCAGAGCACAGGTTCTCAAAATGACAATGAACAATATAGTCATATCTGTACATGCAAACAGCAGATAAAGGAAGTGTCATTTGCTCAGATAATTCGCAGGTCTAACTGGAGAATTGAGTAAGGGGTTATAATACAGTCGCAGCTGGAAAAACACTGAACTGAGCCAGTTTTTTTGCATTTTTTATGTTGTAGTATGTCAAGATGTGTATTAGTTTCTATCTTATGATTTTCTGTTTGGCATCATGATAACTCTATTGATTCAAATAGTAAGTTATCTTTATCAATTGTTATTGTACACCATTCCTAAACTGAAATTTAAAATTTGCAAGCTAAATTGCTGTTGAAAGTGTTTTTTTGTAGTTTACATAAATACAGATATAGAATACAACTCCATCTATTTGATACTCATTCTGTATATTTTTCTGAGAGAATAATATAAAACAGTTCACTCAAACTGTCTGTGTACACATGTATAAGCTCCATAATATTAAACAGCTGAAGTACTTTAAATGTTTGTTTCACCATCATACTTTCTGCATGTTTGCTGTGCCTCTAATATATATTGTGACCTAGTTTATTTTTCAGTCAATTTTCTCCTGAACTGTCTCCCAACAGCATGTAAAGTTGCAAATATAGTATGATTTGATGATTGCTGAAAACAAATGCCGGGTATCACAGAAAGATGTCAGCTACATAAAATTGCCTTCTAAAGAATTTTTTTTGGTATTTTTCTGTAAACCATTTCATAAAGGATCTAAAAGGTTTTGCCCCTCCCATTCTTTTTGTTCCCCCCAAATCTTAAAAATTTCTAACTTCAAAAGCAACAAAAAATAGGTTGATCGTATATATATAAATAAATCATGAGAAGGCAGTGGAAACATTCATTATGGAGAGGGAATGAGGTTTGATTGGGGGGTCTGCCTCTGGCCCGTCTCCTCCTCTTGGTTAGTGGTATTTTATCTTGTACAAGCCACCCAAAGAATGGCTTTCACCAGAACATCTTGGGGCATTCTGTTGACATGTCCAAAAAGCATAAGCTGCAGATAATAGCCCCAGTAGTCTATAGACCAGAGTGACTGTAAACATCTGCGTTATGAATGAAGTTGTTCCACTTTATGCCAAATATACAATGTTGGCATTTTGTGTGGAAAAACCTCCAGCTTTGCCCAGTTTGAGAGGCATAGTGTCCATGTTACGCAACCATAGAGCAGTACAGGAAGGATACACCTCGAATAGATCATGAACTTGGTTGTCATACTGAGATGATGTTGATTCTATATTCTATAAAGTGACTTTAGAACCCAAATAGCAAAAGCTAGAGACTGCTTTGACAGTTTCATTATTCAAAGAGATTGAAGTCTCAGATTAACCTGATCCTGGCTTTTGCAGCTTTGTCTTTTGGCCATGAAACATGAAGACTGACCATGGTTGACTTCTCCATTTGCTGGAGTGCCTCACAAAACAAGTCGGGGCCCTGTACTAGAAGAACAACATCAGCAGCATAGTCAAGGTCTGAGAGTGAGAGATCTCAGACCTTGGCTAAAGTAGGATAGAGTCTTGAAATAATTTGAGGTTCTCCTTCAAGTGATTGTTCACATATATATTCCACTGTAGGTGCATATGTGTATAAGTGCCCAGTACACTCGAGTTTGAGACTTTTGCCAGCAGTACCAATGGGTAGTGTATGCATCCCTGCTCTCCTTGTACAGAGCCAAGGGTATAAAACGGGCCTGGTTACTGTCTCCCTCTCAGTGCCTTCTGACCGCTCATGTGAGAGTTGGAGTTTGCCTGTTATTCTTGAACATTTATTTTTTTAACTGGCCAGCTTTAAAAATAAACTTTACATACTTTTCATAGCTGTAGTTCAGTTAGGTAGTTCACTCTTTGTTCTCTGGATGTTTATCATGCGGAGATCCCTAGGATTTAAGCAGTATGCCACTTGCAGGACTGTAATACCTGTGATAGACAGTCAAGCTTGTTTCCCTGATATATTTGGGAGAGGGACATGTTAGGGACAAATATCCCATATGTACCTCTTTCCAAGCAAGAACAAAGAAGTCTAGAGAATTCCACCTCAAGTTTTGTCTTCTTGAGAAGGCGACACGTCCTCCTTCAAAACCTGACCCTGATCTCGAGAGGAGAGTGAGTTCTCCTAGGTAAGATCTCATAGGAAGCAAGTTTAAGGGGAAAAACAGTTCGAGAGTTTTTCAAAGCAACATTATTAAGGGCACAAGAATAAATCATTCCACTGCGTAGGAACTAAAGGAAGTATGCCAAGAAACTACTCTGACTTAGCCAGAACATCTTCCATGATCTGAAACGCATAAAAAGAAACGTTAAAAAGTGGAAACTAGGTCAAATTACAAAGGATGAATATAAACAAACAACACTAGCCTGTGGGGACAAAATTAGAAAGTCCAAGACACAAAGGAGATTAAACTAGTTAGAGATATAAAGGGCATCAAGAAAACATTCTACAAATACAGTAGAACCTCAGAGTTATGAACACGTAAGGAATGGAGGTTGTTTGTAACTCTGAAATGTTCATAACTCTTAAAAGCAGAACTTTATTATAAAGAAAAAAGTAAAAGAAGCACCTCTGTAAAATCAGGATGGAAGGTAATTTTACAGGGTAATAAGATTTAAAACACAGAGGATTCCCGTGTAGGCAAAACTTTAAAGTTACAAAACACAGGAATAAACCTCCCTCTTAGCATAGGGAAAATTCACAAGCTAAAACAAAAGATAATCTAACACATTTCCTTGCTTTACTTACAATTTTTGTAATCTTAGATGTTTATTTCAGGTAGGGTTTTAGGAGAGGTGTTTTTCCTGCCTGGTCCCTCTCTCTGTTCCGAGAGAGCACAACAAAGAGAGAACAAAAAAACCCTCCCCTCACAGATTTGAAAGGATCTTCTTCTCTTATTGGTCCTTTTGGTCAGGTGCTAACCAGGTTATTTGAGCTTTTTAACCCCTTACAGGTAAAGGAGGGATTTTATGCTACCCTTAGCTGTATGTTTATGACAGGCTCGTTATCAATGAGTGGGGAAGGGCAGTAACAGAAAATGTGGAAATGGCAGAAGTGCTAAGTGACTTTTTTGTTTTTTAGACAAGTTAGGTGTTTTTAAGTCACCAAGGACTGATTAAATACAAATTAAAATACTCAAGGAGCTGACTGAGATGATATCTCAAAAACTCATGAAAGACGGGAGAGATTTCAGAGGACTGGAAGTGTGCAAATATAGTGCCAATTTATTTTTTTTAAAAAAGGGGTGGGGAGAGAAAAAGGACAACCTTGGGAATTACAGAATAGTCAGCTTATTTTCAGTACCTGGAAAGATAATGGAGCAAATAATGAAGCAAAGAATTTGCAAACACATAGAAGATAATAAGGTGATAAGTAACAGCATAGATTTGTCAAAAACAAATCATGTCAAACCAACTTGTTATCCTGTAAAAGAAAGATACTAAGCCGTGTGGATGGGGAGAAGTGGTAGATGTGGTATATCTTAACTTCAGTAAGACTTTTGATACTGTCTCGCGTGACCTTCATAAAAAAAACTAGGGAAATATAACCTAGATGGGGTTCTACTATAAGGTGGGTGCATAATTGGTTGGAAAACCATTCCCAGGGAGTAGTTATCAGTGGTTCACATATCAGTGGTTCACACATGCCTGGAAGGGCATATTGAGTGGGGTCCCACAGCGATCAGGTCTAGGTCCAGTTCTGTTCAGTATCTCCATAAATGATTTAGATAATGGCATAGAGAGTACATTTATAAAGTTTGTGGAGGATACCAAGCTGGGATGGGGTTGCAAGTGCTTTGGAGTAGATGATTAAAATTCAAAATGATCTGGACAAACTGGAGAAATATTCTGGAGTAAATAGGATGAAATTCAATAAGGACAAATTCAGATTACTCCACTTAGGAAGGAATAATGAATTGCACACGTACAAAATGGGAAATGACTGCCTAGAAAGGAGTAATGAGGAAAGGTATCTGGGGGTCATAGTGGATCACAAGCTAAAAATGAGTCAACTGTGTAACACTGTTACATCCTAGAATGATGTTTACTTTTTTTGTATTAACAGGAATGTTGTCAGCAAAACAAAAGAAGTAAATCTTTCATTCTACCCTGTGCTGATATGGAAAATGTAGAGAAATTGTCGACAGTCCAGAGGAGAGCAACAACAATTATTAAAGGTCTAGAAAACATGGCCTAGGAGAAAAGATTGAAAAAAATGGATTTGTTTAGTTTGAAGATGAGAGGGCTGACGGGGGACGTGATAACAGTTTTCAAATACATAAAAGAATGTTACAAGGAAGAGGGAGAAAATGATTCTGGTTAATCTCTGAGGATAGGACAAGAAGCAATGGACTTAAATTGCAGCAAGGGTGGTTTAGGTTAGCCATTAGGAAAATGTTAAGCACTGGAATAAATTGAATAGGGAGGTTGTAGAATCTCCGGCATTGAAAGTTTTCAAGAACAGGTTTGACAATCACCTGTCAGGAATGGTCTACTTATTGTGCAGTCCAGCCTTGAGTGTTGGGGACTGGACCAGATGACCTCTCGAGATCCCTTCCAGTCCTACACTTCTGCGATTGTATGAGGATTGCCCTTCTGGCTGCTCCAGCCCCAAAACCAAAAGCTGAAGAGGCCACCTTCTTCTCCTCCTGTAGCCTCTTTGAATCAGAAGTTATTTTTATCCTCTGAGGTTGATAGATTATCTAGATATCATACTTTGTTACATGAATAGAATAAATGATCTAAGAAGTCCTAAGGTGCTGAGCTCAAGTCAGGTTACAAACACTGATGTTCACTAGTACTGTCCGAGTTGGCACCATTGACTCAAACATGACCATCAAGACTGGTACTTTAATTTTTGCTGCTGGGAACTACCTCCACTCTGGCACTGTTGAGTTTGGTACCACTTGTATTGTCTGTGGAGCACTTATCTTCTGTTTTGGTACCATCAAAACCACAGATGTTCTTTGCAGCAAAGGCTTGCTGTACCTTTCTGTGCCTAATTTATTGCTGGTTTCAGAGTAGCAGCCGTGTTAGTCTGTATTCGCAAAAAGAAAAGGAGTACTTGTGGCACCTTAGAGACTAACAAATTTATTAGAGCATAAGCTTTCGTGAGCTACAGCTCACTTCATCGGATGCATTTGGTGGAAAAAACAGAGGAGAGATTTATATACACACACACAGAGAACATGAAACAATGGGTTTATCATACACACTGTAAGGAGAGTGATCACTTAAGATAAGCCATCACCAACAGCAGGGGGGGGAAGGAGGAAAACCTTTCATGGTGACAAGCAGGTAGGCTAATTCCAGCAGTTAACAAGAATATCAGAGGAATAGTGGGGGGTGGGGTGGGAGGGAGAAATACCATGGGGAAATAGTTTTACTTTGTGTAATGACTCATCCATTCCCAGTCTCTATTCAAGCCTAAGTTAATTGTATCCAGTTTGCAAATTAATTCCAATTCAGCAGTCTCTCGTTGGAGTCTGTTTTTGAAGCTTTTTTGTTGAAGTATAGCCACTCTTAGGTCTGTGATCGAGTGACCAGAGAGATTGAAGTGTTCTCCAACTGGTTTTTGAATGTTATAATTCTTGACGTCTGATTTGTGTCCATTCATTCTTTTACGTAGAGACTGTCCAGTTTGGCCAATGTACATGGCAGAGGGGCATTGCTGGCACATGATGGCATATATCACATTGGTAGATGCGCAGGTGAACGAGCCTCTGATAGTGTGGCTGATGTGATTAGGCCCTATGATGGTATCCCCTGAATAGATATGTGGACAGAGTTGGCAACGGGCTTTGTTGCAAGGATAGGTTCCTGGGTTAGTGGTTCTGTTGTGTGGTGTGTGGTTGCTGGTGAGTATTTGCTTCAGATTGGGGGGCTGTCTGTAAGCAAGGACTGGTCTGTCTCCCAAGATCTGAGAGAGCGATGGCTCGTCCTTCAGGATAGGTTGTAGATCCTTGATGATGCGTTGGAGGGGTTTTAGTTGGGGGCTGAAGGTGATGGCTAGTGGCGTTCTGTTGTTTTCTTTGTTGGGCCTGTCCTGTAGTAGGTGACTTCTGGGTACTCTTCTGGCTCTGTCAATCTGTTTCTTCACTTCAGCAGGTGAGTACTGTAGTTGTAGGAATGCATGATAGAGATCTTGTAGGTGTTTGTCTCTGTCTGAGGGGTTGGAGCAAATGCGGTTATATCGTAGCGCTTGGCTGTAGACAATGGATCGAGTGGTATGATCTGGATGAAAGCTAGAGGCATGTAGGTAGGAATAGCGGTCAGTAGGTTTCCGATATAGGGTGGTGTTTATGTGACCATCGCTTATTAGCACCGTAGTGTCCAGGAAGTGGATCTCTTGTGTGGACTGGTCCAGGCTGAGGTTGATGGTGGGATGGAAATTGTTGAAATCATGGTGGAATTCCTCAAGAGCTTCTTTTCCATGGGTCCAGATGATGAAGATGTCATCAATGTAGCGCAAGTAGAGTAGGGGCATTAGGGGACGAGAGCTGAGGAAGCGTTGTTCTAAGTCAGCCATAAAAATGTTGGCATACTGTGGGGCCATGCGGGTACCCATCGCAGTGCCGCTGATTTGAAGGTATACATTGTCACCAAATGTGAAATAGTTATGGGTCAGGACAAAGTCACAAAGTTCTGCCACCAGGTTAGCCGTGACAGTATCGGGGATACTGTTCCTGACGGCTTGTAGTCCATCTTTGTGTGGAATGTTGGTGTAGAGGGCTTCTACATCCATAGTGGCTAGGATGGTGTTTTTAGGAAGATCACCAATGGACTGTAGTTTCCTCAGGAAATCGGTGGTGTCTCGAAGATAGCTGGGAGTGCTGGTAACGAAGGGCCTGAGGAGGGAGTCTACATAGCCAGACAATCCTGCTGTCAGGGTGCCAATGCCTGAGATGATGGGGCGTCCAGGATTTCCAGGTTTATGGATCTTGGGTAGCAGATAGAATACCCCAGGTCCTGGCTCCAGGGGTGTGTCTGTGCGGATTTGTTCTTGTGCTTTTTCAGGGAGTTTCTTGAGCAAATGCTGTAGTTTCTTTTGGTAACTCTCAGTGGGATCAGAGGGTAATGGCTTGTAGAAAGTGGTGTTGGAGAGCTGCCTAGTAGCCTCTTGTTCATACTCTGACCTATTCATGATGACGACAGCACCTCCTTTGTCAGCCTTTTTGATTATGATGTCAGAGTTGTTTCTGAGGCTGTGGATGGCACTGTGTTCTGCATGGCTGAGGTTATGGGGTAAGCGATGCTGCTTTTCCACAATTTCAGCTTGTGCACGTCGGCGGAAGCAGTCTATGTAGAAATCCAGGCTGCTGTTTCGACCTTCAGGAGGAGTCCACCTAGAATCCTTCTTTTTGTAGTGTTGGCAGGAAGGTCTCTGTGGGTTAATATGTTGGTCAGAGGTGTGTTGGAAATATTCCTTGAGTCTGAGACGTCGAAAATAGGATTCTAGGTCACCACAGAACTGTATCATGTTCGTGGGGGTGGAGGGGCAAAAGGAGAGGCCCCGAGATAGGACAGATTCTTCCGCTGGGCTAAGAGTATAGTTGGATAGATTAACAATATTGCTGGGTGGGTTACGGGAACCATTGTTGTGGCCCCTTGTGGCATATAGTAGTTTAGATAGCTTAGTGTCCTTTTTCTTTTGTAGAGAATCAAAGTGTGTTTTGTAAATGGCTTGTCTAGTTTTTGTAAAGTCCAGCCACGAGGAAGTTTGTGTGGAAGGTTGGTTCTTTATGAGAGTATCCAGTTTTGAGAGCTCATTCTTAATCTTTCCCTGTTTGCTGTAGAGGATGTTGATCAGGTGGTTCCGCAGTTTCCTTGAGAGTGTGTGGCACAAGCTGTCAGCATAGTCTGTGTGGTATGTAGATTGTAATGGATTTTTTACCTTCAGTCCTTTCGGTATGATGTCCATCTGTTTGCATTTGGAGAGGAAGATGATGTCTGTCTGTATCTGTGTGAGTTTTTTCATGAAGTTGACAGATTTCCACTCTATACGGCTAAATTCAGTGCCTTGCATAATCACAGGTTTCAGAGTAGCAGCCGTGTTAGTCTGTATTCGCAAAAAGAAAAGGAGTACTTGTGGCACCTTAGAGACTAACAAATTTATTAGAGCATAAGCTTTCGTGAGCTACAGCTCACTTCATCGGATGCATTTGGTGGAAAAAACAGAGGAGAGATTTATATACACACACACAGAGAACATGAAACAATGGGTTTATCATACACACTGTAAGGAGAGTGATCACTTAAGATAAGCCATCACCAACAGCAGGGGGGGAAAGGAGGAAAACCTTTCATGGTGACAAGCAGGTAGTGATTCACAATCTGGTAGCAGCAGCGGCTTCAGCCACATTGGCTCTGTCTTCCTTGCCTGCTGAATCAGCACCATTGATAATGTCGACACCATATATAATGCTGGCACCATGAGCACCATTGGCAAAATCTGGACAGAAGTCAGCATTTTGTCCTCTGCAGCAGGCTCCACCTGAATCATAGAATCATGGAACTGGAAGGGATCTCAAGAGGTCATCTAGTCCAGTCCCCTGCTCTAATGGCAGGCCTAAGTATTATCTACACCATCCCTAACAGATGTTTGTCTAACTTGCTCTTAATCTCCAAAAATGGAGATTCCACAACCTCCCTATGCAATTTGTTCCAATACTTAACTCTCCTGACAGGAAGTTTTTTCCTTATGTCCAACCTAAACTGTCCTTAGTACAATTTAAGTTCATTGCTTCTTGTCCTACCCTCAGAGATTAATTAAAACAATTTTTCACCCTCTTCCTTGTAACAATCTTTTTTTGTACTGGAAAACTGTTATGTCCCCTCTGAGTCTTCTTTTTTCCAGACTAAACAAACCCAATTTTTTCAATCTTCCCTCATAGGTCATATTTTCTAGACCTTTAATCATTTTTGTTGCATTTTTCTGCACTTTTTCCAATTTGTCCACATCTTTCCTAAAATGTGGCACCCAGAACTGGGCACAATACTCCAGTTGAGGCCTAATTGGCGCGGAATAGAACAGAAGAATTACTTCTTGTGTCTTGCTTACAATACTCCTGCTAATACATCCCAGAATGATGTTCACTTTTTTTGCAACAGCGTTACATTGTTGACTCATATTTAGCTTATGGTCCACTATGACCCCCAGATCGCTTTCTGCACTACTTCTTCTTAGGCAGTCATTTCTCATTTTGCATGTGTGCAATAGATTGTTCCTTCCTAAATGGAGTACTTTGCATTTGTCCTTGATGAATTTCATCCTATTTACTTCAGACCATTTCTCCTGTTTGACCAGATCATTTAGAATTTTTAATCTTATCCTCCAAAGTACTTGCAGCCCCTTCCTAGCTTGGTATTGTATGCAAACTTTATAAAGGCACCTCTATACCATTATCTAAATCATTGGTGAAGATATTGAACAGAACCGGACCCAGTAGTGATCCCTGCGGACCCCACCCGTTATGCCCTTCCAGCATGACTGTGAACCACTGATAACTACTCTCTGGGAATGGTTTTCCAACTAGTTTTCCACCCACCTTATAGTAGCTCCATCTAGGTTGCATTTCCCTAGTTTGTTTAGGAGAAGGTCATGGAAGACCGTACCAAAAGCTTTACTAAAGTCAAGATATACCACATCTACCTCTTCCCCCTTTTCCACAAGGTTTGTTACCTGTCAAAGAAAGCTATCAAGTTGGATTGATACCATTTGTTCTTGACAAATCCATGTTGACTGTTACTTATTACCTTATTATCTTCTAGATGTTTGCAAATTCATTGTTTAATTATTTGCTCCATTATCTTTCTCGGTAGAGAAGTGAAGCTGACTGGTGTTACGGGGAAGGCCAGATGGCTATAGAAAAGTAGTGGGAGATACATATATTAGCCTCAGGCTAAACACATCCCTGGTATCAGGATAAGTGAAATGGCAGCTGCTCCAGGTCAGTTAAGACACCTGGGGCCAATTAAGAACTTTCCAAAAGGCAGGGAGAAGGCTAGGTTAATTGGGACACCTGAAGCCAATCAAGGGCTGGCTGAAACTAGTTAAAAGCTTCCCAGTTAGTCAGGTGGGTGTGCATGTCAGGAGCTGTGGGAGGAAGCTGCGCTGTTGGAGAGGCTGAGAAATACACACCATATCAAGCACAAGGAAGGAGGCCCTGAGATAAGGGTGAAGTGGAGCTTGAGGAAGGGAGGGCTGCTGTGGGGGGAAGTAGCACAGGGAATTGTACATGTAATGTTTCTAAAAGATCAGCTACCATAGCTGATACTATTAAGGTCCCTGGGCTGGAGCCCGGAGTAGAGGGTGGGCCCGGGCTCCACCCCCCCCAGCCTTTGCCTCCTGATTAATCACTGAGACTGGGAGACAACAGAGACTATGCAAGGAAGGATAACTTCTCCTCACCTCCCTCGCTGGCTTATGATGAAAATGGCTCAGTAGACTGTGACCCTTGTCTCTAGAGAGAGAAGGGTTACGTGCAGGGTGACAGTGAGCCTCTGAGGATAGCGAAATCTGCCAGGAAACGGGACCCACGGAGGCAAGGACAGAGCTTTGTCACACTGGCCTGTAATTCCCCAGGTTGTCCTTATTTCCCTTTTTATTGATTAGCACTATATTTTCTCTTTTCCAGTCTTCTGGAATCTCTCCCATCTTCCATGACTTTTCAAAGATAATAGCTAATGGCTCAGATATCTCCTCAGTCAGCTCCGTGAGTATTCTAGGATGCATTTCATCAGACCCTGGTGACTTGAAGGCATCTAACTTGTCTAACAAAACCAGCTTCAACTCTAGCATTACTGTCCATGCAATAGCATGCACTGCTGGCTGTTGTCTCCCCTGCCATCCACCAGAGCAGCTCCTTTGTTTCCTGAAGAGAGCTGCAACTCCTCCTCATTTTCAAATTTGGAGCATGACCTGTTCATCTTGCAAGGTCTTTTAGATCACCTTTCAGGTCACATTCTACAGACACTGCTCAAACCCATGGTATGGAACAGGAAAGTTTATAAGCCAGCTTAGTGTCCATCACTGCGTGCTGTGCAGAGATTGAACTACCCACCCTTGCCTTACTTGGCACTCTGTATTGCTCTCAGGGTTTCTAGATCCCTGTCTGCAGTGTAGTTGGGAAGAAAGTCAGCATCTCTAATCTCTATTCCTGTAGGGAAGACCCCTTTCCGGCCCATCAGCCACCCCCAATGTTGAGACCAACTGCGGAAGAGAAACCCAGTGATGAAGCCACAGAACTACCTCCCAACATTTCTTCCTCTGATAAGACCATAACAACAGAGTTCTCTCCTCCTCCTCCTCCTCAAGACTTTAAGATCTTTCAGGAACTTCTTATGAGGGTGGCCATATCCCTATGGATGCAAGCAGAAGTTGTGCAGGACAATCTGCATGAGTTTTTAGATATTCCAAAGGCTCCAGCACCTGAAAGTGTTGCCCTTCCCATTTACGAAGCCTGTTTTAAAGCCAGTCACAACACTTTGGCAGATACCGGCTTCTATACCACATACTGCCAAACGTGTGGACAGGTGTTACTAGGTTCCTCCACAGGAATTTTACTACTATTTCATCTATCCCAGAGGTTCTCAAACTGTGGTCCGTGTACCACCAGTGGTCTGCGAGCTCCATTCAGGTGATCTGCGGATAGCTCCCTCTAAGGTGCATGCCTGGGTGGCTGCACACGAGAGAATGAAGGGCCACCCACCTAATTAGTGGAATCCTGCAGGCGTGTGCCTTAGAGGGTTGGGGGAGTTTGGGATGTGCAGGGCTGCGGTGGCCAGAGAAAGAGGCAACTTTCCCCAACTCTGGGGCTGTGACTGCTGGGGAGAGATGGTCTCCTTTCCAGCCTCAGCTCTGTGGCTGCTGTGGTGGGGAGAGAGGGCACATCCATTGCATTAGAAAGGTAAGACTATTGATATTAAAATATGAGTTGTGTGCTTTTATTTGTAGATCAAAAAAAGTTCATTTTTTTATATAGCACTTTTATCCAAAGTGCTTTACAATAGTTAGCTAATGGTACAAACAACATTTGGAAAGATCATTAAGTGGTCCGCCGAGACCCTCAGCAATTTTCAATTGGTCTGCGGAAAAAAAAATAATTGAGAACCAGTGACCTCTCCTATTTTAGACTCTGGTAGTCATTGTAGCTAATAAATCCTGTATGGAAGGAAAGCCTATACCATTGCAAGTCTTCAGCTGAGGGTATCAAATTACCAGGCTTTGCCTTCCAAATATATGTCTATTAATTGGTCATCAATAGTGAAATTTGTAGACCAATTGTTTGAAGAAAACAGAGACAGTTCATGACAATGTCTGAAAGACATCTCTGAGCCTGTGCTTCTCTTCAAGAAGGCATTGATGCACCAGACACTGCTTTGCATTCCATGGCTACAACTATTTTCATCAAAGATCTTTTGTTTGAAGGTTCTAACCCCCCAAAAAAATCCTTATGATACCATGTGCATGTTAAAAAAAATTCTTGAGCAACTCTGCTCTCTGAGAGTTTACACTCTAATGATGAAATGGAAACAGTTTAAACTCGATTGCACTAGAGGTACTCATTTTACCAGCCAAGAGCCCAGGATGTCTCTAAAAGGAGATCTAAGCCTCCTCGACATAGGCATTTAGCTTCATCAATAGCAGGCCCACGTCACCATCTACTAAGCAATTGTTTTGATGTTTTCATCGAGGACAAAACACCCACAACACATCTCACATGGGATCTGAACTTGGTCTTGTCACACTTAATGGATCATACTTTTGAACCTCTGGCAACATCTTCTTTGCTGCTGTTGTCAGTTTTTGTTAGCAATTACTTCTGATAAGAGAGTGTCTGAACTTCAGGCACTTCTAGCTGACCCATGTTTCACAATCTTTCATGAATAAAAGGTCTCTCTTGCGTCACATCCTGAGTTTATGCCCAGGATATTTTCTGCATTCCACCTCAATCAAACCATGCCTCTTCCAATGTTTTTTCTGAAACCTCACTCCAGCAACTCAGAGGAAAGCTTTATACCTTGGATGTTTAAATGGCTGTATCCTGTTATCTAGACTTCATGTTTAGATCATCTCGTAGACTTCTTGTAGCTTATATTGAGGGGATTAAAGGAACCTGGAACAGCACAGCATATATCCCACTGGATTTCTGACTGTATTAAAGTTCTGTTTTGATTTAGCTAAGGTAAAATCAAAACAGAGATTGGTTAATGTTTTTGGAAAACTGCAATATAATCTTTCTGTATGTTTTACGTACATTTTGATCTTCATGTAAATCTCATACCCATCTTTTCAGTATGTAAATGCCATGCTCACAGCTAAGTATAAACATATTTTTTAAAAGTAATGTGTGATTAGTCTGCTAGTTATGGCAGTGCAGATACCCAAAATGCCACATATTTACTACTTCATTGCCAGAAAAACTCAAAAACCAAACAAACAGCCCCCAAAATAACAACTCCAGTTGGTTTCCCACAATAGAATGTTGGATATAGAAATATCAAAACTATCTATGATTGTAACATGACAAGTGAAATAGTTAAGATGAGTAAAATAAAAATAATATATTGGAGAACAAGCCATTATTCAAATATACTTTGTATTGAAAATCTAATACAATATACATTACACATACTTATTTTCCTTAAAAATATGTAGTGTTCATCTTTGTACTATATTCCAAATGGTGGTGGTTTTAAAACCATGGTAATTTACTACAGTCAAACCTCAGAGTTACGAACACCAGAGTTACAAATTGACCGTTGAACCACACACCTCATTTGGAACCAGAAGAAGACAATCAGGCAGCAGCAGAGACGACCCCTCTCACCTCCCCGAAAAAAAGCAGCAGCAAGTATAGTACAGTACTGTCTTAAATGTAAACTACTAAAAAAAAAAAAAGGGAAAGTTTAAAAAAAAAAGTTGACAAGGTAAGTAAACTCTTTCTGTACTTGTTTCATTTAAATTAAGATGGGTAAAAGCAGCATTTTTCTTCTGCATAGTAAAGTTTCAAAACTGTATTAAGTCAATGTTCAGTTGTAAACTTTTGAAAGAACCATCATAATGTTTTGCTCAGAGTTACAAACATTTCAGAGTTACAAATAACCTCCACTCCCAAGGTGTTCATAACTCTGAGGTTCTACTGTATGCAGTATTGAAAGTTTATTAAATTAATTAAGAGTTAGAATTGATTCTTATCAGTAATGGAATGATTCTGTTAGGTTTTGTTTTTACTTGTTTTACTGCTGTCTTCTTGCATAATGACCTACTATTTTTGTAAAGAGGTCAAGCCTAAAAATAATCTTCATCCACTTTGTTAAATTAATGATCAAGGGATAGAATAAAAGGCTATTAACATGTTTCTCTGATCCATGTACTGTTCTAGTATCAGTCTATAGGTTACAAATCAAGGACTGTTTCTTTGACAGGTCAGGATCTTATGAAACGTCAACTAATGTGTGTTTAAAGAACAGGTGTTTTAAAGGGGGTAAATAACATTAACCTAATATGGTTGATTTTCTATTAAGTAAATTGCATCTTAGATGGAAGGTCATGTTTGCAATGAAAAAATGCCAGATATTGTCTGAAGCAGCTGTTAAGAATGTGTGAATTAAGAAATGTGGCAGTCTCTCTTTCATCTTGCCATTTGTTTTGTCTCTCATTTGTACTACAGCTGCTGCAGATGACAGATGTTACAGATATGCAGACTGTGCCAGTTGTACCGCCAATACAAATGGATGCCAGTGGTGTGATGACAAGAAGTGCATTTCAGCGAACAGTAACTGCAGTATGGTGAGTATTTGATTATATGTATATATAGTTAACATTGCTTCTGTATAAACATTAGTTTACTATTTAACAGCATTGAATAAAATGTTATATTATACATCAGATATTTGGAAATATGAAAAAAACACTTCTTCATACACGGTAAAGAGAATTAATGCAAAGGAAAAATATCTGAAAACTAAAACTTTCTGTTACCTTATTTTTGACTACTCCCCATCCTTCAACTAAGGAAATTTCTAAGTTATCCCACACCCTACCAGGTAATTTAAGTTCTTAGTCTGTTAACATATAAAAAAGTGAACATATGGCAGTATTGCCTGAGATTTTTAAAGGAATCTATGGGAGATAGGCATCCAAGGACTGGGTAGCCCCATTACACAAATGAGTGGGGAAAGAGAATAACAGAACATGTGGAAATGGCAGAAGTGCTAAGTGACCTTTATGTTTCAGTTTTTATCAAAACGTTTAGCAGAGATTGGACATCTAACATAGTGAATGCCAGTTAAAATGATGTAGGAAGCAAGGCTAAGATAGGAAAGAACATGTTAAAGATTACATAAACAATTTAGATGTCTTCATCACCAGGGCCTGATGAAATACATCCTAGAATATTTGAGCTGACTGAGGAGATATCTGAGCGATTAGTTAGATAATGGCATAGAGAGTACACTTATAAAGTTTGTGGATGATACTGTGCTGGGAGGGGTTGCAAGTGTTTTGGAGGAGAGGATTAAAATTCAAAATGATTTGGACAAACTGGAGTAAATAGGATGAAATTCAGTAAGGACAAATGTAGAGTACTCTATTTAGAAAGGAATAATCTGTTGCACATCTACAAAATGGAAATGACTGCCCAAGAAGGAGTACTGTGGAAAGGTATCTGGGGGTCATTTTGAGTGACAAATGAGTCAACAGTGTTGCCAAAAAAGCAAACATAATTCTGGGATGTCTTAGCAGGAGTGTTGTAAGTGAGACTGAAGAAGTAATTCTTCCACTCTACTCCATGCTGATTAGGCCTCAGCTGGAGTATTGCATCTAGTTCTGGGTGCCACATATCAGGAAAGATGTAGACAAATTGGAGAAAGTCCAGAGAAAAGCAACAAAAGTGATTAAAGGTCTAGAAAACATGACTATGAGGGAAGATTGAAAAAAATGGTTTTGTTTGGTTTGGAGAAGAGAAGACTGTGAGGGCACATGATAGCAGTTTTCAAATATATAAAAAGGTTGTTACAAGGAAAAGGGAGAAAAATTGTTTTAGTTAAACTCTGAGGGTAGGACAAGAAGCAATGGACTTAAATTGCGGTAAGGACGATTTAGGTTGGACATTAGGAAAAACTTCCTGTCAGGGGAGCTAAGTATTGGAATAAATTGCCTAGGGAGGTTGTGGAATCTCCATTTTTGGAGATTAAGAGCAAGTTAGACAAACACCTATTAGGGATGGTGTAGATAATAATTAGGCCTGCCATTAGTGTAGGGGATGGGACTAGATGACCTAGTCTTGAGGTCTCTTCCAGTCCTACAATTCTATGATCCATCTGCTCTTGAGGTTCAATGAGAGATAGGTGCCTAAGTCCCCAGGCTTCATTGAAATCTCAACAATTATTGTCAGATAAACAGCATCATCCATGAGGTTTAGTACTCATTACTTATTCTTTTACAATGGAAACCCTACACAATCATGTTCCAAGACAATAGAACATGGAGCTGTTTACAAAATCCATGAGATGTTTTGACAGCTCCCACTAGAATATGACTCAGAAAATAATAGTAGTAATACTCAGAACTTTTATAGTGCTTTTTATCAATGGATCTCAAATTGTTTTTCAAAGGTGGGTAAGTATGATTATTACTATTTTACAGATGGGGAAACTGAGGCAACGAAGTTATGCAAATTGTCTTTGGTCTTGTAGTGAGTCGGTGACAATTCTTGGAACAGAACTCATGTCTCATGATTCTCAGTCTGGTGCCCTAACTGAATCTATTACTCTTATCTAGCATTGGATGTACTGCAAGGTTACCGCTAAAATAGATGTAAAATTCCATAAACTCACCACACTGTAGCATTTTACTGAACATCAAAGAGTTAGTGCAGAGGAATCAAGAGGAATAGTGTTTGAAATTGCAACACATTTTGGAATCTACATTATATAGGGACCACCCTCACCACCATTTGGGGAAAGTTGCTGATAAACATGTTAATGATGAATATTAATATCCAATATAAATTTACAACTGTCTCCTGAGTGCTGTTATTTTCATGAGCTCTTATTTCGTATGCATCTTTCCTTCCTTGACTGTACATTTTCCATAATATAGAAATACTGAAACGGGGGGAAAAAGAGAAACCATTTATTCTTGCTGTGTTTTTAATTGCACTGCAGTTGAACCCTGCAGTTACCTGTTACTTCACTACAGAAACATGAGTGATGGCAAAATGCAAGCTAGGTTATCAGTACATTTTGAGTAGATTTTAAATGTGTGAAATATGATGGACTTACTCATGGTATCAGTGGCATACAGCAGTACTTGGACGATGTGCCAAGCACTTAAATGCACAGCAGAATTCAGAGGACATTTGTTTAGTTTCCCTGAGATAAATTCACTTACAATCTTGATAAAAGATTTTTCTTTAAAAGCAAAACCAAAAATTACAAAAGCTCTTTTGGATGTTTAAAAGAATTGTTGTGAAAGAACACACAGCCTATTGGATTTCACAAGGATAGTTCTCAAAGGTCTGAGGGTATAAACAGGCTCTGAGAAATGGAGACGGGGAGGGAATAAAGCAAAAATATGTAGATTTGTTTAAGGCTTGCGTGAAAAGATAGAAGACAATAATAATCACGATGATGATAATTTATACTTTTCATCCTTAGATTTCAAAGCACTTTACAAAAGCATACCCGTATTCTGTAAATTGGGAGACTAAGGCACCAAGATGTTGAGTTTCCCAATGTCACACAACAACTCGGTGGCAGAACTGTGAATTAAAGCTAATACCTCCACAATACTAGGTTGGCGTTTTAGCAAGTAGACAGTGCTACCTCCAGGGTAGCCAAAGGACATACATAAGTGGAATAAGAGTTGCTTTGACAGATTGTATGTCTGCCTAGTAACTTTCAGGTCATTTATCTGGCACTCCCTGAGTTCACAAAGACCCTCTCCACTGGTACTGTGCAACTCTTTGGCAAGGAAGAGCTAAATCTTTTCAGGATCTTAGGCTCTGTACTCAAGCCATTATGAGTTCCTGTTTCAAGGTCAGAGTTTCGATTATCTCTCTGAGGCACAATGTAGCGTAAGAAATTGACTGTACCAGTTAATACCATCTAAAACCCAGGTAAGTTTGTTGTCAATAAAGCAGATTTTATTGGAAAGAGAGAGAAAAATCACAATGTAAAAAGTAAATATTGCTCAGTTTTAGGCTTTTGTTGCTAAAATATAGCTATTGGGATGATAAACTGGAGTTTCAAGTACTGATCCTACTGGGTTTTGTGGCTGAGATTGTTCAGTGTCACAGAAAAGCAGTTTCACAAAGCCTAGGATGGACTTTTTCTTAGTAAACTTCACTTCTTGTTTATTGAAAATACTTTTTTTTGTTCCTCTCCATTGCTCACCTTCACCATATAGCGAAGTACTCCATATTTTTTAGTATCAGAATGTGTTTATAAAAAAAACAATCAATCTTGCTTTCAGATACAACTAACTAACCCAAATATATGGTCAAGAAAAACAAATACTAGAAAGTACCAACGGTCTATTTGAAAATAAGAAGTCTTATGGAATTGGTTGTATCAGCCCTTTTAGAGTAATCATTAAATTGTTTTTACATAAGAAAATATGGGTAAGTATTGAGACTTAGGAAGAAATGAAGATTTTTTTCATTTGTGGTGTTGATAAAAAGAAGGAATGGTTAAAAAACAACAAAAACCTTTGAACTATACTAATCAGCAGGTCCAGAGTATATGGGTCTCTGGATCTTAAAGGAATTAACTCACAAACACACTGAATCACTATCAATTATTTCTGATAAGTCATTGACAACCGGGAAGGCAGTGGGTAATTGGAATAAAAAAGCAAATGTGATCTCAATAGTGCAAAATGGGAAAAAAAAACCAATCTTTGTAGTTACTATCTGGTAAATTCTGGTTTTGGCTTCTATTAAAATAATGGAACCAAATATTAAAAGAAATTATCTGTGAGTGCAAAGAAAGAGAACCATGAAAAGTAGTGAAGATTACTTCATAAAGTAATTCACTTTATTTGAATGATTTACAAAGTTAAGGTCTGAAATGTGATATTAAAGTAATATCTCTGGGGCCAACTGTGCATGATGCCTTGGTGGATACCAAGGATGTAAGGTGCTTCCCTCATTCTCTGGTATCCTTCTACATCATCTTGGGTACATTTTTTTTTACTCAGGCTGTCTACACTGCTAACCATGGGTACGCAATTGCAGGTTAGTCAATGAGCAGTTGCCTAACCCACTAAAGTGCAAACACATTGTTGATATCAGCACGCTGCTGTCACGCCCCATGTCTGCAAGGCCACTATATGTAACCGGGATCTGGGCATGGATCCCATGATTCATTCAAAGCTCACTCTATACTTACAGTCACAGGGTGTTCTGGGGAGACTTGTCTGCCCACTGGGAATTGTGGGAGGAAATGGTATAGGGCTGGAAAATTCATTTCCTGGCAGAACACAGGCTGGTGTGATGATGATGTGCTGTTATGGGCTGAAGATATGGATCCTGCTCACACTAATAAATGTAACTGACAGATGCTGGTTTTTATGTGGGCAATGTTTTGTTGGCACAACAGCAACAACAGAATGGGACCATGTGGACATGGAGGCATGGGCTGAACTGGTGCTATTTTTCATGGTAGTCTACCCCCCTCACACCCCATACCTCCTGTATGCAGACTGGATCAGGACTACAAGCACAGAGTGGTGCAACTTCACTGTGGTGGAAACATGGGATGACCAGCCATGGGCCCAGAATTGTCACATGAGAGAGCCACATTCCTGGAGCTTATGAGGAGTGTGACCCAGACTTTGAGTGATAAGAGATAAGATAAGAGAGGCAATAATGGTCCGGAAGTGTGTTGCTATCACCTTCTGAAAGTTGGCAGTCCCAGACTATTACCTAACCATTGACAATTAGAATGGGGTTGGCAAATCAATGGCTGGCACAGCATTCAAAGAGGATTACAAGGCAATTAATGCTGTGCTGGCTCTAGAGGTTGTGAAAATTGAAAATATCTCTAAATAATTGCTGGGTTTGCACTCATGGAGTTCTTGAGCTCTTTTGGTGCTATTGATGCCAGCCATATACACAACCTGTGCTTGCCACATGAAGCAAGCAAGGACATTACTATTCCATTGTTATGCAGGCCTGTAATGGAGCGCACTCACCCGGCGGTGCCTCCTGCTGCTCATCTGCTGGAATTAGTGTGTCAGCCTGTGCAGCGCCCTCTGCCATCTGGTGATCTGCCTTACCACTGGGCCAGGTCCCTCCCAGGACCTGGTGCCTCCTCCTACTGGGGTGCTGCCCCCGGCAATAAACCCCAACAATCCCTGAGGGTCTCCCCTCCTCGGGGAACCCCAACCCACTACTCCCACCTCGCGTCAGTCTTGGCTACTGCCAGTCATTGCTTAGCCCCGCTCTCCGGGGCAGACTGCAGTGTATCAGCCACTAATCACAAGCAAGGCTGGGGTGGGACTTGCAGCCTCTGTCTACCCGTGGGCTGCCCCTTGCAACCTCAGTACCTAATAGGCCCTAATCTAGACCTCACAGCCTTAAGCCAGAAACAGTAACAGCCAGCTGTCTGAACAACTGGGCTCCACTCTGCTCTGGACCATGTGCCTTGTGCTTCCCCACTTGATTTCCTGGCATCCACACCTGGCTTGACTCCTGGTATCTGACTTGTGGTTCCTGACCTCCAGTTTGTCTCTTGCCTCAGACCCTGTGTATCCTACCTTGGTCTGAGTCTGGTTCCCAACTCATGGTTCTGATTTCCAGTTTGTCTCTAGCTTCTGACCTCTCGGTATCCTGACCTAGTCGTGACCCTGGGTCTCTAGCTCCCAACTACTCAGTCTAGCCACCTACAACCCAGCCGTGACATTTACAAGATGAGCAAAGGTGGAGTAGCTGCAAGCAATATCAGTGAGAACACTAATCAGAGGCATATGAAGGCAGATCACTTCCAGTCAGGGGTCACAGCATAGGGAGATGGCAAGATAGGGCACAAGAATGGGTGCCCTGGGGTAAATGGAAAAGTTTGCATCAATTGTTGTATTTGGCTGTAGCTGCATGTTTTCATTTCAGCTACCTTGGATTAGCAATGCTAATTTGGAGCCTGCCCAATGCAGCAGTGGGTGGTTGCTGCTTCATCATGTGGCATCAACAGAGGCATCTGGATGTGTGAACACGGAGCATGTTATGGGGAAAACCTGCAGGTGAACCCGAGTTAAATCTGCAGTGAAGACAAAACCATAGGGGAGAGATTGCGATTAGTGTTGCTAACAGTGCTACCCTCCCCAAAAGGCATTGTTTGTGGCTGGCTGGGACCTCAATTATTGCATTGTGTAATAAGGTGGTGCAGTGGTCACATGCCTCCTGACCTCTATAGAGCTTCTGGAAGAATTGTGGTCAGATTAATACTTTTTCCCACTGGCCTTTCTGCAACAGGTATGCTGGCAAAAAGGAGCCCATGAGCCTGCCATATGATTAATAGATTCGTAGATTCCAAGGCCAGAAGGGATCATTGTGATCATATAGTCCAGGGGTCTCCAATCTTTTTATGCACAAGATCACTTTTTGAATTTAAATGCACCCTAGGATCTACCCCGCCCTACCCTAAGGCCCCACCCTGCTCACTCCATTCCCCTCCCTCTGTCGCTCACTCTCCCCTACCCTTACTCACTTTCACCAGGCTCAGGCAGGGGGAGGGGGTAAGGGATGGAGTATGGGCTCTGGACTGGGGCCAAGGGTGTTCAGAGTGTGGGAGGGAGTGCGGGGTGAGGGCTCTGGGAAGGAGTTTGGATGCAGGAAGGGGGCTCTGAGCCTGGGCAGAGTGTTGGTGCAGGCTTCAGGAGGGGGCTGGGGCAGGAGATTAGGGTGCAGGAGTGGTTATAGGGTGCTTTCTCTTGGAGGGGGCTCAGGGCTGGGGCAGGGGTTTGGGGTGGAGGAGGGGAGTATGGGGTGCTGGCTCCAGGAGGGGGCTCAGGGCTGGGGCAGGTGGTTGGGGTGAGGGCTCCCGTTGGGCAGCGCTTACTTCAGGCAGCTTCCAGTCTGTAGTGTAGCAGGGCTAAGATAGGCTCCCTGCCTGCACTGGCCCCATGCCAATTCCGGAAGCACATGGCTCTGTGTGCTGCCCCTCTCTGTAGGGACTGCCCCTGCAGCTCCCATTGGCCAGGAATGGGGAACTGCCCAGAGACCCCCTCCCTCTCCCCAGGGGCTGTGCTGCTGCAGAGGAGCTTGCCACTTCCGGGAGCAGCACAGGGCCAGGGCAGACAGGGAGCCTGCCTTAGCCCCACTGCACCGCCGGACTTTTAGCAGCTAGAGATCGCAATGGACTGTCAGAAGCTCCAAGATTGACCAGTTGATTGAGATCCACTGGTTGATGTCCACTGATCTCTTGTACAGCACAGGCCATAGAATATCACCAAAATAATTCCTATAGCATATATATTAGAAAAAAGTTCAATCTCGATTTAAAAATTGTCAGTGATGGAGACTCCACCTTGACTCTTGGTACATTGTTCTGATGATTAATTACTCTCACCATTAAAAATGTGTCTTTTTTCTAGTCTGAATTTGTTTAGCTTCAGCTTCTAGTCATTGGATTTTGTTATACCTTTCTCTGCTAGATTGAGGGCCCCATCATTAAATATTTGTTCCCCATGTGGATACTTATAGACTGTAATCAAGTCATCCGTTAACCTTCTATTTGTTAAGATAAGTAGATTGAGCTCCTTTAATTTATCACTATAAGGCATGTTTTCTAATCCTGTAATCATTCTTCTGGCTCTTCTCTGAACTCTCTCCATTTTATCAACATCCTTCTTGAATTGTGATCACCAGAATTGGACACAGTATTCCAGCAGCAATCACACCAGTGTCAAAGAAACATCTAAAATAACCTCTACTCATACTTGATAGTCCCCTTTTTATTCATCCAAAGGTTGCATATATTCTCTTGGCCACAGCATCACAATGGGAGCTCAGGTTCAGCTGATTATCCACCACTTCCCCCAAATCTTTTTCAGATTCACTCCTTCCCAGGAAACAGTTCCCCTTCCTCTAAGTATGGCCTTCATTCTTTGTTCCCTGATGTATATATTTACATTTAGCTGTATTAAAATGAATTTTGTTTGCTTGCCCCCAGTATATCAAGCAATTTAGAGCACTCTGAATCAGCGACTTGTCCTCTTCATTCTTTATTACTCCCTGAATTTTTTCTGTCATGTGTAAACTTTATCAGTGATGATTTTGTGTTTTTCTTCCAAGTCATTTATAGCATAGGGCCAAGAACTGATCCCAGCAGGACCCCCCAGGAAAGAAACCAACTTGATGTTTTACATGGCCCTTCAGGTGAATGTCTTTGGCACAAACGGTGTCTACTTCTGGTACAGAGCCAGCTCTGCACCATCTCCACAGAAGCCTCATGGCAGAAGGAGTCAGGTTGAGTCAGGGATCGGAGGATAAATGGCTGGAATGTTCCTTAAAGGTTCGGTTGAGCTAACAAACTTAAATAAAGCACAACATCTTATGTTTAAAATAAATTAAAATGCTCTTGGATTTGAGCACCCTCACATGGAATGAAGATTAATGGAGACCATGAAGAAAGGGTGATGATAAACAGCAGTATATCAAGTTGGGGAAGAGGGGTAACTGGTGCTTGCTTCAGTGGTAAGTGTAACCCTTGCTTGAACTAACACCTTTAACTGTGATCTGAAGGAAAAGAGAATCATTTACCTAGTTAAACATCAAGGATGGGGAAATATTGTTTATTTGAGATGGCTTGAGGAAATATAAATAGGCTTAGAATTGTCAAACTGAGGAAAGGAAAATTTAGCTGAAATAATTTCAAATAGTGAGATTTATTAGACTGAAGAATACTGTAGTCACCCAAGGGAGATGGTGGAAGTTCTATTGCTTTGAATAATTTAGAAATATACTGGATAAACCAGTCAAAGAATATATTATCCAGAACAATGCTGCAGTAAAAGGAGAATGAACTAGGTGATTTAATAGGCCTTTTCCATGGCTAATTTCTGAAATTTTAAGATAAAATAGAATTAGGGCCCTGATCTTGCAATGGATAACACACATGGGTGCAGAAGTCTGCACATGTGTTTATCAGTAGCAGGACTGGAACCTAAGAATGAAACTAAATCAGACATAAGTGAGGAAATGAAAATGTAAGATAGTTTATGCATACCCTTGTGCATAAATATTACAAATATCCCACAGCAGTATGTGAATTTGAGTAACAGCTGTGCTGTCATAAATCTGAATGTCATTGGTTTTGTTAGCTCAGATTATAACTTACTAGGTTTAATATGAATTACCGATTGGATGTACATTTACATTGAGCTAATGAGATTTTCAGGGAGCAATATGTAAATTGGATTTAAGGGAAATAAGAATTGGGAATAATGAAATGCAATAGAGTACATTACAATAAAATAGTTACTAGAGTTTGAATTTCCTCTTAAAGATTCTTAAATAGCCTTGGGTTATCTGTGTTCAATAGACTTTACTATTAAAAAATAATGGTACAAATACCCTAGATTCTTCAGAAAATTCTGTGCAACATGTAATGTTACTATGAGAAGAATTCGTTTTCTAAAACAGCCTGAATGCTTTGGGATTTTGACATTGTGATGATGCATTAACAAGGAATATGGAGCAGGGGAGGGGAGGCACTGCATGAGAACAGATGGTGCTTGCTTGTAATTTAAAATTCATTGTAATGCGTCTCTCAGGCAGTTTTGTCAATATGTATGATAATTAAGCCAAACCAAATGCAAACTGATACCAAAGATTCTGTGGAATTTGTGTGCATACTGTACATACAGACATTGTCACTTTCCAGCGTTTGTTTTAATGGTGTAGCGTGTAGCTACATAGGCTTCAAGAACAACTTATCTATCTCTCCCATGTTTGTTTTACAGTAACCTCTGCTATAGATCAGAAAAATAATAGGTACCTTTCATAGTCTATTTACTAATTGGCATCTGGTCCAGTAAGAGCACCAAACGGACCCCTAAACCATGTTGTTCTCTCCAATATTAATGAAACTGATTCTGTGTATGATTGAAATCTCATTTTAACAATTGCACTGCTTTAGTACCTAGCAATTTGAGTGGATTGTTTTCCTTAATGATGAGCAGAAGGTTGATGCACTAACATCACCAGTGCTGCCCTAACGTGCTGCATTATCTTAGTGTTGCATCTCCCATTTAGCATGTTTTTGTAGTACACCAGTACACCATTAAAGTTTCAAAAAACTCATCTTAATCATATAAATGTGCTGCATATGTCTTATCTATATTACTATTCAATTTCTATGTGGGGCTTCTTGGATGTTTAGTCAGGAGACATAGGCTGCAAGGTATTCGTATACAGAAGACACCCAGATCTGTCTTCAACACATCTGACCCAACTGGAGCAATGGAATTAATTACCCAGTGCCTAGAATGAGATTGAGAACTAGCTGGCAGTGACTCAGTCCAGATAAGACTGAGATAATGATGGTGGGCTGAAAGAAGCAGCCAGAAGAGTTGGAGGAAATTTATATCAGCACTCCTTGTTGATGGAATATGACTGCCATTTGTGAAACAGGTGTGCATTTTGGAGGTGCTGTTATATATCCTGAGCTGCTCCTGGATGCCCAGGTAGTAGCTGTGGCAAAGTGTGATTTTTTCCCCCCATCTGAGTCTGGGAAGACAAATGTGATCTATTCCCCTCAATACAAACCTTCCCACAATTATCCATGCCTTTTGTCACCTTGAAATTAGCCTGCTGTATGTGGGCCTACATTTGGGGGCATTCAGAAGCTGAAGGATAGTGTAGAGTGCCACAGTTTGATTATTAAGTAGAATTGCACATTGACAACACAATACACTAGTGCAGCATTGTCAACATTGATATTCAGGATGTTCATTTTAACTGATAAAGCCCTAAATGATTTGGCATCTGGTTACCCACAGCTGAGGTCATCAGAAATGCTTGAGCCAGAGCTCCTTCAATGTACATGAGAGGTGCAGTGTCCTTGGGTTTTAGAACTTGCTCTCCTTCCTGGTACGCCAGAGCTCAGATTTGTTAACCTTCTGACTATGTGGCAAAGCCTGGTTTCCCCCCCCCCCCCAGTCTGTTGAGGAGAGGGTATATTTATGGGCAGTCCTTTGCTTATGTGATGATTTTAATTTGGTCACAGCACTATACTTACATTTTAGAAATCTGAAGAAATAATATATATAGCTGACACACTCTATATGTACTACAGAAAGATAAATATAATATTGCTTTTTATCAAAAAGTGATGTGTGAGAAATAGCTAAACTTATACAAAACTTTTAGGTATCTACAAACCTGGAGGTGTTTTGAAGGCCCTATGGTAAGTTTGTTATTATGCTACCTGCTGTTGACGGATTATTTAGCTTCGACTTTTATCTCAATAAACCATCCCGAGGGATTGTCTTTCTATTTCAGTTAATGAGTTGAATTTCTTTGCTGCTTAATATATCTGTGACATCCCAGCCGTCTTTTTAGTTTACCTCTGGCTGTGAGACAGAAACTAAAAGGGGCCCTGTTATCATATTGGAGGTGTTGGTTAAAAAGTATCTCAAAATACCAATTAAAATACCTTGTAATTTAAAGTTTTTGATGGATGTTAAAAAGTGTATAAATACTATACAAGTATATCTTTGCTGATGGTGGGAAAACGAATTCCTAGTATAGGATCCTGTTAGCATACTAATTAAGGGCATGAATAAAGGAAGAAAAAATAACTAAATCCTGTTTCCCAAGTGTCTTTCTTTTTAGTATAAACTTCTTACAGTGTTATTCATCTTCTCTGGTTTATTTGTGTGCTGTAATAATATTTGCCATCTAATGTTACCACAATAGGACATGTGTTTTTTTTTTCCTCACCCTCACCAACACACACTACATGCGGCTAAAGAGGAGAATTTAGAGTCTGGTTCTGACATTGCTTTAGGCTGAAAGTAGGTTTGTGTCATCTGACATACTTGTGTAAGACAGACAAGGTGGGTCAGGCAATATATTTTATCCGACCAAATTCTGTTGGAGAAAGAGACAAACTTTTGAGCTACACAGAGCTCTTCTTCAGGTCTGGGGAAATACTCAAAGTGTCACAGTTAACTTTAAGGTGGAACAGATTGTTTAGCACAAGTCTTTTACACATATTCTAAGAAACCATTCAACATGAAGTGGACTGTTAAGGCCTGTGAAGTTAAGTACAGTGATCTGTGGGTTGTTTCTTGTCCATAGAGTTCTAATGTTGAAGCTGAGCATGGTGTTTAGGAAGTTAATGCTGGAATGTTCTACAGAGTGTTTGATGGGTGGGGTTGTGGTGGAAATCTGTGAGGGAATTTAGGTCATCTATCCAGAGGATGAAAATATCGTCAACATATCGCAGGTATATCATTGGTTTTATAGTACATTTGTCTGGAAATTCTTCTTCAAGTTGGCCTATGAAGAAGTTGTCATGTTGGGGAGCCATCCCAGTACTCATACCTGTTCCCATGGTTTGGAGAAAATGTTTGTTGTTGAATGTAAAATTGTTATGGGTGAGGATGAAATGGATGAGTTTGGTGATGTGTTTGGGGTGGAGATCTGAGTGTTGTCCATTATCTTGTAGATATTTGAGGCAGGCAGCAATGCCGTCATTTTGAGGGATGTTCCTGTATAGGGAAGTGACATCCATGGTGGCAAGGATGGTGTTCTGAGGGAGGTGGTTAATGTTGTGGAGCTCTGGAGGAAGTTGGTTGTGTCCTGGAGGAAACTGTCCCTTTGTGCAAGGAGTGGTTTGAGGATGTTTTTTTATGAATCCTGATATTTCTTCAGTGAGAGTTCTGTGGCCAAAAATGATTGGTCTGCCTGTGTTCCCTTATTTCTGTATCATGGGAACCAAGTAGAAGGTCCCTGGGGTGGGTTCCTGTGGGATGAATTTGTAGAGTTTCTCTTGGGGTATGTCTATACTACGAAATTAGGTTGAATTTATAGAGGTCTTTTTTTAGAAATCGTTTTCATATAGTCGATTGTGTGTCCCCCCACACAAAATGCTCTAAGTGCATTAAGTGCATTAACTCAGTGGAGTACTTCCACAGTACCGAGGCTAGTGTCGACTTCCGGAGTGTTGCACTGTGGGTAGCTATCCCGCAGTCTCCGCCGCCCATTGGAATTCTGGGTTGAGATCCCAATGTCTGATGGGGCAAAAAACATTGTCTCGTGTGGTTCTGGGTACGTGTCGTCAGGCCCTCCCTCCCTCTGTGAAAGCAATGGCAGACAATCATTTCATGCCTTTTTTCCTTAGTTACCTGTGCAGACGCCATACCACGGCAAGCTTGGAGCCCGCTCAGCTCACTGTCACCATATGTCTCCTGGGTGCTGGCAGACGTGGTACTGCATTGCTACACAGCAGCAGCAACCCATTGCCTTGTGGCAGCAGACGTGCAATAGGCCTGAAAACCATCATCATCGTGTCCAAGGTGCTCCTGGCCACCTTGGTAAATTCGGTCATGGGCTCAGGGACTAAATTAGGAGTGACTCGACCAGGTCATTCTCTTTAGTCCTGCAGGCAGTCCTGTTGTACCATCTTATGGTGAGCAGCCAGGAGATGAGGATGGCTAGTAGTCCTATTGCACCGTCTGCTGCTAGCCAAAGATGTAAAAGATAGATGGAGTGCATCAAAACAAGAAATAGACCAGATTTGTTTTGTATTCATTTGCTCCCCCTTCCCTCCCTCCTCCCCTCTGTGAAATCAATGGCCGACAATCATTTTGGTGAGGTCTGTCAGGGGCACCTTGCAGACTTCAATGGAGATTCAGTCCTGCCTGAAATACCAGAGGGAGGGATAGCTTAATGGGTTGAGCATTGGCCTGCTAAACCCAGAGTTTTGATTTCAATCCTTGAGGGAGCCATTCTGTGTGACAGTTGTTTTTGTTTCTCCTTGATGTAAAGCCACCCCCTTTGTTGATTTTAATTCCCTGTAAGCCATGTCGTCAGTCGCCCCTCCCTCCATCAGAGCAATGGCAGACAATCGTTCCGCGCCTTTCTTCTGTGCAGACGCCATACCACGGCAAGCATGGAGCCTGCTCAGATCACTTTGGCAATTAGAAGAACAATAAACACCACATGCATTATCCAGGAGTGTATGCAGCACCAGAACCTGGCAAAGCGAAACCGGGCGAGTAGGCGATGTCAGCGCAGTGACGAGACTGATGAGGACATGGACACAGACTTCTCTCAAAGCATGGGCCCTGGCAATGCAGGCATCGTGGTGCTAATGGGGCAGGTTCATGTGATGGAACGCTGATTCTGGGCCCGGGAAACAAGCAGAGACTGGTGGCACCGCATAGTGTTGCAGGTCTGGAACGATTCCCAGTGGCTGTGAAACTTTCACATGCGTAAGGGCACTTTCATGGATGTGACTTGCTTTCCCCTGCCCTGAAGCACATGAATACCAAGATGAGAGCAGCCCTCACAGTTGAGAAGCGAGTGGCAATAGCCCTGTGGAAGCTTGTAACGCCAGACAGCTACCGGTCAGTCGGGAATCAATTTGAAGTGGGCAAATCTACTGTGGGGGCTGCTATGATGCAAGTAGCCAACCCAATCAAAGATCTGCTGATATCAAGGATAGGTGACCATGGGAAATGTGCAGGTCATAGTGGATGGCTTTGCTGCAATGGGATTCCCTAACTGTGGTGGGGCCATAGACGGAACCCATATCCCTATCTTGGCACCGGAGGACCAAGCTGGTGAGTACATAAACCGCAAAGGGTACTTTTCAATAGTGCTGCAAGCACTGGTGGATCACAAGGGACGTTTCACCAACATCAACGTGGGATTGCTGGGAAAGGTACATGACGGTCCCATCTTCAGGAACTCTGGTCTGTTTCAAAAGCTGCAGGAAGGGACTTTCTTCCCAGACCAGAAAATAACTGTTGGGGATCTTGAAATGCCTATAGTTTCCTTGGGGACCCAGCCTACCCCTTAATGCCATGGCTCACAAAGCCATACACAGGCACCCTGGACAGTAGTCAGGAGCTGTTCAACTATAGGCTGAGCAAGTGCAGAATGGTGGTAGAATGTGCATTTGGACGTTTAAAAGCACGCTGCGCAGTTTACTGACTCGGTTAGACTTCAGTGAAACCAATATTTCCACAGTTATTACTGCTTGCTGTGCGCTCCACAATATCTGTGAGAGTTTATGGGGGAGACATTTATGGCGGGTGGGAGGTTGAGGCAAATTGCCTGGCCGCTGGTTACGCACAGCCAGACACGAGGACAGTTAGAAGAGCACAGGAGGGCGCAGTGCGCATCAGAGAATCTTTGAAAACCAGTTTCATGACTCGCCAGGCTATGAATGAAAGTTCTGTTTATTTCTCCTTGATGAAACTCCCGCCCCTTGGTTCACTCTACTTCCCTGTAAGCTAACCACTCTCCCCTCCTCCATTCGATCACTGCTTGCAGAGGCAATAAAGTCATTGTTGCTTCACATTCATGCATTCTTTATTAATTCATCACACAAATAGGGGGATAACTGCCAAGGTAGCCTGGAAGGGGTGGTGGAGGAGAGAAGCACCGGGAGGGGTGGTGAAAGAGGGAAGGATAAGGCCACACAGCACTTTAAAAGTTTAAAAACTTTAAAACTTATTGAATGCCAGCCTTCTGTTGCTTGGGCAATCATCTGGGGTGGAGTGGCTGGGTGTCCAGAGGCCCCTCCCACCATGTTCTTGGGTGTCTTTGTGAGGAGGTATGGACTTGGGGAGGAGGGTGGTTGGTTACACAGGGGCTGTAGCGGCGGTCTGTGCTCCAGCTGCCTTTCCTGCAGCTCAACCATATGCTGGAGCATATTAGTTTGATCCTCCAGCAGCCTCAGCATTGAATCCTGCCTCCTCGCATCATGCTGCCGCCACCTTTCAGCTTCAGCCCTCTCTTTAGCCTACCACTTACTCTCTTCAGCCCGCCACCTCTCCTCCCAGTCATTTTTGCTTTCCTGCACTCTGACATTGTCTGCTTCCACTCATTTGCTGTGCTCTGTCAGTGTGGGAGGACAGCATGAGCTCAGAGAACATTTCATCGCGAATGTGTGGTTTTTTGGCCTTCTAATCTTCACTAGTCTCTGGGAAGGAGAAGATCCTGTGATCCTTGAAACACATGTAGCTGGTAGAGGAAAAAAAAAAGGGACAGTGTTATTTAAAAAGACACATTTGATATAACAATGAGTACATTCTTTCACGGTAAACCTTGCTGTTACATACATTACATCCATAGCACATGTGCACATGTGCTTTCGTGCCAAGGTCACATTTTGCCTCCCCCCACCGTGTGGCTAGCCCCTCCCCCCTCCCCGTGGCTAACAGTGAGGAACATTTCTGTTCAGCCACAGGCACACTGCCCAGCAGGAACTGGCACCTCTGAATGTCCCCTTAAGAAAAGCACCCTATTTCAACCATGTGACCATGAATGATATCACTCTCCTGAGGATAACACAGAGAGATAAAGAACAGATGATATTTGAACTCCAGCAAAGATACACTGCAATGCTTTGTTCTACAGTGATACCCGAGTACATGCTACTTGCCTGGAATCGTAAAGTGTCCTACCATGGTGGACGGAATAAGGCTACCCTCCCCAGAAACCTTTTGCAAAGGCTTTGGGAGTACATCCAGGAGAGCCGCGAATGCCAGGGCAAATGAATCATTAAACATGCTTGCTTTTAAACTATGTATACTGTTTTAAAAGGTACACTCACCAGAGGTCCCTTCTCTGCTTGGCAGGTCCGGGAGAGAGCCTTGGGTGGGTTTGGGGGGTACTGACTCCAGGTCCAGGGTGAGAAACAGTTCCTGGCTGTTGGGAAAACCAGTTTCTCAGCTTGCTTGCTGTGAGCTATCTACAACCTCATCATCATCATCTTCCTCGTCCCCAAAACCTGCTTCCGTGTTGCCTCCATCTCCATTGAAGGAGTCAAACAACACGGCTGGGGTAGTGGTGGCTGAACCCCATAAAACAGCATGCAGATTATCATAGAAGTGGCATGTTTGGGGCTCTGACCTAGAGCGGCCGTTTGCCTCTCTGATTTTCTGGCAGGCTTGCCTCAGCTCCTTAAGTTTCACACAGCACTGCTTTGGGTCCCTATTATGGCTTCTGTCCTTCATGCCCTGGGAGATTTTGACAAATGTTTTGACATTTTGAAAACTGGAACGTATTTCTGATAGCACGGATTCCTCTCCCCATACAGCGATCAGATCCCGTACCTCCCATTCGGTCCACGCTGAAGCTCGTTTGCGATTCTGGGACTCGATCATAGTCGCCTCTGCTGATGAGCTCTGCATGGTCACCTCTGCTGATGAGCTCTGCACTCACCTGCAGCTTGCCATGCTAGCCAAACAGGAAATTGAAATTCAAAAGTTTGCGAGCCTTTTCCCGTCTACCTGGCCAGTGCATCTGAGTTGAGAGTGCTGTCCAGAGTGGTCACAATGGAGCACTCTGGGATAGCTCCCGGAGGCCAATACTGTCTAATTGCTTCCACAGTATCCCAAATTCAACCCAGCAAGGCTGATTTCAGCGCTAATCCCCTTGTCGGGGATGGAGTAAGGAAATCAATTTTAAGAGCCCTTTAAGTTGAAAAAAAGGGCTTCGTCGTGTGGACCGGTGCAGGGTTAAATTGATTTAACGCTACTAAATTCAACCTCAGCTACTACTGTAGACCAGGGCTTGGAGTTGTTTTGAGAGAGGATTTGATCATATTCTTAAATTCCTGGGTGAATTGTATTGTGGAGTATTCTCTGAATTCTTCATAATAGGTGGTGATGTAGGGTTGTCAATTGGCCTCATAGACTTAATCATCATGGTTGAGGGCTATGATGGCACCCCCTTTCTCTATTGATTTGATTGCTATCTGGTGATTGGATTTAAGGGACTGTGTAGCGGTCCTCTCAGTGGTAGAGAGATTGTAGTGGATCTTATATTTAGTAAGGATTTCACAGTCAATTTTTTTCCTGAAGCAATCAGCATAATGATCCCGCTGTGGGATGTCCAGACAGATGATTATTTTTTCTTATAACTGTTGGTGGGGATGTAACAGTTGTGGGTAGTGTTACCCATTCTTGGAACCAGCCAAGGAATAACCACAAACGGTGAACTAGATCAGCATTGAGGGTTGATTTATTGCTTCCCTTATTTGTGCAATTATTCTCACACACACACACACTACATTCATGCTGGCAGGCTGCAGGCGTGGATGTTGGTTTCAATTTTGCAGATGGTTGATGCTGGCCAGGCGACAGCGGCCCAGGGACTCTCGTCACCCCACAGCCGATCTCTGAAGTCCCTTTGGATCTGCAGGAGGGTTCTACTGCTTCCAGTCGGGTCCCGAGTTTAGCGTGCTGTTACATTTCCTTGTTGGTAACTGTCCTGGCCGCCCATCTCGAAATTTATACCTTCACCAAGCTAATACCAAAAGGAGTACTTGTGGCACCTTAGAGACTAACAAATTTATTTGAGCATAAGCTTTCGTGAGCTACAGCTCACTTCATCGGATGCATTTGGTGGAAAATACAGTGGGGAGATTTATACTGTATTTTCCACCAAATGCATCCGATTAAGTGAGCTGTAGCTCACAAAAGCTTATGCTCAAATAAATTTGTTAGTCTCTAAGATTCCACAAGTACTCCTTTTCTTTTTGCGAATTCAGACTAACACGGCTGCTACTCTGAAACCAAGCTAATTACCATGGTTCTATAAACGGCGATATTTGCTTCTTTGCTTTGCCATTGGCTGTCACTCACACTATCTCACTCATTCCTTACGTTAATTGATTACATGTTCATAAGCATGAATACAATTGGTAATATGGAGCAATACAGCTTTAAGCAAGCATCTAATATCATTGGGGAGCTTCCACTGCTTGTGGCTTTGTAACAGCATAACAGGAAACTGTGCAGACTGCACTGGAAAGAGCAAATGGAGGGGCCGCATCTGGCTACAGATAGTGTCGTCATTGTTGTGAAAGAATTCTTGTTGTGAAATAATTCTTCTAATTCTCAATGTGTTAGTATGGTATCAGGTTCTGTGGTGGGGCAGAGAAGGTCAGTCCATTGGAGATAACACAGGTATGGTTAGAGGTAGACTTGATAAATTGATGTTGAGATGTCGTATAGCGTCTGTTTGGTGGGTCTTGGTGCCATGGTTTCTCCCAGAGGTGGTGTTCTGTGGGTTCTGAAGTTCTTGTAGTTGTAATCGTATGGACGGGAGCCCTCCTTTTTTGTTGTCTGAGGTGTTAATGGCCCACTTCACTTCGAATGATCTCATAGAATATGTGTTAACTACTTTTGCAAAACAAGCTGACACTCTGAGTTCCTGCCGCAGATCCGAAGAACTCTGTGCAGCTCAAAAGCTTGTCTCTTTCACCAAAAGAAACTGGTCCAATAAAAGATATTCCATCTTGTCTCCCTAATATCCTGGGACCAATGCGGCTACAATACTGCACACATGCTTGTGGAACTAATTTGTAGCCCGGTACATATGAACCAAAACCAAATACTGGTGGCAGTGTCAGCTTTTGCTAATGCTAGTGGTGTTGCTATCTCTATCTACTGTGCCTTTCAGTGGGTGATCTTAAATTGATTTTCAAACATTATTTAGTCTTCAAAACATTCCTAGGAGGAAATGTGAATAATACTTACCTATCTTAGAGGCAGGTAAATTGAATAAAATTAAGTTAAATATCTTCCTAACAGTTGCTAGGTGAGCTAATGGTGAGGGACTGAATGGATACAGCTACACAGTGATAAATACGCAGATGGCCCGGGCTCACAGGGCTTGGGCTCTGGGGCTGAAAAATTGTTGTTTAGACATTCAGACTCAGGCTGCAGACTGGGCATGGGGACCCTGCAAGAGTGAGGGTCTCCAGCCTGAGCCCGAATGTCTATACAGCAATTTTTATCCTCACAGTCCAAGCCTCACGAGCCAGAGTCAGGTGACCTGGGCCAGCTGCAGCCATGCCATCGGTCTTTTGTCTCTGTGTAGATGTACCCAATGCCTACAATTCTCTTTCTCCAATTCTACAGAATAAACTGCTTTATGACCCAGAGGAGTCACAAAGTTAGTACTGCAGGAAGGTTTCAGAGTAGCAGCCGTGTTAGTCTGTATTCGCAAAAAGAAAAGGAGTACTTGTGGCACCTTAGAGACTAACAAATTTATTAGAGCATAAGCTTTCGTGAGCTACAGCTCACAAGTACTCCTTTTCTTTTTACTGCAGGAAGCAAATCCAACTTCATTTTTTAAATTAGTTGTTGAGTATGTGGGCTCTTTGTGGATGTAATTAATTCTTTTTCATATTGTTGCAGCAGGCAGGCCTGTCTTTTCGTTTGACTGAGCGTAGGGACTTTTGTTAATAATGGTACTATTACTTTGTTGTAAAAAGACAACAAATATATATTAGACATAGGTTATGAATTCCATACCAGTACTAATCTAGTGTAGCGATGTAGTGGATTTGAGAAATGCAATACTTAGCTAAATTGGTTCTGCTTTATTTTTAACGACTGCATACTCCTTGTAATATAAATGTGGAAAGATGCCCAGCTCTGAAGAAGAGCTCTGTGTAAGCTTGGCAGCTTGTCTTTCACCAACAGAAGTCGGTCCAGTAAAAATGATTACGTCACCCACCCGTCTCTGGAATGTGGAAACAGTGAGTCTTAGTGTTAACTGTATTTGCCTCGGCATGGAAGGTGCTGCAGCACCCCCAAGTTTTGTGCCCGGCGTCCCAGCCGCTGGCCCCGTGCCTCTGCTGCCCAGGGTCCCCCCCACCAGTCCCATTGCTGACCAGGGGCTCCGCAGCCGGCCTGGGGTCCTGCTCAGCTCCCGGCCCTTGGGGCACTGCTGCCAGTCCCAGGGTCCTCCTCAGCCGTCAGCCCTGTGCCCAGGGTACCGCCTGGCTGCTGGCCCCATGCCTGAGACTCCGCATCAGCCCCTTACTGTGGCCCCAAGCCTCCGCCACCTTACCCCTGTCTGCATCCCCCCCTTCCGGAGCCATGGTCCTGTTCCCAGCCCCAGGTCTAGAGGGCAGTGAGGGCCACAGATGCGGGTAGGGGGTTCAACTCAGCACTCCGACTCAAAAACTGTTCCAGCACCACTGTATTTGCCTCATTTCTGCCAAAATAATCTTTTGCCTAGTTACTGAGAGTGGTAAAGAAATCTGATGTTGAGTTTGGGGAAAGGAATGGAGAATGGTATAGATGGTACCTGATGATCTAAGTGTACTGCTGGTTGGAAGCATGGTAGTTATAAAAGAAAAATTCAAATACATAAAAATAAAACACCCGCTTTCTAGATATGCATAGCCCTTTGTGTGGGTTTGAAATGGAGGCCCTTAAGAACTCACCAATTGCCTTAAATGACAAAGTATTTCCATTTAGATAACCTCAGTGATTGCATTTTTGAGTACAGTCTTTCATATCATAAGAAAAGAGAAGTATCAAGGAATACTTGAGAAGCCTCATCATTTTATCATAGGCCATGTCCACATGGTGACCATTTGGAAGGTTAACGCAAATCAGCTAAAGGTATGAAGTTATGTGCATAAATTGAAGTGCATTAAATTCCTGTGTGGATGTTGTCATTCAGGATTAAACTAGACTTAGTTTGCTTTAGCTTAATTTTCCCTAAACTATGGTTAACTATGACCACTTTACTGCTGAATGAGACCACCTACACAGTGTTTAATGTGTTTTAGTTTATGGATATTAAACACTTTTAGTTAATTCACCTTAATTTTCCTGAGTTCTCTTCATAGAGACATGCCCTTAGAAGAAACTGGAAGGTCTTTCTGGGCCATCACTGTAGGATCATACCACCTGTGCAGTCTAACTGCAGACCATGCTAATATAACAGTGAATTTGGAGTGAGATTTATTTGGCAAAGTCCAGATCATAGTGAAAAATTGAACTCTGTCAGTTTGAATTGTGTGGATTCATGCTTGAATTGAGCCTTTCTGATCTACAGCTAATGTATACTTTTTTCATTATACAGTAAAGAAAAAAAAAGGGAGGGGTTAAAGAATCGGAAATCTTCCTTCTTTTCCTTCCTGTTCTCTTCACTTACACTGTCACCTCCTGCTTTTCTTCTTCCTCTTGCGTTATTTTAGAAATTTTTAAATGCTTGAAATTCGTCCTTCTGACGCGTATTGTCACTACGAGCTGAACATCACCACTTCCAACACCCAAGCCTGGGTTTACTAGTATGCCTACTTTTGTAGGGAATATATCTTAGTTTAATTAGGTTGGAGTTTATGTTGTGTCTTTTGAATCTGAATCCAAAGAATTGCATGTGTGCACATTGTGACCAGTTGTGTTGAACTTGAAAAGGAATTTGTTGTGGACTTAAGGAGTTTGTGTGTGTTAGGGATTTTTGATGATTATAATGTTGCCTTAAGTTGTGAATTCCTTAATTTTTATTGGTTTTGTAGACATGAAATTAATTGAGACAGTCTTACGTGTATGTTAATGACACTTGTCTGTGTGATTTATTAAATAAGGTATCAATACTTGTATCTTGGTCTAAAAGCCCCAAACAAGGAAAAGATAAATGCCTTACTTAGAGAGCAATACTTCAGTCATCAAAGCATCTTAGTTAAAAATTGCCTTCAGAGTTTACTGTGTTGCTCATTCACTGAAGTGCAGAGGGAATTCTTTTGTTCCTGATCTGTTGTTTTGTTCCTGCCAAAATGATAGTCTTCAAGTTCTTTAAATTTTATACTTCATATCTTAAATACAAGTAGTTTTTTAAAAATCCGAGATGAAATTACTGGAATTCTTGACAAATGTTTCTTTTTTACATTTTGTGCTTTCTTTTCTCTTAGCTCTTATTTTTTCATTGCCATATGAGGTCCTTTATTTTTTTTCTGCTCCAGTCAGTCACACCAGAATCCTTTCCCACTTTTTTAGAATCCATAGATTCATTTGCTTGTCTAACCCACAAATAACTGGATTGGTGGGAGCCTTGTGCACTTTACTCCTGATTTCTGATCTATGAGCAGCTTAATAAAAGGTATACGCTGTGTCTGTTTTGTTTTTTATAGTCAGTCAAAAACTACACCAAATGTCATGTGAGAAATGAACAGATCTGTAATAAATTGACCAGCTGTAAAAGTTGTTCACTAAACCTGAACTGCCAGTGGGATCAGCGTCAGCAAGAATGCCAGGCTTTACCAGGTAAAAGCTCTGAAATTTGAAATCTCCTTTTAATTATTTTGAGAGCTGGATGAATATCCCAAATTAATTTCCATGAATATTTATTCAACTAGAAAAAATGACTTTGTTTTGCTTGTGCTCACTCTCCTTTAAGATCTCTTTTCAAGAATAATCTAGTGACTGAGTTCACTGGCAGGAATGTTCATGATAACAGTTTATTTTAAGATGCTAATATAGAACATTCCCAGAAAGTAAATTTTGACTTTCTAAAACCCAAATATTCTTACTGTAAAAAAGATTAGATACACCATGCACATCCACTCAGGGAATATAAACAATACAAATGTTGTTTGTGTGTCTAATCAAAGCTAACAAAAAAACCTTGACTTTGATACCAGATTCTTGTAACAAACTGCTTCTAAACAATCTACTGAACAAGTTATGTGCAGAAATTGCTCAGTGAATAATTTTTAAATAATAAGTTTTAGACAATCATAAAGTGCATGTAAATGATCTTTGAAGATGCTAGTTTAATAGAATACATTAACTGCTATCAATTAGTTGCTTATCTTTTAACAATGTGCATGTGACTAGTGCTAACATATACTAATGATAAGATTAAAACATATCTTTCCCTAAAATTTTAAAATATCAGAAATTTGTTTTACTGACAGTTGTGTGATTAGCCACCATGCTGTTATAGGGTGATTATTATTTTAAAATTATAAAAAGGACAAAAGAAAGAAGACGCATGTTTGTGATCTTTTGGTTCTAATAAATGTCTTCATATTTCTAAAAAAAGATTTAGATAAACTCTAATCTACTAATTTTTCTGAGACAACTATTGCCATGGTACCAAAACGTCAAACCTGTATATATTATTTGCATAGTATTTATTTACATTTAAGTCTTTATAAATATCAGAAAGGTTATACTAGCGATGCTATTAGACTGTAACTCAGAATATAACTTACTGCAACACTATATATGTTGTATTTTTTTTCTTGTTAATTGACACTTTTACTACAGTGACATTCAAAGTAAAATAAAACTTGATTTTGTAGGTTGTTTAATTTATACATCATGATGAAACTGAGTAATGGTATATACTGGACTGTGACTTGAAAAAAAAAACCTAAACCCTCTAGATGTGCGTTTGTATGCTTTTTTTTAACAACTTATAAATTTGTATCTTAATGTGATTTCTGTACTAGCTCATTTGTGTGGGGAAGGATGGAGTCACATTGGCGATGCCTGCCTCCGCATAAATTCTAGTCGTGAAAGCTATGACAATGCCAAACTATACTGCTACAATTTGAGTGGGAATCTTGCCTCATTGACAACCTCAAAAGAAGTGGAATTTGTTCTGGATGAAATACAGAAGTATACAGTTCAGGTAACTTGACTTCTAAGTGCTGGTTTATTTTGACCCTTAAACCCTAAATTTCCAGGCTACAACTTTTCTCCTCTCTCCAAATTGCTGAAGTTGTGATTTGCGAAGGTTCCTGAGCTGAAGCTCATTAGATTTATAAGAGAGGGAGCTGCCATCAGATGATTTTGTGGAAAGAGGGCCCGTTCCGATCTGTTGTGGTTTATACATGCTGCAAAGTCTCTTTTCTTTGTGGCCACCTGGGGCAGGAAATGGGATAAAGGAGCAAAGGGTGTTGTGTTAATTTGTTAATTGCTATACAATGCAGTTAGGTGTGGGAATGAGTTACCATTTTGTGTGTGGTCAGCTGTGGATTTTAGCTGTTCAGTCTAACAGTTGATTGTTTTGTTGGAAGGTCCGCCTATATCATGGATGGCTAATTTAGGGAGAACAGGGGTTTTAAAAAGCCAACGTGTAAGAGACCAGTGGAGCTAGTGAGCAGGAGCAGCAAAAGGGGGAGTTTTGTGTGAGACTTTAAAGAAGGAGCATGAGAGTCGGATGCACCTAATAAACATTCCCTAAACTTAGACCAACCAACAACCCCCCAAAGGAAAATAAAAAACAAACACAAAGAACCAACAAACAAAAACCCTGCAAGAGCAAAAAAAAAAATGCAAGCAGAAGTTCAAACAGCAGGTGACAAATGTGTGTATTCGGTGCAAGAAACTCAGGGCCATCAGAGACAGAGTATGGACTCTTGAGACCAGAGTGGCTGTATTGGAGGAGCTAAATGAGACAGAGAGTTACATAGACGAGACTTTCTGGAGCATAACAGAGCGGTCCCATCCCCAGTCTTGAAACCCTCTGTGGTGTTGAGGAGGATAAAAGCCTTTGGGAAGGAGAACATCAGGCTGGAGCAGAGGGAAATGATCCCATTGCTGGGACCCTCCTTCCAGATGATGTCATGATATCCTCTTGCACTGAGCATACCACTCTAGGGGAGGAAATTCCAGTTATTAGGAAGAGATGGGTAATAATAGTTGGGGATTCAATTATTAGAAATATAGATAGTTGGGTTTTTGATGACCAGGAGAACCTCACAGTGAATTGCCGGCCGAGCGTGAAGGTTTCAGTCCTTTCGAGACATCTAGACAGGCTTATGTGCAGTGCTTGGGAGGAGCCAGTGATCATGGTACATGTAGATACCAGTGACATAGGGGAAGGTAGGAGAGAGGTCATGGAGGCCAGATTTAGGCTACTAGAAAAGAAGTTAAAGTCCAAGACCTTCATGGTAACATTCTCTGAAATGCTTCCCGTTCCACACGAAGGGCCAGTTTGACAGGAAGAACTGCAGGGTTTCTATGCATGGGTGAGATAATGGTGTTGTTGAGAGGAGGATTTTACATTTATTAGGGACTGGGGAACTATTGGGAATGGAGGAGCCTGTACAGGAAGGATGGAATCCACCTAAACCAAAAAGGAACTAGCTTCCTGGCAAGTAAAATTAAAAAGGTTATAGAGGAGTTTTTAAATTAAGGGCTGGGGGAAAAGGCAACAGGTGCGGAGGAGCACACAGTTCAGACAGACACATCCCTTAAGGGAGTATTTATTAAAGGAAATATGCTATAGCCTAGTAAAGAGGAGAGGATAGAAGCTGATGAAGTACAGGTAGGACCGGAAGAGAAACAGTCAAATAAAAAAGAGCCCTATGGGAATGGGTGACGGGATGGATCACATGATGATTTCTTGTTCTGTTCATTCCCTCTGGAATTGGCCACTGTTGGAAATCAAGATACTGGGCTAGATGGACCGTAGGTCTGACCCAGTATGGCCTTTCTTGTATTCAGTTATATCACATTAAAGCAGAGAATTAAATATTGATAACTTTTAAAAGTGCTTGTATACAAATGCAAGAAGTCTAAATACTAAGATGGTTGAACTGGAGTGCCAGATATGAAATGAGGGTATTGATATAATCGGCATCACAGAAACTTGGTGGAACAATGATAATCAATGGGATACAGTAATAAGAAGGTACAAAATATATATGACAGAGTAGTCACGCTGATAAGAGAGTGCCATTATATATGAAAAGAAGCAGAGAGCCAAATAAAGTAAACATCTTAAATGAATCAAAGAGTACCATAGAATCTCTATGGATAGAAATTCCATGCTTGAATAATAAGTGCATAATAGGAATATACTATGAACCACCTTACCAGGATGGTGACAGTGATTGTAAAATAGTCGGGGAGATTAGAAAGGCTACAAAAACAGAAAACCCAGTAATAACTGGGGATGCCAGTTATCCTCATATTGACTGGGAACATGTTATTTCCAGACAAGATGCAGAGAGAAAATTTCTAGACACCATTAATGACTTCTTGGAGCAGCTAGTCTTGAAACCTACAAGGGGAGAGGCAATTCTTGATTTAATCATAAGTGGCACCCCAAGAGGTGAATATAGCTGACCTGCTGAGTAATAGGGACTATAATGTAATTAAATTTAAGATCCTTGTAGGGGGAAAACACCAAAGAAATCCAGCACAGTAGAAGAAATAGGAATGACACAAAAATGAAGAGGCTAGTTAAACAGAAATTAAAATTAATGGTCACAAGTGTTAAGCCTGCAAGGTGGATGGAACATTTTTTAAAACACCATAATAGAAGCTCAAGTTATATGTATACCCCAAATAAAATAAAAACAGTAAGAGGACCAAAAAATGCCACATGGCTAAACAATAGAGTTAAAGAGGAGATTAGAGACAAAACATCATCTCTTAAAAATTAGATATCAAATCCTACTGAGGAAGATAGAAACAGGCATAAATTCTGCTGAGCCAAGTGTAAAAGTATAATTAGTGAGATCAAAAAAGAATTTGAAAATTAATTAGCAAAAGGTAGAAAAACTAATAACATTTTAACTACTAACTAACTACATCAGAAGCAGGAAGCCTGCCAAATAATCAGTGGGGCCTCTGGATGATTGAGGTGCTAAAGTATATCTCAAGGAAGACAAGGATGTTGCAGAGAAGCTGAGGTAATTCTTTGAATCGGTCTTCATCGCCGAGGGTGTGAGGGAGAATCCAATATCTGAGCCATTCTTTTTAGGTGACAGATCTGAGGAACTGTCCTAGATTGAAGCATCAGTAGAGGTGGTTTTGGAACAAACGGATACACAATAAGAAGTCACCAGGACCAGGTGGTATTCACCCAAGAGTTCTGAAGGAACTGGCAGAACTAACAACTGTGGTATGTAACCAGTCACTCTGTATCAGATGACAGGTTTCAGAGTAGCAGCCATGTTAGTCTGTATTCGCAAAAAGAAAAGGAGTACTTGTGGTACCTTAGAGACTAACAAATTTATTAGAGCATAAGCTTTCGTAAGCTACAGTTCACTTCATCGGATGCATTTGGTGGAAAAAACAGAGGGGAGATTGATATACACACACAGAGAACATGAAACAATGGGTTTATCATACACACTGTAAGGAGAGTGATCACTTAAGATAAGCCATCACCAGCAGCAGGGGGGGAGGGAAGGAGGAAAACCTTTCATGGTGACAAGCAAGGTAGGCTATTTCCAGCAGTTAACAAGAATATCTGAGGAACAGTGGGGAGTGGGGTGTGGTGGGGGGGGGAGAAATAACATGGGGAAATAGTTTTACTTTGTGTAATGACTCATCCATTCCCAGTCTCTATTCAAGCCTAAGTTAATTGTATCCAGTTTGCAAATTAATTCCAATTCAGTAGTCTCTCGTTGGAGTCTGTTTTTGAACTTTTTTGTTGAAGGATAGCCACTCTTAGGTCTGTAATCAAGTGACCAGAGAGATTGAAGTGTTCTCCAACTGGTTTTTGAATGTTATAATTCTTGATGTCTGATTTGTGTCCATTCATTCTTTTACCTAGAGACTGTCCAGTTTGACCAATGTACATGGCAGAGGGGCATTGCTGGCACATGATGGCATATATCACATTGGTAGATGCGCAGGTGAACGAGCCTCTGATAGTGTGGCTGATGTGATTAGGCCCTATGATGGTGTCCCCTGAATAGATATGTGGACAGAGTTGGCAACGGGCTTTGTTGCAAGGATAGGTTCCTGGGTTAGTGGTTCTGTTGTGTGGTGTGTGGTTGCTGGTGAGTGTTTGCTTCAGACTGGGGGGCTGTCTGTAAGCAAGGACTGGCCTGTCTCCCAAGATCTGTGAGAGTGATGGGTCGTCCTTCAGGATAGGTTGTATCCTTGATGATGCGTTGGAGAGGTTTTAGTTGGGGGCTGAAGGTGATGGCTAGTGGCATTCTGTTATTTTCTTTGTTGGGCCTGTCCTGTAGTAGGTGACTTCTGGGTACTCTTCTGGTTCTGTCAATCTGTTTCTTCACTTCAGCAGGTGGGTATTGTAGTTGTAGGAATGCATGATAGAGATCTTGTAGGTGTTTGTCTCTGTCTGAGGGGTTGGAGCAAATGCAGTTATATCGTAGAGTTTGGCTGTAGACAATGGATCGTGTGGTATGATCTGGATGAAAGCTAGAGGCATGTAGGTAGGAATAGCGGTCAGTAGGTTTCCGATATAGGGTGGTGTTTATGTGACCATCGCTTACTAGCACGGTAGTGTCGAGGAAGTGGATCTCTTGTGTGGACTGGTCCAGGCTGAGGTTGATGGTGGGATGGAAATTGTTGAAATCCTGGTGGAATTCCTCAAGGGCTTCTTTTCCATGGGTCCAGATGATAAAGATGTCATCAATGTAGCGCAAGTAGAGTAGGGGCATTAGGGGACGAGAGCTGAGGAAGCGTTGTTCTAAGTCAGCCATAAAAATGTTGGCATACTGTGGGGCCATGCGGGTACCCATCGCAGTGCCGCTGATTTGAAGGTATACATTGTCCCCAAATGTGAAATAGTTATGGGTGAGGACAAAGTCACAAAGTTGCCAAGACATTATGGGGATACTGTTCCTGACGGCTTGTAGCCCATCTTTGTGTGGAATGTTGGTGTAGAGGCTTCTACATCCATAGTGGCCAGGATGGTGTTTTTAGGAAGATCACCAATGGACTGTAGTTTCCTCAGGAAGTCAGTGGTGTCTCGAAGATAGCTGGGAGTGCTGGTAACGTAGGGCCTGAGGAGGGAGTCTACATAGCCAGACAATCCTGCTGTCAGGGTGCCAATGCCTGAGATGATGGGGCGTCCAGGATTTCCAGGTTTATGGATCTTGGAATTAATTTGCAAACTGGATACAATTAACTTAGGCTTGAATAGAGACTGGGAATGGATGAGTCATTACACAAAGTAAAACTATTTCCCCATGTTATTTCTCCCCCCCACCCCACCCCACCCCACCCCACCCCACCCCCCACTGTTCCTCAGATATTCTTGTTAACTGCTGGAAATAGCCTACCTTGCTTGTCACCATGAAAGGTTTTCCTCCTTTCCCCCCCCCCGCTGCTGGTGATGGCTTATCTTAAGTGATCACTCTCCTTACAGTGTGTATGATAAACCCATTGTTTCATGTTCTCTGTGTGTGTATATCAATCTCCCCTCTGTTTTTTCCACCAAATGCATCTGATGAAGTGAGCTGTAGCTCACGAAAGCTTATGCTCTAATAAATTTGTATCAGATGACTGCGGGATAGCTAATCTGACACCAATTTTTTAAAAAGGCCCCGGAGGTGATCCTGCCAATTACAGGCTGGGTAAGCCAACTTCAATACCAGGCAAATTGGTTGAAGCTATAGTAAAGAATATAATTATCAGTAATATAAATAAACACAGTATGTTGGGGGAGAGTCAGCATGGCCTTTGTAAACGTAAATCATGCCTCTGCAATCTATTAACATTTTTTGAGGGGGATCAAGAAACATGTGGACAAGAGTGATCCAATGGTTATAGTGTAATTGGACTTTCAGAAAGCCTTTGACAAGGTTTCTCACCAAAGGCTCTTGAGTAAAGTATGCAGTCATGGGATAAGAGAGAAGGTACTCTCATGGATAAGTAACTGGTTACAAGATAGGAAACAAGGGTAGGAATAAATGGTCAGTTTTCACAGTAGAGAGAAAAAGTGGGTCCCCCAAGAATCTGTAGTAGAACCAGTGCTGTTCAGCATATTCATAAATGATCTGGAATAATGAGTAAACAGTGAGGTGGCAAAGTTTGCAGACAATGCAAAATTACTCAAGATAGTTAAGTCCAAAGCTGACTGAAGAATTAGAAAGGGATCTCACAAAACTGGTTGACTGGGTAACAAAATGGCAGATTAAATTCAATGTTGATAAGTACAAAGTGATGTATATTGCAAAATATTAATCCCAACTATACATACACAATCACTCAAGAAAGATCTTGGAGTCATTGTGGATAGTTCTCTGAAAACATCTGCTCAATGTGCAGCAGCAGTCAAAAAGGCTAACAATCCTAGGAACTATTAGGAAAGGGATAGATAAGCAGACAAAAAATATCATAATTCCAGTATATAAATCCATGGTATGCCTACGCTTTGAATACTGCATTCAGTTCTGGTCACTCTGTCTCAAAATATATATATTAGGATTGGAAAAAGTGCAGAGAAGGACAACAAAAATGATAAGGAGTATGGACAGCTTCCATATGAAGAGAGATTAAAAAGACTGGGACTTTTCAGCTCGGAAAAGAGACGACTAAGAGGTGATATTATAGAGGTCTATAATATCTTGACTGGTGTGGAGAAAGTGAATAAGAAATGTTATTTACTCCTTCACATAACACAAGAACCAGGGTCACGCAATGAAATTAATGGACAGCGGGTTTAAAACAAGCATAAGGGGTTACTTCTTCACACAATTCACTGTCAACCTGTGGAATTCATTTTCAGGGGATGTTGTGAAGGTCAGAACTTTTACTGGATTAAAAAAAAGAATTAAATAAATTCCTGGAAGATAAGTCCATCAATGGCTATGAGTCAAGCTGGTCAGGGACACAAGTGAATGCTATAGGTGTTCCTAAACCTCTGACTGCTAGAAGCTGGGACTGGACCATGAGGGTGGATCACTTGATAAAATGCCGTGTTCTGATCACTCCGTCTGAAGCATCTGGCACTGGTCCCTGTCAGAAGACAGTATACTGGGCTAGATGGACCATTGGTCTGACCCAGTGTGGCCAGTCTTGTTTTTATCTTCCTGGAATATATGTTTAAAAAAAACCCCAAAGTATTTTTTAAAAATTACAACATCAGAACAATATTGAGATTCCATACAGATAAATCATTTTTTTCTAACAAACGAAAGATTTAAATGTTTATACATAGCTTGTGGGTTTTATACCATAATACATGTACTTGGCTGCAAAACAAAATAAGCTTTATAGTAGCTTATGTTTTATAGACAGGGTGAAAAAAGACAATTATGAATAATAATTAAAATTTATATCAAGCTAGTAGCTGATTTGCAAGGTCATTATGCTGCAAATGAATTAAGATTCCTACCAAGGAAATGGCAATGTAATCTTGTCCTTTGCAAATGTTTGTGTTGTATTAGTTCTGAATGCAAGAATTTAATGTCATATATATATTATGAATTAAAGTATCATTTTATACTATGTTCTTGAAAAAGATATGCAAATATCAGTCATGTTGCTAGTTTTATTTTTCAGCAAAATATAGGAAGTGGACAGTGTTAGCTGATTTATTTTCCCTTAAGATACACCTGTGCTTTTCTCTTATTTACTAAGGAAAGTAATACATTCCCTATGTTTAAAATGTGTCTCTTGATTTGTACCCACTGCAGCCTTGAGACATATTATATCTTACCACTTTTTTGACAAGCAATAATGTTAAATTTGCAGAAAACCAGTTACAAAATCAAGAACAGGTCCATTAGAAATGACTCCTTGAATTATTTACTTGACTTTTTTCTTGTTTGCTATGAAAATAGCACATAGAAGTACCTAAAATCTAAGACAAAAGACAAGTTGAGTGAGGGCATGTCTATACTTAAACCACTGCATCAGTGCATGAAGACGCTCTATGCTGATGTGAGATTTCTCTCTTGTCGGCATAGTTATTCCACCGCCCCGAGAGGCAGTAGCTCTCCTGCTAACATAGTGCTATCTACACAGGGGATAAAGTCAGTGCAACTGAATTGCTATGGCATGTGGATTTTTCACATTTTGAGCAAAGTAGTAATACCGATATAGGTCTGTAGTGCAGACCAGACCTGAGGTAATATCTTTTATTGGACCAACTTCTGTTAGGGAGCCTTCGAGCTTCCATGGGGCTCTTCTTCAGGTGACCTCTCTCACCAACAGAAGTTGATCCAATAAAAGATATTATCTCACCCACCTTGTCTCTCTAATATCCTGGAATCAACACAGCTACAACATTGCATGCAAGGATATAAAATCTAAGAAAACTGCCTGTGACAGACTGTTGATTTGACAGTTTGCTGGCTGGCTTGTAGTGCAGATGAGAAATGGCTGTTTTATTTCTTTGGAATGCCATACTTCTGCTAGATTTGAAAACTAAAAATTTCTGCAAGGTGACATCCTACCAAGAATATCTTTATTTAAATGAATTATGTCTTCAGCCATTGCAGTTATATGCATTTGAGATTATCCACATGTGGCATATAACAAAGGTAGACAAATGCATTCACTTTAAAGGGATATCTGGGGTTAAATGATAATTTACTTATCAGAAACTTCTAATGCAATGATACAGTGATTTATGCTGTGCCACAGTTAGGTTTTTTTAAAAAATAATTTCTCTTTCGTTCCTATCTGCCTGTCCAGTTCTATTTATTCTGTGTAAGTGACTCTAAATGTGTATCAACTGTCACAAAACCTCTGAGATTTTGCTTGATTTTCTTTTGTTTGCCTTTTTCTCTTACTCCAATCAGGATGATTTAGGGGGTGAGATTTCATTTTAGATGACTTGTCTTTATTATACACAGTGTTGCAGAGTTCACAGATGTAGGCAAAGCAGCTGTAAGGTGAGAAGCATCCCTTAATCTGAAATATCTATGCTTGAGTTTGACTTTTAAAGGCTTTAGAAATATTTCTTTCACGTGAAACAAAAGCTTTTAGGATTAATGGATGCAGCAGAGTCACATCTGAAAGTAAGAATATGGATCTGCCTCACTTGATATTTTTGTATTAAGAGGAAAAAAAACTTTAGCAATCATTCATTTATAGCAGAGACAATTGAAAAAAAATCAGCATCTGTTGTAATAGGTGCCACTTGTAAATTCTTTATTATGTATAAAAATATAGAATTTTATAGCTTGCTTTGCAATATTCAAAGCCCAAGGCTCTGCAGTAATTTCAGTACCATTTCCACATCAGGTTCAGAATGAATACATAACATGAAATTTGTGAATTCCTTCAGAGTGGACACAGCTTCCGTCTCTCTAATCCCTTCAAGATTCTACTGCTAGAGCTTAAAAGAGCCATCATAGTGGTTCCTCCAAGATCTTAGCTCTAAAAAGGAGCAACAGCTGCTAGTAAGTTTCCACTTTTAAAAAAAAAATTCCTGTTGAGCTAAGGAAGGAAGGGAGCCAAACAAATAAAGACATTTATGTATAGTGAAGATAGGGGACAACTATGTATGTATTCTTTAAATCAAGCAAACACAAAACCCCCTTAAAAGCGGCCTACATATTTCATGTGTTTTGATGTCAAATAAAATTTGTTAAGATGATGTTTCAAGTAAATACAGTAAATCAGGTCATTAGGGAGCAGTTTGCTATACCTCGGACAAAATGATCTCTGAGTTTTTGTTTATATGCTGAGGTTTATTGCGATAACAAAATAAACAAGTTTTAGAAGAGAGGATATTGGTTACTCTGCAAATTAGAGGAAGTGGAAAAGAATAATCATCAATTCATACAAATATTCAAAAGTGTAAGCTCATTAAATACTGGAATTTTTCCTCAGAACAGCAGGAATTTATTTCAAATTATTATTTCCTTGTTGATGTGCAGTAAATGCCATGACCATTATGTTGTATTAGACATAAACAAAGATTTGAGAAAATCTGAAGAACAACATGCTTCATTTTACATCCTTTTCTTGCAAATTTTCCTTAGGTTAAATAAATTCTCTTGTTAAAATTGTACCTTATAGGAATACTTTTGAATTCTAATCCTGATTTCTTAAATTCTTACAACCCCTCCCAGCTTGGTGTCATCTGAACATTTTATAAACATGCTCTCCATTTTATCATCCAAGAAGTTAATGAAAATATTGAAAAGTACCAGACCCAGGACAATCTCTTGCAGAACCTCACTTGTTATGACCCCACAGTTAGATAGAGAACCACTGATAACTTGAGTATGGTCTTTCAACAAGTTGTGCATCCCCCTTAAAGCAATTTCATCTAGACCACATTCCCTCGTTTGCTTATAAAAATGTCACTTGGCACTGTGTCAAAAGCCTTAATAAAAATCAAGATATATCATGTCTACCCATTTTTCAGGTTCATCCATGATTGATCTGGCTTGATAATAATAGGAAATAATCCAAAAAAATTAATGTTCATAACCCCTTTTGTTACAAGCGCAATCTCTTACATTGGTGAAGCACAGTAATGGTTTTTTTGAGTGATTGTCCACATACATTCTACTCCTGGTGTGTATGCACCCCCAGGCATAGGAGATTGGAATCTTTTTGAATAGCAGTGTCTGTTGGGGCTGCACCTACACCCTGCATGCTGTCCCACGGAGTGGTCAAGATCACTTTCAGTTCCTTCTTATTACTTGTGGTTGAGGAATCTCTGTGCACTGAGCAATTCTTTCCTTACGCTTTTATTAGTTGTAGTTCGTGTTCTAGTTATAATTAGTATAGTTAAATTTCTATTTTGAAGCCTGTTGGCAGAAAAAGAAAAGTAGGAAGAAGCCTTCATGTTTGGAAGGTGCCCCAGCACTGGACCTCCTTGGACATGGCAGAGGCAAAATCTCCAGGATTCAAATCCTGTCCTTTCTGCACTGCAGCTATTCCCATCTGTGCTGTTTGTAGTATTGTTTGAGCTGTGTCGGTTCCAGAATATAAGAGTTAAGGTAGGTGAGGTAATATCTTTTTTGATCAACTTCTGATTGTAGAAGGGACAAGCTTTTGAGCTCCACAGAGCTCTTCCTCAAGTCTGTAGAAAGTAACCAGAGTGTTTCACTAAATACATGATGGGACAGATTATATAAAACCCTTATTTTTAACATGCTGTAGGACATCACTTGAAGTGTGCGTGTAATGGTTAGCAGGCAGTAGGGAGTGTTCCAAATTATTGTAATGATCCATAAAACCAGTGTCTCTGTTAAGTCCAATCCAGCAGAGTTATGAATTTAAGTTCCCAGGCTCATCTTTTGAAGGTTTTGTGCAGGTTTCATTTAAGGATGAGGACTGAGAGGTCAGATACGGAGTGATTGCTTTGTGAAATGTGTTCATCCATGGGTGATAGGGTGTTTTTGTCTTTTGTTTCTGTGAGAGTTCATTCAAGATCATAGCGGTTGTCTGGTTTTACACACATGTTGGGGCATTTGATGGTACAAGATGAGGTACACCACATGTTGTAATAGGCATATGTAGGACCCATGGATCTTGAAAGGTGTATTTGTGGGGAGGATATTGATCATCATAGCAGTGGAGATATATGCAAGTTTTACATTTATTGTTCTGTCAGTGTCTGGTGCTACTTTGAGTTGGTGTGTCTTGGTCTATGGAAAGCTTGCTTCTGATGATGCGTTTGGCGAGGCTGGTGGTTGTTAGGTGGTTCGGTTCAATATGGGGATGACCTATACGTTTTTGGAAAAGGCTTCCTCTGTTCAACGGCAATAACTTTTGTGCGGAATGGAAGTATTAAGTAATGAAATTAGCATGCAATTGATTTTCACTGAGGTACAGTATTGTGGATGTAATATACCATTATAAATCCTCCCTCTGAAGGGCTTTAAGTTAAAAGTTACTTCGGAGGATTAATGGTCTGTTTATAAATGACTAAACGAAGAGACGCTGCTATGTCTAACTATAATGGTAGTATCAGTTTTGATGTATTTACTGTTTGACTCACTCAGATATACATTACAATAAAGCAGTTGATTTTGTTGAAGTATTGTGATGACAATATTGAATTTTGTTTCTATGAGAAATATTTAAAATAAAAAAGCTCTGCTTACATCTATTAATAAAATTATTAAGGGATATTCATACTCCAATCACGTTTGTGCTGTGTAAGTAGCCGGAGTTGGCCAGAGGAGAATGCCTCTCTGTGCTGCTTCAGAGGTGGGGTGGTCTTTGTCCAAGCCAGCAGGAGAAAGAAGACCCTGGATTGGAGCTGGGTGGCTCTGAATCAGGGAGTCCTTCTCAACTATATTTTAGTATAGCTGGGACATTGTGGAGAGTTAAGGCCTTCTTAATCGTGTATTGTGGCCAGCTGTAAGGGAAGGCATATATATTCACTCTTAACTGAAGGACGTTCTAACCAGATTTCTGCACCAACTCTTAAATCTTTTATGTGCCAAATTCACATTTCTTATTGACTAAAAGTTTGGTATCCAATCATATACTACTATTCTGTATGTAGTATAAATAAGACATCTACTGAAAGCCCCTACAGTTAATTTAATACTAAAAATCTTCTGATATCTAAATGAGTTTTGTTGGATATCTTCCCCATAAAATAGGCTTGCCACATTTTCAGCCATTCATTATTATTGTCTATTAATATTAATGAACTACTGAATATATTCTATTTAAATCAGATATTTTTAAGACAGTGATATGAAAAAAAGTGCAATGCTTTGTGGAACAATGAGACTTTTTTGTGAATCTTTGAACAGTGTATTGTTTAAGCAATAAACAAGAATTGCTTAGAATTAATTAATTAATCCAGAGGTATCTGTTTTATACAAATAATCTTGCATATCTTAAACAGTAACCCTGAGAGAGAGATGCAAGGTTGTTCCTCGGCATAATGACGAGTTGAGCAGAGCACTTGATGAAGGAGGAAAAAGGAATTTGTGGTTAAAACACTAGACTGGGATTCAGGATATGGGGGTTTCATTTTCAGCTCTCCCAAAGATTTCCTGGGTAACGCTGGGTATATCACTTAAGCTATGTCTACACTGCGGAGTACGAAGGTATCAACTGCAGAGCATACCAAAGCATTGTGCTCTGACTGCCCCATGTGGATACTGCTAGCTCAAAAAAAAGAGTACCTAGTTTGCATCAACATAGTCCTGTTTGAAAGAGGAATATTTGCCTCCAGGTTTTCTATCTATTGAGCCTTTTTTTTTCTGTGTCACTACTGCTTGCCTGCATTTACGTTATCCATTTGTCCCTGGCAGTTAATGATTAGCACGGTAGCCAGAGGGAAAACTTTATTCTGAGTGCCTTATTAGGTCTTTAATTGTTGATCAGATACCATACAATAGAGCTGACTTTAAGCAGACAGAATCATGTAGATTTTTAACAGAACAGAAGCATATAGATTTCTTCAGCTTTCAGAAGGACCGAACAAATGAGTTGAAAACTGTATTGACAATAACTACGATAGTGCTTGGGGTGTGCTATAGACCTCCGGGATCTAATTTGGATATGGATAGAGCCCTTTTTAATGTCTTTAATAAAGTAAATACTAATGGAAACTGCGTGATCATGGGAGACTTTAACTTCCCAGATATAGACTGGAGGACCAGTGCTAGTAATAATAATCACAGGTTTCAGAGTAGCAGCCGTGTTAGTCTGTATTCGCAAAAAGAAAAGGAGTACTTGTGGCACCTTAGAGACTAACAAATTTATTAGAGCATAAGCTTTCGTGAGCTACAGCATCCGATGAAGTGAGCTGTAGCTCACGAAAGCTTATGCTCTAATAAATTTGTTAGTCTCTAAGGTGCCACAAGTAATAATAATAGGGCTCAGATTTTCCTAGATGCGATAGCTGATGGATTCCTTCATCAAGTAGTTGCTGAACCGACTAGAGGGGATGCCATTTTAGATTTAATTTTGGTGAGTAGCGAGGACCTCATAGAAGAAATGGTTGTAGGGGACAATCTTGGCTCAAGTGATCATGAGCTAATTCAGTTCAAACTAAATGGAAGGATTAACAAAAATAAATCTGCAACTAGGGCTTTTGATTTCAAAAGGGCTGACTTTCAAAAATTAAGGAAATTAGTTAGGGAAGTGGATTGGACTGAAGAACTTATGGATCTAAAGGTAGTTGAGGCCTGGGATTACTTTAAATCAAAGCTGCAGAAGCTATCGGAAGCCTGTATCCCAAGAAAGAGGAAAAAATTCATAGGAAGGAGTTGTAGACCCAGCTGGATGAGCAAGCATCTTAGAGAGGTGATTATGAAGAAGCAGAAAGCATACAGGGAGTGGAAGATGGGAGGGATCAGCAAGGAAAGCTACCTAAATGAGGTCAGAAGATGTAGGGATAAAGTCAAAGAGGCTAAAAGTCGAGTAGAGTTGGACCTTGCAAAGGGAATTAAAACCAATAGTAAAAGGTTCTATAGCCATATAAATAAGAAGAAAACTAAGAAGGAAGAAGTGGGGCCGCTTAACACTGAGGATGGAGTGGAGGTTAAAGATAATCTAGGCATGGCCCAATATCTAAACAAATACTTTGCCTCAGTCTTTAATAAGGCTAAAGAGGATCTTGGGGATAATGGTAGCATGACAAATGGGAAGGAGGATATAGAGGTAGATATTACCATATCAGAGGTAGAAGCGAAACTGAAACAGCTTAATGGGACTAAATCGGGGGGCCCAGATAATCTTCATCCAAGAATATTAAAGAAATTGGCACCTGAAATTGCAAGCCCATTAGCAAGAATTTTTAATGAATCTGTAAACTCAGGAATAGTACCGAATGATTGGAGAATTGCTAATCTAGTTCCTATTTTTAAGAAAGGAAAAAAAAGTGATCCGGGTAACTACAGGCCAGTTAGTTTGACATCTGTAGTATGCAAGGTCCTGGAAAAAATTTTGAAGGAGAAATTAGTTAAGGACATTGAAGTCAATGGTGAATGGGACAAAATACAACATGGTTTTACAAAAGGTAGATCGTGCCAAACCAACCTAATCTCCTTTTTTGAAAAAGTAACAGATTTTTTAGATAAAGGAAATGCAGTGGATCTAATTTACCTAGATTTCAGTAAGGCATTTGATACCGTGCCACATGGGGAATTATTAGTTAAATTGGAGAAGATGGGGATCAATATGAACATCAGAAGGTGGATAAGGAATTGGTTAAAGGGGAGACTGCAACGGGTCCTACTGAAAGGCGAACTGTCAGGTTGGAGGGAGGTTACCAGTGGAGTTCCTCAGGGATCGGTTTTGGGACCAATCTTATTTAATCTTTTTGTTACTGACCTTGGCACAAAAAGTGGGAGTGTGCTAATAAAGTTTGCAGATGATACAAAGCTGGGAGGTATTGCCAATTCGGAGAAGGATCGGGATATTATACAGGAGGATCTGGATGACCTTGTAAACTGGAGTAATAGTAATAGGATGAAATTTAATAGTGAGAAGTGTAAGGTTATGCATTTAGGGATTAATAACAAGAATTTTAGTTATAAGTTGGGGACGCATCAATTAGAAGTAACGGAAGAGGAGAAGGACCTTGGAGTATTGGTTGATCATAGGATGACTATGAGCTGCCAATGTGATATGGCTGTGAAAAAAGCTAATGCGGTTTTGGGATGCATCAGGAGAGGCATTTCCAGTAGGGATAAGGAGGTTTTAGTACCGTTATACAAGGCACTGGTGAGACCTCACCTAGAATACTGTGTGCAGTTCTGGTCTCCCATGTTTAAAAAGGATGAATTCAAACTGGAGCAGGTACAGAGAAGGGCTACTAGGATGATCCGAGGAATGGAAAACTTGTCTTATGAAAGGAGACTTAAGGAGCTTGGCTTGTTTAGCCTAACTAAAAGAAGATTGAGGGGAGATATGATTGCTCTCTATAAATATATCAGAGGGATAAATATAGGAGAGGGAGAGGAATTATTTAAGCTCAGCACCAATGTGGACACAAGAACAAATGGGTATAAACTGGCCACCAGGAAGTTTAGACTTGAAATCAGACGAAGGTTTTTAACCATCAGAGGAGTGAAGTTTTGGAATAACCTTCCAAGGGAAGCAGTGGGGGCAAAAGATCTATCTGGTTTTAAGATTCTACTCGATAAGTTTATGGAGGAGATGGTATGATGGGATAATGGGATTTTGGTAAGTAATTGATCTTTAAATATTCAGGGTAAATAGGCCAAATCCCCTGAGATGGGATATTAGATGGATGGGATCTGATTTACTATAGAAAACTCTTTCCTGGGTATCTGGCTGGTGAATCTTGCCCATGTGCTCAGGGTTTGGCTGATTGCCATGTTTGGGGTCGGGAGGGAGTTTTCCTCCAGGGCAGATTGGAGAGGCCCTGGAGGTTTTTTTGCCTTCCTCTGTAGCATGGGGCATGGTTGACTGGAGGGAGGCTTCTCTGCTCCTTGAAGTTTTGAACCATGATTTTAGGACTTCAATAGCTCAGACATGGGTGAGGTTTTTCATAGGAGTGGTGGGTGACATTCTGTGGCCTGCGCTGTGCAGGAGGTCGGACTAGATGATCAGAGTGGTCCCTTCTGACCTTAGTATCTATGAATCTATGAATCTAAATGTTACCAAATATAAGAAATGGTGGGGGAAATCACTGTTAGCTCCACTCTGAATGCAGTATGAAACTATTGATCTTAGGCCAAAAAAAGAAAAAAAGCATTGTTGTAGTTGACTGTTAACTAATTGTTTCATGTCCCTTTCATTCTGCTTTATAGAAAATATCTCCTTGGGTAGGTTTGCGCAAGATTAACATCTCTTACTGGGGATGGGATGACATGTCTCCTTTCACAAATACGACACTGCAGTGGCTTCCTGGAGAACCAAATGACTCTGGATTCTGTGCATATCTAGAAAGAGCAGAGGTGGCAGGGCTGAAAGCGAATCCATGCACCGCTAAGGCAGATGGTCTTGTCTGTGAAAAACCTGTTGGTGAGCAACCTCCCATACCAAAATGCTGCTTTTAAAATGGTTGAACAGACTGTTTGGCATTTTTGTGTTGTACAGAAAGAATGTGGGAAAAATTCTAGTAAATAGCTGCGGGAAAGTTTTGCCTTTAATGTTTAAAAGCAAGTGAAGCTTTTAATCTTGGAAAGCAAATGACGTTCTCAAAAGCAAAACGCTTTTCTTTGAGAGTTACCCCACCTGGCATAGTCTGCATATTACCAGTAGCTACATCAGAGAGTTCCAAGGCAAAATTAGTACCCTGATATTGGAGGTTTGTATAGAAAAGTTGCTGTTCACCTTTTGTGTTCAAGAAAGCTGATGCTGCTAAAGCATATTTCATATATGAATCTTGCTGATTAATAACAGATTCTCTATTTAAATTAATAACACAGAAGTTTAACTAAAACAGTTATTTTATTCATCTTTTCTCTGGGCAGTTTTTAAAGGACCCAGTTACCCCTTCCCATTATGGAAGCAGAAGGTAGTTGGAGGCTCTTTTAACAGTGTGTATAAACCCATGCTGAGAAGTTAGGAGACAAGTGGTTAACAGTCATCCTTGGGTAAGCAAATGTTTGGAAACTAACAAGACTGGTCTAGCTGTGGTGAATTACCTACACCGCTCTTACATTATAAGAAGGATGAACTGTTGTGAATTGGGGTCTGAGTCTAGTTTGAAAGACATATAAGAAGGAAATTATAATCAATAAGGGGACGAAGAATTTTTTTCTCTCTTTCTCTGAGAATCTTGAAGAGATAAAACATACTGTACTTTATGATTTTGCTTTTGCAATAAATCACACCACAGTGCTATCTAATCTCTAAGACCCCGATACAAATGCTTATGCAGATTCTTAATAGGAAGCACATGAGTAGTGCTGTTGTTTTCAGTGGGACTGCTCGCGTGTTTTAAAATTGAGGATTGGGACTTAAGTGTGCAGACACTCTCCTGGAGTTGCTGCAGTGCTGACTAGCTTGTCACAGATCCCAAGTTGCTAACACTTCTATTGAGATTCAAAATTTTCTTGTGACGGGAGAGGTTTTTCTTTATTTTACAAGAAAAAAGTCCAAAAATGTGAGTGAATTAATTTATTTACTACCACTGAAAAGGATGGCCCAATGGTTTGAGTCACAAGTTGGGAAACAGGACCTCCTAAATTCTAACCCTGCCTCTCCCACTAACTCTCTGGTGGTGGTCTTGGGTAAATTACTTGGCTAAGTTGCCTTCTCTGAATCTGTTTCTCCATCTATCAAATGCAGATGATAATATCTACCTGAGGATTAATTATATAAAAATTGTAAAGTGCTGTCAAAAAGAAATGATCTGTATATGTGCTAAGAGGCAGAGCATCCACAAGTAGTAATATTGTTAGTACATAACCATTAATGTTTAGTTTAAAAGAGACATTTGCATAGAAAGTAGTTCATTGTGTTAAAAAAAAACTTATAAAGGTCTTTGGAGGATGCAGAAAAACATTGCAAACACTTACCTAATAGTTAATATTAAAACCTTTTCCTAGCCCTGTCCTTCATGAAAAGGAGGAAAGGTCCGCAAGTTGTCTAAGATGATTGGTGACAGTGTAATGTGTGGTCATATGAGACTCTGTAGAGCAGGAGTTCTCAAACTTCATTGCACCGTGACCTCCTTCTGAAAACAAAAATTACTTCACGAGCCTAGGCAGTGGGGAACCAGAGCCTGAGCCAGAGGAGGGGGAGGGAGCCCAAGGGCTTCAGCTTCACATAGTGGGCCTGTACCCGGGGCCCTGCCACCTGGGGCTGAAGCCTTTGGGCTTGGGCTTCAGCGCTTGCCCGGGCGGTGGGGTTGGGCTTGGGTTTAGGCTTCAGCCTCGTATGGTGGTGCTTGGACTTCGGTTCCGGCCCCAGCTATTTTAATGCCAGCCCTGGTGACCGCATTAAAACGAGGTCACGGCCCACTTTGGGATCCCGACCTACAATTTGAGAACTGCTGCTGTAGAGGGAGCTCACTTATCCTTTTGGAAAGGAAGTCAATATAATTCAGCATTTTTCATATGATGAAATGCAAATGGTTAAAATTTACAGGTTGCCCCAAAGATTACAGGATGAACAAAGTTTATAGAGATGAAAGTGATCCTAATATATATCTTCTTTCTGTTGTTGTCTTTTTTCCCCTCCTTTTGAGTTTGCTAATGTAGTAGAAAGCCTTGTGTACAAACTAACATAAAAGGCATTTAGAAGTATTTAATTTTTTATTGTGCACTCATATATAAAGAAGGTTTTTGGTGTCAAAATTCTCAAAGTTGTTAACTTCCATAAAAAAAACATTCATTCCAACAATCCTCTGGCTGTCTTATGCACAACTTGTAGTATTTCAAATAGCAGTGTAATTACACAGTAAATTTGCATTTTGTTGCTACTGCTGACTGAGTCTGTTTCCTATTGTTTCTGTTCCTCATGCTGCTGTTTTGTAGTAATAAATATTGTACTCTGTTATATTTCTCTCTATCAAAGAATAAACAGATGTGGCACGGTGTAATGACGTGTTAAATAACTGAAGAATACAGATGACAAACTGTTAGAGTATTTTCCAAGTTTAGCATCAGAATCTCCATCTGTTATTGATGCAAATTTTATTTGCTATTGAACTGTTTCAGCAGATGTGGAGGTCAAGAAAATTCAGGACTTCTGGGATTCTCTTTTAAAGTTCCATCACATTTTTTAAAATTTTTTTCACAGTAAAAGATTGTTTATGATTATAGCAAGCTGTGGCTCAAATTTATGCCTAGTGGGACAAAGCCTGAAGTCCTTACTCAGTTTTTACTTGTCTTTACTCTCTTAAAACATTGGGAGTTTTTGTCTTATTAAGGGCTGAGGAAGAACTTGAGGATTAAGTTTATTTTCTATAAAGCTGTTTATCAGTATAATCAATAATACACAAAGTACATAATAGCTGTGTGGGGTTAGTCAACATTTATTCAGGAATGCTGTGAAAATCCCTTTTATAATAGAAAAATATTACTCTACCAATATTGTTATGTACTGGTCTTAGTTAAGAATTACTATGCTCGTGTTGATGCACATGTTACAGCTTTATTTGTAATCAAAAGAAAATGCAACAGAAAAACATACAAGTAATTTTTATTTAGAATATAACTTTTCAGAGATTACACATACCATAACTGAGAGACAAATATTGTCTGCAGTAAAAACCTCTTATACATTAAATACTATTTTCCTTGTTATTTTCTCTTTGAATTTGTATTGAGTGCTAATGTATACACCAGGGGGCAGATGTTCATTTGGCAACTCTCACTCTCAGATAAGATGCAGAATGTTTAAGGGAAAATATATCACTAGTGAAGTAAATAACTATGGTTTGTGGTTATTCACTATTTTACTAACCAGAGCGACAGAACAAGAAGGTCATAGATTGCTACACTTTAACGAGGTGTAAGCTGGGTGCCACTGGTTTCCACCCCTGCTTCCCTTGCAAATCAGTCAGGGACACCTCAGGTTGATGCAAACACCAGTGCTCTTTATTTATAGCTGTTTCCCACCACCATCTTACTATCTATGTACAGGTTTTTCATAGCCAAACTTCGCCAGAAGCAGGCCTGGCCAGCTGCAGACTAGAGGGCCCCACCCCTCTCTGTGCCTGGCCTTTCTCTTCCCTCATCGTCCTCTGACTGACTTCCTGCCAGCCTTTATAGTCTCAGGCTAATTAGACTGGCAGCTATTTCTCATTGCCAGGCAGGCACAGAGCTCTTCAACCAGCCCTAATCCATTCCCCTTGATTGGGGCTGGAGTTGTAGGGGGCTGATAAAGCCCTCCTTACTCAGCACCCTGTCACACACACCTATTACAGTAGCCCTGCAGTCATATTTATATAATGCATGTGCTCATAACTAAATTGGCGTTATTGAATAATTAATGCTAAACTTACTAATGCAGTATATAAGAAAATTCTTCTAATCACTTTTAGATGAAGTATTTTGGAGATATAATGTGACTTAAGATAACTACACAAACAGTAGGGTAATTTTTGTAAAAAGCCATTTGTATTTGCATACTGTACTGTGAGTGTGACTGAAATTGTTCACAAATAAACCAGGAGGCAATCAGTTTTATTTTAACACTCTTTAATATTACATAATGCTAAAACAATTGGAATTGAACTTGTGTTAAATGAATAAACTCTTTCTGCTTTTTTTCTAGTTAGTCCTAATCAAAATGCTAGACCTTGCAAAAAACCATGTTCCCTGAGAACAACATGTTCCAACTGCACAAGCAATGCCATGGAGTGTATGTGGTGTAGCAGTACAAAACGATGCGTTGACTCAAATGCCTATATAATCTCCTTTCCGTATGGACAGTGCCTAGAATGGCAAACTGCTACCTGCTCTCGTAAGTATTATAATGAATGAACATTGTTAATTATAACACAATTATTTTATAGAAGCACAAACATTTGAGTAAGATTCACTAGGTACAGGAAAGAAAGAACAGATCATTTCAGCTGTCATCATAGCCCATTAATATCAGCAATGGATAACTTGTTTCATATTATATGGATGCAGATAATATAAATAAGTTTTGACAGAGGAAATACTCGTTGGATTTGTAGAAGAGCCAATAAATAATTTATTATTTTAATATATTCCTATTTGCACTGTATTTACATGAGTAGCACATTACTATTGTGTCAAATTAAACTGATGTCCAAGGAAGAAAATTAAAGACTGGTAAAATTAAGACCAAAAAGTTATAAAACATGAGTTAATCAGAAATCAGGTTATTTAAAAAGATCAGTTGAATTCCTCAACTGGTACTTTTAGGACCCTGATGTATTTTGTTAGAGAAAGAACAAAAGAAGTCTTTTTTCTCATCCAATGAGAGTGCAGCTATTCAATAACTGTAAAAAAAGGCTAATCCCAACCTGCTTGAAAAACAAACTCTCTTGGTTTTGCTTCATCATTTATTGCTTGTAAATGTGAATTCATTACTCCTGGGGAATTGTATTTTGTCTCACTCCATGAGAAAAGTAAGCATTGAGTTCTCATATGGGGTAGCAGATTGGTGGCTAGGAGCCATGAAAAACTTTCCCCCTGTGTGATTGGTGAGTCCAAATCCCAATAGTTCACAGACTGGTCATTCCCTCCTTTTGAGAATAAAAAGCATATGGTTTCCTACTTCATCAAGAAGAAAGGACACTAGCAAGGTACCCCATTCAGTTTATGGTAGAGGCAGTGATTTCAGCAGGAGTCAATCAGATGAGTCTTCAGTGGCAGAAGAAGCCCCATCAGTGGACCTTTTTTCCTCCAGTGTCAGGTAGTCATAACTTTCTCCTGAATCTGTGGGTGCATGCATCAGACACTGGCCCTGGGTGGCTTCATTGTCTGATTGGTCCAATCAGCAAAGCCCATAATCCTGTGGACAGTGAGACAGCAGTTTGTGGTCGATATGTTCTGACTTCCACAACTCAGTACCCTTGGCAGGCAAGTAGGCATTCAGTCTGGAAGGAAGAAAAATAATAGCAGGAAGATGGTAACAGGAGGAGCCATCCTAGACCACGTAGCCCTCCGTAATGGTGCAGCTCTAGAGGTGCATGGAGGTGAATTATTGGATGAGTGCTGTCAGTGGAGGACAGTCTGGATCCCAATGCCCTGGACTGGATGGGGTGGGTGATAGAGTTTTTCTCCAGCTGGCAGATTCTCTCCCACTCATGGGGACACATATGCAGCAAGCCTAGAAGATACAGAATGGAGCAGCAGCACAGCTATTTACTGAGTAGCAGCTTGGAGGTAGTGCAGAGTGCTAAAAGTTGGAGCAGCAAGCACAAACTTCTTGGACCACTCTGAAATACAGACATCAAAGAGTACTGCTAGGAGAGAAAGAAACAGGGGTGAAAGTAATTTAAAAGTCTTACCAGTACGGGGGTCTGGCTCCAGGCCCATGGAAGGGGTGAGGCCTTAGGCGGACGGGGTGGGGCTGGGGGTAACACTTCCCCAGCCAGCCCTTCAGCGCTGCCCGCCCGCGCTGCTTGTCTGCTCCGCCCCAGGCTCTGGTGGCTGCGGCCAGAGCCCCGGGCCCTTTAAATTGTCAGGCCACGGGACAACTGGCCCTTTTGCACCCCCCTCGACCCCCAAGTGGCCTAGGGTGGGGGGCAAAAGGGGCAGCGATGTTAAAGCACTGCTGCGGCAACGTTTAAGGAGGGTCCTTTAATGTCAGCTGTGTACGGGCCCATACTGGCGGCCACTTCTTACTGGCCCACAGTACCGGCCCACTTTCACTTCTGAAAAGAAATATCAATAGTGCCATGCAAAGCCCCTCCTGCGATATTACACTGAAGATTGAACAGCTAGACTAGTTGAGTAGTCCACCATTCAGGGTCATAAATTTCTCAGTGTAAATTCTTCAGTGTAATGGCCAATCCATCTGGGGCTACGATGGGCTAATAGCCTCTGATTGCTCCCCTTGAGATTGCAGGTTGCACCCTGAGCTTCCTAGTGGCTAGCAATGTCATTAGCATTATGGACAATACCTCTTCATGGGAGTACAGGCTCTTAGGGTTTTGCTCTTCATCTTCCAATAATCCTCAGTGTCGGCAGTGCTTAATTTGTGCCAGGGCTGAGCCCCAGCTCCGCCACACTTGGCAGTTCATAGCCCTGACACTTCTGGGCTTGCTGCATAAATTATGAAAGTGAAAAAATTGCTTGAGCCCGGCTATTAATTATTTAAGCCTCGGCACCTCTTTCATTACAAATTAATCACTGTGTGTTGGGCAGTATTTTCCAATGCGTGGGGGCATTCCCTGGTCAGAGGAGAGACTCCAAGGATGCGAGGGGCATCAGGGTTGCAGCATGGTCATGATTGGTTTCATTTTCCTAATGGGTGACAGTGTTCAAAAGTTTCAGAAACAGTGGTGTACGGGACAAGAAATGAAGTGGCCTGGTACTGATTGCAGGCTAGACAGTCGAGATTGTTATGATGGTTGGAGAGAACTGGGAGAAGCTAGTGTCTGGACTGTATTCAGGGCTGGGTGGTAGGTGATATGGGTTTTCTGGCCACAAAATAAACTATATGTATGATAGCATGAGAGGTGTTTGTGAGTGAGAGTGCAGATAATTCGATGATTGCTTCCTCATACTGGCAAGCATTTTCTGATGAATGCAGTTCATCTCTTTTTATATATCAAGACATGATATAGAGTAAGTGACATATAAGGAGGGGTTTTCCAGAATCCATTTGGCAGGGTTCAAGATATTGAACATCAGATGGACCTTGTTTCAGAGTTGTGGCTAGATTATTTTTCTATTCCGTCAGATCCTACATATAGATGCAAACAGTAGCTTTCTGCTTCCCCATGAATCCCAGAGGACAATGGTAAGGTAAAAGATGGTGTGCTTGGAGTATGAAAGGGGCCATTGACTTCATCGCATTTGAAGGTTGAAGCTTGAATGTTCTGCATGTAGTTGGCTACACTGTGCCTGTGTGTTACATGGGAGGAGAGAGACAAAAAGAAAGGAAATAGGTGAGCAAAGGCACAGGTGGTCTATCAGCTAATAGTAGGGCTAAGGACACTGGGATCTGCAAAAAAGGCTGCACCCCCAATTTAATTGAAGTTCTTTCATTATCAGTTATCTTCATAATATATAGTGAGTGAGTATATTGTGTGCCTGAGCTTGTACATTTCAATGACAATTTTTTAAAGTTGAAATAATATTATTAAAGCAGGAAATGGGCTAGGAAAGAGGTGGGAACCAGTGCAGGAGGCAAAGGGCCTCTGCATAAGAGATATTGGTCTCCAATCTCCAGCCATATGGGAGGTGCAAGTAGGCCTTGCTATGGAAGACTTAATAGGAAACTGCATTAATGTGCACTTTGTTATCACTTATGAGTGAGTAGCCTGTGTAGGGATTGATAATGCTGTAAATATGCAAAATTTAAAATACTCCATTATCTGGAGACTTCTGTCTTACAACAATCCAGAAAAGTATTTTTTTTCTTTTAAAAAAAGAAATTTTAATTAAAATCCATAAGACAGTGACTGAAAATTCAGAAATAAAATTGACATCCCTAACATTGCAAAAGTTGTACCTTTGTTTTAAAAATGGCACGAGTTAGGAGTGAAGAGTCAGTCTTGACCACACACTTCCTGTTTTTTGTTGGTTTGTGTCAAACCTTGTATATTATTCAAGTGTATTTTTTTTTGCATTTATCTGAACTCCATACCACTTCTGTTTGTGCAGGGACAACAAAAGCACTGTGTTTAATTTAGTTGTAATTCGAGGCAGGTCTATAAAATTTTATATTAAATAAACATAATGTTATTTGCCATATATCAGTTCAATATCATATAGAAGTAGCTTTCTCTGAAATTGTATTTTCCTTTTAGCCAATAAAAAAAATTCAGTTTCCATAAGCAGGCATTTTATCGGACTTAAAGTATTTGAAAGTTTGAGTGTAAAACAAGAAAACGAATATCTAAATCAGACCTTGTTTTCAGTCTAATTAATTTGAAAATTAAGGTAGATAGATTTAATATTATTGCTAAAAGGTGCATTTTAATGAGATATTAATATAAATGAGTTTATTCACTTGTTAAAATATTATTTTTATTTAATCTTGTTGCTTGTTTGTTCACAGAAAGGTATGTAACAATAGCTTAACAAAGAAAAGCATTCACACTTTATTACTTTTGTCATGACTCATAGATGAATATTTGAACATTTTTATCTGTTCTGCACCAGTAGGCTACTTGACACACACATTCATGGTTTAAACACCAGAAAATATCACACTGAATGAGTGGATATGAGAAATGCATATTTATTTTCACAGATTGGAAAAGAAATGAAGAACACTTTTTTTTTGTGATGACATCTAGTCATTTTAAGAACTGATTGGCAGAAAATGTCATTCCACTCATCACCATCACTTAAAGCCGTTACAATTTGAGAATGGATTGCTGGTGGCAAATACTCATAACACACCAATAAATGTCCTGAGAAGAGTTCCTCCACCTTGAATATAAATCTCCTTTTCTGACCTACAGTACCATTTTCAGTTTTACAAATTAGTACACCTATAAAGAACATCTAAGGTTTTTCATTGTTGACTCCTTCCTTCTCTCCCACAGAACCCGAAACCCCAAGGACAGCCTTTGTGCATGATGGTTCTTGTTCTGTGCTGCCCCTCTAATGGAATCCTGAAAGTGGATCATCTGTTATTCCTGCATGGACTTAAGCATTTATTAGAGATTGGTGTTCTATAGATTTCTATTACTCCTCCCTCTTCCTGCATTAAAGAGAAAAGGGGGGCCCCATTCTGGCAGCCCTTTCTCTGAGGGGAAAAAACCCCTTCCGTTGCTGTCAGTGGACGTGCAGGCTTACCAGTTTGACCACAGAGAGATAAAGGGCATATTGTCTTCTCCATAGATAATATACAATTCTGTCCTTGTATTTATAATATCACTTCACTGAAGTTGTGAATCGAAAAAAACACTGGATGTCTGCCAACAAATTTATGGCCAGCTTTTTAGTCTTTCTCCCCCAGACAGTGAACACTACTTTTTCTACTGTTGGTAATGATTTGAAATGTATTCATTTAATATTAGTGGAGTGTGGCACCGTGCCTTAATAGTTGGCTTTGCATTACTTTTAGCATTCCTGCTGATTTCAGAGGACACTGTATCCTTTTAATGTCAGTGATGGCAAAATAAACTAACATCCACAAAAATAAACTAGGCTTAAACTGCAGAGTCTGCTTAAAAAGAGGTCCCTGAAAAACATACATTTGTACAGGAGTTACTTCTGAAACCATGTACATAGAAGGGCCCTGTGAAACAATATGTCAGTCTTCTCTAGAAATTTTGTAGTGGTATTTAATATTTATAATGGATTTCTGCATCTATATTAAATTCTGTTTGTTTCCCACCAATTCCCAACCTTTCTTTGTCTCATTTACGTGTTTTCTCCTGCCTGACACCTGCACTGCAACTCTGTCTTCCATGTTGCTTGTGTGTACAGTACTAGCGTGGTGGGCAATCAATGTTTGATGGAATTCCAGGCTCTAATCTAATAGAAATATTAATGATAATATATTAGCATAGCATCCAGAGGCCCCAATAGGGATTATAACCACATTGTACTTGGCACTGTAGCTATACACAAATACTGAATCACTCCCCTGAATAGATTAGTTTTAGAGGATTATTAATTTTAGAATATAAGTATATAATTTTATGTACATATTTCCAGACAAAAACTATGTTAAAATGAAGTTAGTTAATAAAATATATTTTAAATTATACACACAAAATTTAAAATGTAGGGTAATATACATTGCAGGGATGTTATAGTTATCCCCAAACTAAGCATTGTAAACCTAGGAAATTCAGAGTTAAGGTTAAACTTAAAAGAAATCCAAGCACGTTAAAGTATGGAAATGAACAGTTAGGGTGCGCTTACAACTGTATCTCTGCCCAGTAGTGACAGATTGCAGTAACTACAGGATTATGATTAGGGCAGTTTAGTGTTTGTGGACCGAGATTAGAAGAAATGATTTTTTTTAAAGATGCATTTGATTTTTTTCCACCTCTGATCATGAGGAGGTAAAAATGCTCCAAAGTAATGAGATCACAGGAATATTGGAAACACTATTTTTCATAACTGGAGGTTTATTTGTCACCAGAGGCTGGTGTCTAAAAATATTTTCCTTCAGAGAAACTCATGAGGAGCTGTCTTCTTTTAAAATGTCTACAACTTCCTATTGTTCTCACTAGATACACTCTTTCAAAATGGTTATTGCCTCCCATTACTTACAATGAGAGTGAAGCCAGTAGCCACACGTTTAAGAACAGTCATACTACAAATACTAAAAAATAATAATTAGCAATCAGTTGTCTCAATCCCATTGAAATCAATGGGAGGCGACACCCTTTTGAAAGAGGGCAGTTCCATTTGGAATTCTCTATAATATACTTATACTTGTTGAAGGAGACATTTTTAGCTATGAAGAAACGTGGAAAAAATTGCGATTAGCCATTGTTTTCAAATATAGGCAATACATGAAATTTCGGTAATTTTTAGTTACAATATAAGGGAAACTGAAGCATTTATGTTTCATTGTTAAGAAAATTCAGGACCAAAAAATATTCTGGTGCTGCACGTAATTCCTTAAAAGAACCATTTTAAAAATGAATTTTAACTAAGAGACCAATTAACCAGCTTACTTGTAAAATTCATTCTGCCCTTGAATAAGTGCTGTAATTTTTTGGGGGAGCATACTCTGTATTCATATGTAAGAAAGTGGGAGTATTCCTACTTTTATGTGCAAAACAGACTCATCTTTAACTATGGAGCTGTGAGCAGTGCTTCCCTTAATATATTTTAGAATTTAAAAAAATGATTATCAAAAGAGAAGTGCCTATGTTTTTCTGAGTAAATAAATAATATAAATTGCAATAGGAAAAGAACTTCTGATCCATGCACCTCTCATCCCACTGACTTTATATCCCATTCAGTTCCACAGCACAGTGAGGGGTCCGTTGAAAAGTTAATGAAGCCGCTTCGCATCATGTTACCATTTAAACAGTTTCCCCGATGAGTTGGCTTTGGACAGATCTGATGCTGCTTTCTCTTTTCAGTCTCCCCACATGTAGATCCCTGATCCTTTGGAGTCCAGGGTTGTGGGAGGTTCATGCTTTGAGGGACAGTAACCACATCCACAATTTTAAGCTTATTTGATCTTGACCTCAAGACATATTCCCTTTTTCCCCTTGAAAAGGAGCTTGTAGTTAGCATGAAAAATTAAATTATTTTAAATCCCTTGGAATCCTCATTACTGTTTTTCCACTTTTACTGTTATTCAAGCTAATAATAAATGAGAGGATTAAGCAGCTGTTTTCTAGTAGGTGCAGTATTGTCTGTCTCTCAGAAGTAAATTATCTATATTGAACCTATGTTCCATATGTCTATAACACTTGTATAGTGTACTGATTTTTTTTTCTTTTACATGACCTATTTATTTTAGTTTCCTATCATCCTCTCATTATTAGCAAGAGATTGTAGAACTTACTGTGTAGGGATTTGTGCTGTATTCATTCTCCATCCTTTGTCTCCCTCCATCCCCCCATGTTTACATGTTTAAAACATTATCTTATTAAAATAAACCCACTGTAGCCTCTATATCTATGGAAAACTATTACCAAAAATAGTTTCTAAAATAACAAACTAACAGAAGGCAGCCCACATGAAACAAACTACTAAGGCAACTTCAGGTAGGGGGAAAGCCTGCATAAATAGATTAACCTTGCTGTATGTTCTGAAGGTCAAGAAACTCAGGCCAAGTTGACATCAATGAGAAGTAATTCAGAGTCAAGGGCTCTCCCTGCTTGAGGACACCATGACTGTTAACTCCTTTTTGCCCAGAACTGAAACCTGAGGCCCATACGGCAAATGTGTCCCAGTGAATCTAAACTTGATCAGTGTGTGTATCTGCTAGCATTTTGTTTTTAATATTTTGAGTTCTCAGGAGCCCAGCCCCAGCTCTTTAGCAATTCATGACTTTCTCTAGCAGTACTCTCCTACTTTTGACTCCTAGTCCTCACAAACTCTGAGTTCTCAACCTTTTTTCTCTCCCCACAGCTGGAAGTAGTTATAATTAAATGTCCCTAGCACCTTCAGCTGGGGTCACTAATTATCAGTGGGTTGCAAGCAAGACTGATCTCAGGTGCCTTTGCCAGCCTGTGACAAGAAGTCTTCAATGGAACAGGCTGTAGATTCCTGTGAGGGGTTTCTGCAAATTTCTCAGGTGAACAGTTTGTGATTCAAGCCAGGACTAAAGTCAGACAAATGGGAAGCTCACTTAGCCTGTTAATTCATTTGAAATCATTTATGAAGTGACAGTTTTCATTTGAGACAGTTACCAGTAAATTCAGATTGATATTTCGTGCTTCTAAATTGAGTTCTAGCAATGCTTCTGAACACTATTGACAGTGTTTGGAAACATAATTGTATTATTTCCAGTAACATTATATTGATGTTCTGGTACTTACGGGGATTCATCACAATATAAAATGTTGTTTCTTTCCAAGTTTTCTCTTTTATTTTCAGAACTATTTGATGAGTTAGTAAGGTGTCTCGATATGTCATTTAATTGTCAAAGAAGAAAGAATATACAGTACATGGAAAGTGTTTTGATATTCTAAAGTGAAGAAAATATTACCAGAACTGCTAAAAAGTGTGTGTAACAGGATACAGGGGCACTACCTGCTTAATGTTTAACAAGGGTTTCAGCCTTAGTTTAGGTTCCTTCCCTGCACAGATGCTCATGAGAAGGACTATAATACGACTGTTTGGTTGAGTGAGCGGGAATGCCTTTGGGAAGTTCGGCTCCACATTCAAGTTTCATGGGAATAGGTTGAATTGCAAACTGGGGAATTTTGTTTCCTTTTCACCTTATATTAATGTTTTGCTTTTGTTTGTAAATATTATCCCTTGAAGCAACTTTGCTGGCTTCAATTTTTTCTGCTTAATCGCTCTTCCAGCATTCACAGTAGATGAGGAAAGATAAAATAATCAGAGATTACTTTTATTATATGAATGGGACAGGTTAGCTCTAGATATTCCTGGAACTTCATTTTTTAGTGTGTCTCACTGTTAAGTTCTAATTGGAAAAAAAAACAAATCCATCACACACAATAACTCCAAAGACATGCATCCCCTCATGGCAGCACACACCTCTTCTTCACCACCCACGGAAATCCACAGAAATCTTCTAGCACAACTCCCCCGTAGACACAACCAGCACCCACAATAACTACAAACATCACTCTGAAGGCTAGAATGTCTTAGTCAGTGTAAAGCAATTAAAACAGCTTCAAACATGGTTGAGAACTCTTTTTGTTTAGAACATCATCAGTCATCACTGGGATTCAATTCTGTTGCTATCCAATTTTTAAGTGCTCAGCCATTTTTGGCTTTTTTACACACACGACTTTACGAATTAAACCCATGTGACAGCATGGCTTTACAGCTACTACTTCATTTAATAATTTCACTGGAAGGATAAATGGGTAAAAGAGTAGGGGCCTGATTTCCATATGTGCCGAGCACCCACTTTTTCAACAGAAAACCATGGGAGCTACAGGAGCTTGGCACCTCTGAAAAACAGTCCTGATGCAATTTGTGTATTTACAAATTACTTGCATATTGCTCTTCCGTGAATGTAACTTATCAGTAAATAAACTTATAATGCAACATTAGTCTGCATGCAAAGTCACAATTTTATAAATAACAAATAACAAAGTTATTACTTATTACTAGAAACAAAGTTTCTAAATAAAGCTTTTGTGCAAGCAGTTCTCATTAAATTTTCATAAATCAAGTAATATTTTACTTTAGTATCTTAGCTATCGGGACACTGGTGATTTAGAAAAAGTTTTAAAATCATTTCAAAATATTCTTCAATTTGCAATATTATGTTGCTAAAATAAGTTGATTCAATGTGTGTTAATGTGTTTAAGCAAATAAGGAAGTTACTTCATGTAAAAATGTACAATTGCTGTCCCTTCCAACATGGCTATGAGATGAATTTTAAACTTTTCAGAAGTGTTGGTTGTAAAGAGAAGTGTATTTTGGATGGAAGTGTGTGTCTTATGCCACTCTAACAATCTCTTCATTATATCGACATAACTACCACCTCTTTGAGAGGTAGATTAACCACATCAAACCAAAAATTTCTTCCATTGATGTAGGAACCATCTGCCATGTGGCACTATAGTGGCACAGCTGTGGCTGTATAGTGTGGACAGGGTCTAAAACAACTTTGTTAAGGCAAACAGATTTTCTTCTGACAAGAATATGAAGCCAGAATAGATTTTAAACACTTACGGATGAAAATCTCTGAGTTCCACAAAACCAGGATTTCAGATGATATTTTCTGGCTTTTGTGGGATTATGTCAAGTGCTTAATGTTACTTTAATATAGTTGTGGTTTAATATGAAGAGAGAATGACAGAAAACTAAGCAGTGTCCTCATTTTAATTATAGATAATAAAGCAAAATGATTAAAATAGACTTTAATAGACTCAAAATTATGCTTTTTGCAGGGTTGTTGTAGTCATGTTGGTCCCAGGATATTAGAGGGACAAGGTGGATGAGGTAATATCTTTGATTGGACCAAATTCTGTTGGTTCAGGTGACCTGAAGAAGAGTTCTGTGTAGCTCAAAAGCTTGTCTCTGTTGCCAGCAGAAGTTGGACGAATAAAAGCTATTACCTTGCCCACCTTGTCTCTCAAAATTATGCTGACAGAGTCTTGTGAATTTTTTTAACCTTTTTTATAGTGATAGGAGTTGCCTTTTTTCTTAGCCATTTATTTCTTTTCCTTTTGCTTTTCCGGGAAAAAGTGGTTCACATACCTCCATTTGCAGTTAATCATCTTAATCTTATAACTGATTTCTAAATCTGTATGAATGCTTCTGCAGTTTATATAATTTAATTGTATTATTTTTTCTATTGGTAAAGGATTTTTTTTGTTCAGGAAGTTTGAAAAGATAATTGTGGTTCTTCTTTGAATGATTGTATATGTCCATTACACTAGGGGTGTGTGTGTGTGTCTTGTGTTCTGGTGCCAGAGAGTTTTCCCTAACCATATCTGTAGTGGTGGCCAGGTCTGTGCACTGATGTCCCTAGTGCTCTGAGCTGAGGTATAAAGAGGTGGAGGCACCCTGCCCCTACTTCAGTTCCTTCTTACTGTTCATTATCAGTGGTCAGTGTTCTGTCAGCTCCTTCCTTCTGCAAATGTGCCATTATAGTTAATCGTTGTCAGTAATACTTTATAGTGCTTATTTTAGGGCCTTGGTCTTTCCTTTGTCTTTCTTTATCCTACTGTCATTCCAGCCATCAGTAGTCAGTGAACTCCAGGCTCCGCCCAGTACTGAGGGAGCCTATGCAAAGGTCCCCTGGCTTCAGGCTCTGCTCCAGGTATCACAAGCCGATGCTTGAAGCATTGGTGTGAGGGTCACATTGGGGCAGGTGTCTGATTTGCTAGGGCTTCATGCTGAAAACAAAGAGAAGAGTGTCTCAGGTACATCCTCATGGCAGCCGCTCTTTACCAGCATTGAAACTGCCTCAGTCAGGTAAAGTGAGTTCTTGAATTGCTTCATCCAGCAGCATTCCCCTGGCCAATCTGTGGACAGAGACAGGAGGAGATCCCCTTCTCTGGGGCAGTCCTCAAAGGGGCACAAGTGCTCAGAGCACCTCAGCCTCCGAAGCTGAGAAGAGGATGGTTTCCATGTCATCAGAGTCCTTGGTACAGTACGCTTCAACTGGCTTCAGCCCACCGCTCCCCAGTGCCACATTCTAATGGCTATCTGAGATCAAAGCTTTTGACTCTGCTTCCCATGCTCTGACCATCAAGGCTGGCTGCTTCCTGGGTGCAGATAGTGGAGACGTTGCCCTTGCTTATGGTGGGGCAAAGGCCCATATCATTACCAAGTACCCCAGAGACCTACACAGCTGCAAAGGATCTGCTGAGCTTCTCAGTACCACCTTGACAGTCATTCAGACCAACAGTTCTTGCTGGGGCCGTCACACATCAGGGTCTATTAATACTTCTGGTCTGATACTGCTTCTAACAATCTCAATGGCAGGTCCTAGACCAAAAGTAACCGCTCCACCTCAGCGCACACTTCCAATAGCCGGAAATCCTCTGATGTTGCCACTGATACTGCAAGCCCATTGTAGATCACAGTCCCAATCTCTGCCTCTGCCACCACCTGGTACTGCTCCACTCAGGCCTTTGGAGTACTCATACTTGGAATCTAAAGTGGGTTCATATGTCTCCTTCTTAAGAGAATCCAGAGTATCTTCCAATGATTGTTCCCGCTTTTGTAGGAGTCATTCTGACAAGATTCCAGAGTAGCAGCCGTGTTAGTCTGACAAGAGTACGTGGAAGGAATGGAGTGCCCGGTTTAGGCACAGTTGGTCTACAGTACCATAGCAGCCCTGTCACTGGCCCTACTGAGTATTGTGGGGGATGCTTCTTGTGTCTAGATCCTCATCTCTACTGCTCTACAGAAATTGATTTCTGAGAGGGGGAGTCTCCCCAACCAGTACCAACAGACTGTCCAAAGTCAGGCAATTGCTACATTACAGAAATTAGTCCCTGAGGTGTGAACTTTCTCCACATGTGTCCCGATAGGGATATGAGCAGTCTGACCTAGTATTTGGAGTCAGGAGCCAAGCTTGGTCAGATACCAGGAGATCAGAGTCTGAGGTATGCCAGAAGGCAGACTGAGAGTCAGATGTTGATGTAGTCAAGGGCAGGATACCAGGAGATCAGAGTCAGGTAGTAGGAGTTGATAGCACAAGGGAAGCAGTCCAAAGCAGGGGAAACTCAGTTGCATAGATATCTTCCTGTTCCTGTTTAAATAGAAGCAGGAAACTAGTCAGGACCGCAAAGTTCTACCAGTCAGATTCCAGGACTGGAGTCTCCTGTCAGAGTTGAACTTCTAGTTCTGGTAACTGTTAGCAGGTCACTAGGTGGTGGGTTGGAACTCCTGAGGGCCAGACTCTTTGGTAGCGCTGACAGGGTCTGGGCCAGAACCCAGTGAATTGGAACAGCCCTACGAACTCGCACCCTGCATTTCAAAGGTCTTAATCCCCTGACCACTAGGCAACGCTCCCCACAGGTGACAATCATCACAGGGGCCCATCTCATGTATTAAGATAAGTGGTGCAGACTTATCCACTTCTTCAAAAGTTTTATATCAGCCATAAGTAGAGATGGATTAGGATGGACAGATGTTTCATTCTATAGGATAGATTATGCTCAAAACCTATTTGTTTATCTTTGAAGTACTCTTTGCACAAATGGCAGAGTGATTATAATGATGAGCACTATCTTACATAATTTATATATCAGTAAACTAACCCATAAGAGAACAATACACTCTTTACTCTGGCACTTCAGTTCAAGCCCACTATTAAAAATCAGCATGCAATGAAATATGCTATATATTATTTTAGCTTCCATTTTTTGCCTTTCAGTAACCTAGGAATTAAGGTTTTGTTTTGTTTTTTTAACAGCCCATCTCAGTTCTTGTCTGTATGCATTCTGGTTCCTGTCTTTGAAGGATATTGCTACACCCTAATGTATGGTTGAATGGGTATGCTTTTGTGAAGGATCCTCGTAACTTTTCAATCAGGATAGATTCATGATGGGAAGGGAAGGGGCCAAAAGGAGGAATTAAAATTTCTAATGAAACCAAGAGGTTATTTGTAAGTTAGGGAACTAAAGAAAATAGAGGTGGAAGCCCTTGACTCTGGGCTATGTTTTCCCCTGTTCATTCATCAAAACCAGTTTGTTGATATTCAAGTGTAGTGTAAAGCCTGTTTATTTACACAGGGTTTCACCTGATTTCCTTGAAGAAGAGTTTTGAGAGGGTTTCCTTGAAAGAAAAGGTTGAGTTTATTGTGATTGGAGAAACTTTTCTTAGTTTTTGCCATTGGTGTTAATTTAATTTTAAATTGTTACGTTGTATATGTATATGCACTTAGAAGGTTTTGATAGTTACACTTTATAAATTTAAAAATAAATACATCTTTGTTAAAATCCTTCAGCGTAACCCTGAAAGAAGACAATTAGTTATTTGTAGAAGGTTTGAAGGAGGGCAATTGTAGCATTTTAATATTTTTAAGATGTAAATTGTAGCGGGGGTGAAACACAAACTGGGACTGTGAACTAAAAGTCTCCAAGCAATTTTTAAAGACATCTACACAGCAACGCGCCTGCACCCACCCCCGCAACAAAACTGAGCAGCAGCAAGTTTCAGAGTCCAGGTCAACTGACTCAGGCTTGTGAGGCTTGCACTGCTGGGCTACAAATAACAGTGAAGACATTCAGGCTCAGGCTGAAGCCCAGGCTCTGAAACCCAGCAAGGGGGGAGGGTCACGGAGGCTGGTCTCCAGTCCAAGCCGAACATCCACATGAGCCGAGTCAGTTGATGTGGTCTCTGAGAGTCTCTGCTGCAGGTTTTTTTTGTTTTGGTTTGTTTTTACTGTGTAGATGTACCCACTGAGGTATTGTTTTCTTAAAAAGAATCCAATAACTCCAGAACATGAACTTTTATTTGTTCTAAACTGGGTATTCCACATTTGAGGAAGACTGCTTGTGGGAGACATGCTCATTTTAAATTAAATGAAAGGATGCTGTGTGGAAATTTTTTTAGAGGTAAAGATTTATAGGTAACAGCACAGTTGAATAACTCAGTTAATGACAATGTGGGGGAGAAAGAGAGATTTGATTTTTAGTACCCAAGTAAATGAAAGCTGACTTGCTTTTACAGAAAAGAGACAATAAGATGGAGCTTCATTAAAATGAAATGCAATTCTGATCTGTAGTTTGGGAATATTTTTATTAAATGCATATTTCATGGTATGTCTCAAAGATTATCATTGGGAGTCGGCAGAGTATTTAGTAAAAAATCCAAAATACTCAATGTCCTTTGGTAATTGAAGCTCAAAGTAATTTATGGGTTTGAGTTTGAATGATCACAATTTGAACATTCCCCGTTGTGATTTGGATCAATAATCAGAATTTGTTTCAAATTTGATTCTGTAGTTTTCCTATTCAGCCAAGACCTTGATCCTACAAACATGCATGTGCTTAACTCTATGTACATGTGTATCAATGTAAATGGTTACACGATCTGGAGCAAAGTGTGTGTATAGCTCTATTGGGTATTGGTAGAGAGAGCACTGAAAATTGATCCTCTGCCTCTGGATAGTGCAAGACTTCCTTTTGCTGCATAGTTATGTAATCCTCATGTGGCTTCTATGAGAATCTGGTTCCATGAAGTAGGGAATAGCGTCTTACTGTCACCCTAAAAAATAAAATAAAATAAAATCTTCTCTTGCTGCAAGGACACCTTTTTATTATTTTTGCAGAATCCAGTTTCTTTAATCCACCGCATTTTTTGCCCTTTGATCATTACTTAGAATTTGAGCGGGTTTTTTATTGTGCAAATTATTTCTATATTCAGTTCGCTATGGTGCTGTACAGCATATCTTTTCTTTTTTTTTGGTAATTATCTATTTTGATGATAACCTTCATTTTGCTGCCTCCCAAAATACAATTTTTAAAAAACATTTTTACTGACCAAGCATGGAAATGTTCTTTTCAAAAGATTTTTGGAAAGTTATGAGTCTGAGAAGAGAGCTATAATAGAATCTATTGACCCCTTTAAATGTACTAGTAAGCTAGGATAGTACACATCTTTTAAAAATTGCATTAATATTATGTTTTGTATAATACAGCTCAAAACTGCTCTGGATTGAGGACCTGTGGGCAGTGTTTGGAACAGCCTGGATGTGGATGGTGCAATGATCCCAGTAATACAGGAAAAGGGCATTGTGTGGAAGGATCTTCAAGAGGGCCAGTGAAGCTTGTTGGGGTGCACTCCAATGAAATGGTTCTTGACACTAATCTTTGTCCAAAAGAGAAAAATTATGAATGGTCTTTCATCCACTGTCCAGGTAAGAACTTCTGATTTATTTTATATTTTGTCTTTTATTTTCTTTATTTGAATAGTGTGTATGAGCTCTTAATGTCAAATGAGATCTACAGCATGTAAGGTTTTGATTGCTTTTCTATTTATATAGCTACACAAACAATACCAACAATTATTTTAAATAACATAATTAACATTTATACAGGGTCTTACTGCTGACACCAGTGCATGTTTTACCTCATGGAATCCCGTTTGCTGTGGCATTAGGTGCTTTCAACAAATGGCGATAGGCGGTTTAAGATGAGATGCCCGTTAGTATGTAGAGGTGACATAGTAGTGATATGCATCTGAAGTTCTTTGGCTCCACTGCATCCTTCACCAGCTTCAGGACTGTCACAACATGTGCTCGTTGCCACATCTTGGACACTTTGTATGTGGTTAAGCATGTGTGAAACAACTTGAGTAACCAGTTTTTTGTTGCTGGTCCAAAGTGTTGGATTTGTTCAGTACAAATGTCATTTAGAACGGCGGGTTTGCCATTTCTGAGGACATTAATTCTGGAGGTTAATTTGGTCATTGTGTTCTATGCCCCCAAATTATAATTCTCTTGGTAGTCTTACCACTTACACTGTGCCTTGGGTTATTTGTTCAGTGTCCTGCCATTTTTTGGGACAAAGTGGTCTGTGGTAATGTAATAGTGTTGCTCTGCCTTCCTTGGATAATTGTTAAGTTTCCAGATGGTTATCCATGATTTCTTGTTGCTGTGGATCATGTCCATGCTTTCAGTTAGATTCTGCTGTGACTTCTGTTTTCCTCCATTAGTGCAGAGGCTAGTTCTTTACTAGCTACAATGGTATCCTCAGCGAATGGGTCTTCTTCAAACTTTTACTTGTATTTTGTGTGCCAATTCTATAACTCGGACATTAGTCCTGGCATGTAGTTTGTTCTGCAGTCTCATGGAAAGTGCTTCTTTGAGACAGTGTGCACCACGATGACAAACTGGTCATAATTTTGTGCTGTTGGTTTGATCTTTCTTACAATGGCATCTTAAAATTAAAGTGTAGCCAGAATGGTACTGAGTTTGGTATTATGGCTTCATTGATCTGTATGGCAATGGGCCAGTGAATGTGGAATCAGACTCAGACTAAGTTTGTTATATGAACCAACTATGTTGTTGCTGCCAAATGCCTGATCAGGATTGTAGCACCGTTTCCATCGGCTGCTGTTGAAAGAACTCGCAAGTTTGTGGTCTTGAATTAAGCTCAAGTGGTGCATATCTGTCCACAATTGAACTAGTTCACCATTTTAATCAATTTACTATAGCCCCATTTGACACCATCACCTGCATTTTGTCATGTTAGAGGTTATGTGGGCGAGTGAACTTGAATTGTCTGCATGGTTGTTTGTAGACAGATGTGATATAAATGTCACCAATGTCTACTGTCAATACTTCAATGTAATTCTTATCAGTCATAATGTTGTGTTGATGACAAGATCAGGTTTGATGAAAATGGTGCTGCTGTATTACTTGTGTGATCTTTCAGTGGCCAAGTTCATCTTGAGTATCTTTGTTAATCTCTCTGTGTTTCTCCTGGAGACATAGCAGATGGCAGTTGTGTCAGCACACATTTTGGCTATAAGATCTTGTTTGGCACCCGAGAGTCCTTCAACATTTTATGATATTGTTAGTGCCAGCCCTGATGAGGACCCTTCTGAATTACACTGATCACTCGGTCTACATTCAGGTACAGTTGTTCAGTTACGCTGGTTACTCTGTTGGTTTGCAGGCATAGACGTCTTCTTTGATTATATTATAGTGGTAGGTGTTCTGCAGGATTTTTGTTATGAAAGAATGTTACACACTGTGAAGCGGGAGGAGGTGGGGGAGGAAATGATCCTAGATCTTGCCCTGTGGTGGCAAAGTTTGGTTCTGCAGGCACCCCACCCTCAGTTCTATCAGGTTTCTTGGAATAATTTGCTCAAAGATCAGAATACTTAAAGTACAAGTATGTGGGGTCGTATATATTATGTCTTTTCAAAATTCAGATTCTTTGGCCTCTGAGTTCCAAACCTTGTTTACCCTTGGGTCAGGAGGCTAACAACCTACCTTCTTGAGTCCTGTCCTGTGATTAGGGCCAGCTTCCTCCAGTCCTCGACTAGCCAATTTAGAGTTAAACAAAGGAAAAGTTTAATATATTCTTAATGTCAATGAGTTATGATAAACTAGCTCTAAACAGCCACGCAATGAACTACAGCAGGTGCACTCTCTATAATAAAACAATATTCCATTCAATTTTCCTGTTTTCACATGCTTAGAAACTTTTGTGCTGAAATTCTGCCTGAAGGTGCATATTTTTAGAAAAATTGAGGAAAAATTGGTTAATCAATTATGGATTTTCAGAAAAATGAAAAATATAAAACTTTTCTCCATTGGAAAGAAGAGTCATTTTGAGGGATGGAGATACCTAAGAAACAACGGAACTTTGAAAATTTCAAGCAGCATATGTAATTAGGCCTAAGTGAACAACTTATACCTTTTTAAATCTGAACAAAATCTGTTTTAAAAATATTATGAAAATGTGAGACTGATGGTTCACAGTAAAAACTTGTTAGCTAGCATGGTAAAAATAGAGGCAGTGCACATGCATACTAAGGAAGTTAACTGCATAGATATTTGGTTATAAGAATTTACAGGCACATCTGCTGAAGCAGGAGGCAATTGTAAACTCAAGAGGTTTCATAGCTTCACAGCCAAGAGTGGTATTGGTTGTTGCACAGTAAATTGCTAAATTCCTACTCTGCAAACCTGTTAACTCTTAAGTGAGAATCCATGTAATTTATCTATTCTATTTATGAATACCAGTCACCATAGCATCTAGATGCTGAACCCAAATAACAAAAGCAGGAGGAGTTTTGAAATGGATTTTAATTGGACTTTGCTCTTGTCAACTGAGGGTACAGTTACACTGTTTAAATTCATTCCGTCTTTTTCTCTTCTTTCTCTTTATTTTGTCTTCAGTACCTGTTATTAGGGGTAGAGTGATACAAAATGAGTATGTTTTATGCTGGATTCTGAAAACATTCTCATAAGCGGCTCATTGTTATCTCTTTCAGTAGAGTACTCCACAGCCTGGTGCCCAGTAGCTAAGATTGTTGTGCTTCTGATTCAACAAACATTTTACCCTTATATTTTTGGTTTCTGTAACCCTTGACAACTTTGCTTTCTTGGTATGGAGAGGCAATCGCTTAAACAGCCAGGTTGAGGTTCTTGAAAATTAGAACCAGGATTTTGAATTTTACCCAGAAATGAACAGGAACCAGTGGAGTGAGCTGGGTATTTCTGCCTGCATGGCCTCCATCTCTGTACTGTGTCCTAGGTATTTATAGATGTATCCTTACACCACCTTTGGAAGCAGAGAAATATTATTCTCATTTTCCAGATGGACAAACCGAGACACAGAAATTTTAACTTGTTCAAGGTCACTCAGGAGGTCTGTAGCAGACCCAGGAGCTGAATTCATCCTTAACCAATAGATTGTCCTTTCCCATTAAACTTGCTTTTGTGACTGGTCTTGCACAAGTGTAGTTTTTGATTGGGCCTAAATAGAGGGAGCTAAAGTTTTCCAGTTTTGAGGTGATGAATGTGTGGATCTCAGTTGACAAGTCCTCATTGGAAAGGAATGTAGGTCTACCAGTAATTCAGAGGTGGTGGAAGCATTTCTTGCATTGTTGATGCCATTTTATGAAGAAGAGAAGAGAAGATTCCAGTACACGCTATCTCAACAGATGCTTTCTTGACAGGTTGCTGCGAGAGTCTTGGTAAGCTTCCTTACTCTTCATAACTGTACCATTTCCATCTTCCTGATTTGATAGTTGTTCTTTCAGAACCTTCTCCTGGAGCTACTGTGTCATCTGTGTGATGGCACTAGCCATATTGACTGAAGAGATGTATGATTAGGTGCTGTCAGAATGTTGGTGGCAGGGTAAGCTATATAATCACACAGCTTCTTACAGGGGTCTTATTTGTACTGAAAAGGAGGGAGAATAGGCTTTATCTTGTTGATAGTCCACACAGGAAGGCTCTAGTGAAAGAGGAACAATTTCCCATTAGCACTCTTTCGGATCTATATGAAACGAATTATCTTAATCTTTTTTTTTTTTATAACTTCTATTCTGCTGAGTCTTGTAGACAGGTCAGCAAACTCAGGGATTGATTGTGCTGAAAACTGTAAACTGGCTGCGCAGTATGACCATTGAGGTTTCACTTCTGTCTTCAGCCATAAGGAGGTCCTCTTTCAGTTTTGTTAAAGGGCTCTCTTTCTCTGTGTGCTGAGTTCTGATGGTGAGGGATCAGATATGCTAGTAGAGTGCATTAGATGCTTTTGTTGAATGGGCATAACCACTTTTTTTTAATAAGTTTTCCTAAGAAAAGGGAGGTTAGAGATTGGTGGTAGTTTGCAAGCTTGTTAGTGTCAAATGGTTTCTTAAAAACACACTTTTGGGGTCAAATATTAATGATTTCGGTCATTGGTGAATTCAGTGGTTCTCATTTTCACCAGGCCTGATGAACAGGGGTTGGAGTCACTTAAAGTGGTTCTAATGTATCTCAGAGCTTTCCGTGCCCCAGCTTCAATGATAGGGCCAAATCCTTTCAAGGAAACTAGGATGGCCCTGGACTTGTTTTTAAAATTTGTCCTTTTTCCCCTATAGCAACCTGTATTCAGCTGTTCGTTTGTTGATTGTTTTTTTCCCCAACACTGTAGTCCAAGAGCTCTTCACAATGGGTGCTACTGGTGTCTAGGATTTAGTTAATTCTTGGTTAATCAACTGATTAGCGATATTGAAGTCTTCATGAGTGACGGGTAGAATTTATGGCAGAGGAGAAGGAAGCTTTTTTGAACTATGAATGAGGTCTGGATTCAGTCAGTGTCAGTGAGACAAAAGACTGTCCCTCAAGCCCTCAAGTCACTCTTGTGATTGCTGCTCGAATACTGCATCAGTTCTGGTGTCTCCAATTCAAGAAGAATGTTGAAAAATTGGAGACTGTTCAGAGAAGAGCTGTGAGAATGATTAAAGAATCAGAAAACATGCCATATAGTGATAAACTGAAGGAAGTGAATCTGTTTAGCTTGTCAAAGAGAAGGTTAAGGTCTGACTTGATTAAGGTATAAGTATCTACATGGGATATAAATATACAATAATGGGCTCTTCAGTCTAGCAGAGAATGCTATAACACAATCCAAGGGCTGGAAATTGAAGCTAGATAAATTCAGACTGGAAACAAGGTATAAATTTTTATCACTGAGGGTAGTTAAACATTGGAAAAGTTACCAAGGGTTGTGGCCAATTTGAAAATCATCAGTGACCATTTTAAAATCGAGATTGGACATTTTGTAAAATATATGCTCAAGGAATTATTTTGGGGAAATTCTATAACCTGTTTATACAGGAGGTCAGACTAGATGGTTAATTGTTAGACATTGGTGCCTTTTGGCCTTGGAATCTATATATTTAACATTTCTGATCATTTGTGAATTTTTGTCACAATACTGTTTTAAATTGGTTTTGTGTTAATTTATCTTAATAAAGGGGTTCTCAAACTTCATTGCATTGCGATCCCCTTCTAACAACAAAAATTACTACACGACCCCAGGAGGGGGGACTGAAGCCTGAGCCCAAGGCCTTCAGCCCCAGGCAGTGGGCTGGGGCTTGGGCTTAAGCATGGCCCTAGGCTTTGGCTTCAGCCCTTGGCCCCAGAAAGTCTAATCCAGCCCCAGCAACCCCATTAAAATGGGGCTGCAACCCACTTTGGGGTCCTAACAACCACTGTCCTAATATATATCCTGGTCAGCAATTAACATTAAAATATTCAGAACGGCAATCTTCTGCATTTTTTGTCGTTTGAAGTTTGTTTTCATTTTTTTCTCTTAGTTATTTGTACTCACAATAATTTTGTTCTCAGAAGCAAATTAGGTAATGCCTTTTTCTATTTTGTATTCCAGCTTGCCAGTGTAATGGGCATAGCACCTGCATCAGTGGCAATATTTGTGACCAGTGTAAAAACCTAACTACAGGAAAACAGTGTGAAACATGCATGCCAGGTTACTACGGGGATCCAACAAATGGAGGCCAATGTACAGGTAAGTATCCTACCAGAATCAAAAGACACCTTCAGCATTGTGAAAGTATCAATGACATGATTTTGATATAGTATTATAGATGTGCTGGACAGCTAACATTGTGATTCAAAGTCCAGATTTTGCTTTCTCGGAGAATCTTCACATTAAAAACACTGTGTAACAATTCTGATTTTATATATAAACACTAAGAGTAAGATTGTGGTTTTAATACACAGCTTATATTGGGCAGGGGAGAAGAGCTATGCACTGGTAGTAATACCTAAAAGTATTGTGCTTGAGAATGGTAATATGCCTTGGTCGATGTGAGACAGCGTAACCATTCCTGACTTTTAAGGGATTCTGCTGCCATTGTCATGCAGGACTCTTGCTGTCCCTATGTTCCTTGGGTTCAATAACCAGAGCACTTCTGGGTACCTACAGAGAGCTACAGCAGGGAGCTTGAGAGGTGCTCTCCTCCTTTGCTTCTGTGCTTGTACAGGGCTAGGTATAGTCTAACTCCAATCATTTTCTTTTTACCCAAAAGAAGTTTTGTGTATTTGAAAGATGTTTATCATACAAGATGTTCATTCTAATGAATAAAACAAATAGGTGTTACTTTTATAAAGGCAAGATTTTCTCTGAAAAGTAACTGTAATATGGCAACTGCTTACTCAACAGATCTGCCCTCTGTTTGTTCTGTGACAAAGTCAGACTAGACAGCTACCAGGGTGTGGTGGATGGCAGATATATCAGCCCTAGAATGGTAAAGGCTCTTTCTTCTTTAAGTGATTGCACATACACATTCCACTCTAGGTGTGTGTGCGCTCCAAGCACAGTCCTTTCTACCCTTCCATCGGCCTGGGCACAGCAGTACCATCGAGTGCATAGCTAGAAGGTCACTGGCGACCTATGCTGGTCCAGTATCTCTTTTGGAACCCATGGTTCCCCCCGCCCCAGTTTCCAGGGCTTATTCCAGGCCATCTTATTTGGTGGCCTCTGAAAGAAGAGAAGCATTGTCCCATCAAGCCTTGTACCGAACTGCAAGAGTTGGCTCAATGGAATCCTGCTGAGGCAGAAAGAAGCTTTTCCTTCCACAGCTGGTGCTGTCCTCCTCCCCAGATGAGGCAGTCTCTGAAAAGTGTGGGTTGCCTCCTCTGGATGACTATAAGGCTCATCAAGAATTGTTGAAGAGGGTGGCCTTAAATCTGGGCATATAGGTGGAATCATAGTGAAAGAATCCTCCCACATTTTAGCCACTGCAGACCCTTCAAAAGTAGCCCTGCCTCTCAATGAGGCCATCATGGACCCTGTTAAGATCCTTGTGGCAGATCCCCCCACATCCCTTTCCCCCCCATGTCAAAAAGGGCAGAACAAAAATACTTTCCTGCCCAGGGTTGAGTTACTGTTCACCCATTTGCTATATCCCCTCCCAGGATTCCTGGTGGTATTTGTTGCCAATGAGAGAGAAAGGCAGGGTCATCAGGGTGCAAGCCCAAAATCAAGACTCAAAGAAATTAGACTTGTTTGAGAGGAAAGTTTATTTTACTGGGGTGTTACAACTCAGAATTGCAAACCAGTATTCTCCGCTAGGCAGATATGATTTTAACATGTAGGACTCCATGCAGAACTTCAAGGACTTACTCCCACAAGAGGCTAGGCAAGTGTCCTCCTCACTGGTGGATGAGGGAAAAATCAGTGGCGATGCCTCATTACAAGCTGCTTTGGATGCGGCTAACTTGGCAGCCAGGTCCATGGCTTCAGCAGTAGCCATGCACAGGAGTTCATGCCTACAGTCCTCAGGACTCCTGCAGGAGATCCAGCAAACCCTTCAGGACCTACTTTTCAAAGGAGCTTCGCTCTTTTCGGAACAGACTGATGCATGGGTTAAAAAACTTGAGAGCGACCCTTAAGTCCCTTGCATTGTACACACCAGCTCCTTTAAGGAAGCATTACAAGTCTCAGCAGCCCATCTGGTACTCTGTTCTGGTTGCCTGTCAGGATCCGCAGGGAAACAGAGGCAGGGGTTTTAGGTATAGACAACCACCCATTTCTACCTCAACGTCAATACCTGCCTCCCACCCAGATATCCAGGGGGTTCTAAGCAGGTGTTTTGATGGGACACTTGAGGATGCTGTACCAATTCCCATGATGCCAGACCCTGTTTCTTCTTTATTTGCAAACTACTTTTCACACTTCCTCAATGCATGTTCCAGTATTACCACAGATGGTTGGGTGTGGAGTACCATGGAAGTGGCATACACCCTTCAGTTCATTTCTCCTTCCCACCCTCCCTCACTATCCCTCTTCAGGGACCACTATCATGAAGAACTTCTGGGCCAGGAGGGAGGTTCAATCTCTTCTTTGCGTGAGAGTGATGGAACAGGTCCTCAAAATTTAAGAGGGAAGGAGTTCTATTCCCATTATTTCCTAATCCCAAAAGACAAGAGGTCTCAGACTGATTTTAGAGGTTTATGTCAGCTCAATAACTATCTCAAGAGAATAAATTTCTTCATGGTCACACTGGCATCCATTATCCTCTCCCTGGATCCCGGGTATTGGTATGCCACCCTTGATTTAAGAGACTCCTATTTTCATATATAGATATACCAAAGACACAAGATTCCTCAGATTTGTAGTGAACCACTCACAGTACCAATTCATGGTCCTCCCATTTGGCCTGTCTGTAGCTCTGCGAGTGTTCACAAAATGTATGGCAGTAGTGGCAGCTTTTCTGAGGATATATGGGGTGCAGGTCTACTATTATCAGACAACTGGCTCATCAAGGGCCGGTCCGGGGATCAGGTAGTGTCCAATGTTTGACTCATCCAGTCGAAATTCAAGGCCTTAGGCCTTCTGATAAATGCAGAAAAGTCTACCCTTGGTCTGGTGCAGAGTATAGAGTTCATTGGAGTGGTGTTTGACTCTACTCAGGCCAGGGCCTCCCAGAGTCACCACCTCCCAGTGACATTTCCAATCAATCAGATTCCTGATAACACACCTCCAAGGTCATCCAATCACACCAACCCAAAATTGGATGAGGCTTTTAGGTCACATGGCCTTGTGCATGTACATGGTACAACACACAAGGCTGCACCTTAGACCCCTCCAGACGAGGCTGGCCTCAGTGTACTCTCCAGACTGCCACCATGTGGAGACTGTACTCATGGTATCCTCACAGGTTCTTATTTCCCTCTGTTGATAGTTAGATCCACTCAATTTGTGCTGGCATTCTCTTTATATGCCCTCAACTATTAATGACCCTGGTCTCAGATGCGTCAGCACTAGGGTGGGGAGCTCACCTGTGGCCCCTCAGAACTCAGGGCCTTTGGTCTCTGGCAGAACTTTCACTCAATAGCAACATCAGGGAACTCAGAGCTGTTCACCTGGCCTGTGAGGCCGCCTTGCCCCACATTATGAGCAGAAACTTGTTTGTTCTCATAGATAACACTTCAGTGATGTTTTATGTCAACAGACAAGGAGGAGCTTGCTCTTCTTTCCTTTGTCAAGAGACAGTGCATCTGTGGGAGTTTTGCATAGCCCACTCAGTCAACCTCGAGGCCTCTTACCTTTTGGGAACGCGAAATGAGCTGGTAGATCACCTCAGTAGGTCTTTCTCTATTCACCATGAATTCACCTTTGCCCAGATGTGGCAAGAGACATTTTCCAGCAGTAGGGGTGAGGGAACTCCCCGAATAGATCTGTTTGCACACAGGTATGACAGAAAGTGTCACTAATTCTGCTGTCTTTGAGGCCACAATCCGTGTTCTGTCATGGACACTTTTCTGCTACCTTGAACGAGACATCTTTACTATGCTTTTCCCCCCTTCCCACTGATGCACAGAGAGCTGCTAAATATCAAGAGGGACTAGGATTGGATTATTCTGATAGCCCCAGCATGGGCCCTCCAACATTGGTTCTCCACCCTACTAGAGCTCTCTGTGGCGACTCCAATCCTGCTTCCATTGCACCCAGACCTGATTTTCCCAGGAGCATTGTTGGCTGCTTCACCTGAATCTGAGCTCTCTTCATCTAACGGCCTGGAAGCTCCATGGTTAAATCCTATAGAGCAGGCTTACTCAGACCAAGTTAGACAGGTTCTACTAGATAGTAGAAAGCCCTCCACAGGGCTACTTATCTCTCGAAGTTAAAGCAGTTCTCTGTTTGGGCAGCCCAATACGGAGTCTTGCCCATGCATTCACCAATACAAGACAGATTTGAATATCTGTTGCACCTGAAACAACAAGGTTTAGCAATCTCTTCTGTCAATGTTCACCTTGCAGCAATATCAGCTTTGCACCATCAGGTGCATAACCAGTCCGTTTTTTCAAATGACATGTCTATCCGATTCCTCAAAAGCCTAGAAAGGTTATACCCTCAAGTAAGAGAGCCATTTCCCCCTGGAGCCTAAACCTAGTCTCATCGAAGCTTATCGGACCACTGTTTGAGCCTTTGGCAATTTGCTACTTATTATGCCTCTCCTGGAAAGTGGTTTTATTAGTGGCCATTGCTTTGTCCAGAGGGGTCATGAAACTCCATGCCCCTTACATAAGAGCCTCCTTACACAGTCTTCTTTAAAGATAAGGTGTATGTATGCCCTCATCCCAGTTTCCTCCCGAAAGTGGTTTTGCAGTTTCATAGCAATCAGGCAATCTATCTACCAGTATTTTACCTGAAGCTGCATGCAAATAGGAATGAGCAATGTCTTCACTGACTGGATGTTAGATGAGCCCTAGCTTTTCACATAGAAAGAACTAAACCATTCCACAGGTCCACCCAACTGTTCGGAGCTGTAGCTGACATGATGAAGAGTCTCCCAATCTCTTTACTGACAGTTTTGTCTTGGATTATTTCATGTGTTTGCACTTGTTATGATCAGGCAGGTATTTCACCCCCAGCTTACCTGACTGCTCATTCCACAAGGTTACAAACATCCTCAGCAGCATTCCTAGCACAAATCCCTATTGAGGACATTTGTAAAGCAGCGACCTGGTCATCGGTGCACACGTTCTTGTCCCATTATGCCATCACTCAGCATTCCAGAGATTACGCCAAATTTAGTTCAGCTGTTCTGCAGTCCATGTGTCCATGGACTCTGATTCCTCCACCTATTCAATTGCTTAGGAGTCACCTAGGGTGAAATGCACATGTGGAATCACTCAAAGAAGAAAAAATGGTTACTAACTTTCTGTAACTTGTTCTTCAAGACGTATTGCACATACCCATTCTATGACCTGCCCTCCTGTGTCTCTACATGGGAGTTTTCCAGAAAGAAGGAACTGACGGGGCACGGGGTCAGCTGGGTGGTTTATACTAGTACTAATGGTGCATCGCCGCAGAGGGCACTCGAGCTGTTCCGGTGGTTACCACTGAGCAAAAAGTTTCCAATGATTGTGCTCAGGGCACATACACATTTAGAGTGGAATGAACGTGTGTAACACATCTCGAAGAACAACAGTTACGGAAGCTAAGTAACCATTTTTTCCCTGTAAGCTGAAAAGAGGTTATCTCGGGTCATCTAGAGACATCTGAGTCCAATTAAGGGCTGCCTGTGACCTTAAAAAAACCTTCTTCTGGTTAGAGAAAAGGAAGAGAGTTGAGAGACCAGCTGCAGCAGGGCTAATGACAGCACAGAGAAAGACTTTTCTTGGGTAGAAGGCTGTTGTCCCCCTAAAGGGGAAACAACTTACTAAAGGACTGATTGAGGGATGACTGGCACCGAGAGACTAGTGTAACAAAGCAACAACACAGAGACGGGGCAAGGAGAGGTGTTATTCCCTTCTGGTGTTAGGAACTTTTCTTTTTGTTTGGCTGAAGAGTACTCTTTTGGGCCACCTTGTAATGCCTTGAAAACTCTCTGGAGTGAGACTACTTTACTCCAGGCCTCCACCACCAGAGTGGGAAATGCTGAGCCCTGCGAGGTGAAGGAGGTGCCTTTCCACAGTTCATAGTCATATTTACTGACTTTAGTGCTTTCTATTCTTATTGCCACTCAGAAATTAGCACAGTTAAGAGGGATGGGGGCTATCTTCTATTTCTTCCAGTGCATTAGCAACAACTATGTTCCAATCAGTTATATCTCTGCAATCCTATTGAAAGTAATTGATCTACAGAGGTTCAATGAGATCATAATTTGAAGACCATGGCAGTTGCACAGAAGTCACAAAGGACTTTACTGCAAAACCTTTAATAACAGTGATGATCCAGAAGAATGAAAGAATCTAATTTGTTTTTCAAAGGTTCATTTGTAGGCCTTTCAGCCAGGGGAAATAAATTAATGTGGAAACTGAGCACATTTGACATAAACGTATGTAAAGGGGGTTACATATGCTGTTTTAAAATCAGTGTTTTTAAAAATAGAGCTGCATTTCCAGGCAGAAGGAAACTGATCTTTATGCCATTATCTAACATAATCTAAACCTGCTATCAAGATTATAAACTTCTTGGGCAGGGGCTATGTCCTCTTGTGTCTTGTACGGTACCAAGACTATTGTTGGCATGTTGTCATGTAACTTTATTATCTTAAAAAAAAAGGAGTACTTGTGGCACCTTAGAGACTAACAAATTTATTTGAGCATAAGCTTTCATGAGCTACAGCTCACTTCATCGGATGCATTCAGTGGAAATCCGAAGAAGTGTGCTGTGGCTCACGAGAGCTTATGCTCAAATAAATTTGTTAGTCTCTAAGGTGCCACAAGTACTCCTTTTCTTTTGGCGGATACAGACTAATACAGCTGCTACTCTGAAACCTTTTATTATCTCAATGTCTATTCTCAGTGAATAAAGGTTGGTAAAAGTAGCTGCACAAGCCCTCCTTCCCCTTTCCAAGGACTATGTGATTTGATCTTGGCCTGCATAATGTTGTGGTATAAAGATGATGTCATCACTTGTTTGGTGTGACCCACGTAACTTATATGTAGCTTCCCCACACGTAAGTAATGCAAATGTCCCATGATTTTGTTTTCAGATTTTAGATGTAATATATACCATAAGTGGCAAGCTGGTTTTGTAGCAACCAGATTGAAAGTATTCAGTCGTGGAAAAAATACCAATTAAAACCCAACAACAAGCTCCTATTGTTTTATTCATGCTTGGTTTGATCAAAAGAGCCTAGTTTGCTAAAGGTTACAAGTCATCCTATTTTACTGAGTCTGTTCAATTCTGTAATTGCTGCACTGGAGGATTCCCACTGGAGTGAAAAAGAGATCTTTTATTCCAGATGGTATTTGTTTATTGCCTTGGGGTGGTTTTTTCCCTTGCACTAGTGGTTTTAAAGCCTATAATAGCTCCTCCCCTATATCTGAAATAAGAGGATATTTTTAATCTCAGCAGTCTTTGTGGTAGTGGAAGGAGGATCAGGTTGGCAGCTGCAAACTGTATAGAAAAGTGCAGGTGACATTTTTTTCTCCTGTAGCATTGATGATTCTTTTAGTGGATCCTTACCCCTCAAGGGATGTTAGTTCTCTAAAGCTCTCACCTCTACCTCAGCAATTTAACATGCAGTCCCAGTTACATGAAACTGCACATCTGGTAAGCCGAAGCACAATACAGTGAAAATGTGTTCAAGGGAATGGAAAGATTAATGTCTACCCTTATTGACAGTTGCACATTTTTGTGGTGCTTTATGAAGCTTTAAATAATTCTTAATAGTTCTCTTATTTCCTGAAGTTGACAAAATGTTCTTTTGCTGTATATAGCACCTTTATAGCAAAGTGATGTATTAAAGTAGCTTTTATTCTTCAGGGATACATTAACTATCTAACCAAATAAGCATTCCGTCACCTTCATTGAATTATGTGTAATGTAATAATGGCTAAAATCAATTTATAAGACTGGTAAAATGATAAATTTTACCACTTCTTTCATCAGTCCTAGTTACATATTACTATTAGAGTCCTTTTTTTACTGTAGACATGATTTTAAAAGGGTTATTTAGGCTTCAGAATGCTTTAAAAATTAAGATGATTGTTATTGAGAGACTTTATGTATCTTTTAGGGTTAGATATTGTTATTGCTGATTCTATCCATTGATGTATTGTTTCCTTCAATATTTTGAGAGGTTTGCCTTTTACTCTTACTAGAGTGGCTCCCAAACTTTCTAGTGGTGTTCGGCAGAGCACTTACTGATGAACACAGAAAGCTGTTGCATTACTTATTATTATTATTATTTACTGTTTTTTGTATCTTGGTCTATCTACAACTCACCATTAGCTCTCACCACACCCTTCTGTATAACAATATCCATCCTGCCCGTCTTCCCCCCACTGCTCTATTTCCACATCCTTTTTACCATTCCCCCCTACGGTTCCCATAAGCTCTCCCTGCTTCTCTTCCCTTCTCCCTCCCTATCTTCCCCTCTCCTTCCACCAGCACAAATTCAGCTTCCACATCCACACCCTCCTTTGCTTCTTCATCACCTCTGGTGACATTTGCCTCAACCCTCACCTGCCCTTCCACCCTTTTTCTGTCTCCGCTGCACCTCCCTCTCCAGTCCCCATCACCACTACTACCCCTCTTTTGCCACCATTCCTAACCTCACATCCACCCTCTCCTTCCCTCCTTCTTTCTCTCGCTGTGTCAGGAATGCTTACTCCATCTCTGAAAATATCTGTCATCCATGACCTCTTCATATCTCAAACCCTCTGTCTCTCGACTGGCACAGAGATCTGGATTGCTTAGCCTGACATGATCCAGCTGCCTTCTCTTTCAGATGTGTCTGCTTCTCACTCTCTCTGTCCTGGATCAGATTATGGTGTGGTATTGGGCTTCTCCTCTTCTATTTCTGCTGCTTCCAAATTCTCCCTCCTCCCACTCCCACTCTTTCTCCTCTTTTGAAAATCTGTGCCTTTGACTCTTTTCTCCCCTTCCCTGTCATTGTAATCTATCATTCATCCAACTCCTTACCACCAGCCTTCCTCTCTGATTTCAACTCCTGGATCTCTCTGTTTCTCTCATAATCTCCTGCACTCATCCTCGGGGACTTCAGCTTCCATGTTGATGACCCATCCCACCCCTAAATATCCATCCCACCCCTAAATATCTCCCATTCCTTGACTCCTTTGCCCTTCTCTTCCATCACAAAATCTGCCCTGACTTACACTTAGCATGCACTTTCTATGCTCCTGTTCTAGCATGTCTCTGGCTGAACACTCCCATGAACACTACAATTTATTCTCTCCTCTTGCAGTTCCTAGCAAAAAACCCTCTGCTTCTCCAGCATTATTGAATCCCACACCCACGATCCCAGACTCCTTTTTCCCAACTTTTGACCCACTCCTCAATTCCTTCCTTCCTCCTGCCTCTTTCTCTGCACAGCATCTTGCCAATTTCTTCCCAGAGAAAATTGACAAAACACTACCTTTGTCCTGATCTCTGGCTCGGGCTCCTAGGCACTCCAGTAATTCAATTAACAAAAAATACTAATAATATTTATGGTGTGACAGTGCCTAGGATAAGATTGTAAAACCATTGTGCTAGCACCATACAAACATAGAATAAGAGACAGCCTTTGCCCCAAAGAGCTGGCAATCTAAATAGACAAAGTGAAAAAAGGGCAAAAAGATGAACAATGTGGTGGTTCGCAAATGTCATGATTGAAATATGATTTTTTTTGTTTGGCTCTTTTTATTTTAATGTCTGGTTTTATTGGGAGGCAGTTAGCTGAAAAGAGAGGCAAGGTCCATAGCGAGGACATCAAAATGAGGGGATACGGAAAAAGAGGAAGTGCGTGTTTTGTGAGGGGGTGGGGAAGGGAGTATGGAAGGCAGGTGGAGTGAGACTGAAGTAAAGAGACTGAGAGAGGGAGTGGGATTAAAATGCCAATTATCAGAGAGGAAAGAATGTCCGTAGCAGAAACTGTAAAAACCAGTGGGAGGTGGCTGACATTATCACAGGCTGCAGATCCATGCTTTAGATGCTTTTCTTTACTGCTGTCAGCTGCAGTTCTGGCTGGCTGCTCCCAGCAGTTTTTTGTCCCTGGGCCCTCCTGGCTGGATTGAGGTGTAGGGATCCTTAGGCAGATGGTACAGTTTCTTCAAGCTGTTTTTTTTGGACATCCAGACTCTCCTTCTAAGAAGGGACAAAACACTTACCTAACTACTTGCTGTAATCTCCGCATGGATGTGGGAAATTGTGAGTGTGAGAAGAGGTTGTGCTGGGTGATCACAAATGGGTGGGAGTGTGGTCTACTTTGGAAAAATGTTGAGAGCCTGTCTCCTAAAAATGTAATCTAGACCATATTTCCCTAATTTGCTTATGGGAATGTCACATGGAACTGTGTCAAAAGCCTTATTAAAGTCAAGATAGAGTATATCTATTTCGTCCTCCCTATCCCTATCCTGTCAAAGAGGGAAGATTCATAGGAGAATCATGCATGCATCATTTTTAAGTAGCTGGAGCAGCCCCTGTACCTCCTTACATCCATCACAGGCTTAAAAGGAAGAAGATATATGTAACATAACAAATCCCTCAGTCCCTCCCCCACCTTTTTCCCAAGGTGGTTGATCCCTGCCTGAACCAATCCTGCATATACATCTGTGCAAGTATCCCACAAGGCTCCTTACAAGGAAGGAAAGTGGCTTCACGCCTTTGTTTGGCACCCCCAGAATCTATCCCAAAGTTTGCACAATGGAAATATACTAGTTCTACTGCAAGGAGACTCTGCAAGTATGGGCATTGAACAGCATTTGCCTGTGCCGATCCAGTGACACTGATGATATTACAAATAGTTTCAAATTACTGATATATTAATAGTAGCAATATATTATTGAAAAACTTTGTATTTTATTATCAGATTTTAATTTACTGTGGGCTGAATAAATTGTTACGAAAAAGTATTTTATTTAAATTATGTTTCTGAAGGTTTTCTGGAAATATATTTAAAGGGGTTGACTTTCATTCAAGTATACAATGTGCTGAAAACAAATAAATTCTGCAGTCTTGCTAGTCATCTTAAAAGATTCCTTGGGATCTGACATCTAGATTGCAGAGAGGGAATTTTGGGCAAGAATAATATGTTCCTAAATCTCTCAAACAAATTATGTGTTTACAAGAAAAAACTACTACCGATATTTGCCCATACTTTGAGCACTTTATTATAGGTGCTATTTGATTTTACAAATTACATATTTTGAAATCTGTAGCAGTTTTGTTTGTATCATTGAAAAGATTTCCTTTTTGATGCACACTTAATGATTGGCATCCACTCTAACTTGTTGTCGTGTCAGGAACTTAGCATGTCATTTGTTGGGAATTGATGTTTAGTAGTCTGACATTGATCATAATTTTTTCTAATTAATTGTCATCTAGAATGTTTGCTTGGAAAGAAATTATGCCTAATGTCAATCATATGCCTAATGTCAATCATCTCTCTCTCTTTTTCTGTGCCTCTCTTCTATTTAGTCCATGAATACTCAACAAAGTTGTTGCTTCAGTGCACCTCATGCATAAGACTGCATATGGTTTTCTTGGGATTTATGTGTTCTTCATTTGTATTTCTACATGCCTAATATATGATTCTTGTATAGATGTGTGTATTTCCTCAATTCCTGATTACATTCCATTGTGGAGATGCATAGCTTGGCTGTTTCGGTTATTGATTTAAGTATTTACTACACAGCTTGACTTCTGTATAAAAGTTCAGGAATAAATGACAGAAGGCATTTAATCAAGTTTTAAATGAACATAAGACCTTGGATTCTTATTGATTACAGATATCAGGCCTTGTATTAGTTGAAAACTTTGTGTATTTCTTTAAAAATTGCATTGATAATTTAAATCTTCTTGTGATGTCCATGATACTAACCAGTAACCAAAATGTGAAATTATTATTATATACTTCAAGACAACATACAGTTTCACTCTCTTGCCAAGAGTGGTTTGCAATATTTCTGTGAAATAAACAGTACATGATGAACAAACTAGCAAATCCAGCCCTTACTCATGTGATTAACTGCTGTAGGATCAGGCTCATCCATTGCACAAGCAGTTATAAATTGTGCGATGAATGTCCCAGAATGTCATGTTTATGTAAATCTAGAGCCTAGCAGTCTAATACAACATTTACATATTTGTCAAACTGACTGTATGGATATTGTTGTTTCAGACAGAGCTTTCTTGCAGACCGCCCCAAGAGAGGAATGAATTGCCATAATAACTATCGACTATCACAAATCTCATCACCTTCTGTTTTAAGTTCAAGATGCATTTCTTTGACCTTGCATTTTTTAACATATACATAACATTTTTAACATATAATTTTTTGTGTGTGTAAATCTAAACCAGAGCACTCCATTATACACACTTTTCCTGCTGGGGAGAGGATGAAAGAAAAAACATGACCCGTTAGTCACATGGCTTAATGTACTACGAGAAGGTGTTCAGATACCGTGGTGATGAGCGTGGGATAAAGAATCTGTATAGAGTAGAATATGAACAAATACATGATCTTTGTATTGTTTATATATCAGTGGCTTTTGAGAACCTGAGTTATTAGGACTCTTGATGTTTAAAGTTACATATTTGGTAATTAAAATAAGTGGCAATTAAAGGACACAGGAAATTCCTAATTAAACAGTAATTTCTAAATAAGGAATAGCTGGAAATGAAAGATTCTGGAACTCTTAGTGCTGAGAGATGGTAACTGATGTTGGCTTGCTCTGCCGGTGCTCTTTACTACATTTTCTTCTGGTTTTTTTTCTGCCATATGTTGTATAAGAAGAGGGGAGAAAGAAACAGTTTAATATGAAATTTAGAACAAATAGAGTGAAAAGAGTTCTGCAAAATGTAATGGTAATGGGAGAAATCTCTTTTGGAAAATAAAGTGGAAGACTGCTGAGAACAATGTTGTGTCATCTTGGCAAAATTTGTTAGGATTATTTTCAAATTAATCATCTACTTAGTTGTCAGTGTTAAAGAATTTTTCTCTAGCTGCTTATCATCTTGTAATTTTCTTTAGGCAAGGTGTTTTTTTAAATAATTTTGAAAATTCATTTGAGATGCTATAGTGGCTGTCTGATATAGTGAGATCTATATATACCTCCACTATATTGTTTCAGACAGCCACTATATCAGATATACATCCAGGTTTTATATATATATCTGGAGGTAGTTTAAGAGAAATCACCCAAGCTGCTAGACATTTTTGCAGTCCTTCAGCCCAGTAGGTATGATCCTATTAATGAAGGATTTTTAAATTCTACAAAGGAATTGTGACAGACTCCAGTATCAATACTGACCACATTCAAAATAGAAGATAGATGTACCAAGTCCATCCCAAGGATTGTGAGTACTTTTATTTTTATCCTGTGACAGGGTCTCTTATCAGGTATGAGGGTAGCTGATTGCCCCAACTTTTACATTGTTACATTGGAGGTATCTGCCAGTGCTGCATGCAACATGGCCACATCCTGTTGGCTCCAGTCATTGAGGATACACAAAGAGTTTCGAACACTTATTGGAATATTTTCTTTGAGGCCTGTGACCTCTTCAATTTCCTGTCTGAAGAGGCCCTTCATTTGTTAAGATTCTAGGATTGTCATGCACTCTCTGGGCTTTGTATACTCCATCCTCAAAGAGAAACCTCAAAGCTCCTTCAGAAAGTGTTCCTCTGGCGCCCTCCCCCGCATTCCCCGGCACTATAACATACAGAGGGCATCAGAACCACTGAGTGAGAAACAGATTCCAATGAAGGCAACACTCTGCCACTTACTCAGCTGTGGTGCTTCCTCTTCCTAGCAGGTTTGACACCATAATTAAGAGCCTGTCTGAAATTATGGAGGATCTATACCTCGTCTCCCTTTTTGGCAATTGTTTTCTGGGAAGCTCAAGGTTGGCATCACTGAAGACCAGTGTCTTACAGTTTTTCAACAAAGCGTATTTCATACAGTTCCAGACTCTTCCCACCCCTCACCCTCTTTCCCTGCCCCTTTGTAATCTGCACAATTTTCGGGCTCTGACCACCTTCCCAGAGCCCAATGGCCCTCTATGGGTTAACGGGACCTTGTCCCAGTAAAGGAGCCTTTATCACACAGTAAGTATTCTTAAACATGCACATGTATTTAATAGCAATTATCAATGAATCAACAGAATACACACGCCAAGCATCTAATGCACACCACTCCCAATAAAGCGGACGGATGCCTCCCAGTGTCCAGTCAGGATCCAATCTTGTCCAGGGCTTCGGCTTCCACACAGTCTAGTTAAAAATCCGAGCAGCTTTGGTCTTGACTTGTATCCTGGAGTTAAGTTCCAATGATCTTATTTCCTGATCCTCATTATATAGTTAAAATGAGGATTCTTCTTATCAATACCCTAACCAATTATTTTACTCAAAGCATGTCTGTGCAAAAATCACTAACCAATCATTTTCACTGTACAGGGGTTCACATGCTTAAGACTGCCTACTCATTAGCTTTTGTGTTTTTCAAAGTTAGTAAAAACTTCTCAAGGTCTACTTATCTTTATGCTTTATTAGTGGAATACATTTGCAACAGCAAAGCCTTATACTTTTTATCATCAGGAAGAAGCTGCAGAAACTCAAGACTAGCTTGTCCATTCTTTCCCCATTCTCATGAGTTTATGAATATATCAGTCTGTCCCTGTTAGTAATGCTGCAGCTGATACTTTTCTATCAAGGCTGATTTCTCCTTCTGCTCTAGTTTTCTTTCCAACTTATGGTGGCTGAGCATATAAAATGTCTACAGTTATGCTAAATCTATACACAAGATGGCTGTGAGTCATGTCAAGTCCAGGCCTCTCATTACATGTCCTTATGGACCCTTCTCTTGATACACTGTTAATACAAGAGAGAGACTCCCTCTGCAACTCAGAACAGTGGAGGAGATGCCGTTAGAGTTCAGGGGCAATGAGGGTTTACTTTCATTATTTTGTCAACATCAAGAAGAAGGGGCTTTTGCGCCGCATCCTGGACCTACAATGTGACAATGATTGTGTCCATTTTCAACTTCAGAATAATGATTCTGACCTCTATAATCTCCTCAAGATGGGTTTGTGGCTCTCAGCCTTCATGATGCCTACTTCAACCTGTTCATACATCTGGCATACAAGAAATACTTCATATACATTATTACTAACATTAGTAATTACATAACTACTAACATTATTGGGTCCTGCCTTTCGGTCTTTCCATAGTGCTGAGGGTTTTCACCTAATGCCTGTCCACTATCGCAGCTTACTTGAGATAGCAAAGTATCAAGGTCTACCTGTATCTCAATTATTGGCTCATCTGAGGGAAATCACCCCATCAGATAACTAGTTCAGCCCATGTAATCCCAGGGCTTTTTGCTACTCTGGACCTAAAATAAATAGAAAAAAATCCACTTTTGTTCCAACTCAAAGCATAGAATTCATGAGAGCATATTAGATATAAGGTTAGCAAAGGCTTATCTCCCACAAGAAAGATTGCAAATTATAATGGACCTTGTCAACCACCTGCTTTTGCGTCATATGGCTTCCTGTACCCATGTGGTACAGTTCGCCAGATTTCACTTACTCTCCAAGCAAGGGTGGTGAAATCAGTTTATCCGCAAAGTAAGCATAACATGGGTGTGCAGGTGAGTGACCTGCAGGAAATCCTCTGCTAAGCTAGTGGAGAGACCATGTAAGCAAGTTCCCCCTTCCCACCCTGGAAACCCAGGCTGGTAAGCCCTCCTAGTGATTAAAAAGTGCACACACTCCAACAGGGGCGTCTCCAATTCCCTAAGAGTCTTTATTATTATTTCTCGCCTTGTGCTCCAGGTACAATTCAATGTAGTAGATAGAAGGCACCTCCCTACTTGTTCACTGGCATAGCCTTTTAAGCTGCTTGCTTTCTTCTCCGAGCAATCCAACTGGTGAGCTAATTACCTCAGTAGCTTCAAAGACTCCCTACAAGTGCAATTGATCACTACTAACCTTTCAAACCCAGTCAGACTACCTCACTCCCTCCTCCTGTAACTACCCAGTACCTTGTGTTTTGTAAGTGACCAGGGTGCTGGCTCCCAAAAGGAGCTCTATTTGTAGCTGCTAATAGCATAAGAACATAAGAACAGCCATAATGGGTCAGACCAAAGGTCCATATAGCCCAGTAGCCTGTCTTCCGATAATGGCCAATGCCAGGTGCCCCAGAGGGAATGAACAGAAGTAGTAATTATCAAGTGATCTATCCCCCGCTGCCCATTCCCAGCTTCTGTCACAGACCCATGTCAGGTTTGCAAGGGACTACTCTTCTCCTCACTTCTTCGAACCAAAACTCTTACGATATATGCTTCCACTCTAGAACGTGGAGCTCATTTAGAGCACTTACAAACTCAGAGCATGTGGTATCTGCAAGAAGCTTGTCTGTGCATAAATGTTCTGGAAGACAGCCATCCACCTGGCATGCTAAATGTTCCTTTCTTCACTGCAGGGGTTCACATCCAAGTGTTGACAGCCAACACCACAGCCGACACAAGATGCATCATCTCAACTGATGAGGGAGAAAAGGTCATCCCCATTCTCTCAGGAAGCCATTTGTCTTGAACAAGGTGTATTTGTCATCAGATTATGCTAGTGGCTCTGGACCAGCCAGACATTCAGAAGTCTTTAGCAGATCCAGACCTATTCGTCTTCTTTTGGATGCTGGGATTGATGTACACCTTCTGGCTGTTTCCATTGGTACCAAGAATCCTGAGATAGATGAGAGGCTCAGTGATTTTAGTAGTCTTAACATGGGCCAGAGAATTCTTGAACTTGGATCTGATCAATCTGTCAGTGCAGCCCCCAATCACATTACCTGCTCAGTCCAACACAATCTCACAGAACCATGACTGGATCCTGCATCTGACAGCCTGAATGCTGCCTGGTTAAATGCCACTGAAAGTTCAGCTCTATTTTTGGACATTCTGGTCCATAGTTTTTGTTTGTTTTGTGTTTTAATATCACAAAAAAAGCCTCAACTAGACAGTGTGACTGACAAAGCAGAATGGAAGAGGTTCTCTATTTGGGCACCTATGAAAATCGTATTTCTGCTGTTTTGGTCTGTTGGCTAGCTGTAAAATTATCAGGCTTTCCCATCTGCTCCATAAGGATACATTTAGCAGGAATTCTTGCACATCCTCCTATTTAGGGCTATATACCATATGTTCTCACCCTACAGTTTCAAGTTCTCAGTGGTCTCATACACATTTCCTCCAACTCAGGAGCCTCCACCTCCCTCAATATAGTGTTACCAGGCTTAATGGGTCCCCTCTGTGGGCCACTAACAGCCTGTTCTTATGTCATTTGTTCATGAATACTGCCTCCCTAGCAATGTGACTACATATCTGTCCCGTGTTTGTTCTCTCATTCTCTCCCTGGGGGAGAAACATGTGCTGTGTAGTGCCTTGTTTTGGTAGATTTTTTGTTTTGTACTTGTTGCTATGTGTGTGTTAGAGAAGGCAAGGACAAAGAAATGTGCCTTGCACTTGCAGCAGAAAGTGGTGAGGTTGGTAATGGCCCTCAGTTTCCGGGGCAGTTTTGATTCAGAGATTCCAAGGCCAGAAGGGACCCTTGACATCATCTATTCCGTCCTGTATAACAGAGCCAATAGAACTTCCCCAAAATCATTTCTGGAGCATGTTTTTTAGAAAAAACATGAAGTTTTGGTTTAAAAATTGTCAGTGATGAGAATCTACCACAACCCTTGGGTAAATTATTCCAGTGATTAAATTACTGTCACTATTAAAATTTACACCTTATTTCCAGTCTGAATTTGTGTAGCTTCAACTTCCAGCCAGTGGATCACATTACACATTTTCTGCTAGACTGAAGAAACCATTATTAAATATTTGTTCCCTATGTAGATACTTTGCTATAAGGTATATTTTCTATTCCTTTAATCGTTCTTGTGGCTCTTCTCTGAACCCTCTTCAATTTGTGAACATCTTCCTTGAATTGTGAGCACCAGAACTGGACACGGTATTCTAGCAGTGGTAGTATTCATTCAACAAACTTGGACCACTCTTGGAGAAAGTTCTTTCTCTCACACAGATAAGCTTTACTCTTATTGTTGAGAGTTCCATTGTGCCAGAGTATCGTAGTTCTCAACCATTTATTCCAGAACTTTATTCCAGAGTTTGGCTGACTTTTAGATATCCTGGGCCCAGGCCATGGAGTGCTTTGAAGATACCTTGAACTTGATTCAAAGCTCTATGGGAAGCTAATGTAGAGAGCAGAGCACAGATGTGATGTGCTCACAGTAGCCTGTGTTGCTGAGGAGATGCACTGCAACGTACTATACTAGTTGGAGTTTCCTAAATGCTGACAGTTTCATGCGTGGTGTATTGCATTGCTGTAGTCAAGTCAAAAGATAATAAAGGCATGAATAGCTGAGGTTAGATCTTTGTCCAACTGTAAGAACCTGCAGGACTTGAACCTGGGACCATGTGGGTTCTGGGCCACTGACACCTCCACCTCATCTTAGGTGGCTTAGGCTGGGCTCCCACAGGAGGACCCTGTGAGGCTGGGCCCAGCAGGAAGTACCATCCAGCAGAACCTGCGTGGCAGCTCCTCGCAGACCACTGATTGGCTGGCACCGGTAAGTAAACCAGGAAACCGTGACAAAGAGTTGTCTGAGCAACAATACAGGCTTCCTGCCTATCTTGCTCCAGATCCTGTGCGTGAAACAGCTGACATTCTGGCTTTTGACCCTGCCTTCCTCCTGATGCCTGACTGCTGGTTTGCCCTCTGGCCTGTCTCAGACTCTGACCCTTTGGTACCCAACTCAGCCTGACTCCCACTCTGACCACTAGGTCTGACCGCCCATGACCTGGTTGTGACACCACCAGGTAAATAGGAGTCTCCTGGAGAACCAGAGATGGCTGAAAGTGTTACTCGTGGATTTACTATACGAGAACTTAGTGTCAGCATGAAATCCAAGAGTACTCCAGACTAGAGACTGAATTGACCAATTGTGGGTGTGTATCTTCAACCGAAGGAGATGGCACTATGACTACAAATTCTTCAAAACACTTTCCTCTGCCCACCAGCATCACCTATGTGTTGCTTGGGTTCAGCCTGCTGTTCTTTGACCATGAGCTGATCTCATCAAAGCATTAGGCCATCTTGTAGTTTACGCCTATGTATAAGGAACTTGGCATAAGTCAAACTGAGTTCTTGGGGAATCAAGTGGAAACGTCTCGGGGACCCCCAACAAGGCAGAAGATGGTGTAGTAATATGTGGTGAAGGATAGCTGGGTATCATCTGTATACTGTTGGCTCTTAAGTCCCTGTCATCTGACCAGTTCACCTAGTAGTTGCATGGAGATGTTGAAAAGGACCTGAGATAGACTTGATCCTTGTGGAACTTCACAAGTAAGGGGTCTTTTGGTGTAGGTGCAGTTTCCCATCACCACTTGAAGGATATGGAAAATTCAGGCTTTCGTGGCTTGTCCATCTTACGTGAAGTTCCATAACTGTAAATTTCTGCCTATGAATGTTGCAGAATTTAATTTGAGTCAATCTATTCACCTCCCAGTTTTCTTTCTCAAACCCCACTCAAGGGGAAGGTGAGGTACACACCTTTGATGTGATGAGGTCACTATCATATAATTTTGGTAGAACAAGGCCTTTCAAGAGCTCAGTGAGATTGTTTGTGACCTTTGCAGACAGGGTTAAGGGTCAGGCCATATTTTCTAAATGATTATCTAACTGTACAAAATCCTGCTATGAATTATCCAGGTTACATTCCCCTGTGCACATTACAGCCCACCCCTGTGCTCAGACAGCCACTATTGCTTCCCTAAGAAGAATCCCTATTGAGATATTTGCAGAGTGGCTACATGGTGATCAGTCCACAAGTTCTCCCAGGATTATTCCTTAATTGAAGCTTCCAGGTCAGACTGCCTCTTCAATGGAACTGTCCTGCAATACTTGTTGAAATAAGACTCCTAACTCTCCTTTCAAAATCAGGAGGTAACTGCTTGCTAGTCATAAGAAGTGGGATTCATGCAGGCAATTACTTGAAGAACTGTTATTTACCTTACAGTAACTGTGGTTGTTTAAGATGTATTGTCCACATGGATCCTACAACCCAATCTCCTTCCCCACTTCTATGGAATCCTACAACTCTGGTGTTAGGTATTGCAAAGGAACTAAGGGTCAATTGGGCCTGCTGAGCCCTTTATGCCTTTGGTTGGAGGAGGAGTGCAAAGGCCAAGTTTCTTGTACATAGGCTTACGCTACCAAGATGGCCTAGTGCTTTGATGAGATCTGCTCATGGTCAAAGAACAGCAGGCTGAACCCAAGCACCACATATGTGATGCTGATGGGCAGAGGAAAGTGTTTGAAGAGTTTGCAGTCATAGTGCCATCTCCTTCGGTTGAAGATACACACCCACAATTGGTCAATTCAGTCTCGAGTGTGGAGTACTCTTGCAAAGGAGTGCAGGTGAGACCCCAATGGATACTCCAAAATAATTCAATCTCACATGCACAAGTATAAGAACATTAGAAGTGGGATCCATGTGAACAATACATCTTGAAGAAGCATGGTTACTATTGGGTAAGTAACCATTCTTTCTTTAGAAAATAAATTCCATACAGGAAAATATAGTTCATCTGAAATTGAAAAATAATTTTTCTGTTCCTTTTTTGGCTAAAGTATGCCTTTGTCAAGGGAGATTTAGTTTGACTTTTGGGGGGGGTTGGGCTTCCCTGAAGCTCCCCGACCGCTATCCAAGTTGTATGTAATATCCTCCCTCTTTGTTATACACGAGGGGTTCTCCAAACAAAAGAAAGGTCCTTTTCTTTATCTTTCCCTTGCAAGAGAGGGGAATCTGAGTTTATAAAAAAAAAAAAAAAAAAAAGGCAAAGGTGGCCAGTCTTTTAGGCAGTCTTTCTGCCGTCAGCTCTTTGGAGCTTGTCTTATCAGCTGGTCTGCTGTTTTTGATTAGGGTCTACCACTAGCACCTCCTCTTGGAGCACTGAAGGACATAAATCCACAACATGTAGAGGTCAAATATAGGAGTTTATTACTTATAGCGCTGATGGAGTGTCACCTCGCTTATTAGGCTCAGAGACACTGTCAATCAATTGATTACAATGGAATATATGGATTTTCCATGGGCAGGGAAAGTGATGGGGTAGGCAGTCCCACACCTCCGGATAGGTTTAGCTGCAAGACATGATAGCACAGTAGCCAATGGTCAAAAGGTTACATAATGTCTCCGTCCATGTTCTCAATGTTAACAAATTAACATTTAACATTTAATTAGTACTTTAATAAATATATTAGTATAGAATATATGTTGGATTCAATTTGGGGTCCATAGGAATGAAGTAGCTCCTTTGATTGTCCAACAGATACATATCTAGGGGTAAAAGCAAAGAAACAGTGAAAGTATATGGCAATAAAGATTGTCTTTCAAGTTGTTCATTTGTGTTTTAAGGCAGGCATTGGTCCCTGTGAAAGGGAGGTGGGAGGAGGCCATATCTTATACTGACATGTTCCAACCTTTTCATAAACTCAAGGTTGGATGTGTGGGAAGAACATCTCCCTACAGAAGAAACTAACACAACAGAAACCGGGCTTCTTTGTTCTATTTGCAACTTTGAATAAGACACAGTTATTGCCCCCAACATCTGGCATTTTACTGACCAGGCATATCTTTACAAAAGCAAGGTTATCTTTGGTTATTCTGCTTTCTCTTAGCTAATCACTATTTGCTAGGCCTCTGACCTCTTGACCAAATTCTGGACTTTGGGCCTGTACACAAATCCATATACCAGGTTATTACATCAGCAATGGATTTCAACCCTTCAAGCACTCTGCTTGACAGTTGGTCTATCCAGTTGCAGGGGTGGTGAGGTCTGCACTGTCTCCCCCTGGGCTGATCTATTTCTGTGGTCAGTAGTCTTTGATATGTTCTTCCTGTTCACCTCCCCTTCCTGTGGCAGGTTTTCCCTATTTAAGCAAGCCTTACAGGAGTTCCTCGTTAGGGCTGAATGAACCCAGAGAATTCAAAACTCTCCTGACCACCAGAGTGAGGGTGTGTCCCTTCATACTTTTGTAGATTTCAAGAAATACACAAGCTATTGGCAAACTGAAGGCAATTTTCTAAAATTTTTCAAATAGCACACAAAAATTAATTAGTGATGGTGCTGAAGTTAATTGTGTATAAGGGATGCTTAGAGCAGGTGTAGAGAAGCATCTGCACAAGTACTCTGAATATAAATATTTTATAACCATATTATAAACAAACATATTATGCAATTTAAGAATGGAAACTGTTCTCTCCAAGAATCACTTCATTTAGGTAGTATCACAGCATAATGGCAGTAATAACTTTTCTTTCTAGTCTCAAAACAACTAGAGTTTGCATTATTTTCTTGTAGGAGTTGTATGATATTTTAAATAAGTGAAGCTGGAAAAACAATGTTATAGACAGTTGGCCTGAAGAATTAGCTCTGTGAGGAGAAAAAAAAACAGTATATACTTTTTAAGAATCGTCAAGCAACTTCTTTCACATTCTTTGTGAAATAAAATCTATTTTGGTTTTTAATGATGCAGATTTTTAAGTCCTGATACACTGCAACATGTTGAATGGTGTTGAGTGGCCTCAACTCCTGTTACCCAAAATAGGAATTGAAGGTACTAAACACAGCTCTGGAAAAGCCCAACACATTAAGATACTTTCTAGAAAAGGGAGATTCATTGCCTTTCAAGGTTCTCACAAAATGTGCATGTTGATGAAAGAGATATTTCTTTTTAAACAACATACTCCTGTGCTCTAAATACACTTCCAGTTGACGATGCTGTGCTGCTGAAGGCATTTCAAGTCAACAGATTGGTAGTTTGGGGGGAATAGGAGAAGCATTTTTGTTTTGTGTTTTTATTGAGTTTGCAGCCTGCCTTGGAGGTTCCTATTTGAGCAAGCAGCTGCAGAACTTCAGCAGCCACATTATGGAGGCCAAGAGGATATGAAAAAAACACTGCTGGAGATTCTGGGATATGGAGGATCTGAGGACAAGATCAGGAACAAGTTGTAAGCTAAGCTCAAGATGTTAAATATTGGTTCCATACTCTGAGGTTGACAAACCTTGTGAAGCTTCTGAAGTCTTCAGCTAACTGACCACTCTATTGACAGATTTGTGTGTTTTTACAATAATCTCTAATTGTCAACTGTTGATTACATGGGGGACATTGTTTTTATTGGTTTGTAGATCTACAATTTACTGAGCGAGAAAGGAGAATTCCTTTCCTTGAACCTAGTAAATTTGGTTACAGTCCTGGATATCAGACATAAACTGCATTGGGAGTGATGGATGGATTAGCCCATGCCAATTTTTTTCTAAATCTGCCAGCTGCCTTTAGAGCTCTTTGTTATGAAGTATTAATGACACATCTGCAGTTCCTTGAAGTTGCTAAGTGTCTCTGTCCATTTCCTTCTAAGTAGTCTTAGGGGTAGTGTATGGCAATTACTGCACTGCCCTAAGAGATATTTCTTATGGGGTGCCACATATCTCCTGTTCACTGTGGTGATGAGGAGACCTATAACTGTCTAGTCATTACTTTGATGATGACGAGATATGTCTCCATCACCTTTGACCTAACTTATGCAGTGGAAAGAATGATTCAATGCATGTGGAACTGGAGCTTGGGTGACAGCAGGATGGCTGTAGCTCAATGTAGATGAGACAGAGATAATGTTTGTAGGCTGGGGAAGCAGCCAGAAGAGTTGGGTAAGATTATCTCAGCTCTCTTGATTGAAGGAATGAATCTTCCATTTCAAGTCTTGTTCTATATTTGGGTGCCTTATTAGATAATTAGTTACTTCTGGATGCTGGGTTTCAGTAGTAGCCAAAGCATACTATTTCCCCTATATGATTTGAGGGAGGGGACCAAATTACTTTTTTTGGTGCCATAATTATTCATACCTTTGTCACCTTGAGACTAGACCATTCAGAATCTGAAGAATGAGGCCACATACTTAAGTGGTGTGTCACTTAGGAAGCATATTATACCACTGTTCTGGGATCTGCACTGCAGCCAGTACATTTCTGGGTAGCATTCAAGTTACCTGAGCTCCCTTGATAAAGATGTGCTGCTTGCTGGTTGATCTCTAGGAAGGTCCCTTCACTTTGGACTTCACCCCTTCTCCTGGCCCACCAGAGCCTGGATTTGTTAAACTTCTGGGCATGCTTCAAAATCCACCTTTTTCCTGAGTATTTAAGGGACGGAGGCGCTACTATATATTAGGAGATACAATGTATGAATTAACAAAGCATTAAAGATGGTGGATTTCTAATAATATTGAATGACAGTTAAATAATTATGTTAAGATCTCAACCATTTGTGCTGTCTGATTTATGGGAGGTACCTGGAGCATGAGGTAGACAGCCTTAGAATCAATAATTTGTAGGGCTGTCGATTAATTGCAGTTAACTCGTGATTTAACTCAAAATATTTAATTGAGAATAAAAAAATTAATCATGATTAATCACAGTTTTAATCGCATTGTTAAACAATAGAGTACCAATTAAAATTTATTAAATATTTTGGATGTTTTTCTACATTTTCATATATTTTGTGTTGTAATTGAAATCAAAGTGTATATTATTCTTGATTACCAATATTTGCGCTGTAAAAATGATAAACAAAAGAAATAGTATTTTTAATTCACCTCATATAAGTACTGTCATGCAATCTCCTTATCGTGAAAGCTCAACTTAAAAATGTAGATTTTTTTTGTTATGTAGCTGCACTGAAAAACAAAACAGTGTAAAACTTTAGAACCTACAAGTCTACTCAGTCCTACTTCTTGTTCAGCCAGTTGCTAAGACAAACAAGTTTGTTAACATTTACAGGAGATAATGCTGCTCTCTTCTTATTTACAATGTCCCCTGAAAGTGAGAACAGGAGTTCGCATGGCATTGTAGCTGGCATTGCAAGATGTTTACATGCCAGACATGCTAAACATTCATATGCCCCTTCCTGCTTTGGCCACCATTCTAGAGGACATGCTTCCATGCTGATGATGCTCGTTTAAAAAATAATGTGTTAATTACATTTGTGACTGAACTCCTGGGGGGTAAATTGTATGTCCCCTGCTCTGTTTTACCCCCATTCTGCCAAATATTTCATTTTATAGCAGCCTTGGATAATGACTCAGCACAAGTTGTTCATTTTAAAAACACTTTCACGCAGATATCACAAAATGCAAAGAAGGTACCAATGTGAGATTTTTAAAGATAGCTACAGCACTCAAGCCAAGGTTTAAGAATCTGAATTGCCTTTCAAAATCTTAGAGGGACAAGGTGTGGTGCATGCTTTCAGAAGTCTTAAAAGAGCATCAGTCCAATGCGGAAACTACAGAACCTGAACCTCCAAGAAAGAAAACCAACCTTCTGCTGGTGGCATCTGACTCAGATAATGAAAATGAACATGCATCAGTCCACACTGCTTTGAATTGTTATCGAGCAGAAGCCAACACCAGCATGGACGCATGTCACCTGGAATGGTGGTTGAAGAATGAAGGGACATATGAATCTTTAGCACCTCTGGCATGTAAATATGTTGTGACACCAGCTACAACAATGCCATGCGAACGCCTGTTCTCACTTTCAGGTGATATTGTAAATAAGAAGCGGGCAGCATTATCGCCTGCAAAGGTAAACAAACTTGTTTGTCTGACAGATTGGCTGAACAAGAAATAGGATTGAATAAACTTGAAAGCTCTAAAATTTTACATTGTTTTATTTTTGAATACAGGTTTTTTTGTACATAAATCTACATTTGTAAGTTCAACTTTCATGGTAAAGAGATTGCACTACAGTACTTATATTAAGTGAATTGAAAAATATTATTTCTTTTGTTTTTTTACAATGCAAATATTTGTAATCAAAAATAAATATAGAGTGAGCATGGTACACTTTGTATTCTGTGTTGTAATTGAAATCAATATGTTTGAAAATGTAGAAAACAGCCAAAATATTTAAATCAGTGGTATTCTATTGCTGTTTAACAGTACAATTAATCACGATTAATTTTTTTAATCGTTTGACAGCCCTAATAATTTGATATGTTCATACTCTCCCATTGAGCCCCATGTCTTATTTACATGAACAGAACAATTCAGATGTTAGTTGGAGAAAAGACTAATATTTATGACAATTTGCATAGTGGTATGGTGTTGGCAAATATCCATTAAGGACCAAGAAGAAATGATCTACTAAATTCCGGTTTAGATCACAAGCAAAAGGAATCTACGATATTAGGGAATTAGAGAACTGCACATTTTGTCACATGAGGACTGGTAGCCTAATCCAAGTTAGGCAAGCAGATACAGTGATATGTGTTTCACCAGTGGTTTTTTTCAGTCAGGCTTGTAATGGGTATGACAGACTAAAACAGATTGTGAGGATCAAATCATGCTCACCTCATTCAAGTTATCACACTGAACTGAATAAAAAAATAAATATTACACAATGATTAAGCACAAAATCTGTCTCTCACTGTTAGTCTTTCTTGAATATGTTTAGGGTTAAAAGCTGGCATAAAAATGTAATATCAGTTCTATTGTGAATACGTCTTTAATTTTTTATATTCTATATTTATATAGGTTTTACTTTTATGTTAATTTCATGAGTGTAAGAAGGGAAGAGTGCCTATTCTGAGGAGAATCAGGGAAAAGACAGTTTTAAAAATCTACCCATGATAACAGCCAAAGTCAAATGTCCCTTATTTTGATATCTACAGAAATATTTTTTGAGATATCGGATTTTACTGCTTTTTGTTTCGCTGGATGTAAACAAATTTGAGACAGAGTGCTTTATGATTAGGATTTTATTAGGACGTCTCCAAAAATACACTCTGTAGGCTGACAAACTGTGAGATATGCACCATAATTGCTAGATGGGCTACAAGTAAATAAATGTCAGAAAAGAACATAGTATAGGCACTGGAAGCCTAACCAGCATCTGGCATCTGTCCCTGGTAGTACTTCTAACATCTATCACTAGCATTTCTCTATGGGGACAATATGCCATGCTGTCACAGTGGTGAAAATGTGTCAACACTGCAGGAATTGTTAAGGTTGAGTGAGGCCATACCAAATTCATATGGTTGTCTGTGTGAAATCTGGCTGTTGTAGGAGGTCGCAGAATTGTCATCCTTACTTTTGCGCTGCCTTCTGAGCTGGGTGGCCAGAGAGTGCTGGCTGGGCACCCAGCTTCGAAGGCAATGCCACCGCAATAAGTAGTGCAGAAATGAGGAAGCCATAGTTTGGCGGGGTCATCACTGTTGGGGAGGGCAGGGCAGGCCTAGAGTTGGCAACATGAGCGACCACCCAGGGCTCCTTGGTCGGGGACAGGGATGCCGTTGTCATCCCTCCCAGACACACAGCCAGTCCAAGGCACCTTTAACCCCTGATCGTTGGGAACGGAGACTGGGGGCACCCTGGCCGAGGGCTCCTACCGTACACTGGACTCCAGCGACTAGTTCTGGCTGGGCTGGGGAGAGACAGGACTTCCTCTTCCCATGCATAGGCTGCTCTCGGGGCTGGGTCAGACCCACCTCCAGGAACCTCCACTTGCTGCAGGAAGCTCTGCAGTTGCTGTCTGGGAGACCAACTCTCAAAGCAGTGCTGCCACCAACAGCAGCACAGAAGTGACGGTGACATGGTATATTACATTTACTTCTGCACCGCTGCCAGCAGTAGTGCAGAAGTAAGATTGGCAATATCATACAATGCCATCCTTGCTTTTGTGTTGCTGCTGGCGGCGGCATTGTCTTCATGGTTGGGCTCCCAGCCTGCAGCCACTGCTCCCCAGCTGCCCAGCTCTGAAGGCATCGATGCCAGCAGCAGTGCAGAAGTAAGGGTGGCAATACCGCAAACCCCCACAATAGCCTTGCAACTCCCTCCCCTCACCCCATAACCCCTTTTTGATCAAGACCCATGCAATTACAGCACCATGAACTTTCAGATGTAAATATCTGAAAGTATGAAATTTAAGATTTTTTAAATCCTATGACCATGAAATTTACCAAATGGACTGTGAATTTGGTATGACCCTAGTTAGGGGGCAGTGGTAAACACTGAAACATGCAAGTTCCATGAAGTCCATAAAAAACACATTTTAAAAGAAAGAGGCCTAATTGCTTATTCCTTACAAATAACTGCTTTATACTGGTCAATTTTTAGTCAGAATGAATTTATTAAAATGGAACTCATTTTACCACTCTGTTAAACGTTAGTTTTATGTTGTTTATCTTATTAGCCATAGAGTCCTAGCTCTTTCTAGTGTTCTGACCACAGTGTGGTCCAAAGGCATGTTTTTCATTTATCCCATAGCAACAGTAAGTTTTAATAACTACAAAAGCTGCCATTCCAAGCCATTAATCATCAGTGAGCAATGAGCCAATGTTCTAACCATATATCATGGATTATTTAAAAAACAAAAGACAGATGTTCACAGTTCAGATTAATACAGCAGAATGCATTTCTACGTAAAATGATTATATGAGGAAGGTTCAAGTTTGCCTGGAAGGTAAATAGAACATGTAAATTCTGGTTCCCAAGCAATCACCAGTCTGTCCTTTCAGTGAGGGCTGGGGATCATATAAGAACAATTACTTACTATATTCAGGTATCATAGTGGAGCTGAACCACAATATTCAGTATAACACAGAGATCATTATTTGAAGACTTCTTAAACCCCCCCCCCCAATCTTCAATATTTTTGCTGCAGTGCCTCTGTTTATAAATGTTCAAAATGGGAAGCATGTGATTTGTTCAGTTGCATGACTCATTAATACATTAGGAGTCATACCCCTTGTGACAGAACTGGTGCTATTCTGTAATAATTTATTATTATTTCCTTGGGTGCTTTTCCATATGTATTCCACTCTTGATGCACATGCAGTCCATGAACTCAAGCGCAGATTCTTTTGGCTAGTAGTGTCTGTTGGAGGCTGCACCTGTGCTCCAGATATCCTCCTGTCTCTTATCTGAGGCCATAAAGGGCTGGTAACTGCAGCTATCCCGGAGTTCATTCTTACTGGCTGTGATTACAAGTCAGAACTTGAGTAGTGTCTGAGCTTCTTCTTCACTGTGCAATTAACCCTTTGAAGTGTAAATAGTCCTTGATAGTTTTAATGTTACTTAGTTATAGTTATTAGTCTCTTTATACCCCTTGAAAAAAAACCAAACTTTTTTCTTAATTTCCTCATGAGACTTTCCTGGTTCGTGGTCCAGCTCTTACGGTAGAACAGAAGTCTCCTGAGTTTAAAAGCCGGCCATCTTGTGTTGCAGTGATGCCACTTATTGATAGGTGCACCAGCTGCCTCTTGTTCTTCAGTGAGGGCCACATTCCTGAAAAACGTTGCATTCACAGGTTGTTCTGTTTGAGAACCCAAAAGGGGTGAGTGGTTCACCGAAAACTTTTTGTTGGGGAGGTCTGTGTGTCCCTCTTCACTCCGGAGTGGCTGGATGAATCTGGGAAAATCTCTTCAAAAAGTCCTCTACTGAGCTTGGCATCAGTTCATAGTTCTGGGACTTATGTCTCAAAGAAATAATCTTACCTGTGGTAAATTATCTGTAATCGGGGGAGGAAGGAGCACCGCTTTGCTAAGGGCACAGATCAAGGTACCCTTCGTTGAGTCCCAGCAAAAAAAGCAGAGATTGCCTCATCCTGTCTGTTTATCAGAAAAGGCTATTATGCTCCCACCCCCAACAACAGTGGATGATTTTACCCATTTTCAAGACCTCTTCAAAAGAGTGGCTAGTGAGCTCAAGATCACTCTGGAGGAGGTGTTGGAGACTCAACATACTACAACCTTCGACCTCCTCTAAGATCACCCTACCTATTAATGGAGCCATTATGGACCCTGTCAAGAATACCTGGCAAACCCCAGCCATCATACCTCTACCTGCAAAAGGGAAGACCGGAAATACTATGTCCGCTCCAGGCCCTCAGAATTCCTTTTCACACACCTAGCACCAAATTCACTGATAGTAGAAGCAGCCAACCAAAAGAACAAACCACAGCATTTCCGGTCCACTTCCTCTGACAAGGACAACAAAAGAATGGATCTACTTGGGTGCAAAGTTTATGCATCATCCATGCTACACTTTAGAGTAGCAAACTACGCAGCCCTACTGGCCAAATATGATCACAGAAATTACACGAAACTCATGGAGTTTATTAATGACATTCCAGAGCACAAGAGTCAACAATTCAAAGCAGAAGTCTCTGAAGGGCAGATTATTTCCTGCGCAGCATTGCAGGCTGCCAGGTCCACCGTGACGACTGTAGTAATGTGTCAGGCTTCATGGTTTACTACTTCTTCTTTCCCATGCGAGATACAAAACACCGTGGAGGATCTCCCCTTCCATGGCGAGAAGTTATTTGCAGCAAAACCCAACGAGATGCTGCACACCATGAAGGATTCCAGAGTGATGCTCAGATCCCTAGGCATCCATACACCAGAAACTAGAATAAGACAATACAGGTATCAGCCTTACCAATGCCCACAATACCCAGCCTATACACACAAACAACAACAGAGGCCATAAGACCACTGGCAGCAACACTGCCAGAGATCCAGGCATCGACGACCATGCCCCACAACATTGGGACTGTCCCAACCCCCTTCATCTAATAAGCAGATTTGAAGCCTTGGTCAAGAATACCTTCCACCCACTCTAGTGCTTATACTTCCCATCCAACCTTTTGGTCACCATTTACTCCCATTCTACCACAACTGGCGAGCCACCACTATGGACAGCTGGGGCGTAGAGGTCATCCAGTTGGGCTATTCCATCCCTTTCTGTCCATAAACAGACAAGGGGGAGCTCAATCCCACTCGCTTTACACAGAGGCTATGAAACTTTGGAATTGGTGCCTCCAACACAATATCCAAATTTCAGCCTCCTACCTATCTAATGAGGAACTAGACTACTCTGAACAGGTACAAAGTGTACTATTACATAGCAGAACACAATCCACATGTACCACCTATCTCCATAAATGGACTAGGTTTACTCACTGGTGCTCCACCAAGCAAACCGCTCCTGCTTCCGCCCCTCCTTCACTAATACTAGATTATCTTTTAGAACTTAAATTATCTGGGCTCTCCTTTAGCTCCATAAAGGTACATCTGGCAGCAATTACGGCATTTCATAGTAAGACGGGAGACACTATTATCTTCTCCCACCCCATCACAAAGCAGTTTCTCAAGGGCCTCCAGACCCTATATCCAGACATTAGATCACCCACTCAACCCTGGGACTTACGCTTGATCCTCACGTGCTTGATGCGCCATTCATTTGAGCTGCTTGCAACATGCTCCCTCCTACATCTGTCCATGAAAACTGCACTTTTAGGTGCCATTATATCTGTCAGACATGTCGGAGAACTTGGAGTGCTTATGGCTGACCCACCATACACTATATTATTTAAGGACAAAGTCACGCTCCGAATGCATCCTAAATTCCGAATGCATCCTAAATGCACCTCCCAAGGTGCCTTCCTCCTTCCACCTCAAAGAACCTATCCATCTACCAACCTTCTTTCCTAAACCATGCTGATTCAAATACTTTTGAACCAGCGATGCACAAACTCAACGTGCACAGAGCATTGTCCTTTTATTTGGATAGGACTAAGCCCTTCAAGGCTTCCACTAACTTTTCATTTCAATCACAGAATGATCCAGAGGCAAATCCATCTCTACCCAGAGACTATCCAATTGGATAGCAGACTGCATCCGCTTATGCTACCAACTAAAGATGATGAATCCTCCAACTTCTGTTAGAGCACACTCCACCAGATCTGTGTCAGAGCTGTGCTGTCTACAGCTTTCTTATCAGATCCGAAGTCCCTACCTCCTTAAGAGATACTGCTTTTCAGTCACCTGGAATGGAGCACCCCCAGGGACAGCTCTCTCTCGAAGAGGAGGTTACTCACCTGTGCAGTAACTGACTTTCTTTGAGATGAGTGTCCCTGTGGGTGCTCCACTACCCACCCTCTTCCCCTCTGCTTCGGTGTTTGGAGTGGTCTCTGTTGTAGAGAAGGCATTGAGGAACATGGGCCATGCGCACGGATAATTGAGCCACATTCAGCATGTGAGGCAGGCACCGCACGTGCATGGCCCATGCGAGTACTGCTGTAAAAATCTCCGAGCGAAGGCTCAGGGTGCACCAACACCTGGAGTGGAGCACCCACAGGGACACTTGTCTCGAAGAACATCAGTTACTGCACAAGTGAGTAACCTCCTCATCTCTAAGAACCACAGTAACTGTTACATGCTATATATCGAGTTGGTTATTGGGATGTTTATTATATGAGCACCCCCGAGAAAGTTGGAAGCTGGTGCCTGTGATGTCAGAATAAGCCATCTCTTGCTAAGATCATGCCTGAACTCTTAAACTCAGTTGTACCTGTTGGGTAAAAATAGTAGATACACAGAGTACCGTAGCCCAGGGCCTGGTCTAAGAGAGGGAGATTCCAAAAATCCACCCCACATTAGGTAAAGGCACAAGGTGTGAGAGCAGGGGTTCCCTCAGAGAAGCCATAAAAGGAAGAGGTGCAGTTAGCCCTGTAACGATGACACACCTAACTCCCCATACACTGCTTTGAAAATGTTGAAGTTAGTGTTCTCTTTCCTTTCAAGCTATCTTTAAAACAGTTTGGATGTTTATTTCTTACCTATATATAAATATAAAATATGCTACAGTTAGGACTGTCTGCTTTGAATAGTTATGATAAAAAGAAGATGTTTGTCATGGCCACATTAGGCTAAGTGAGTGGAAAGCATATAGGTCAGCTATTCCTCATTTTGCAAATATTGATTTTCTGATGAATGAACTCCTGATAATCTCTGCATGCCATCACTGATTGCAAAGGAGATGTGTACACATCGTCTTCCATGTAATTTACTAAGCTGTTTGATTAAGAACTCTGTGTGGGCAATATTCATTTTTAGTTTGATTTTAAGTAATGTGAGGTATGCAGATAATACTGTGATAAAACTTTGATATTGTGACAGTTTTAAAGTAGCATATTTAATCTCCAGATAGTATCTTATTCTTGGGGTTCAGGAGTATCACTTTTGACTGATACTGTAATACTGACTGACTGCTAGTAGAGTCTCATGTATTGCTGTTCAGTTAGAAAGTGACGGTGATAAAATGCCTTAAAGGTGAAGTGGAAGATGAATGAAATTGGGTGGAAAGGATGGAATCTTTGTGTGTCTGAAGGAGCCTCATGGCACGGAGGAGGAGATAGCTTATCTGCTCTGTCCTACGTTTCTGTGCTACTTTCACAAATCCGTTATCAAACTCGTGCAATCAACTGTGTAATTTTAAAAAATATTTTGAGAGATGTACTGGGAAAAGTGCTGACAAAACAATTATTACACTGATTCATTTCTCGCCATGTAATCATTAGGAGATATTGTAAGATATGCAGAAGTGGAAGGGGTTATTAATCCACAGAGCCAAAGTATGCCCCAAACTAAACTTGTTTCTGGAAATATAGAAAAATATTCTCCTAATTCTGAACTGAAAACCTAATTGATTACATATATTTCCTTCTGGAAATATACAGTATATGTGGATGTCTTGGAAAGAGAATAATAATGCTGTTAGTGAATGTCACATATTTCCAAAATGCTTTGTATTTAAGCTAAATAGTATAAATATGAACTGGATTCCCAGAATGCTCTGTACTCATATTAAACTTTATTGTGGAAATTTACTAATACTTAAACTGTTCTGACATTTGTTCTTAGTATGTGTGGAATCTGTCAGACATAAGATATATGGTCCGTTAAGGAATGTTATATATAAATTGTGTGTTTGGTACTTTTACTACAAAACAGTTTGTCTCTATGGTCTAATGCTACTTGTACTCTACAGTGTCCTAACATCTTGAATGTTCTTATGTGTGGTTGGTACAGACATGTTTGTATCCTGAAAATCGGTATGAAACTAGATAAGAAAAGTGAAGTAAGGTGTAATAAGCTTCTACTTCTCGTACACAAGCGGACTATAAATCAAATTAAGCTCATACTGTAGGACAGACTGAGCTGCTCTAAGACTGTTCCCCAGAGATTGGTAAGATATGAACCTCTCTATTTGTGCTGATGTATCTTTGATTAAGATGAGTTATCTGACGTGTGCTAGTGTACACCAAACCACTACCAATGCTAAAAAAATTAATTCAAAGAGCTAGAGTATCCTTCATGCTTAGAGAAGCAGCACAGTCTGTCAGATCAAGCATGGGATTTGGAAGGAGGAATCCTAATTTCTAATCCCAGCTCTGCCACTGATTTTCAGAATAGCCCTGGTCAAGTCACTGCAGTTTTAAAGAATTGGAGGCCTTATTTTGAGATCCACTAACATTTAAGGAAATGGAGCAAGAAAAAAGCTGCTCCTCAGTTAAATCTCACAGTAACTGTTATGTGTAAATCATAATAATGAATATGAGTTATCTTTTTTTTCTAAGCTTAACAGTGTGATTTTAAATATTCCTATGTTCTATCACTGCATTAAGTGGAGCATTATGTAGAATACAAATCTTAAAAAAACCCAATAAATATGCTTATCTAAATACAGACAGTGCTCTTACAAAGAGGTATGTGTGATGTCTACTGTTGTCAAAGGCTGCACTTTAGTGCCTATATTAGTAAGCAGATGGAGAAAAACAGCTACAATAAATTTTCTTTGTTTGTTTCCCAGTTGAAGGAGCCAACCTTTAGTTGTTTACTATTTTGAAGAAAAAATACAGCCTCTACTGCTGAGCTGGGAAATCACCGTTACTTTAATGTTAGCCATTACACTATTCTTCTGTGTGGGAACTGATGTATAATTAGTTATGCTGTCATTAGAGGTTTGTGTGCTTGCCAAGGAGTCAAAACAGCATGAAACTCATTATGAAAGTGTAAGAGCAAATATTTAAATGTTAAAGTTGTCAGCTATGATCTGTCATACTAATACACTTGGTTTCACTAATCTTAATTGTAAGATGTTTTTTACAGAAAGGAAATGGAAATGAAAAATTAGAAAAACTACTTAATTTATGCAGTATGTATAATTTCAGAGACTTTTGCAAAGGTTTTGGGAAAAGTTAAAACTTGTCAGCTGCCTCACACACCCTCCTCTGTAATATTTTAAGATACTTCTAATCTGTTGTGAAGGCCAAAAAGTATAGCTGTGTTCAAAAAAGAATTAGGTAATTTCATGGAGGGTAGGTCCATCAATAGCTATTAGCCAAGATGGTCAGGGACTCAACCTCATGCTCTGTGTGTCTTCAAACCTCTGACTGCCAGAAGCTGGGAGTGGACAGCAGGGGTTGGGTCACTCAATAAATTACCGTTCTGTTCATTCCCTCTGAAGCGTCTGGCACTGGCTACTGTCAGAAGAAAGGACACTGAGCTAGATGGACCATTGATCTGACCAAGCATAGCCATGCTTATGTTCTTGTGCTGTTTGCTTATAACCACTCCATCCCCCCCCGGTGATAAGGAAGCTCCTACTCTGCCTTGCATTAATTGAAGGTCTTTTGGGTTGAAATCCAAGTACTGGTTCTAGTCAGAAAGAAGCAGGGGAGAGGGGGAACAAGCATAGGGTGTAAATTTGTTTGGATTAGCAGAACCACTTGGAACAAGCAGAATATCTCCATCTCTGACAGAGACTATATTTATTTATTGATTGAAGTGGAATAGCCTGATTCTCATTTACATGAAGGCCCCTTGACACTGTCCTGGCACTTGCTTCTACTTTACAGCACATCTATACAGAAACTCCTCACTTATCGTTGTAATTATGTTCCTGAAAAATGCGACTTTAAGCAAAACGATGTTAAGCGAATCCAATTTCCCCATAAGAATTAATGTAAATGAGAGTATTACGTTCCAGGGACATTTTTTTCACCAGACAAAAAACTATATATATATGTACATATATGTACACACACACACAGTATAAGTTTTAAACAAGCAATTTAATACTGTACACAGCAAAGATGATTGTGAAGCTTGATTGAGGTGGTTAAGGAAGAGGGTGGGATATTTCCCAGGGAATACCTTACTGCTAAATGATGAACTAGCATTCGGCTGAGCCCTCAAGGGTTAACACATTGTTGTTAATATAGCCTCACGCCTTGACAAGGGGGCTAAATGGAGGGAGGGGAGGCAGCATGACAGACAGACACACACACCGTGTGTGTGTGTGTGTGTGTGTGTGTGTTTGTGTGTGTGTGTGTGTGTGACAGAGAGAGAGAGATGCGCATTGCCCCTTTAAGTATACTGGCACTATTCTAAGAACATTGCCTTTAAAAAGATCAGGAAGATGAGATAGCAGATGTGGCCAGCAAGCTCCCTCCGTCCTGAGCCCTCTCCTGTCTCCACCCTACTCTATATGGAGAAGGGGTAAGTGGGAGGCAGGAGTAAGGGGGAGGAGGCACCCTGACATTAATCCCCCTCATCCCCTCCTCCCCTGCACAGCAAGCAGGAGGCTCCCAGGAGCAACTCCAAGGCAGGCAGGAGCAGCACATGGCAGTGGGGGCAGGGACAGCTGAACTGCTGGCAATTGATAGCCTGCTGGGCGGCTGCTGCTGCACAGGGAACTTCGGGAGCGGGGAGCTGATAGGGAGGCTGCCAGCCCACCCTGGTTCCAAGCCCCCACCAGCTAGTTCCTATGGGCGGCTCTTCCTGCAAGCAGTGGACAAAGCAGGCAGCTGCGAAACAACGTTATGAGGGAGCATTGCGCAACTTTAAACAAGCATGTTCCCTAATTGATCAGCAATGTAACAACGAAACAACGTTAACCAGGACAACTTTAAGTGAGGTGTTCTTGTACTGCCAGAGTGGTGTAAATGGGGCCTTAGTGTAAATGAGAACTAGGGATGCTAGGAAGATCTCAGGGTGTATTTAGGATATTGGAAAATGTTGTTATTAAGGTGGGGAATGGGAATGAGAACTCTAAACGAGTCCTCTTAACAAAAACTCTAAACCCCTCCCTGCCTTTTGCTGTATCCTGTTTCTAATGATCATCTCTTTGTATTTTGACCAGAATGATAGGGTAGAGAGTCTCTGAACGATGATTTATATTACTGGATATTCACATGCATTAGATGTATATGTCCTGCATGGAGGTATAATTTGTATATTGTGGAGCGATTCAAGTGCAATATGGCAATTACTGGCCAAGCTTGAATGTTTGTAGAGATACGGAGCAGGCTGGCAGGTTTTCCTGAAACATCACACTTTGTTACTATTTTGCTTGGAAATTATTAAGTGGGTTCTGCTGGCTCTGCAGAGAAAGGTGGCTCCAGATATAAGAGGGATGGAGAGTGGTGCTCTTGAGAGAATGAAAAAAGGATCTAACACGTGGGCCAGGCAGTCTTGAAGTAGAAACTCTAGAAGCTGCCGGGCCTGGAGAGAAGCCTTGAGCTGAACGTTATCTCATTATTATTTTATTTGTTAATAAAGCCACACTGCAGGAAGGAAATGAGTTTTGATTCTATGCTGTAGACTTTCTTTTAGATCGGTTAACAAAAGACACCTGGTTACAAGATAAATCTGGCCCAGAATAGGAGGAGACATAGACTGATCTATTCTTCAGTTGCTAGAATAGTTTTCTAGTGTGTGCTTATTAATTGTGTTAATTTTTCAAGATGTTCCTGCACTTGGCTGTCTTTCACTTACTGCTTCCAAAAGAAACATGGAAATGAACATGATTTAATGAGAGCTTTGAGGCAAATAGAGTTGGATTTTGCTATTCGGAGTGTACAGCTTTTCTGATGAAGTGCTATTTAGCAGTTTCAGTATAACAGAGAAAATTGCATTTATTGAATTTACAGTCAGTTGATTGGAAACCTATGATGCTAATGCCTAGGGTCTGTACCAAGCAAGACATTTTCTATAAAAATGGATGTATATTAGTCATCAGTGAATAATTTGTACATTGCTCCATTTCAATTAAGCAGAATTGCTGCTTGTCATTGGCCCCTGAAAGTGCATTGCACCTTTTCTAGTTTCAGTGTTTTTCTGTTACTTTGGTTTCTAAGAAACAATGGGCCATTGGCTCCCAGTAAAAGATCTGTTCTAAGAGCTATAATTTAAAAGGTTTCAGAAGGGAGAAGACCTTCAACGAGCTGTTAAATCTCAATGAAGCACATAGCTTTTTTTGTTCTATGCTATCATGATGATCAAAAGTTGGGCTTATTTGCCAAATTGGCGGGCTGTCAAGAAATCCCTCCCTAAGCTTCTGAACAGAAGGGTCTTTTCCAACTTGTGATAATGACAGCAAGCATTCCATTTTTTATAGAGTGCCATTTTATAGATTGCCATACACACCCTTTATATTAACTAGTGAAGTGCGTTGCAAGTAAGAGGATCAGGACAGTGGTGCAGTGAACACTCTCTCCGTAAAACATCTTTATATCTTAGATGCTTTTCTTACATAGATCTTTAAAGTAAAACTAATAATAAAAACACACTGGTAAAATAAGTTATTCTAAAAACTGTTGTCATCTTTTGGGTTGCAAGAAAACTCATTTTCTTCCTGCAATGAATGCTATTTACTGAAGAATGTTCAAGTCTGGCTGCAGAAACCCTGTACAAAATCAGCATGCAGAGTGTTAATTCTGTCCATTTCTACTGGCTTCCCAAATACATATATGGAGGAATCGACGTATCTACCACCCATATAAGGCTCCTGATTGAAGAAAGTGTCCATCCTTGAATTTACTTATGAGCTTCAGTTAGGTTGATTCCAATCAGATAGCATTCTAAAGAAGCTGTCTGTTGGGAGTGGGAACAGAGAGAAAATGGGTTAGCAACAGAGAAGCTAGCAGAGGAAATATTGAGCAGATAAAGCTACAAAATAAATTGAAAGCTTTTTTCCTTTTTTTTTTTGGAATTGTGAAGTGCACCTTTTTCTTTCCTGTTAAAAGCATTTTCTTTAAACCAGTTTATTTTTGAACATTCTTGCAGTAGAAGTACACAAGAAAGCACTTACTTTGGAAGACTGGGTTACTACATTGCTAGTGATACAGTTAAGGCTAAGATTTTGTCCGTTTTTTTTAGTAAAAGTCACAGGCAAAAAACAAAAATTCACGGCGCCCATGACCTGTCTTTGATTTTACTAAAAATAACTCGGGGTGGGGGCAGGTCTAGGTAAGGGGGAGGAATGGAGTTCCATGCTGGGGGACTGACAGGCCGAGCCCTGCACCATGGCGGGACGCAGCCCTGGATCCAGCAGCTGCAGAAAAGGGCGCAGCTATGGGGAGTGCACAGTTCCTGCTCCGGAGCTGGCTGCAGCTGCAGGACAAAAATGCACGGCCCAACTACAGCCCCCACCAAGTCCTGGCTGCAGCTCGGGGGCACGCATGGCTTGGGAAGCTGTGAGGGGGGTGTATGGACTCTGCTGCAGCCGCTAGGCAGGGGTACGCAGCTCCAGCTGCAGCCCCTGCCAAACTCAGGATGCTGCAGGGCTGGGGCACACGGCCCCAGCTTCAGCCCCTGCCAAGCCTGGGATGCCATGGGCCAGCCCAGGTGCAGCCAGCCCAGGTGCAGGGCAGGGGCGCACAGTCCCACCTCCACCTCTTGAAGACGTAGAAGTCACGGAGGTCTGATAAAGTCACAGGATCCATGACCACCATGACTAAATCGTAGTAATAACTACGATCCCAATGACACAACCGTTAGCTAGTTAGTTACTGCCCTAGACTCCCTGTATGATATATCACTGTTTTCAAAAAATCTTGCTTTATATTAAACTAGCTATATTTCTAAATAAGTGTGATTTCCTGTAACAGTTTACTCATACAGTAACAGAGAAGAATCAGCCACACCATAGGAAGATATTTATAGGTTTCTTTGTGTACAATTAATCAATTTTTATCTGCAAAATAATATAGCATGTTAGTAAAGAGCGTATGATTATGATCAGGGAGAAAAAATCATTATAACACCCAGTTTTACAGGTGCTTATCAGTTTCTCAAAAAAATAACCCCTTGAACATGAAATTTCTCATGCTTGGCCTCCACACAGAGGTGATTTTCAGTGGTTGTGGGTGTTTGGAGGAAAAAAATCCAGTTAAGTGCTTTGGGTTGTGAATTTCCTTTACACTTTTAACTGGAAGAAAGAAGACGATGAAGAGCTCACTGTGACTTAAAAGCTTGTCTCTCTTACCAACAGAAGTTGGTCCAATGAAAGATATTACCACACCTACCTTGTTGCTTTAGTACACAATATTTGAGAGATGTGGAATGAGGCACAGCAGATCAATAAGAGGAGGCGTTAAATGGTGGGTTACTTACTTTCCCAAAGAATGACTATATTCAGTAGCCCAGTTCAGCACAGACCAAAAGAACAAGAGCTTAGTTTGAATTTAATATCATCAGTCTCAAAGCTGAAGTCATCATTTATGAGCTCTGAGCCCGTCCAACATGGGCAGGAGATTTCCCCCCCCCACATAAACAAGGGGAGTAGGAAAAATTCCTGTAGGTCTAATAATAATCCAGATAATGTCAGAATTGGCTGATGCAAGATAAAGTGTTGAAGAACTCTACTAGTAGTAACGAGTAACTGCTAGCTTTGTCACTGAGTCAACAGTGTAGCTTGTGCAAGGAATAAATAATTCCAGTCCTCCACTGACTTGTTTGTAAGTGAAGGCAGGTGACTTATTAGAACAATAATATAACTGTAACTATCTGAAAATACAGTCTCTCTAGTCCCTGTTTGTAGTATGTGTGTTGTGCTTCTTCAGCAGTTTAGCACAAAAACACATGGACTCAGGGGGTCCTGTAATTGATGACTGCTTATTACTCAGATTGGTATAGAAGAAATCCAGTTTATACTCTATCCCTTTATCTCTTTCATTCTCATTTGGTCATTTCTCAAGGATTCATGATAATCTTATAATTGTTTTCATTGATGATAGTGATTGTTTTCCTACATGTTCTTTTGTGGCCTGAGTTCTGGCAATGATAAATGAGCTTTCTCTGCATCTTTCTTTTGTTAGTTTTCACTTTCTTATGGTATTAATTTATTATTTGGGGTAAAGGCTATTTTAAAAATATATTTTCAGTGTTTTGTCGTCTTGCTTATAGTGATAGTTCAAAAAAAGCAGCAGCAATGATCAAGAAATGAAATAACTTTTCTACCTGGAACATGTGAATTCCAGAAAAATATCAGGAAATAATTTGCTATTCTAACCTGCCTAAAAATATGTATTAAAGGTTTATTTCCTAAATACATTCCTCTGAAAAGCAATGGCTAGTATTTGTCCAAGCATTGGTTTAGGAGCATTTAGTATTTTTGCTATAGAATGAAAGCACCAACTGTCCCACCAAAACATGAGAAAAATAAAAGAAGAGCATTGAAAAGATGAAATATGTACTTTCCTAACTGAGCTAAGTGGGAGGGAAAAGGAGGACAAGAATAATGAGATAGCTTGAAGCACTCAGTTTGTTAGAAAAAATTTCAAGTGATCTGTCTGGAATGGGTAGAAATATCTTGTCATCCATAATTTTTTCAATATGCCAGTAATCATGTAGGAAGTCATTGATAAACAAATTGGTTATGTGCTCAGATTAAATGCTATCATCCTTCTCTATCTGGTTATGATATCTCTGGGGACTGGGATTTCCACTCCTTTTCCTTGCACACTCAGCAACTCTGTGGGTTGTGAAAGGAAGAATGCTTGGTCTCATGGCTATATAAAGTTTTTCTACTAATTTATTCCCTCTGTATGCTTTTGTGCCAGGTGGGAATATGTGTGCCTTAATACAAACAAACAAAAAGTGAGTTCATGTTATTAACAAGCTGGAAAATTTTATTTCAAATTGCAAATATTTCTTGATATAGGGACACAGAAAAGCATCTGAAACTAGCAAAAAATAGTGATTTTGGTTTTTTTGGTAAATTACAAACCCGTGGAAAATTGTTTATAATGAGGAAACTAACTGAACCTTATTTTAAAGCAGCTTGCAATTCTTTCGAAATGTAGATCTCTCTTATAATAGTATGAGTAGCTGTTGTTTTCACAAATGAACCATGTAATTTAAAATGAGACATCAAAAGTCACGTGTAAAACAATAAAGCTGAGAAGGAGCAAAAGAACTGCCTAGCAGATGAGACCAGTGTTCCATCCCTGTCCCATATCCTGTCGATGCTAGCAGCCAATATCAAATGCTTCAGCGGAAAGTGCAAGAAACCATCTAATGAACAATTATGGAAACTGTTCCCAGATAAGATTATTTTTTTCCTGACTCCTAGGAATTTATGGTAAGTTTACACTTGAAAGCGTGAGGATTTATATTCCATATCCTAATTTACATAACCGTGGATGCTTTCATTTTCGATATAAATTTCTAATTCTTATTTCAATCATGATATGCTCTTCTGAACTATTTTGTGTTAATGAGTTCTACAGGTTAATCATGTGTTGTGTAAAAAACTATATTAGGCATCTGATAAAATAGAATGTGATCAGTCATTAACTATGGTCATAGCATATGTACAATACAGCATATGTAAAAGAGGTCAGAAATTAAGATTGCATGGGTAACCTTAATTCTGACAATACTTAGCTTTTGAATGTTTGACTTTGCAGCCTAAATAGTATTCTGTAAATTGTATGTGTGAAAGGGGATCAACTTCATGAATTTCAGATTTTAAAGCTGAAATTTAGCAAATAAGATTTACCAATTTCCCGAGTTTCCATAACCAAGATTAGAATGGAATCTAATAGGATAATCCCTTTAGATTGGGTCCAGGGAGCTTTAGCTTCCTAATTTTAACACTGGGTTCTTTTTAGGTCATCTTTTAACTTGAGCAGTATTTTTTTTAAATCTGGACACTTGGTTATTCTTAACTAATCATCAATTTATTAATTCATCCAGAACCACATGAATATACAATCAGCAATTCACCAACTAAATGTAGACATAACCAATGTTTTAGGTACATACAGTAAAGAACAAATCAATGCTGTCTTTCAAGCAACTGCTAATGAGTATAGAATCATAGAATATCAGGGTTGGAAGGGACCTCAGGAGGTCATCTAGTCCAACCCCCTGTTGGTAGGTTGGATTGAGTAGAGTTGAGGCTCAGCAGTTACACCGAAGAAAAAATCACCAAGATTTCTTATTACATTTGCTTACGATCATCATTTCTTTAATAGTTAATGCATATATCACCATTCCAGTATTTCTCCAAGGAGGAAGGATATACTTGTCTTTAAGGCACTTCTGAGTGTTTGCTCGCTGTTGTTTGAATGGATTGGTTCAAAAGGAACAAGTTTAGAATATTGGAATTACTTAAGGTTATTGTTCAACTCTCTCATAGGCTAATTTGCTTGGACTTATTAAGGATTTAAAATCTAAAAATATGATTACTCAAGGTCTTAGTAAAGAGTATACACTTAGGAAGATAACCTATAGTTACTTATATTACAGAATAGATGAGGAAGTACAAACTTTGAAATGTTTCAGAGTAGCAGCCGTGTTAGTCTGTATTCGCAAAAAGAAAAGGAGTACTTGTGGCACCTTAGAGACTAACAAATTTATTTGAGCATAAGCTTTCGTGAGCTACAGCTCACTTCATTGGATGCATTTGGTGGAAAATACAGTGGGGAGATTTATATACACACACAGAGAACATGAAACAATGACTATTGCCAGGGCAAAACAGATTAAAAAATATTTGATTTACAAGGCAAACAAATGTATAGTTTATAATTTGGGCTGAAAATATGTAGTTTGGATTTCTTGGGGTAGTAAGCAGTTTGCCCTATTTGACCTTCACTCTGACCTGAATTTGATTCTAGCTTGGTTACTCGCAGCTTCCCCACCCATATTTTGATCAACTCTCAGTGTGCAGTAGGCCACTTTGCATAGGAAAGTAGGGTGTTACTCTGCTTGGTAACTGTTTGGAGTTTTTTTTTAAACTGGGTTGGGAGGGAGAGAGAGGTTTTATCCCTGTGCAAATTATGAGAGATTCTTGCCTAGAAGATGCACAATAATTTAATGAAACCATTTTAGTTTCTCTTTGTGGAAAATAGAGATCCCAACCTTGGCTGATCTGTGGGTCCTTAGTCAAAGAGTCTCACATGACACGAGCCATTATCTGATTGTCTTTACTTTCTAGGTGAACAAACAGAGATGGGATAGCTTTTCTAATTTTGGGGGGCCAGGAGGAATTAATAGTTATTAATCATTTAAGGCATATTTGTTTTCTACACATTGATGCTGGGGAGGTTATATGCTATATGTGTATATATTCATATATGTACATGTAATAAGTATATATTCAAGTATTCAAATACATTAGTTTCTTAACTTTTTCCATTAAGTTTGTAAGGTCACTGTATACAGCAGTGCATCTATAATATTATAGGCCTTTCGGTTGACTTACACATTTGCATTTAACTAATCATTTTTCTGCTATGGCTTTCCACATATTGCTTGCCTCTTGGCCCAAGTGTTTAGCCTATATTCAGTGCATTGCCAGGTTGTTTCCATTAGGAGGAGAAACTGATTATATGAGTTGAGTATTTCTTTGGCATAGTCCTGTTTATTTACAAAGAATGTACACAAAGTCCTGTTTCTCGGAATGCAGTAGGAATAAACAGCAGACACTTTCCTTGCTTACAATTTCCAAGTCTTCCTTTACAGCTGCTCTGGTGCCCTAAGGATCTGTGTCTCTCAAGGCTATGTTTAATACTAAATCTCTGACTTTCTGATAGAGTTCGGGTTGCTTTCAAACAATCACACGAGCTGCAAAGAAGCTTACAAGAAGTGGAAGATTGGACAAATGACCAGGGAAGAATATAAAAATATTGCTCGGGCATGCAGGAGTGAAATCAGGAAGGCCAAATCACACCTGGAGTTGCAGCTAGCAAGAGATGTTAAGAGTAACAAGAAGGGTTTCTTCAGGTATGTTAGCAACAAGAAGAAAGTCAAGGAAAGTGTGGGCCCCTTACTGAATGAAGGCGGCATAGCATGGGGAGGAGGTGACCAGCCCTCTGTGGAGAAAGAAGTGGTTCAGGGCTATTTAGAAAAGCTGGACGAGCACAAGTCCATGGGGCCGGATGCGCTGCATCCGAGAGTGGTAAAGGAGTTGGTGGATGTGTCTGCAGAGCCATTGGCCATTATCTTTGAAAACTCATAGCAATCGAGGGAAGTCCCAGACGACTGGAAAAAGGCTAATGTAGTGCCCATCTTTAAAAAACGGAAGGAGGAGGATCCGGGGAACTACAGGCCAGTCAGCCTCACCTCAGTCCTTGGAAAAATCATGGAGCAGGTCCTCAAGGAATCAATTCTGAAGCACTTAGAGGAGAGGAAAGTGATCAGGAACAGTCAGCACGGATTCACCAAGGACAAGTCATGCCTGACTAATCTAATTGCCTTCTATGAGGAGATAACTGGCTCTGTGGATGAGGGGAAAGCAGTGGACATGTTGTTCCTTGACTTTAGCAAAGCTTTTGACACGGTCTCCCACAGTGTTCTTGCCAGTAAGTTAAAGAAGTATGGGTTGGATGAATGGACTATAAAGTGGATAGAAATTTGGCTAGATTGTTGGGCTCAGTGGGTAGTGATCAATGGCTCCATGTCTAGTTGGCCGCCGGTATCAAGTGGAGTGCCTCAAGGGTCGGTCCTGGGTCCGGTTTTGTTCAATATCTTCATTAACGATCTGGAGGATGATGTGGATTGCACCTTCAGCAAGTTTGCAGATGACACTAAACTGGGAGGAGAGGTAGATACGCTGGAGGGAAGGGATAGGATACAGAGGGCCCTAGACGAATTAGAGGATTGGGCCAAAAGAAATCTGAGGAGGTTCAACAAGGACAAGTGCAGAGTCCTGCACTTAGGACGGAAGAATCCCATGCATCGCTACAGACTAGGGACCGAACGGCTAGGCAGCAGTTCTGCAGAAAAGGACCTAGGGGTTACAGTGGATGAGAAGTTGGATATGAGTCAACAGTGTGCCCTTGTTGCCAAGAAGGCCAGTGGCATTTTGGGCTGTATAAATAGGGGCATTGTCAGCAGATCGAGGGACGTGATCGTTCTCCTGTATTCAACATTGGTGAGGCCTCATCTGGAGTACTGTGTCCAGATTTGGGCCCCACACTACAAGAAGCATGTGGAAAAATTGGAACGCATCCAGCAGAGGGTAACAAAAATGATTAGGGGACTACATGACTTGTAAGGAGAGGCTGAGGGAACTGGGATCGTTTAGTCTGCAGAAGAGAAAAATGAGGGGGGATTTGATAGCTGCTTTCAACTACCTGAAAGGGGGTTCCAAAGAGAGTGGATCTAGACTGTTCTCAGTGGTAGCAGGTGACAGAACAAGGAGAAATGGTCTCAAGTTGCAGTGGGGGAGGTTTGGGTTGGATATTAGGAAAAACTTTTTCACTAGGAGGGTGGTGAAACACTGGAATGCGTTACCTAGGGAGTGGTGGAATCTCCTTCCTTAGAAGTTTTTTTAAGGTCAGGCTTGACAAAGCCCTGGCTGGGATGATTTAGTTGGGGATTGGTCCTGCTTTGAGCACGCGGTTGGACTAGTTGACCTCCTGAGGTTCCTTCCAATCCTGATATTCTATGATTCTATGATCAGTCAGTGCCCCAGCATATGAATTTGCAATCAGTTACAAGGGAAACTCCTTAGCCTGCATGTTTTAGCTGCTGAATGTCTTTGCATGTGGCGTAGTGCCTTTGGTGGTGGTCTTTTTCTCCAATTATCTTTCTCCGTGAAGAAACTTAATTGTTTCTTCATTTTGCTTAAATGAAAGGTGGCTGAAACATACCAATCAACTTTCATGAGGTCTGTGATTGCCTATGGAACAAAGATGGCAGCCATTAACACCATTATTTTAACACTATTAACAGCATAATACCATGTTGTGTAGTTAGCTGTTCAGATCGTTAGGCTTTAATTTTGCTTTGATCAACAGATCCCTAAAGAAGACACAAAAGTGAATTTTCACTGTGATGCACAGGGAGTTGCAGTTAGCTTTCTTCGTGAGTTTTTACCTCTGTGTTCAGGAAAACTATTGAAAAATTCAGCTTTTAGAATAGCAGGTAAAAAGTTTGTCAACTGGTGGAACAAGGACTCCTGGAAAACTGTTAATATAATTTCTATATAATCACAGTTGGCTTTGAACCTTATGTGAATATATAAAGATTGATCATTTTACATTCCAGTACATCAAAATGTGGAAATTCTGTTACGTACATAAGAATGATACCTCATCCTAATATGAATATGATAAACAGCAGGGATATTTTGTGCCTCTTAATGGCTCATGAAGATGGTTTGCTGCTTTTATTACGTTTTATTCCAGTGGGAGGATTAGTTAAATTATGCAAGCTATTTCTTCCACGTGGGGCTTGTTTTCTGAATAGTTATTGAATGGTTTAAAGTGTTCTGCTTTTCACATGGTCATATATAATTTTGTAGCTATCACTGATATAATTTAGGTAAAATATATTCATATACTTTAAAGAGAGCAAAAATATCTGTTTTTAGAACACACAACATAGAACATAGGGCATTTTGACCAAGATTTTTAAAAGAGTGTAGTGATTTGAGGTGCATCAGTGATTTGAAAGTCTTTAAGGGGGGCTGATATGCAAAAAAAAGTGCCAAGCACCTGCCCTCTGAAGAGTAGACTCATTAATGTGTCTCAGTTTGAACATCCAAAAACTGAGGTACTCAGAATTATTACTCACTGTTGTAAATCTTCACCTCTCCTTTAAAATAACAAAACTGCTTCCGTGCCTCAGGCTTTATTGACATATTGTACATTACATCAGAATGATTTGATGCACCTTTGTCCACATCTAAAAAGGTTTTCTCTTTCTGTCACTGTTAATCAAAAGTTATGTTTTAATGGACTAGGCCTCTTCAGAAAAAGCCAGTCTAAGACTGATTTAAATTATAAGTATTTTTGAATGTGGTAAACCTTTATATTTTAAAAGAATAGTTTTCTTCAAATGCTTGTATGCCTGATCTCTGAAAAAAGAAGAAAAATTGAGTTCTTGTTTTTGTGTGTGTTCGGTCTCAGCTTTGGAAATTTAGGGTCCAATCCTGTGATGTGTACTAAGTTGTCAAAACCATAGCACCTTGCAGAATTGGGTTGTAACATAACTTCTTCATCATAATAACATGAAAGGCACCAATTAAAATTTATTAAAAAAACCACAGATGATGTAAAAAATTGAAGTATACAAGATGCTATGCTAGTCTCACAATAAGTGTTCCTGAATAACGTGTGTGTTCAGTGTTTTCATACAGACATGATTACAGTACATATCTATTTTCTGGTTTAGGTTCTTTGTGTTACTTAATGCGGATAGCATAAAGCCTGTGATACAATATTTCATGAGTTCTCATGAAGATTTTTGATTTGACATGGTACAATGTATTCAGAATGTGGTATTTACAGAGAACTGTATTCTTGAAATAAAAGAAGAACAAACCATGGCAGGAGTTTAATAATTTTATGTTAGCATGAAAAACACACACAAAGGAAAAATCCCTTTTAATTGCTTGAGAATCTGTTCAGTTCAGGACAAGAAAGGATTAAGTATATTCTGTTTTTTAAGTTGCATTTTTATGTTGCATTATCATTAGCTAGTTGTCTGACTAATTTATTTAATATTCTGATGCATGCCACCATTTTATTCACCTTTGCAAGCCATTTTTATAATACTAGTAACCAATGATTAAAGACTGAGTAAGCTTGACTGTTTTAGAGGGATTTTTTTCAATAGAAGGTAAAAAAAAGTTACCTGTTCAAAAATTCAATGGTAAGGATGCAAAGTTATTTTTAAAAAAGTGATAAAATGCAGACATTCAGGGACTAAATTCTGGTCTTACCCCAAGTAAAAGTGGAGTAAGAGACAGTATATTGCTTTAAATGGAGAGGATTATTCTAGGATTATGCCAATGTAACTGAGAACAGAATTTTATTACTATAGCAAGAAATCAGCTACTTTCTTGTCTTGTTTGCCTTGCTCAATGTGTAACTTCATATATTTTTGTGTTATTTAAAAAGTAGTCTCATGGCATGGAGACATGAGGAAAGTTAAGGTGAATCAATGAAAGGAATGAAGTCAAGGTGCATAAATTCAGGCACATTAAATCCCCATGTGGATGCTTTCATTCAGGAGTAGAGTGGTCTTAGTTTACTGTAATTTAAGACACTTTGATGGAGGAATTCTCCTTACAGGAGGATTAATTTATAGCAAACTACAACCTGCTTACTCCTGAGAGAGAGCAGCCACATGGGGATTTAATGCACACCTGTAGCTGATTAGCCTTAACTTTTCTGAATGTTCCTATGTAGGCAAGCCCTAAATCTTAAGAATGTGTATCATAGCTGAGCCCATGATGCTAGTCCACTAGTACTTTTTTTTTTTACTCTTTTTAGCTATGTGACTGTCACATTGTTTTAGGGAAAAGTAATTGCCCAAATTTAACTATATATGCATTCAGATGATCCCAAGAGGCTTAGAAAATGACATACACAATGAAGTAAATAGGATTTTGGAGGTGACGGAATTCACACCTTTGTTTGGTCAATCCTAGAGACCTTAGAGGGTCTCCTTTATGCATACAACTCATTTCTGTGTGGAGATGGTAAGAGGCTACTGCCTCCACAGCACAACCCCATCACCTATTGGAAACCCAACAGAGTCCCTACTGTTGGCTCAGGAATTTGCAGGGGAAGGGGACAGTCAGGGCAGGGCTGCAGGATTGTGCATATTATTATTTTGTGTTGGGATAAAGCCCAAAAGCCCCAATCAAGTTTGGGTAATGTACAAATACAGAGGGGTAATTTGGGGCTCTGCCTCTAAGCACTTTTAATCCAATTTGAAAGAAGACACAAGTGATTGTGACAACCAAAAGGAGGAAAAGTAATGAGAGAGGATGAGGTAAAAGAAAAGAAAATGACACAATTGTATAATTGATGGTTCCAAATCCTGTTGTTGAAATGAATATATCAGTAAAATCTGCTGTCCCCAAGAGCTGCACCTAGTTATTATTGGTTGGCTGCCTCTTTTTAGATGTTACAACAGAAGTGGGGGGTTGAGAAGGAATATAAAGGAAGACCGGACAGAAGCCTTACAAATTAATTAAAGTAGGATTTTTATATTCACAGTCTTTCTGTTCCTCCCAACCCTATGGAAAATATGTCAGAGTTGATGCATCTAAGTGTCATATTTAATATATGTATGCATACATCCTTACTATCTTTCAGTAGTGCCCAGTTACATTAGACAGCTCATGTCTCCATTATTTTATATGGCTATTGTCTCTTATATTCCAGATATTAACAAACTAGTATACACCTCTATTTAATAGCACTGTCATATCTTTTATTTAGTCTTTAAAGGAAATCTGTATAGAAGTTGTGCCTGCAGAGTATCTTAAAAGAATTATCCGCATGTGTGGCCATTGGTTTAATAATTTCCAAAGTAAACAAAAAATGTAGTTAAAGTACTATTTATCGGGAACCCATTTTGAGAGACAATTCTCTCTTGCAGCTACACTTCAGGGTGGGGAATCAGGGGAAGCAGCAAATGCGTTTTAAATCCAATTGTCTAAAATGTGTACTTCATGAAAATGATGGTGGTTATTCTGTTGTCAGCACCAGCAACTGCATTTATATGCTGAACTAGCAACTCAGAAATAGTCGCACTGTTGACTTATTTCACAAATTTTATAAAATGGTAATTTTACAGCATGAATTTACTGTAGTGGATCATACCGTATTGAAATAATCTTTCTGTTCCACTTGAAATCTACATGTTGTACACAGCAACGTGAACTGAGTTATTACTAAACTTGCCCATATGCCATTTTAAAAATGGAATAGAAATAGTCAAGGTTAGTTTAAATGTTTAAGAAGCTTCATTTAAAATTAAATTAAAATGCTGATCTTACGCCGCTGGCCCGCTCAGCCGCTGCCAGCCTGGGGTTCCGTTCACCTAGGCTGGCAGCGGGCTGAGCGGGGCCTGCGGCCAAGACCCCGGCTGGCAAGGGGCCAGCAGCCAGAACCCCAGACCGGCAGTGGGATGAGCGGCTCAGCCCGCTGCCGGTCTGGGATCCCGGCTCTGCCCACATAGAGTGGGTATCTACCTTCTCCCTGGTTCTAGCCCATTCTCTTCCTCTCTCTCTGCATTGAGCTGAGGGTGGGAGTGCACTGAGCACAGGGCTGGGGGTGAAGGATCAGGATGGGGGTTGGGGTGTAGGGTCTGCCCAGGAGCTAGAATGAGGGAGGGGGCTCAGGGTTGGGGCAGGAGTTTTGAGTGTGGAGTGCTTACCTGGGCAGCTCCCATTTGGTGCAAGTGCAGGTGGGAATGTGGGGGGAGTGCAGGAGCTCCTGTTTGGTGCTCAAGTTGGGAGTGGGAATGTGGGGGGTGCAGGAGTCGGGGCATGGGATGTGGGGGGGCTGGGTATGTGTGGGGGTCCTGGAGTCAGGGCTGGGGATGTGTGAGGGGTACAGGGATCAGGGCAGAAGGTGGGGGGGTGAAGGGGTCAGGGCAGAGGGCTGGGGGTGTGGGCTAGGGTCCTGGGGGTGCTCCCTGCCCAGAGCGGCTCACGGCAGGGGGCTGGAGGGGATATGCCCTGATTCCACCCCCATGGCCCTGTCCCCACCTCTTCTCCGCCTCCTTCCCAGAGCAGCAAGCGCGCTGCGGCTCCGCTTCTCCCCCTCCCCCGCAAGGGCCATCAGCTGATCGGGGGCAGGGAGGGAGAGGAGGAGGGGCAGGAACCCAGCATGCTGGGGGAAGAGGCGGGGGAGGGGAAACTTGCCTGCTCTGCAGCAGCAGCCGGAAGGACCAAGCTTCTTCAACCCGGCCTGGGTTTGGCAGCGGGCTGAGTGGGGCCGGCGGCTGGGACCCGGCAGGCAGCAGCGTGCCATCAAAGATCGGCTCAGGTGCCGTCTTTGGCACGCGTGCCAAAGGTTGCCGAGCCCTGCGTTAGACCAAACTACAGTGTCAAAAGATTCTCCAAGTTGGGTGGCCCATACTATCTCTATGGACTGTGACCAAAACAACAATGGCATGGAGGACTTTATAGAAGCTTCATATGACTAGCTGGATAAACATTCAGCATTACTGTGCATAATACTAGAATGCTATTGTGTTGGCCAGTAAAAGGGAAGGGATACCATTCAGTTACTGATACATGGCAATGCAGTGTTTTTTTCCCCCCCTGATTTGTGCAAATCCCTGCATTCTGACTGAGGGGTTCTGATTTGCATAAACACTGTTTAGTTATTACTCCATAACGGTAAAGAGAATATTATATAGACTTATTTTGGCTGCTTTACAGCAAGAGGCTAGGCAGCTCTTGCATGCACAGAGTACCCTCAACTCCCATAGAAGTCAATGGATATTAAATGCTCTCATCGTGTTCATGATTTGCTCATCTTGTTGCAGGCACAAGGCTTTAATCTCAGGATTTTGAAAGTCTCACACCCTTCAGTTAAATGAAGGAGAAGGACCCTACATTTCATGTAGAATTGCTCCAAACCGAACACGTCTTATAAAACTGCTAAAAGTTTTGTTTTGTTAATTAAAAAATAACTTTTAGTTGCTCCTTTCCCTTTCCCCTTGTCAGCCACGTTCAGGACTCTACCCACCCAAAGTGCTTACATGTTCCTATAGACAAACCAGACTTTTACTATGATACTGTTTTGCTGCATCAAGTTCACCCTCATTGTTATTTCTGGTGATGCTCTTTCAGTCTGGAGATAAAGGGAAAAGTATTTGAGAGCTTAACCTTTTTAGCAACAAGATGAAATTTGGGTGAAAGTGATCACAAAATGACAGATTTAATTATTCTAAGGAAAGTAAGGACTAAGGAGTGAGACCATTCACATGTTTGGACAGGATTTTGTAATATGAAATAAATTCAGACAGAATTTTATGCTACAGTATCTTAACAATTATAGTTTTATTTGAATTTGTATATTTATATAGAGTTTGATAGAAAATAGTCAAATTAATTTTAATAGATTGACGCTTTATGAGAAATCCAGGCATTGGCATCACAATTTCCCTTGTTTCATGGATTGCAAACATGAGCTGGGAGACATCAGGCTAATATTACGTTATTTTGCTTAAAAGCAAGATTCTGAAATCCCCTCCTAAAAACTGGCATTTATTTTAAGCCTCATAGTCAGAAAGTATCAACACTGTGTGGTTTATGAAATGGGAAATGGCAGACTTATGTTTACCCCATAGGTATAAGGGAGACATGATATACTGTCAATCCCTGTGAAATCCTAGGAATATGATTATCCCATTGGAAACACTTCCTCTAGAATTAACTTACCACTGTTATATAAAATCTGTGGTGTTGGGGGATTTGGATTTTTAGTATTGGAAGACAGTGCTGGCTGTTTCAGACAATCCATTTGGTTTATAGAGATTCATCTGGGCATTTAGAATACTGAACATGAGCACAGGTCAAAATAAGAGGAAAAGAGTGCATATGTAATTTCTATTTGAATGAAATTTAGTAACAGTAGTAATACTTTGAGAATGTGAATATGCACTAATTATGTTGTGATATTAGGGTAAAATTAGAGCTTTTCAGCTATTCCCTGCATTGTACATAAGGGAGGATTGAGTATGAGCAGCAGCTCCCAAAGTCATTGTGCTTGAGGTGTAAGTATGTGGGAGCACTGGAGAAATACACATAGCAGCAGCAACTGGTATACCCTTTTAGAAGATGCAATGTGTACTCTTTCATGGCAGTCTAGCACCATTGTCCAATGTGCAGTCATCCAATAGGGAGTCTAGAACCACCCTCAGTACCAGCCTTCCATGGTCCTACCATGATGGAAGCATGGGAATCCTCAGAAAGACTGGGGTATTTATTTGCCTCTAGACTTCTGTGTGTGTTTTCAGTGATGACAATTCTGGGTTTAGTAAGGCTGTTCCACCTATTACAGGACAGCCTATGAGAAATAATATTGACTTGGGATTTCAAAATTCATTTAAAAGAAAAGCAGCAAACTCTGAAGGCTTTGGTTAGTTTGGCACGTCAATACCCAACTAGTTGCTGCTTTTATTCCTAATCCTCAGATTGTCCTTTAAATAATTTACATATTTTTAAGTACATAGGGTTTTCAAAAGTATTCAGTATTGGTCTACGTATGCTCTTAGTGAAGTCAGTGGGAGTTTTACCATTGATTTCAATGGGAATAGTGTCAGATCAACTCTGAGTACTTTAGAAAATTGTATCCTTTATTTTCTCCATTGGAAAACACAGGCTACTTTCATCAACACCACTGCAATCCGCAATCAGCAGTAGTCTTTCATGAAGAAAGTGTTATGGCAAAAGTCTGGTGTCTCTCTGCACAGAATCAGTTTATTTAATTTAAAGTATGTATGTGTCTCAGCTGCTGTGATGGGGCTGCAGGAGGATTATTTCCATGCTCTCTGTTATGCATCAAAATCCATTAGGAACCGTGTTTTTATCTTTTCCCTCCCCATGTTGTCTTTACCTAACAGGCGTGGTATTTGGTTTTTTGTTTGGTCTGTTTGTGTGTGTTTCCTCCACTAAGGTTAGACTAATAATCATGGTCTCCTCTGCTCCCCTAAATCATCCATATCAATAACTGGAATAGCATTATCTAAAGCATAATTATGACAGAGAATATATTGCAATCAGCATAGCATTGAGGCTACTGACACACTGAAGACACCTGAGGGCAGTGACAAGGCAAAATATCCACTGTGTACCAAATCATGGATGCACGTGATCATGGCTATCAAAAGCTCATTCTGAGATACAAGAAACTAGAGGAGGGAATATCAAACAAAGGGCACAGAAACAGAGTCTAGGCAGAAGCTAAAGTACATGGAAGTGATAGAAGATGGAACTAGCCTAAACAGTTGTGGTTCCAATGGGGAGCTCCTTAACTAATCCCTGTCAGGAAGGATCAGATCTAGTGTTCTAGGGGAAGCCAGTCAGGCATTAGAACTTGGTTTCTGAATAGGATTGTGTCTCAAGTGGCCAGAAGAGCTAGAGAGTTCCATCCTGCCTCTCACTAGGGAGGTGAAACTCAAACATCATTTTCTAGTAAAATGATATCATTAGAGAAGCAGAATTGCAGATATGCAATTATCCCTTCTTGTCTTTTCCAGTACAAACGCTGAGCATTAAGGACAGGCAGGTATTTAGTGGCTCACTGTCATTATTAATAATGCTACCATTTGAGATTCTGTGGCTGTTGGACTTGCTTAGTAATCACTTACTATGAAATCGAGTATTTAAGATTTAGGTTTCAGTAAATTAAACATTAAGCATAGTTCATATTATAAGCTTATTATTGCTTTTGCATTTGTCAAAATCAGACAAGTGGAAAAAATAAACAGGCGCTCAAAGAGAATGAAGTATAATATATGTTTTTACCTAAATGTGCTATAATAACATGGCACTACTGCCACTGCATTTATATGTTAACACTTACGCATATTTCAGTATCATCAGAAAAATCGTTAATGTGTTTTGGTGCTAGAATTATTCACCATGTACATGTGTACAGTTTTAGCAGAAATTTGCATAGTTCTAAAATGATTTTGGTTTCCATAACTTGCAGAAATATCCTCACAAATCTGAGAAAAAGTACATCTTCCGTTTAGAAATATTAATGCAAAATATGTCCATTAAAGAGATTTTTAACATAATGTCAAATTGATTAGCACATGGTGAACTTTGTTTCAAGAGATTTCAAGTTATTACCTGGGGACTGATTGAATTATTAAGACTGAGTAAAGTGGGTATTTATTCCTCCTTATCTTGTAAAATCAGCATTTGGGCTAGCCAGAGCCAGCCCTAGCATTCTGGGATAGGCCCAGGAAATGTTTCATCATAATCTCGTCCCTCAGTGATCATAACATTATATACAGAGTGGCTTTTGTGTTTTGGGAGAGTTTTAGAGATTCCTTTAAACTTTTTCCCAAATCTTCAGGCCACTACCAGCCTCCTCTACTGCAAAAGAAATGCAGTCCAGCAGTTTACGCTGAGGACTATCCATAGTTGTTGCAATTTGCATGTGCATATCAGGTATTTGCTAATTTAATTACTTCTTTTGTGGGTCACAATTTGAATCTTTGACCTTCAGTACCATGGTACAGCCCTCTACCAGTAAAAGGAAGAGCAACTAGAGGGGGATGGAGCACATATTTAGCCAGTATGTTAGAGGAAGCTCGCCTAGTTAGAGGAAGCTCTTCTTGGTTGTCTGAGATCTGCTGGAGTTGTCTCTTTTTCATGTGCCACTTTTTTTTTTTTTTTTAACAATCTCCATGTAGATTGTTAGCAGGATTTTAACCTGGAACCTTCACCACCACAGCACAGACCTCTATCACTAAGACTAAAGGAACAACTCCATTAGCTGGTACTAGTAATAGATTGTTATCCCCTAGGTGACCAGCCACAAGATGGAGTAGCTAATTTTGAAAATGTGACTGTGAATGCACAGGAAGAACATTTAGGCAATGACTACAGAGGTGCTGCTGTAAGGGCTCTAGCGTAGCCAGTTTAAGCCGATGGGATAAAGCTCTCCCGTTGATTAATTAATCCACCCCCAACAAGTGGCAGCAGTTATGTCAGCGGGAGAAGCTCTCCCGCTGGCATAGCGCTGTCCACACCAGTGCTACATAAGAGGTAGTATAGACATTGCATCAGTGTAAAGAACATAGTGTCTGTTTTTTTTTTACTCACTAAATTCAATCTTGTTAACTAAAAGAAATTGTACTACTAGGGAAGACTTTTGTTATTGATTTTTTTCATATGCATTGAGTAGCATCGATGCTAGAGAAATTCTATGTATTTCTGTCATAAATTAAGTTTTAGGTGGTTTCAGATTCGACGTATGTACATAAATTGACAGTTTTTTGAACATTAACCTGAATGCAGCCTATTACTTGCTCTGCAGCTTATGTGCTCTCTTATAATGGAGAATCACTGTTACGAACTATTAACTGATAAGGCACAATAAGTACAGTACGCTGCTAGGAATATACTGTATACATATTCATTTGTTTATTCCTGCTATTATAGCTATGATTTACATAGAGAAAATTAACATTTGAAAAGAGGCCTTTCCTGCTAAAAGTACTTAAACAAAGTTGACAAAGAATGGGGTACTTGAGAGAATACAGGAAAACATTATTACTTGTTACAGAGGAATACATCTTCAGTGAACTTTTATTGTGCAGAGTCAAGATCATAGATTGTAGAATGACTGTGCCTAATAGGGTACAAAATGTGAGCGAGGCCAAACAGCAAAAATTAAGATGTTTGTACACCAATGCGAGGAGCCTAGGTAACAAAATGGAGGAACTAGAGCTACTGGTGCAGGAAGTGAAACCAGATATTATAGGGATAACAGAAACATGGTGGAATAGTAGTCATGACTGGACTACAGGTATTGAAGGGTATGAGCTATTTAGGAAAGACAGAAATAAAGGTAAAGGTGGTGGAGTAGCATTGTATATCAATGATGAGGTAGAATGTAAAGAAATAAGAAGCGATGCAATGGATAAGACAGAGTCCGTGTGGGCAAAAATTACATTGGGGAAGATAACTAGTAGAGCCTCTCCTACGATAGTGCTTGGGGTGTGTTATGAGTTTGTTCAGTGTCGCATGCCTAGGATAATGGAACTGGAGACAAGGCACTACTGCCATAAAAAAAAAAGTAAATAATGCATGCGGGTGGGGAGACCAGTAACACTTTTCTAAATGTTTAATATTAGTGAAAGATGTTTAATTGACAGCACTGGAAACAGAAGTCCTCAATTTGTCTTCAGAACAGGTACAGAATAATAGGTGATCACAATGCCATCTTTCCCACACTGCATTGCCAAATGCCTCAATACTGAAAAAGAGGGGAATGCCTCTTGCTGTCTGAGGGTTCAGTTTTCATTCCAGTTGAATCTCTGGTCTCTTAGCCGAGACTGGCAGCAAGGGTTGGTACCTGTTATGGTGGTGGTATCTGTCAAATAGGAACAGACATTCTCCACCAAACTCATTTAATATACTGTTGGGCCACTCAGTTGTCACCAGTGGGCGATTTTAGTCCCTAACAATCTGGGCCTAATTTGGGCTGCTGACCTGGAAAATGTTTTGGACCATTACATTGTTTTGGACTAATCCCCTGAGCCACTGAAGAGTTTGCTATTTAACATGTAGGTTAAAGAGAAACTTGCAAAGCATTCCAGTATTATATTTCCTACACCCAAAACTGTTGATTCAGAAGCACTAAAGCTAATAATGAGCAGGGAAAAACCAGTGAAAGCGCTATAGCAACTCATCTTTCCGTTAGAGATTTAGAAGCTATTTCCCCTGACATGGTCAATGAAGACAGAGGGCTGGATTATGGCTGCTCCTTCTTAGGTGCACAATGAGAGCAACCCCTGCCCCTTTTGTGTATGAGGTGACCAGAATTGGAGCAAGAAATGGAAATGACCTATTATGTCATCCAGTCTATCCTCCTACTTTGTCAACCTAAATTGCCTTATACTGAATTTCCTCCTATAATTCATCCTATTTACACCTTCAGGTAATACACTAAATGAGTCACTTCCCCTGCAACCCCATTGTGTGTAACACCTTTCAAATGTTCAGACTATCATGTTTCCCCACCTTGTTGTCCTTTAGTCAAATACCTGGCAAGGTATTTCCAATAGAGATAAGGAGGTGTTAGTAGCATTATACAAGGCATTGGTGAGACCTCATCTGGAATACTGTGTGCAATTCTGATCTCCCATGTTTAAGATGGATGAATTCAAACTGGAACAGGTACAGAGAAGTCTACTAAGATGATCTGAGGAATGGAAAACCTGTCTTATGAAAGGAGACTCAAGGAGCTTGGCTTGTTTAGCCTAACCAAAAGAAGGCTGAGGGGAGATATGATTGCTCTCTATAAATATATCAGAGGGATAAATACCAGAGAGGGAGAGGAATTATTTAAGCTCAGTACCAATGTGGACACAAGAACAAATGTATATAAACTGGCCATCAGGAAGTTTAAACTTGAAATTAGACAAAGTTTTCTAACCATCAGAGGAGTGAGGTTCTGGAACAGCCTTCCAAGGGAAGCAGTGGGGGCAAAAGACCTATCTGGCATCAAGATTAAACTCGATAAATTTATGGAGGAGATGGTATGATGGGATAACATGATTTTGGCAATTAATTGATCTTTAACTATTCATGGTAAATAGGCCCAATGACCTGTGATGGAATGTTAGATGGGATGGGATCTGAGTTACTACAGAGAATTCTTTTCTGAGTATCTCGCTGGTGAATCTTGCCCACATGCTCAGGGTTCAGCTGATCGCCATATTTGGGGTCGGGAAGGAATTTTCCTCCAGGGCAGATTGGAAGAGGCCCTGGGGGTTTTCGCCTTCCTCTGCAGCCTGGGGTCACTTGCTGGACGATTCTCTGCACCTTGAAGTCTTTAAACCATGATTTGAGGACTTCAGTAGCTCAGAAGTAGGTGAGAGGTTTATTGCAGGAGTGGGTGGGTGAGTTTCGGTGGCTTGCATTGTGCAGGAGGTCAGACTAGATGATCATAATGGTCCCTTCTGACCTTAATATCTATGAATCTAAACATAGACCTCCGGGATCTAATTTGGATATGGATAGAGTTTCTTTTTAATGTTTTTAATAAAATAAATATTAACGGAAACTGTGTGATCATGGGAGACTTTAACTTCCCAGATATAGACTGGAGGACCAGTGCTAGTAATAATAATAGGGCTCAGATTTTCCTAGATGCGATAGCTGATGGATTCCTTCATCAAGTAGTTGCTGAACCGACTAGAGGGGATGCCATTTTAGATTTAATTTTGTTGAGTAGCGAGGACCTCATAGAAGAAATGGTTGTAGGGGATAATCTTGGCTCAAGTGATCATGAGCTAATTCAGTTCAAACTGAACGGAAGGATTAACAAAAATAAATCCGCAACTAGAGTTTTTGATTTCAAAAGTGCTGACTTTCAAAAATTGAGGAACTTAGTTAGGGAAGTGGATTGGACTGAAGAATTTATGGATCTAAAGGTAGAGGAGGCCTGGGATTACTTTAAATCAAAGCTGCAGAAGCTATTGGAAGCCTGTATCCTAAGAAAGGGGAAAAATTCACAGGCAGGAGTTGTAGACCAAGCTGGATGAACAAGCGTCTTAGAGAGGTGATTAAGAAGAAGCAGAAAGCATGCAGGGAGTGGAAGATGGGAGGGATCAGCAAGGAAAGCTACCTTATTGAGGTCAGAACATGTAGGGATAAAGTGAGACAGGCTAAAAGTCGAGTAGAGTTGGACCTTGCAAAGGGAATTAAAACCAATAGTAAAAGGTTCTATAGCCATATAAATAAGAAGAAAACTAAGAAAGAAGAAGTGGGGCCGCTAAACACTGAGGACGGAGTGGAGGTTAAAGATAATCTAGGCATGGCCCAATATCTAAACAAATACTTTGCCTCAGTCTTTAATAAGGCTAAAGAGGATCTTAAGGATAATGGTAGCATGACAAATGGGAATGAGGATATGGAGGTAGATATTACCATATCAGAGGTAGAAGCGAAACTGAAACAGCTTAATGGGACTAAATCGGGGGGCCCAGATAATCTTCATCCAAGAATATTAAAGAAATTGGCACCTGAAATTGCAAGCTCATTAGCAAGCCTTTTTAATGAATCTGTAAACTCAGGAGTTGTACTGAATGATTGGAGAATTGCTAATCTAGTTCCTATTTTTAAGAAAGGAAAAAAAAGTGATCCGGGTAACTACAGGCCAGTTAGTTTGACATCTGTAGTATGCAAGGTCCTGGAAAAAATTTTGAAGGAGAAATTAGTTAAGGACATTGAAGTCAATGGTAAATGGGACAAAATACAACATGGTTTTACAAAAGGTAGATCGTGCCAAACCAGCCTAATCTCCTTTTTTGAAAAAGTAACAGATTTTTTAGATAAAGGAAATGCAGTGGATCTAATTTACCTAGATTTCAGTAAGGCATTTGATACCGTGCCACATGGGGAATTATTAGTTAAATTGGAGAAGATGGGGATCAATATGAACATCAAAAGGTGGATAAGGAATTAGTTAAAGTGGAGACTGCAGCGGGTCCTACTGAAAGGCGAACTGTCAGACTGGAGGGAGGTTACCAGTGGAGTTCCTCAGGGATCGGATTTGGGACCAATTTTATTTAATCTTTTTATTACTGACCTTGGCACAAAAAGTGGGAGTGCGCTAATAAAGTTTGCAGATGATACAAAGCTGGGAGGTATTGCCAATTCGGAGAAGGATCGGGATATTATACAGGAGGATCTGGATGACCTTGTAAACTGGAGTAATATTAATAGGATGAAATTTAATAGTGAGAAGTGTAAGGTTATGCATTTAGGGATTAATAACAAGAATTTTAGTTATAAGTTGGGGACGCATCAATTAGAAGTAACGAAAGAGGAGAAGGACCTTGGAGTATTGGTTGATCATAGGATGACTATGAGCTGCCAATGTGATATGGCTGTGAAAAAAAGCTAATGCGGTTTTGGGATACATTAGGAGAGGCATTTCCAGTAGGGATAAGGAGGTTTTAGTACCATTATACAAGGCACTGGTGAGACCTCACCTAGAATACTGTGTGCAGTTCTGGTCTCCCATGTTTAAAAAGGATGAATTCAAACTGGAGCAGGTACGGAGAAGGGCTACTAGGATGATCCGAGGAATGGAAAACTTGTCTTATGAAAGGAGACTAAAGGAGCTTGGCTTGTTTAGCCTAAGTAAAAGAAGGTTGAGGGGAGATATGATTGCTCTCTATAAATATATCAGAGGGATAAATACAGGAGAGGGAGAGGAATTATTTAAGCTCAGCACCAATGTGGACACAAGAACAAATGGGTATAAACTGGCCACCAGGAAGTTTAGACTTGAAATTAGATGAAGGTTTCTAACCATCAGAGGAGTGAAGTTTTGGAATAGCCTCCCAAGGGAAGCAGTGGGGGCAAAAGATCTATCTGGCTTTAAGATTCTACTTGATAAGTTTATGGAGGAGATGGTATGATGGGATAATGTGATTTTGGTAATTAATTGATCTTTAAATATTCAGGGTAAATAGGCCTAATCCCGTGAGATGGGATATTAGATGGATGGGATCTGAGTTACCCAGGAAAGCAGTTTCTGTAGTATCTGGCTAGTGAATCTTGCCCATATGCTCAGGGTATAGCTGATCGCCATATTTGGGGTCGGGAAGGAATTTTCCTCCAGGGCAGATTGGAGATGCCCTGGAGGTTTTTCGCCTTCCTCTGTAGCATGGGGCAGGGGTCACTTGCTGGAGGATTCTCTGCTCCTTGAAGTCTTTAAACCACGATTTGAGGACTTCAATAGCTCAGACATAGGTGAGGTTTTTTGTAGGAGTGGGTGGGTGAGATTCTGTGGCCTGCGTTGTGCAGGGGGTCGGACTAGATGATCAGAATGGTCCCTTCTGACCTTAATATCTATGAATCATAGCAAAATTTAATATTCAGTGGGAATTGCAGGTATCATTTGGAGCTATGGTGGTTATATGGTGGTTATGTCTTATTTTGAAGAAAAGAAAAATATTTTCTTATCATCACATACTTTGTAAAAATTTCTGCTGTTAGTTGCTACCACAGATTTTACAGTGTAGGTGACATTTTGTAACAGTTGAAATAATCAGATTTAGTTTATTGATGAAATGCTGCTCATTGCTTTCTTATACATTTTATTCCATTTATTTACTGTCTGCCAAGGGATAAAGTAAGGGGGAAACGACAGCTTAGAAAATGCAGCTCCCCATTCTCTGCTGACAATGTCGAGAACAGCTCCCCTCCTCTTCTTTCTTTGTGAGAACAGCAGTCCACATTGTGAGAGCTCTCTTCATGCTTCAGTTTTCTTTAACCATTGTGTCTTCCCTCATTAATCTAGCACTTTTTCATACGGATTAAAAGATGGTCTCATGATCATTAATTATTTAATTAACAGTTGAACAAATTATTGACAAGCATGTGAATACCCTATGATATTCTTTAGCTATGTAAATTGTGCTGAGATGACCATAGTCATTGGAGCTGGGACTTCCACATAAAGCATCATGTAATGGAATAAAATAATATTAGTAATGGTATAAAAAGCCAGTGCTTCTAACCAGATATGTACCTTTATTTATTACATATTGTAACTGAGGCCCGTTCATTTCCATGCAAATGTGTATTGCCTATGATTTAACAGGATATTTCAGAAGGAAGGGTCGCTGATATTTTGATCTCAGTTCTTTCATTAACTTGCATGAAAGAGAGCACTTTTCAACTGGCAAGCTGCTATTTGCTATATGCTATTTGCATAAAATAAAAAATTAGATGAACAGTCAAATCTTATTTAATGTGTTCACATTTATAAAACCTGGCACTTGAGGTTGTTAATGAGGATATCTTCCTGCCTGAATGGTGGTGGTAATCACACTTATCATAATTATCCCTAAGGTCAGGAAATTAATAACATCCTATTCGGATTTTAGAGAGGGGTTCCCCTCCTCCTCCTCCTCCAGCCCCCCCCAATGAAATATTACAAAGCTTGGTGAGGGAGAATTTCTGCTGTTTTAACCTGTTCCCAGGCACCCTTTTCCCCTAAACTAAATGCCTTTATTATTGTGGTGTTTCCCTTGAGCGTGGCATCAGTCATAGGTTTAGTCAAGTGCCCTCTCTTGGCCACTCACTAGACTCGCAGTGGGATGATCTGACCTCTGGAGTGAAGAGAGTCCAGGACTGTCTCATGCTTGGGGTCCCTAGACACATTCTCAGGGTTCAAACTCGCTGTGGCACCCCACTGGGAGCTTAGAACACATAGTCTCCTGCCCAGCACCTAGAACTAGTGCTCACTCCTCAGACTCCTTTGTAGTTTAAACACAACCTTTCCCAGAATCCCACTGAAGGTGTGAGCTTTTGGCATCTTCAATGCCTATGTGGTAGGTATAATGCATGTAAGGGACATATACTTTGCACAAGTTCTATAGCTCTTTCTTTAATAACACCACAAGTACACAGATTTTTACAAAAATAATAATTTCTACATGCATTTTCATGCTTTAGTTTCCTCACCACTCCAGAGCATCTTTTGGCTGGGGTCAGAGCCCTCTAGGGCCATACATACATATGTATTGAAGTGCATAGCTTGGATTTGGAAACATGGAGCCTTTTCTCCTCAGCTCACCTTCTGTGACTTTGGCTGTCCGTTCCCTTCCCCTTTCCTGCCCAAATGTTCTGTGTGTCTCTCTCTCTCTCTTTCTGTGAGTGTTCCCCTGACCTACCCAGCCTCTGTGGTTTTTAAAAGCTAGTATCAACACCTTGGTATCTTTGTTCTGCATTTGGGATTTTCCACTCTCCAGACAATGGTCCGCTGTTGATGAGGTTGGGTACACCAGTTTCAGCCAACCTCCTTAGCACACTAACTGCAAAGTGCTTAACTCTGAATAAGCTATCATTGAGTTCTAACAGTCAACACTTGTTCATGGTGTGGTAGAGGTATGACACAACCCACCATATTACGATGGATACACAAACAGGCACATTCGTTATACACCAATTTTCATAGTAACAACTTCATAATCTCACATGGAATTTATAAGCTGTACAGACAGATCCCCAGAATTGATTCTTCAAAGGCATCTTAATTTTAACTGTATTTATCACTGTAATGGTGTGTTATGTTCTTTGTACCAAGCACTGAGATGTTCTCTTCCCACTCCTGAACTGTTATTCTCTTTCCATCCCCATTTGGTCCATTTTTATTAAAGCTCATCTACTATGGTCACACATTCACCAATGTCAAGCCATTTTGGGCTCTCCTCTTACCCACTTTTCAAAAGGAGCTCAGTTATTTCAGCCACCTTCACCCCATCCTATCCCAAGCTGAATTCAGCTCTTTTTGCTTCCTGTTGCTTTCTTTCAGATGGTCTGCTAACTGGAGATGAATGGGGTAAAACATTGGCAAAGGCTTCTTTGAAATATCAGATGTGCTGTCCTTCAAACACATGAACATTTCTCTTGTATGAATTGTATATTATGTAAAATATATTTTATGTGTCGTAATTTGAGATTCAGTTGTCTCATACTTTTATTTTGTGTGTTTGTTTAAGGGGGACGTATGGTGTCTGGGTATGTGTTACAGGGCACTGTCACAGGAATGAGCTTTCTATGTTGTTCCTTTTCTGCAGAATAAGACCATTAAAACTCCCTCCCTCCGCCAACAAGAAAAATAGCACTTCTATAATATAATATATATATATAATATAATAGCACTTCAAGTTGCAATGGGGGAGGTTTAGATTGGATATTAGGAAAAACTTTTTCACTAAGAGGGTGGTGAAACACTGGAATGCGTTACCTAGGGAGGTGGTAGAATCTCCTTCCTTAGAGGTTTTTAAGGTCAGGCTTGACAAAGCCCTGGCTGGGATGATTTAACTGGGACTTGGTCCTGCTTTGAGCAGGGGGTTGGACTAGATGACCTTCTGGGGTCCCTTCCAACCCTGATATTCTATGATTCTATGATTCTATAATAGGATTATAAAGTGGCAAATAAACTTTCATTACATGTAAGTCACCAGTTAGTATTATATCCATGCTCATGAAGAAGAAGACGATGAATAAAATCTTTTATTTTGGTTGTAATTAAAACTTCTGTGACAGCAGGATCTGATCTCTAGATAGGCTCAGAATTATTGAGGTGTGTTCAACGAGAGTTTTAAGCATATTATGAATACCACTAGATGGTTGTCTTGTCTTGTACACCCTAATGCATTACCTATAGGACTTTGTGATTAGATTGTTGCAGCACACTCTGTACCAGGTTACCAAGAGGCAATTCCATTACCTGCAGATATTTCTGTATCTTTAATCACAATCTGAAAGGGTGGGTAGGTAGGATTCAGTCTTCCTAAGGGTGTGCTCTTTGACATTCTATTGAGACCTTACATTGATGTACCACACACCTCTTAATGAAATTCTTACATCCTCTGTACCACCTTACTTAACCTGCAGGGACATTTAAAGGCAGAAGAGCTCTTTGTAGTTTTGCCTCTAGAATGTTCTTATTTTGGACCATAGAAATAGTATTGCATTAAATTATCCCTTTGCAAGTGGGCCTTAAAAGCCTTAAATTTACTAAATTTTTGTCAAATGTAACTGACTTACAACTTTAACTGGTATGGATATGTTGCATGTGTCTTTTATTAGAAACTGGACAAAATTCTGGTCCCATTCAAGTCAATGGAGTTTTGCCATTGTCTTCAATAGTTCAGGATTTTACCTCGTATACCTAAAGATTATTTTTGTTAATGTTTAGTAACATATTTGCCATACAGTATACCAAGTCACATTAAAATGATAGACTCTACTGACTCCTTTGAAACCTTTATTATTTATGTCAGTAATCTTTAGATAAAATCTCCCTAAAGGCACATACAGACTATTGAGTTCCCAACGCTGCAGAATATAAATTAAATGACCATATTATTGATATTAAAGGGGTTCATGATGGAAATACTAATACTTTAACCACACCTTCTTAGGATATAATATTAATATCCATAAAAGTACATTTAGTCATAAGTATAATATAGACAGTTAAATCTCTTTCCTCTTTGATTTTATAGCTTGCACATGCAGTGGACATGCAAATATTTGTCACATGCAAACAGGAAAATGTTTTTGCGCAACGAAAGGAATCAAAGGAGACCAATGTCAACTGTGAGTACAATTGATTGTAGTCTGAATTTATTTTAATTTATGCCTAAAGGATAATTAATTTTGTATTTTTTCCATTTCCTTATTTGCTGTGAAGTGATTTCTAAATGATTTCTCTTCTTAATCTGGTCACCCTGTACATCTACATTCCTTAGAAAAAGGCAAAGTTAGTTTCTCTTTTTAAAGAATAACTTCATAAGTATTAATAACATTATGCAGCCTCCATAGCTTTTATAGTATCCTATAAAAGGAGATGGCTGGAGAATTATCAGTAGCCTTGTGCTGTTTTATGTACAATTTGATTCGAAGTCCAAAATATCTGTGGTTTAGGAGCTATATTACATATCTTTAGGTCAGAAACTATAGTAATTAGATTTTTAGAGTTTCAGAAACATTTTAAGGTGGACAGTTCTTCAGACATTTCATCCACGTAATTAAATATTGAACAAAAGAAGTACATAGGCCTTTAGCTTCGGAAAGTGCAGTTAGCATTCTAGTTTTTATACTGGAAATCAGTTGGATAGCTCATTGTTGAATAGGTCTTTAACATTTCAAGTAGTGCAACTCTGACTGGTCCACCGCGCTTGTTGAAATAAAATACAAATTATGCTAAGTAGTTTTTTCTACAGCATGACTCAGATTCTCCTTTACTCAGAAAGGTCATACCCAGTCTCTCTTTCAATTCATGTGTTTCTTAGTTTAAAAATATTTTGAGTTATTGAGCTTTTTTGAAAGGAATATTAAAAATAAATGATGCCATATTTCTAACCAGGTCAGTTTTATTTATTTATTCAGATTTATTTCAGTTTTGTTCTCCTCTCAGTTTTAATTTTCAGGAAATTAGCATCTTGTCCCGATGGTAGTTTGCAGTTGTTTTCCTTGCAGAAAACAGAAATGCTAAATGGTAAATAGAAACTGTTATGGAATTATAATAGTCTTCCTCTATTTTTGTGATAACTGAAGAAAATGTGCTGTTTATCTTTATTGCTTTATTATAACACCAGTTTTAGGAACTGAGTGCTATGGGTGTTATAAAGTGATACTATTTAAAAAAAAAGTATTATGTAGTCCGTGGAGAAAATGAATTATACTGCACTTTGTCTCTTTACTGTACTTCCAAAAAAATCCCTTATTTTATGTTTTCTAAATTATCTAATCTGTATATTTTAGCTATTTATAGCATGCCACTTGCTGTAATATATAGACATTACTGTCCATAACCATCTTGTCTGCAGAAGTTAGTTCTTCTTATGGGTTCCCAGCAGTACACGTCAAAGGTTATAGGACAGTATATTTTTCTGCAGGATTATATTGTGAATATAGTTTACCTGGGAAACATATTAGATAAAATTGGTGACTACATTTAATCAATTAAGAGTCCTTCACTTGATCATTGGAGTTGCTGTATCAGTATCCAGCAGATGTCTCTAAGGTGCCACACGTACTCCTTTTCTTCTTACAATGAAGACTGTGATTCACATTTGCTCAGGGGAGGTGAAAATAAACCTTCCAGCTCAGATAGAGGAAGAAACTGTGATCAGCTTATTTCACTGGAAGTCAGTCTTTACATGGATTTCAGTGATACTAAAATTTTACTCCAGGAAATGATCCAACATTGAATGCGTTATTAATATAAATGTGTGCATAGATCAACAGGAGCCGTATACTAAAAATAGAGTGTACTTAAGAAAAGGTAGTTAATTATTTTTCATGCAGTCAGACACCTCAGTCATATTGTTTTGTTAAATATAATTATTTATTAGTATTAGTATAGAGTCCATAGGCCACAGTCAAGATTGGCACCTGATTGTGCTCAAAGCTGTAAAATATGGAGCAGGCAAGTGTTTCTGTCTTGAAGTACTTTCTACCTAGGTTAAGAAAACCTCGGTGGGAGAAGAAAGAAGAAGGGAGTTGTGTGAGCTTGGACGAGGGTCACAGTAATTGGAGCATGAGATCACATAGACTAGCAGCTTTCAAACTGATACCTAATGCAGGTTGAACCTCTCTAGTCTGGCACCCTGGGGACCTGACTGGTGCTGAACCAGAAAATTTGCCAAACCACGCTGAGGCGAATAAACGGAACAATGCTTGCAAAGCTGCCTAGCCAAGGCTTACCAGCTCCCTTCATAACAAAGTGTTAGTGTTGTTACACAATTTTACTGTATTGGCACAAGGAAATAAGTAAATAAAGCATGAAAGACATAAAATAAAATCATGCTGGACCAGAGACTGCTGGACTAGAGGTTCAACCTGTATATCATGTATTTATCACCAATGATATAAGAATTCCTAATAACTACTGATCTAGTAATTATCAAAAAGATACAGTAATAGAATTTACACCTTCTTGATGCAAAGATTCAAGGTACTTAACGTGCTACATTAAGATATTTTCTATATCACTTCTTTATTCTAAGCTGCTGTTCTGCTTCAGTGACCTGTGTGCATTTCCATTGGTGGGATAGTACTCTCTGTCAGTGAACTCGTGGAACCTTCTTCAAATACATGTCCATTTTGGGATGTGCTCCCCCAGCAACCTGAGTTCCCTATCAGAGAAAGCAGTGCTGTGTCTATTGATTTCCTAACTCTAGTAGGCTTTGTTAGCTCTATATAGTTATAATTTTTGTTTTCATGTTTAGTATTAATAGTATAGCATATCACATATTCATAGTTGATATTAGTTAGCCGTTCCCATCAGCCAGTGACTTTTTAGAGCTCTTGCCAAAGGCATCTGGCTCACACCATCATCCTCATAGCAGTACTTAGGAGGGCAGATAAAGATGAACCCTGTTCCTTTTGAGTGTTACAGTTACTTTGAGCAGTATCCAACCCCGAATTCCCTGGCAGCTTCAGTAGATTTGGACAGGAGAACATGTGAAAACAACACATTCCACTTCCACTGATAGAGAGCGGTCAGGAGACTGGATTTTCTGTGCTGCAAGGCATATTCTGTGGGCTCCCTGCATATATGGGCCCAATCTACCATCCACTAATGGGAAGATACTAACTCCATAGGTAATGCCTTGAATCTATCTGTGGTCTTGCCTTATGAGCAGAGAAAAGCATCAAAGAAGCTGGTGCCAGAGGATCACATCTGTATTGTTGCTCATGTTCCTGTGCAAAAAATGTGCTGATAGCTATAATGCTTCAACAGTACTCCTGGTTTTGTTTGTCGGGCTTACTGCAGAAGCTCAGGCTGAGAGACAGAAAATAAAGATTAGGAATACATGGTCGGTTTTCATCATAGCTAAAAGTCAAGAGCGGTATTGCCTCAAGGTCCCATTTTAGATCCAGTGTTTAATATATTGTTACCACATTTTGACCTGAGTGGTTAGCCAATTTTCTGGATCCTTCAGGTTGTTTCAGTTAGACAAGAAATTGATTATGAAGCCAGGTATTTCTTTGATGTAATCATTTACAAAGAATGTACAAAGTCCTGTTTCCTTGAATACAGTAGGAATCAAACAGGAAATAGTTTCTTTTGTGCACAGTTCCAGGCTTCTTTCACTAAGCACGCAGTCCAAAAAGCCCTCCCTCTAGACTTTTTCCTCAGGACCACACTCCAGTTGTTCTTCTGGCCATCTCCTTAACTTTCTGTACCTTCTGTGTCTGTTTCTGTGGTGTTTGTCACTGTTCCTCACCAACACATCTTACTCGTTCAGCGGCAGAGATGTCTGACATATTGGACCATTTGCGGCATCTGAAATCCCAAGGCCTGTGTCTGGCATCCCTACAGGTTACTTCACTGCCATCTCAACTTATCATCAGCCATTACAGGGAATGATTGTGTTCTCACATCCCACAGTCTCCAGATTTCTGAAAGGACTTAATATTACACTCCCTCATTCCCTTCTGTAAGACAGCGTGCTTCTTCCTTGGACTCGAACATAATCCTCACTAAAATGATGGGACCTTCTTTCAACCTCCCCAAAAGATTCCTCAGTAGAACACCTGTCATACAAAACTACATTCTCAATAGCCATTGCTTCAGCTAGAACAGCTGCAAGATCTTATGGCCAACCCTTGTTATACTGTGGTTTGTAAAGACAAAAAGTGGTCCTTCAACCTCATCTCAGCTTGAAGTGGAAAGCCTGTGAGTCAGTCAGTATGTATCCCTTCCTGTTTTTTTTTCCCTAGACCCCATGTTTATCCTGGGGAAATGCATCTGTGTACCCTTGATGATGAAAAAACCCCTATGCTTTTATTTACATAAGACTAAACCCTTTTGAAATAGGAACAGGCTATTTGTAGTTTATGGGGAAAGATGCAGGAGGAAGATGCAGGGGAGAGCCCATTGCAAAAACACTCTAAATAGATCAGAGTATGCTTTATGCTTTCCTACAGTCTAGCTAGGATACCAGTTCCCTGAGGGCTAAAAATCCATTCCACTAGGGCCATTGCAATTTTTGTGGTAAATCTTAGGCAGATACCCACAGCAGAAATGTGTAGTGCAAACACTTGGTGTTCAGTACATACCTCTACCACGCATTATTCTTTGGATTTGGCATTGTGCTCCAATGCTCAGCTTGAGAGTGTGGTGCTACTGTCCATGTTTCAGTGAGAATTCCTGGCCTACCATCCACCTGAGCAATATCACACTCACTGGTCTCCCTCAGTGGAAATGATCAGAGGCCCTTGAAATAGAAATAGAGGTTACTCACCAGTAACTTGTTCTTTGAGAGTTGCCTTCATGCATTAGCACTTCCTGCCCACTTCCCCTCTACCTCAAAATTCTCTATATAATCAGAAGATACTGAGGTAGTTGTGGAGTTGTACTTCCTTATATAGCTTCAGACATTGAATATTTAGTGCTTCGAGGATGTGTGACCCCTCCTTTCCTCCACATAGACACACCTTTTTTCCCAAGAGTGAGTGCACAGAACAACTCTCAAAGACCAGCATTTATTGGGGACTAACCTGTCTCTTCCTCCAGTTTTAGATCCCATATTTATCCATAATTTATATATATATATATATATATATATACACACTATAGTGACGGGGCAAGGCCAGATGGCTATAGAAGAGTAGTGGGAGATAGATATATTAGCTCCAGGCTAAACAAATCCCTGGTACCAGGTTAAGTGAAATGGAAGCTGCTCCAGGTCAATTAAGACACCTGGGGCCAATTAAGAACTTTCCAGAAGGCAGGGAGAAGGCTAGGTTGATTGGGACACCTGAAGCCAATCAGGGGCTGGCTGAAACTAGTTAAAAGCCTCCCAGTCAATCAGGTGGGTGTGCATCTGAGGAGCTGTGGGAAGAAGTTGCGCTGTTGGAGAGGCAGAGTAGTACACACCATATCAGGCACAAGGAAGGAGGCCCTGAGATAAGGGTGAAGTGGAGCTTGAGGAAGTGAAGGCTGCTGTGGGGGAAGTAGCCCAGGGAATTGTACATGTCATGTTTCTAAAAGGTCATCTACCATAGCTGATACTATTAAGGTCCCTGGGCTGGAGCCCGGAGTAGAGGGTGGGCCTGGGCTCCCCCCCCCCCACCTTTGCCCCCTGTTTAATCACTGAGACTGGGAGACAACAGAGATTGTGCAAGGAAGGATAACTTCTCCTCACCTCCCTCGCTGGCTTATGATGAAAATGGCTCAGTAGACTGTGACCCTTGTCTCTAGAGAAAGAAGGGTTACGTGGAGGGTGACAGTGAGCCTCTGAGGCTAGTGAAATCCACCAGGAAACGCGGGACCCACGGAGGCAAGGACAGAGCTTTGTCACAAAATATATATGTATATAAAGGGCATCACAACACAAGTCCCCCTCCTCTGTGGCTAACTCACTGCTCTGCTTTGGCTTTTAGAAAGTAGTAGAGTGATTTAATAGGCTGACCTCAGCATTGTTCAAAGCAGTGCATAGGGTTTGTCCATCAATTAGCATTAATGGAAGTTGCACAGCTAAATCCCTATGCACCACTTTAATAGTTTAGTGGTGCATGTTGCATGAATGAGCATATGGTGCTCTGGGGCATGTGCACTAGCCCTTATTTGCCCAACAATCTCAAAAATACATTGTATGAAAGGAACTCTAGTTACAGTTGTAGTTTGATTGACTTGTATAACTTTGAGTCAGAATGTCATATTCTTTTTGTCAACCTTAATAGTGACTTCCAAATGGAATTACCTGTATGTTGAATGTTAATATAAACTGAGTAAATTATGTTACAAAAATACTATGGCATGAAGTTTCTATCCCTATCAAAGCCAAATTGGATTTGAGCCATTCCGGGCACTTGGGACTAGCGTTCTTTGAGCAGAGAATGTATGTAACCAACTGGTGAGTAGTATCGGGGATAGCCGTGTTAGTCTATATCCACAAAAACAACAAGGAGTCTGGTGGCATCTTAAAGACTAACAGATTTATTTGGGCATAAGCTTTCGTGGGTAAAAAACCCACTTCTTCAGATACAACTGGTGAGTGTATGTTACAGGTCCAATCCTCAGAGGATATACATTTTACAACTCCCAGCTACAGAACCTTTGCTCTTTTGATTGAGCTATAGCAGTTCATACCTTTAGCTCTGAAAGTCTCAGGTTCAGTCTGCAAAATGTCAGCCAAGAGGGTGGCCATGACAGTTGACTATCACAGAATCGTTTTACTGAATCAGCAATGCACAGTGGTGCTTTAAAATGAAATATGTACTGTCAGGTATTTTAGAGCTAACATTTAAGTTTTGTTTAAAATATGTATTTTACAGAATTAAAATGTCTTAATGATATTTTGTTTTAAAATGGTGAAAAATTTATTTTTGGTTTGTTTTTAAGCATATAGTTTCTGCCTCCTAAGCGCTGCAGCATTTTATTAATGGATGAAAACTATGCTATTAGATGAAATTGACTGTTTTGCTTTCGTTGTTCAAGGTGACTGGATTTAAAAACATAAAACAAACAATATAAATGACGAACAATACATTAACATTTATTAAAAATTTCCTTTGTTTCAATAATGTAATGTGCTATTAATAAGTCAGGAGAGAGAGAGATATTAATACACTATGCAACCTGAGCTAAAAGACCCAGCTCTTAGCTAAGGCTGTAGCAGGCTCTTCAGTCTCTAGTTGGCCAACCACCACTAAAGGAGTGCCACACTGAGCTGGCATGGCTTATCTAAGCATTACAAAACCAAAACAAGGAAATAATCTCTCGGAAGTACTTATGTCTTCCATTACCATAGTATCTGAGCATCTCACAATTTTTACTTTGTGGGGTAGGGAAGCAATAATTTACAGATGTGGAACTGAGGCTAAGTGGCTTGCCAATGGTCACATAGGAAATCTGTGAGAGAACTGAACCCAGGTCTTGCAGATCCCAAGTTAACAATCTAACTCTGCTGGACCATCCTTCCTGTACACGTGAAACAAGCCTCTGCCCTAAAATATCACTGAGTATGGCTTATTATGTTACGCTTAAAACAGATCCATATCTAATGTTTTAAAACATTTTACAGGTTAATGTGTGCATATTTCAGAAGTATAATACTGCTGTTGCTAAGAGAAGACATTACAAGCAGAACATGGAGTGATGCCTACAGTTAATGTTGCCCCACACTTTCCATTATAAGACCTTGTTTTTAGTTGTTTAACTGTACCAATAGCGTGGTTTGCCCATGTTAAAATATTTAACAAACATTTTGTTGACAAGCTCTAGTGCCTCCATGCTTGGAGCCAGAACTTGAAGTTTGGCAGTGGGGTCGCTGTGGTGTCAGGAATGTGCCTTTTGCCATCCTTCGAAAATTGGCCTCATATTGGCTGAGTTATGAGCCTCTGAAAATCTCAGTTCACATATGCTCAGTAGAGACTCAGTAGAGTTTGGTGGCTAATTCCTCTGAGGATTAGAACTCTGTGGGTGTGTCCCATTCCAAGGCTAAAGGGGTTGGGAGCAATACTTTCCTTGCCATTGCTTCTGTGAGCTGTCAGAAGCTACTGTGTTGCTGGACACAAGAACTGGGAGCAAGGAGACTCGTGCACTCGGTGTTCCTGCAGCACAGTTAAGTTAGGCAACCAGGAGGAGGAGGAGGAGGAAGTCAGTTTGACAGGACTCCAGAGATGTGAGGAACTGGGCCTAGAGGTAGGGAGCCGGGAGAAAAAGCTGAGGTGCAGGACTGGAACAAGGCTGGGGATGGACAGGAAGCCTTAATACTGGTATATCCACATTTTTGAATACAAGACTTTGCAACTTCAGTGTTTCTTTAATGTAGCATTGTGTATGTAGTTATAGTAAGGGTGAATATAACAGAACAGATATGATTCTTATGTAAAGAAATACATTATTAACCATTTAAAAGCCATTAAATATCCAAGCAATTCATTTGTGTGCTGTCATATTAGTTCCATAGAGACAAGCACTGTTGTTGTATTTATAGAGAAGTGACTTAGATATCAAAATACAAGTGATCAATATAGCACAGTTTTTAAAAGGCTATTTGAATAATACAGGAATCAGTATATAAACTTAAGTAGAAATTTATTGATTGCATTCTTCTGTGTCCTGATCTTAAATAGTAATAAGACCTCAAATATCCCTTCAAAGATTAAAAAATATCCTGCAAAAACTTGTTAACAGATAAAGACAGGACAAAATTTTACTTGAGACTCTATGTCAAATTTATCACTTCATTGATTTTACTGTAGCTTTGTCCACTTATGCCTGAGTAAATTTGTCCTTCTGTGTCTCCTGTCAGAGTTGTGTGTTGTGGAAACAGAAAATGGCAATCATCTAACAATACCACTTTAATAGGAAATTCCTCTATGAAAGAGAAGAATAAAGGAATCTGAGAGATACATAATTTAATAAAACAGGTTCTTCTAGTCAAGCAGCTTTTTTTGTTTTCTGGTAGAGATTAGAATCAATTTAATACTATGGTGATTGGTGTAATTCTGAAATGAATGTAAGTTAATATATGTAATATAGAGTATTATTTTGTATACCAAAGAACAGTATCCTTTTTCCCTCTTTTGTTTTTTCCTCTTAATAGTTTCCTTTTTTGTTACTTTGCTGTTGAGGGTATTGAGTTCTGTTGTTGATGATTTGACTTAAGGCACCTGCTTCCGATTCTCTCCCTCTCCCTTCTTAGCACAGTCCTGGGACTTTCTTTTTTAATTGAAAACTCGCTGTCCTCTGAGATGGCCATCGGTTTTGTTCTATAAGCTAGCTAACAGATGGTTCTATGGAGATTTTCAGCTAACAGGAGAGGTGAGAGGAACACTTAACAAGACAAGTTCTTTATTTTCTAAACGAGTGATACTTAGACCTCAGTGGTTCAGAAGCCAAATTAGCAGTCAGCATTACCCAGAAGAGCCACAATAGTGTGAATTCATTGTTTAATTTACTATGGTACTATATATTCATATTTAAACAGTATGACAAAAGAAATGTTTAATTTGTGTGTGTAAAAACCTGTCAGTGTCCTAGAGCCCAGGTCCCAGCCTGATCTCAAATGTCTACACCACGGTTAAACAGCCCCTTAGCCCTAGCACTGCAAGCTTTAGTCAGCTGGCATGGGCCAGCCGTAGGTTTTTAATTGCAGTGTAGACATACCCAGAGTCACAGCTAAATACAAGGTGGAACAGATTGCTTACTATAAGTAGTTAACACACATTTCAAGGGACCATGCAAGGTGAAGTGGCCTGTTAACATCTCTCCAGTCATTGGGAGGGGGAGATTGAGATTGTTGTAATAAGCCATAAAGCCAGTGTCTCTATTCAGTCCATGGTGTTTAGTGTCAAGCAAAGTTTTGAGTTTACAGATGCAGGCATTATATACTGACACATGAAGAAAAGGGAGTTACCTCACAAGTGGAGAACCAGTGTTTACAGGGCCAGTTTGATCAGGATCAGGGTAAATGTAGTCCACTCCCAATAATTGACGAGGAGGTGTCAATTCCAGGAGAGGCAAAGCTGCTTTTGTAATGAGCCAGCCACTGCCAGTCCCTATTCAAGCCCAAATTAATGGTGTTCGATTTGCAAATGAATTTTAGTTCTCCAGTTTCTCTTTGAAGTCTGTTTCTAAAGTTTTTTTGTTCAAGTATAGCTACTTTTAAATCTGTTATAGAATGTCGAGGAAGATTGAAGTGTTCTCCTACTGGCTTTTGTATGTTACCATTCCTGATATCCAATTTGTGTCCATTTATTCTTTTATGTAGGGACTGTCCGGTTTGGCCAATGTAAATGGCAGTGGGGCATTGTTGGCACATGATGGCATATATAACATTTATAGACGTGCAGATTAATGAGCCCCTGATGATGTGGCTGATGTGGTTGGTCCTCTGATTGTGTTGCTAGAGTAGATATGGGGACAGAGTAGGCAATGAGGTTTGCTACAGGGATTTACTGGGTTAGTGTTTCGGTGGTGTGGTGTGTAGTTGCTGCTGAGTATTTGCTTCAGGTTGGGGGGCTGTCTGTAAGCAAGGAGTGGCCTTCCTCCCAAGATCTGTGAGAGTGAGGGATCATTTTCTAGGATAGGGTGTAGATCATCAATAATGTGCTGGAGAAGTTTTAGCTGGGGGTTGTACGTGATGGCCAGTGGTGTTCTGTTATTTTCCTTGTTGGGTCTGTCCTGTAGTCGGTGATTTCTGGGTACCTGTCTCACTCTGTCAATCTGTTTCCTCACTTCCCCAGGTGGGTATTGTAATTTTACGAATGCTTGATAAAGATCTTGTAGGTGTTTGTCTCTGTCTGAGGGATTGGAGCAAATTTGGTTGTATCTTAGGGCTTGGCTGTAAACAGTGGATCGTGTGATCTGTCCTGGATGGAAGCTGGAGGCATGTAGATAAGTATAGCGGTCAGTAGGTTTCTGGTATAGGGTGGTGTTTATGTGACCATCACTTATTTGCACTGTAGTGTCCAGGAAGTGGCTCTCTTGTGTGGACTGGTTCAGGCTGAGGTTCATGGTGGGGTGGAAATTGTTGAAATCCAGGTGGAATTCTTCAAGGGCCTCCTTCCCATGGGTCCATATGATAAAGATGTCATCAATGTAGCGCAAGTAGATGAGGGGCACTAGGGGATGAGAGCTGAGGAAGCATTGTTCTAAGTCAGCCATAAAAATGTTGGCATACTGTGAGGCCATGTGGTTACCCATAGCAGTGCCACTGACTTGAAGATATAAGGTGTCCCCAAATCTGAAATGGTTGTGGGTGAGGACAAAGTCACAAAGCTTAGCCCCAGGTGTGCCGTGGCCTCATCAAGGATACTGTTCTTGACCGCTTGTAGTCCATCCTCATGTGGAATATTGGTGTAAAGAGCTTCTGCATCCATGGTGGCCAGGATGGTGTTTTCAGGAAGATCACCAATGCATTGTAATTTCCTCAGGAAGGCGGTCGTACCTCGAAGATAGCTAGGAATGCTGGTAGCGTAGGGTCTGAGGACAGAGCCAGATTGCCAGATAATCCTGCCAATGCCTGAGATGATGGGGTGCCAGGGTTTCCAGTTTATGGATCTTGGGTAGCAGATAGAATACCCCTGGTTGGGGTTCTGGGGGTGTGTCCGTGTAGATTTGTTCCTGTGCTATAGCAGGGAGTTTCTTGAGCAGATGGTGTAGTTTCTTTTGGTACTCCTCAGTGGGATCAGAGGATAGTGACTTGTAGAATGTGGTGTTGGAGACTTGCCTGGCAGCCTCCTGTTCATAATCCGACCTGTTCATTATGACTACAGCACGTTATTTATATACAATAAATGTTTTTGATGCTTGTTTAACCAACATTAAGCAGAATAACAATTGATATACAACCACGTTGTAGAATCATAGAATCATAGAATATCAGGGTTGGAAGGGACCCCAGAAGGTCATCTAGTCCAACCCCCTGCTCAAAGCAGGACCAAGTCCCAGTTAAATCATCCAAATCATTCATGTAGTTGAAGAACTCCTTCACTCAGTGCTACAAGTAACATGACCTATTTTAGCAAAATGTCCACTGCCAAAAGTTAGCTCAAAAATGACAGATGTACAGTAATTTTTTTAAATTTCAGTTTCCTCTTGGTGTAATGTGCCTTCTACTTTTCAGATGTTCCTATTGATTTAAAACAAAAACAAAATAATAAAATTTTAAAAATACAAATTAATGTTTTATAAACCTGAGGAAAAAGAATTTTCAGCACAGTACAGAAATGTAAAGCATTCCTAAATCAATAGGCTGAGCAAAATGGGAGCAATGCATTTTTCAGGGGGTGATTATTGTTAAGATTGACAGCTCAGAATATTACTCACTTTATAAGTGTATTGCATTGTAGAATGATTCTCTTAACAGAGTAAAGTCAGCTTGCTGCAGTCTGCACAACATCTATGGCAGACAATTCTACTCTATGTCCAAAAAGCTGATAAATGTTATCAGGTGCCCTTGTCAGATTTTCAATGTCTGTACTCTCATCCAGATCCTGGGTCATTGGCTGTGACAGCTACACACAAAAGATCTAGGCACCAGGGATGCAGAATTACACTTAAAGAAGAGGAACCTAAGTGTCTGGACTTGTTTGGAAACAAGTGGTTTATTTTTGACAAACAAGAGGTATAAGCAAATACTCTATAGAATAATTGGGGGTTGTGATGGGGTATTTGCCCCACAAAGGCTTTGAACAGGTAATTAGGCCAATTGACCTTCTAGGCTGTATCTGGAGGAGAGCCTAGAGAGGGCCTAATGGCTGACGAAGCCCAAGTGCGGGAAGTGTTACCCAGGGTTTCTGAAGCCAAAGATCTTGGTTACTTTTACTCTTGGAGAGACGGTGGCAGGAAATAAATCAATGGAGATAAGGCTGACTGACCAATAGGTGAATGGCACAAACAGTACAATACAAGAGTGCTTTCACTTAAAGCATTACTTTATTTAGTCTCCAGCACTTAAACATGTCTGCAACAGATTAGTAAAACACCCCCCAAAATCCCAGATTCATATTTACCCAGGGTCTTGAGGGGGTCTCAAGTGGATAATTGCAAACATCCATTCACTGGTCTTCCATCTGCAGAGGAACTTCAGAGGTGTCCAAATGTTCATGTGTCCAATGAGCTCAGATTTTTCCTCTTTTTATACCCAATTTGCTAATATTACATAGTTTGTTCATCAGAAAAACTGCTGAGCAGAAGCTAGGTTAAGTGTGGAGATTTCCACTATCGAAACTCTGATCCTACATAGGAGCTGGATTAGGCTGATAAAGAGAGGAAGTTGTTAGCAGAAGGGCTGTAGGGAGGAGCTCTTCAGTCACTTGCTAGAGAGGAGGAGAGTTGATTAGGTACAAGGAGGAGTTCTAGTGGGAGAGTGAGTCCTGTGGTGGAGTACAGACTCCGGCAACAAGCCGAGTGGTGATGTAGCCAGGGGGCATGGAGGAAGCTCCAGTGGTAATCCAGAAGTGAGCTGGAAGATAGAAAAGAGAGATAGGAAGCAGCCTAGGGGAACAATAGCAGAGTTGGAGATTGAGCAGATCATGGTTGCTGGGCATAGGGTTCTTGGACTGGAACCTGAATTAATGGGCAAGGTTGGGTTCCACTACTGACCACAGGCAAAGTAGAATAGCTTAGAAGAGGGTTAGAAGACTGCAGGTAGATGTTTTGTCAAGTTGGACTTTGATACCCCAGAAGGGGAGGACTATGGTGACTTGAGGGCTGAATCATGTAAAGGAAGGCGTCCCAGCGATGCGTGAGACCCATTACAAGGGGCCCTTGGGGGAAAAGGGCAGGGAAGGGGCAGTTTCGACACTTCTGCTGGAGTGGTTTTTAAATATTACGAAGTTGGCAACCTTAGCATACAACCGACATGCAAAGAATGATTAGGGTTGAGTCAGAACTTCACCTACTCAGTAGTTCTTTGGCTGCCCCACAGAGGGGATGTGCTAGGGCTATGGGGAAAGTTGATGGGTTGGAGTAGACTACGTGGAGTGTGTGTTCAGCTGCTGTGTGGTGTGGAGAAATTCTTCCCCCATGCTTGTGGACTCTCCCAAGTCCAGCCACTTTGGTTTAGTGTTAAGGAGTCCATTTGGGCCTGTGTTTACCTTTTGCATTTTTTTCAGGTTGGAGAAGTATGGAAGGGTGTGTGTAGTGGAGCTGCACATTATGCCTGGTCCCCTGCTCTATATACTCTGGTAAATTAGGACACTTAAGCCACTGGTGGAAGTTCCAGTAGGTACTCTGCTGTTCCCACTGCTCCAGGGAGCTGCTGCAGCTGGCTTCCTATGCTGATGCTGTCCACTGTGTCTGAGCACAGTTCTAAGCACATTAAATGTAGTGATCCCATTTTTCTTTTTATAACATTCATATGGATTTTTCAGTTTCAAATAGGTCTAAAGGTATGTTAGTGACCCCCTAATTTTTTGATGCCAGCATTATTTCATTTTATGTATATTTTGGAAGACCATATTGGGGCAGGACAGTCCCATCACATCTTTTGTATCTGTCAATCTACATCAACAATATTTCTGTACATAGTAATTATATTATATTATAAACATTTGTTGTTACCATGTATAGTGGTGTTTGTTTTTTATTTTTTCCAGTTGTGCTCACACTGTTACAGCCAGTGTCCAGATGCATAGGAAGGCACATCTTTGGCTGCGAAGAGCTCATGATCAAATTAGGGAATTGTTCAAAGAGATGCATATTTTAAACAAAGTGTCCTTGGCAAGTTTTCAAGATAATTAATATGTTGCATGCTGCCACCCCAAATATTCTTGGCTGATACGGAACAATCAGAGGGCAACCTAAAGTGATCAAGCATAAGTGTGTTTCAGTGATTGGATATGGAGTGTTTTACCTAGTGATTTAGTTCTTTTGGGTATCTATGGTATTTCTCATTTGCTATATTTTTTTGGCTTGATGACTTTTTATAAAATCTTTGAATATATTTAGATGTATTTTTCTCTGAATGTGCTGCTGCTCAGGAAGGTTGAGAAAGTATATGCAGAGCTATACACTTTTTTCTTTAAATTATAGCAAGTATGCATTTATAGTCATTAAAATAAATTAGTAAGTTTCAGAGTGGTAGCGTGTTAGTCTGTATCAGCAAAAACAACGAGAAGTCCTTGTGGCACCTTAGAGACTAAATTTGTTAGTCTCTAAGGTGCCACAAGGACACCTTGTTGTTTTTTTTTCATTAATATATACTCTACCACTTATGCGCTGAAAAAAAAACAACCTACCAAGCAAAAAAAAAAAAAACCACACTAGAGTTCCCAGGCTAGACTATGACTTTCTGCTTGTGCTCTATACATCCAAACATACTTTTCAAACATTCAGCGTTGGAATCTGATGATGACCATGATGTAGTGAGTTCACAAAAAATAGACAGCTTAAAGGACCAAATCCACATAGCAGTGTGCTGCAGGAGGCTCTCAGGGACTTCTGGGAGTTCTTTGTTAAATATCTGTCAGAGAAGGCTGGAAGGGTCTTCTTTTCTTTGATGGAGACATCCTCTCCCTTTGGATTCTGCTCAGTTATTTTTGCTAATAATAGCTTATGCCTGCTTCTCCTAAAAATACCCCTGTAGAGCAATTTTTGTAGCCTTTTGAATATCTGTGCTGAGATCCCCATGTTATCTTCAGTCCTCAAACCCACTTCAAATTATACAAGTTAGAACTTTATGCTGTACTACTAATATATTCAATATATGTTTTCTGGAACAAAATAGACACTGTTTGCTTTATCATAGTGCTACCTGTTCCTTTGGTTAAAGTGAAGGCAATGCCCTTTTGTTTTAAATGGAAAATGAATAGTTTCCCCAGCTACTCATCCTCCTGTCTGCAAGAACACACAGCCTGTGTATTGATCACAGGCAAAGAGGGATAATTTTGAGAGTCCCTTGTGAAAATATTAGCACTGTATACTGCCATAATATAAACATTTTAAAATTCTTTATATGCTATTTTATGTAGTCCTCTGCATTGCTGTCACTAATGCTGATTACAGCTACCGAAGTCGACTTGGACCATTAACTGTGGGACAGTGTGGAGGGAGCCTGTATTCCCTTGTTTGAAGGAGAGCATTTAAGGAGAATTCTTTCAATTATTTAAGAACAAACACTCGTACAATAACTTTATGGCAGACAAAGTATTTTCAAGGTGAGCATCTTCCAGAAAATGTATGTTGCTAATAGAATTTTTCATGGGCATTTTTTCAGAGCAAGGACTTCATTGCAAGATATGATTATTTTTGGCTTCCTGAAATGAAAACACTAAAACAATTTGCAGAATACTTATGTTTTTGAGAAACCCATCCTCTGAAAGCAATTTTAACATCTTAATCTTTCCAGTGGACTTGGGTTAGCAAGTGTGGTATTTGTGGTAAAGTATCCAGTTGAATTAAAACATTGATTCACCAGATTATTATTAATATTTTTTCATCAGATTATTATTAATTGAAGTACTCTGCTAGTGACGAAGGCCAGAATAATGACATCAGACCAGAAATGCAAAGTGGAGTGCCAGGGGAATTGCTGCTATGCTCATTCTTGCTCACACTTTGCATCAGTAACATGGAGAAAGGAATGTTTAGTAAAGTATGCAGTTTATTAGAAGACATAAATCTGGGAGTGCTAACCAGAGCCAAAGTGAGGCCGGAGTCAGACTATCGGATGCAGAAGAGTGTAAAGCAACAAGGATCTGTAGTGTGACGGGGCAAGGCCAGATGGCTATGGAAGAGTAGTGGGAGATAGATATATTAGCTCCAGGCTAAACAAATCCCTGGTACCATGATAAGTGAAATGGCAGCTACTCCAGGTCAATTAAGACATCTGGGGCCAATTAAGAACTTTCCAGAAGGCAGGGAGAAGGCTAGGTTGATTGGAACACCTGAAGCCAATCAGGGGCTGGCTGAAACGAGTTAAAAGCCTCCCAGTCAGTCAGGTGGGTGTGCATGTCAGGAGTTGTGGGAAGAAGTTGCGCTGTTGGAGAGGCTGAGTAGTACACACCATATCAGGCACAAGGAAGGATGCCCTGAGGTAAGGGTGAAGTGGAGCTTGAGGAAGTGAGGGCTGCTGTGGGGGATGTAGCCCAGGGAATTCTACATTTCATGTTTCTAAAAGGTCAGCTACCATAGCTGATACTATTAGGGTCCCTGGGTTGGAGCCCAGAGTAGAGGGTGGACCCAGGCTCCCCCCTCCCACCTTTGCCCCCTGTTTAATCACTGAGACTGGGAGACAACAGAGACTGTGCAAGGAAGGATAAATCCTCCTCACCTCCCTCGCTGGCTTATGATGAAAATGGCTCAGTAGGCTGTGACCCTTGTCTCTAGAGAAAGAAGGGTTACGTGGAGGGTGACAGTGAGCCTCTGAGGCTAGCGAAATCCGCCAGGAAACGCAGGACCCATGGAGGCAAGGACAGAGCTTTGTCACAACTGGTGTCAGGAGTGGGATTTCGTTCACAGCGTGGCGGAAGAAAGAGGTTTAAAAAAAAGTGCACTGGGGTTTTGAATTTTTGTTTGTTTTGGTTTTTGTTTGTTTGCTTTATACCACAATGGAGGAGGCGGTAAGAGCTCTAGTACAAGCCACGGCAGCCCAGCAGGAGGCCACCCGGGTTCAGGCAATGGCACAACAGGAGTCTATGCGGCTACAGCAGGAAACCAATCAATTATTGATGAGCCAGGTGACCCAAGATTGTGCCCTCTTGAGAGAGGTGGTGGACCAGCTGAAGATCCTCACCACCCAGGCCCGGGGGTCCGACGGGACGCGAACCCTGAGGGCCACTGGTTGTCTGCCAAAGATGACGTCAGGAGATGACGTAGAGGCATATCTCCTCTCATTCTAAAGGACTGCTCAGCGTAAGGCGTAGCCCCAGGAGCAGTGGGCCAGCATTCTCGGCCCTTTTTTGTGTGGAGAGGCCCAGAAGGCCTACTTTGACTTGCCTGCCACGGATGCCACTGACTATACCCGTCTGAAGGCAGAGATCCTAGCACGATCAGGGGTAACAGCAGCGCTAAGGGCCTAGAGGTTCTATGAGTGGAAATACCAGGAGAACAAACCCCTGAGGTCCCAGCTATTTGATCTCATACACCTCGCACGGAAGTGGTTACAGCCCGAGATGTGCAGGCCTGAAGAGATTTTGGAGACCCTGGACATAGACCATTACATGCGGGGACTGCTGCCAGATCTCCGCCAATGGGTAGACCAGAATGATCCATCCACGTACGATGAGATGATCACACTGGTAGAAAGATGGATGACAGCCAGGGAACTGACCTGACTACCCAAGGAAGGCCCTTCCGAAGCAAGCACCTGACCCCAACCCTGGAAGGTTGGGCAGCCAAACCCCCAAGGAGTGCTAGGTGGAAGAAGGGGGGGGCTGAAAACCAGTGGGGACCCCAGAAGGAAGGAATTGGCCTGAGTGGGGGGAACCCCGGGACTAAACCCCCTAACCCCTGGGATAGGGGAGTAATTAAAAGCAATTATAGATGTTATGCATGTGGGGAGTGGGGACACATAGCAGCACAGTGTCCCAGCACCGAGGAGCCTATGCAATGTAATTTTGGGGATTGGGAGGTCCCATGCTCCCTTATCCACTTTGTGGGGGGTCGCATTAACCCCGCATAATTACACCAGGCCAGTGAGGATAAATGGAGCAGAGACTACAGCGCTTGTGGACTCTGGGAGTCCTATCACCCTCATATCGGGTAAGCTGGTAAAAAATAGTCAGCTGCTACAAGCCAAATGTGTAGCAGTGACGTGCGTGCATGGGGCTGTGAGCCATTACCCCACCATCCCAGTGGAGATAGAGGTTCAGGGAAACCCCATTGAGGTGACCATGGGCGTAGTTCCTAAACTCCCATATCCTGTAGTCATTGGGAGGGACTATCCAGGGTTTGATAATTTACTCCCCCCGGAGAGACTGGAGGGAGGTGGGGACCCTGAGGACAGCGACTCGTCACCGGGGGAATGTTAACCCCCGATGTTTGCTGAGATTTCTCAGGATCTGTTCTCAGACCCCAAAAGACCCGGAAGACAAAAAAAAAAAAAAGAGAGGAAGGCTGCAAAGGCCTTGGGAACCCGGATCCTGACCCAGGGCCAGAAGACCTCCCTAGTAGGCAGATGGACGTGAGCAGCCAACAGAGAAACTTCCACCACAGAAGATGAGCCAGAAGCTGCCCCCAGCCATGACGGCGGCGAGCCATTGGAAGAAGCAGAAACTGGCCTCTGGGAGCTTGGGCAGGTTAGTCCCGGGAGAGAGACTTTTGGGCGGGACCAGGCAGAGGACCCCAGATATGATAATGCCAGGAAAGAGGTGGCCGAGATCGATGGGATACCCGTGGATGGCAAGATTTCGGGTCCCGGACCTTACTTTATAGTGAAGAAAGATCTCCTGTACCGCGTGGTGCAAATGCAGGAGTAAGAGATACAACAACTTCTGGTGCCACAAGAACATCAAAAAGCCATATTGAGTCTCACCCACAGTCACCTGTTTGGAGGACACCTAGGGGTAGAGAAAACCCGGGCACGGATCCTGTGGAGGTTCTTCTGGCCAGGAATACATGAAGATGTCCGGCAATACTGTACCTCTTGTCTGGAGTGTCACTTACATAGCCCTCGCCCGCACTTGCGGGCTCCTTTGATACCTCTTCCAATAATAGAGGTTCCTTTTGAACGGATAGCCATGGATCTGGTAGGGCCCCTAGAGGGGACAGCTCGGGGCCACCAACATGTGCTTGTTGTACTGGACTATGCAACCCGGTACCTGGAAGTTGTTCCCCTGCACAACACAGCTTCCAAGACAATAGCTAAGGAGCTAGTACAGATCTTTGCCCGGGTTGGGCTACCCAAGGAGATATTGACTGGTCAAGGGACACCTTTCATGTCCAAGTCCTCTGTTCATTGCTCTATGTACAAGCCCTACGGACCTCTGTATACCTCCTGCAAACAGATGGCTTTGTGGAAAGGTTCAATAGGACCCTCAAGGCCATGATCTGGAAAGTGGTGAGCCGGGATGGGAAAGATTGGGATACCCTATTGCCTTACCTCATGTTCGCCATCCGGGAGGTTCCGCAAGCCTCCACGGGTTTCTCTCATTTTGAACTACTATATGGGCATATTGGATATAGCCAGAGAAGCCTGGGAAGAGGAGCCAAATCCCAGAAGGAACATAGTTGAGCATGTACAGCAGATGAGAGATCGGATAGCCCGAGTTATGCCCATTGTACTGGAACACTTGGAGAGAGCACAGGAGATCCAACGAACCCATTATAACCACCAAGCGAAGCTTCGATGGTTCCAACCAGGGGATCGGGTGATGGTACAAGTAAACTGTTGGCCCAGTGGCAGAGACCCTACAAAATAATAAGGTGCGGCAGCCAGGCTGCCGGAAATCGGAGCAAATTTACCACATCAGTCTTCTAAAACCTTGGCATGATCTACAGGCATGCTTAGTCATGCAAGAGACCCTTCCCCAGGAGGATAACTTACACGAGCAAGTGAGGATATTATCCGACTTGATGCCAATCCAAAAGATTGAGGCAGCCGACATGATTAATCACAACAGAGATGAGTTCTCTACAAAACCAGGGCGGATGACTGAGACATCACCATATCCACGCAATCCCCGGAGCCAAGGTAACATCGAAACCCTACTGAATCCCAGCAGTCAAAAGAGAGGAAATCAAGGCTGAAGTAAAGAAAATGTTAGAATTAGGGGTTATTGAAGAATCTTACAGTCGGTGGTCCAGTCCAATTGTTCTAGTGCCTAAACCTGATGGTACCATGAGATTCTGTAATGACTGTCGCCGAATGAATGAAATATCCCAGTTTGATGCATACCCCATACCACGCATTGACGAACTGTTTTACCAACTGGGTAGTGCCCGATTCTTGACTACACTGGATCTGACAAAAGGGTACTGGCAGATTCCTCTGACCAAAGAACCTAAAGAAAAGACAGCATTCTCCATCCTGGATGGGCTATTCCAGTACACTGTCCTCCCTTTTGGGCTACATGGGGCCCCAGCCACATTCCAGCGCCTCATGGATAAGCTGCTGCCTCCCCATACTAGTTATGCAGCTGAATGCCTAGATGATGTCATCATCCATATGCCAGACTGGGGAACCCACTTGGAGAAAGTTGAGGCAGTACTGCGCACCTTAAGGCAGGCTGGCCTCACTGCTAATCCCACTAAATGAGCCATAGGGCTAGCAGAGGCTAGGTACCTGAGATATATTGTGGGAAGGGGCATAGTGAAGCCCCAAACGAATAAGCTAGAGGCAATTCAAAACTGGCCCCGGCCCGAAAGAAGCAGGTCCGTGCATTCCTAGGCGTGGTAGGGTACTACCGACGGTTTATTCCCCACTTCGCCACTAGGGCAAGTCCCCTAACAGACCTGGTGAAGGCCTGAGGTCCGGACAGGGTAAAGTGGACTGACGCAGCAGAGGGGGCATTTACAGACCTTTGGACGGCCCTCTGTAATGACTCCGTACTCATAGCCCCAGATTTTAACAGGGAATTTATTTTACAAACAGACACTTCCGAGGTGGGGTTGGGAGCAGTTCTGTCACAAATGGTGGGAGAAGAGGAACACCCGATCCTGTACCTAAGCAGAAAGCTTCTCCCAAGAGAACAGAAATACGCAGTAGTCGAGAGACAATGCCTTGCTGTCAAATGGGTTATGGAGACACTGCGTTATTACCTCTTAGGCCAGCGATTTGCTCTTTTGTGACGGACCATGCTCCCCTCCAGTAGATGCAGCGGAATAAGGAAAAGAATGCAAGAGTCACCAGGTAGTTCTTATCCCTCCAACCATTCCAGCTGTGCATACAGCACAGGGCTGGATGCCACCATGGCAACGCTGATGGTCTGTCACGAGCATACTGCCTGGCGTCGCAATTTGCCCAACTCTATGGTGTTGACCAGAGGGGGGGATACGTGACGGGGCAAGGCCAGATGGCTATGGAAGAGTAGTGGGAGATAGATATATTAGCTCCAGGCTAAACAAATCCCTGGTACCAGGATAAGTGAAATGGCAGCTGCTCCAGGTCAATTAAGACACCTGGGGCCAATTAAGAACTTTCCAGAAGGCAGGGAGAAGGCTAGGTTGATTGGGATACCTGAAGACAATCGGGCTGGCTGAATCTAGTTAAAAGCCTGCCAGTCAATCAGATGAGTGTGCATGTCAGGAGCTGTGGGAAGAAGTTGTGCTGTTGGAGAGGCTGAGTAGTACACACCATATCAGGCACAAGGAAGGAGGCCCTGAGGTAAGGGTGAAGTGGAGCTTGAGGAAGTGAGGGCTGCTGTGGGGGAAATAGCCCAGGGAATTGTACATGTCATGTTTCTAAAAGGTCAGCTACCATAGCTGATACTATTAGGGTCCCTGGGCTGGAGCAGAGGGAGGGCCCAGGCTCCCCCTCCCACCTTTGCCCCCTGTTTAATCACTGAGACTGGGAGACAACAGAGACTGTGCAAGGAAGGATAACTTCTCCTCATCTCCCTCGCTGGCTTATGATGAAAATGGCTCAGTAGACTGTGATCCTTGTCTCTAGAGAAAGAAGGGTTATGTGGAGGGTGACAGTGAGCCTCTGAAGCTAGCGAAATCCACCAGGAAACGCGGGACCCACAGGGGCAAGGACAGAGCTTTGTCACAGTAGTAACATGTTGTTTTTTAATTGAAAAACTCTTCTTGCATATAAAGCCATACATTTACAGAGTGCTTTACAGAGTAAGAAACTGTTTTCTTAATTTATAATTCAGGACAAGATAAATCAGTCAGAAATTGCAAAATAGTCATCAAGAAAAATATCTTGGATAATATGGGACAGGTTAAAATCATCAGTCGAGGATAAGGCACTAGCCACTGAATCAGGAGATCTGGATCTTGCCATTTACCTGCTGTGTGTTCTTGGGCACATCACGTCACCTCTCTGCCTCGTTTTTCCCATTTGTAAAATGGAGCTCTTTTTTCTAAAGGTTGAAATTTATGGATTAAGCCTTATGCTAATTATCTCCATCTCTGATAGTAGTTATCAAAGGACAATGGGATGTCTAAGCAAGAGAATCAAGCCAAAATCAGAAACAATCATTTCTAGAACAATATATGGATCTAGTGAGACTTTATGGTATTACATGAAAGGACCACAATTTTTTCATTGAGAAATTAATTGAAGACAAAGCTGAGAATTGGATGCCACAGGACAGTTCAAGAGGGTAGAACGCTCTAAGTTAAAAGGGCAATACTGGAGCTAGGTAGGATTCAGGTACTAAGTTACTGAGGCTAGTTTATAGTTTGATTGCTCTTGCAAAGGTAGCAATAGAAGCTGCAGTCATGAGCAAGGAGTTAGCAAAAATCATTGGAAACATCATCAAGTCGGATAGATGGTTTAAATGTGGACAACGTGGCTTCTTCCTATCCAAAATTCACTTGTAAAAAGGTTGGCACTCTTTGATCAGTTTCCATAATTTCATTCTGAGGCACATGAGGTTGAGTAGTGGTAGGTGGAGATCCAGCCCAAATATCTAGCTCATCCATCCCAAATAGGCTTTATTAGCTATTAGTCCATGTTCTGTTTCTAGAAGGATGCTTTCCCCCCGATATAAGCATTATGCAGCTTCCTGAGGTTGTTTCTTTCTAGGTATGGCCTTCATTCTGCAGATGGATCACATGAGCAAATCCCTGCTGCACTCCATTGGGGAAATTGCAGTGTGGGTAAAAGAGACTTCTTGTGCAGGTCTATTTGTAGCATTGTCTCTAACCGGGTTAGTTGTTGTTCACAGGGCAGGCTCCAGGCATCAGCGCACCAAGCAGGTGCCTGGGGCGGCAGGAGCTCAGGCACTGGGGTGGCAATCCGCCCTTGGCGGCAGCCAGAATTCGGCGGCCTCTCCATCACAGCGCATTTCGCAGTCAGCAGCAGGGACGTAACTCTTCCTCGGTTGCCGACGTCAATTCGGCAGCTGCACCATCACTCCGCCTCTCCTTTTGTTTTGGGTTTTTTTGCCGCTTGGGGCAGCAAAAACGCTGGAGCCGGCCTTGGTTGTTCACATCTTGGCTCTGTCAACTTTTCATCTTGGTTGACTGGAATTACTCAACATTCAAGTTGCACAAAATAGAATTTCCTGCTTTTATTTTCAAAAAATCTATTTTCATATTATTATAAATATGGTTAGAAAAATAAAACTTTGTTGCTGATAGATGTAACCACCAGTAATATTTCTCTCACTGTTGACTTCTGATATTTATTGGTCTTGTGCATTGAGAAAGGAGAAGAAAAAGTTGTTTTCATAAAACAATAATGAAAAGCTAGGCCAGGTAGGCACTCGTGATATTAAGTGTTTATTAGAATGCTTTTCTTTTCCTGTTATGGCTGCTGATGGATGTAATATGCTCCCACCTACTGCTATTTTCATCTTCCATTTTTTCCCCTTCTTTTGGTTAATTGTACATTGTATGGATGAGAAATATTTAGCTGTAATATTGATATTTATGCTTGAAGAGAACTAGAACGACCTTTCATGCTATCTTTCACTTTTGTTGCCAGCGCTCACTAATTCTAAACTGCTTCCATAATTGTTGAGAGAATAGAAAAGCTTCTGCATTAGAGATTATAATTATGCACAGTGCTAAGAAATATTTTTTTCCTGGTCTTTGTCTGAAATTTCTGATAATTATTTGTGGATATGAAGGCTACCAGTTCATTTAGTTATTTGAACAACACTTAATTGCTTTTGACAATTCCCCAGCTCTGGGAAGCACTCCAGCTACACTGTTTGCACACCCTTCCATAACTGCCTATATGGGCATGTCTCTTTTTTTTGTTTGCATTTATAGTATGTAGCATTCAACAATCTCAAAGTGCTTTACAAATATTAAGAAATGATACTCTTTTTGTGCAGGTAAGTATTTTTATCCTCATTTACAGTATGGGTAACTGAGGCACAGAAGTCACTTGACTGAGGTCACTCAGCAAGTCTGGGGCAGAGCCAGAGATAGGCTCTCAGTCCTTTGCTTAAATGACCAAATTTCAGAGTAGCAGCCATGTTAGTCTGTATTTGCAAAAAAAAAAAGGAGTACTTGTGGCACCGTAGAGACTAACAAATTTGTTTGAGCATAAGCTTTCGTGAGCTACAGCTCACTTCATCGGATGCATGTATGTCTTTCCTCATTTGTATTCTTTTTAGTCATGCATTTAACCTGCCAGCTCCTGGGGAAAGAGATTATGTTCTTGTTGTGAGTACATTGACTGATGTACTACACACAGCAGCATACACGGCTCATAGTGCTTTTGAAGAGCCACATGGCCTTTTGCCTTCTATATCTCCTAAATCTGGGTAAGCAGGTTTTGAACAGGTAACTTCCCCACAAAGACTGACTAGATGAAATACTAATGATTGTGATATACCATCTCCAGTCAGTCACTGATGAGGGAGCTACAGCATTACAGACCTTTTTGAGCAACCTAAAGAGATTTGGATTGTAATTTAATCATGTATCTGGAATAGTGGTCAGGGTACGCATGCTCCCTGTATGCTTCTCCAGGTTATCTGATATGAAATGTATGTGAATATTCTATACCCTTATCTTTTTTTTTCTTCTGCAAAATGGCTTTAGATTTCCAGCAGCATCTAATAAACCGCTCAAAGTTCACTTGAGATGCACATCGAGTCCTTAGTGGAGAAGGAGAGCATCACGCTGTTCAGCTGGTTACGTAGTAGTATTTACATGTAGCCTTCATTCATGTGTCCTTGGCTGAAAAGAGAGTGGCTACAATTTGTGGCTGAGTGTGTGTATAGAGCATGGTATAATAAGGGGAATCGGGTTTCCAGCAGGACACCGAGGACTCCTAGAGAAATAGCCAATTTGTCTATTTGCTTCTGTACTTTTGATACCAGAACAGGATTTGCTATACTGGGATTGAACTATTGATCCATATATTTCAGTAGTAGCCAGTACTTCATGCTTCAAAGGAAAGGGGAGAGGGAAAATCCATGATACCCCTAAAATCTGTACACTGTTTTACAGGGATGAAAATTTCTGCCCTATAGGTGATCTCTGAAACATGAGCTTTGATTACCCTTAAAGGTATTTGATTACCTTTGAAGGCCACAGCTGTTTAGAAGTAATAAACATTTTCAATCCTGTTTCAAAATCCAGCCAAAATGCTAGACTATAGGCTGCTTGTGGCAGTGAATTCCATGAGTTGACTGCATGCTGTGTAAACATAAATATTTTCTTTCCTTTGTTCTGAATGTACCTTTAATGTGCCTTTAATTTTATCATGTGTGGTTGTGTACATAACAGTATGGAGTAAATCAAATAAAATACTGAAGGAAGATGCACTAAAATTAGTGGCATTAAGGAAAGCATCTGAACCTTCACAAACAAAAATAACTAATTATATAGAGTGCAAAAAAATGTGTTCTCCATTTGTAACACCTCAGATGCTGAGTGCTTGCAGAGAAGAATAACTGGCAATACAGTGCAAAAAAAAAGGGATGGGAAGAAGAGGTATAACCTAACCAGATTTAGGAAGTAATGTCTTAATATTAGAGAGAGTCCTTTTGCCTTTCATGTTATTGTGCTGGTGAGTCATCTCTGGAAAGTGTAAAATATAAATTTAGCTATATAACCTTTGAATGTCATTTAGGCTTCTTTTGTTAAATAGCTCAAGCTTTGAGTTTTATATATATATTTTGTGAATGTATTGAAAGGTAAGTGGTGTATTCCACAGTTTATTAGATAATGGGTTTTGGGGGAGCTTGATTACAAAGCCATAAATCAATCCAAGGACTTTGATGATGGGTCCTAAACTACAACAGTGAAGCTTGAGTGGTTTATTAGATTATCTCTGCAGAAGGATTGATTTACAGCTTGAGTCATCCATCTCCATCTATTATTTTTATGTTAGGAGAAAATAATTTTTCAGCAATTTTAAAAGGAATACCAAGCACTGAAAGCCAAAATAAATATTTCAGTTAAAAAAACTGTTTAAATAATCATAGGAGTTTGATTTAAAGCCTCAGTATCAAAGCAAATTAATAATCAAGCCTGAAAATCTGGGCTGACACAAAACCCTTTACTTTCAGAATCTCAGGAGCAGTGATTCAGGGAAACTGAGTCAAGGTGATACATTCTCATCTGGTGTAAATTGTGTTATCCCCATTTCACTTCAGTGCAGCAATGATAGTTTTCACCAGTTGAAGATCTGCCCTTTCTCCTGGATATCTAAATTGCTCTTAGAAAGGACTCTCTGAATTGGCTCATACTGCCCAGAATTTGTTTTTGTCCCTCTCATCTTGAAAGAATCACTAGAGAAATGTGGGTATAGTGGGTAGTTTCTAGCCTTATCAGAGATTTCATGCTGGACTTGGGACAGGGCAAGGTTTTGGGAAAACTGCCAAACCTCCAAAACTATCAGGGTGTAGGGTTGCAACCTCTGAGGTACCTAAAACTGAGACATCTGGGATGATTCTGAGCCCATAAAACTTAACAGTTGGCAGAGCATACTGAGCACCTTTACAGATTTCCCTGGACAAATACCTAAAAAAGGGACGATCCTTGGAAAACCTGGACAGGAGGCAACCCTATTAGGATACCATGGTATGAAAGAGAAAACTCAAAGAGGAGATACACTTCGGAAGTAGTAAGAAAACTCTCTTTCTCATAGACTCATAGACTTTATAGTCAGAAGGGACCACCGTGATCATATAGTCTGACCTCCTGCACATTGCAGGCCACAGAACCTCACTCACTCACTCCTGAAATAGACCCCTAACTTCTGGCTGAGTTACTGAAGTCGTCAAATCATGGTTTAAAGACTTCAAGTTACAGAGAATTCACTGTTCACACTAGTTTAAATGACCGTGTCCCATGTTGCAGAGGAAGGCAAAAAAACCCCAGGGTCTCTGCCAATCTGACCTGGGGGAAAATTCCTTCCCATCTCCAAATATGACAATCAGTTAGACCCTGGGCATGTGAGCAAGTGTCCAGCAAACAATAAAACAGAGGTGGTGAAGAATGATGGCCAGCAAACTCTAAACCTTCCAACTAGCTGATAAGGAAAGCTTTCAAAGCTGAACTGGTTTTTTATTCCAATATTTTCTAGAATAAGATCAGATATTTGTGAAGTTTTACATATGCAGTTTTAAAAGTATTTGATTTTTGAAAACAAACTGACTTGAAACTGCAAGTTTTTGTTAGGTAAAAGGAGCTTTGCAGAGATGGAACTGTTCAAGTTTCCAGTGGCTAGAAGTTAGACACTATTATGATGTTGGAGATAAACTTGTATCCTTTGGAGTCAATGGGAGTTTTGCCATTGACTTCAGTGGGTCCAGGAGTTCAAACCATGTGATTACAAGGATGTTTGGTGACTTCAGTCTACAGTTGTGCAACTTTACATGACTACTTGTTCGTTGTGTTAAATTTAAGATTTTCGTTTGGAGCAATAAAGCCCATAATGATTTGGGACTCGTCCACCTGAGTCTCTCTTTCTGTGCAATCCTGCTAAAATTACAGGTAGTAGAGGCATTGGATCTGAAGGCCCCCTGGTTTAAAAGAGGGGGGAATAGCTGGCAGGGAATCTCTGTTGTTTTTTTCTTAGTGTACTCCCTTCCCACCTTGGACCAAAATAGCCCAAATTTCTTGAACTTGAGGGGGGAAGAGTTTTTCATGAGGGGAACACCTTGACTTTCTGCTGGGAAATGAGGGAGGTATGTTTTGTTGTGTTTTTATTGGGTAACTGTTTTGTGTTGAGTGGGATTGGTCAACGATATGCTACTATTTATTTTTGCTAAGTCTTTTCTGCTTTCAGGTATCTTTCAAGATGCCTAGAGTGTGAGCCTTATGTGTCCTATGTTTTTGATGTTTAAATTAGAATAAATAAAAATAGTCAATTCTTCTCCAAACAGTTTGAAGGAACTTTATTTGAAGGAAATTCCTCACTGTAGCACCAAACATGCCTTCTCCCCTTCCACTGATAATAGGATCTTCGGAGTAGAGACATAGGCAATATTTAAGTGCATAAATTCCTATCTTAAAAGCATCCAGAACATTGTTGACTCCTTGTAAATAGGGTGTTAGTCAGGATAACTTGAAAGTAACTTAAAGGACTTACCGGTATGCCGGAGTCCTGAGTGGGGGTGTGGCCTCAACCGGAAGAGGCAATTTAAAGGCCCCAGGGCTCTGGCTATTTAAGGAGTCTTGGGGCCTTTAAATCACCCCAGAACTACCAGCTGCAGAGGTGGCTGGGAGCCCCGGGGCTCAGGAGTGAATTAAAGGGCCCGGGGCTCCGGCCGCCACAGAGCTCTGGGCATTTTAAATTCCTGCTGGAGTCAGGCTGGCAAAGCCCCAGGGCTCCAGCAGCTGGGCTCAGGCGGGGATTTAAGGGGCCCGGTGCCCCGGCCACTGCGGGGAGCCCCCGACTGAGCCCTGCTGCCAGAGCTCCGGTGGCACTTTAAAAGGTCCAGGGCTCCCCTGCTGTTTCAGGGAGTCCCAGGCCCTTTAAAGCGCCACCCAAGCCCCGCTGCTAGAGCTCTGGCAGCGCTTTAAAGGGCCTTGGGCTCCCTGCAGCGGCCGGAGCCCTGGGCCCTTTAAAGCACCACCAGGGCCCTGCTGCTGCTACCCGTAGCGGCGGCCCCACAGTGGCAGGAGCCCCAGGCCCTTTAAATCCCCACGTGAGCCCGGTTCTGGCAGCCGGGTTCGAGTGGTGCTTTAAAGGGTCCGGGGGTCCTGCCACTGTGGGGAGCCCCAGGCCCTTTAAAGCACCACCTGAGCCCCGCTGCCGGAGCTCTGGCAGTGCTTTAAAGGGCCTGGGGCTCCGGCCACCGTAGAGCTCGGGCATTGTGAAGCCCAGCTGCTGGAGCCCGGTGGGGATGTAAAGGGCCTGGGGCTCCTGCCACTGTGGGAAGCCCCGGGCCCTTTAAAGTGCTGCCCAAGCCTTGCTGCCGGAGCTCCAGAGGTGATTTAAAGGGCCTGCAGTTCCCCGCAGTGGCAGGAGCACCGGGCCCTTTATATCACCGCTGGGGAAGCCGGTCTGGTCCGACACAGCGTATTGGCTCTTGCTGGTACGCCGTACTGGACCGTACCGGCTTACTTTCACCTCTGGTGTTAGTAGAAAGTAAGATGTAAACAAGGAGGATACTTTGCTTGCTATGGGTTGCTGTTGGTCAGGAGGCAGAGGATGGGGAAGTTCTGAATTGTTGTGTTTTTGGAACTTTGAGGAAAGTCATTTATTTTTTTCCTCACATTTTGATAAACAAAAGTGATGTATGTAGTTGCCCTTTTGATGTGAATATGGCAGTTATTTGTTGAATATGTTATTTGAATAATGGTTTGCAGTATTTGACCCTCTGTTTGGAAGTTATAGTATTAATCAAATTAATTTTATAAATAACAGTGAAAATTGATGAATAATTTACTTAGCACATGATTTTTTCTGATGATTGAGTGGGTCTGGATTAAATATTTGAGGGTGAGGGTCAGGTCTTAAAATATTGACTGACAACTACTATTCTGAGAACAGAGTTTCCTAGACAGGCTGATTAATGCTTGCGAGGCACTCCCCTCCTGCAGCTTAAAATGTGAGTTGCAGTCACTCCTTGTCCCCCATTTATCTCTTTTGTAAGGGACTGTAGCATAGGCACCAAGCAATCAGAGCTGGGGGGGGGGTCCACACATCAAGGACAGTAGCCGGTGACAAGGGCTTAGAGGAATCACTAGACCTGAGTTCAATAAGCAAGAGTCAGGGTCAGAGTCAGGCTGGGATTGGAGACTAGAAGTCAGGTGAAATGTGGAGTTGAGCAGGCCAGATGTCTGTGTTGTTGCCCAGACAACTTCCTGGGACACCATCCAGGGTAAGATAATTTACTCTGCCAATCACAGGGCCTGAGAGTTCTGTCAATCTGTGTGCCTTGGGCAGTACTTCCTATGGTATCTAATATCCACAGTGCACCCTGACTGTAGGTCCGCATGGCCCCGCAGTGGCATTATGGGAACCTCAGCCATCAAGGGTTTCAGAGTAGCAGCCGTGTTAGTCTGTATTCGCAAAAAGAAAAGGAGTACTTGTGGCACCTTAGAGACTAACAAATTTGTTAGTCTCTAAGGTGCCACAAGTACTCCTTTTCTTTCAGCCATCACAGGCTCTGCAGACCCAGATTCAAGTCCACAGAGCCTTACGCTTTCTCTTTATAAGCCTACATTGTATGTTTTAATTCATCCACTATATTTATTTTCTCCTTTCCACTTTTCTCCGCAGTCTCTCTGACCCTGCTCTGTACCCTAACTCACTTTTCTAATTTATCCTGTCAATCTCTCGCTTGCCACTCACTTTCCATCAACCTACTCATCCCTTAATACACAAGTCTTGAAAAATTGACCATATGCCTAATAGCCAGACAATTAAACTAAGATGGGAGACTCCACTGTAAAGGGGCAGCATCCTGGGAAACAAGTTGGGAACTAAGTATCATACTAGGGTGCAGAGTAACAGCCGTGTTAGTCTGTATTCGCAAAAAGAAGAGGAGTACGGGTGGCACCTTACAGACTAACAAATTTATTTGAGCATAAGCTTTTGTGAGCTTCAGCTTACTTCATCGGATGCATTCAGTTCCTGGACCTTGCTTTTGGGCTTTACCTTTTATCGCTTCTGACTGGAAGATGTATGAAGCCTCCTTACTACCACTGAGGAAGGAAGAAAAAAAACCCCTCTCTCTCTCTCTCTTTTCCAAATCTAGAACCTTATGCTGGCATTTTGTTAATCTGTGGCAGTGTGAAATTGACCTGATCCTTGTTAGTTTCATAGCTTCCCACAGGGATGTGCAAACTGTCAAGACTGTAGTAAGCTGATTTCCACTCTGCTATATCTTGGCAAAGCTATAAGCACAGAGGAAGTAGGTTTAAATTTGGTACAGATTTGAAAGGTTTTTGTCATAATCAGAAAGGCAAGAAATTTTTATTTAAGAAAAAATACCTTAATTCTGTAGAGTTTGATAGCACCTTTCCAAAAAACTTCCTACCCACCACAAGCAATGGAAAAGGAGTTTTTTCAAGCCTTTTCCCAGTCAGCAAAGTCAGCTATATTAATCCTCTAACTGCCTATCTTTAGGTTATGCCCACTGAAATGAGAAGGCTGGTGATCCTGTACTAATATAGTATTGTGTGCAACTCAGGAAAATGTAAATTAGTGCCATAAAAGCAAAGACTGGAGTCTTTATTACTAATTTTTAGAGGCTCACAGTCAGGGCTATTAAAGAGGGATGTGTTTTATTTTTAAAATAAAAATGTAGAGCTCTCTGAAGTGGTTTCTGTTTAGCAGCTGTCTCAGAAAATATGCCTCATGTTTTCTGTTTTTGGTCTTATTCTATTTTTTAAGCCACCCAATCCATCCCTAATTATAATTCTGATTTACTCAAATTCAAGCCCTGATTCAGGAAAGCACTTAAGAATGTGCTAAGGTATACTGACTTAAAATGTTCGGTTTAAGTGCTTTCAAGACTAGGGATGTTTGCCTATTTTGGGATCTCAGTGATTCAGATTACTTTTACCATTCCTTAACTCCTCCAATAATAGTACATTGGCTGGTATGTAATGGCTGCAACATCCTACAAAGCTAGTTAACAACATTCTTCCCTTCATCAGCTGATAATTTGTTTGTCTCTCTTACTTTCTTTCTAGATAAATTCATGGAGGATAGGTCCATCAATGGTTATTAGCTAGGATGGGCAGGGATGGTGTCCCTAGCCTCTGTTTGTCAGAAGCTGGGAATGAGCGACAGGGGATGGATCACTTGATGATGGTTTACCTGTTCTGTTCATTCCCTCTGGAGCACCTGGCATTGGCCACTGTTGAAAGACAGGATACTGGGCTAGATGGACCTTTGTTCTGACACAGTATGGCCTTTCTTATGTTCTTTCTCTTTACTGTTTTTGATTGCTGCTTTCTGAAGTTTGTGCTCTTGATCAGGATTAAGATGAAGCTGAAAAATGGTGGTCACAAAAAAAAAAATCTATCCTGCCAGTGAACAGAAAGATTGCTTACTCTATAATTATGAATAAAAGGGAAAGGAAGACATGAACTCCACATCTAAACAACTGAACTTTAGTGATGTGCAGTTCCATTCATACAAAAGTAAACCAGTCCAAGATAGAGAAGTGGGCACTGTATAAATCCATTCCTTCACAACATAGAAACTGGGTAATAACTGAAGTAATTTCTTCTCTCTGTTACCAGAAAACATTTCAGTATCTCTTTATTGTTCATGCTTAAGGAATTTTTTACCCGTGTCCATTGATTTAAATACCACAATATTTCTAAAAAAAGAAAAAAAAACTGGTTTTGGAGAAGAAAATAAATAAAAACTTTGTATTCTGGAGTTTTTCCATCATCTATTTTTATGAAATCTCTACCCTACCACTAGCTTGTCTTTTACTCCCTAGTAAAATATTTCAACAAAAATGGTTTCCCATTTACCCTTTTAAAATTTTATTAGAGCTTTCTCTGTGCTCAGATTTCTAGAACAGCATTTTGTGTGTTCTGCCTATTTCGCCTCATCTACTCAGTGACCTTAAGCCTTTCTCTGCGGTGAAAGTTGTATTAACATTTATGGTTTTGAATCTTTCCCTCTAGCTACTTTGCCACGTGATGTTGCTTCTTTAAATGAAATATTTTTATTGAATACATAACTATCCTCTGGTTTTTATTTTTTTACCGTCAGTAGAAATGGGAATCCTTGTCAGTCTGTTCTAAACCTTAAAATACATTATAATTGAGGTGCAATAGACTATAATTCCTTTAGGAGGGAAAAAGGAATGCTAGGAATAAGTACTCTGATGCATCCTTCTCCTTTGTGGTCTGTTCATTAAACTATTCAGCAGATATGTCCAACTGTGTATGTTTTTTAGTAAATCTTTAGTATTCTACTTTCTGCATCTACAGTATATGGGAGATTGTTCTGTATTTCAGTAACAGACTGTAATGAGAAGCCCTGTATAATATCTAGCCTGATTTGTTTTTCTTCTGCAGATTTCAGTCATGGCCAGATATCATGACTGTTCCTAAAGAGTGGAAAAGGTTACAAGTCTTGTTCCTTGCATCTTTCTTTTAGGTTCCAGAATCCCAAAGAGCTGATAACACCCATTTTCTTTTGTTCAAACTATGTACGTGTTTTGAGTTTTTGGTTGTAGGGTATCCCTTCCATAGCAATAATCAGCCTGATTGCTCTTCTCCTGTTCCTTTTCTAACATATGGAAGCATACTGTTAGAAAAGATGGTGCATTTTGCTATCTGACCTGTTTTGGGGGCTTTTCAGGGTTCTGGAAGGGGTGGCAATTTGGTTGGCACAATCCCTCCCACAGCTATTATGCAGTGGGGAGTTCACAAGCTGCATCGTTTCTTGGAATGGGCTATAGGAATTAGTTTGATCTCACTATATTTCTTCTATGCTCACTGATACGTTTCTTTGTACTCTGAGCATTAAATTTTTTGTATGTGTAGTCATTTCTTCTTAGTGCTTAAACTCCTTATTGGAAGTTATCAGTTCAGTAAAAGGTGGAAAAGGATCTGAGGTCCGTGTTGATGTTTTCAAAGGCACCTGAATTTCATTTTCAAGTGAATGTGGTATTTAGGACTCCATTTCTAAGTCACTTTGGAAGGTGGTACTTAGGCACCTTTTGAAAAGTTTACCTTTGGTCTTGAAATAATGAAGGAAGGGAGGAGGAACATGCTGTATTTCCAATGTTAAAATATTTAAATAATATATCTGACGAGAGGAAGTGTGTTTCCTTCTAAATTATAAGGTGGTAAAAATCAAAGTCCAGAAGAATTTAAAACTTAGAATTTACATGAAAAGAGAAACAGAACATTGTTTTATATAGCAGTAATACTATACTAGTACTGTACAGAGTACAGTAATTATTTAAAAATTAAGATTTAAAGGGCCATTAGAAGCAGCAGGAAACATGTTTTGTTAAAATAGTTTTAGAATCCACAATACATGAGAAAATGTGAAATATTGGCCCAGAGTCTGCACAGATTGTACTGCACTGTTGGCTGATTCTGGCCTTACAGCCAGTAGCCTGTGTATGATTTGTCATTTGTGTACAGCTGGTGTAGTGGTTCGTGCACCAACCTCCACCCTCTTTCGGGCATAGAGGGTATGTCCATGGCAAAGGGTGATTGTGGGGGCTTCCCTATGCATCTCTCATCCCTATCTGCTGTATTGGCACCTTGGTGTCCTTGAAAGCCATTGTAACTTGGAGCAGTCTTTGGGTTGTTGTAAAGTAATACAGTGGGCTAAAGTGTTACATAGCAAGCCCAGGATTGGGGGAGCTCAAATGTTACATTTTCATTCACTGTCTGTACTGACATATGTGTTCTTCACATATATTTGGGGGTCTGGGCCATTAATCAGAAGTATACAGCACATTTTCACACACCCAGAAACAAGTTGTATAATGGCATCCGTAAAATGTCCTTTTTTTAAAAAAGGAGGAAAATACGTTTTCTCTCCGGTATTTAGGATTGCACTTTTATAACCTGATACTTTTTAGGGAGAGGAGAATTTTAAAACATGCCATATTAATCTGATAGCTTTTAACACAAAAGCTTCTGTACTGTTTGTTTAAACTCAAATCAAGAATGAAATGTTCACTATAATGCACTAGAATGCTCTGCAAACATTAAATAATCATAGACTGAATTCTCTGGAATGTTTCCATGCTGAGCTTGCCAAAAGAGCTTTTTCCTCCCCAGAAAGCATTTTCTCTACTATTGCTTTGGCTTTGTTGCTTTAATTTATGGAATATGTGCATACTTTGCTTCCCTGACATGATGAACTGCTTCAATCACTGGAAATTGTGTTTTGGGTGACATTAAAACATTCCATGTTTCTGACTGGTGGGTAATATTCCAAATTATAGCATTATCCTTGTAGAATATTATAGTTATAGTTGAAATTAAAAACATAGTATGAAAACAGGGGGAAAAACCTTAAAATGATCAGAGCAGTTAAAAAGTTATGCTTAAAATAAATATTATTGCTTTCATCACACAGTATTATTGTTGATTGTGTTTTTATGACAAATTGATACAAACCATGTTTCTTAAATACTAATTTAGGGATCATCTCACAGTTACAAGAAAAAATATTCAGAAGTATATTTCACTGACTTCTTAAAAATACAGCCCAAAATTTTGGATTGAGAGCTTATTATTTGATTTAAACAAACTGATTTGGGACAGATTTTCAAGCTAGCATACAGAACAAATTTAATTGAAACAGAGATGAAAGGCGGTAAATGTAATTGGAGCCTATTATCCTATGTGGTTAAGAAGCTTGAACAGAGCAAACACATCAGACAGGGTGAAAAGGAAATACAGAGAATAGAAACTGCTCAAAACTGGTGAAAGAGACTTGTGAAGTGATTACACTATAATTATTCCTACACAATCTCCACATCGATAATATCCCACCTCTATAGTATATTTGGATTACCAAACAGGATTTTATCTTGATTCCTGCACTTTCTTTATTTCTCTCTGATGTCAAGGAAAATCCCGGTTTATCAAATTCCAGTACTCACTAATCCTTATTTTTGTCTCCCTTAACCTACCACATACATCAACCCCAGAGATGCACCAGGGCATTTAGTTACAATTGGTTCTTGACCATGATACAGAGGGAGGTGAATGACCACTTAAGTCATCGCAAAAAGCACTAGTTCTTTGGAGTGTCTGAGAGATCATTATTAATGAGCAAATATTCTTTAACTAAAAGTATTTGATTAAAGTGTAAAAGCTAAAAAAAATATAAAAAATAACACCCCAGAACACAAAAATGTATTCCAAAAAACAATCAAATATCACATTTATATCTGAGTGGTTGTATCATGCACTATGGATGTTGGAAGTGAATATTTTTCATATGTACATTTCACAAACAATTTGATTGTATTTATAACTTAAGTGTACAGGTAGTATAGCATGCTATCTTCTTTCTCAACAATCTGGAAATTTTCTTTTTAAAGTATCTACTAAATTTTGTATCAGACCTCTTGAGAAATTTGTTAAAATTCCAAAGTGTCTCTTTCCAGATAACAGTGAAATGGTGGAATGACGTGACAAATATATATGCCTTAAAAAAAAAGTGTGGAGAAATGTATTACCACTGTCCTACACAGAAGATTAGTTTCACAAAGAAACTGATGTGCCTAGAAAATCATTGATATTCACAAAGCCTGAGTTCAGCACCTAGAGCACGGGGGGGGAAGAGGGGGGAAGAAAGACAGGCATCTTACAATGGGATTCACAAAACCAAGCTGGAAGGCTCCTTGCTTAAAATTGCTTATGAGATGCCAAGCTGAAGGGTGTATGCTAAGCCCCTCCCCCTCTCGGAGATAGGCACCAAAATCCTGGCTGCAGGAAGGCACCCACCTCTGTTGGGGATTCTCAGCTGCAAACCCCTTCATGGCATTAGGTGCCTATGCCATTTTTACAAGAAGCAGGTGATGGTGGTGTGGTGATGGAGGACAGCAGTCCTTGTAACTTGAGAAGGACTCCATAGCCTGATGGTTAAAGCACTCACCTGGGAGGTGGTAGATCCTTGTACTAATGAATGTTTTAATTTTATATCCACATTGGAAGAGCTTCACCAGGATAGACTGAGGGCAGTCCACATCAGAACATTCTATAGCTCAATTGTTAGGATACTCACCTTAGAGGGGCAGTTTCCTGTTCAAAGAATTTCTCCCCCTTATATGAAGGGGTGTGACAAAGCACGACTCATCACCAGAGGGCCTCCTCCTGGCCGTACTGGGAATTAGCTGTCGGCCCTTCCAATCCACCTTCAGCTAGTGGTGTCACGCCTGCTGTCACTGCTGTCTCCACTCTTTGGACCTGTGTCACTCCCCGGACTGCAGCATCCTCTTCTGGGGACGGTCCTCTGGCTATGCCCCCACTCCGGTATCTCCCTGCTTCCGGGGGTCCACCATTTGCCTCAGCATCCAACTGCAGTCCAAGGTCCAGCCCCTCGCCTCAGGGACAAACTGCAGTCTGGATACCGGCCACTCTCCTCATTGGCAAGTGGGGTGCAAGGGTGGGGGAGACCCAGGCCTGCCCGCTACTCTGGGTCTCAACCCAGGGACCATATAGCCAGCAACCACCTACTACCCTCCTCCAACCTGCTGCCTATTTTCCCTGGGCCACTTCCCCCCATAGTCCTAGCACCCTCTCAGCCCTGGGAGCAAGACCCTAGCCTGGCAGTGGTCAGCCAGCAGCTCACCCTCACATGCTGCTGCCCCTTCCCAGCACTGCGCCATCTGTGACGCTTCTTCAGGCAGCCAGTCCTCCTCCCTTATCTTCCAGGGAGAGACTCCTTTCTTCTCTGCTGAGCAGCCCTTTATAGAAGGCCCCTGCTGGCTCTGATTGGCTGCTCCAGCAAGCCTTCCCCTCTATTAGTGGGCTCAAGAAGCCCTTTCCTGATTAGTGGGCTCTGTGCAGCCTCCCTGTGCTGCTTTTAACTCCCTTCTTCTCCCTGTGTGGGGAAGCCACCCCACCACATGGGGGTATAAAAATGCAGGGTCTCCTATACCCTTGGTGAGTATCCTAACCACTGGGCTAAAAGTTATGAGAGTGGTGGTCCTCCTTGTTTTATGTATGCTTGTCTATAGGGGCCTGTAATGGGGTACCCACAGTGCCCCTCCTGATTCGGCCCATTGGGCCCTCTCCTCTGTGAATCAGGGACACTTCAGTCTGGTGCAACACCTGTGTTCTTTATCCGTTATCAGTTTCCCACCATCAGTTTCCCACAGGCTTTATAACTGCTTGGTCTACCACAGGCCTGGCCAGCAACAGAGTAGGAGGCTCCTACTCCCTCTGAGCCTGACTTCTGGTTCTTAGTTCTGCCCCCCGTGCTCTCACTTCTTTTCAGCTTTATAGCTCCTGCTAATTAGGCTGGCAGGTGTGGTCAGTTACCAGGCAAACACAGGGCAGTTCACCCAGCCTCAATCCATTCTCCCTGATTGGGGCTGGAGTGGCAGGAGCTGATTAAGAGCTTCTCCAGCAGTACCATGCCATCTAGTACAATACATATGATACCTGAGTGCTCAGTTACCAGTCAGAGGGTCCAGCCAAAGCTGTTTTTCCAGAGATCCTTTTCTGGTGGAACTGGGCCTTCAAACCAGCATGGACCTTGATAAGACCCATTTTCTTTTCTGGCATGATTGCAGTCTCAACATTACCACTAACTTCAAACATAGCAGTTTACAACTAGGGCACAAGGATCTGCCCACAAGCAACAAGTTATAGCATTAGGGCCCTAGTAAGGAAGATAAAAATGCCTTAACACACTTCTGCCTAGGACCACAATTTACCTTATAATTTAGTGCCAGATTTTGCCACCTTTATATTGAATAGTATCTTACTCTGAATATCCCATTTGGAGTCAATGGTATCCCTTACTGAGTAAGGTCCCAGTCTTGCAGTGAGCTCCACATGGGTAATCTAAAGATGAGTCATAAAGAATTGGGAGGAGAAAGGACAATTTGTGTAGCAGACAAGCATAGGAGATGATTTAAGAAGAGGCATAGACTTGATTGTGAGGGAAGAAGACTGGGAAGAGACAAGGAATATTGTGCCAATATAATGTATGGCATGAGTGGGAGAGGAGGGAGAGATGGGCTCTAGGCAAGAACTGAAGTATATGCAGAAGTAAGGATGAAGACTTTGAATGTGAAGCAGAAAGAATCTTGATGTCACTGCAGGGATTCAAGGTGGGAAATGACATGGACAGAACAGTAGGAAAGTAGGATGGTCATCTCTGCGGCATGTTTGGTAGACTTGAAAGATATTGGAGAGGTGCAACAGAGGAAGTTGTGGCTGTAGACCAGAAAGGAGGCTGGGAGTTGTCATGCCTCTAGGGTACTGATGATGGCTCTCTGGATGGTTAGTTTTATGAGATCAGTTTTTTTGGAAGGGTTCTCAATCCATTACCCCTTTCAGGAGGGGATACAATTGTCACCCCTTCCCTGCCTGCATTGGAGGATGGTAGTGACAATGCATGTGCAAAAATTCTGAGGCTTGGGACCATGAACTTTCCAGCATAGACAACCTTGCACCCTCCCTGCCTGCCACTTGGTGACGCCTTTTCCTCTACAATGGCTATCACATCCAGAACATGTCCAGGAACAGAGTAAGTGGTATTACTTTTGATTTACACCATTGTGAGAGGAGAATCAGGTCCAGAAGGTCTGTGTTTCAAAAAGCTATCCCCTAGAATGTGTGTAAAGGCATGCAACACAGAGTTAAAGGATCTGGGGCTCGTTATGATAGAGTAGGAGGGACTGGCTGATGATAAATGCTCTTTGCTACAGATTTGCATCTGTTTGTGTAAATGTTATCAAAATAAAAAAGTTCATGAAAAATTCAGGAAGATTAACAAACTTTCTCAGTGGTTTATTAGAAACTCCCTAATCTGTCATGAATATCTCAAATATAATTTGAAAGTCTCATGTAATAGCTAGGGTCTTGGTCTCCTCACAATAAGTGTGATAGCTTGCCAGTTATTCTGTATCATGTTTTAAAATCTCTGAAATGTTTAAACTTCATGTTCATATTATAACAAGCCACTAGCACAATATGAAAGTTACTGTTACCATAGAAAAGTTAATTTAGATAACATTATTTGCTGAAATTTCCCAATACTGTCAGGTTGGTGACCTAGAAAAAAACATAAATGTCATTCTAATTTATTCATTCCTTTGTCTACATTTTACATTTAATATTCTTATATGGAAGATAGTAAAATGAATGTAATATTTGTCATGTCATTTGCGCATTGGAGAGGTTCTATTCTCTTTTACTGAGAACAGAATACCCTTTGATTCTGAGTTGCTGCTTGGTGTTGGTCTTGGTCAGAGTTGACAATCTTCTCAAGTCTTCATTTTCTTATGGTGATAAATGCTACACTTAAGTAACTGGAAAATTTTTAATCATATACAGTGTATTTTGAAAGGGAAAGAGGAAAATTAACTTGTCATTCCTTATATTCTTTTCTATTAATTACAGAAATTATAGGGTACATGTGTTATCACTGCCTACGTTTTGTTTAAATTGTTTAAAAATTGGGAACACTTTAGTAGATTCTTCTTGTGTAAAAGGTGCTTTTATTCTAAAAACTAAACAAAGAAAACTAAGAACAATTACAAATGAATGTGGGGATGGAAAACCCAATGAAAACATCTGTGGGCTCTGTTCTATAACATTTTAATTTTCTACATAAAGATTGTAGAACAATATTTCTTTGCAATCATTATAATCACTTACCACCCACAAACAATTCAACAATAAAATAATAAAATCCAGACAGTTGTACTTAAAGATTAATACAAGTGTTTAAGAAAAAAGCCTTATTTACATAGAGGCTGCAGTATGCCCAATTACACACTATTCAAGGGCATTAAATAGTAAATAGTAAATAGTAAATAGTGCATTCTTGCAGGTCATTATAGTGGTATTGAAACCACAGCAAAGCACCTTGATTTCAATATACTACTTTGTCTGATGTAGTTTCTCTGCCTATTTACACCATGCTTAACACACTGGTATCTGACTGCCAGGTCCCATGGCAAGGGATCCTCAGAAAAATTAACACAGCCTAGGCCTCCCCCTGTCCCTGGTGGCTACTTGATTTGAGAATAGCAGAGGCACCCAGTAACCCTTGAAATCTGCATATGGAGAACCCCGCCATGCTTGAGCATCATGAGGCATGGGTTACAGATTTTAGCTGTTACATATCCTTTGGTTTTTTCCCCAACATTCTTTTGCTTTTAAATCAGTGACAGCACTGCATAATCATTGGAAGAACAGTTATACATATGAACACATGCTTAAAATTGAGATATCAGCATGATGTAAACAGGGAGATTAAAAAATGAGTAATGAAATGTTTCAACCATCTTAAGTGTTTTCTCTATTTTACTTTACTGATTGTGTGAGTTTTGTTTCCTTGGGACCCTAGTCAAAATGAGATATGGCTGTCCCATAAGCTTAAAATAAAGAATACAAATGTACAAACTAGAATTTGAAGGAGTGCTGTTAAATGTTCAACCTCTGAAACTCAGACTTACATTTCCCCTCGCTTATAGTTCACTTATTTCTCATATCTGATTAAACTTTTAACATTTTAAAAATTCCTCAATATTTATCCTTTAAAAAGAAATATATTTCTTTTTCAAGAAAATACACACATACACATATATTATGTATGAAAGACATTTTAAAAGTCCCACGGTAACAAATCATTGTGAATGAGCAGTGGAAGAAACATTGTTTTGGAGAGAATTAATTTCATTTTTAAAATTATGTGAGTAGTTATAAACAGTGGTTGAGATTCTCAGCATTACTTCATCCTCTTTATGCTGGGTACAAGGGCCAGAGTGTCATAGAGAAGGAGTTGTGGATCCATCCAAAGGAGACTCCCTTGGTACAGGAACTGAGAAAGACAGTTGTAGACAGTTTACTGAGCATCCCCTCAAACCTTGGCACCATACGGGGTGTGACTGGGTGTTGGGAGGTGCATGTTGGGGCATGGTTGAGGATGAGAAGGGTCTGTTGGGATGAGGGGGCACGTGGGATAGTCCCTGGAGTACCCCAAAATTGGGACAGCAGAAATTTAGCTTTAAGCCATTTTAGACTTCTCTGCCACTGGGATTAAGACTCTCACCTGGTGTATCTATCTATCTATTTTTTTAAGTCTGCGTTAAATTGTGAACCCCTTACTCGCACTGTTGAGCAGTTAGAACTGATTGAAAAATTTCTGATTGGAACATTTTTATATCAGAAAAATGCTGATTTGACTCAATCAAAATGTTTTGTGGTAATGTATCAATTTTGTTAGAATATTTGAAAATTTATTAAAACATTTTATTTCAATAAGGTTGACACATTTAGTTCGTCTTATCAAAACATTTTGTTTTCTATTTTATATTGTATAAAAATCAAAATGTTTAAACCTTCATATAAAATAATATAGTCAAAGCAAACAATATTATAGTCAAAAGTGAAGCATTTTGACTTTATCAAAGGGGAATATTTTGGTAAGGTCAGACCAAAATTTTTCAGAATATATCATTTTATGAAAAAGTCTGTGATGTCCAGCTTGCATCCCGAATCAGGACAAATTGAAATTTCAGAATCTCAGACTTTCACATGGGACAAGAATTCCATTTTTGACCAGCTCTATGAATAGTCCTTCCCCTGACTGGTCCTATTTACTCCAGTAGCATTATTTGGATGAGTAGTTTCACTACAGTGAATAAAGAGTTCATGGTCCTCTGGGAAAAGCAGATGAAAGTTACCTTAGCAAGTTTGAAATTTTAAGAAAATCTGACTAATAGACAAGGATTTAAATGACAATATTAAGAGTGAAACCATATTGTAAATAGAATATCAGGGTTTTTTTTAAAAAGGCCCTTAAGTAGAAATGCAAGTGAAAAGCATATACAGTAGTGGCCTGGGGCAATACACTGTAATAGGTGGAATATACAGAAAAATAAGTAGTGCTACAAGAGATTGAAGGCATATACAGCAGATTCTGTTGACTCTACCTGAGAGTTTCTAATATTAGCTCCTAGGGCCAGATTTAAAAAAAATATATGTAGGAACCCAAGGATGCAAAAGGGAACCTAGTAGGATTTTTAAAACTGCTTAGGCACCTAACTCCTATTGAAATAAATGACAGGCACTAAGGCACTCTTGAAAATTGCAGTAGGCACCTATCTGCATCTTAAAGCATCTAAATATCTTTAAAAATCTGGCCCCTAGTTCCTTGTGAATAGTGAAGAAGCCTACAAAAAAAGAAAACTTTGGCAGTGTGCTTTTTACCTTTTGGCTACTACTTACTTTAGTGCTTCAGCACATGAGAAAGAGATTGGCTTTCTAACTCCCAAATTAGTCTCCTCAGAAGCTAATTCAAACATCTGTATATTGTAACACTCAGATTTCCCTATTTTTACTTGCTAAAAAAGAAGATAATTTAATGTCAAACAGGAACACTGTATAATAGAGATGCCAAAGAGCCTCACCAGAGCCAGTGCCATTACAGATAGTGTGCTGAGAGAGAGAGACATACAGAATGAATGGAAGGACATCCTATACAGTAATATGAATGAGAGAAAGTTATAGCTATGATAATACTTGATAATTTCCTGATGATGATTTGGGTTTTTTTATTTATTTAATATGCATTGTTGGAATTTACATAAATTGGTGTGCATATTGGCTATCACTTTAAAGGCATTTATAATTGTTTATCTCTTCAAAACCTCTTCTAAATATTTCGTCCTAAATCTGTGTTCTGTCTCTTTTGCTGTTTGTTTAGCATGACTGGATTAAGGTACTTGGGCTTGCTTGATGTCACATTTTTAATCACACTGTTCTATAGTTTTCTGAAATCTTTTGTCCTCAGGCCAAGTGTCCAGCTCGTGTCTCTCTTGGATTATTAGTTTTCATTACATTTTTTTAAAAATGAAATAAACAGAAAATATTTGATATTAGGGGGAAAAACGCACCAGAACCCTTCCCCTCTTTGTTCGCCCACCTGTCTTTTCTATGAAATCATGAATTACAGTCCACTATGGAAAAAGGAAAAGGGGAAAAAACTTACTGAAACATATTTTTTCTAAATAACACAATACAATTTGAGACCAATTTGCACACACAAGCTTACACACCATACCATAAATTTAAGGAAATTTGCTCATCGAAAGAGTTGGGTGTTCCTCAGTTCACATATAATCCTTTTCTTCTTCAGGCCAAGTGCCCAGCAGGGAGGAGGAGAGAGAGATTGTGTCATAATATGAATGTTAGGTGGCCACTCAAGACATTCCTTATGGGAATCAAACTTTTTGTATAATCAACCACCCTAATTCTTTGCTTACCCTTTGCCACACTCTGGGGTTCAATCCAGACCAGTGAGGGGTTGTATCATCGCCCGCCATGCAACCTTGGACACCTCACATGCTTTGCTATTTTAGCTTCCAACCTGGGCCATTGACAACCCGCCTACTAGCATGCAGGTCACACCCTGAGTGTTTGTGTATAGCTACAGCCATGGTCCAGCAACTCTGACCCCAGCAGCCTGTCAGCAACCCGCCAGCCACACTCTAGCTTCCAGCAGCCTTGGTTACTACCTGCAGGTTGACCCCAGTTCTGAATTTCCCCCCAAATGTGTGTTCTGCACTGTTCAGCCCACTCCTAGACAGTTCAGATATTAGAGGTCCATTGCCCCTGTAAAGGGTCAATATGCTACAGTTTGCTACTTTAAGTGGAGTTAGCAAACAGTTCAGTTTAAACACAACACTGGGTTAGTGTAGAATACAAATTAAACAAGTTTATTTAACTACAAAGAGATATTAATTGAGTACAAGTATAAGGCTTTTAAGTCAGAAATGATTACAAGAGAAGTTAAGATAAAACACTTTCTAGTAGCTAATACTTGACAAGCTAGATTTGGTTCAAGGTAAAATCCTTACCGCAGGTTCCCAGCAGCATTGCTGACATAATTTTCAGGTCAGAATCTGCTCCCAAAATAAAAGGGTTGGTTCCTTTGTTGTCAGGGGTGAGAGAGGGAGAGACACTTTGGGTGTTTTTGCCTCTCACTTTTATAGATCAATCACCCTTTGAAGCTGATTCTTCTCAGGATTACCCCTCAAAGCAAAGTTTATTCAAACAGGAAAGGTGGGGACATGGAGTAGTGAAGGTGTCTCCGTGCTCTTTCTGTTCCCATGAGTATGCTGCAAGGCAGATTTGCCTTGTCTCCTGCCATTTCCCCCTTTGCTGTCTCAAGCACCCTGTTTACAAGTTATATGTAAATTGAGGTAAACCCACGTTCCTTTGTTTAGGATAAACCTGTTTTAACAACTTTTGCCTAGTTGGGGTGGGTGGGCTTGAACATGTGCTAACAGCATCATACGGGGGAATTTATAACTTTACATATAATGTTACTATATACATTTCACCATGATGATATTGACCAACAAGTAATTAGTTTTAAGATGATACCTCACAAGGCATATTTTGTAAAAAGATTATTACAGTAGTGCATAGGGTGTGAATACAGGGGGCTTTCGATCATATTTGTTGTTTTAGAAGAACAAACTGTGACAGGAAGTTGGTGAGCATGTCCCCTTTTCCAAAGCTTGCCCTGTTGCCTTGACACATCTAACAGCTTCTGTCCTTCACTGACAGTAGACCAAAAATATATGTTACAAGATCAGCTGACATTTCATTCATGGAGAAAGGAAACTGACAAGTAAGGCAATTCCTTTTTCTAAAGAAATGCAGTGGGACATGGGAGATTGGATTTTCCGGATTAGAAATGAATGGTAACAAACCACTGGCATGTGAAGTCAATTTGTTCTCTAATTCATAAAGTCTCACTTGAACTATTTTTTACTCAGATGGTTCCCAATGATGGATACAGTTAGTTTTGTTCCTGTGACAAAGATGAGGCTATAGAATAGCAAAGAATTAATAAGAACTGGAAGTCTTTTTATCACTTACCCAGTTTAACTGAATTATATATTTATCTAACAAAGCTCTTTTCTCACTTACCTTACTTATTTTCTGTTGCACAAAGCAAAACAACTACTTTGTGTTTGAAATATTGCAACTTGAAAGAGTATTTAAAAGCCTTGTAATGCTGCTTATTCTATGCCTTCCTGGAGGAATTGCATTTGAATGGCATAAAGAAAAACTGGAAATAGATATTCTATATACATAGCTAGAATCTTTTATTTTATTACTGGTAAGTGAAATTGGCCTGTATAAGAAAGTCTTGCTGGTCTAGGCCTTTTTAGTGAATTAAGTAGATAGGAAACGAGTTCATCTACTGAAGAAAATGCTGTTTGTAGGACATAATTATATGCACTTATAAGAAGATGCAAATAAATCTTCCCCTCCCCTTTTATTAAAAAGTCCCAGCTGAAACCATAAATCCTGGTACTTTTAGATTACCATTAGCTTGAGGGATACAAAGAACTGTCTTGAATATTTAAAACAGAGGTTGCTTGTGAATGGAAGCAGCTTGGAATATAGAGAGATGAACAGGTAGGTGCTTCCACGTTTTGAATTAGGACCAATTTGTTTGTTCATAGACTCAGAAATAAAACAAAGAGGTGACAAAATTAAATATGGATGCAAAAGGTAGATATCCATAGAGTACGATAGTAATACAGGTAAGAGACTTATAGATACAGCAGTAACATGCACATAAGTAGGTTATTAGTTTACTTGCTTCAGCATAGAGAAATTACAGATTAAGGAATTAGGAAAAAAAACCAGTAATATTTACCCATTATATAACATCTTCTGTTTGAGACTGTCAAAGCTCTTCACAGGCATTAATTGGTTAAGCCTTATAATATGTCTATGAATTAGGTGTACAGAAATTGTTGTTCACCAAATAAACCATCTGAACAGAGTTTTCACATTTGATTTTTAGCTTCTTAGTGTGATGCTTGTGGAACTCAAGCTTGTAAGCTTGATCTTTGAAGGGTGTGAAAGCAAAGTGGAATGTGAGCCAGGCCCCCTACTGGCTGTGGTGCTACAATCTCCAGGTGAGTGTAAATTCTTTCCTCTCAATGACTCAGCCAGGTTTTTGCTGACAACAGTTGGCAAAGAAATCCCTACAGATTACTGTACCACTGCAGCCAGCGCTCAGACTCTTCACTAGACACCCAGTACCTTTTTGCCTGTTATCCTGAGTATTGATAAAAGAGGAATCACCTCAAGCCCTCATTGAGGCTCACCAGGGAAGCTCCAGTAATGAGGCTGGCTTAGAGAACTTACGGGTGTAAACACCCCTGAGTTCCAGGACTCAGTGCCAACAATACATGCATTGGTGCAGACCCAACTTCACGTCTGGTAAACCCAGTGAGGCAGTTCCCCATCCTGCACTATTACAGGTGAAGCTGCGGGCTTCCCCAAGCATTGATTTCTTGATCCTGTAGAGGCATTTGAATTTGAGTGGTAGTGAGCACCAGTTTATTAGAGTTCATGCAAGAGGCTGATGCATAAGACATTTAGAGAGTGCCAGTAGATCCTCACTGCATTTCTTTCAAAGCGCCAAAATATAGGCAGTTTTAGATCAAGACCTCTGGATTTTCTCCACTTGCAGTCATGTGTTTGAAGTAGAGGTGTGGTCAATGAGATTAGGTATCAATATTTGCTCATTGATCTGGCCCAGTCACTCTGCATTGGCAAAGGTAGGATTTCTCCGTGCAGTCAGAGGACTTTTTCTGTTGAGGCCAGTGCTTATACCCAGAGAGTCAGTGTTTTCAGTGTGGTAAACTGCAGTCTTGATGCCAACACTCCCACTACCTCTTAAACTCAGGGCTCTCGTGCAGGCAGTGTCCATGCTTCCTGGAACACTGATGATGCTTCAATTCAAGCTGTATGGGTGGGGAAGCAGAGGATCAGCCTTCTGAAGCCTGCTGTTTGGACTCAGAAGAACCAGATGTCTCATCTGTCTGAATTATGTGATGCCAAATACTGTTCTTCTACTGAGAAACACTGTGGCATTAACTCCACTGGGGAGAAATCCTACCTTCCCTGGGTTTCTACAGGAGCAGTCCAAGAAAGTTAATTTAGAATTAAAAGTGGCCTAGGAATTTGAGAGCCATGATTGAGATATTGGAATAAGAACTCAACATCTAATACAGATAACAAGGCCTTGCACCATGTATTTTGAACATCTAATAATGGTTTGGTAGAGTCACAGAAACTGTTTCCATTTGGAAGACAGTTGAGTAAAAAAATATCCTCTCTGAGGAGGATGTGAGCTACATCTCCCATCTTCACTACGAGGGTTTGGGATTAAACACAGCCATGGCTAGAGGAAAGACCAGCCACACTTATGGTATTGTGCTCCAGAATCCTGATTTGTGGCAGTGAGATTCATTTGAATAACGGGTTTACCACTCTTCAGTTGCAGCCCTTCTCATAGGGTCACCAGCCTTTCATTAATCATGGGTCAGGTGGAGCTATAGAACAAGGTTGTCACCCTGGTCAAGATTCTTCACCAAGAAAATGCTAGGACCTTAAAAAGCTAGGATGTAAATCTAGCTTGGTTTTAGGTTTTGTCAGATATGGGGAAGATGGTGGTGAGGGTTGTTGCCATAAGGGGTGATGCTTATGGGTCTCCTAGGCTGAAGATATCCAGTTTCCATGAGTCAGTCAGGCTCAAATGGATCCCTTCACTTGGGCCTCCCCAGAAACTTCTTGTCTATTTTCTTCAACAGTCTGAGTGTAGCTGAAAGACTCAGAGAGAACTTAACTTGCAAATGCCGCCCAAAGGTACCAATCTCAAACTAGGGTGAGAACTCACTGTGCATGGGCATTTGAGATATGTGGCATTTTTGTGTAAGGTTCACAAAATGAGTGAAATGGGCCCATATATGGCAATGCACCTATGCACTCTCTTGCACAAGATTATTTCAATATGTCTGCATTCTCCTGGTGCTGCATAAACTGACCTCAGGACTGTTATTTCACTCTTTCCTATCAGTCCATGGGCATATCCAGAAGCCCCTCAGAAATCCTGTATTAGCTCAGGTTGGGTGAAATTCACCTCTGTGTAGAGAGCCAGCACAACTCACATGCACTTCTTAACTGGAACTTGCTTGGTGCATGGGACTTGTGCTGGTCCCCTGCACAGGGAAGTCATTTCAACCATTATTATTGAACCAAAATATCCTAGAAGCCACTATTGTAAAATTAATCATAGCTTCTGTTGTATGAAGAGTAGTAGTAATGTGACAGTGCACGTTTTGTTGTTGGGAAACAGGCAATAAATTCTGATTCTTTATTTGTTTTTATTAAGTTATACTCCTTGAAAGGATGCAATAATTGAATGTCTTCAGTGTTTGTGCAACTTTTTTGGGATATTCAATCAACATAAGCATAGAAACTTATGATAGGACACAGTATAGACACAGTACACTGCCTAGTGCAGTTTAATAAAAGATTATATTTAAACCATCAAGTGTCTAGAGACAATATGATATGTGCTTTCATAAATTAAAACAATGTAGCCCAGTAGGCTAACTTGCCTTTATTCTATTCATTGCTTTGCATTATATTCTACAGTAATGCAAGAAACCTACAGGCTTCTATCCTCTAAGACATCAGCTTCAGCATATTAGCATAAAGCCTGAGGCCTATGAACTTTGAACAGACAAACTTTGCACAGATAAACAGCCCAACGGAAAACCCCAAGTATTTGGGGAGCTGAAAATAGAGTTTAAGGAGAAGTTCTGACTACAGGTACATTATTCAACCACAGAAGTATCCTGGCAATGAACTGATGTACATAACAGGTACATGAGATACATCTAAGGCTAACCTGCTTGCTTGTGTATATATCTTTTTTCTTATTTTCTTATGGGATTGCTTATTTGTTTTATTATAATAGGTTTATAGGTTTATGTTAGAGTATATTTTGGCTGTCATTTAGGTAGGTAGATGGTGATAAGCTAAAGCATAAGATCCATATATGGTTGCGACCTTTAACATAGAGGATGCATTGAAATAGGTTGGCATTGGGGGCTTCCTAAGTTCATGTGCTTTTAAACTTAAAGGTACACCACAACTTGGAACTTCGAAAGAACCAAAATAACTGGTTAGAACAAAAATAACGAATATGATATCTAACCATAAAACTAATTGAAAGGGTTAGAGAATAACTGGAAATAACAGGTCATCAAAAGGTCAATGAACAAACCATAGATTTTGTAAGTAATCTGTTTAAAACATTCTTCCCTTTGTCCTTGAAAATGGGAGACGTATCTTTGGAAACATGCCAGAGTAGTACTGATAATTCATTATTACCACTTAAAGCAAATGATCATAGTCCTATAGCATATATAACGTATCTAATGTAATTCCTGCTTCAAAGATTTGAAATATACTGTATGTTTCAAGTATAACCAAATACTGTAAGTGCATTTGAAAGTAGATACTATTCAAAACAATATATTGGATTTTTTTAAAAGTACAAAACAATTACTGTAATAACTAAAGTACTATAATGATAGAATTAATTCAGGGAATAGGGCTTTTGTAATTGAAACCATATTTCTTGACTTATAAAAAGCAATACACATGCTTAATAGAACAGTACAAAGAATATCAAACTACTAAGTAGAACTGAACTGGAGGCTAGAGTATGTTTTCTTATGAACAAATAAATGCAGATTACTTTAAAAAAACTTTCATTCATTTTTTACGGTGCTGCAAGTGGTATACATTTAAGTGGTATCTTTCAACTGAAAATAGGCACACACAAAAAAGGAAGTATATCAAAATATTTTGTTGCTGTACAATGCATTGTTTAGCTTGGTTTTATATTACAGGCATTACATCAGTTCTTCATGCATTATGCCAGAACAGCTAAAATGGCTAACTGTAAAATTGCATTGTCATATTTCCTTCAGGAGTGTTAAAGGTCAATTCTATAGCTGTTTGCAGGAGTTAATGGTTCTTAGAGACAAAAATGGATACTTATGTGAGATTATATCGCAAAAAAAGTACTAAAAATGCAGTCAAATTTTTTCTTATAATTCACTCTTTTTTCAACATCTCTATAAGCATTTATATTTACATTGCTTTAGACATACTGTATGGATATTTTCAAGTTATGTGCACTTGCTTTTTTGGTGTATGTATTTATTTTTATTTACATCAAAGTTGTGTTGTATGACATCCTTGGGATGGGAATCAATGAAGATCCAGTCAACTACATGCCAGTGGAAGGCAATTTGGTCTGATAGACAAGCCACTGAATGGGGAGACCTGGGTACTGTGCCTGCTTTTGTCTCTGACCTGCTCTGTGACATTGGGAAAGCCACTTCACTTAATGTGTTTCTTGTCACCCCTTGTCTGTCTTGCCTATTTAGGTTATAAATTATTCAGGGTGATTGTTTCACTACATGCTTGTGAGAAATGGCTAGCACAATGAGCCTTATAGTTGCTACTATAACACAAATAATAATTATAATAAAAGATCTGCGTACTTGGGGAGTGAGGAATCCATAATCAAGGACAGGATAATTTGACATGTGGAAATATTAGATTTAATTAAGGATAGTTAGCATGGATTAGTAAAAAGAAGATCATTAACACAAATCTGATGAGAAAGATTATTTGAAGAAAAAGAGGAGAATTCCAAAAAAAGTATTTTCCATTGATCAGTACAGATAGATTATGCTTTACTGATGTGGAATTCAATAAACTTTGAGTAGTTTCCTGTTAGAAATAATACATTTGCTTTGTCACAGAATTATTTTTCACGATTAAATGTTTGAAGGAATCCTGTAATTAAATACCTCTTCATTTCACGGTAAGAAGTTATTTGTGTAGTTTTATGGGTAAACACAGAACAGTTCAGTACAAAGTCTTACCAAACAAATAACGGGTTCTTAGATGTAAAGTGCTTACTTTTAGGTCATAGTCTGAGACAGCAGATGATAAAAACAGTACAATACAAAAACGTGCATTTGGACAGGCATTGTAGTCAGAATACTTCAAAGTTGTGAACATTTAAATCACTGTGATTCCTAAAGTGGGCAACCTTATATGTGAATCTTGAAACTTTCAAGACTGTTCAGATTTAAGAAGGTTTTGATTATATTTTTTCTATAAAGCATTAAGTCTCATAGATTCAGATCAAGGAATTTACAATCTGTGTAAGCTGAATTGTCCAGAAGTTTTTCCTTTTTATTTTATAAAACTAAGGACTTTTGTGTTCCGATATAAAATAAGGTATTTTCTGAATATTGCCTAACTTGTAATCTAATTCTATCTTTGAAACATATAAGGGCCAGAGCAATCAAAAATGTCCTGTTATCTCATAATAACTTGCATCATGTAATTATACCTGTTATACAATATATAGTCTTGCTACTGTAATAGAGAATGTTGAACAATCTTAATGACAGGGAAAGAAAAGCAGATTCTTTAAAATGCTCCATTTTAAAAAGAAAATAAATAAAGCATTGTGCCTTAACTCTTCTTTTCAAAATTGCCAATTTAAAGATATTCCCAAAAACTGGATGTAATTTTATATGCCTATGTTCAAGCTATGAGACTACGTGAGAAATCAAGGTACTGAAAGAGCTTTGCCATCTTTGGATGAAAGATCAAGTACAGTAGTAAAAAGTACTATTATTGCCTCTGCTCATCATCTCCAGATCGATGTATTGAGGAGAGCCCTCCATGACTCCAGTATCTGTATTAAGGAACTAGAAGAGATTGTAGACTGGGGTTGGGGCTGGAGGCTGGTCAAATACATCATCCTTGTCTGGCCCCATTGAGTTTATGCAGAAAAGTTAAAGTCTGGTGGTATATTTTCTGTAGAGCTTCCCCCTCCCATGGATCTAACGCTACCTTGGAGCCAGGAGGAGAGGCCATAGCAGAGCCAGAAGATTGCAGATCTGAGGGCAAGATGTCTTCTTCAGGGGTTGAGGTGGGTGGGAAAACATTTCTTCTGCTGAAATGGTTAGGGTGGAGTTTAGTGGAGGGATCCTTGTGGAGATTTCATTCATTGAAATCCACCCACAGGCTTTTCTATGAGAGTGGAGAGTTTTTATTATAGGCATGTCTGTAGCACCAGCTACAATCAATGTGCAATCAATTTGCGAACAGGTAGAAGATAATAAGGTGAGAAGTAACAGTCATCATGGATCTGTCAAGAACAAATCATGTCAAACCAACTAATAGCTTTCTTTGACAGGATACAAGCCTTGTGGATGGGAGGAAGCAATAGACATGGTATATCTTGACTATAGGAAGGCTTTTGATACCGTCTTGCATGGATGACTTATAAACAAACTAGAGAAATACAACCTAGATGGAGCTACTATAAGGTTAGAAAACCATTCCCGGAGAGTAGTTATCAGTGGTTCACAGTAATGCTGGAAGGGCATCTCGAGTGGGCTCCCTCAGGGACCAATTCTGGGTATAGTTCTGTTTAATATCTCGGTCATTGATTTAGAGAGAGTACACTTATAAAGTTTGTGGATGAAACCAAGATGGGGTGTGGGGGAGAGTTGCAAATGCTTGGAGGATAGGATTAAAATTCAAAATGATCTGAACAAACTGGAGAAATGGTCTGAAGTAAATAGGGTGAAATTCAACAAGGACAAATGCAAAGTAGTCCACTTAGGAAGGAACAATCAGTTGCACACATACAAAATGGGAATTTTTTGCAGTAGGATTTCTGCTTCCTAGGCAGTAATGGATCTGGGGGTCCTAGTGGTTCACAAGCTAAATATGAGTCAACAGTGTAACACTGTTGCCTAAAAAGCAAACATCATTCTGGGATGTATTAGCGAGAGTTTTGTAAGCAAGACACAAGAAGTAATTCTTCCGCTCTACTCCATGCTGATTAGGCCTCAGCAGGGGTACTGCATCCAGTTCTGGGTGCCACATATCAGGAAAGATGTAGACAAATTGGAGAAAGTCCAGAGAAAAGCAACAAAAATGATTAAAGGTCTATAAAACATGACTATGAGGGAAGATTGAAAAAATTGGGTTTGTTTAGTCTGGCGAAGAGAAGACTGAGAGGGGACATAACAGTTTTCAAGTATATAAAAAGGTTGTTACAAGGAAGAGGCAGAAAAATTGTTGTCATTAACCTCTGAGGATAGGACAAGAAGCAACGGTCTTAAACTGCAGCAAGGGAGGTTTAGGTTGGACATTCGGAAAAAAATCATAACTGTCAAGGTGGTTAAGCATTTGAATAAATTGTCTCGGGAGGTTGTGGAATCTCCATCATTGGAGATTTATAAGAGCAGGTAAGACAACCCCCTGTCAGGGATGATCTAGATAATACTCCTGCTATGAATCCAGGGGACTGGACTAGATGACCTCTTGAGGTTCTTTCCAGTCCTATGATTCTATTGTTAAGGTTGTCTGACACTGCCCATGATAAAGACCCTGTGTTCAGTGGCTTATAATTTTGTCAGACTTTAATTGAGGTAAATTTACTATGCCAGATATCTGCCTCTCACTGAATTTTTTGGGGAAATTTGAGCCAAAATAGTTCAGCCATTTTCAAAAACGAAGCCAGGGAAAAATACGTTGGTGTACCCATGTTAAAAAATTAAGACTTTTTCTTCGAATATCTCCAGCACCTTCGTGTTTGAAGCAAAAACTTAACATTTGACAGAGAGTGGACTTTGTGTCAGGGATGCGCCTTATGTCATCCCCATAAAAATCTGGAAAGATTTGGCCACAACATTTTTTGAAAAATGATATTTCTCTCATGCTCAGTGGAAACACCTTTGATTTTTAGCAGGGAAACTCTTGAAGATTCTATTCAAACTGAGCATTCTTGAGCCTCTCACAGCTCTAGTTTTGACCAGACTTCACTTGAGCCTTCCACAGAGAGCAACTGAGTTTGCCCCATTCTCTCACATATCCTACCTAAGTGACTGAGCATGCGCCAACACAGAGCTATAGGAGTTAAGCTGGACTTAGCCTGGAATGCCTGTTTGCAGCTTTTCCAGGCGGGAAAAGGGCCAAGTACTGGAGCTGAGAGGAGGGAGTCTGTTACTCTCACACACTCTGTGACCCTCCTGCTGGCACAGAGGCTGTTTAGAGGAGGAAGCTGTATGATTTGAAGGCAGAATGGACAAAAGCCAGAGCCAGGGGAGGGAAAGGAGTAGATAGGGATAAGTAGTCTGGTGTGATGGGGGCTGGACATGAGGAGAGGAACTGTGATTGGGAGTTGTGGGAGTCTACCACTGATTTAGCAAGGAGACTCGGTCCATAAACTGGGGACAGAGAGGAGGCAGAAACTGGATAGGCAAAGACACTGGGATGGGAGTTGGGGAGGAAATGGGAGGAGGAACCTGAGGATCAGTTGGCTAGCAATGAGATCAGATGATGATGTGTGGGAAGGATGCAGACTGTCTGGACAAGGAGATTGGAACTAAGAACTAGCATGACGGGGAATGGAGTCGGAGGGAAGGGGAAACATCTGACATCGAGGTGAAATATGGGGAAATACCTGAGATTAGCTGGGCAGAGACTGCACCAAGAAACCAAATAGGGGAAGACTGGGATAAGGAGCTGGGGAGGGAGTAGAGGGAGAGAGACTGGGTGAGTAGCTGTGGGACTAGGAGTGTCAGGGCAAGGAGACTGGGACTGGATGTGTACAGGCAGAGTGACTGAGAGTTGGAGGGAGGTGGGTACTGGGACTCAGTGAGCTCAGAGGGGAGAGTAGGACTGGGTGAGCAGAGAGAGATTGGGACTAGGAAGAGAAGCTTGAGTAACAGAGACCGAAACTGTGCGGACAAGGTGCCAGGAGTAAGAAAGAAACAGGACAGAGACAGGGTGGAGGAGATGGTACTGAAGGGATTGATCTCGGGGAAATAGAAGAATCTGTGCCCACTAGAGCACACTTCCCTCCAGAGTCTGGAATTAAACCCATGATTCCTGAATCTCACCATTCAGCAATTAACTGAAACCAATTAGCAAGCAGTGAGTCTCATCCCCTTCTAGTGCTAGTCCACATAGAGGATGACATCCTACTGTTGCTATCACTTACTATGTTACTTCAAGTGGCAGAGGTCTATGTAGCGGAGTCTGATTAACCATCTGGGTGTCAGTGTGATGCCACATGAAGAAATTTTTTCAGCAAATGAGGAAGGGGTTCTATAGACAACAGTCTTTTTCAGGTTTCAGAGTAGCAGCCATGTTAGTCTGTATTCGCAAAAAGAAAAGGAGTACTTGTGGCACCTTAGAGACTAACAAATTTATTTGATTCAGCTCACAGTCTTTTTCACTACACATCTCTGATTCATTGCCAGAGCAGGTCCAACCTGGTCACTGATTGAAGCAGGGCTCCTGTGGAAAATATATCTGATCAGGCTTGCCGACTGGAATTCTGGGTCCCAGGGCAGAACAGTCAGTGGGTCCCCACTGGTGCGCTGCTGGGCACGCACTTCCGGCACAGCCAGGGCTTCCACATGTCTGCCTGGCTGCCTTTGCTGCCACCCGTACCACCCCGTGCACGCCTAGGAACATAGCCGCTGACTTCCAGATTTCCTGAGGGGTGCCCCCTCCACTCCATCCTAGGCTCCTTCCCCCCATCCCTTCCATGAGGGCACCCATATACAACTGGTGCCTCCCCATAGTGCGGGGGCATGATTTAAAGGGCAGATCACATGTAGTCCCCTCTGTGCCCAGCCCAGGGTCACCGTGCTCTCCCACCCCATGTTACCTGCGGGGAGTGGAGTGGGGAGGACACTTTGTCTTCCTGCTGAGCCTGCCCCCCTTCCCCGCCCTTTCTGCTGTTCTCGCTGGTGGCAGGAGTCCAGGCCGGGAACAGGTGGTAGCTGCTTTTAATGCTGGCCCCTCCCGATCTCTGCTCTGCAGCCTTCCCCAGCAGCTGCCTGAGAGAACCTGGCTGGGGAGGAGGCAGCTGCCACTTCCCACCCAGCTTGGGTTGTGCTCAAGAGGTCTGCCCCACCTCTTCCCATCCCCTGCTCCTCCCCCTCCCCCAGTGCCTCCGGCAGGCCACCAAACAGTTGACAGCAGTGGATGGGAGGCACTAGGGGGGACGGGAACAAGCTGATCGGGGGGGCCCACTGCTCTCGGGAGGTGCTGGGGGGGGATTTCTGGGCAATTGCCTCTTTTGCCCCCTTGTCGGCAGGCCTGCCTGTATTATAATGAACACACAAGGGAGGTGAATCAAGGTTGCATAATGCTTGACTGAGTGCTTGACTTTGTGACGTGAAGTCTGAGTGCTTGACTTTGTGACATGAATAATGTTTCAACATTGTTTTTGTGTGTAATACAATATGTATGCACTTAGTAAATGATGAGGTTACTGAGAAGATGAACAAAAAATAACAATTTTGGAATGCTGTGTCTAGCATAATACTTTTCCTGGAGTGCTAATTTTAGGAAGTTTTTAGCTATACAGAATGAGAAATTTGCCATTAAACTGTAATTTGCAACAGTTCTTTCAGGACAATGGGTGCTATTCTCTTCTTCTTTGGTACCTGAAGCTGTTTGGAAAGTATAATAGGCAAACAAAACTCTGAAAAGCTGCATTAATTCCATGGGAGAATCAAGTTATGTTGTAAATGCCATTGATGCTTATTTTCTTCTATGATGTGGTAACAAATACTCACTGGTATTTTCCCCCATTTTTGAATAAAATGAGCACAATAACAACCAAATATTATGTTGGAGAACTATTAAGGAGAACAACTGTAAAACAGACTTGAGAAAATTAAAACTTAAATTGTTTTTCTCATAGGAGTTAAGCTGTTATAAATAGAGTATACTCCAGATTCAGGAAATTGCTAGATGATATGACATCTAAGTTAAGCAGTTTTTCAATATTGCTCATAAATAAAATAAATCTAATGCAACAATCTCTTGCAACCAAAGTTTCTTGAAGAGCACAAAGCAATAAAAAAACAAAATGACAATAACTGCCTGATCCAGACCTTCCCATAGGGAAAACGTTCTATAGACATTAATAGAAAATGATAACCTTTCTCTTGGTTTTCTGAACCATCCTATACAATTTAATAGAAAATTATAACTCTGCTAGAGAATTCTGTGGAATGGTTCATAAACCAAGAGAACGGTTATAATTTTCTATTAAATTATGTAGGTTTTTAGAGTAATTTCTTATAATCTTATTCATTTAATCACTATGAAATTCTGTAGGTTATTTCATAAGAGTTATAAAGCTGAAGAGAACAACTTATTTTATAAATAGGACAGGGATATTTTTCAACTTCTGGCATTGATATGCCTTGTCACCTACACAATAGCTACTGCTCCATCTTATTTAGCAATAAAAGTAACTACCTAAAGAAATTAATCAATAAAAGGCTGGTTGCAACACACTTTGACTATGAGGATCTGTTTAGAGACATCTAGGGTATCCTGGGTTTTGTTTCAAGTTCTTACTCGTTTAATTATTTTTATTGTTGTAAATTATAATTAATCATGATTTTCTCAGTGCTCCAAAAATGAATTTGACACCTAACACAAACAAAAATATTGTTCCTGCCCACTCTAAGAACTCACAATTGAACTGCAACATAAGTGAAAATGATAAACAGAGAAAAGAGGAAGAGTAAAAGTTATAAGAGGTCATGGTTATGTAGTAAGGCAAGAACACCTCTGGACAGCTCCATTTTTTATTCCCCTACTTCTCACAGGCAAGATGGCAGAAGTAATATTCAAGGAGGGATTTGAATGCGATGGGGAAGGTGACTTGAAGGCATTCCATGTACAATGGGTCACGTGAGAGGAAACAAAAGAGGCATTGAGACTTCTGGAGCATTGGTAGTAGGAGCACTGTTTATTTTCAGCTGCTTAAGGGCTACACTGGGCATAGATGGAAGAGAATCATGCAGTGGAATAGAGAGTTGAAATGGAGCTTTTCACAGTTAGGTTAGGGTCTCTTGGATTTTGGTTCCTGGTGCTCAGTGTAGTGCAGGGGCTCTGCCACAGATGTTACCCTCTGGGAGCAGGTGGGTGGGAAATGGGTGGTTAGTGGCAGGGAGCAGGTAAAATCATGGCTTCTTCCTTTGTGTAGCACTCTCTGCTGGTTAGCAGAGCTAGCTGAATACATGGGGGAGTATGCTGCACCCCAAAAAGGGGTGTTGCAAATTACTATTACCCCCTTCAGCATAACAGGAGCTTGGGCAGAATGGTGCAGCTGAAGGGTGTCCACCACTTCCTCTGGACTGTAACCTAAAGCCATAGTGTAGGTCTTTGGGTTCTGTATTTTTCTAGAAAAGTCTATTTCTTGAGATGTGTTTGAATTGTGACTGCATACATCTGAGTAGATGTTGGTTATACATTAGCAGTGAAATAAACATAAAAGTTATGACCTAAGAATATTCATAAATGTTTTTTGAACAATCTCATTTATTATTTGTATCCTACATCCCTACAGTGTGTGTAATCACACCAAAAATGGCCATTCCCCCCATTTCTGCCATGCTAAGAAGTGAGTTATGGAGAACATGAAGGGGAAGTGATGATAGCTGTAATTTACATCAGATATAGCAAACAGGATATGAATTTTGAAAGGGACATGGCATTTTCTTTATTTTGCCTCTGCCAGTGTTGTTTTAAAACAGATTATTTTAAAAAATGGTTTTATTGTTTTTGGGTTTTAGACTATTTGGTTGAAACTATGCATGTTAACAAAGAATAACTGTATAGTATATTACTGCTGTAGAACAAAACAAAATGAACGATGTAACAATTTTGAAGATTTTGAAGTCTCATCTTAACTTCTCAGTATATACATTCCAGATCTCAAATTACCTTTGAATTTAATACATAGCTAAAGTCAGTGCTGTTTCATTTGTTTGGAATGATATCTTATATCAAATGTCTTAAACATTTACTTATCCTCACCTCTAATAAGTTAAAACTGTCCCCTTACATTTGGGAAAAAATGTTCACTCTAATTTTGTATTAAAATTATAAAATGTGTTTAACAGTAATTCAGTTCATTTTTATTTCTGCAGCTGTGACTCTGAGAACAGGTACCTTGGAAATCCACTCAGGGGAACGTGTTACTGTGAGTATTTAAATGTTTCATTTTCTCTAATCTCACAAATTAAGCACTGTATACATAAAATAGTGGGTGTCTTTCCACTCTAAAAACAAATTAGACAGAATGCTTGGTGGATATTTATTTTTTGATATATAAAGAAAATGCCCATTCAGGCCTCTCTAGGTACTTGTGAATTTATTTAAAACACCAAGAACTAGGCAAGTCCCCTCAATATTGCAGCTGAAACTGAACACATTGAAACTTGCTCCCTCAGGCAAAGGCCTGAATGAACAGCTAAACACTTGCATCATACACTCTAGATCAACATGCAAAAGCTCAGTCTGCCCAAAGAGGGAATATGACTATATCGTGGCTTCTAAACCACAACTCATGGTAGGGAAGTGGAGAGGGGCAGTACTATAGCAAGATCCCCTGTGGGCAATACGTAAAACCATAAGAATGGCTCTACTGGGTCAGACCGATGGTCCATCTAACCCAAGATCCTGTCTTCTGACAGTGGTCAGTGCAAGCTACTTCAAAGGTTCCACTCAGAGGTTTAGGGACACCCAGAGCTTAGGTTTGCATCCCTGACCATCCTGGCTAATATCCATTAGTGGACCTAACCTCCATGAACTTACTTATTCTTTTTTGAATAAGTTATACTCTTGACCTTCACAACATCCCCTGGCAATGAGTTCCACAGGTGGACTGTGCATTTTGTGTAGAAGTATATCCTTGTGTTTGTTTTAAATCTGCTGCCTATTAATTTCATTTAGTGTCCCCTAGTTCTTGTGTTATGTAAAGGGGTAAATAACACTACTATTCACTTTCTCCACACCTTTCTTGATTTTATAGACCTCTATCATATCGCCCCTTGATCATCTTTTTTCCATGCTGAAGAGCCCCCGTCTTTTTAATCTCTCATTTTATATAGCAAAAAGAAAAGGAGTACCTGTGGCACCTTAGAGACTAACAAATTTATTAGAGCATAAGCTTTCGTGAGCTACAGCTCACTTCATCGGATGCATTTTACCTGTCATTTTATATAGGTTTCAGAGTAGCAGCTGTGTTAGTCTGTATCCGCAAAAAGAAAAGGAGTACTTGTGGCACCTTGGAGACTAACAAATTTAATTATTTATTATAAGCTTTCGTGAGCTACAGCTACAGGTACCTGATCACTCTCGTTACGGTGTGTATGGTAACACCCATTGTTTCATGTTCTCTGTGTATATAAAATCTCCCCACTGTATTTTTCCACTGCATGCATCCGATGAAGTGAGCTGTAGCTCTCGAAAGCTTATGCTCAAATAAATTTGTTAGTCTCTAAAGTGCCACAAGTACTCCTTTTCATTTTATATAAGCTCTTTAATACCCTGAATACTTTATGTTGCTCTTCTCTCTATACCTTTTCCAATTTTAATATATTATTTTTGAGATGAGATGAGACAACCAGAACTGCATGCAGTACTCCAGGTTTGGCCTTACAATGTATTTATATAGTGACATTATTTTATTTTCTCTTATTATTGATCCCTTTCATGATGATTCCTAACATTCAGTTAGCTATTTTGACTGCTGCTGCTGCACATTGAGCAGATGTTTTTAGAGAACTGTCCACAGAACTGTCCACAGAACTGTCCATGACTCCAAGATCTTACTTGAGTGGTAACAGCTTATTTAGATCCCGTTATTTTATATGTATAATTAGGATTGTTTCCAATGTGCATTACTTTGTGTTTGTCTACACTGAATTCATCTGCCAGTTTATTGCCCAGTTGCCCAGTTTTGTGAGATCCCTTTGTAACTCTTCACATTCAGCTTTAGACTTTCTTGATTTTTTGCTTCCTCACTGTTCACCTCCTTTTCCAGATCATTTGTGAATATGTTGAGCAGCACAGGTCCCAGTACAGATCTTTGGGGGATCCTGCTACTTATCACTTTCCATTGTGAAAACTGACCACAAAATTTATTCCTACCCTGCTTATGTTGTTGAAGAGCCTTTGGTGGGGGACCTTCTCAAAACTTTTTCATAGTCCAGGTACACTCTAACAGGATCACCCTTGTCCACATTGACAGCCTTAAAATATTTGAATAGATTGGTGAGACATGATTTCTCTTTAAAAAAGTCACATTGACTCTTCCCCAGCATAATATGTTCATCTATGTGTCTGATAATTCTGTTCTTTACTATAATTTCAACAAATTTGCCTGGTACTAAAGTTAGGGTTAAGGCCTGTAATTGCCTGAATTGCCTCTACAGCCTTTTTAAAAAATTGGTCTTACATTAGCTATCTTCCAGTCATCTGGTATAGAGGATGATGTAAGCGATAGGTTACATATCAAAGTTAGTGTTTCTGAGATTAAAAAGACTCAGTTGTGGGAATCTTCCTCACATCCTCTGCAGTGAAAACTGATGCAAAGAATTCATTTAGCTTCTCCACAATGATCTTGTGTTCCTTGAATGCTCCTATAGGACCTTGATTGTCCAGTGGCCCCAGCTTAGTAGTGATTGAACATCTAACATAGTGAATACCAGTGAAAATAAGGTAGGATCCGAGGCTATGATAAGGAAAGAATAAGTTAAAAATTACTTAGACAACTTAGATGTCTTCAAGTCACCTGGGCCTGATGAAATACATCCTAGAATACTCAAGGACCTGACTGAGTAGATATCCGAGACATTCAAAATTATCTTTGAAAAGTCATGGAAGACAGGAGAAATTCCAGAGGACCAGAAAGGGCAAAATGTAGTTCCAAGCTATAAAAAGGGAAGTAAGGACAACCCTGGGAATTACATACCAGTCAGCTTAACTTTAGTCGCTAGAAAAATAATGGAGCAAATAATTAAGAAAAGGAGTTTCTTAATTTTGCACTGACCTGTAAGATAATAATGTGATAAGTAACAATCAGCATGGATTTGTCAAGAACAAATCATGTCAAACTAACCTAATAGTTTTCTTTGACAGGGTAATCAACCTAGTGGATGGGGAGAAGTGGTAGATATGGTATATGTTGACTTTATTAAGACTTTTGATACTGTCTTGCATGATGCAGTGCTGGAGGAACCAACTAGGGGCAGAGCTCTTCTTGACCTGCTCCTCACAAACTGGGAAGAATTAGTAAGGGAAGCAAAAGTGGATGGGAACCTGGGAGGCAGCGACCATGAAATGGTCGAGTTCAGGATCCTGACGCAAGGAAGAAAGGAGAGCAGCAGAATACGGACCCTGGACTTCAGAAAAGCAGACTTTGACAACCTCAGGGAACTGAGGGGCAGGATCCACTGGAAGAATAACATGAGTGGGAAAGGAGTCCAGGAGAGCTGGCTGTATTTTAAAGAATCCTTATTGAAGTTACAGGGACAAAGCATCCCAATGTGTAGAAAGAAAAGTAAATATGGCAGGCGACCAGCTTGGCATAACAGTGAAATCCTTGCTGATCTTAAACACAAAAAAGATACTTACAAGAAGTGGAAGATTGGACAAATGACCAGGGAGGAGTATAAAAATATTGCTCAGGCATGCAGGAGTGCAATCAGGAAGGCCAAATCAGACTTGGAGTTGCAGTAAGCAAGGGATGTTAAGAGTAACAAGAAGGGTTTCTACAAGTATGTTAGCAACAAGAAAAAGGTCAAGGAAAGTGAGGCCCCTTACTGAATGGGGGAGGCAACCTAGTGACAGGATGTAGAAAAAGTTAATGTACTCAATGCTTTTTTTGCCTCTATCTTCACGAACAAGGTCAGCTCCCAGACTACTGCACTGGGCAGCACAGCATGGGGAGGAGGTGACCAGCCCTCTGTGGAGAGAGAAGTGGTTCGGGACTATTTAGAAAAGCTGGACGAGCACAAGTCCATGGGGCTGGATGCGCTGCATCCGAGAGTGCTAAAGGAGTTGGTGGATGTGATTGCAGAGCCATTGGCCATTATCTTTGAAAACCCATGGCAGTCAGGGGAGGTCCTGGGCGACTGGAAAAAGGCTAATGTAGTGCCCATCTTTAAAAAAGGGAAGGAGGAGGATCCGGGGAACTACTGTCCAGTCCATCTCACCTCAGTCCCTGGAAAAATCATGGAGCAGGTCCTCAAGGAATCAATTCTGAAGCACTTAGAGGAGAGGAAAGTGATCGGGAACAGTCAGCATGGATTCACCAAGGGCAAGTCATGCCTGACTAATCTAATTGCCTTCTATGATGAGATAACTGGCTTTGTGGATGAGGGGAAAGCAGTGGATGTGTTGTTTCTTGACTTTAGCAAAGCTTTTGACATGGTCTCCCACAATATTCTTGCCAGCAAGTTAAAGAAGTATGGGCTGGATGAATGGACTATAAGGTGGATAGAAAGCTGGCTAGGTGTCGGGCTCAACGGGTAGTGATCAATGGCTCCATGTCTAGTTGGCAGCCGGTATCAAGTGGAGTGCCCCAAGTGTCAGTTCTGGATCCGGTTTTGTTCAATATCTTCATTAACGATCTGGAGGATGGTGTGGATTGCACCCTCAGCAAGTTTGCAGATGACACTAAACTGGGAGGAGAGGTAGATATGGTGGAGGGTAGGGATAGGATACAGAGGGCCCTAGACGAATTAGAGGATTGGGCCAAAAGAAATCTGAGGAGGTTCAACAAGGACAAGTGCAGAGTCCTGCACTTAGGACAGAAGAATCCCATGCACCGCTACAGACTAGGGACCGAACAGCTAGGCAGCAGTTCTGCAGAAAAGGACCTGGGGTTGCAGTGGACGAGAAGCTGGATATGAGTCAACAGTGTGCCCTTGTTGCCAAGAAGGCCAATGGCATTTTGGGCTGTATAAGTAGGGGCATTGCCAGCAGATCGAGGGATGTGATTGTTCCCCTCTATTCGACATTGGTGAGGCCTCATCTGGAGTACTGTGTCCAGTTTTGGGCCCCACATTACAAGAAGCATGTGGAAAAATTGGAAAGCGTTCAGCGGAGAGCTACAAAAATGATTAGGGGGCTAGGGCACATGACTTGTGAGGAGAGGCTGAGGGAACTGGGATTGTTTAGTCTGCGGAAGAGAAGAATGAGGGGGGATTTGATAGCTGCTTTCAACTACCTGAAAGGGGGTTCCAAAGAGGATGGATCTAGACTGTTCTCAGTGGTAGCAGATGACAGAACAAGGAGTAATGGTCTCAAGTTGCAGTGGGGGAGGTTTAGGTTGGATATTAGGAAAAACTTTTTCACTAGGAGGGTGGTGAAACACTGGAATGCGTTACCTAAGGAGGTGGTGGAATCTCCTTCCTTAGAAGTTTTTTTAAGGTCAGGCTTGACAAAGCCCTGGCTGGGATGATTTAGTTGGGGATTGGTCCTGCTTTGAGCAGGGGGTTGGACTAGATGACCTCCTGAGGTCCCTTCCAACCCTGATATTCTATGATTCTGTGATTCTAAGTATGTAAAAGGTTCTTATAAAGAGAAGGGTGATAAACTGGTCTTCTTAACCACTGAGGAAGAACCACAAGAAGTAATGGACTTAAATTGCAGGAAAGGAGATTTAGGTTAGATGTTAGGAAAAGCTTCCTAACTGTCAGGGTAGTTAAGCACTGATACAAATTACCTAGGAAGGTTGTGGAATCTCTGTCAATGGAGATTGTTAAGAACAGGTTAGACAAACACCTGTCAGTAATAGATATTAGGTAATGCATAGTCCTGCCTCAGTGCAGGTGACTGGACTAGATGATCTGTTTAGGTCCCTTCCAGTCCTACATTTCTATGATTCTATGATCTTCTCTTAAACAAACTAGGGAAATACAACCTAGATGGATCTATTAAAAGGTGGGTGGGTGCATAGCTGTTTGGAAAACAGTTCCCAGAGAGTAGTTATCAATGGTTCACAGTCAAGCTGGAAGGGCATAACCTCTGAGGATAGGACAAGAAGCAATGGGCTTAAACTGCTGCAAGGGCAGTTTAGGTTAGACATTAGGAAAAACATCTTAACTGTTAAGGTGGTTAAGCACTGGAACAAATTGCCTACCGAGGTTGTGAAATCTCCATCACTGGAGACTTTTAAGAGCAGGTTAAACAACCCCCTATCAGGGATGGTCTAGATAATACTTAGTCCTGCCATGAGTGCAGGGGACTGGACTAGTTGACCTCTTGAGGTTCCTTCCAATCCTATGATTCTGTGATTCACAGCAGCTGAACATAGTTCTGACTGTACTGTCTTTTGGGCAGATCATTAGGTCTGGAAACTGTTTACTTCTATTGCCAGTTATTAAAAAGTGTCATGTTTCTCACAGAAAAGTTGAAGTTCAAGTGTAAGATCTCTCAGTTGAGGTTAATTCTCAAATACCTGGTTTCCGAGATACTGTTAGTAGAGGTTGCAGTTTTCATGTAATAGAGTTAATTGAAAATGCAGAGTAAAACTGTGTCCTACGGTATTCTTGATCAAACAAAAGCAAATGCAAAAATTCAATATTTACACAGCAAAAATTGTTCTTATTTAAAAAATAGAAATTCCAATTTTTGAAGGGTTAAATTTTTGTATCCATTTATTTTATTAACTATGTAAAGGAAAAGCTAGATAAAGAGCACTGGAGAGGTTTGTACAGTTAAAAAGTATTATATAGAGAGAGCTTTTTCTTTATGCATACATTTTGGGAAGGTGCATAAAAATTTATTTTGTCCTTTAAAAATAAATGCAGTTAAAATATAAGAGATGGAAAATAAATGACAGTAATAAGATTTGTATACCTCCGACACCTCCAAGAAAGACCTTATTCCTTACTATCCTATAGCAGCTTGGGTCTATAAATCTTTTTGTCTGAGACAAATTGTGCTATATCCAAGATAGCCTTTCACCTTTAACTCACTAGAGCTATTTGTCTTCTGTCAAATTAAAAATATTTAAGGATCTTGTGGTTTTGGATTGATAAGTCTTTTAACAATTTTAATAATTTAAAATCTATTAGTTGTAAACACTTTCAACATTATCTAATCTGGTGATAATAGGGAAGCTGCAAGGACTTAAATGAAATAGATGCTTTGTTTCTTACAGCTAATGGGTAATACATTATAGTAGAAAAACTAAATATGTTCCTATTAATTTTTGAATAATTTACCTAAGATTTCCATAACAATTTGTAGTTAATAGTATATCTGTATCTATATATATATATAGAGAGAGAGAGAGAGAGAGAGATTGTCTAAGTAAATTAGATAAATATTTTAAAACATCACTTTACCAGAATGGCATTTTGGAATAAAAGCTCACTTTATTTTTTAAGAAGACATGTATGTGGCCAGTATTTTTATATGTTCCATTTGCTACTCTCTAAGATTCGTGTATCTGTATAATAGCTTTCTCCTTCAATATATATATTCTCCTTTCTGCTTGTTCCTGCTGTGATGAGGTATTATTCCTGTTTGTTAAAGCAAAAGAATGATTATTGTACAAAGGTGAAGTAAATATTGAGGGGGAAAATACTAAACAGAAGTCCAAGAGCAATAAGCAGCTTGGTCTTAAGGAATAAACCTTCCAAGCAAACTTGATTGCTTTATTGATAGTATTCCAAAGTTAATGGATGGAAGTGAAAAGCACTAGTAGTTTAAAGGACCTCGATTCAGTAAAGCACTCAAACATATACTTTCATTCATCCCTCTTCAGAACCGCACCTGTGTATGTGCTTAACTTTATCTTTAAGCATGTGTGTAAGTGCTATCCCAAATAGGAATACTTTCCTGAATTGAGGCCTCATGCCTTGATCCTGTATGATGCTGAACACTCCTATAAAGTCTTTAGTGACCCTCAGTTTTCTTTAAATGTAATAGAAATTAAGTACACTCAGAACCTCACAGGGTTCTCAGCACTTGGCTGGATTGAGCCCTTAATGTAATGTCTTGTGAAATCTTACTCCGAACGGGCTGATCCTGTAAACATTAGTGGCATATAGTTTATTTTACCAGGCATTGTCGTTACTGTGTTCAGTATTTATACAACAGTATTGCCTAGAGGCCTTTCTCAGGATTGGAGTCCTATTGCTCTAGGCGCATTACAAACTCTGTTAAAACATGCTCCCTGCCCCCAAAAGCCTACAGTTTAAGGCCCAGATCTTGCAGTTCACGGGCATTCTGCAGCTTCCTCACTGACGCTCATTGAAGTCCTTGGAATGATACATTGGCACAGCATGTTGCAGGATTGAGACCTAAGAAGATAAGCGATCTACACAGGCTGGAAGCATATGGATATAATCAAATATGCAGGGCTGCCAAGTGTCACACATCCGGCACCCCTGTCATGCTTTGTCATGACTCAACTGGCATCTCACGAGCCAAGTGAGGTCAGGAAAACAGCAGGCATTTGCCTGCAGTTGTCTTTTGTCTGTCAGAGGACAGTGTGGTACTTGCTGAACAGGGAGCCAGATTCTGCTTCTCCCTGCTCCCCATGATAGATTAGGGCAAAGAATGAGCAGCCTGGATATGGCCTTAGTGACTGCAAGAGAATGCAATTTTAGCAGTGCAAGATGAGGGGTCCCATCATGGCCTCCAGGTTCCCTTTCTCCTCCCCCTATGGTCATCTCCCACCAGTGTAACCACCCCAGCAACTCAACCCCAGCTGCTTGAACAGCCCCCCACCATCCAAGCCAGCCTCAGCATGTTTAGCACCCTTTAGCGCCCCCGCACCCCGGGGGCTCAGTAGCCTCCTATGAGTCCTTGCCTCCTGGGAGTTCCAGGACCCACTGCCCACTTGTACCCCTCTAACCCCAAGGAACCCCAGATCTCTCAATCTTCCTGAAAACCATTGCCACCTAAATTCCCTACTCCCTCCTAGTGGCCTCTGCTCTCTAACAGTCCCAGCACCCTCTATTCCCTATGAGCCACCTAAACTTCGAGAACCCCCTACACTCCCTCCCTACCCAGGGGGCACTTATCCACGTACCACCCCAGATACCCTCAGATATCCAGCTGGAGCTGCCAAGTTTTGTCCAACTCCTTGACTGGTATCTGCTACTGCTCAGGGCATGGTTTGTTAACCATAACTTTAAGTTAATGGTTATACGGAAATTACATTATTCATTTGCATAAAAGTCACATCAAGCAAAACAAAACTTCCCAACTATAGTTAGTTATATAATTTGCTTTTAAAAATATATAAATGGGTAAATTGTCAACTGTCTCCATCCGTCCCTCAATCTAGCCATCAGGAATTGGTCAGGATGCCTTTCTTGGCTTGTGAAACAGCATCATGAACAACTGTTTCCACTCTTGACCAAAATAGTCATAATTTCATTCAGAGAAGGAGTCTTCTATTCCTCCTTCAAACATGCAATAATCTGACCAACACTGAAGAAACGCAGTTTGGACATATCAGTTCTAGCCATTTATTATCCGGTGTCAAACCTCCCATTCCTGAGTAAGCTCAGTTTACAGTTATTTGAAGGGTGTTATATTAAGGAAGAATAATAATTATTCAGCATGGTATAAGTAAACTGGAAGTAATGAGATGAAATTTTAAAATTGAAAATTTAGGTTGAACAGCAGAAAAAATAATCCTAGCAATATAATCTACTGTACTAGGTTGTAGAACAGTCTCCCAAGAGAAGTGGTGGCAGCCTCATCACTTGTGATATTTAAAATTAATTGAACAGTACAGTAATAAATGTAGAATTGGGGAACAATCCAATCCTGCATAGGCAGGGAGCTGTACTAGATGTTGCATTAGGTCTTTTCAGTATCTAGATTTTATGAGGAGCACAGGCTGTTGCTGCTATTGAAATTATTGTGATTTCATAATCGCTTCATTATAACTTCACTGCATGATCAAAAAAAAAGAAATGACAAGCTATGAAGGAAAAAAAACTTTGTTTAAACATACAAGAGATTTGATAATTAAGAAAATGCTCAAAATATTTGAAGAGATGTAAATTTCTTCAGTTTTTTTTAAGTATATGAGATGTTTCCAAGAACATCATGAATACTGATATCTCTGATTACCAAATTAGGTATTCGATGTATCATAAGAAAGACTAGCTCTATAAAAAAGAGCAAGCTCTGTAAATTTAAAATGTGCTATTTTATTTAGGCTTCAATTCGACACAATGTAAATACTCTGGTATACGCATTATAAATTCAGTTCGGGACTGTGGCTTTGTACATCTGGTAGGAAGTCTACATATCCCTAAACCATTTTGTTATAAGCCAACATTTTAGTGAATAACTGCAGGCTGATTTGGTGTATATAAATGAATTCAGAGTGTAGGCAAGAGATGGTTGTACAGCTGAGTTATCGATGTACACAGGCTGTAAATACAACATTTTGTCATGATGCATTTATTGTTCTTTTGTCCTTTAGTAACTCAGCCAATGTGATGTATATCAGTAAAGTAAGCATCCAAATGGCTGGATTAGTTCTTCGTACATAAGCAACTGAAATACTGTTTTCAGAATCAGTGCTCCTGAGTGCAAATGAACCAGTAGCAGAAAGAGATGGTTTTAGACAGATTGGTAGAAATTAGTGGGATAGGTGCTATTTTTTATGGTTCTAACAGGGATTACATTCAGATTGAACGCTCTTAAAACAAACTTTCATTGATGGCCAAACCAAATTTTTTAACAAAACTAAGATTTTAAATTTACAACAATTGGTAAATAGAATTTGTTATGTAGTATGTTAGCTCTTTGTTGCTTTGATGCTTTGAAGGAGATTATACCTTCCTACATGAACTGCTAGATATTTCTTACTTCTAGCCTAAATTTTAAGGGCAGTTTTGCAAAATATTGTCTGTACATGTGCAGAACTTTGAGTGTAACATCTGCGGTACTACATTTGGAACACTAATACTTGTGTGTGTAATTGATCAATTCTGATACCTGTGTGCATGACTTTATACATACTGGAGGGGTGCATGGTCGGTCACAGAAGGTAATAACGTAGTGTTTCCATGGCCCATTTCACAGCTAGGCATTCTCTTTCAACCATGGCATACTTTTGCTCTCTCGGGAGCAGTTTCCTCCTGAGGTAGAGGATTGGGTGTTCTTCATCTCTGACCATCTGCGATAGGACAGCTCCCAATCCTACTTCAGATGCATCTGTTTGTAAAATGAATTCTTTGTTGAAGTCTAGGGCTGTAAGCACGAGGTTACTGCAGAGGGCTGTCCGTAGATCCATGAATGCTTTCTCTGCGGCATCTGTCCACTTCACCACGTCTGGACCCCAGGCTTTTATCAGGTCTGTGAGGGGACTAGCTCTGGTAGCAAAATGGGGAATAAATCGTCGGTAGTACCCCACCACACCCAGGAATGCCCAGACTTGCTTTTTCTGTTTTGGCCGGGGCCAATTTTGGATAGCCTCTAGTTTGTTTAGTTGGGGCTTGACCATGCCCCTTCCTACAATGTAGCCAAGGTATTTAGCCTCAGCTAGCCCTATAGCACACTTGGCTGGGTTGGCTGTGAGGCCAGCCCGATTTAGGGTGTCCAGAACTGCTTCCACCTTTCGTAAGTGGGTTTCCCAGTCGGGGGTGTGAATAATCACATCATCCAGGTATGCCGCTGCATAACTGGTATGGGGCCGTAGGAGCTTGTCCATAAGACGCTGGAAGGTGGCAGGTGCCCCATTCAGTCTAAAAGGAAGAACAGCATATTGACCCTCTGATGTAGAGAATGCCACCTTTTCTTTCGTATCTTTGGCAAGGGGAAGCTGCCCGTATCCCTTTGTTAAATCAAGGGTGGTCAAAAATCAGGCATTGCCCAGGCAGTCAACTAACTTATTGATATGGGGTATGCATCGGATTTGAATATCTCATTTAGCCGGCGAAAGTCATTACAAAACCTAGTGGTGCCATCAGGTTTGGGCACCAACACAATTGGGCTTGACCACTGATAGTGGGACTCTTTGATGACTCGCAGCTCCAACATCCTTTTTTACTTCTGCCTTGATCTCTTCCCTTTTTGCCACTGGAACCTGATAGGGCCTTAAAGTTACCTTTGCCCCAGGGTCTGTGATAATGTGGTGATATGCTTCAGTGGTCCGACCTGATTTGGTTGAAAACACATCCTGGTATTGGTTGATCATCTCAGTTACCTCCTTCTTCTGGTTTGGTGTCAGATCAGTGGATATCCTAATCTGCTCCTGCATGTTATTTCCCTGGATCGGGGTCTCTTGGGCCACTACACACGCCTCTTATTGGTGCCAAGGCTTTAAGAGGTTAATGTGATAAATTTGTTCTTGTTTCTGACATCCTGGCTGCCACACCTTGTAGGTTACATCCCCCACGGGTTCAACCACCTCATAGGGCTCCTGCCATTGGGCCAAAAACTTGCTTTCTGCCGTGGTACCAGCACCATCACCCGATCCCCTGGTTGGAACAGTCGGACTTTTGCCTGGCGATTGTAATGGGTTCGCTGGGCCTCCTGCGCCTTTTCCAAATGTTCTCGTACAATAGGGGTGACCCGGGCTCTCCGTTCTCGCATCTGCAACATATGGTCAATTATATTTCTCCCTTCACTGGGTTCCTCTTCCCAGATTTCTTTTGCAATATCTAGTATGCCACGGGGGTGGCATCGGTATAATAATTCAAAGGGGGAAAACCCAGTTGAGGCCTGAGGTACCTCCTGGATTGCAAACATTAGGTAGGGTAGTAGGGTGTCCCAATCTCTCCCATCCCGACTTACCACTTTCCTTATCATTGCCTTGAGGGTTCGGTTAAACCTTTCTACCAGCCCATCGGTCTGCAGATGATAGACTGAAGTTCTCAGGGTATGTATATGGAGCATACAGAGGTCCTTCATTAGCTTCGACATAAATGGGGTACCTTGGTCTGTTAATATCTCCTTTGGTAGCCCCACTCGGGCAAAGATCCCCACCAACTCTTTAGCTATCGTTTTAGAGGCCGTGTTCTGCAGGGGGATGGCTTCTGTGTAGCGAGTAGCATAATCCAGAACGACAAGTATATATTGGTGGCCCTGGGCTGTCTTCTCCAGGGATCCCACTAGGTCCATGGCTATTCACTCGAAGGGAACCTCTATGATGGGAAGGGGTACTAAAGGTGCCCTCAAGTGGAGACGGGGACTGTGCAGCTGACACTCTAGGCAGGACACACAGTACCTCCGCACTTCTTCATGTACTCCGGGCCAGAAGAATCATCGCAGGACCTGTGCCAGGGTCTTCTCTACCCCCAAATGCCCCCCAAAAAGATAACTACGGTCCAGACTTAATACAGCATTCTGGTGTTTTTGAGGTACTAGGATTGGCTGTACCTTCTGCCCCTGTACTGGTGGAACCTGGTATAAGAGATTCTTCTTCATTATGAAGTAGGGTCCTCGTCCTTGAGTTTTCCCTTCCACGGGGACCCCATCTATTTCGGTCACCTCCTTCCTAATGTTGTCATACCTTGGGTCTTCAGCCTGGTCCCGTCCAAAATTTCCTCTACTGGAGCTAATCTGCCCGAGATCTAGGGGGCCAGTCTCTGTTGCCTCTACTGGTCAGAGGCGTTAGGGTGTGGGTCAGACTCGGGTGCTTCTCCCTCCTGGGTGGCCTCCTTTTCAGCTGCTCGGGTCCCCCTACCTACAAGAGCGACCCTCTGGCTTTGGGCCAGTATTCGGGTTCCCAAGGCCTTAGCTGCCCTTCTTTTCCTTTTCGACTTTCTATGCTGTCTGGGAGTGGAGAACAAATGTGGGGATATTTCAGAGAAGGTTGGAGGTTGACAGTCTATTGGGGATGCCTCACTACTTTCAGGGCTTCCCCCTTTCTCCAATTCCCCTACCGGAAGTGAGTCTTCAAACCCTGGGAAGTCCTTCCCTATGAGCACCGGGTATGGGAGTTTAGGGACTACACCTTCTGCTACCTCAGTAGTGTTCCCCTGAATCTCTGTTTTTACTGGGATGGTGGGGTAATAACCAACTGTCCCATGGACGCATGTTATCCCCGTATGCTTAGCCCACAGCAGCTGACTACGCTTCACAAGCTTCCCCGAGACAAGCATGATAGCACTCCCGGAATCAACCATTGCTGTGGTCTGTACCCCATTTAGCTTCACTAGTTTGGTGTACATATGTGGGTTAGTGAGACCCCCCACAAGGTGGATTAGGGAGCTTGGGTCTGCCCAGTTCCCCAGTTCCACACTGTATAGGCTCCTAGGCATTGGGACACTGTGCAGCTATGTGTCCCCACTCCCCGCAGGCGTAACATCTGTATGGAGCCCTAGGCATTCCCTGGTCTCTTGCTTTGGGCAGTCTAATATCACGATCCTCTTCCCCCTCAGTGCTCCGACTCTTTATGGCTTCTGGTGGGCCCTCAGCCCCTCTCTTTCTCTACCTGGGCTCTCCTGGTGGCCCAGTTTTCCGAGCTCTAGGGCTTGGTGCTGCTAGTTTTACCTGGGGTGTTTCTTCCTTAACTGGTTGGGTCAGCTCCCTCGCCGTCCTTCGCCTTTCTACCAGCGTGACAACCTCATCATAGATGGAGGGTTCGTTCTGGCTTACCCAGGTGCGAAGGTCTGGCAGTAGTCCTCTCATGTACCGGTCTATGACAAGAAACTCTAGTATCTCCTCTGGACTCCGGGACTCAGTTCGTAACCACTTTCGTGCAAGATGGATAAAGTCATATAATTGGGACCATGAGGTTTCATTTTCCTGGTATCTCCACTCATGATATCACTGGGCCCGCACTGCGGTCTTTACCCCAGATCTGGCCAGGATCTCTGTTTTCAGCTGGGGGTAGTCTGCCGCAGCATCTTCAGGTAAATCATAGTAGGCCTTCTGGGCCTCCCCACACAGGAATGGAGCGAGGATGCCAGACCACAGTTCTCGGGGCCAAGCCTCCCGCAGGGCTGTCCTCTCAAAGGCCAGGAGGTATGCCTCTACATTATCCTCCCGCGTCATTTTCTGCAGCCAATTGCTGACCCACATGATCTGTGTCCCATCATGGCTGCGGTTCAGCTCTGTAAGGGCCTTTAGCTGGTTTACCAGTTCCCACAACATAACCCGGTCTCGAGCAGCCTGGGCCATCAGCAGGGGATTAGTCTCTTGCTGCAGCTGCACTGCCTCCTGTTGGGCGGCTGCCTGGACACGGGTAGCCTCCTGCTGAACAGCCATGGCTTGTATCAGTGCCCGCACTACCTCCTCCATTGTGGTGAAAAAAAAATAAACCCTCCCCCCCCAAAACACCCTCCTTCTTCCGCCGCGCTGTGCACACCAGATCCCATGTCTGACACCAGTTGTGAGAAAGTTCCTCCTCTACCTTGGTGGGTCTTGCACTTATTGGCGGATTTGCTCGCCTTGGAGCTTCATGGCAGCCCTTAGTTTGGCTGTTTTTGTGAACCCACAGTCCAGGTCAACTCCTCCTGTGTCTGACCAGGAGTTGGGAGGTCTGGGGGGGGGAACCCAGGCCCGCCCTCTACTCTGGGTTCCAGCCCAGCGCCCTGTGGAATGCAGCTGTCTACAGTGCCTCATGGAACAGCTGTGTGACACCCACAACTCCCTGGGCTACTTCCCCATGGCCTCCTCCCAAACCTTCTTTATCCTCACCATAGGACCTTCCTCCTGGTCTCGGATAATGTTTGTACTCCTCAGTCCTCAAGCAGTATGTGTTCTCACTCTCAACTCCTAGCGCCTCTTGCTCCCAGCTCCTTACACGTGCACCACAAACTGAAGTGAGCTCCTTTTTAAACCCAGGTGCCCCGATTAGCCTGCCTTAATTGATTCTAACAGCTTCTTGATTGGCTGCAGGTGTTCTAATCAGCCTGTCTTTCTTAATTGTCTCCAGAAGGTTCCTGATTGTTCTGGAACCTTCCCTGTTACCTTACCCAGGGAAAAGGAACCTACTTAAACTGGGGCTAATATATCTGCCTTCTATTACTCTCCTGTAGCCATCTGGCCCGACCCTATCACAGTACAAAAGAAATGGGTTTCATGAGTGTAAATGGTATGCCTACCTACATAGATTGTTAGAATCTATCGGTGGTGTATTGCTGCTCAAAAAATGTGTGTGCTTCAGCAGAGACCAGTTTAAGGCTCCTCTGAAAGTGTATTCCAATTGTGTTATATTTTGAAAATCAATCTTTATAAAAGAAAACCAATTATATCACAGGTTTCTATTTTATTCTCTCTCTGGTTCACAGATCAATTTTTTCATTTTTAGCCAAAATAATTTCTCATCCATTCAGTCACTCCACTCACCCAGTCATACTGTCTCTCTCTTTATCTCTCTATACAGATTCTTTTCCTAGTGCCTAATGGTTATTTTCTTCCTCTCCAGAAAACATCATGTCTTCCTCTCGTCCACTCTAGGGGTACATCTACACTAGAATAAAAGACTAGCACCACGGCTATGGCTGGCTTGGGTTTGCTGACTGAGGCTCGTGGGGCTCAGGCTCTGGGGCTAAAAATTGCTGTGTAGATGTTTGGGCTCAGTCCAGGGTCCCATAGCTTGAGCTCCAGCCAAAGCCTGAATGTCTACAGAGCAGTTTTACAATCCCACAGCCCAAGCCCTGTGAATTCTAGTCAGCTGATCTGCTCCAGCTGCTGGTGTTTAATTTCTGTGTAGACATACCCTAGGCAGTCATAGCTGATTGTCCTCTCTCTGGCTGAATTTGAAGAGCGTTCTTTCTTTCCCTGGGGCTCAGCCACAGTGGCATGTGTTACTGGGTTCAGAGTATTCATACCATTCTTCATACCATTCTTTCTACATAAACCCTCTCAGCCCACCACAGATAAAAGTCTTTCCTGTACCAGCCATATAAGAACATCTAGCAGTTTCAGGGCATATTTCCTAGTGTGGGTAGAAAGAATTACACTAGCTCTGCCTGAGCTAGCATGCTAAAAGTAGCATGTATATGGGGATAGCATGTGCGCAGGTGGAAGTGGATGTTGTGGTGAACCAGGGCTGGGGGTTGGCAGAGGAGTGATGTGATGTGAGAGAGGTGCAAAAGAGTTAAGAGGAGTGGAGGGAATCAACAACCATACTGATGGAAAAAAGGGAAGAGAAGGCAGGAGGCCCAAGAGCAGACTGGAAGTCATGCTACCTGTAAATAGTGGTCTGACAGACAACTCATGCCTCCGGTCTCTGTCTCTTTTTCAAGTTTTTCAGGCACAGCACTGTGGTGTTTGGGCAGGGGGAGAGTCATGTAGTTTTCCACTGGGTCCTGGAGATCTCTTTGCTTTCAAATTTTTGGTTTTAGTGCAGCACAGAGGACTGCAGCACAGAATTATAAAATATTGGAATGAGCAAGATCTTCTTCCTCCCTATTCCAATAGGATATTTATGTTTTATAGCAATAGAGGCAAGAAGGGATAATGCATATGTAATCCAGTTTAATCCAGTATTGGTCAGTGGACCACATAATAGGTTTTATGAATCCATTACTGCCTTCAGTGTAATAAACCAAGTTCTTTTAGCAGTAAATGCTCATGCATTTACATTCAGAGGTCAAGGTTCTATCCCCACAAACTACCCATCCTGAGACCTGGGGTTTTACAAACACCATGGAGCTCTCTGGTATAAACCAGAACCACTTTCAAATTTGATAGTCATGGGAACAACAAGACCTGATGAGGAGTTCTGAATCAAACTGAAATGGAGCAGGAGGGAAGCCACTCACATGCTTGCCTTGAAGATGATTGAGATTCAAGGATGGATTGAGGTTGGGAAGAGTGGGTCACCTATGAAGACGACATAACACTGAGGGCTCCCTGGCTTTCTCAAAAGAGAAGACTTATTGCTTGAGCACCTTTCCCCCTCTCTCCACAAGAAGTCCTGCCTCTGAATATGTATCTAGGTATTGGGTTAACCACACATGTCCAACCCTTTAAAAAGCAACAAGAAGAAGAAGAACAAAAAGCTGAAGTTAAAAGAAGATGAGTGAATGTCCAGCCCTTTATTTTATCTCCATTCCCAAGGTAAATCAGTCTCTCTCTCTCTCTCCCCCATCTAATCTGCCTATCCATCTCAAATCATTACATAAATTGTCATTTGTGAAAAGTTCCAAGTCCACCCATACCAGTAATAGCCTCGTTTCCATAGCAACTAATGCAGTTTAGAGAGGGGAAATAGAGGACGATTAAAGAACTAAAAGCATACAAAGCAAGAGGCTTAATCTGGGAAGAGATGCCAGACCCATGGCTTTGCCAATCATTGGTAAATCAGTCAGCTCAGACTTGTGCTAGTAAAGTATCCAGCTAGCATGTGGACATGCTATTCTTAGTAGAATGCTGTATTACTCAAACAATGGTCTTTATTACAAATCAGCAAGCACATTGTATTGGTACTTTATTTTTGGACAGTTTATACTCTCTGCATGAATTGGGGCAAAGGTTTTAAAACTGATCTTAACATATGTCCACTGTGCTCTCTAAACCAGTGATAGTACTTATTTACTACTACTCTGTCAACCAATAAGAGCGCTGACTTAAATGTGAAATTTTCTTTACTGTATCTCCACAAATACTCCTGTAATTAGTCTGGAAACATGGGAATGGGGAATTACAGATGGGCAGTCCTGGTGAAGCATCATTTGCCACTTCAGAAGAGCTCCTGTAACTGCAGGTGCACAAAGGAAGGTAGGTAGGTCTGAAGAAGCCTCAAGAGTCAGTGCAGCCACAAAATACTTGCAGTGCTGGCTTGTTGCAACTCTTAACTGTTAATTCCAGTGGGACATATTAGACATGCAGAAAGAAAATAGGTTGTTAGGAAAGCAGAGTTAGTGAGCCCCCAAAGGCTCATAACTAAGGCAACCCAAATTTACAAGTGGTGGGAAAACAAGAGTACAAATACATTTTTAAAAATGTTATTAAATGTTTCCCTAATAGCTTTTTAAAAAAAATGTGGCAGAAACAAAATATGTGATAATTAGGTGAGCTGTTAAAGATTTTACTACCACTTTTAGGGGGTGGACTTGCATAATTAATTTATGGTTTTGACACCTGTGTGTAATGTCATTCCCAACTCTTAGCAATAAAATTTTATAGCTTACAAAATTATCACTTGTTTTCTTGATATACATACGGGAAGGATAGTAGCAAGCAATTCCCTTAGTATGTCAGCAGTTTACAAAGAGGAAGGCTTTTTTTCCTTCTCTGTGGGTGGGGAAGGAGGCATGGAAAGTGCATTCAGTAAAAAGACATGAGATCAACTCTGTTGATCTTTGCAGGGGACAAGAGAAGGAGGGAAAAATCCTGCCTCTGGCTGAGTAGCCTTGTGTGGCTTTTACTACAGCCTTGGAGCTGCCGTAGCCTTCAGGATGCTGACACCTTGCATCTGCAGGGGGGAAATGGCTGGTTGATCTACTGATGCTATTCATATATTTTAATATGAAGTGCTTAAACAATCTATAAGCAATTTATTTGCTATATGGAAAAAACCCACAAATTCATTGTTCATACCTCATTTAATGAAAATTCAGCTTACTTCTTATATAACTGGTAAGAGGAAATAAGACTTTCTAATAAATGAAGTTTGATGTCTGGAATTTCAGAGTAAAAGCTAAACAAAACGTCTTTGGGGGCACTTTAGAAATCTTGCTTACAGAATTCTTGTTTTCTGGCTAGAATTAATGCTAAGCTTACTATCCTTCTGAGATCATTACTGTTCCTAAGATTGAAGTAGTAGTATTAAGGATTAATGAAGGGTGACATTTCTGAAATAACTTGCATTTACATTCTCACAGCACCATTTGATCCTGAAGGAATTCATAAGCTAGATGAACAAGAACTCCTGTGAATGACAGCCATCTCTCAAGTGAAATGCAGATATTTAACAGTGCACCCCAACAGTGTATAACTGTGAAGGGATGTAGGCATGTGAGTATAGGGAGAATGTAATTACCTAAACTAGCATTTGTCCAAGACACCAGAAACTAGGCACATATTTTTGAGAAAATTGAGAACTTTAATGACCAAAAGTGGTTGGAGTCTATTTTATGTGCCATTTAAAAGGTGTCAGTTTCACCTGAACAGTGTCCCTGTGTACCATGTTGTAACACTGGTTCCCACTGACTTGGTGGGAAGAGTTCCATTTAGTAATTCACTAGCGCTACTTTCTTTATCAATGAAGATCTAAGGTTCAGGTATTGACCAGGCCTAACTTTGTATAGCCTATGTGATCTGATGACAGCACAGCTCAAGGTGGTATTTCAGAATTCTTTTTAAAAGTATCTCTCCTTTTAGAGGAACTGTGCCCATATTTGTTCTTGTAGGCTCCTCAAAAGGAAGTTAAACCCATTGAAAGAACTCATTGTAGATGGTCCCAGATTTTCTCCCATGACCGAGGCCCTTTTCTCCTGCTCTAGCCGCTCATAAGGGCAGGGAATCTTCTAGCCGAGAATTCTTCAGGAAATCCTCAGCTGGCATAGCCAGCTAATGAAGGGAATGTGCCATAGGGAGATGGGAGATTTAGGTGGAAGGCTGATATTCTCTAGCTATTCTCCGCTAGTTAATGGCATGCTGGGAGCTGTTACCAGTTGCTGGGGCTGCTCTAAACTATTTCGGAGCATAGACCTGACCTGAGAATTAGGGAACTACAGCCAGCTCCCTGCTGCCTATTGCTGCACCCAGAAGAGAATCCAGATCATTGTTTCTCCAGAAAATAGGATTTATCTTATTCAGTTCCTGTAATCAGATCTCACAGCTGTTGAGCACAGATGTACTTACTAGAAGGGTTGTAATGCTAGTAAAGAAATGTAAATATAGGAAATATCTGCTAAAAACAGTAATATTACCAGTAAGAAGGTAAAACAAAGCTTTTAACTACCCTATGTGCATGTGTAAGTATACTTCTATTTATTTATAGGTAGTGTGTGTGTGTGTGTGTGTGTGTGTGTGTGCACATACATACACACCTAGGAAATTTGTTGTTATATATATTGATATATAATGTGATAAGAACTGGTACAGGACCTACTTATTTTTCAGAAAGAAATTACTAAAGAGAATGAAATAGAAATAAGTGTAAAGCACTAGATGGCAGCCTTGGTATGCTTAAAAAGGGTTTAAAACTCAAGAACATTTCAAGGAGAGTATTTTAGGTGATAAATACAAGTAGCACTTGTATTTATACTGTTAACGTAAATTTTCCAGGTATTTTAAGTTGAAGTTGAAACTTGAAATGAAACTGGAAACAATAAATTTTAGCATTTGGAAATTGTTTGTGTTAGCTGAATTGTAAGAAATGGCCCGGCAGTTAGATTCTCTGCTACTGATCTTTATATTGCTAGTTTTCTTTTGGGACATCATTAGTTTAAACTGAATATCTACTGTAATTGTAAAACTGTCATGCTTGACTTAGAATAATGAGTTCCAACAATTATATCTAACACTGATTGACTTTGATACGGATTGAGGCAATTTTTATTATTATTAAATACAGTAACAGTAATGACTACAAACTGTCATTGTCTTTTGAATATGTGGAATCGTATGAATAAATGCTGTTCAAAAAGAAATCTCTTTGGTATTTAAAGAGGCTAGTGGAACAAATTACAGTTTGAATCAGATAATCCCAGGATGCATTGAGGAAAGATAGGTCTTAGCAGACTGACTACTCACAACATATAAAAGAACAAAAAGCACCAGAAAAACACAGTCTTTGCCTTGAGCTAAAATAGCAACACAAACCAATTCTGGCATTCCAGGGAATTATAAACTAGCCTCACCAAATACCTTAAGTGTCTCATAAAGTATTATGATGCTACCCCAAGCTCTGTAGGTACACTGTCTTGCCTCCGTGTCTGCCTGTTACTTGTTTATATATTGATTTATTGCACCAAATAGCAGCTTGGTTTGCAGCATTTTGGAGCAGGCTGGTGAAACAATTTCTTTGCTGCCACTCAGCTCCTGTTATCATCTGACTATGCAGCATGTTAGCCTAAGGATTTTGAGGACCAGTGAAGTAATTCTTAGTACTGTCCAAAGATAACTGCCCACTTTGCATAAAAAGAAGTGTGTGGCATGGGGAAGGATCTCTAGGTATCCTTTCAACAGTCTCCTGATGCAGAAGTGGAACCCAGTTCCTGGTTCCTTTCATGATCGGTTTACACTGATTGATGTTTCCAGTGCTATCATTACAAGAAAAAAGTGCTAGAATTTTAATCAAGGCTTATAGGGTGAAATCTTGACCCCATTGATGTCCATGTAGACTAGACTTTATTTACCCCAGGACCTATTTTTGACTCTTCCTCTGACTAGGAGTAAATCACTTTACATAGGAGGTCAGTAATCGGTAATACCTCCTTGCCTAGGATGTGAGGCCTTTGCAACATTTTCTAATGAAAGACTCTGTATGTCTTAAATAACTAGAGATTGCTTTCTGTGTCTAAGATAATAGAATCCTGAGCTACATAAATTCCAACGAGTTGCTTGTTAGAATATGGACATCACCGTGTACAGCATCTCTTTGATTGGCTGAATCAACTCAATTCCAGACAGGTATATAATAGCCTATGAGACATTGTTTTGTTAATTTATTATCAGCCTTCTTTCTCTTTGGGGTGTGGAGTTTATGTAAACTCTTCCCAAAATATAACCCATTGATGGTAAGCTGTAATTTACTATAGTCTTGATATAAAAGGGTAGGAATGACAGAAAACCTAAGGGCAACGTGTTTGAGGTCTGAAAGGCAACAATGCACATTAGCAAAATAGATGAAATAACAAACAAGACATTCAGGAAAAAGGTTTGAAACATACCCGATATTAAACAATATGAAGGTGTGCTAATAAAAAGTGAAATATTTGGAGAGAGAGTACATCTAGTAGAAGAATTGAATTCTTGTCTGAATTGATGGGGTGGAGTAAAGAAAAACTTCTATAAGGGTTCCATTTTTTCTGTCTCCATTATTTCCATTTGTTTGTTTTATGAACAAAAATATGTTGTCATTTTTCCTAAATACTAGCCCTGCAAACTAAACCAGACTGTTAGGGGGCTTATTCCTTCACCCACTCACTTCCCTGGTCCTCCTCGCATGAACAGAGAGCAGCAATACCCAAAGTCCAAAGGTGCAAACAATTCGATGTTTATTGGGGTGAACTTCCAGCAAGCAATGATTCCAATTTCCTTCCTTAGTGTCCCCCTTCCAAACTCTGACACCACAGAACCTTGCCTGTGTCCCTGTTCCCATTTCCTCCTTTAGCAAAACATGATTCCAATTTCCTCCTCCTTTAGCAAAACATGATTCCAATTCCCCCACCCCCATTCCCCGTTCCCATTCCCCCCCCTTTCTTCCTGATTGCAGACTATATATTAAAACTTGAGTTCTGCTTAGCTATACCTTAACCAATTATTTTACTGAAATTTAACCAATCCTAACGTATTGTAACATGTTTATTTAACCAATTATATTCCACCACCTTAATTAGTTTACACCCAGTAAAATTAATTATACAACAGACAAAAACAAGACAGAGATTATACGGACAAACAATAGGGAAATGGGGACTACAGTGATAGAACAACAAAGAAATGAAGATTTCACATCCTAGCTATTGATAAGTGAGTTCTTGCCAGACAGGATGCTATCAAACTAAGTTTCCTTTTACATCTTCTAGGCACTTCCCTTTCTCTGGAGGTGATAGGCATTATCAAGACAGGACTGTATTCCTAACAGCCCAATAGCTGTTATTTCAATGTGACCAGTTTGGAATGTAAAGATGTGACCATACGCTTCCCAGCTTTTGGCTGCCTCGGCTGCTTAGCCAAAGGCCTTAGCCTAAGAACAGAGCTTCAGACTGTCACAGTGAGAAAAGGCCCTGTACAGGCAGACAGAGATTTTGATTCTTTCTTTCTTTTATCCTCTATAACTAGTTAAATAATAAACATATACCTAAATTGTTAAAGTATAGGCCTTTACAGACAGGCCTAAATATGTATATCCTAACACAGGTATCTGGGAATGAAGCTGGGGTTCTTTTCTTCTCTTGTCTGTCCGCCTATCTGTCCATTTCTTTTTGTCTAATATACATTCTCGTAGTATGATCTGTTATAAATGTTCTGTAAGTGAAATTGGGCCACCAGTTATATTTGTGCAACCCCATTGTTTTTAGTGGGTTTGTACAGGTGTAAATAATTGAAATTTAATATTCTGTTGATGATTTATGAACCAGAATAAAATCCAGTTCATCCTTTTTTTAGCTGAATTGGCACTCCATGGTTAACAGGAGTAAAAAGCTATGAAAATTTGTTGTTACTAAAGTCAGCAGATATTACTGTGAATACACATGGGGGAAGCATGTCTGTGAATGAAATGGTTGCTGGCTGTTTCACAATAACTTTAAAACATTCTAATGTCCACATTCTGAGTGTGGTACATTAGCCTTGCACAGTTACTGATATCTCCTGTAACTCATTGCTTTGTAAAGCACTTTAGAATACATTGCATACGAAAGACATTGTATAATACATAGTTCTATTTTTTTGTATAGCACAGTTTCTATAAAAGTGTGGTAGATTCATTGACACTCGCAAAATGTGTTGTATCCCCTTTTAATGCCTGATCTACTAGAGGATATGACGTACTACTGCTACAACCAGCTAATGGATATTCCTTTAGCTCAAATGGTAGAGGTCTGTGCTGCAGTGCTAAAGAACCAGGGTCCTGCCTCTACTAATGACCCATGCCTATGCGGGGATCATTATGTGCAAATGTACAATCTAATATGCACACACATAATACAGCCCCAAATTTAATATGCACATGCATAATACAGCCCCAACTTCTGCATGGTGAACTTGGGCATGCTGTAAGAATTTTGGTGGGTTTTTATTTTTGCTATTTTTCTGTTATTTTATGGAAATTGATTAATTTTAGGGGAAAATGTTTACATGCATTTCTGGAATGAATGAAGATACATTATTTATAGGTTTTGTAAAATAAGTTGAACATTATAGCAGCAGGATTGAAAATAACATCAAAATTTTACTTACCTCACTAACTTTCTGTGTTAGAAGATAAATCCTTTCCATGAGGATAAATTATGGTCACAAACAGAAAATGGGTGTATTTTTTCAAACCTTTTTCCATTACAGGTAGCAGAACATGCAGTTCACAGCTAACTGCCATTCACATATAATGTGTCTTAAAGAATAAAATAAAAATCAGGATACACAACATTGGTCCTATTATATTTCAGTAGTGTACATAACAGTCATTGTAACAAATAGTAGAATGTTAAAACAGATAAAACACTTTTATTGTTAAATCAGTATAAATCAAATCTCTTTTGGTGACTAATTTATTTTCCTTTTAAGTTCCATGAGTGATTTTTGCTGTCTTGCCCCTCCCTGCTCCACACACACATGTTCAAATAATCAACTTCCTGTCCTCTTATCTCATGGAAACCCCCCGGAAAGCCAAATAAGGTAACGGGCAGTAACAAGTCCCACGTGCCATTCCAGAACATACTTCTTCTGCATCTGCATCTTATTGCTAGGTGCTATTTTTAAGGAAAAAATACACGGAGATTTTTTTATTGATGAAAGATTTATATGATGACCAACATTTGCAAAAGTACCAAAGTGACTTTTGAAAATGGAAGTTAGCCTCATAAGTGACTTAGGGGCAGCTTTTTAAAGGTACTCGGAAGCCTAAAGATGCAGACAAGTGCCTAGTGGGATTTTCTAACATTTAAATGAGAGTGAGGCACTTAGGTACTTTTGAAAATCCCACTACATGCCTGACTACATTTTTAGGTATGTACAACCTTTAAAAATCTGACCTTTAGACACATAAAAGTCCAAGTTTCCTTGAAAGTCAACGGGATTTAGACTCCTAAGTGCCAAAACACATTTGAAAATTTTACCTGATATCTCTCATATTTCCAGCAAATCATCATGTAGAATTATCTTTTATAACTAACAGCTATGTCATGTATCATCACATTATTTTACTAAATTAAAACAAAAATATTGCTAGATAGTTGCGAGTGATGTTGAAGAGAGATCATAAGTAGCCATTTAAAAATATTCCTTACAGCAAACACTAGTATAACATTTGTATTTATACTGATAATAAGATTTATCAATGTTTTCTGATGGTATAATTTTTTCTGCCGTTTTCAGATTGTCACCAGGATTAAGACCTTTACATAATGGGAGAAAGTTGACTATTATATATGATTATTTCATTTTTGAAAAGACTGGACTGTTGCAATATATATTTGCTAGCACAGTTGCTTATATTTTGTCCAGAATGCTTCAGCCTGTATTCTTACAGGAACCCACCTGATTGAAAATATTGCCCCAGTTTTAAGACCCCGACAATGTCATATCAATTTCAAAGATGTATTACTTACTTTTAAAATAGTTAATTATTACAATTCTTTATATCTGACAGAACTTTGCTTTCTGTATATCAGGCTCTCCCTTAGGATGAGAATCAGCAAGCTGTTAGGTCTGTCTAAGTTACATCTAAAAATCTCTGGAAGCAAAGGTCTTTACTAAGTATGCTCCACAGTTGTGGAACTAGTTCTTGTTGCTTGTTGTAGCACTCAGCCTGTTACAACTCTTAAAAATAAAGGAAGAGAAACTTCTGTTTGTTGCTTTTTTAATTTGAAAACTCTGATTATATTAATGATATTTTATTAAAAATATCATTTGACAACCCCTCCCCTCTTCCATGAAAGATGATATTTCAATACTTTGTGTTGATTATGCTGTTGTTGCTGGTGGATTTTGAAACTCATGCCCCTGGCAGTATGTTTCATCAGAAATGCAAGTGGATAAGATAGGCAATATTAAAAGTTGTGCAGCAAATGACCATGTTTGTTTGGACACTGATGCATAACTGGTAATAGTGAGGATCAGTTGGCTGCTTACATATTGTATGTTAGAGGTAAGAGAGTTAAGGCATGAATGAAGGAACTTCAATGAAAGTTCAAAAATCAGTTATCCTAGTTTGAAATAGGTCTGGTGGTAACCCTAATTTAGATATGGTACAAGTGTGACAGATATATTTTGGTCACAAATGACAAACATGATCGACAGATCATGACAAATTGACCTGAAGAAGAGCTCTATGTGGCTCAAAAGTTTGTCTCTCTCACCAAAATAACTTGGCCCAATAAAAGATACTACCTCTCTCAAAGTGTGTCTCAAATGTGATCTATAGCAGTTGATAATGGAACTCAGTCACAAAAGGCAAATTTCTGCAAATAGATGTGAATATGAGTAAGACTGTACTCAACAAACTCTTAATGAAAATACAGAATAATAGCTGTAAAGTGCAGAAAGGAGAAACAAAATGCCTTGTACAATAAATAGATGAAAGTATATCTTGTAGGACTAGCATGAATAGAGGGTTCCCTAAATAGAAAAATGTGGGAAGACTGCCTGTGACAAGGCTGGCGTTGGAATGATGAAGGAGGTTCCTACTATAACTTTAAAAGAGATTTCAGGAAATAAAAATAGTATGGCACTATTCTTTGTTTTTTCCCCCAGAAAGGCAATTTGCTTTTTTATTCATAAAATTAGTCACAGCAATCCAGTCACACAGAATTGTCATGAAAATGTACCAGCTGAGGCACAGAATCTTCTCATTTCCCTTTTACCACAATGGTTACGATTGTGGAAAAACTGATCATATTTTATTCTATATCACCCAACAAAAAACCCTCAACAAAATATTAATACCCAGTTCAGTGGGCAAGTACAATTTGATAAGCTTGCTGCAATCCTTTCTTAATCTAGTAAAATAAGTGGTCAGTGAAACAATAATTTAAACATTCTAGGAATAAAAAGAAATAACCTGGCTATAATGAATAGAATTATCAAACAGTAGTTTATTACCTACCTTCTAGAAACCAGAGATAGTTCAGAGAAAAAGTTCACTAAAGAGAGAAACATACCAATCCAAAAACTCTGTGCTTAATTCCCAGCTACGCCAAGTTTACATAACTGTAAGCCACCTTTCCCTTCCCCTGATCTTAGGGTGCCTGGGGGTGAAAATACTGCTCTAATTATTTACCTTACTAGCAGCTATCTGCTGCACTGACCAAGGATGTAGTGGAACTCGTAGCACTCTTCCTTTAGTGTGCCCTTTCCCCAATCCCGACATGGAATGGGAAGAAGCTGGGTCCGTAGTGTTTAACCTCTTGAGTACATCTCCAATCAGATGTAAATTAATAATATAGGAAATTCCTACATCCATTGTGACTGTGTAATCTACTGATAAGTGAAATAAATGTAGAGTGAACTATTTGAATGCTCTTTGTTATATGTTGAAATGACAACAGAGCTTCTGTAACAATTTTGCCTTTTAACAATTCATTTTAAAAAAACACCATTATTCAGGAACTCCCCTTTCATTGTAGGCCTCTTGATTTATGTGACTGCCTCAAAGAATCCCCACTTTTTATCTTGCTTGTGGCCTTCAACCACTTTTTATCCCCTCTATTACAGCCAGCAACCTTGCCAGTATAGCCTCTTCCTATCAATTGTGGTGACTGACTGCCCATTATCAGTTTCTGTCTTGGCAATGAGCAACCACTCTTGGTAAAATCTTTCAATGTCCACAAGCCTAGTTTCCAGAGAAGGCCTGCTTTTAGTTGGTACTTTTAGTGGGTGGGAAACAATGTGGATTAAGAGCACCAGCAATTCAGCATCTATGGCTTGCAAGATAGGCACCTATACATGTATAAAGTCAAAAAGGGAGCCAGGAGCCTGACCATATGAGAGCTGGGACTTGTAACACCACCTATCATTAAAGTTGCCCCACACTTCTCATTGTAAGACCTTGTTTTCAGTTGCTTATAACTTTGCCTTAACCATTTGGGCTGAAATTTTCCATGCTGGATGTCTGCCTCAGGCTGAATTTTTTGGGAAAGTTTTAGCCAAAAAATTCAGCTGTTTCCAAGAATGATACTAGGGAAAACATGCCCATGTTAAAAAAATTCTGTTGACGTTTTCTTTGAAAACTTCTAGCATTCTAATTCTTTGGGGAAGAAACTTGAGATTGGACGGTGGTGTCAGAGAGGTGCTTTTTGACATTCAAGTGAAAATCTGCCCACATTTGGATGCATTATATAAGCCTTTAAAATAAACAGTTTGTGTGTGCTCAGTTGAGATGCTGGAAAATTTAGCTTCTAAATTCCCTGAAAAGAATAGTGTCTGCACTATGTATGCTCCAGCCTGAGGCTGAATACAACTTTCCCTGCAATTGTAACTGAGGTGATGTGAACTGTGCCAGTTCTGGGTCTGGGCAGGTGAACTGAAAGCAGGGAGACACACACTCTTATGCTTTTAATGACTCCCTTGCTAGGCCCAGGCAACATGGAGGAGGAAGCTACTTGATTCAAAGGCAGAGAAGACAAGAGAAGAACCTGTGCTGTGGGACAGAAAAGGTTGAGACAAGGAGCAGTGGGTGGATGGGAGACTACAATTGCCTGGGCAGGGAAGCTGGGAGCGAAAAGGTGAGGGGGAATGAGCCAATAAGTGTGAGGAGACTGAGAAAAAATCAGGGTGTTGGAGGGAGAACTGAGACTGGCTGGACAGATATTGAGACAATGAGCCAGGGATGAGGAGCTGAGAGAGGGAGACTGGTTGTGGGAGCCAGCAGGGAGCAGGAATATGGTCATAGGTGGGGAGCACTAGAGGCCAGGATGGAGTGGGAAGAGACATGTGAGATGAAGAGGCCGAATGAGGGAAACTGAGAATGGCTGGGCAAGGAGACTGGGACAGGTAGTCTGAAATCATGAGAGTAAGACTAGCTGGACAAGACTGGGACTCTGATGAAGAGCCAAGGTGGGGAAGAAACAGGACTGGAACAGGAGGAGGAGGTGGCAGGGCAGAAGGGATCATGACTGGGGGGGAATAGGCAAAAGAGTCTGTGCTCACTACAGCACACTTCTTTCCAGAGCCTGGAATACAACCCAAAATTTCTGAATTTCACCATTCCTCTGCTGTCAGCAAATGTCTGTGAAACCCACTGGCAGAGTGTCACATCCCCTTCTAGTGCTGGTCCACATAGAGGGGTGACTACTACAGCTATTAATTACTCTGTTGGCTCAAATTGCTGAGCTTTTGTGTGGTGGATCTAAAGATTCCAAACCTACCAGTGATGACCCATATGAATATCAATATGATGTCATGTGAATGAATTTGTTTTTTGTTTCAAGTTTGCTTTTTTAAAAACGTAGGAAATTACACACAGACAATCCTATGTTAAAATAACATTAGTAAGGTTGTTGGTAGTTTTTCTGTAGCTGCATTGATCCCAGGATATGAGAGACACAAGGTAGCTGAGATAATATCTTTTATTGAACCAACTTCTGTTGGTGAAAGAGACAAGCTTCTCAGCTACAGAGTTGTTCTTCAGGTCTGGAAAAGGTAACAGTGTCACAGCTAAAAACAGGATGGAACAGATTGTTGAGCATAAGGAGTTAACTCATGTTGCAAGAGACTATTCAAGATGAAGTAGGCCATAAACATTTCCGTGGTCATAGTACAAAGGAGGGCTAGTGGCTTACAGATTGTTGTAAAGAGACATTATACCAATGTCTCTATTCAGTCCATGATTTGTAATGTCTAGCAAAGTTATGGATTTCAGCTCCCAAGATCATCTTTTGAAGGTGTTATGCAGGTTTCCTTGGAGGACAATGTCTGTGAGGTCAGATATGGAGTGATCATTTTGTGAAAATTGTTCGCCCACGAGTGACGATGTTTTTGTCTTTTATCATTTTTCTGTGTGAGTTCATTCAAGAGCATAATAGTTGTATGGTTTTGTCTGCATAATTGTTGTGGGGACATCAAATTGTAATCTTACTAACTGTTGGCCAACTGGGATAAGGGAGGTCTAGCCTAGTGACTAGAGTTGGCAGCAGGCCTAGTGGCTGGAGTCAATCATCAAGAGTCGAGCTGTAGCCAGGAGCCAACCGTAGGTCAGGAACTGGAGTGAGCAGGGTAGCAGACAAGGAGTGGTTCAAAGCAGAGTCAGGACCAAGTCAAGGCTGGTTGCAAGGCAGGAGCAGCAGGAACAAGTTAACACAGGAGCAGGCACAGTGCTGTATATGAGCCTTGAGAAGCCAGTGAGCTGCTACTGGCTTAAGAACCAGCCTGTTGGCATCTGCAGCCATTCAGGTTGCATGGCTACTCAGGCAGCCTGCTGCAGACCAGCTGTACTGATGAGGCTGCCTGGACACTAGCTATGCTGCAGGCCCTCTTTCCTCACAGTACTCCCCACCCCTTCAAGAGCGTTGTCTAGGGGTCTTGGAACCTGGTTTCTCAGGGTAAGCATTATGGAAGACTCGCAGGAGGTCCAGGGCATCGAGGTGGTCTGTGGGTTCCCATGAACACTCGTCTGGCCAATTTTGTCCCAGTCAATTTGATATTGTAGTTTCCCCAGACCCGACAAGAGTCTAAAATCTGCTGAGCCACTTATTCTTCTTGGCCCGGAATGGTTAAAGGTGGAGGAGGAGGAGAAGTATGGAGTAGGAAAGGGTTCTTGATAGATGCTTCCTGGAACCCCCATATTAACCCATCATATAATTGATATATTTCATATAAATCATGCCATGTAAGATATCATATGAAAGGTCATGATCTGCTGAAACCCATTGTTCTGTCCAAATATGTATATAAGTAATGTGTCTGAGGTTATGATATTTTTGCTGTGTGGTTGTTACTGAAATAATTTGTAAGTTTGATAGTCTCATAGAATCATAGAATCATAGAATATCAGGGTTGGAAGGGACCCCAGAAGGTCATCTAGTCCAACCCCCTGCTCAAAGCAGGACCAAGTCCCAGTTAAATCATCCTAGCCAGGGCTTTGTCAAGCCTGACCTTAAAAACCTCTAAGGAAGGAGATTCTACCACCTCCCTAGGTAACGCATTCCAGTGTTTCACCACCCTCTTAGTGAAAAAGTTTTTCCTAATATCCAATCTAAACCTCCCCCATTGCAACTTGAGACCATTACTCCTCGTTCTGTCATCTGCTACCATTGAGAACAGTCTAGAGCCATCCTCTTTGAAACCCCCTTTCAGGTAGTTGAAAGCAGCTATCAAATCCCCCCTCATTCTTCTCTTCTGCAGACTAAACAATCCCAGCTCCCTCAGCCTCTCCTCGTAAGTCATGTGCTCTAGACCCCTAATCATTTTTGTTGCCCTTCGCTGTACTCTTTCCAATTTATCCACATCCTTCTTGTAGTGTGGGGCCCAAAACTGGACACAGTACTCCAGATGAGGCCTCACCAGTGTCGAATAGAGGGGAACGATCACGTCCCTCGATCTGCTCGCTATGCCCCTACTTATACATCCCAAAATGCCATTGGCCTTCTTGGCAACAAGGGCACACTGCTGACTCATATCCAGCTTCTCGTCCACTGTCACCCCTAGGTCCTTTTCCGCAGAACTGCTGCCGAGCCATTCGGTCCCTAGTCTGTAGCGGTGCATTGGATTCTTCCATCCTAAGTGCAGGACCCTGCACTTATCCTTATTGAACCTCATTAGATTTCTTTTGGCCCAATCTTCCAATTTGTCTAGGTCCTTCTGTATCCTATCCCTCCCCTCCAGCGTATCTACCACTCCTCCCAGTTTAGTATCATCCGCAAATTTGCTGAGAGTGCAATCCACACCATCCTCCAGATCATTTATGAAGATATTGAACAAAACGGGCCCCAGGACCGACCCCTGGGGCACTCCACTTGACACCGGCTGCCAACTAGACATGGAGCCATTGATCACTACCCGTTGAGCCCGACAATCTAGCCAGCTTTCTACCCACCTTATAGTGCATTCATCCAGCCCATACTTCCTTAACTTGCTGACAAGAATGCTGTGGGAGACCGTGTCAAAAGCTTTGCTAAAGTCAAGAAACAATACATCCACTGCTTTCCCTTCATCCACAGAACCAGTAATCTCATCATAAAAGGCGATTAGATTAGTCAGGCATGACCTTCCCTTGGTGAATCCATGCTGACTGTTCCTGATCACTTTCCTCTCCTCTAAGTGCTTCAGGATTGATTCTTTGAGGACCTGCTCCATGATTTTTCCAGGGACTGAGGTGAGGCTGACCGGCCTGTAGTTCCCAGGATCCTCCTTCTTCCCTTTTTTAAAGATGGGCACTACATTAGCCTTTTTCCAGTCATCCGGGACTTCCCCCGTTCGCCACGAGTTTTCAAAGATAATGGCCAAGGGCTCTGCAATCACAGCCGCCAATTCCCTCAGCACTCTCGGATGCAATTCGTCCGGCCCCATGGACTTGTGCACGTCCAGCTTTTCTAAATAGTCCCTAACCACCTCTATCTCTACAGAGGGCTGGCCATCTCTTCCCCATTTTGTGATGCCCAGCACAGCAGTCTGGGAGCTGACCTTGTTAGTGAAAACAGAGGCAAAAAAAGCATTGAGTACATTAGCTTTTTCCACATCCTCTGTCACTAGCTTGCCTCCCTCATTCAGTAAGGGGCCCACACTTTCCTTGGCTTTCTTCTTGTTGCCAACATACCTGAAGAAACCCTTCTTGTTACTCTTGACATCTCTTGCTAGCTGCAGCTCCAGGTGCGATTTGGCCCTCCTGATATCTTTCCTACATGCCCGAGCAATATTTTTATACTCTTCCCTGGTCATATGTCCAACCTTCCACTTCTTGTAAGCTTCTTTTTTATGTTTAAGATCCGCTAAGATTTCACCATTAAGCCAAGCTGGTCGCCTGCCATATTTACTATTCTTTCGACTCATCGGGATGGTTTGTCCCTGTAACCTCAACAGGGATTCCTTGAAATACAGCCAGCTCTCCTGGACTCCCTTCCCTTTCATGTTAGTCCCCCAGGGGATCCTGGCCATCTGTTCCCTGAGGGAGTCAAAGTCTGCTTTCCTGAAGTCCAGGGTCCGTATCCTGCTGCTTACCTTTCTTCCCTGCGTCAGGATCCTGAACTCAACCAACTCATGGTCACTGCCTCCCAGATTCCCATCCACTTTTGCTTCCCCCACTAATTCTACCCGGTTTGTGAGCAGCAGGTCAAGAAAAGCGCTCCCCCTAGTTGGCTCCCCTAGCACTTGCACCAGGAAATTGTCCCCTACGCTTTCCAAAAACTTCCTGGATTGTCTATGCACCGCTGTATTGCTCTCCCAGCAGATATCAGGAAAATTAAAGTCACCCATGAGAATCAGGGCATGCGATCTAGTAGCTTCCGTGAGTTGCCGGAAGAAAGCCTCATCCACCTCATCCCCCTGGTCCGGTGGTCTATAGCAGACTCCCACCATGACATCACTCTTGTTGCACACACTTCTAAACTTAATCCAGAGACACTCAGGTTTTTCCACAGTTTCGTACCGGAGCTCTGAGCAGTCATACTGCTCCCTTACATATAGTGCTACTCCCCCACCTTTTCTGCCCTGCCTGTCCTTCCTGAACAGTTTATAACCATCCATGACTGTACTCCAGTCATGTGAGTTATCCCACCAAGTCTCTGTTATTCCAATCACGTCATAATTCCTTGACATCACCAGGACCTCCAGTTCTCCCTGCTTGTTTCCAAGGCTTTGTGCATTTGTATATAAGCACTTGAGATAACCTGTTGATCGCCCCTCATTCCCAGTATGAGGCAGGAGCCCTCCCCTCACAGACATTCCTGCCTGTGCTTCCTCCCGGTATCCCGCTTTCCCACTTACCTCAGGGCTTTGGTCTCCTTCCCCCGGTGAACCTAGTTTAAAGCCCTCCTCACTAGGTTAGCCAGCCTGCTGGCAAAGATGTTCTTCCCTCTCTTCGTAAGATGGAGCCCGTCTCTGCCCAGCACTCCTCCTTCATGGAACACCATCCCATGGTCAAAGAATCCAAAGCCTTCTCTCCGACACCACCTGCGTAGCCATTCGTTGACCTCCACGATTCGACGGTCCCTACCCAGGCCTTTTCCTTCCACGGGGAGGATGGACGAGAACACCACTTGCGCCTCCAACTCCTTTATCCTTCTTCCCAGAGCCACGTAGTCCGCAGTGATCCGCTCAAGGTCATTCTTGGCAGTATCATTGGTGCCCACGTGGAGTAGCAGGAAGGGGTAGCGATCCGAGGGCTTGATGAGTCTCGGCAGTCTCTCCGTCACATCACGAATCTTAGCCCCTGGCAAGCAGCAGACTTCTCGGTTTTCCCGGTCAGGGCGGCAGATAGATGACTCAGTCCCCCGGAGGAGAGAGTCCCCGACCACCACCACCCGCCTTCTCCTCTTGGGAGTGGTGGTCGTGGAACCCCCAACCTCAGGACATCGCATCTCATGCCTCCCAACCAACGGAGTCTCCTTCTGCTTTCTCCCCCCAGACATATCATCTGGTCCACTCTCCGCATTGGTACCTGTGGAGAGAACATGAAAGCGGTTAGTTACCTGTGTCTGTGTTACTGGAACCCGGACATTCCGCTTACCTCTTCTGGAGGTCACATGTTGCCAAGCTTCTTCACTGGCCTCTTGGCTCCTCTGTGCAACCTGCTCTACATCTTTAGAGCTTTGTGCCCCTAGAAGGCTATCCTGAGTTTGGTCCAGAAAATCCTCAGTCTCTCGTATACAACGCAGGGTCGTTACCTGTTGCTCCAGACCTTCAATCTTTTCTTCCAATATGGAGACCAGCTTGCACTTTGTACAGACAAAGTCGCTTCTGTCCTGTGGAAGAAAGACAAACATGGCACATCCAGTGCAGGTCACAACAGCTGAACCCCCCCCTTCCATATCACCTACCTACTATGAGCTTCCTCAGAGACGTTGGCAAGATGTAAGCCTCACTGGGCTCACTCCAGGCGAACTCCCAGGCAAACTCCTGCTGTGAGCTGCTCTGCTGTCCCCGCTGCTCAGCGGGTTCGCGAGGCTCTGGCTATTTTTAAACAGCCAGGCTTCCCTGACGCAAACACACAGACACCCTAATGCCCGCCCCCTGCAGGCTAGCAGCCAATCAGACACTCACTCAGGCTCCCTCCCAGCAAACACACGCTCGGATACTTCCTCAGCAAGCAAACACACACACTCGGATACTTACCAGTCCCAGGCAAACTCCTGCTGTGAGCTGCTCTGCTGTCCCCGCTGCTCCGCTGGTTCGCTGCCGCTCAGCTGGTTCGCGAGGCTCTGGCTATTTTTAAACAGCCAGGCTTCCCTGACAGTGGTGATCCATTCCTAGGAGAGTATTAAGCAACCATTAATCGGCAGGGGAGTTGTAAACAAGGAATTTACAATACTTTAAGGGGGTTTCACAAGCATCACACAATGAGGGATTTCTCAATTCTGTGACTCAGCAAAGCCCACCAGAACATATCTGAGCTAGTGTTTTCCAGGCACATAAACTGAGGATATAAAATAGGGGACAAATGGCTTCATGCTTTTGCCTTTCTCCTCCCCCTTCTATGCTAGTAGCAACAAGAAGACAAAGACTTAAGCTGAGGAAACTGGTCCCAGGCTTAAAGTGGAAGCCTGTGTATTAAGAACTATAACCTACCTACAACATCCAGTGGGGTGAGAAAAAACTGCTTGATCCAAATATTGCCTAACATAATAAAGTTTAAGATTTAGACAACACACTCACCTTTTATTTTCTTTGGTAACTGTCTCTGACCTTTTGTGCCTACCACTTAAAATCTTATCTTTCTGTAGTTAATAAATATGATTTATGTTTTACCTAAAAGAGTGTATTTTGCTTGAAGTGCTTGGAAAATCTCAGCTCAGATTACAAAGGCTAGTGTGTGTCCTCTCCACATTGAGGGAGGGGCAGAAAAGGTAATAAACTTTCAATGGTCAAGTTTCTTACCAGGGCAGGATGGTACAGTTCTGGGATTTAAGGCTGGGGGCTTGGGAGATTTGCTGGTGCCTTTTTCTGTGTGATTCTTGAGTAGCTCAGGGAGTATTAATGCAATTTAGCTGGGTGTGAGGGTCCATATGCTGTTGTGATGTGATAACAGTGCCTGGAGTGGTTTGCTGCTTGTCACTAGCAAAGCATTGTGAGAGACAGCCCAGGCTGGAGAGTTAAGGGGCACAGTGGTACCCCAGTTTCAGGTTGCACGCTGGGGATCCTGTCACAATGGTTTTAAAAGTGAGGCGTGGAAGATGGGGTGAATCTTGAGAGAGTCTGGTACTTGAAGGTAACTGGGTTAATCTGTTTTGTGATCTGGAAGGGCCCCAGATACTTGTGGTCCAGTTTTGCAGAGGGGTGAGTTGGTCACTGGTTCTGTGTGGATAATCAGATCTTATCCCATGCTCCAAAACCAGGTGTTGGCAGGTGGGACCAGTTGGGTGTACCATTTGTTGGTAGCCTTGGTGACTTCTGACTGCCTCTGGACTTCTTGGTGTGCCTGCCTGATGCAGGTTCTGAGTTTGGTAACAGCAGGCATTGAGGATTCAGCAGAGATCTTCGGATGAGCACAAAACTAGAAACCAAAGTTAGCAAAGAAAGGAGTCTGCTTGGTGGAGGCATGTATGGCATTGTTGTATGTGAACTTGGCATGAGGGATCAGGGACATCCAATCATCTTGATGATGATTCAGGAAGAAATATAGTATTGCTTGAGGATCTGAATGACCCACTCCATCTGCCCATTGGTGCTGTGGTGATAGGCTATTAAGGTCAAGGTCTCAATGCTCAGGTGGCATAGAAATTCTCACCAGAAGTAGGAAATAAACTGGGATCCTTAGTCAGACATCACTTCCGTGGGCAACCCGTGGATGCAGAAGATATTGCTCACAAACAGGTGGGCTGTCTCCTGAGCAAAGTGCTTGACATGGAACAAAATGCACCATCTTAGTTAAGTGGTCAAGGCCTTGGGAAGGCAGTAATTCTACAAAAAATCCATGAAAACAGTGGCCGAATGCTGAGGTAGAGTAGGTGAGGGCTGGAGGAGACCCAGTGGTCTTTAACAGAGGGGTTTTGTTCTAGGCACAATGGTCACAGGACTCCATGTAGGATGCAACAGAGGTGCATACAGCCATCTACCAAAAGTTCCTGGAAACCAGGTGTTGGGTCTTGGAACGACTGAAGTGGACGCTAGGGAAGCATCCTGGCAGAGTTGTAGGACTCAAAGGAAGTGGCCTCTTCAGGCACATAAATATGTCCTTCTTGGTATAAGATCCTCTCTTGGAATATGAAGCCTATAGAGGTCTGGTCCTGGTCATGGTCCAAGGCTTGAAAGGTTTGGATAGCAAGGGATCACTAGGCAACTGAATGTGGATGGAGGATAACAGTTCAGAGGTTATGGTGCAGGAAATGAAGTTTGAGGCTTGCGTATCGTGGATGTAGTCTCCTCACTGTGTTTGTAGCACTCATGCTTTCATGACAACACATTTGCCTTCCTGTTCCTTGTTCCCAGCCCGTAGGTGACCACAAACTCAAATTGCATAAAGAAAAGGGACCAGCGTGCCTGCTGCTGGTTCAGGTGCTTGACTGTTTTTAAGTATTGTGAACTTTTATGATTGATCAGAACTTGGACTGGGAATCTAGCACCCACCAAAAGATGGTACCATTCTTCAAAGGCTGCTTTGATAGCCAGCAATTCCTTGTCCAGAACATTATCATAGTTTACCTCAGCAGAAATGAGTTTTCTTGTGTAAAAGGCACATGGGTGAAGTCAACCATCAGGAGTAGCATGTTGTGAAAGGACTGCCCCAGTATGAAGTTTGAAGCATCTTCCTCTACTGTGAACTGTCTGGTGGGGTCTGGGTGTATCAGATGAGGTCTGTGATGAACTTCTGTTTCAGATTATCAAAAGAAGCCTGTGCTTCTGGGGACCATGAAAATTCCGTCCCTTTCATAGCAAGGCTGTAAGGGGGCTGGCGAAAGCAGAGAACCCTGGAATAAATCATCTATTCTGTGGACATTCTTCAGTGCTACCCAATCTGTGAAGGCTGCCTCCTTTGGAGGATCCATTTCCAGCTTCTGAGTGGAGGTGATATATCCAAGGAATTCAACTGCGTTTCTCCTATTTGGCAAATAAATGATTCTGGCATAGCTTTTCAAGAATGCTACGCACATGCTGGTTGTGAAGAGCCAGGTCTTTGGAGAAAATCAGAATATCATCAAGGTAGATGATGACAAAGTGATCTAGCATATATCCGAATATATTGTTCTGCATATTGCATACTTTGAAGGGCATGACTAGAAATTCATAGTAGCTGTATCAAGTATGAAAGGTGGTCTTTCACTCGTCTCCCTCCTCCTTGTGTCCCAGGTTATAAGCCCCATGCAGATTTAACTTTGTGAAAATACAGGCCACATGGAGCCAGTCTAAGAGCTCGTTGATAAGGGGGAGCAGTTTCGTATGTTCAGGCCCAATAGTCAATGCATGCATGGCCACAAGGAGCCATCTTTCTTCTTGATGAAAAAGATGGGAGCACCTGCTGGAGATGTGGATGGCTAGATGAAACCCTTCTGAAGTTTCTCCTGCAAGTACATGTGGAGAGAGACTGAAGTTCAGATTTGGAGAGGGCCTATATCCAACCAAATGGGATCTTGGCTTCGGCTGGAGATTGATTGGGGAATTGTAAGTTTGATGTGGGGGCAGGATATCCATCTTCCCCTTGTCAGAAACATCAGAGAAGTCACAGTACTTGTGGGGGATGTTGGCCAAAGCAGGAGGGGCCGCAGCGGATGCTGAGGAAGGTATGTAGTGAATGAGGCAGGGGATTGTAGGGCAAGAGAGGAAGATTTCATAGTTAAGGCAGTTGAATGATGTCCTGGAGAATCATATTCTATCCTTCTCTTTGCCACAAAATTCCTATGTGATTCTAGTCAAGGTGCTTAAACCAAACTTTTTAGAGATGGTACCTAATTGTGTGTTCCTTATTTTCTGGCTGCTTGACTTGAGACCCTAGAGTTTTATTTGCAGCAGCGCTGAGCACTGTCAGCTGCAACTGAAATCAATGGGAGTTGTGCTTGGAACATATAAAATGCTATGCAATGCTATGAAGTCTGAAAAAATTAGGTTCTATGTATCGCAGATTGGGCACCCAAAATTAGATAATTTTGTCCTTAATCTCTCTGTGTCTCAGTTCCCCATCTGTAAAATGGGACTATCATCCCCTTGTCTGAAGGTGTTGACAGTGAATTCATTAATGTTCGTGAAGTATCAGATGATATAATAATTTAGCACCAAAAGAATGAAGTTAAGGAATATTTCACAAAGACTTGACTAGAAGAATAGGTCTTTTCAGGCATGCACAAACTCTCATTAACCTTATCAAGAGTCATGTGCACTTGTCAGAGAGGAAAAAGCACTTTAAAAATAAATAGCAATACAGACATTAAAGTATTGCTTTAAAATGTATTTTTCTATTTAATTAAATGGCTGTTTTGTTTTGCCTAATTATTGTACTTGCACATGAGTTCATTACTGGCATGTTGAATTGTTTCTAATGATTCTTTTGTCTTTCTTAACTGAGGAAGTAATCAAGATTTTTTTAGGATTCAAAACAAAATTGTGAAAAGGTTACCGCAACAATAAGCCCCAGCTGTATTTGACCATAGAAATTACTGATGTGATGTTGCTTAATGTGGTTCAGATGAAGGTCCTGATTCTCCAATGCCTCTTGCAATGCCTCCTTATGCAATCATGCATACCACTGGAAAGTGGATTTAAAATGCTGCTATTCTGATTTAGTATAAGTTTTCCTTGCTTAACAATGGTGTAAGTGACTGATTACTAGAGCGAGGTGAAATTTTTCAGACAAATATTTTATTTTGGGCCGACCAATACTATTCGTGAATTTGACACAAATTTGCTGAATAGTTGTAGCCAAAAAACCTTGGATGGCAAGATGGAAGCTAGATTCACAAAGAGACTTAGGCAACATTTAAAAAATGAAGGTGGTGGTAGTGCTGCCTGTTCTTCCCTTATAATATTTTATAGACCTACTGTTAAGAGCATTCACCTGGGATGTGAGAGACCCAGGTTCAATTCTCCACTCTACCTCATGTGGATAAGGGAATTTAAAATTGGGTCTCTGACATTGTAGCTGAGGGTCTCAACCACCAGGCAGATAGGATATTCTGGGGTGGGTTTCTCTCTTCTCCCTTCCCTTCCCATTGAAGCTTTTCCACTTTGTATAAATACTTATTGGGCCAGAGAGAGCCAGTGAGTCTGACTATATAGCCTGGTGGTTAGGGGACTCACTGGGGTGAGAAACCCAAGTTCTAGAGTCTGCTCCAATGGATGTGGAACTCCGATGTACTGCAATGAGATTATATGTTTAAAATAGGTGCAGTGAGAGAACAGAAAAAAATATGACAGAATGAAGAAAGAACAAAATAAATAATGAATAACAGATACAAAATAAAGATTTCACAGATACAGTATAAATTGATAGAAGACTGTCTATATTGCATCATATTTATAGAACTTTTAAACTGTTGAAAGTGTAACAATAAATAAAATACAAATTGGCCATTTTATGTAAAAGATCTAAAAATTCAAAAGTTTTTTTCTAAAAAATAGAAGAATAGAACATTGATTTTTGTGTCTCTCACTCTTCGCTAAAATTTGTTCCATAGTTAAATGTCTTGCACATTGCATAGATTTTTCTCTTAACAGCCTAGTCTTTTTAAAAAATCATTATAGCTAATTAACATTTTGTGAATGAAAACGTGCTGGGAATTAAATTTGGCTGGGGGAAAGTGTGTCTCGGACAGAAGTGAAATTCATGGTCCTGTTAAAAAATATTATTTTCTTCCACTTTTATATTGTTTTATCTTTAAGAATACAAAATAATACAATATAACATTTAAACAACTGAATAAAAACACACAAATATAAGCAATGATAATATCATATTCATACATACAAGTCATCCTTTTTACTTAGTAAAAGAGAAAAAAAAATTAAGCTGTCAAAGGGGAACATAAAGTATATCAATCATTCACTTCCAGCAAATTTGAAATTATCTGTTGGAACTAATAAAAGAACATAATGCTATAATTTTGCATATTTCATTTATTTGAAATTTAAATTTCATTTAAAGAAACTTATTTCTTTGTTATACAGCCTTAAAGATATGATGAGCAATCTGATTATTAGTTCATGCTCCTTTTCTATAAATGTGGAGAGGATTTAGCCAAGTAACAGCATTGTTTGTTCAGCTGGGCTGTGATATCTAGAAGCCAACCAAATGCATCCGATGAAGTGAGCTGTAGCTCACGAAAGCTTATGCTCAAATAAATTTGTTAGTCTCTAAGGTGCCACAAGTACTGCTTTTCTTTATTCATCCTAAAGTTTACCAGTCCTTGGAAATAACCATTGTTTGAATGAGATGCAGGCCAGTCAGATAAAGCAGTGTAAGAGTGCCTTTTAGTTGGTGTTGAACTACAGGTGGTAGAGTGGTGGTAATTGTATATGCTGTTCGAGTGCTTTACTATCAGCATTTTCACACTCTTCCCCATGCTGCAGAAAGTCACACTGGAAGATTCTTACCTTCCATATAATTGGGATCAATGCAGGTTTTCCCCCTAATTAAAGTAATTTGTTCTTGTGATCATGTCTCTTATAAACACAAAAAGGCTCATGAAAAGTAAAGGTTACGATTGCTGAAATCATAATTGGTTTGATACATACTTACAACTGAAACAAAAGTATATGGAGCCAGATCCTCAGCTGGGTTAAATTACTTGATATAAGTACATATTAATTTTCATCTTAAGGAATCAGTGTCGATAAATATTGTATGTAATTTAAATTAATGTAATTTCTCTTTGTTTAAAGTACTTCATACAACAGGTCTGAATCCCATAATATGACTAGGAGTACTTGTGGCACCTTAGAGACTAAAAAAGTTATTTGAGCATAAGCTTTCATGGGCTAAAACCCACATCATCGCATTCATGCAGTGGAAAATACAGTAGGAAGATATATATACACACAGAGAACATGAAAAAATGGGTGTTGCCATACACACTATAACGAGAGTGATCAATTAAGGTGAGTTATTATCATCAGGAGAAAAAAACCTTTTGTAGTGATAATCAGGATGGCCCTTTTCCAATAGTGGACAAGAAGGTGTGAGTAACAGTAGTGGGGAGGAATAAGCATGGGGAAATAGTTTTACTTTGTGTAATGACCCATCCACTCCCAGTCTTTATTCAAGCCTAATTTAATGGTGTCCTGTTTGCAAATTAATTCCAATTCAGCAGTCTCTCGTTGGAAAAATAAATAAATAAATGAATAAAGACTGGGAGTGGATGTGTGATTACACAAAGTAAAATATTTCCCCTTGTTTATTTCCCCCCCTACTGGTTCTCACACATTCTTGCCAACTGCTGGAAATGGTCCACCTTGATTATCACTGCAAAAGGTTCTCCCCGCTCTCCTGCTGGTAATAGCTCACCTTACCTGATCACTCTTGTTATAGTCTGTATGGTAACACCCATTGTTTCATGTTCTCTGTGTATTTAGAATCTCCCCACTGTATTTTCCACTGCATGCATCCGATGAAGTGAGCTGTAGCTCATGAAAGCTTATGCTCAAATAAATTTGTTAGTCTCTAAGGTGCCACAAATATTCCTTTTCTTTTTTTGTTGGAGTCTGTTTTTGAAGTTTTGTTGTTGTAATATTGCGACTTTTAGGTCTATAATCGAGTGACCAGGGAGATTGAAGTGTTCTCTGACTGGTTTTGAATGTTATAATTCTTGACATCTGATTTGTGTCCATTTATTCTTTTACATAGAGACTGTCCAGTTTGGCCAATGTACATGGCAGAGGGACATTGCTGGCACATGATGGCATATATCACATTGGTAGATGTGCAGGTGAATGAGCCGCTGATAGTGTGACTCCAACGAGAGGCTGCTGAATTGGAATTAATTTGCAAACTGGACACCGTTAAATTAGGCTTGAATAAAGACTGGGAGTGAATAGGTCATTACACAAAGTAAACTATTTCCCCATGCTTATTCCGCCTCCCCCCCCCCACATTGTTACTCACACCTTCTTGTCAACTGTTGGAAATGGGCCATCCTGATTATCATGACAAAAGTTTTTTTCTCCTGATAATAACTCATCTTAATTGATCACTCTCATTAGTGTGTATGGCAACACCCTTTTTTCATGTTTTCTCGGTGTGGGTGTGGGTGTGTGTGTATCTATCTTCCTACTTATTTTCCACTGCATGCATCCGATTAAGTGGGTTTTAGCCCATGAAAGCTTATGCTCAAATAAATTTGTTAGTCTCTAAGGTGCCACAAGTATTCCTCATTCTTTTTGCTGATACAGACTAACACGATGAAACCTGTCATAATATGATTGGAACTCGTACCCATGGTGAACACTGTTTTGCTTGAAATCATTCTTTTAGAATATAAATGTGTTACTGAGCAGCATGGCAGTTGGTTCACACTCTGATACTCTGAATATTCCAACGTTTTTATGGCTGACTTAGAACAACGCTTCCTCAGCTCTTGTCCCCTTACAGCCCTATTCTACTTGTGATACATTGAGGACATCTGCATCATCTGGACCCATAGGCAGGAGGACCTTGAGGAATTCCACCAAGATTTCAACAATTGCCACCCTACCATCAACCTCAGCCTGGATCAGTCCACAAATGAGGTCCACTTCCTAGACACTACAGTGCTAATAAGCGATGGTCACACAAACACCATCCTATACCGGAAACCTACTGACCACTATACTTACCTACATGCCTCCAGCTTCCATCCAGGACACACCACACGATCCATTGTCTACAGCCAAGCTCTAAGATACAACCGCATTTGCTCCGATCCCTCAGATAGAGACAAACACCTACAGAATCTCTATCAAGCATTCTTAAAACTACAATACTCACCTGCTGAAGTGAAGAAACAGATTGACAGAGCCAGAAGGGTACCGAGAAGTTACCTACTACAAGACAGGCCCAACAAAGAAAGTAACAGAACGCCACTAGCCGTCTCCTATAGCCCCCAACTAAAACCTCTCCTGTGCATCATCATCATCATCAAGGATCTACAACCTATCCTGAAGGACGATCCCTCACTCTCACAGACCTTGGGAGACAGGCCAGTCCTTGCTTATAGACAGCCCCCCAATCTGAAGCAAATACTCACCAGCAACTACACACCACTCAACAAAAACACCAACCCAGGAGCCAAACCAGGCAACAAACCCCGGTACCACCTCTGTCCGCATATTCAAGGGACACCAGCATAGGACCTAACCACATCAGCCACACCATCAAGGGCTCATACACCTGCACATCTACCAATGTGATATATGCCATTATGTGCCAGCAGTGCCCCTCTGCCATGTACATTGGCAAAACTGGACAGTCTCTACACAAAAGAATAAATGGACACAAATCTGACATCAGGAATTATAACATTCAAAAACGAGTAGGAGAACACTTCAATCTCTTTGGTCACTCAATAACAGAACTAAAAGTGGCAATTCTTCAACAAAAAAACTTCAAAAACAGACTCCAATGTAAAGCTGCAGAACTGGAATTAATTTTCAAACCGGATACCATCAGATTAGGCCTGAATAGAGACTGGAAGTGGTTGGGTCATTACAAACCCTAAACTTAATTTCCCCAATATTAATTTCTCCCTACTGTTACTCACACCTTCTTGTCAACTGTCTATAATGGGCCACTCTCTTACCACTTCAAAAGTTATTTTTCCTCCCTTGGTATCCTGCTGTTAAGTGATTTATCTCATTAGCCTGACCACACACTTGGTAAAGCAACCCCCATCCATTTATGTATTTATACCTGCTCCTATATTTTCACTGCATGCATCTGATGAAGTGGGTTCTAACCCACGAAAGCTTATGCCCAAATAAATTTGTTAGTCTCTAAGGTGCCACAAGGACTCCTCGTTAGTTTTGTTCAGAGGGGCATAGGTTTTATATATGTAAGATGAAGCTCTGTAGGCATTAGTGGCTAACAGAATTTCATGATTAGAGGACACCAAAAATCATTGTTGGGTATTGTTGCCTGAAAATGGTATAAAAAGGAACTACTAAACAACCTCCATTCCCTTTCTTTCCTTTGGTAGGATGAGACCTGGTGGTAAAATTTACTGTTGATATGAAGGATATTATAGAGGAAATCTTTATAGAAATAAATGAGCAAACTCTCGTTTTTTCAATGGAGCCAAGATTTCACCATAGAACTGCAGCAGTTCTGCAATGGGTATACTGGTATGGTGTACTATTGGTGTTAAAATTCCAGTGTACCACTTTATTTTTAGCAGAGTAACTACAGCACCATATCTGTGTGTGCCTTTACTGTAGAGATAGTTCTTTTATTTTTTGGTACTGTGAAGCTTAGTAATTGTAACATCTATATAATTCAGTTGTAGAACATTGTAAAATCCATGCGAGTATTACAATAAACCTAAAACATTTAAGTGCATTTTTAACAAAAATTTAAACCATTTTTCAGTGTAAAAATCTGGAAACTGACAATGCTCCTACTATATTTTACAGGACCTTTTGAAAAAAGTACTAATTCAGGAGGCATGACTATCTTGGCAATAGTACAATTTACAATTCAGTGAAAAATAACTCCTGAATCTTTATGCTAATTCTTATTTCTTAATTTTTGCTTGAGTTCATACATTTTGCTTGAGTTCATACTTTCTGACTGCACCAACAGATTGTTTGGTGACAAATACATAAACGTTGAAATGCCAAATGACTTTCTGACCTTTACCATTCTCCATATATTTGAAGTAAAAGTAATAGTAAATGTTCAGGTACGACATTAAGTTTTTAATATTTTTTAAAATATATGTGCACCGGAATCCTACTTGGCAGTTTTTTTTACAATCTGTTTTGCCCACAGACAGCCTTTTGATTGACTACCAGTTTACCTTCAGCTTACTACAAGAAGATGATCGCCACTTCACTGCCATAAACTTTATAGCAAACCCTGAACAGGTGAGAGATGTAATTAATCAACGCTAATGTAATTTTCTTCCAACAAGGATATCAACTTTTCCATTGGATTTGATGGTGATTTTAGCTCTGCCAAGCACCTGTCAGGTATCTAGGGATAATCCTAAACTTGTTGACATCACTAGACTGACATTGACTTCTATGCAAGACCCATCTTTAAGCTTTAACTTTCTGAAAAGTAGGTGTACTTGAGATAAATATCTCTAAATTCAGTCTCCATATTTTTGATAGTGCAGCTTTCTGAAACACTCACATAACTTTTGAAGTTATGTTTCTGTCATTTTAGAGGAGCAATTGAAACAAATAGGTTTGCATTGTGGTTCTCTATTGTCCTTTTGCAACCTCACTGCAACACAGGCATAGCACATGGTCTGATCAGCCACTCCAAAACATGGCAAATGTGTACCAGCCTTGGGCTGTTTAGGACATTGCTTTTAGCTACCTTTCTGGTTACAGGCTTACATTGTTATTGCAAAATACACAGTCTTGGCTGACTAAGCCAGACTTTTCTTAGAAGAAGAGAGCTAGGAAGAGAAGAAATAAGGTAGGGAAGGAAAAGAGCACACAAAGGGTGCATGGGGAAGCGGGGGGAGCGGGGGGGGGGAGGGGGGAAGCTGTGACAAAGCCTCACATCCCAGGTGGTATTTGGGATGCTTCTGGAGCTGGTTGAGGTGGTGTTGGCATCTAGTGGCTCCCTCTGGCCTGATCTGGTCAGGATATTTCTCAGAATTAGGATGAAGAAGGTCAGGGGTTCCAGGAGGTAGGGAAAGAGAGTGGCAGATATGGTGGGGAAGATTGTACCAGTAGCTAATTTTTTGTTGCAAAATACCCATCCCTAAATTTGTATAAAATTGAGTTATATTTTAATGTGTATGACCTCATGACCTAAAACGGAGAATTTTCAGCAGAGGATAATTATGATGGCGCAGCACATAGATTATATGATAAGAAGGTTTTGTGTTTAAGAAGTTTCATCTCATTTGCCACTTAGGGCTCATCTACACTGCCCTACAGTTCAGAATACTGAAGTGTGAATAGAAGTGTGCACCCAGGTACTGAGCTGTAACTCCCCCATGTAAATACTGTGGGTGTAAACTAAAAGGTTCCTACTTTGCATTAATGCAGTCCTGCTTGAAGAGGACTACACTACAAACCTTTTAGTTCGCACCCACAGCGTCCACATGGGGGAGTTACAGCACAGCTCTTTGGTGTGCACTGCTATTCACACCCCTGTAGCCCAAACTACAGGGCAGTGTAATCATAGCTACTCTGTAGTACTGGGGACATATTTTCTTACTGTTTTCCTATTTCTCAGGATTTTCAGTCTCACTTTACGATGATGGGAAAGTGGCACAAAAATAATCCTAAATAAGTAAATAATAAAAACTGTGTAAAGGGCAGCAGAGACTGTTCAGAAATTTTCTGAGTCAAAACAAAATTTCAAAGTGAATGAGCAAATGGCCCTAATGCCCTATGGGCATCAATCTTGGCTAGAGGTTGATGCCCCACCAGGCTGTGAGCCTGTAGTTTCAGTGAAGCTTGTATGTTTGACTCTAATTTAAAAGAACTGGATGTATACATTTTGAGTGGTTGTATATTGGAAATGAAATGAAGTTTATGGTGACCTGATATTCTGTGAATGTGTTTTGATGTTGGTTTACTTTAAAGGGTGATTTCCTTGATTTGTGGTGATCATATTCCCAGGAAATTAATCTGAGCAATCTTATCTCAAAGTTAGTTGAGTGTGAGAGTCAGAAAATATTTTCTAAAAGCGAAGCTTACTACAATATATATAGTCTACCAAAGAAAGTGGTGGAAACCCCCTAACTGGGATCATTTAAGTGTAGACTGGATGAAATATGTTAGAATATCTTTTACTGAACAATTTTTTATTAGCAGGACAAGTAATTTTTATGAATATTTTTATTCATATATAGGCTGAGGTTTTTTAGTTTTCAAAAAATAGTGTTTCTTGATTTAAATTGCAATATAAAACAAGATCACTGGTGAAAGTTGTATCTCAGGGTCATGTTCTGCCAATGGGAGTTTTGCTCTTGACTTCACTGGGTCCAATGTTTGCAGTCTATAGTAGATATGTGAAAAAGAGGGAGAATTAAAAAGTTTAATTATGTACAAAAGAAGTACATTCAGGTGCATTAGGCAGTACATTTCTGTTATATTTTGTTAATTTTAATGTTACCTTTTCTTTATATCTAGTCAAACAAAAATTTGGATATATCAATTAATGCATCAAACAACTTTAACCTCAATATTACATGGTCTATTGGTTCTACAGGTAAGGAAGCATTTTGGCATAATGTCTTTGCCCTGTATGTCTCAAGAACTGTTCGTTAAGCTATTTTAACATAATTGTCCTCTTTGTTGCTAATTTCAGTAATAAATTTTTATAAAATGTATTATTTTGCTATTATCATTATGCTAGTATTAATAATACTTAAAATTCAGATAATAATTTGTAATCTGAACAAAGCTTCATTAATATGTTAACTTTCTCTTCTATTCAATTAAAATTTCTTTGGTAGCCAAAGCTTGTACTCTATTTAATTTTTTTAAATGGCAGTGTTATGAAATGCTGTGATTTTAATTAAGATAAATTACTTCCTAAACTACTGGGGAGACTGAGATTTTAATTTCGTTGTTTCAGTGTTCAAGCTAAAAATTTAATTATTAACCTTAACATTGATATCAAACAATAAAATTCATCTGTGAATGCTGATAAAAGGAGCTGCTTATCTGGTTTTTTTTCTCAAACTTTGAACCCCATTATGCCTTTTGCTATAATAAAGAGGAAGAAAAGCTTTATTTAGGAAGTTTTCATGAATTGGTTCTGTTGACTTTCTGAAAATATATCCAAGGAGACGCACAACGCTTACAACTTAAAATGTACATTTAAAAAAAAATAATAAAACTAGGCCTTTAAAGATGGTTTAAGAACTTGCATATCCTCGAGAATTTTTGCACTTAGTTGCATCTAACAATATTTTATGGCAGGTCTTGAAAGCTTTGTTTTAACATATCCTTGCTAGCAAATTCTGTTTTTTTCCATGATCATCTTTTTTTACTTCACTAAGTCAGCAAAGTCCTGATCAAACTGAATTGGTGAGAAGCCTTATGGTTTACAATAAATGATATATGGTTATCTGGTTTATTATTCATGTTTCTAAGAGCAGTTGAAACACCATAGCAATATTTTAAAATGTAGACAAATTCACTTTCCACACTTTAGTAACCTATGAATTTTTATTGAAATGGGATGTAAATTACTAGAGGAAACCGTATTAGCTGTGTAGATAACTGGGATAAGCTTGCTATAAAACTCATATCAAAGTGCATCTTCCATCAATTTTAGGAATCATTCATAATCTTTTGAAATTGGCGTGGGAGTATGAGTGAATTTTCTGTGTGTGTGTGTATACATGTATGTCATATACTTCTATGTTTAATGTATAATATATAATAAACAGAAAAAAATTATAAAAGAATGTTAAGGTTGCAATGTCAAGCACTCTGAAGTAAAGTTAAATTGCAGTTTCCCGAGCAAACTTACTTTGGCCCCTTTTATGATAATTTAATATTTCTTTATATTTTTAGCAGGAACAATATCTGGAGAAGAGATTCCTGTTGTTTCCAAGACTAATATCAAGGAATTTACAGATAGCTTTTCTTGTGAAAAGTTCAACTTTCGGAGTAACCCAAACATCACTTTCTATGTGTATGTCAGCAATTTTTCCTGGCCAATCAAAATACAGGTTAGTTATAAATATTAAGCCATTTACTACTCCAGGTGATTGTGAGAGGTTTTGTTTTGTTACTTAAATGAATATTTCCATTGCTACTGAGACTGTAGAAATGATTCTTATGTAGATAATATATTCTCCAGAGTTTGATTTGTTGTATATATTTAGTCTTTCTGTAAACTGGAGTACCTCCAAATGACTAATTACTTACTCCTGTTTATATATGTTCCATTAATTATGACATTTGTATTGAGGGCTATTTTGTTTACAAATGTTTGTTCAAAATGAATGAGATTTTTAATCCTCAGTTGTACCCTCAAGGTAAAATTTAGTGCATAACAATAGTATATGTTCTGAATAGGCTTTTGTAAACCATTAGCTTTCTTACTAATTGAATTTTAATTGGTTAAAGGTTTAATGTGTGTGCTGTACCATAGTGTGACAGCTTATATACAGCGTTGTTGTAGCTGTGCTGGTCTCAGGATATTAGCAAGACAAGGGGGTGAGGTAGTATCTTTTAATGGATAAACTTCTGTTGATGAGAGAGACATATAACATTTGGTAAAGGTGTATTCAGTTAGAATTCATTTTCTCCCTTGGGACTTAAGCCAGGGAGGTGTTTAATACTCTGAATTTCTAGTGATATCAGTAGGAATTGATGGCACTGAGCATCTCTCACAATTTGTTCCTCTGTAAGGTGTAGGATTCTTCCATAGTTGTTATACTATTTTGTGTTGTTTTGCTAGAAACTTCTGGAATTGCTGACATGGTCATATCAAGCATGGCCACCACTTGACTTACAAATGAATGTGGAGTCTTTCCCAGTAAGCGAGACCCTATTTTTAAGTACCACTGCAGACTCTTAGCATCTTAGAATTCCCCCCTCCCCATGCATTAACAACCAAGAGTCTGGGCAAACCACCGTAGCTCAGGATGCTCTCAGAGTGAATAAGTCACCCTGAAACTCTCTCTCCTCCTCTGAGTGCTTGTCCATATATTTTCCACTCTTGGAGTGCATGTGCCCCATGTACCCAAGTTTTTTTTTTGTGGCATGGGAGGGCAGCAGTGTTCGTTGAAGCTGCACTTGTGTCAGAGTCTGTCTCTCTTGCTCGCTGTGCGACTAACCCTTTGTACTATAAATAGTTGTTGAGATGTTTAGTGTTGGTGAGTCATAGTTTAGTCTTTTATTCTCTTTATTATTAAAAAACAATAGTTTCTTAATTTCTCTACCGTGACTTTCCCAGTAACATGTCCAGCCCTTATATCAGAGCCAAAGTCTCCTGGATTTAAAATCTGCCCATTATGTGATGCAGTGATGTTGCTTAATGTTAATAATACAAGGTGCCTATTCCTCTGGGGAGGAAGGAACACTATTCTGCTAAGGGGCAGACTTAGGTCACCCTCTCCAGGTCTAGCAAGAAAAGGTAGAGATCCCCACATCCTGCCTCTCTTACAGAGGGCTTAAGGCCTAAAATGGGCCTGTCCGGCATCTTCTTAGGCACTGGTCATTGTGCCTCTGAACTAGCTCAGTCAAGCTTCAGGTGTCACCCAGTACTGATCCCTCAACACCAAGCCTCTTGACACTGGCAACTTCAGTATCCACCATTCCTGTACTGATGGCTTGTATCTACCTGTGCACAGCACTGCCTTTCTTGTTTGCGAAAACTTCCACAGTTATGAGTAACCTTAGTGTCCTGGGGCTGGCTAAATCACCTCTACTTTCATCTGTGGCAAAGATAACATCCTCCCTACTAGCCGCTGCCCCAGTACAGTGCTGAGCACCTTAGCAGGACTAGCCACACTGTAAACTGAAATTTATGTGGGACTCCAATTATGACTTCTCTGCTTCTGGAATTGGAATATGCTTTAGAGTATTGACTACACTCACAGTTTGTTCAAGAGACCAAATAACCAAACATAGCCAAATGTATTGTCTAAAGACAAAGCAGTATACTACAAAAAGCAGACTTACATACCCGCCTTCTGGAAAGTAAATTCTCTTACTGTGTTTACCTTTTATGGAAGGTGTGCTTCAAAGATATGCATTTCAGCTACTAGTATTTCTGGCATGATTTTACAAGTAACAAAACCCTATACACGTCACTTAAAGTTTAATTTACTTGTTTGTGCCAAGTTTGACAAGTTTCCTATTTTCTAATGTCACAGCTGACTTCAGCGTTGCAAAGTGTGAAACTGCAGAAAAACCTGAGAGTCTCTGGATTAAGTTTAGAAGCGTGAGCAACAAGGGTGATGTCATGGTGGGAGTCTGCTATAGAGCACCAGACCAGGGGGAGGAGGTGGATGAGGCTTTCTTCAGGCAACTAACAGAAGTTACTAGATCACCTGGTTCTCATGGGGGACTTCAATCACCCTGATATCTGCTGGGAGAGCAATACAGCAGTGCACAGACAATCCAGGAAGTTTTTGGAAGGGTAGGGGAAAATTTCCTGGTGCAAATGCTGGAGGAACCAATTAGGGGCAGAGCTCTTCTTGACCTGCTGCTCACAAACTGGGAAGAATTAGTAGAGGAAGCAAAAGTGGATGGGAACCTGGGAGGCAGTGACCATGAAATAGTCCAGTTCAGGATCCTGACACAAGAAAGAAAGGAGAGCAGCAGAATATGGACCCTGGACTTCAGAAAAGCAGACTTTAACTCTCTCAGAGAACAGATGGGCAGGATCCTCTAGGAGAATAACATGAGTGGGAAAGAAGTCCAGGAGAGCTGGCTGTATTTTAAAGAATCCTTATTGAGGTTACAGGGACAAAGCATCCCAATGTGTAGAAAGAAGAGTAAATATGGCAGGCGACCAGCTTGGCATAACAGTGAAATCCTTGCTGATCTTAAACACAAAAAAGATGCTTACAAGAAGTGGAAGATTGGACAAATGACCAGGGAGGAGTATAAAAATGTTGCTCAGGCATGCAGGAGTTCAATCAGGAAGGCCAAATCAGACTTGGAGTTGCAGTAAGCAAGGGATGTTAAGAGTAACAAGAAGGGTTTCTACAAGTACGTTAGCAACAAGAAAAAGGTCAAGGAAAATGAGACCCCCTTATTGAATGGGGGAAGGCAACCTAGTGACAGAGGATGTGGAAAGAGTTAATGTACTCAATGCTTTTTTTGCCTCTATCTTCACGAACAAGGTCAGCTCCCAGACTACTGCACTGGGTAGCACAGTATGGGGAGGAGGTGACCAGGCCTCTGTGAAGAAAGAAGTGGTTCAGGTCTATTTAGAAAAGCTGGACGAGCACAAGTCCATGGGCCCGGATGCGCTGCATCCAAGTGTGCTAAAGAAATTGGTGGATGTGTTTGCAGAGCCGTTGGTCATTATCTTTGAAAACTCATGGTGATTGGGGGAGGTCCCGGGTGACTGGAAAAAAGGCTAATGTAGTGCCCATCTTTAAAAAATGGAAGGAGGAGGATGTGAGGAACTACAGGCCAGTCAGCTTCACCTCAGTTCCTGGAAAAATCATGGAGCAGGTCTTCAAGGAATCAACTTTGAAGCACTTAGAGGAGAGGAAAGTAATCAGGAACAGTCAACGTGGATTCACCAAGGACAAGTCATGCCTGACTAATCTAATTGCCTTCTGTGATGAGATAACTGGCTCTGTGGATGAGGGGAAAGCAGTGGATGTGCTATTCCTTGACTTTAGCAAAGCTTTTGATAAGTCTCCCACAGTATTCTTGCCAGCAAGTTAAAGTAGTATGTCCTGGATGAATGGACTATAAGGGGGATAGAAAGCTGGCTAGATCGTCGGGCTCAACAGGTAGTGATTAATGGCTCCACGTCTTGTTGGAAGCCAGTATGAAGCAGTATCATTCACTGCCTGCAATGTAACAAAAACATATGTAACCCAGAACAAATGTTCATAAAACATTGGTCCGGTTGTCCATTCAGTTAGTCCATTCCTCCTTTATTCTTAAGGGCAGGCAATAACTTAGATCCCTGAGAGCAACTAATCAGAAGGCAGCAATCTACCCTGTCAGAATTACCTGCACTTCTCCACATCCATTGTGGAAGCAATTAGGGACACCAGCTGGACCTGTGCCTCAAGAGCTAGAGTTCCCCCCATCAGGGACCCATAATGAATGCCAATGTTGTGGTGGCAGTCCCAATTCCAAAGGATTGTGTGGTGCCATGTATATCATAAGGCCAACATGGGGCAAGTCGTGTGGTCTCCATCCTGTGACCCCCATATTCAATCTGATCATCATTTGAGGATAAAAACACCTATTACCCAGTGGCCAGTGTTTAGCTGGAAGGTCTTGGACTGAGTCCAGGAATAGTCCATTTAGATGCAAGTACTAAGGAAAAAGCCAGAATAAAGGCTTCACTGAACAACAGACCTTCCTACCAGCTATCAACACACTCCCTAAAGTAAATAAAAGTGTCCCAAGTATATGGGCTGTATTTGGCGGGTCAATGCTCCCCAGCTGGCAAAGTGCTACACTTCATAATTAAAATGTTTTCTGAGGTCATCATTATTAGATTCCCCTTTCCTGTGTGCAAATCCTTCCTAAAGGAACTGTATGTAATTTTGAAATGTGCTTAGTTATTAATTATTTTCTAAGAAAAACAGCCCTCTCCGTTATGTTTCCACAACAGTATTTCATTGAGCAATTACTCTTACAGTGAAGTTAGACATGCTGTTAAAATGAAGTTAGAATGCTCCAGTGTATTGTAAAGAATTAATTTAATCATTCAAAGGAAACTTGTTGAAAGTTTTACTGGTATGTTGTTTGGTTCTTTTTCTGTATTAATGCTTCTAAGTTGAAAACAAATCTTGGCTTCCTGTATTAGTTTCAAAGACAGCAAAAAGGAATGAATCTAGTTATAGATTAGTTTTATGTTTTATTTGCATGTAGTAGAGGGAACTAAGGACGTCGTAGAGTGCTTTAAACACTCAGGACTACTTCACATCACAGATTTCTGTGGTGTTATGTTTTAAAAAGAGAGAAAATCAGCACTCTTTTGGTGACACTAGTTCCTGTTTCAGAGCTCAGATGGTTTTATTTCCCATGTTAATAGACTGAACCTTGCAACTGAAGAAGCAGCTTAATAAAAGTCAAGAAGCACATTTGTCCTCATAAAAAAATCTACTCTATGTAGCATATTTAATTATTTTAGCATTCTTTGTTTTGGAGTTAATTTTAAATATTTAACATTCTTGACTGACAAATACTGATGTAAAAGCTCTGAGGAATAGAAGTTATCAGTAACGCTCATGAGGAGTTAAAACAATCTTTTGTTCATGATGTACTACAAATTCAATTACTTAATTAAAATGAAAACATAAGCCTTTGTATTGTAAATCTTTTTAGAATTTTGCAAAGGTCATTGGATGGAATTTTCACTTGCAAATGTGTGTATATATAAATATACCAGTGCCTGTAGAGAACCTTTTCCCAGCAATGGTTGCATACATCAATTTGATAACTGTGATTTACAGCAAAAGGTTCAATTTCTAAGTACCTTACTAGTTTTCAGAGAGGCTGCCTAATAAATGCATATAGCTGTGTGTGAAGTCGTTATAATTCTTGAAATAACAAGTGGGTATTGATAATATAATTGTAAGATACATTAGCTTCCAAAAATGTCTTGATTTTTATAAAAAGAAAAGGAGTACTTGTGGCACCTTAGAGACTAACAAATTTATTAGAGCATAAGCTTTCGTGAGCTACAGCTCACTTCATCGGATGCATTTGGTGGAAAAAACAGAGGAGAGATTTATATAATTCTCACCAGCAACCACACACCACACAACAGAACCACTAACCCAGGAACCTATCCTTGCAACAAAGCCCGTTGCCAACTCTGTCCACATATCTATTCAGGGGATACCATCATAGGGCCTAATCACATCAGCCACACTATCAGAGGCTCGTTCACCTGCGCATCTACCAATGTGATATATGCCATCATGTGCCAGCAATGCCCCTCTGCCATGTACATTGGCCAAACTGGACAGTCTCTACGTAAAAGAATGAATGGACACAAATCAGACATCAAGAATTATAACATTCAAAAACCAGTTGGAGAACACTTCAATCTCTCTGGTCACTCGATCACAGACCTAAGAGTGGCTATACTTCAACAAAAAAGCTTCAAAAACAGACTCCAAGGAGAGACTGCTGAATTGGAATTAATTTGCAAACTGGATACAATTAACTTAGGCTTGAATAGAGACTGGGAATGGATGAGTCATTACACAAAGTAAAACTATTTCCCCATGGTATTTCTCCCTCCCACCCCACCCCCCACTGTTCCTCTGATATTCTTGTTAACTGCTGGAATTAGCCTACCTGCTTGTCACCATGAAAGGTTTTCCTCCTTCCCCCCCTGCTGTTGGTGATGGCTTATCTTAAGTGATCACTCTCCTTACAGTGTGTATGATAAACCCATTGTTTCATGTTCTCTGTGTGTGTGTATATAAATCTCTCCTCTGTTTTTTCCACCAAATGCATCCGATGAAGTGAGCTGTAGCTCACGAAAGCTTATGCTCTAATAAATTTGTTAGTCTCTAAGGTGCCACAAGTACTCCTTTTCTTTTTGCGAATACAGACTAACACGGCTGCTACTCTGAAACCGTTGATTTTTATATTGACTGTAAGGAAGTATCAATCTTCTAATAATATTAGAAGTGGGATGCAAACAAAATTTACAAAATTCCTTAATCAGGCTGATAGACATTTTGCACCCATTTCTGCAAAGAGATGAACACTTCCTTTGAGGTGCTGGATACTCTCAAATCTCATTGAAGTCAATGGGTTTTGAGGCAACCAACACATTGCAGGATCCTGTCCTTTGTAGGACTAAATCTGTTGTCAAAAAAAGGCTCAGTGATATAGAATAAGAATGAATTTTCAACCTTTAAATACGACTTTCAGTATCCATGGAAAACTGTTGTTTGAGGTCACAATTTTAAAGCCATTTAAATAAAATGTAAATGATTATTGCCATTTGTTTTATTGTTATGATGTCCAAAAGTGTTGTGGCCCCTTAAAGAACAAATAAGTCATCACTTGTGCCACAAGCAACTTAAAATTTAATATTAGGTGTGTTATGAATGAGAATAAAAACCAGGTGGGGGAAGGAAGTGGGGTTAAGGAAGCATAGGGGTTACAATAATAAAATTACAAAGTTATTCATTTATGTTGTGCACACATCTTGATGATTACACTGAATTATCAGCTAATTCCCTTCTTGCAGTTGGCATACTAAAAACATTTGGCTTGTTTTAAACAAACAAAAAGCAAAAATCCAGATGTATATTTTATGAACATATCATCTTTATATCTAGTAAAAATGTATATGGAAACGTATTGTAAAGGTAGATTAGTTTTTCATTTTTTAAAATTCATAAGTGAACTATGTTCTGGCGAATCTTTCCATTAATCATTGCTAGAAGAAAAAGAACCCTGGGGGATAGACACACTATGATACATGCATTGAAATCAATGGGACTCCAACACCTGGGTAAGGATTTGCCTGTGTGGAACGCCTTGCAGGACTAGGGCCTTAAATTGCACAACAGTCAATTTTCTACTACATTTCACATTATATATCATTATTGAAAATGTATATTTTATAGATGCATTATTAAAATAAATCTTTTTAAATTTTGATTAATAGATTAGATTAATATGATTAGTTTAATGGAGATGGAAACTACTGTTTAAATGTTGAGTGTTATCATAATTATGATGATGACTATCTTTTTCTTTCTGATACATTTAAATATAGTCTGAAACCTGAAACCTAAAATTGGGCAATTTAACTCTTCGTAGTAGTAGTAATTTTTCATTTTAGTTCCAATGCCAGTTATGACAGTAAGAGATGATAACGCTGTGTGCTGTTCATATAAAATATTCATGATATGAACATATCCAATATAAAATTTTCAGAAATAACTTTCACATCAATAGCAGATTAAATTTGAGAATATCCAGAAGCATTGCTAGAATTTGATGGCACTATCCAGCTGTTGTCTGATGATTAGGTAGCACCTTTATTTCTTTGCTATATATAATGATGGTGCTTTTGAAATTTGAGTTAAAATGAATTAGTGCATGGATACTAACAATGTGGTGTCAACTGGTAAACTGCTCCAGTAAGTGTGTATTTCATTACTGCTGCTCACATGCTTCTTTTTTCCAGTCCCCTTTCCCCTGCCAGCAGGTTTAATATGGTTATCAAGAATATCTGTAAATTTTGAAAGAGTTGCGACAACTGTTATTTCTCAAAAAGAAAAGGCGTACTTGTGGTACCTTAGAGACTAACAAATTTATTTGAGCGTAAGCTTTCGTGAGCTACAACTCACTTCATCACTGTAGCTCATGAAAGCTTATGCTCAAATAAATTTGTTAGTCTCTAAGGTGCCACAAGTACTCCTTTTCTTTTTGCGAATACAGACTAACACGGCTGCTACTCTGAAACCTGTTACTTCTCAGTGAACAGAAGCACTACAAACAGTTTAACTGATGGTTTAAAAAAGGACCAAAATACCTAATTAAGAGATAATTAGTCTTCAGTGATGCACAGTTTTAATCTCCATATAAATTGAATGTCCAAGATAAGAACTCCAGTAACTGATTTGCCAATTGTATAGCTTTTTTTCTCCAAACAGATCAAGGCACTATCCATGTGTAGTTGTATTACAAAATAGAGAGATGTAGATAACTTATATTTGCAAATACTCTGTCTCTGATGTTTTGTAACCAGATGTTGAGCTTTTCTTCTGTAATTTCCATTTCACTTATCTAATTAATTAAGAAAATTGCAGTTATAACATTTAGAATTTAGTAGGAAATATTGCTTAAAGAAAGCTTTTACTTGTTCTGGGCTTCTGTCAATATGGGAAAATAAAGCAATTGCCTTTCTTCTACAACATGCAAAGGGGGGAAATAAACTTTTCTGCAGATGACAGAAAAGATGAAGATGAAGAGCTTTGTCAGCACAACATATATATGGCCTGTTGAGCCATGCATGCCCAGGAAGGTCACAGATAGTGGCTCCAATGCAGTCTGAGTTATTTAAAAGTGAGGGTTTGGACTGCAGTGAAGCACAAAAGAAATAAACAGATTTATTCCGTGAAGGAATATTATAGAGCCACTGAGGAGAAAGAAAGCTCACTGCCTCCTGTCTATCATTATGTTCAATTCTTGGGCCCTTCAGTTTTCAACAACCAGGCACCAGGCAGTCAGTAGAAGTTACTGTAGCTCTATGTCTGTAGTAACTTTTCTCAGTGGTCATAAGTGTGGTAGGAGAGACTTTGGCATGTGAACTCTGATGGTTTCTTAAGAAAAAAAAATGCCTTTCAGTAGGAGTGGCATTCTCTTTCTTTTTTTCCACTCTGTTTTTGGGGCCTAATCTACATCTTTCTTTCTTTTGTGCTGAGAGAGCTTGGGCGAACTTCTTATCATCTGATCAGTATTTGTTTTTCTCAAAGGTAGGGGATTAATCTTCCAGCTCTACAATCAATGTGTTCATTTCCATGATAAACTGAGATAATCTGATCGGAATTGGAATCATGTTTTGCCAAGGGGGGGAATGGGAACATGGAATGGGAACAGGGACACAGACCAGGCTCTGTGGCATCAAAGCTGGGAAGGGGGACACTGAGGAAGGAAATTGGAATCATTCCTTGCTGAAAGTTCATCCCAATAAACATCAAATGGTTTGCACTTTCAGACTTTGGGTATTGCTGCTCTCTGTTCATGTGAGAAGGATCAGGGAATGGGAGAGTGAAGGGTTAAGCCCCTCAAACATCTTGATGCCGTGTTTCATATGCATCGGTTCGTACGGGTGAATCTCCCTCCCCAACAGTCTGCACAGCTGCTTAGAGGGGGTATGGTGAACTCTTGTGATGGTAGTTGCAGATTCTGGCAAACCGGGGTAATGGATTTTTTGGATAAATGGATAAGGAAGAACCAGGGCCCCTACCAGGTGCAGGGGTCAACCTGGGATGAGATTAAAAAGGAGATGGAGGCAGTGTTAGGGGACCCAGAGGGATGAGGGGTGGCTGAGGAATCCACCCTCCTTGGTATAGGGGTAGTGGAAGACGGTCCATGCCCATGGGAACTGGATGCCTTCCAGTCTAACTTCAGTCTGCTTGAGAGGTTTGAAATAAGGGCAGCATTATGGGAAGCTGCCAGTGATCTTTCAAGTTTGGTGCTGCTTCAGCAAGGGCTGCTGAAGGGTTGTAAATTAGTTAGGGGTGGTTAAAGACAATTTGGCACAACAGGGTTTAGAGTCAAAAGCAGAGTTAACGGACTGCCTTTAGAGACAGGAGCTGGGACTTGGTCCTGGGGGAATGGAGGCCAAAAAAAATAAAAGTTTCAAAGTGAAAAATGGCAGGGTTTTCAGACTCAGGTAACGACCCCCACTCTTCTCCCAGAGCCAGGATGAAAACCTAGGGGTAAGGGTTCCCAACTGTTTCAACCCAGGGAGCCTACTCTTAGCTCAAAGCTAACTATATCCTTTTCTTCTTTTCCTTCTTCTTTCTCTCAGTTTACTTAATTTGCTGCTGGTAGCCTGTACTTAGGGTGACCAGATGTCCTGATTTTATTGGGACAGTCCCAATTTTTGGGTCTTTTTCTTATATAGGCTTCTATTACCCCCCACCCCCGTCCCGATTTTTCACATTTGCTGTCTGATCACCCTACCTGTGCTTTAAACTGACCTCACAGGGTTAATTCATTTATTTCCACCTCTTCCCGCTCCTCCCCACCCCCTTCCACACTTTCGTTTTTCAGAAGTTTTAATGGAGGGTACTTTGGATACTTATGTGAAATGTTTGGGTTTTTTTCCCTGTCCCCGACTGCCCCGACCCCTATTCATACCCCGCCCCCTGACTGGCACTCACCGGCAGTGGCGGGAAGTGGAGCAACTTGGCCCCAGCCCGCTCCACTCTGCCAGCTCCCAGCCATGGCGCTCTGCTTCCCGCCGCCGGTGAGTACAGGAGGTTGGGGAAAGGATGCCCCCCCGCACTCACCTGCAGCGGGAAGCAGAGTGATGCAGCCCCAGCCCGCTCCACTCCGGCAGCTCCCAACCCCAGGTGCTCCGCTTCCCGCCACCGGTGAGTATGGGGAGGTTGGGGAAAGGACCCCCCCCACACACTCACTGGTGGCGGGAAGCAGAGCATCACGGCCGGGAGCTGGTGGAGTGGAGTGGGCTGGGGCCAGGCTGCTCCGCTTCCACTGCTGCCGGTGAGTGCGGGGGGAATCCCTTCCCCCAAGCCCCCTCCCCCGAGCAACATGGCTGGGGCTGGGGCGAGGGAAACGGAGCGGGCTGCTCCCGGCCCCCCACTAATCTCCTGGGCCACTCTGGGCCTGCGGGGCCCCCAAAAATGCCCCCATACAGCTCCTGCCTCCCAGACTCTGAGGGGAGGGGAGGAGACCTCTTTTACCACATTGTATGTGAACCCGTTTTATATCGGGGTAGAGGTGTAGTCTTAAGACAATCAGGAAGTAGGGGGTGGGGAATTGGAATCATGTTTTGCTAAGAGGGGGAATGGGAACAGGGAATGGGAACAGGGACTCAGACAAGGCTCTGTAGCATCAGAGCTGGGAAGGGGGACACGGAGGAAGGTAATTGGAATCATTGCTTGCTAAAGTTCACCCCAACAAACATCAAATTGTTTGCACCTTTGGACTTTGGGTATTGCTGCTCTCTGTTCATGCGAGAAGGACCACAGAATGGGAAGGTGAAGAAATAAGCCCTCTAACAGTAGGGGATTAATCTTCCAACTCTACAGCCAACGTGTTCATTTCCATGATAAACTACAAAAGCCAAAAAATGAGTCAGTGAGACTCCAATGTCTTGTACATCCATTTTATTTTTTTCTAATTCCCAAATCAAAGGGTAGTCTAAGGCCCATTTTGGACCTTTACAGTCTCAAATTTATCAAGTACATGAGATTCTGTGTGGTTTCTCCAGCACCTATTATTCCCTCCCTGGATCAAAACAATTGGTTTTCTCCTCTTGATTTTCACGATGCTCACTTTCATATCTCAGTCCTACCAAGTCACAGGAAGTTTCTGAGCTTTGTGGTAATGGGGAATTATTACCAACAAATTGTAGTTCCCTTTGGCTTATCATCAGCTCCTCGCATGTTCATAAAATGCATGGCAGTGATGGTGGCATTCTTGAGGAGAACAGTATACATGTTTTCCCTTATCTAAATGATTGGCTTTTCCAAAGCCCTTCCCATCTGCAGGTCCTCCATTACATCCAGTTTATTCTCCATCTCTTCGACTGTCTGAAGCTTATCTTGAACATAGAGAAATGAACATTAGGTCCCACACAGAGGCTTGAATTCCTCAGAGCCTTACTCGACTCCATATTAGCAAATGCCTTCCTTCCCCGGGAAAGGTTTCAGACTATTTGTGAAATGTATGAGTCTCTCAGGTCTCACCCATCCACCGTAGCTCAAGTGTACCTCATGTTGCTAGGTCACATGGCTGCAAGCACTTATGTACCATGAATGCAAGGCTGTGCTTTCACTCTCTTCAAGCCTGGCTAATATTAGTCTACCAACACAGCTGACACCATCTGGACAAGCTGGTCCAAATTCTTCCCATGGTCCTGTATTCTTTAGAGTATACCAAACAACATATGTCCAAGGGTCCCATTCTCGTGTCCTCTCCCAACAAAGACAAGTGTTGTAATTAGTGCCTCTACAGTTGGGTGAAGTGTTCACCTGGATGGTTCATGGACCAGGGTTTATGGACAGAATAGGAAGCGAGGCGTCATATCAGTGTCCTGGAGCTTCTTGCCATTTACAAAGCTTGGCAGGCCTTCTTCCCTCTTATTAATGGCTCATTGACAATACAACCACCGTGAATAGTCTCAACAGATGGCAGGTGTGGGGGTTGGAGCGCTTGGTTCAGAAAGCTCTGTCAGGAGGAAATGACCCTCTGAGACTTTTGCCTCAAACAGAACATTAGTCCCACACCAGCTCACTTACTTGGTTTCCAAAAGTAGTCCCACACAGAACAGTGTATTGAGGACTATTTTTCAAGCCTGTAGCATCCTGTCAATCAATGTGTTTGCTGCAAGAGACAACAGCGAGTGCCATCTATTTTGTTCTCAGGCAACAGTCCTCCTCCTCAGAGACTTTCTGTCCACTCAACAAGGGCTCAGGAAACATCCACAGCTTTTCTCAATGCTATTCCTATACTGGATGTTTGTAGGGCTTTCCTTTGCTCTATCATACATACGTTTACTCCTACAACATCATGACAGCCTCAAGGGAGGATGCAAACTTTGGCAACTTTGGCAGTGATACTACAGTCACTGTTTGAACAGACTCCATGCCCCACCCCCTACAGCACTGCTTGTGAGCGACCTGAGTAGAATACTAGTCTGCATCCACTCAATGAAGAAAGAACAATTATTTACCTGTATTGTAGTACTTGTTCTTCAAGATAGGGGTGCAGAAGATGGGTATTCCACGACTCAACCACCATTCCCTCTGGACTGGAGTCTTAGGTCACTCTTCCAGTGCGAAGGAACTGAGGGGAGGTTAGGACAGAGCCACCCTTATATAGCCTTCAGAGGGTGTTTGAGGAGGTGCAGAGGGCATACGCCACCCTGACGGGTACTGATGCAGAAAACTGTCTTGCTCCAGCACACTGGATGTGCACACAACTGATTGGAATATACGGCTGCTTCCACATCTCCAAAAATAACAGTTACAATACAAGTAAGTAATCATTTTTAATTGTAAATTGGAGGGAAGTTGGTCCATGCAATCATATACTGGAGAGAAGTTGTCCACTCTATGAAAAGATTTGAGAATTGCTGGTATAAAATACCCATTTTAAGTCCATATATGTGTTACAGATTTATAAAATACATTTTATAACATTTTATAAACGCACCACAAATCTATTTTGCTGTCCTATTTGTACCATTACTAGTTATATTTCATGAACTTTATAGTTCTGATAGCTTTCATTTTTTTAAAATCTCCATTACATGTTAATGAAAATACCTTTACATTTTTTTGTGGGGTGGGAGGGGGGAAGTGAATCTTCTATGGATTTCATTCTGTTTTCTCTGCTTGCTTTATGAGGTTGTGCCCTGTTGATTTTGTTTTCTTGCAGTTTTTCTTTTTTTCTTTATTGTGACAACAGAAATACATGAGGCTGACAATATGTTATAGATTGCAATCTCATTAAAATTGCTATATTAACAAGCACTCCAGTACAGGGAAAACATTGAAGCTGTCAGATATTCTCAGCATATGAAATAAAAGACGTTTGTATCTATGTGGCATCGTCATTACACCTTGTGTTATAAAAACATCTTCTTGCAGTTTTGTGTAATGTTTTCATTTAGGTTAATTTTATTTTTACCTTGTTGTTCCCATCACAGCACTTTTCTGCTGTATCGATATGTGAATACCACAACAATTACTAGTGTATATTGGTAGGAAGTTATTTTTATTAGTCACAGCTGACTGAATTTTATTATAAAGCCCTACTTAGCTTGTGATATTGTGGAAATTGCAAATGCCACAATATTGGGCTTCCACCACAGCTTTGAGAGTGGGAGCCCTACCAGGTGCAGGGCTGATTGTAGGAGCCATGGTCACCCTGAGGCTAAAAGCAGAGCCCCTACTCTCAGCCCCAGGCAGCTGACAGCGAAAAATCATGCAAAAGTAATAATGGACTTTATTACCACATGTAATAAAGTCCATTATTACTTTTCCACAATTTTCCATGGCTTGTCTACAACTCAACCGCATTTTTTTGACAATCATCTCACAATTCAAGTAGGGCCTTAATTATGAGCTTTACAATGGTTTCTTCAACAAACAGTTACTGTAGATCTAGCACAGAACTCACTTTCTATATGATACATGGGTGCATGTGAGTCTTCCTCTCAGCATTGTAAAACAGCTCAGCTGAACGAGATTTTGGTCTTTTTGTGTGTATTTGTTTTGATGAATATGTACTCCTGAAGAACTGCCCTCTCAAAGAGTCAATTTCTATAGAGTAATTAAATATTTTTTCTCTCCTAACTAACCTACTCCAGATGTCTCATAATCCTATTGATCACTCAGATGTCAGTTCAAAGTGTGTTCAAACACATCTCTAGCAAAACCTGGTAAGGGTTTGGATCTTCATCATGCAAAATTTAGTGTAGTGAGTACATCTTTCATGCTGCATAGGGGCTCCAGTAGGAAGCAGCATAGAGATGTGCATGGAGAAAAATAAATATTCAGGGTAAGCCCTTATACTGGTATATAGGTGTTAGCATGTATAATATCAGGTTTCTGCAAAATCCCTGAATATTTGGAATCTTGTTTGATAACTTACTGTTTGAATAAGTATGGTTAAGTTTGCTGAACTGAGTATTCAAACTTTTGATATTTGCCTTTTGATTAATTTGTGATTTTATTTTGGGATATTCATTTTCATGGATCTCTATTGAGTTAAGTAGAAGAATCAGATTCCTTGGACATACTTTGTAAAAGATGCTTATTTTGTACAGTTTGTGAATGAACGCCATCCCAATTGTTTTTCATGTCCATTTCATGTTAGGGAATCTACTGATGTAGTATGTAGTTCTGCTCTGTTTATAGGCTCTCATGCTCAATGTAAACTGACTTATTTGAAAAATTTATAGATGAGTCTTGGTTAGTTGATGCCTTTGGGTGATCTGGGATTAGCAGTCTATTTGACAGCTGTGAAATATTTAAAACTTTAACAGGGATCCTTAAAAGTGAAATTATAAGTATAGTAACATGTATTGTAATTCTAGAGATACACCTGTTTTGTATTCTATCAGTTTGCCACAGGTTCATAAGGTACAGAATTATATGTACAAGTATTCGGGCATTTTTGTGTTTTTCACCTTCAACTTTTTTCCAATTGCTTGTCCATTTTGGAATCTTAAAAATAGAACTTTTATTGGAGCTCTGCAAGGAAGACTTAAGTAAATATAAAAAGACAGCAGTTGGCAATGATAATTTGGAAATTATCAAAGTCAAAGTTAAGGCACTTCTAGTGGCCTAATTCTCTCTTTCTTTTAAATTAAAATATGAACAATGTTTCTTTAAAATATTGCGGTACTGAACATTTATTAATGCTTGTTTCAGTATAGTGGAGTTGTGAAAGAATAGGGATACTGTGCATTTTTCCAGTAGTAAAAGAAATAAAAGTTGGGGGAAACTGAAGAAGCACTTAAATTGGAATATGTAAGGGTGGGAAAATTGTACTTTTTCTCATTAATGTGCTTAATAAAATGAAGAGAAGTATTTTTCTGTGGCAAGATGATTATAAACTATACATACAAATTATTGAAAAGTCAGCCTTAGGCTTTGTTCTCCCATTAGTCCACTGCGGATTTATCCTTGAAACTCCTGTTAATGTCAGCATGGGGTCACTATTTTACTCATATTGTTATGTAACAGCTTCTGTGAAGCAGTGGTGGGAGACATTCAGCCTCATTCTTTGAAATGCGTATATTGACTCTTCCATGAAAATATAGTAGAGGATGTCCTTTCTGCCCCATGTAACATCAGACGGCACTCAAATGGTTAAATCCCCTGTGCATCAATGAGAATTGATTTGTGCCTTAGCTGTTACTTTCCCTTTAGCTATTAAAAAAGGGAAAAAGTCATTCAATTCCTGCAATAACTACTGTAAGCTGATGATGCATTTTTTGTAAAATGATTCCACTGATTTTTCTAAACTAATAACAATTCAATTATATTCTGCAGGCATTAACCACAAAACTGCATTTGTTTAGAAAATACTTTTTAAAGCTGTATTCATCTGTGGTGAGGATTGTGGTGGTTAAAAAATCAATTGCAGTTGTATTATTTGCAAAGTAATCCATTCACTTCTCCATTCTAACTAGAAGAGGCATCCTGAGGGGCTGAAAGAAAATTACACTAAGATGATATGCTTGGGCTTTGTCTTTGTTTTATTGTGAAGACTGATCCACATGTCTTCTAATCTAGGTCCTTTGAGTTTTATTTAGTGTTCATATAAATAAGGGCTACCTGAAAACTACTTAAACATGGATATAAATCAGCCTGCTCCTTTTTATTATTGTTTGTCTTATTTTGGCTCTTCTCAAAGTTAAAATGGACATTTAAATGATATGTTCGTCTGCTCTGTTTGAATTTTCACATAGTAAATAGAAGCATAAACAGAATGAAAAAATAAATCAGAAGGGCTTATGTGTATCTCCATATATATGTGTTAATTGTTACGATCTAAACAGTGCTTCAATATTTTATATATTCCTTTAAGTTTAGAACGGAACAAAAGCCTGAAGTAACTTTTCATTTCCTGTTCTTGTTCATCCTAGACATTATTCCATACTAAATATTATTCCATTTGTTAATGTTATAATTGTTGTTAGTGGCCTTTATATTATTTTTTACAGCAGTGTTGATGTTGCATAGTGCCTTATGGAAAAGTAAAAGACATAGTCCTGGCATCAAAGGCTTTACAGTACAAGGAGTGAGCTGTAGCTCACGAAAGCTTATGCTCAAATAAATTTGTTAGTCTCTGAGGTGCCACAAGTCCCTCCTTTTCTTTTTGCGAATACAGACTAACACGGCTGCTACTCTGAAACGTTACATTAGGATACTTACACAAGTGATCTCATTGAAGTCAGTGGAATTGCTCACATTACACAGATAAATAAGTTTGTATGATTTTGCCTTAAATAAAACCTATGTTCAACATTGTGTTAGATGAAACAGTACCTGAATAGTCAATCTCAAATGTACGAGTGTGGTGGTTCTCAGTCCAGTTATTAGTAAGATAGTGTCCACGTAAAAGAAAAATGTAATCTGCAGTAATTTGGCATGCCTGTTTTCAGTCTCAGAAGAGTGGCTAAGAATTGGATGAACAAAGAGACTCTCTTTCTGGATGTATTTCTACCATATCATCATTTTGTGCATTTGTGGGAAGCAGCTTTTCTCCTGCTCGTTCTGGATCTGTTATGGTGGCTAAATATAATAGAGTTAGGACTTTCAATACTTCACATTTCTCAAGCGCAAACATTTTATCAAGAAAAAATAAATAAACTGATCTAGTTTGAGATGACATTTTATGAACAAGATTCTAGTCTCTTGGAATAGACTTTTTGTCTCTTGCCATATAACCTGTGAAATTCTGAGTGTATAACTGAAATGCCTGGACAACTTTATCTATATTAATGCCAATGTAAAATTATATTGTTTAATTTATAAATCCTCAGTCAGACCATTGAGGTTAATTTCATCTCTGGGATGTTTTCATACAATTTATAATTTAAAAAAGATAAAATATGAGACTAGGAAATAATTGCTCATAATGTAGCTGTTTTTTTCATGGCACTGTCGGTTGCCACTCCATTTTACTTTCAGGGTCTCCTGCACTAGCACAGTTCTGCAGTATTGGGGTTGCAAATGTTACAGAGGAATGATTACTTGTTTAAATTAAAATGAGCACTTTTTTAAAAAGAAACATATCTGTTGGACCTAGATTTTGTAAAATCTTATTTTTGTCAACTTTAAATTTGAGGGTATATTTGACCTTGGAAAATTATTGAAGAGAAAGAAATGCCATCTTGGCATTTTAAACTGAAATTGAAAAATACAAAATACAGTGGTGACAGTTTACTTTCACATATATTATGAGGTCCGTATAATGTATGAGGTGTGCTAAGGTGAACAAAGTTTTCCATTAGAAATAATAGCTGGTGACTGCAGTGAAATATAGTAACACCATTGCAAAAGCCTGTGGCAGTAGTGAAATTCAACTTTTAGTATAAATGTATAACCTTTAGAATAAAGTTAGAGATTTTTATGTACAGAGACGGGAATAAGTGGTCTAAATTAACATGCTTATAGATTTTCTTTAAAAAAAAATCCAGTAGTAACAACTTCTCTCCAGTTAACATTGATGACAACACATGGGCGTGCACATGCACACGCACACAATCAGGTAATTAAAAACCTAGTGCGGTATAAAAAGAATGTGTGATCGTGGGCAATGCTTCTCAAATGTTAATTCTGCAAAGTTTGTAAATAAGTTTAAACTGGGTATTGCAGTGATTCAGTACCCTTGATTTTGGTACCCAAATCCTCATGTGGAATGAAGGTAGCATATGCCCCTAAATTAGAATATATTTTCAAAATGTAGAAAGGATTAAACATATGTTAAACATGTTCATGTTATGTTTCTGAATTTTAACTGGTCTCTCAATTCATGATGGGTGGTGACTTGGTCTGAGTTGAGGATGTAAGAAATTCAGTATCGTTAATTGGCAATTCTGAGGCAAGGTCACACATCTTACTTCTGCACACCAATAGTTTAGCCTCCATTGGTTGAACAGTTCATTGGTCCAGTTTTATCCCACCTTAATTATTTTCATATCTTTATTTTACCCATGTTTTTTTCAGGCAGTAGTGGATTTGCTTTCCCTTCCCCGCTTCTCTTTCCCCTTTTCCTCTCCTGTGGAATCTCTGAGCATTGAACTGTTTTTTCCTCTGGGCTGGCTCATGCATAGGGTGACCAGATGTCCCGATTTTATAGGGACAGTTCCGATATTTCGGGCATTGTCTTATATAGGCACCTATTAACCCCGTCCCGATTTTTCACACTTACTATCTGGTCACCCTACTCGTGCAAGATCTGCCGACCAGCCCTCATCACCACCATGATGGCAGAGCAACCTAGGAAGCGTAAGTGAAATCCAAAAGATGCTGTATTTGGGATGCAGAAGTCTCAAGCACCTTACAGGTGAACTTGTTCTTGTTGCTCACAGCTCACTGACCTTCCCTCTGCTAGGGATTGGGACTCTGACTCATACTGGTGTGACAGCCCATGCATACACACTGTTCCTTCCTGAGAAACTGCAACTCCTCTAAGAGGGAAAAATATGTAGAGCTGGAGTTGCCCAGAAGGAATTCACAAGGGGATGAAGAAAAGGAGTACTGGTGGCACCTTAGAGACTAACAAATTTATTAGAGCATAAGCTTTCGTGAGCTCTAATAAATTTGTTAGTCTCTAAGGTGCCACCAGTACTCCTTTTCTTTTTGCGAATACAGACTAACACGGCTGCTACTCTGAAACAAGGGGATGAAGTACACTTCTCTCAACCTTGCTAGGAATAGATCTTTAAAAATCTCCTAATCTTCATACAGACATAGGCTCATTAAGGACTCCAGAATCCCCTAACAGATTCTGAAATGGGTCATAGCCTCCCTATGCCAAAAGTCCACTCAGCTCCCCAGCCTCACATTATCTTTAATCTTATTTCCCCCTGCCACAGATCCACAGAATCTGTACTACATCCCAGCTTTTAAACAGTCCCTTGGAGGAACTTTCAGTGTGGCAGATCCCCAAGGGGTCCTGCTCTTCCTTAAGCCTAGGCCACGTAGCCTCAAAGCCTGAGCTTCCTGGGCTCTAGCATTCCTATTTCACACTGTGAGCTATTCCCAACTAAGTCAACTGAGAGAGACTCCTGCTCAGAGACTTTTACACTCTTCAAGGACCAATGCACCCCAGCAAATATGTGCAGTCACCCCAGGCTGCCTTTTCAAAACCGAGTAGGGTTTATTAGTCACCTGGAACACAGCATCGGGAAGTCCACTCTGGGCAAGCAGAGCAATCAACCAGGAAACCTGCTATGGACTCAGTTCCTGGCCCTGGCTCTTTGTCAGTCCAAGGTGATGGCCCTGTGACTCTCCAAAGGGCAGCCCTCATTCCAGTCACCTGACACCCTTCCTCTTTTGTTCTCCAGCTGCATTAATATGTTCTGCCTGCTGGAGTTTCCTATTGTTAGGTAGCAATTCATAGATAGTAAGGTCAGAAGGGACCATTCTGATCATCTAGTCCGACCTCCTGCACAGCGCAGGCCACAGAATCTCACCCACCCACTCCTACGAAAAACCTCACCTATGTCTGAGCTATTGAAGTCCTTAAATCATGGTTTAAAGACTTCAAGGAGTAGAGAAGCCTCACTCAAGTCAACCATGCCCCATGCTACAGAGGAAGGCGAAAAACCTCCAGGGCCTCTCAATTTGCCCTGGAGGAAAATTCCTTCCTGACCCCAGATATGGTGATCAGCTAAACCCTGAGCATATGGGCAAGATTCACCAGCCAGATACTACAGAAAATTCTTTCCTGGGTAACTCAGATCCCATCCATCTAATATCCCATCTCACAGGATTAGGCCTATTTACCCTGAATATTTAAAGATCAATTACTTACCAAAATCACATTATCCCATCCTACCATCTCCTCCATAAACTTATCGAGTAGAATCTTAAAACCAGATAGATCTTTTGCCCCCACTGCTTCCCTTGGAAGGCTATTCCAAAACTTCACTCCTTTGATGGTTAGAAACCTTCGTCTAATTTCAAGTCTAACTTCCTGGTGGCCAGTTTATATCCATTTGTTCTTGTGTCCACATTGGTGCTGAGCTGAAATAATTCCTCTCTCTCTCCTGTATTTATCCCTCTGATATATTTATAGAGAGCAATCGTATCTCCCCTCAACCTTCTTTTACTTAGGCTAAACAAGCCAAGCTCCTTAAGTCTCCTTTCATAAGAGAAGTTTTCCATTCCTCGGATCATCCTAGTAGCCGTTCTCTGTACCTGCTCCAGTTTGAATTCATCCTTTTTAAACATGGGAGACCAGAACTGCACACAGTATTCTAGGTGAGGTCTCACCAGTGCCTTGTATAATGGTACTAAAACCTCCTTATCCCTACTGGAAATGCCTCTCCTGATGCATCCGAAACCGCATTAGCTTTTTTCACAGCCATATCACATTGGCAGCTCATAGTCATCCTATGATCAACCAATATTCCAAGATCCTTCTCCTCTTCTGTTACTTCTAATTGATGCGTCCCCAACTTATAACTAAAATTCTTGTTATTAATCCCTAAATGCATAATTCTTACACTTCTCACTATTAAATTTCATCCTATTACTATTACTCCAGTTTACAAGGTCATCCAGATCCTCCTGTATAATATCCCGATTCTTCTCTGAATTGGCAATACCTCCCAGCTTTGTATCATCTGCAAACTTTATTAGCACACTCTCATTTTTTGTGCCAAGGTCAGTAATAAAAAGATTAAATAAGATTGGTCCCAAAACCGATCCCTGAGGAACTCCACTGGTAACCTCCCTCCAGCCTGACAGTTCGCCTTTCAGTAGGACCCGTTGCAGTCTTCCCTTTAACCAATTCCTTATCCACCTTTTGATGTTCATATTGATCCCCATCTTCTCCAATTTAACTAATAATTCCCCATGTGGCACGGTATCAAATGCCTTACTGAAATCTAGGTAAATTAGATCCACTGCATTTCCTTTATCTAAAAAATCTGTTACTTTTTTTACTTACAACCTAAGGAGATTAGGTTGGTTTGGCACGATCTACCTTTTGTAAAACCATGTTGTATTTTGTCCCATTTACCATTGACTTCAATGTCCTTAACTAATTTCTCCTTCAAAATTTTTTCCAGGACCTTGCATACTACAGATGTCAAACTAACTGGCCTGTAGTTACCCGGATCACTTTTTTTTTCCTTTCTTAAAAATAGGAACTATATTAGCAATTCTCCAATCATTCGGTACTACTCCTGAGTTTACTCCTCAATTGTCTAGTCACTGCGGTTCTCGTTGTCTCTCTAAATCCTGTGTTGATATGGGTAAGTTTTAATAACTCATTCATTCCATCCCAGACAGCTAGGTGACACACGCACTTCATATCCAAAAACAACATTAATCCTTTTGGACCAGTGGGTAGCAATGAAAAGTATGGAGGGAAACTGAGGCAATACAGGATTCATAAAAATATTACAGAAAATTCCTACTTCATCACACCCCCAAAGAGCAATTCGTTTCCATAGAATGAAATACATTTATACCAAAGACCATTGATATTAATGGGAGTCTTTCCACTGACTTAAGTGAGTTTTGGATGAATGTGCTACACAGCTTAGAAATTCTGTAGTTGTTCAAAGAATCAACAATCAGTTAAAATGGCCTAAAAGATCTAGTGGTTTTATATCAATAGGATATTGTATTAAAATTTCATATGCCTTCTATTTATAATTACGTGATTTAAAAAAAATCCTACCTAAAATTGCCTGAATTATTTCAAGCCAGCATCAGTTGTTCCCTAGATAAAATTTGTCTTAACATACAACATAATTATCAGCAAAGTAATTCCTTGCATCTCTACTTTTCTATCCTAAAGGATTCCAAGTAGTTAACACAATCTTTCTACAGTGACTACAGACCAGGGTCACTCCCAGGATGGAATGAGACAGCTTTTTTAACTCCCCCAACACTATACAAAAAGTTTTAAGAGAGGAATTGAAGAATATCAAAGTACTGTACCAAGGCCTGATTCTCCTCTTGCTTATACATATTTTACACCTGCATGACTATTGATTTCAGTTGTGGTACTCCTGATTTATGTCAATGAAATTGTGAGGAAAATCAGGTCTCCATACTGCATGTAGGCAGAATGTAATTACTTGAATTGGAATAGGGCCACACCTATTGCTTAAATATTGAACCTGAAGTGTTGAGAGATCCAAAGTAAAGGACAAAAGAAAATAAATAGTACAAGGACTTACAGGGCGGATTCAATATTTTTTATGTGAAGCCAATTTCTCTAATTCATATTTCATGATTTTGCATTTGTAATACTTACGTTTGTAATACTAATAATTTATAATGAAATGATTCCAATTTATGTCAGGAATGGAGGTAACATTAGGTCTAATATGAAGGAGAATCCTTCTAATGAAAGAAAGTCGAGGGGCAAGTATTAGACCAGGGGTCGGCAACCTTTCAGAAGTGGTGTGCCGAGTCTTTATTTATTCACTTTAATTTAAGGTTTTGCATGCCAGTAATACATTTTAACAGTTTTTAGAAGGTCTCTCTCTATAAGTCTATATATTATATAACTAAACTATTGCCGTATGTAAAGTACACAAGGTTTTCAAAACGTTTAAGAAGCTTCATTTAAAATTAAATTAAAATGCTGATCTTACGCCGCTGGCCCGCTCAGCCGCTGCCAGCCTGGGGTTCCGTTCACCTAGGCTGGCAGCGGGCTGAGCGGGGCCTGCGGCCAAGACCCCGGCTGGCAAGGGGCCAGCAGCCAGAACCCCAGACCGGCAGTGGGATGAGCGGCTCAGCCCGCTGCCGGTCTGGGATCCCGGCTCTGCCCACATAGAGTGGGTATCTACCTTCTCCCTGGTTCTAGCCCATTCTCTTCCTCTCTCTCTGCACTGAGCACAGGGCTGGGGGTGAAGGATCAGGCTGGGGGTTGGGGTGTAGGGTCTGGCCAGGAGCTAGAATGAGGGAGGGGGCTCAGGGTTGGGGCTGGAGATTTGGGTGAGGAGTCCAAGGCAGCTCCCATTTGGTGTGAGGGGTGCAGATGGGAATATGGGGGGTGGGGTGCAGGAGCTCCCGTTAGGTGCTCAGGGTGGGGGTGGGAATGTGGGGGGTGCAAGAGTCAGGGCATGGGGCTGCGGGTGTGTGAGGAGGGTGCAGGAGTCAGGGCATGGGTTTGGGGGGGGCTGGTATGTGGGGGGAGTGCTGGAGTCAGGGCTGGGGTCGTGGGGGTGCAGGGGGCAGGGTGCTGGGGTGTGGGGGGGTTCGGGGTCAGAGCAGAGGGCTGGGGGCGTGTGAGGGGGGTGCAGGGGTTAGGACAGAGGGCTGGGGGCGTGGGCTAGGGTCGTGGGGGTGCTCCAAGGCCCCTGCCCAGAGCGGCTCACGGCAGGGGGCTGGAGGGGATATGCCCTGATTCCACCCCACGGCCCCGTCCCCACCTCTTCTCCGCCTCCTTCCCAGAGCAGCGAGCGCGCTGCGGCTCCGCTTCTCCCCCTCCCCCGCAAGGGCCATCAGCTGATCGGCAGCAGGGAGGGAGAGGAGGAGGGGCAGGAACCCAGCATGCTGGGGGAAGAGGCGGGGGAGGGGGGAGCTCTCCTGCCCTGCAGCAGCAGCCGGCAGGACCAAGCTTCTTCTCCCTGCCTCCTCAGGAGGGGTGGAGAAGAGTGGGCCGGGGTGGGCAAGATTTTTAATGGCACGCTGCTGCCTGCCGGGGTCCTGGCCTGGGTTCGACAGCGGGCTAAGCAGATCCGCCGGCTGGGACCCGGCAGGCAGCAGCATGCCATTAAAAATCGGCTTGCGTGCCATCGGTTGCCGACCCAGTATTAGACTAACACCCTTGATCTTGCTAAAACTGCCACAAAATTTTTAAAGACAAAAACTTGTTCAGTAGTTTTCCTGTGAGAGCTCAATTTTATGTGTCTTACAGCTGAACTAAATTAATCATAATAATTTAATGAACATTGGCCTTTCCAAGGCCTGAAGGCCTAGATAGCTTGCTATAGGCACAGTTAGGTACTTTTTGTGGAGGATTGCTGATGTGGATGAAGAGAGATAGTAATAGGCATTGAAGTGGGGAAGGAGGAGGGCTAATTCACAGTTTTAAAAATACTCCCTTGAATTAAGCAATGATCATTAGAAAGCAGTTAATGGCCTGGAACAAGAAGTATTAAATTGTTCCATTTTTCAGCCTTGGAAGTTTTGTGTGAATGCTTTAGAAGCAAATTAAATAGGTCTTTTACCAATTGACTCTTCTCTCACTGCTAGATCATTAAAAGAAAAGAAGTTCTTGTGGCACCTTAGAGACTAACAAATTTATTTGAGCATAAGCTTTCGTGAGCTACAGCTCACTTCATCAGATGCATTCAGTGGAAAATACAGCGGGGAGATTTATATACACAGAGAACATGAAACAATGGGTGTTACCATACACACTGTAAGGAGAGTGATCACTTAAGATGAGCTATTACCAGCAGGAGAGCGGGAGGGGGAGGGAGAAAACCTTTTGTAGTGATAATCAAGGTGGGCCATTTCAAGCAGTTGACAAGAACGTCTGAGGAACAGCGGGGGATGGAGGGGTGGGGGAAATAAACATGGGGAAATAGTTTTACTTTGCATAATGACCCATCCACTCCAACGCATCATCAAGGATCTACAACCTATCCTGAAGGACAACCCATCACTCTCACAGATCTTGGGAGACAGGCCAGTCCTTGCTTACAGACAGCCCCCCCAACCTGAAGCAAATACTCACCAGCAACCACACAACAGAACCACTAACCCAGGAACCTATCCTTGCAACAAAGCCCGTTGCCAGCTCTGTCCACATATCTATTCAGGACACCATCATAGGGCCTAATCACGTCAGCCACACTATCAGAGGCTCGTTCACCTGCGCATCTACCAATGTGATATATGCTATCATTTGCCTGCAATGCCCCTCTGCCATGTACATTGAACAGTCTCTACGTAAAAGAATGAATGGACATAAATCAGTCGTCAAGAATTATAACATTCAAAAACTAGTCGGAGAACACTTCAATCTCTCTGGTCACTCGATTATAGACCTAAGAGTGGCTTTACTTCAACAAAAAAAACTTCAAAAACAGACTCCAAGGAGAGACTGCTGAATTGGAATGAATTTTCAAACTGGATACAATTAACTTAGGCTTGAATAGAGACTGGGAGTGGATGGGTCATTACACAAAGTAAAAAGAAAAGGAGTACTTGTGGCACCTTAGAGAGGTGAGCTACAGCTCACTTCATCGGATGCATTTCTCACAAAAGCTTATGCTCTAATAAATTTGTTAGTCTCTAAGGTGCCACAAGTACTCCTTTTCTTTTTGCGAATACAGACTAACACGGCTGCTACTCTGAAACCTACACAAAGTAAAACGATTTCCCCATGTTTAGTCCCCCCCCCGCCACTGTTCCTCAGACGTTCTTGTCAACTGCTGGAAATGGCCCACCTTGATTATCACTACAAAAGATTTTTTCCCCACTCTCCAGCTGATAATAGCTCACCTTAAATGATCACTGTCATTACAGTGTGTATGGTAACACCCATTGTTTCATGTTCTCTATGAATATAAATCTCCCCACTGTATTTTCCACTGAATGCATCTGATGAAGTGAGCTGTAGTTCACAAAAGCTTATGCTCAAATAAATTTGTTAGTCTCTAAGGTGCCACAAGTACTCCTTTTCTTTTTGCGAATACAGACTAACACGGCTGCTACTCTGAAACCTGCTAGATCATTGATACTTAAAGCCTTTTGCTCCACAAGTAGTGATACAATTGACCTAGTCCATGCTCTTTAATTAAGTTGATTTTTTTTCTTCTTTACTTCCCCAGCTGCTTCGTGAATATGTAAATTGCTACAACCTTCAGTTACTGGAGCTTCTTACCATTTGTTTTAAGGGGGGAGGGGGAAACGGGGCGGAAGCATTAGATCTCAGACTTGTTTAAATTAAATCTGTTTTATATTTTGACTCTAATGACTGCATTTCAGTCATATACTGTAACGGGTTCTTTGAAGGATTTTAGCAGTGAATCAGTTTTTCTGACTTTCTGGATTAATCATGGTGAGAGAAAAAAATTTCATATTCTCAAGATTTACCACTAGTAATAGTATGTAATCAAATGTTATCAGCAATTTTAACTGCAAAGTTGCTTATTTGACCTGAAAACAAACATAATTAAATTGAATGCTCTTGTAACTCCATAAGGTACATACTAAAATTATTGTAACAGGCAATTTAACTTCCTACAACGTCTGAATGACATTTCATTATTAAATACAGATCACCTTAAGTTCCCAAAGTGATTATTTCATGAGATAAATATTGCATTGGAGCAGCATATTTTTGTTTTCTCAAATACCATCAGATATAGAGTGATACTACAAACAAATTGATATTTCTAGATTAATTTGATTAGCTTTCTAGTAAAGCTGATTAGTACCATATCCCTTGCTTTGTTATTAAAATAATATCTTCTGAACCAGATGTCATATCATGTAAGTTATAAATATTGGCTGAGACTTTCCAAGGCACCTAAGGTTTTGGATGCTCAGTTTCCATGAATTTTAATGGGACCTGGGCATCCAAATCCCTTATATAATTTCAAAATTGCAGCCATTATGTATATTTTATTTATATTTGATATGCTTATAACTAAGTACAGAAAGAGGATGGAGGAGTTGAATATGATCAGTGGATTGTAGAAGCCTAAATCTGCAGTTATAACCCAATTCCTGAAAGAATTAAGGATTGTTTTTATGGGGTCAGACCTGCCCTTAGCAGTGTCTGCAGCTTGGCGGGGCACTGAAGCTGCAGGGGCTTCAGTGGATCTTGAGGGGGAAGGATTTCTTTCTTATGTGGCCATGTAGTGCTTATGTAGTTGCCCATTCCTTCTCGGGGAGGAATTACAGATGGCACCCAGCCCAATTGCCTTATATTGGGGAATGACTGTAGGGGAGATGATGCTCCCTGTCTTCCTATGAAATTGGAATAGGAAATTGAATGGGCTGTTCAAGTTGAAGATGTTTTCCAGCTGTTAGTTGGGAAAGTGAGAATGGACTCACTAATCAAGTAAAAAGGAGTGAAGAAAGACTGCAGTGTCAGGGAGCCAGCTGCAGCAGGGTCAGTCTCCTAACAACACCCTGAGTGTAGCTGACTGTGACAGATGCTGCCTGATTGAATGCACTTTCTGATTAGTGGAGGGTAGGCACTAAGCTACTACTTGACCCCGCAGCAGCCAGAGCTTGCTGGCTGTCTGAAGTATTCCATGCTGCCTGCACTCAATCCTGTTTCCTGTGCCTGCTCCTGCCCAGCCTGCTCTTGTGTGATTGATTCAGTTCCTGCCTTTCCCCTCCCTTGAAACTCCGCTCTGACCTCTGCTTCTAGACCACATCTCCAGCTCACCCCTTGGTTGTGGCATTTAGCCTCTGATCCCTGGCTCTGATCTCTGGCTCTGGTATTCGGCTTCTGATCTCTGACTCTGATCCTCATCTCTACTCTCAAATACTCCCTTGGGTGTCCCATGGCCTTGCTGCTCGACTCTGTCTCCATTCCACTCTCTCTAACCTCCAGGCCTATCCACCCCCTTGGCTCTGACCATTGGGTCTGACTGCCCATGTCCGTGTCATGATCCTGACACCAATTGAACTCTCCTCATCTCCAGAGCTGCAGCACTAGTGGAAGGAAAGGAAACAGAATGAGGGATGTACACGTGAAACTACTCATGGTGGTACAGAAACCACCACCTTCTTTGAGTGATGGTCCTTATGTGTATTCCACTTATGGATACACATGCGAGCCATGCACCTGAATCCAGAAGTGTCTTTTGATCTTCATGTGGATAGTGTGTCTCCTCGTACTCCTAGCTGAGGGTTAAGAGAGAGATCGGGTCGACACTTCTCCAGTTCCCTCTTACTGCTGCATGGCTTGAGTCGGTTTGTATGTAGTTTTTCTTTGTGTCAAATAAAGTTTTTTTATAGTTAGTTTAGTTCTTCTCTTCCCTGTTTGGGGACCACATCTCCCCAGCCCCACCCCAGGGACTATGCCTTAGATTCTAGGCTTCAAAAACTGTATTTCCTGCACACACTACTTCTCTGTGTGCAACGAGCACCAGCAGTGCCTCTACTGCCTGGGAAAGGTGCATATCATGGCGCGCTGCACCATCTGCAAATCTTTCCCGCCCCGTACCCAGGAAGCCCGCGAGCTCTTCCTTCATAAATATCTGAGGGAGGATGCAATGAGACCCAGGACACTAGACTCCAGGTCTGGGAGAACCCACTTCACAGTGGCCATCACCAACGGTGAACGACCCTTTGAGCACTGCATGTGTCTTGGAACCAGGATACTGAAGGCTAAAGACAAGTTCTGACGAGAGCAAAAAGTACTTTCACGGCACAAGAGCAGGTCCCTATCACAGACTGCTCCCAAGTGCAGTGTTTCCTTCCCAAGTCGTGCCAGGTTGGGTGAGATGTTGTACATGGATCCGTTTGGACCAGTGCTCAAGATTCCTCACATGGAGGGTAAGGCCAAGAATACATGGGATTCGACTGTACCAACAGTCACCTTGACACCTAAACATTCAGAATGCTCACTGGTGCGTGCCACCCGTTCAGCCAGTACCTATGCTCCTACCAGACAGGCTGGCTTTGCAGACACTGCCAGGTGCCTCCAGCATCTCCATTGGGGCACCACGGACCTCCGGACACTAGGAGCCATTTTTGTCTGCAGAAGAGTTAATACTTCCATACCTGCAGTCTCTTCTTCTATCTCCCCACTACCCATCTGTGACATCCCTACCTTGGAGGATGAACCTGTTCTGCTGCTGCAGGAGAAGACCATCCCTCTGCCGCACTGCAGCCCTCCGGTACTGAAGCCCCTCCCCCCCTTGCTGGAACCATCTTCGGAATCCAAGGAGTTCTCAGAGCCTGAACGCTTTTTCTCCCTGGCATCACACCAGAGTCTGGGCGTACGCCTCAGGTCGCCCTACCCTCCAGCATGTGGCCCAACAACAGAAGCCTGGTACCACTACCCATGGGGCCTGCCACATCTGAGGATCCCATCTTTTTAGCCATATTGGGGACCCTTGGACCATTACCACAGACACCAAGAACCATCTCAGGTGTCCTTCTGGCAGTCCCATACACACCCACCGGCACCATCAGTGTACAAAGAAGAGGGAGACATTTAACTGGTGCTGGCAGCTCCACCAGTTCCTTCTCACCAGATGAGGTGATCATCCCACTCCAGCTCTCTCTGCTGGACGACCACCGCCAATACTGGACTTGCTGCAGAAAGAAGTGGCAGACATGGGAATTCCATTGTAGGAGGTTCAGGACCTACAACATCAACTCCTGGACATCCTCCAACCCCAAGCGACATCTAGGGTAGCCTACCCATCAGTAAGGCCATTCTGGAACCAGCACGAGTGGTTTGGCAGACGCCTGCCACACATGCCCCCACACATAAGTGGGTGGAGAGGAGACAGTTTGTGCCAGCCAAAGGGAGAGATTTTCTAATCACCCATCCACCCCGCAACTCCCTGGCTGTCCAAGCATCCATGGAACGGGCAAGGCAACAACCACAAAAGTCCACTCCTCTGGACAAGACAGCTAAGAGACTGGACCTGCTGGGCAGAAAAGTCTATTCTTCTGCTGGCCTACAATTCCACATTGCCAATTACCAAGCACTGCTAGCCAAGTGTGACTTTAACAACTACAATAGGCTAGCAGAGTCCAAGGGCAAGCTGCCACCAGATCACAGCAGCAGTTTCAGGCACTGCTAGGCAAAGGGCGACTGGTCTCCTCGGTAGCCCTTCAGGCAGTGGTGGATGTGGCAAATGCATCATCTCAATCAGTGGTGAATTAGCCACTGGGCCAACGGAGCCAGTGCCCAGGGCCCTGGACAATTGGGGGGGCCCTTGGAAAATGGGCACCCCGCACCCTAACCCCGCTCCTGGGAGGAGCTAGGTAGTTGGGGGAAGCCCCTGCTCCCCGGCAGGAGCGCTGGTGGGGGGACTGCAGGCAAAAGAGGTGGGAATAGGAAGGGGCCCCCCACTTGCTCTGGCCCACTGTCTCACAAACCCCGAATCTGCCTCTGCTTTCAATCTCTGGTGACCAGTGCAGTGATGTGAAGGGATTTGTGGCTACAATTGTCCGACTTCTCCATGGAGGTCCAAAATATGACCGAGAATCTCCCTTTTGATGAGAAAAAGCTCTTTAACGAGAAGACGGACAAATCCCTCCACTCGCTGAAGGACTCCAGATTGACTCTGGTCGCTTGGCATCTATACCCCAGCCTTGAGGTGCAGGCAGCATAAACAACGTGTCCGCCTATGCCGACACACTCCATATCCAGCCGACTACTAATGCCAGTGGGAGCCCCTGTATCTACAGCACAGATTGCAGTGGCCTTGCTTCCCCATCTCTGGCACAACCACCTCCTGAACCGTCTCCCAGCAGCAGACCAAACCTCAGTTTTGACACACAGGCCGAGACCCAGGAACCTCCACTGATGCCACCTGCAGAGCCTGATATTGTCTTTGGGGGCCATCTTGCCATATTTGCCCACAATTGGGGCAAGATCACAGTGGACAGTTAGCTACTGGAGATCATCCACCATGGATATTTCATAGAGTTCCTCTCATTCCTGCCACATCGCACCACCTCCCCGACCTGCACTCTGGGGATCTATCCCATTAACGGATCCTCTTATAAGAAGCAGGCGCCTGTCCTGCCTCACTACAGGGGGTGAAGCTTCTACTCACTCTACTTCCTCGTCCTGAAGAGGGGCAGAAGGCACTGCCCCATTCTAGATCTTCATTTGCTGAACACTTTTATCAGGCATTCCAAATTCCATATGGCCGCGCTAACATCAGTTATCCCCTCCCTATCCCAAGGAGCCTGGTTTGTGGCTGTCGACATGAAAGACTCTTACTTCCATGTGGGCATTCACCCAGCCCACCTCAAGTTCCTCCATTTGCAGGTTGGAAACTAACATTACTAATTCCAGGTCCTCCCATTTGGCATAACCAAGAGTGTTCACGAAAGTCTTTGCCATGTTAGTGGCCTAGATGTGCTGCCTCAACCATTCCATATTCTGCTACTTTGACTACTGGCTCCTGGTGGCACTATCCCAACAGGAAGCAGTCTCTGTGATCCATTGTTTTTGCAATTTCCTGACATTTCTAGATATCTGTGTTAATGAGGAAAAGTCAGTGTTGATACCTACACAGACAATGCACTTCATTTGGGATGGACTCCATCATGGCGAGAGCCTTTCTCCAAGCAGACCACTTTGCAGCGCTGACAGCCCTCATCATGAGCATTCATTGCAGACCACACACCATGGTCCACTGCTGTCTCTCCCTCCTTGGACATATGGCAGCTGACAGCTATCTGACATTGCACACACGTCTCCATATGCATTGTCTTCAAGCTTGGCTCCTCTCCATCTACAGACCCAACAGGGACCATAAGATTCCAGGGTCACTATTCCTGGAACTGTGTTCTCCCTCATGTGATGGTATGATCCATCGAAGATCAAGATCAGTAACATCTGCACCTCTCCCTCACTACAGGCCACCATCACAACAGACCTTATGGGTTGGGGAGCCCACTTAGTCCACCACACAGCTCAGGGAGTGTGGACGCCATGAGAAGCCAGGATGCACATAAACATCCCAGAACTGAGGTCAATCTGTGTAGCATGCCAGACCTTCCTCCTGCTCATTCAGTCACTCCATGTTCAACTATTCTCTGACAATATCACAGCAGTGGTGTACATCAACAAGCAGGGCGGTGCCAGGTCTCTTCCTCCTCTGCTTTGGAACTGGTGCATCAGCAACCATATCATAGAATCATAGAATCATAGAATATCAGGGTTGGAAGGGACCCCAGAAGGTCATCTAGTCCAACCCCCTGCTCAAAGCAGGACCAAGTCCCAGTTAAATCATCCCAGCTAGGGCTTTGTCAAGCCTGACCTTAAAAACCTCTAAGGAAGGAGATTCTACCACCTCCCTAGGTAACGCATTCCAGTGTTTCACCACCCTCTTAGTGAAAAAGTTTTTCCTAATATCCAATCTAAACCTCCCCCATTGCAACTTGAGACCATTACTCCTCGTTCTGTCATCTGCTACCATTGAGAACAGTCTAGAGCCATCCTCTTTGAAACCCCCTTTCAGGTAGTTGAAAGCAGCTATCAAATCCCCCCTCATTCTTCTCTTCTGCAGACTAAACAATCCCAGCTCCCTCAGCCTCTCCTCATAAGTCATGTGCTCTAGACCCCTAATCATTTTCGTTGCCCTTCGTTGTACTCTTTCCAATTTATCCACATCCTTCCTGTAGTGTGGGGCCCAAAACTGGACACAGTACTCCAGATGAGGCCTCACCAGTGTCGAATAGAGGGGAACGATCACGTCCCTCGATCTGCTCGCTATGCCCCTACTTATACAACCCAAAATGCCATTGGCCTTCTTGGCAACAAGGGCACACTGCTGACTCATATCCAGCTTCTCGTCCACTGTCACCCCTAGGTCCTTTTCCGCAGAACTGCTGCCGAGCCATTCGGTCCCTAGTCTGTAGCGGTGCATTGGATTCTTCCATCCTAAGTGCAGGACCCTGCATTTATCCTTATTGAACCTCATTAGATTTCTTTTGGCCCAATCCTCCAATTTGTCTAGGTCCTTCTGTATCCTATCCCTCCCCTCCAGCGTATCTACCACTCCTCCCAGGTTAGTATCATCCGCAAATTTGCTGAGAGTGCAATCCACACCATCCTCCAGATCATTTATGAAGATATTGAACAAAACGGGCCCCAGGACCGACCCCTGGGGCACTCCACTTGACACCGGCTGCCAACTAGACATGGAGCCATTGATCACTACCCGTTGAGCCCGACAATCTAGCCAGCTTTCTACCCACCTTATAGTGCATTCATCCAGCCCATACTTCCTTAACTTGCTGACAAGAATGCTGTGGGAGACCGTGTCAAAAGCTTTGCTAAAGTCAAGAAACAATACATCCACTGCTTTCCCTTCATCCACAGAACCAGTAATCTCATCATAAAAGGCGATTAGATTAGTCAGGCATGACCTTCCCTTGGTGAATCCATGCTGACTGTTCCTGATCACTTTCCTCTCCTCTAAGTGCTTCAGGATTGATTCTTTGAGGACCTGCTCCATGATTTTTCCAGGGACTGAGGTGAGGCTGACCGGCCTGTAGTTCCCAGGATCCTCCTTCTTCCCTTTTTTAAAGATGGGCACTACATTAGCCTTTTTCCAGTCATCCGGGACTTCCCCCGTTCGCCACGAGTTTTCAAAGATAATGGCCAAGGGCTCTGCAATCACAGCCGCCAATTCCTTCAGCACTCTCGGATGCAATTCGTCCGGCCCCATGGACTTGTGCACGTCCAGCTTTTCTAAATAGTCCCTAACCACCTCTATCTCTACAGAGGGCTGGCCATCTCTTCCCCATTTTGTGTTGCCCAGCACAGCAGTCTGGGAGCTGACCTTGTTAGTGAAAACAGAGGCAAAAAAAGCATTGAGTACATTAGCTTTTTCCACATCCTCTGTCACTAGCTTGCCTCCCTCATTCAGTAAGGGGCCCACACTTTCCTTGGCTTTCTTCTTGTTGCCAACATACCTGAAGAAACCCTTCTTGTTACTCTTGACATCTCTTGCTAGCTGCAGCTCCAGGTGCGATTTGGCCCTCCTGATATCTTTCCTACATGCCCGAGCAATATTTTTATACTCTTCCCTGGTCATATGTCCAACCTTCCACTTCTTGTAAGCTTCTTTTTTATGTTTAAGATCCGCTAGGATTTCACCATTAAGCCAAGCTGGTCGCCTGCCATATTTACTATTCTTTCGACTCATCGGGATGGTTTGTCCCTGTAACCTCAACAGGGATTCCTTGAAATACAGCCAGCTCTCCTGGACTCCCTTCCCTTTCATGTTAGTCCCCCAGGAGATCCTGGCCATCTGTTCCCTGAGGGAGTCAAAGTCTGCTTTCCTGAAGTCCAGGGTCCGTATCCTGCTGCTTACCTTTCTTCCCTGCGTCAGGATCCTGAACTCAACCAACTCATGGTCACTGCCTCCCAGATTCCCATCCACTTTTGCTTCCCCCACTAATTCTACCATATGAATGCTTCAGGTCACATACCTACCAGGCACCCAGAATTCCCTGGCCGACACACTCAGCAGAACACTCTACCTCAATCACGAGTGGGAGCTACATGACACCATGCTCCTATACTGCTTTGCAAAATGGGGCGCCCGCCTGATGGGACCTCTTTGCTACTCATGAGAAATGAAGGCCCCTCTATTGCTCCAGAGGAGCATTAGGGGAGGGCTGTCAGGACGATGTTCTCCTCCTTCCCCGGACAGGTGACTTCTGCTGTGCCTTTCTCCTCATTCCTCTCCTGCCACAAGTGCTATGTAAGATTCGGTAAGACAGAGCCACCAACATACTCATAGCCCTGTTCTGGCCCTGTCAGTTCTGGTTCACAGCTCCTCAGACTCTCCACCCGCATACCACTATGCCTCTGCACACTCCCAGATCTGCTCATGCAAGATCGGGGAAGGCTCCATCATCCCAATCCAGGCCCTCTTCGTTACCCTGAGAACAGAATTTGGGTACCTCCAGAATAGCTAATCTGTTTACTTGTTATAACCAATTTGTTCTCATTAGGTATGGGTCTCCAGGGTGGCTAAGGAAATACTTGGAGGACACATGATTGATATAAACCGTGTTCCAAACCAAGGCACCCTTTATTGAAACAAATAACAATTTCTTGACACAATAACAATCTAAACACAAACCCCTTATAACAAGCTAAAGAGCACCTCAGACGACATTGCCTTATAGTTTGAAACAATACTAAGTGGCTGTTCCTTGCTTCGGATGGCCAGTTTGTCACAGCAATCTTTAGAGATTCATTAGGTTTTACGTATAATAAATCTCTTTTAGAATTAACACACACTCATACATTTTTATTACCTCCACACACAGACACACTCACACTGTATTATACTATAACTATAGCTGTAGTTATCTGACAGACTTACTATGCTGCACTGTCTCCTGCGTGCTCTGTTCTACCTCTGCTCCAGTGACAGGACTCCCTCTGCTGCAGGTTTTCTCAGTCACTGTTGTTGCTGCTGCTGTTCTTCTCCCTGTCTCTCAACTGTCAACTGGTGCTGATTTTTATACCTTAACGATCAATCACATATCAATCATTCCACCTGACCGTTATTTATCTCACAGTGTTATGTTCTGTCAGTCATTGTTTACCATCTTCTTTTTCATGCCAATTTGGTTTTCCCACCAATTCCTAGTGCTATGTAACATACGGCTGTCAGACACTAGCAGCGTGACTCTTGCTTGTTCAAAATGGAAGCCAGGAATCTAGGGACTTCAAAATGGAGTTTTCTGGTATCTTCACCACCTCACAGCCTGGTATTTGGATGCGCATCAAAGGTAGAGCATGCATGCTCTACCCCATTTTGACAAATCCTCACCCAAAACAGGAGAGAATCCACCAGAGCCTGCTATTGAGCTAAATTGTGATGTTTTACGGTGTGGGGCCACCACCACCATGACCACTCACTGAGCACAATGTTTATTCCCATCATCCTCGACTACCTCCTCACCCTCAAGTCATTGGGCCTGGCCCTCAATTCTATTTGAGTGCACCTGGCAGCACTCAGTGCCTTTCTCCCTCCTGTGGACAATGCCTCGGTGTTTACACACCCCCACCACTATCCGCTTCATGAAAGATTTACTCAACACCTTTCTACCAGTACTGATGCCTATGGAACCTTAATCTCGTGCTCCACCCTTTGAGCTACTGGCAACATGCTCATGAGCACTCTCCCACCTCTCGATGAAAGTGGAGTTCTTGGTAGCCATTACCTTGGCCAGACAGATCAGTGAACTCACGGCCATGATGGCAGATCCCCCTCCCCCACACAAAGACAAGGTGACTTTGCAGCTGCACCCTAAATTCCTTCCAAAGGTGGTGTCAGAGTTCCACCTAAATCATTGAATCCACCTACCGGTTTTTTGCCCCAAACCATGTCTCCCCCACTGACAGAGCCTTGCCACTTCCCCAATGTCTGTTTCACCCTAGCATTCTACCTCCACAGGACTCGACCATTTAGAGCATTGCCAAAACTATTTCTGGACATCACAGAATGATCAAAGGGTCAAGTCCTCTCATTCCAACACATCTCCAAATGGGCTTGGGGGTACATCTGCGAATGCTACAAACAATTCAATATACTCCCGTCCAATAGAGTCATGGCGCACTGTATGCAGGTGCAGGCCACCTTGTCAGCCTCACTGGCAGATGTGTCCTGGCAAGACATCTGTCATGCAGCAACGTGGTGGTACATCTACATGTTCACGACGCACTGCACCATCTCACAGGCAGTAGCTACAAATGAACCCGTGGGCCAGTCCGTACTGCAGACCGCACTTCCATTGGCATCCTGGCACCCAGTTCCATCTGATCATTACTCACAAGTCACTCGCATGTCGACTGCACATAGGGACCATCACTCCAAAGAGAAGAGGAGATTACTTACCTGTAACTGGAGATTTTTTGAGATCATAGAATCATAGAATATCAGGGTTGGAAGGGACCCCAGAAGGTCATCTAGTCCAACCCCCTGCTCAAAGCAGGACCAAGTCCCAGTTAAATCATCCTAGCCAGGGCTTTGTCAAGCCTGACCTTAAAAACCTCTAAGGAAGGAGATTCTACCACCTCCCTAGGTAACGCATTCCAGTGTTTCACCACCCTCTTAGTGAAAAAGTTTTTCCTAATATCCAATCTAAACTTCCCCCATTGCAACTTGAGACCATTACTCCTCGTTCTGTCATCTGCTACCATTGAGAACAGTCTAGAGCCATCCTCTTTGAAACCCCCTTTCAGGTAGTTGAAAGCAGCTATCAAATCCCCCCTCATTCTTCTCTTCTGCAGACTAAACAATCCCAGCTCCCTCAGCCTCTCCTCGTAAGTCATGTGCTCTAGACCCCTAATCATTTTTGTTGCCCTTCGCTGTACTCTTTCCAATTTATCCACATCCTTCTTGTAGTGTGGGGCCCAAAACTGGACACAGTACTCCAGATGAGGCCTCACCAGTGTCGAATAGAGGGGAACGATCACGTCCCTCGATCTGCTCGCTATGCCCCTACTTATACATCCCAAAATGCCATTGGCCTTCTTGGCAACAAGGGCACACTGCTGACTCATATCCAGCTTCTCGTCCACTGTCACCCCTAGGTCCTTTTCCGCAGAACTGCTGCCGAGCCATTCGGTCCCTAGTCTGTAGCGGTGCATTGGATTCTTCCATCCTAAGTGCAGGACCCTGCACTTATCCTTATTGAACCTCATTAGATTTCTTTTGGCCCAATCTTCCAATTTGTCTAGGTCCTTCTGTATCCTATCCCTCCCCTCCAGCGTATCTACCACTCCTCCCAGTTTAGTATCATCCGCAAATTTGCTGAGAGTGCAATCCACACCATCCTCCAGATCATTTATGAAGATATTGAACAAAACGGGCCCCAGGACCGACCCCTGGGGCACTCCACTTGACACCGGCTGCCAACTAGACATGGAGCCATTGATCACTACCCGTTGAGCCCGACAATCTAGCCAGCTTTCTACCCACCTTATAGTGCATTCATCCAGCCCATACTTCCTTAACTTGCTGACAAGAATGCTGTGGGAGACCGTGTCAAAAGCTTTGCTAAAGTCAAGAAACAATACATCCACTGCTTTCCCTTCATCCACAGAACCAGTAATCTCATCATAAAAGGCGATTAGATTAGTCAGGCATGACCTTCCCTTGGTGAATCCATGCTGACTGTTCCTGATCACTTTCCTCTCCTCTAAGTGCTTCAGGATTGATTCTTTGAGGACCTGCTCCATGATTTTTCCAGGGACTGAGGTGAGGCTGACCGGCCTGTAGTTCCCAGGATCCTCCTTCTTCCCTTTTTTAAAGATGGGCACTACATTAGCCTTTTTCCAGTCATCCGGGACTTCCCCCGTTCACCACGAGTTTTCAAAGATAATGGCCAAGGGCTCTGCAATCACAGCCGCCAATTCCCTCAGCACTCTCGGATGCAATTCGTCCGGCCCCATGGACTTGTGCACGTCCAGCTTTTCTAAATAGTCCCTAACCACCTCTATCTCTACAGAGGGCTGGCCATCTCTTCCCCATTTTGTGATGCCCAGCACAGCAGTCTGGGAGCTGACCTTGTTAGTGAAAACAGAGGCAAAAAAAGCATTGAGTACATTAGCTTTTTCCACATCCTCTGTCACTAGCTTGCCTCCCTCATTCAGTAAGGAGGTGTGTGGTCCCTATCTCTATTTCACAACCCACGCCCTCTGCTTCAGAGTGGGTTCCACAATGGTAAAAGGAAAACTGAAGAGGCACCGACCTGCACTACCTCTTATGCCTTCAGCTGGGAGCACAAGGAGATGCACTATGCACGTGTTGGTCAACAGATGCTGCTAAGAAACACTTCAGGACTCAGGCACGTGGCACGCATGCACACTCACAAGCGGAATACAGATAGGGACCACACATCTCAAAGAACCTCCAGATACAAGTAACCTTAGTAACTTAGTAAGGAACCTCCTCTTTCATAAGTTTCTTATCCCTCCAATAAGCCCTTCAGCTCTGAATTGTAGGAAGGATGTTCTCTTTGCCCTTTCAGATATGGGACATCACACACAAACTTCCTCCTGGTTGATTGGTACACTACAGCTGTTTTACACATCTATGCGAGACTTATGCATCCTTACAGTTGAGTAAACTGGTGAGTTTACATAGGTGAGGTTTTTCGTAGGAGTGGGTGGGTGAGATTCTGTGGCCTGCGCTGTGCAGGAGGTCGGACTAGATGACCAGAATGGTCCCTTCTGACCTTCGTATCTATGAATCTATAAAAAGGACCATTATTTTTCTCTATCATGGGATTTTAGTGTCAAACTCAGAAACTTCCACACACAGCTACTTGTTGCAAGGAACAAAAATATTATTATCTGAAACGTACCAATCATGTAATACTGCATACTCAAATCCACGAAAATGATACTGTAGTGAACTGAAGAAAAGTGTTCTTTCTCAGAAATGAGATGCTGCTTTTTGTTATTGAAGACAAAAAGGAGTAGCTCTCATTTCTCCTCTCGTTCCTTTCTTGCTATTTATACAATGAATGTTGTTGTATAAATAAGCAATACTCTTTTGTATAAAAGAAACATGCTCTCAACAAATTCTTAAGATGAAATTGATATATGATCTGAGTAAGAGCTAAGCTTTTCATGTCTTGGCCAGGGTAGAGTTCAGTCCTCACTAATAATGAAAGGAAAACTATCATCAAATCATTCTTATGAAATTTGTGGGCACAACTGGTAAGCAATTCATATGCTAAGTAATATGGTTTGTGTATTGCATTAATCATGATTATAATGCATCATGAAAATGCACTAAATGATGCATTTTTATAGTTTCCAGTTGGAGATATGTAGAACAATTTCATGACTTTTAACAAGACTTTCAGTACATTATGTATCTCCTGGAATGCTATCCATTTACTCATTTTAACGACTGTACTGACCTCATGCTTTTATCGGGCGCCAGACTTTTGGGGGGAGAGGTTAACTGTCCAACCTCCTACTGTTACCAGAGATAATATTTGATTAACCCCTGACTAAAGATAACTGGGTCTAATCAACTTTTTCTATCTTGAGCTTCATTTGAACTATTTCTTTTCAGGAAAGTTTCCAGCAGCCTGGGAAGACACTCAGCAAATACAGTTATTAATCAGATAAGCATTGCTTTTATTTATTGCCCGTCAGTAAAATAAAATCAGAACCCAAAAGTTATAGGGCCAAATTCACTATTGGTAAAGGGAGCTCAACTCCATTTACATGAATGTAGTTTGCATCATGTATGCCAAGAGTGAATTTGGCCCTTAATTTTTATGTGCTCCATCTGTTCTTGAGAGGATATTTCTCCCCCCCCCTCCTTAAATTCAACTTGAATGCAATCCTTAGTCACTGTGGAAAAATTAGATAAATCTCACAAATTCTTTTTACTTCTGTTATGCTTATTGTAGCTATTCATGCACACATCACAAAGTAAAGACAGTATAAAATGTTTTGCTGCAGGGATACTAGATAAATTCATAATAAACAATCCGTTATTCAGGGTCTGCTTAAAGACTCAAGCAAGCCCTTTTGTGTAGTCCTGAGATAGGGGTGAGTTGGAGCTTCTATGCCCAGGGGAAGCACTAGGAGGTATTCTGCTGCAAAGAAGCAGAATGTACTTTATTCTCCCCCACGTTCCTGTCCAGGTCCACTGGTTGGTACATGATGGGGGCAGCTATTTTCTCACCTCATCCCTACCCCATTTTCAAGGGCCCATCCTCCCCAGCTGAGTGGAGAGGGAGCAGTTCCTATGATCCCCCAAGAACAAAAACAGCAATTATGCTTGGCGCACATGATGCACAGGGGAGGGAAAACTCCTTGCACCCTCCTCATCCTGAGTAAGGAGCAAGGAAAAGCTGCCTTGCCGTTTACTCAGTTACTCAGATAAAGTCTCGTTTGTTTCAGAACTGAATAAAGATCTCCACTTTGGCCACAAATAAATATTGTGTGAGGCCAAGAAGAAATTAAGGAATCTCTTTTCAATTAGTATGGCAAAAAAAAAAAGGCAAGATCTTTAAGATTTGACTTGTTTTTCATACTATTCTATTATCCAGTTTAAGTGGGGTATTATTTTAATATGTTCTATTAAAGGAGTATTTCTCTCTAGTTATATCTCTATTTTTATTTGTGCTGCTTTTATGAATATTTTCTAAAGCAATTTCATTTACAAGTAATGTTTTCTGTGCTTCATATTTTTGTTAGAGCGTAAAGAAATTATGTGGCTCTGCACAAAAACTTCCACAACATCCTGTTTAGTTATTAGATATCTCATTCTATTTATTAGATATATCGTTCTTAACAGATCATCTTTAGCTTTTGAAATTTTCTATTTATCTATGTATGTTCTTTATCAGAATAAACTGGATCTTTTATCAGAGTGGGATTTCAACTCCATTGTCTGATTGCTAATTAAAAACCTGAGTCAGAAAAAAATAATATGGATATGGTCAGACCACAATAGAGAGCCAATATTTGGCTGAGAAAGCAGATGTTTCACAGATTTAGACATCAGAAAGAAATATTTTTAGTATAGCTGTCATCAGAAGTAGAGAAAAACATTGTCTAGTCCCTACTATTAAACACTCTCCAAATACCTATGGAATCAATGTAATCCACGGTGGTGGTATTTATATAAGTAACACTATATAAGCAACATCCTAAATAAATGTAATTTAGTTTTTTTCCCAAAAAGTTTCAAAGTACAGAAATGAGTAAAACAATCTAGGTGATTTAGTGAGTTCCATGTTGCAAAGCTAACAATATCTTATACTCATTACGGTAAACTTTCAAGATGAAATGTAACCAATTTTAATTCAAGGTTCCATTCTACATTTTGAGAATAAAAGTTCTGTCTTAGTTGTTACCCTCAGTGAAGTTATTCACAGATAAGAAAGAACAAAAGAGCTTCCAAAGTTTTTTTAGCTATTTAGCCAAATCTTCCCTCAAAGTAAGGCCTCTCTATTCTTTCTGATAAAAAACAATGTAGAGTACAGTTGATTCTCAAAAATATCCTTTTTTATTATTTCCTTTCCATTCAAATTATTCTTTCTTTCCCCAAACACAATATTGACAATTGTTCTGGTTTTGGTATAGTTGGTCTGCTTGTAGTTACATATAATCTTTCTTTAATCTCATGGTTATCCTGCATTCAGTCCTCTTAAAGAAGTCAGAGAGTGATGTCAAAGAAATAACTAACCATCCTGGTAATTTTTCCTCACATTTTATGAATTCTCCTGTATTTTCAGTATTTGTGATCTGACTATTCCTTGATCAGATAGTAGTTCTTGTTGTTTTCCTGCTGACTGTAGAATCAGTTTGTCATTGCTCCCCATCAGCTCTAGTAGTCTCGCCTGATTCTTCAATCATCTATCCTTGGGAGTTTCCCCATTCGCAGAAATTGTGAGGAATAAACACAACCACCCAGTTATGACTGTCTTTTATGATTAGTGTCAGTATTATTAATAATAATTATTTGTATTACAGTTGCTCCTAGAATCACTAATCATGGATCAGGACCCCACTGTGCTAGGTTCTCTACATTCCCAGATTTTCTCTAGTCTATATTCTTCTTTGGCTTCTATTGGAACCTTGGAGAGATCAGTATTTGTCAGCTCCTTATTCCTAAGTATACAAATACTATGCTAAACATGCGCTGTTGATTTACATTAGTCCACAGTGCTAGCTGTCTACTCTAGTGTCAGAGCAATGATTGTATATTTCAAGTATTTGGGTTTTCTAGGAAATTAATTCTCAGAACTTCCCACCAGACTTAGAAAAAAGTACTCTTCTTTTTGTCAGTTTGGAGTGATTCCTTGTCTGAGACATCACTGCTAGAAAAAATGGGTTAATGCAATATTAAAAGTTAGTGTCAGATTTAAATTAATATTTTCTCTTCATGTTCACACAAAGTAATTATATGAGGATGTATGTGTTTAGTCTTGAAGGTGTATCTGAATTCTTTTTTACATTTGTTTAATGCTTTTTTAATTGTCCCTGTGCCAGAGCTCTGGCGAAGGTATTTGCTGTATTATGGCTATGAAAGGTGTGGTCACACACACTTGTCAGTCTCATCTGAAAGCATTCATGCCATGGCTCTGGCATTATGTTTGAGGAACACAGTCCCCATGGTACTGAAGTGGTGTTTCATTTCATATCAAATACATTTATTTAATGTATTGCTTTCCAGTTTTCTATCACCTTCATTTTTCGCTATTCTTGTCATAACTGTGTCATGGTTATATATGTCAAATCCCATTTTAAGAAAGTTTTAGTTGGATCCACATAATAGCCTGAATGAGGAGTACTTGTGGCACCTTAGAAACTAACAAGTTTTTTTGAGCATAAGCTTTTGTGAGCTACAGCTCACTTCATTGGATGCATGCAGTGGAAAATACAGTGGGGAGATTTTATATACACAGAGAACATGAAACAATGGATGTTACCATACACACTGAGAGTGATCAGGTAACAGAGTGTATGGTAATACCCATTGTTTCATGTTCTCTGTGTATTTAGAATCTCCCCACTGTATTTTCCACTGCATACATCCGATGAAGTGAGCTGTAGCTCATGAAAACTTATGCTCAAATAAATTTGTTAGTCTCTAAGGTGCCACAAGTCCTCCTTTTCTTTTTGCGGATACAGACTAATATGGCTGCTATTCTGAAACCTGTCATAATAGTCTGAGTTTCAGGGATCAAATCACATTGTGCTTTGTTTACAGAAGCTTTTGCTAGAGATCAGCCACAGAAATCTGCTGCAAAGAAACAGCAGTCTTTTCCAGCCATACTGATAGGGAAAAACAGGGAATCTACAACTCCAGCTTCTGTCATAAATATAAAGGGAAGGGTAAACACTTTTAAATCCCTCCTGGCCAGAGTAAAAGACCTTTCACCTGTAAAGGGTTAAGAAGCTAAGATAACCTCACTGGCACCTGACCAAAATGACCGATGAGGAGACAAGATACTTTCAAAGCTGGGCGGGAACAAAGGGTCCTCTCTGTCTGTGTGATGCTTTTGCCAGGACCAGAGCAGGAATGCAGGTCAGAACTCCTGTAAAGAGTTAGTAAGCAATCTATTTAGATATGCGTTAGATTCTGTTTTGTTTAAATGGCTGATAAAATAAGCTGTGGTGAATGGAATGTATATTCCGGTTTTTGTGTCTTTTTGTAACTTAAGGTTTTGCCTAGAGGGATCCTCTATTTTTGAATCGGATTACCCTGTAAGGTATTTACCATCCTGATTTTACAGAGGTGATTCTTTTACTTTTTCTTCAATTAAAATTCTTGTCTTAAGAACCTGATTTCTTTTTCATTGTTCTTAAGATCCAAGGGTTTGAGTCTGTGTTCACCTATGCAAATTGGTGAGGATTTTTATCAAGTCTTCCCCAGGAAAGGGGGTGTGGGGCTTGGGGGGATTTTGGGGGGAAAGATGTTTCCAAGTGGGCTCTTTCCCTGTTCTTTGTGTAACACTTTGGTGGTGGCAGCTTTTAACCTAAGCTGGTAAGAATAAGCTTAGGGGGTCTTTCATGCAGGTCCCCACATCTGTACCTTAGAGTTCAGAGTGGGGTAGGAACCTTGACAGCTTCCATGCAAAAAATATTTTATTTAGTCACAAAACAAATTTTGTTTGTGGGCCTGAAATTAATTTCTCCACACTCACAATTTTGCTTATTTTAACATTTTAAAAAAAATTAATGCCAAAGAAATTCAAACATGACAAATCTAAATTAGATTAATAGTTCTCTAACATTATCACAAATATTTTAACACAGTTCTCTCGGCACCAATTAAATATATTTTTCTGTTTTATTCCATTTCAACAAAACCAAAACATGCCAGCAGAGGGAAAGGACAACCAATTCAACACAGATAAACTGAAGGATACAGCCGTGGGTAGGAGAATGTATATAAGGAGCAAGGGCGGTGTGGATATTAGTCTAATAGGTTATACTGGCTGTAGAATGACTGTGCCTAATAGGGTACAAAATGTGAGCGAGGCCAAACAGCAAAAATTAAGATGTTTGTACACCAATGCGAGGAGCCTAGGTAACAAAATGGAGGAACTAGAGCTACTGGTGCAGGAAGTGAAACCAGATATTATAGGGATAACAGAAACATGGTGGAATAGTAGTCATGACTGGAATACAGGTATTGAAGGGTATGTGCTGTTTAGGAAAGACAAACAAAGGTAAAGGTGGTGGAGTAGCATTGTATATCAATGATGAGGTAGAATGTAAAGAAATAAGAAGCGATGCAATGGATAAGACAGAGTCTGTGTGGGCAAAAATTACATTGGGGAAGATAACTAGTAAAGCCTCTCCTACGATAGTGCTTGGGGTGTGCTATAGACCTCCGGGATCTAATTTGGATATGGATAGAGCCCTTTTTAATGTTTTTAATAAAGTAAATACTAATTGGAAACTGCGTGATCATGGGAGACTTTAACTTTCCAGATATAGACTGGAGGACCAGTGCTAGTAATAATAGGGCTCAGATTTTCCTAGATGCGATAGCTGATGGATTCCTTCATCAAGTAGTTGCTGAACCGACTAGAGGGGATGCCATTTTAGATTTAATTTTGCTGAGTAGCAAGGACCTCATAGAAGAAATGATTGTAGGGGATAATCTTGGCTCAAGTGATCATGAGCTAATTCAGTTCAAACTAAATGGAAGGATTAACAAAAATAAATCTGCAACTAGAGTTTTTGATTTCAAAAGTGCTGACTTTCAAAAATTAAGGAAATTAGTTAGGGAAGTGGATTTGAATGAAGAATTTATGGATCTAAAGGTAGAGGAGGCCTGGGATTACTTTAAATCAAAGCTGCAGAAGCTATTGGAAGCCTGTATCCCAAGAAAGGGGAAAAATTCATAGGAAGGAGTTGTAGACCAAGCTGGATGAGCAAGCATCTTAGAGAGGTGATTAAGAAGAAGCAGAAAGCATACAGGGAGTGGAAGATGGGAGGGATCAGCAAGGAAAGCTACCTAATTGAGGTCAGAACATGTAGGGATAAAGTGAGACAGGCTAAAAGTCGAGTAGAGTTGGACCTTGGAAAGGGAATTAAAACCAATAGTAAAAGGTTCTATAGCCATATAAATAAGAAGAAAACTAAGAAGGAAGAAGTGGGGCCGCTAAACATTGAGGACGGAGTGGAGGTTAAAGATAATCTAGGCATGGCCCAATATCTAAACAAATACTTTGCCTCAGTCTTTAATAAGGCTAAAGAGGCTCTTAGGGATAATGGTATCATGACAAATGGGAATGAGGATATGGAGGTAGATATTACCATATCTGAGGTAGAAGCGAAACTGAAACAGCTTAATGGGACTAAATTGGGGGGCCCAGATAATCTTCATCCAAGAATATTAAAGAAATTGGCACCTGAAATTGCAAGCCCATTAGCAAGAATTTTTAATGAATCTGTAAACTCAGGAGTAGTACTGAATGATTGGAGAATTGCTAATCTAGTTCCTATTTTTAAGAAAGGAAAAAAAAGTGATCCGGGTAACTACAGGCCAGTTAGTTTGACATCTGTAGTATGCAAGGTCCTGGAAAAAATTTTGAAGGAGAAATTAGTTAAGGACATTGAAGTCAATGGTAAGTGGGACAAAATACAATATGGTTTTACAAAAGGTAGATTGTGCCAAACCAACCTAATCTCCTTTTTTGAAAAAGTAACAGATTTTTTAGATAAAGGAAATGCAGTGGATCTAATTTACCTAGATTTCAGTAAGGCATTTGATACCGTGCCACATGGGGAATTATTAGTTAAATTGGAGAAGATGGGGATCAATATGAACATGTAAAGGTGGATAAGGAATTGGTTAAAGGGGAGACTGCAACAGGTCCTACTGAAAGGCGAACTGTCAAGTTAGAGGGAGGTTACCAGTGGAGTTCCTCAGGGATCGGTTTTGGGACCAATCTTATTTAATCTTTTTATTACTGCCCTTGGCACAAAAAGTGGGAGTGTGCTAATAAGGTTTGCAGATGATACAAGGCGGGGAGGTATTGCCAATTCAGAGCAGAATCGGGATATTATACAGGAGGATCTGGATGACCTTGTAAACTGGAGTAATAGTAATAGAATGAAATTTAATAGTGAGAAGTGTAAGAATTATGCATTTAGGGATTAATAACAAGAATTTTAGTTATAAGTTGGGGACGCATCAATTAGAAGTAACAGAAGAGGAGAAGGATCTTGGAATATTGGTTGATCATAGGATGACTATGAGCTGCCAATGTGATATGGCTGTGAAAAAAGCTAATGCGGTTTCGGATGCATCAGGAGAGGCATTTCCAGTAGGGATAAGGAGGTTTTAGTACCATTATACAAGGCACTGGTGAGACCTCACCTAGAATACTGTGTGCAGTTCTGGTCTCCCATGTTTAAAAAGGATGAATTCAAACTGGAGCAGGTACAGAGAAGGGCTACTAGGATGATCCGAGGAATGGAAAACTTCTCTTATGAAAGGAGACTTAAGGAGCTTGGCTTGTTTAGCCTAAGTAAAAGAAGGTTGAGGGGAGATACGATTGCTCTCTATAAATATATCAGAGGGATAAATACAGGAGAGAGAGAGGAATTATTTCAGCTCAGCACCAATGTGGACACAAGAACAAATGGGTATAAACTGGCCACCAGGAAGTTAGACTTGAAATTAGACGACTGTTTCTAACCATCAAAGGAGTGAAGTTTTGGAATAGCCTTCCAAGGGAAGCAGTGGGGGCAAAAGATCTATCTGGTTTTAAGATTCTACTCGATAAGTTTATGGAGGAGATGGTAGGATGGGATAATGTGATTTTGGTAAGTAATTGATCTTTAAATATTCAGGGTAAATAGGCCTAATCCTGTGAGATGGGATATTAGATGGATGGGATCTGAGTTACCCAGGAAAGAATTTTCTGTAGTATCTGGCTGGTGAATCTTGCCCATATGCTCAGGGTTTAGCTGATCACCATATCTGGGGTCAGGAAGGAATTTTCCTCCAGGGCAAATTGAGAGGCCCTGGAGGTTTTTCGCCTTCCTCTGTAGCATGGGGCATGGTTGACTTGAGGGAGGCTTCTCTGCTCCTTGAAGTCTTTAAACCATGATTTAAGGACTTCAATAGCTCAGACATAGGTGAGGTTTTTCGTAGGAGTGGGTGGGTGAGATTCTGTGGCCTGCGCTGTGCAGGAGGTCAGACTAGATGATCAGAATGGTCCCTTCTGACCTTATTATCTATGAATCTATGAATCTATGAAGTCAATGGGAGATGTGAATATTCACAGCATAATTTGACCCACTGTGTATAAGATTCTTTATGCAGTCTTCATATCCCTTCATCATGAGATAATTGCTTTTCCTATACCATTTTCTGATGTTCTGTATCTGTTTGAAGGTTCACCTTACAGATACATTATTCCAGTCCTGATTTTCTCCAGTGAAAATGAAAGGAGTCAACATAGACTGTTTTTATGTTAACATTTTTCAGAACTTTTGTCATACAATGGCATGATCTGCTGTTTTTTAATTGCGTCCCATGTCTTATTGGTTTGTGTCCAAGTGAAAAAAAAATTAATTACAAAATCATTTCACTACTTTTTGACTGATAATCAAAGCAGATATACATATAAAAGGGTTGAGCACAGTGGAGATACATCAGTAGGGGACATATTTATTTTTTACTCCTGTAGTAACTACATGTGCAGCACTGATGGATTTTGTTCTACACTGTAGCCACTAAGACATCTGTTTTTGCTGTGCTCATGTAGTGACAATCAAATGGCATAGGAAGACAAGAACTGCCGTATGACAAATAGCCTTTTCAGCTGCCCCTTTTACATCCACCTCTGCCCCTTGCTTTATAAAGTCCTTAATACTGTTTTCTTTTTAATGCAATTACTTTCAAAATGCAACAAATATATCAGAAAAAATGCCTCATTGCTCAAGGGCAAATCATTTTGCCAGACACTAAGCACAAAATAACTAAATAAATTGTGTCCCTTAAGCAACAAATGTTTATTATCCTATAAAACAATGTAAAAACTGAGAAAAAATAAATTATACAATGTGCCTTTGTTGGAATTTTTTGAGATTTTGTATCCCAGAGGCAGTTTTTCTGACCATGTTATTTAAGGGTTGTCGTGGCCATTTCTAATTTTTAGTGAGCATTGTTTAGAATTTTTATTAAATTGCCAGAGCAAAAGTTTGGATTTCCCTCTGCAGGTCTAACATACATATGGCTATTTAAATTAGGATTGACAATAGCCAGTGGGTTTGCATTAATTTTTTAACATTTTATTTATGAAAATGCACTGGATACAGTTTAACATTCATAGCCCAATATTTATTGTTTCTTCACCTGCCCTAAAATAGAAACAGTAAATATTGTACTTTGGTAAAAGGTTTGAATGTTTGTCTAGGATCATTGTTGTTTCTCTAAGTGACTTTATATTGCAATTTCTCATGGCATTACTAGTCAGAGAATCGCTACGTATATCACAACACCTCCTACAGAAACAGCAAAAAATAGAAATTGTTTTCCTTTCCTTCCACAGAAAATCACAAGACTTTGAGGAGCTTTGTATCCTAAAACAGGACATAGCAAATAGTGCTTCTGCATGGTCTCCAGTAAGGTCTCATTAATCTAAAACAATGTTAAGAAAAGAAAATGAGCATAAGGTCAGCAACAAATATCATTGGTAAATGAACAAAACATTCACTCTGAACATACTGGAAGAATCTGGAATGTCTTCTACATAGGCCAAAAAACCCTTTATTATACCATGGGCCAGGTAATTATGTACCGTGTTGTTGACCCTACCTGTTCATTATTGGGATTAATTGGCATAGGTGAGTTCTTTTTAAATGGTTCACTGGTGTTATCACTGGTTTTCTAAGACATATTTGTGGGTTTATTCAGACCTCATAAGCACAGTTTGGTGGGAAATTTTAGTACTTGAAAAGTAAAGTTGCAGAATTTGTGCCAGAGGGTGGTAATTTTGTCACAAGACCAGAGTGTAAGATCTCAACAAGATGGAGAGTGCTGAGCATTCTTCATAGTCTGTTCATAGCAGACTTAGCTGATAGAATTTTGCAGGCCTGCAATCATACTTATCTTTTTGTTTGTTGTTGTTGTTGTTGAATAAACAAAGGGTAGGTAATGAAGATGCATACTTGACATGTTTCCCTATGCTATCCCACTTTTAATTTACTAGATCAGTTGTTCTCAACCTTTGTTTATTTGCGGACTCCTACAAAATTTTGAATGGCAGTGCAGACCCCTTTGAAATTTTGAGTTGAGGTGTAGGCCCCTTTGGAAATATATTGTCTGTATATATAATAGGGTGGATTTGATTTAAATCACTAGTCAGGAAGACTCGATTTAATAATGGATTTCTACATAAAAGTGCATTATTGTTGGTCGATATAACCTTAATATCTGTTCTTCACAACTCTGAGATAGATGAGACCCAAACTGGGTCTCTTTTATGGCCTGCTGCCATTATAGGTTTTCCCTTCTACTGAGTGAATGGTATGGTAGATTTCAAATCAATGAAGGCTACACTCAGAAAGACCTCAAAATTTCTGTAATATGCTGCTCAAACAGTTAAAGTTTTGTTTCTACTGCCTATCACCCCTGCTCACATTTATCTCCAGACTTCTCCTTGTCCAGATCTATTCCACCCCCAACAATCTTCTATTCATTGAGCTTTTTGAAACTTTACACTTTTAGAGAGAGGGGTAAGGGATTGACTCTGTACACAAATTTGCAGATGGACAATAGGGGTGAGGTCTGTTATGTCTCACCTCTATATATTATTTATTTAATTATTTAAATACATTTTTGCTGTTAACAAGCATGTTATCTCTGGAGACACAAATCCACAGGCTAAGAACTGCAAAACTAAACATCTCTGATGATATCTTCTAGACTGAGCACTGAATCCCATTGGGTAGATAGAAAGATTAACCTAAATAATCTATACAGGGGCTCTTGGAACCACATAAGATTGGGTCCCTAATCCATGAACTATTTGAATTCATTTACAAAACTTTTCTTAAACATTGCATGAATATATTGTTTCATAGTACAGAATTAGAATTTATAATCCCTATTCCATAATGAGATATCTTTGAGCTATAATGTATCTTAATTAAAACTATCTTTAGAAGATTTTTTCCTCAAAAACCATTTTATCAACAAAATCTGATTTAAATAAAAAAAATCTGATTTTTTTTTAAATTAATTGATTTTTATCCACCCTGATATATAATTGAATTCTGTTCAGTCAGTTTTCAGTCCAGGTCTTTTGAGGACCCCTTAGAAATAGTGAGTCCGCAGACCACTTGGGGGTGGGAGAGGAGGAGTATAAAGAAACAAGATAATATTGTCTAAATAGACAAGACAGACACATGGTGTGGGGAGGGGTGTAACACAAACAGAGTGAACAATGTAATGGTGATAAATGTCATGTTAGTTCCATGATTACTTTTTTCAGGGATGGTTAGTTAGGAGAGGACCAGCTAAATGGGAAGAAAATGTAAGGGAAGGGGGTTGGGAGGACAGGACAGGGAAGGGAGTGTTGAAGGGGGAGGGTTGGAGCAAACAACCCATGAGCACAGGGCAGACAAAGTCAGAGAACATTCTACAATTTTGACTGGAATATCCAGAGGTCCAATGGACCATGCTTTGGCTGCTTCTATTCCTACTGGCTGGAGTCTGTGGCTGGCTGCAGATTTCTTGACATCTTAAATGATTGCTTCTTAGAGCAGCTGGTCCTGGAACCCACCAGAGGAGAGGCAATTCTTGATTTGGTCCTAAGTGGAGCACAGGATCTGGTCCAAGAGGTGAATATAGCTGGACTGCTTGGTAATAGTGACCATAGTATAATTAAATTTAATATCCCTGTGGCAGGAAAAACACCACAGTGGCCCAACACTGTAGCATTTAATTTCAGAAAGAGGAACTACACAAAAACGAGGAGGTTCGTTAAACAGAAATTAAAGGGTACAGTGCCAAAAGTGAAATCTCTGCAAGCTATGTAGAAACTTTTTAAGTACACCATAAAAAAGCCTCAACTTAAATGTATATCACAAATTAAAAAACATAATAAGAGAACCAAAAAAGAGCCACCGTGGCTAAACAACCACAGTAAAAGAAGCAGTGAGAGGCAAAAAGGCATCCTTTAAAAAGTGGAAGTTAAATTCTAATGAGGAAAACGGAAAGGAGCATAAACTCCAGCAAATGAAGTGCCAAAATACAATTAGGAAGGACAAAAAAATAATTTGAGGAACAGTTTGCCAAAGACTCAAAAAGTAATAGCAGAATTTTTTTTAAGTACATCATAAGCAGGAGGCCTGCTAAACAACCAGTGGGGCCACTGGACGATCGAGGTGCTAAAGGGGCACTCAAGGACGATAAAGCCATTGCAGAGAAACTAAATTAATTATTTGCATTGGTCTTCACAGCTGAGGATGTGAGGGAGATTCCCAAACCTGAGCCATTATTTTTAGGTGACAGATCTGAGGAACTGTCCCAGATTGAGGTATCATTAGAGGACGTTTTGGAGCAAATTGATAAATTAAACAGCAATAAGTCACAAGGACCAGATGGTATTCACCCAAGAGTTCTAATGGAACTCAATGTGAAATTTCAGAACTACTAACTGTAGTCTTCAGAGTAGCAGCCGTGTTAGTCTGTATTCGCAAAAAGAAAAGGAGTACTTGTGGCACCTTAGAGACTAATAAATTTATTAGAGCATAAGCTTTCGTGAGCTACAGCTCACTTGAGCTGTAGCTCACGAAAGCTTATGCTCTAATAAATTTATTAGTCTCTAAGGTTACAGACTACAGTTAAAAGAAAAGGAGTACTTGTGGCACCTATCATTTAAATCAGCTTCTGTACCAGATGACTGGAGGATAGCTACTGATACGCCAATTTTTAAAAAGGGCTTCAGAGATAATCCTGGCAATTACAGGTCTGTAAGCCTAATTTCAGTACTTGGTTGAAACTATAATAAAGAACAATATTGTTAGACATATAGATGAACATAATTTGTTGGGGAAGAGTCAACATGGTTTTCGTAAAGGGAACTCATGCCTCACCAATCTACTAGAATTCTTTGAGGAGGTCATGTGGACCAAGGGGATCCAGTGGATATAGTGTACTTAGATTTTCACAGGTTTCAGAGTAGCAGCCGTGTTAGTCTGTATTCGCAAAAAGAAAAGGAGTACTGGTGGCACCTTAGAGACTAACAAATTTATTAGAGCATAAGCTTTCGTGAGCTACAGCTCACTTCATCGGTTGCATTTGGTGGAAAAAACAGAGGAGAGATTTATAAGCAGACACACAGAGAACATGAAACAATGGGTTTATCATACACACTGTAAGGAGAGTGATCACTTAAGATAAGCCATCACCAGCAGCAGGGGGGGGAAAGGAGGAAAACCTTTCATGGTGACAAGCAAGGTAGGCTAATTCCAGCAGTTAACAAGAATATCAGAGGAACAGTGGGGGGTGGGGTGGGAGGGAGAAATACCATGGGGAAATAGTTTTACTTTGTGTAATGACTCATCCATTCCCAGTCTCTATTCAAGCCTAAGTTAATTGTATCCAGTTTGCAAATTAATTCCAAATCAGCAGTCTCTCGTTGGAGTCTGTTTTTGAAGCTTTTTTGTTGAAGTATAGCCACTCTAAGATCTGTGATTGAGTGAGCAGAGAGATTGAGACAGCCCCCCAGTCTGAAGCAAATACTCACCAGCAACCACACACCACACAACAGAACCACTAACTCAGGAACCTATCCTTGCAACAAAGCCCGTTGCCAACTCTGTCCACATATCTATTCAGGGGACACCATCAGAGGGCCTAATCACATCAGCCACACTATCAGAGGCTCGTTCACCTGCGCAGCTACCAATGATATATCCCATCATGTGCCAGCAATGCCCCTCTGCCATGTACATTGGTCAAACTGGACAGTCTCTACGTAAAAGAATGAATGGACACAAATCAGACATCAAGAATTATAACATTCAAAAACCAGTTGGAGAACACTTCAATCTCTCTGGTCACTCGATCACAGATCTTAGAGTGGCTATACTTCAACAAAAAAGCTTCAAAAACAGACTCCAAGGAGAGACTGCTGAATTGGAATTAATTTGCAAACTGGATACAATTAACTTAGGCTTGAATAGAGACTGGGAATGGATGAGTCATTACACAAAGTAAAACTATTTCCCCATGGTATTTCTCCCTCCCACCCCACCCCCCACTGTTCCTCTGATATTCTTGTTAACTGCTGGAATTAGCCTACCTTGCTTGTCACCATGAAAGGTTTTCCTCCTTTCCCCCCCCCCCCCGCTGCTGGTGATGGCTTATCTTAAGTGATCACTCTCCATACAGTGTGTATGATAAACCCATTGTTTCATGTTCTCTGTGTGTGTGTATATAAATCTCTTCTCTGTTTTTTCCACGAAATGCATCCGATGAAGTGAGCTGTAGCTCACGAAAGCTTATGCTCTAATAAATTTGTTAGTCTCTAAGGTGCCACCAGTACTCCTTTTCTTTTTAGATTTTCAGAAAGCCTTTGACAAGGTCCCTCACCAAAGGCTTTTATGCAAAGCTGCCACGGAATAAGAGTGAAAGTGCTCTCATGGATTGGTGACTGGTTAAAAGATAGGAAACAAAAGGTAGGAATAAATGGTCAGCTTTCAGAATGGAGAGAGGTAAATAGTAGTGTCCCCAAGTGTCTGTTCTGGGACCAGTCCTATTCAATGTATTCATAAATGATCTAGAAAAAGGGGAAAACAGTGAGGTGGCAAAATTTGCAGATGATACAAAATTACTAAAGATAGTCAAGACCAGGCAGACTGCAAAGAGCTACAAAAAGATCTCTCAAAACTGGGTGATTGGGCAACAAAATGGCAGATGAAATTTAATGTTGATCAATGCAAAGTAATGCACATTGGAAAGCATAATCCCAACTATACGTATAAAATGTTGGGGTCTAAATTAGCGGTTACCACTCAAGAAAGAGATTTTGGAGTCACTGTGAATAGTTCTCTGAAAACATCCACTTAATGTGCAATGGCAGTCAAAAAAGCGAACAGAATGCTGGGAATAATTAAGAAAGGGATAGATAATAGGACAGAAAATATCATGTTGTCTCTATATAAATCCATGGTACACCCACATCTTGAATACTCTGTGCAGATGTGGTTGCTCCACCTCAAAAAAAGATATATTGGAATTGGAAAAGGTTCAGAAAAGGGCAACAAAAATGATTAGGGGTATGGAACTGCTTCCGTATGAGGAGAGATTAATAAGACTGGGACTTTTCAGCTTGGAAAAGAGATGGGTAAGGGAAGATATGATTGAGGTCTATAAAATCATGACTGGTGTAGAGAAAGTAGATAAGGAAGTGTTGTTTACTACTTCTCATAACACAAGAACTAGGGGTCACCAAATGAAATTAATAGGCAGCAGGTTTAAAACAAACAAAAGGAAGTATTTCTTCACACAACACACAGCCAACTTGTGGAACTCGTTGCCAGAGGATGTTGTGAAGGCCAAGACCATAACAGGATTAAAAAAAGAACTAAATAAATGTATAGAGGAAAGGTCTAGGAATGGCTATTAGCTAGGATGGGCAGGAATGGTATACCTAGCCTCTGTTTGCCGGAAGCTGGGAATGAGCAACAGGGGATGGATCACTTGATGATTACCTGTTCTGTTCATTCCCTTTGGGACATCTGGCACTGGCCACTGTCGGAAGACAGGCTACTCGGCAAGATGGACCTTTGGTGTGACCCAGTAGGGCCATTATTATGTTCTTAAGTTGAACTGTGGGCACCAGAACTGGACATAGTATTCCAGCAGCGGTCACCCCAGTGCCAAATACAGAGGTAAAATAACCTCTTTACTCCTGCTCAAGATTCCCCTCTTTATGCATCTCAGGATCACATTAATTCTGTTGGCCATAGCATTACTTAGGAACTCATGTTCAGCTGATTATCCATCATGACTCCAAAATCTTTTTCAAAGTCACTGCTTCCCAAGACAGAGCCCCCATTCTGTAAGTATGGCCTACTTTCTTTGTTCCCAGATGTGTACTTTTTTACTTTGTTTTTCTTTACAAATCAGTTTTATGTCAAATTGAAATAAATGTTAAATGAAATATTTTTGGTAATTAGGTTTGTCACTCTGTTTTACGATCCACTTCATTGAAAAGTTTACATTGGAAACATCACTGACATGCATGTCAGAAGAACAGTAATTGTAGTGATCTATTGTATAAAATATGTTAAAAGGAGCAAATTTATAGCTTAGTTATTTACAAGAGGATTTTTCTGTGTGCTGGAAAGCTATGCTGTTGAATTAAATGAATGGATTCAGGAGTGAGATTTTATGTTTCTAACATTTATTTTTTATGGCTCCTAATACCTTGCAGTTGTATCTTGAAAACAAAAAACAAAAACGCTCCTCCCCACTCCCCTCAAAAAAAACCTACTATAGCTCAAACGCTAATAACCTGAAAAACTGAAAGATCACATTGAGCTTATGTACTTTGTATTCTTATGCAATCGTGTTGCTCCTCAACATTTATATATCACAATTTAAATTGAATTAAATTAGATTGAATCTAAATTACCAGGTCCTAAGTAAATTGGATTTGGCAGTTCACTATTAAGTCAATCTGCAACTGATGTTATAATTTAGATTTGCTCTTTATATGAGAAAGATAGGCATTATTTTACACTTCGTAATTTCAATTTGTTGCCTTGAATAGGTAATATGTCTTTACTAATGATCAAACTGAAAGTACAAAAATAGTAACTGAACTGGATGTTAATAACTACATGGATTAAGATGCTATTACAAGTCAACTGGCTTGTTACAGTTCTTAAATTTGCAAGACTAAGTTTAAACTTACTGTCTCTAAGAATACTAAGACAGAAGTAAGGGGAAGATTCTGGTTTGTCAATATAAAATAGCCAAGATGCAAGGTATAGAGGAGATGATGCATATGATTTCTTTCAGGTGACACACTGTCACTTTTGTGAGTACTAATTATATTGTCAATAATTACCGTGTTCCAACATGCTCTGGTCTGAAGTCAATGTCAGCTTCAGTTTTTCTTTTTTTAACTATTTCTTGTTTGAAAATAATTCCCTTCTGATTTGTGATCTTAGAAAGGGGAATGGACAGTTGGACATATACCTTCCTACTCTCAGATATGAATCAGGCATTGGTTTTAATTGCAGACAGGGTAGGGGCTACGTATAAAATGCAGTCCTCTTGTGAAATCTTCCACATTTTTAGGGAGATTTCATATTGTGACATATTATGATAAGTTATGCTTCCCAGTTGGAACTGTGTCCTTGGACATGCATCCACACAGTTGGCACAATAATGGCACAATGTAAAGGTTTGATAATAGCTCCATTAATGCATGTTGTTATTTTGCCACTGTTTTTTGATGTTTGTGTTGTTAAACTGAGCTTCATTACATGTCACATCACCAGAAAGTACAGGGTTGGAAAGGCCTTCACTAAAATAAAAATGTATAATTTTCTTGCATAGAGTCAAAAATAATATTTGCATGGCTATTACCTCTATTTTTTTATTAAACAGACACATTCTGTTTTAGATGTTTAACTGAAATATCATTTGTGAATTGTCCCAGAGGTTTTGTACATAAAATAGATAGTGCTTTGTTATAACCCTGACTGAGCTCCCGCTTGTGGCTGCTGACCAGGCTGCTGTAATAGACTCAAACTTTGGAACCCATGTGCTTCTAGGCTGACTGGGTCAGGACAGAATCTCAAGCTCTGGACTCCTAGAGGCACATGGGGTGCAGATCCAGTATCTTTCACCTCTTCCTAGGATATGGGGCTCTGCAGTCCAACTACCTAAGCCCTGAATCTAATGCAGGCCGACCGAAGTCTCCCAAGGAGCACTACCAAAGCTGTGAACTTTCTGGATTACTCTTTCAACCATTAGAAATGACAAGGCATGTATAGGAAGGGGGACACAGAAGGCTAGTCTACACTAGAATCACTATAGTGTTGCATCTGTTCCGATGTAGCTGTGCCACTGTAGTGCTCTCCCATTGGCATAATTACTCCACCCCAGCCTGCAAGTGGTGGTAGCTATATTGGTGGGACAGCTTCTCCCACCAACATAGCACTGTTCACACCAGTGCTTAGGTTGGTGTAACTTACATTGCTCATGGGGGTGGCTTTTCCTGACCGACTTAATTATACGGAAGAAAATGCTAGTGTGTACAAGACCAGACTTTGCTATTCTTCCAAAAATCTGGGTATGTCTTGTGCTTGGGTATAAATGAAGAGTGATTGGTTTAGAATCTCCTTGGCAAACACCTGCACACAATTCCTTCTCTCGTGAGTCCTCACTAATCTGCAAAAAGAAAAGGAGTACTTGTGGCACCTTAGAGAATTAGTCTCTAAGGTGCCACAAGTACTCCTTTTCTTTTTGTGAATACAGACTAATACGGCTGCTACTCTGAAACCTCTCACTAATCTGAGAGCCCTTTGTTTTGGTCAACCCTTTCAGGGTCCCAGGACTGCCCCTTCCACTTGCCCAGTCTTGTCTTCCAGTTTTTAGCTCTTCTAAAATGGCCAGAGATAGCCTCCCTGTTATAAATGTTCAGATTCTCCCATCAAGTGACCCACCTGTGTAGCTTCAAGGGCCTCATCTTGCTTAATTGTAGCCCACTTGAACTTAAGACTGGGAAAACTGGTTCTCCTGGGCTGTAGGCAGCTCATTATTTTAGGTTGCTTTCATTTGATTTGAATGGAAGACCACCCAGGTTAATTGGTTGCTTGCTTTCCATTGTTAACTTTCAGAGTTAGCACATTGGTTAGCACTCTGGTAACAACTGGATATCCCGGTCACTTTTAAAAGCAAAAGTGAAGGCAGAGTGCGATGTACAATCAAAATGTCATTCACAAAACCAAATACAGACTGATGTAGACATATACAGATAAACAATATTTTGTCATTGTACTATCTGTACCAGGGGTGGCCAACCTGAGCATGAGAAAGAGCCAGAATTTACCCATGTACATTGCCAAAGAGCCACAGTAATACGTCAGCAGCCCTCCATCAGTGCCCCCCCCAACCCGCTCCCAGCGCTTCCTGCCCACTGGCAGCCCTGCCAATCAGCGCCTCCCCCTTCCTCCCCGCACCTCCCGATCAGCTGTTTTGTGGAGTGAAGGAGGCTCGGGGGGCGAGGAGAGCGAGGGCACAGCAGGCTCAGGGGAAGAGGTGGAATGGGGGCAGGGCCTGTGGCAGATCCAGGGGTTGAGCAGTGAGCACCCCCTAGCACATTGGAAATTTGGTACATGTAGCTCCAGCCCCGGAATCGGTGCCTATACAAGGAGCTATATATTAACTTCTGGAGAGTCGCATGTGGCTCTGGAGCCACAGGTTGGCCACCCCTGATCTGTACAATAAGCTTCAACTGAGTATCAGGTTTTGAAAGGCAAGGCACAGCAACATAATGAAACAAGTAACCTCAGGATAATAGCGTAGAAAATATTGATAAATTAGAAATATAAATGCTCTCATTTAAAGTGTAGTTTAATATTAACTCTTCTGAGAGGAAGTATAAATTAAATTTTGTTCATGCCCACTTGGCTAAAATTTGTTTGACTGTCTGATATCTGTTTAAGGTATCTCCTAGGGAATGAATGCAATGTTGCTAAGCTGGTTCCTTTAAATGTACTTAAATATTAGTTTTGGGAATTTGTTAGGCACTGTTATATTAATTTTAGGTGGAATAAATGGGCCAAAGGTGTTAACATAACCTGGTCACTGTCCAACATTATGCAGTGTTAAGTTCAGGGTTTGGTATATAGAGACCTCAGTCGTCTTAGTACTACAACAAGCACATCACTAAAAATCCTTTTAACTTTTTATTAAAGATACAGAAAAGAAGAAAAAAACAGTCTTAAATCACTTAAAATATAAAGTATTAAGCAAAGTTTTATTCTTGTTCCCTTTCCCTTTAGCTGGAGAGAGTTTTTAGAAGGAAACCCCCCCCCCTTGTTTGATAGTCTTTTTGAGGTATCAAAGATGGTAATAACTGTCCTTTGGGATAAAAGAGAAGAGGTTAGTTGAGATGAGCTGGAGCAGGTATTGTTGCTGCTGTAAAAGTCTAAAACTTCCCTGGGCGAAGAGGGAAGAAATTAGTTGAGATGAGCTGGAGCTATTGTTGTTGCTGTCATTGTTAAATTATGATCCCATTTCATCCCAAATGGTGTTTGGGACTTGGCTGGACTCGTAGGGGTGGCAGTGTCATTTGGATTACTCTCTTTGGCCTGGCCCAGTCCAGTCAGGATCAGGATGATGAAGGCCTGGAATCCCAGGAGATGGTGGGAGTGGCAGCGAGGAGAGTTTGGTCCAGTAGTCTCTGTCTGTTTTTCCATCTCGCCATCTGTCCCTTAAGGACCCCAAAAGGGAGCGGTGGGTAGACTAGCCCATCCCCTCATTATTTTTTGAACAATTAGACCTAATATCCTACACACCAATTTTGGTTCATTAATTTAGAGCTCCACATCATCTATTTTTAACAAGCACATTTTCAACAGTCCTTGGTTTGTATCAATGTGGTCTTTTTTTGTTTAGTCTAATCCAGTTTCTCTCTGTGGTTTTCTTCTACCTATTCCAATCAGGTTATAGGTTATTGTGACATCTTATGAACTTACACTCACTTTTTACAGTTAAACACACAATTAGGATACATTTGTAGTCCCAGTTATCATAATAGCACATTGGAGTTTAAAATCAAAGTCACAGTTGAGTTAAATTGTGTTGAAAATATTATGACAAATGCATTGTGTTTTGATTTGATTTGTGAACTGTAGTACACTGATGAAATTATTCAGTGCCCATGGATTCAGAAAACATCATCTCTTTAGAAGATGCCGGATGAGATATTGATATTTAATGAATCAGTGTGGGAAACACATCAGAAGCTATCAACATTCAATAAAGAAATGGCTGACCTGAGATTGTACTTGACTTCTGATGTATCTGATTCATGTCAGGATTTGCAGTTACAAAGTAATGAATGCTCAGAGACCTTGCAGACATCCCTTAACTTGTACACAAAATTTGAATAGTTGAAACACCATGAAAAATAATGCTAAATTCTTCCTGTGGGCTTTCTGCATCTTAAAGAAGAAAGGCATCAATGTTTTATTACATATATTAATACAATTCATTGTTGAAATCCCCTTTGTCCTTGAAATTACAGCATTTTTGTGTTCCTATAAAGAAGAGAGAGTAATAAATTAAAATAATAATTACTTGGAATGAGTGGAAATGAAAACAGAATAATAGTTTATACTTTGGACTTTTTTGAGTTACTAAAAGATAAAAAGAAAAGGAGTACTTGTGGCACCTAAGAGACTTCATCTGATGAAGTGAGCTGTAGCTCACGAAAGCTTATGCTCAAATAAATTTGTTAGTCTCTAAGGTGCCACAAGTACTCCTTTTCTTTTTGCGAATACAGACTAACACGGCTGCTACTCTGAAACCTAAAAAAGATAAACAAAGATACAGTAATAATGGATGCATCGATTCGTAAACTTGAAATATCCAAGTTCTTTCTTTTCAGTAGGTTGACATTTGAAATGACACTGAGTAGAATTAACTAATTTATTTTCATGTTCTGTTTTTTTCAAGTAAATTCTAATGAAAATGTATGAATTGGAAATGAATGAGCTGGAAACATTTTGAAGTTTTAAGGCCTAAAGGAAAGAAAGCTGAGCTCATTATTATATAATAGGATTTCTGGGATTTGTTTATGGGGGTATAGTCAAAAGAAAGTGAAATCTGTGCAGAAGTCTCTTTTGCTAGATGACAAAGAGAGGAATGAACCATGCCAAGAAAGAACACACTAGAACCAAATGGGTAATAGGGAAAAGTGGAGAAAAAATGAGAACACAATACGTTTGTCCTTTATAAATACAGCACAAAATTTTTTAAAAGTGTAAATACTGTATTTGTATTTTTAAGCCAAACTTTTTAAAGTGAGTTAGCTACTGCCTCACGTTCAAAAGAATTTCCTCTGACTTCCCTACAGTTGGGGTTCAAGCAGTGGCAATTATTATCTAAGAAAATGGTTTGTATTGTAGTTCAATAGCATGTGGCAATTGTATGATCTTTTCTTCAAGGACTAACTCTGTTAAACAGCAAGTTCTGATATACACAATTCTATCTTGCTATATTGTAATTCTTCGTTTTTTCTCTTACTGTGCATAAAGATTCCCCAAGGAAAAAAAGGTCTTTTAACACCAAGCTCCTTACATGTTAATCCACACTCAGGACTCTTGTATCTGTTTGACTTCAAATCTAAAGCCAGCTTTGAATGTGGTTACGAGATTTATGTCAAGCATCTATATAAATCAGTATTAGACCATCCATGAACCTAGCCAACAATCAAAATCAACTCCCTTGCTAAATAGTAGTAGCTTATAACCAAAAAGAATTTCCGTTGTCATGAAATTCCATGCCACAAAGGGACTATGAAGGTCTGAAAACTCATTGATTTACTTTGAAAGTGAGATTCACTGATGCTGCAAAATTCACTGATGCAGCATTAAAAATGCAGTAATAGGATTTCCATGGTACTACATGAAATACATCTGAAATATGTGAATGATAGCAACAAATTGCTAAAATGCTGCATTACCAATCTTGGAGGAACTGTTGGAGTGCTGCTCTGACATACTTGATTCAAAGTAGTGTTGAAAAGAAACCTCTCAGGCTTCTAAAGAACTTAAATTAAGATGCTCAGCAGCTTACTTAGGAGAAACTTGTAATGTTCTTGCCTCTCTAATGTCTAGAGGCCTGAAAAAAAAAAAAGACACCAGTGCCACAAAATCTCGTAACTGTGACACAGAAGGCTGCTGATAAGAAATGGTGCATTTCCCAAGTCATCTTGTATGGATCACAATATTCTTGACATTTCTCCATGACTTTGTTGAGCAGTTTGCTGTATCCCTCATACTCTTGCTGGAATGTAATGTAGATCTTCAGTTTTTGACAGTATGGAGAATTTAACTCTCTCCAGCCTCTGAGCAATACCACTTTCTTCATGGAAACACTGCTATCCCCACTCCGTCCAGTTCTCTGCCAGCCTCCCTTCCAGACTTGGAGATTCAAGTGGCTTTGTTTACTCCATTTTTACTCCAAGATTTAGTTCTCTTCTGACTTCATAATAAAGGAGTGACACCTGTGAGTGCTGAAGAGAGAATGACCTTTATTTTTTGGCCCTAGTAAACTAATATGATCAGGGTTACCAAATATTTACATAAAAAGGAGTCAAGAAATTCAAAATTAGGGCTCCCACAGCAATTTTAACACTGCCCTCTTGCTCCTATTGTTAAGTATTAGGTTTTTTATTACAGTATAAAATCTTAACTTGAATATCTGTAATTGCAGCATTGTGTCTGAGTTATGGTTGCTGTTGAAGTCATTATTTTGAATATCCTGATTTTTATGCACATAAAATTAACCCCATAACATTGTATCAACATAGTGTTTTAATTTAAACTGATGCATATGACTCTTTATTACATTGCATATTTGAATCAGATTATCTATGGTTCAGGGTTTTGCAAAAATGTTTGTTTGACAGAACAAAGTGGGGTGGGGACCATAAGAAATGTCACCTGATCCATAGGAAGCCACTGAACGGCATCTTGAAGAATGGAGATAAAACTTTACTTCAATCTTACCTTTAAGATATCCAAAAGTACCCAAATAGATCTGGTGGCCTTTCTTAAGGGTCTCATGTGCTGCTATTTTCAAATTCCATACATTCTATGGGACACAATTTTGCTTCAATATGAGTAAAATTAGAATTTCCATAGCAGGAGGTTGGTCCAGAGTGGTCAACTGGCTTATGCTGTGTTTGAATGTGATGCTTCAGATAAACGTAAGTATCTCTCTGGATTTATCTGGAGGACCACTTCTCAACATTCCGTTTAGAATTAATAATCATATACTAGTAGAATGCACAGTATGAAATTTTCTAATGCTTTTAACTTTTCAAACTTTAATTTCTCCAAACATGTTAATGTCTCTTCTCATTACTCAGGACCTAATCGGTGGCAGATTTCAAGTTTGTTCAGATTTCAAAGTAGCCATTTTTAGTTATCAAAGTGCAAGCCATTTGCTTATTTAAAAAGAATGATGACAACAAAACAAATCTAAACTGCTTAGATATCAGAAAAACAGCTGAATGGAATTTTATTTAACTGAAATCAAACTTTAAATGGTATCCAAAAATGAGAAATTTCAGCCCAAATGGTGAATTATTCTAAAAGTGTCCTCATCAGACTATAAATACTGTACTGGTGCTACTACTATACTTTTACCATTACATTACATAAGATCTATCATGACAGTAAGTAATAATGGCCATTGGCCCAAGATGCAGCCATCCTCTTCCTATTAAAATTTCAAAAGAAAAAATATTTTGTAAGATTTCAGTAGTCATTCACATAGGATTTTCCTTGTTTTATGAAATTATATTGAAATGAATAAGTAGCGTTCTATGGGATGGGCAGATCTGCTACCACAAATGCTTTATTTATTTATTTTTATGTTTAGAGTGATTTTTATTTGCTGTTGCTTTAAATTGGCTTGTAGTATTCAGGGCACCTTTAATCTGTGAGTCAAAGCACTAGTGTGCTTTGAAAGTTTCTTAAAACTACCTTTTACTCTGGTTATATGATTTATTTCTGTCAGCATTGTTCCGTAGCAGGGTAATACAAGCTTTCACTCAATGTTACACTCACAGACCAGGATGTATCTAATTAGCTATGCTTAATTAGCACATCTGGAAATTTTGGGGAAGAGGCAGATCATTACAGAAGTGTAACAAAGAAGTCAAAACCCTGTTGCGGACTATTACTTGCTTTCAGTTAAACATGTATCTACAGCCGTTATAAATTACTTGAACTATTAGCACAGTTTTCCCATAGGGAGCAACAATGCTGAATTTGAGGAGTTTCAGACAGGGAACTCTGAAAAGAATAGAGGGCTCAACCAGAACACTCTGCATATCCTCTGCTAAGTCTAGTTCTACTGTTCCTGCAAAGGTTCTAACACCCTATAATACTTCCTGTGAGAAGGAAAACAATAACTCTGAGCCCATGAGAAGAGAAACGCAAAAAAGGAAGGAGTACTGCCAGCCCAGTCCTGCCTGATCTGAATCCCAGCCCTCTGCCAGGAGCAAGTTCCTTGAGTGACCTGGTAACATCTGAGAACAGTTTAATGGAAGTAGCTTACACATGCTCATCTTTACACATCAAATCTCAGTAGTCCCAAAGAAACCGCCATCCTGTTGCTGTTTAGTGCACCCTTTCTACTATCCCATCGCTGGAGACTCTTACCTGCGGCAGTAGACTCAACCAGCTACAGTCCAGCCAACACTTGTGCACTTGGGCTGAATTTTTTATAACTGGCTGTACATTAATCCTAACTAGCATGCAGGGGACCTGATCCTCAGCTGATGTAAATTAGCGCCAATCCATTGAAGTAAAGTGAGCTGTGCCAATATATACCAGCTAACAATATACCTTAGGAATTAGTCTTTACATAGATGGATTTATTCAGTGGAGATGTTTGAAGGGAAGGTTGGATTGTGGAGCTTTATATGATTAATCTGTTGTCAGTAGAGTTGTTTAATCAGTCTTTCTAACAGTTCTCTATTTTTCAGATTCTTTCCCCTTGTTAGTTTAAATAAAGTAATTCAGGGAGGGATGTCCACGTTCTGTGTTTTTACTGTCCTCTTGGGAATGTATAGTCCCCAGACTATGCATTTGTGCAAACAAATTCCTTTGGGTTTCCCTATGAAGTTTCCTTGAGGGACTAAAGCTTTCCGTCAATGTGCAGGCTCTTTCCCCAGGTGGAAGTACTGTGCATTGTTTAATGTGGTATCAGAGTTAAACTCCTGGGATGCCTCCATGAGGCTCTGGGGTATCTGTGTCTCCTTTAAAGCTTAATAACTGCTGTCCTAAGATTGCACCCTTGCCAGTAGATAGTAGGTAGGATCGACATGAGGGAAGCATTACACCTGTGTAAATGTCTTCAACATTATCAAGAGATATTACTGATTATGCCTTCTGCCATGACTACAACACTAATTTTCAAAGATCACATTGCATCCTTTAAATTCTTATTTTTATTAAAGCCCTTTACACTGGGGATTATGGTGAATGTTAATATAAATTATTCCCACTTCAAGGTTTGTTATTCCGCTAGAGCAGCATAAAGTGGCCTTATTGTAAATGAGAATTGGACACTTAGCTCAAAGCAGGTAGCAGACAGAGCTGGGCAAATAACTGCTTTTTCTATTCACTGGTAGCGCTGAAAAATAAAATTAAAAAAAAATCAGTTTGACCTAAACCAACACACAATTTTTTTGAATATTTGGCAAACCGAAAAAATTGACAAAAAATTTTTTGGAGTTGAACAAAACATTTAATTTGATGTGAAGCAAAACATTTTGTTTCCAGGCGCAAAGGAAATAGAGCATTAAATTCAGAAAACCACTGGTGGTAGTACTGCCAGTGTACTCATCAGGGATGTGGGAGGCCCAGATTCAAATCCCCATTCTGCAGAAGGGACTTGAACACAGGCTTCCTCTACACCCTGTTGAGTGCCCTAACAACTAGACTATCGCGTATCCTTATGTGGGTCTTCTTTCAGTGTCTCCTGCTAAAGTTGTTCCATTTTGTAAAAATCATCATAGGGGCAGGAACTTGAACTTGGGTCCTGTTTCCCTCCTCAACGTGAGTGCCTGAAACATTGGGCTATTGGGTGTAACACTCCGTGAGTGTTGTATAAGTGCCCGTGGGAATCTAGCCTGATTTTTTTTCTTGAACAATTATGCAAATTAATATAAAATTCCATAATAGTTTCTGTCAATCTGAAACCTAATTTTTTGGGGAATAAAATATTTGTCCAGAAAAATTTGCCCAACTCTACTGTTAACCTTCTGCTGGAAACAAAATAGGTTTTACATTGCTTCATTGTTTCCTTCATGCTGGTTTTTCTTCATGTCTCTAAACTCAGACTGCTTCCACCTTTTCAGGCACGTGCACAGCGTTTTGTTGAGACTAATAAACATTCTTCTGTTTTTTATTATCTTAATTTTTTTCTTAAAATGGTTCTTATAGCATGAGAATCTCAGCTTTAATGATTTTTTTTAAAAGAATGTTTCCAGCCTTTGTGGTTACAGAGAAAAGCTTTCATATGTGGACTCTGTAAGTACAAACACTAAGGAAAAAAATAAAAACACAATTATTTTTGTTTTAAAATCTCATGATTTGGGGGGGCATGATTTTTGTATATTTGGTGTTGCAATATTGCTTCAGTAACTGATATTTAAGCCTTTTAAAACCTCTGTCTTTCATCATACTGAAATTTTAGCAGAAGACGGTTACAGTACTTTCAAACTCAAAGGTGACATAGCTCACTATGGAAGGGTGATGGGGAGTTCAAGCCATTTCCTATTCCCCAGAGATGAGATGAGTTTCAGATTTAAAGAGAAATAGCAGTAAAATATAGAGTACTGGCATTTTACCCAGCTTTTGTCTAAAATGAACACTAAAATAAAAGGCTGCAATTTACACTGAAAGAATATTGCAGTGTACAGCATCACATCTGTGGAGTGGTTTGTCTTGCAAGCCTCCTACAGCCTTTGAATATGGTCACATGATTTATTTTGGTCAGAGCTATTTTCCAGCAGGCTAAAGCAAGCATTCAGTAAGCAACATAAATCAGCATTAGGCCATCTACAAAACAAACTCAGTTGCAGCTCAAAAGCAATCAAGAGGAAATACTAGTTTTTCTCAAAAATTGTAAGTACAGAACAACTAGAGACGATTTAGTGAAAGTGTGTCAGTTTCTGTTGATGAAAAACTTGAATAAGCCTTCAACCTGAGCACAAAATCCAAAAAAGGTTTGACATCATGACATAATGTTGCATATCCTTGATCTGTGTGCTTGCTGGACACAGAACAGACAGACCAAAGCCTTCCCGCCCCCCACCAATTTGAAAGGCTCTTGTCCCCTTATTGGTCCTTTTGGTCAGGTGTCAGCCAGGTTACCTGAGCTTCTTAACCCTTTACAGGAAAAAGGATTTTGTACCTCTGGCCAGGAGGGATTTTATAATACTGTATACAGGAAGGTTGTTACCCTTCCCTTTTTATTTATGACACATGGCCTTCATTCAAAGATGGAAATTACTCCAGTATTGAAACACAGGAAATGGAAGTACCCAACATACTTACCTTTCATATGTAATTCTAGAGACATCTATAACCTCATACCCATATAAATTTCATACAGTATTCCAGGGGCCTCCACGACCCAAGATACAGGTTCTGTCCCAGAATCTCTGCTCTTATTTACATCACTTCTTTTTCCAGAAGAAGTTATCTTTATTTTATGACCACATTCTGCCCTCAGAAGTGTCCACTAAACTGCCATTGAAGTCAAAAGAACCTAGATAACTGAACTGGTATCTGCAAGAGCAGAGTTTGTCTCTTCTGCCTCATTTGGCATTACATATTCAAACTCAAGAAAGAAAACATAGCTATGTCTGTATATTTTGGAAGAGTTTAAAACACTTTATTCTGCTTACCCAAAGTTAAAGGAGCCCTAAAAGGAAAGTTTATTTTTCATGGGTTTTGATTTTGTTAAAGTGCTGCAGCAATTGACTAGTTAATTAACTGGGTGTGTGCGTAATTCAGCACTTTAACAGCTGGTTTCAGAGTAACAGCCATGTTAGTCTGTATTCGCAAAAAAGAAAAGGAGTACTTGTGGCACCTTAGAGACTAACAAATTTATTTGAGCATAAGCTTTCGTGAGCTACAGCTCACTTCATCGGATGCATTCGGTGGAAAGTACAATGGGGAGATTTATATACACACACAGAGAACATGAAACAATGGGTTTTATCATACATACTGTAAGAGAGTGATCACTTAAGATGAGCCATCACCAGCGGGGTGGGGGGAGGGAGGGAAGAAACCCTTTCATGGTGACAAGCAAGGTGGGCCATTTCCAGCAGTTAACAAGAACATCTGAGGAACAGTGGGGGGTGGGGTGGGGGGGAGAAATAACATGGGGAAATAGTTTTACTTTGTGTAATGACTCATCCACTCCCAGTCTCTATTCAAGCCTAAGTTAATCGTGTCCAGTTTGCAAATTAATTCCAATTCAGCAGTCTCTCGCTGGAGTCTTTTTGAAGTTTTTGAAGTTTTTTTGTTGAAGGATAGCCACCCTCAGGTCTGTAATAGAGTGACCGGCGAGATTGAAGTGTTCTCCAACTGGTTTTTGAGTGTTATAATTCTTGACGTCAGATTTGTGTCCATTTATTCTTTTACGTAGAGACTGTCCAGTTTGACCAATGTACATGGCAGAGGGGCATTGCTGGCACATGATGGCATATATCACATTGGTAGATGCGCAGGTGAACAAGCCTCTGATAGTGTGGCTGATGTGATTAGGCCCTCTGATGGTGTCCCCTGAATAGATATGTGGACAGAGTTGGCAACGGGCTTTGTTGCAAGGATAGGTTCCTGGGTTAGTGGTTCTGTTGTGTGGTGTGTGGTTGCTGGTGAGTATTTGCTTCAGGTTGGGGGGCTGTCTCCCAAGATCTGTGAGAGTGATGGGTCGTCCTTCAGGATAGGTTGTAGATCCTTGATGATGCGTTGGAGAGGTTTTAGTTGGGGGCTGAAGGTGATGGCTAGTGGCGTTCTGTCATTTTCTTTGTTGGGCCTGTCCTGTAGTAGATGACTTCTGGGTACTCTTCTGGCTCTGTCAATCTGTGAAAAAACTGTACAAATACAGACAGACATCATCTTCCTCTCCAAATGCAAACAGATGGGCATTATACCAAAAGGACTGAAGGTAAAAAATCCATTACAATCGACATACCACACAGACTATGCTGGCAGCTTGTGCCACACACTCTCAAAGACACTGTGGAACCACCTGATCAACATCCTCTACCGCAAACAGAGAAAGGTTAAAAATGAGCTCTCAAAACTGGATACTCTCATAAAGAACACAAACTTCCTCATGGCTGGACTTTACAAAAATTAGACAAGCCATTTACAACACACACTTTGCTTCTCTACAAAAGAAAAAGGACACTAAACTATCTAAACTACTAAATGCCACAAGGGGCCACAACAGTGGTTCCCTTAACCCACCCAGCAATATTGTTAATCTATCCAACTATACTCTTAACCCAGCAGAAGAATCTGTCCTATCTCAGGGCCTCTCCTTTTGCCCCTCCATCCCCACGAACATGATACAGTTCTGTGGTGACCTAGAATCCTATGTCTATCCTATGAATTTCGATGTCTCCGACTCAAGGAATATTTCCAACACACCTCTGACCAACATATTAACCCACAGAGACCTTCCTACCAACACTACAAAAAGAAGGATTCTGGGTGGACTCCTCCGAAGGTCGAAACAGCAGACTGGACTTCTACATAGAGTGCTTCCGCCGATGTGCACGGGCTGAAATTGTGGAAAAGCAGCATCACTTGCCCCATAACCTCAGCCATGCAGAACACAATGCCATCCACAGCCTCAGAAACAACTCTGACATCATAATCAAAAAGACTGACAAAGAAGGTGCTGTCGTCATCATGAATAGGTCAGAATATGAACAAGAGGCTGCTAGGCAGCTCTCCAACACCGCTTTCTACAAGCCATTACCCTCTGATCCCACTGAGGGTTACCAAAAGAAACTACAGCATTTGCTCAAGAAACTCCCTGATAAAGCACAAGAACAAATCCGCACAGACACACCCCTGGAACCCCGACCAGGGGTATTCTATCTGCTACCCAAGATCCATAAACCTGGAAATCCTGGATGCCCCATCATCTCAGGCATTGGCACCCTGACGGCAGGATTGTCTGGCTATGTAGACTCTCTCCTCAGGCCCTACGTTACCAGCAGTCTTCGAGACACCACTGACTTCCTGAGGAAACTACAATCCATCGGTGATCTTCCTGAAAACCATCCTGGCCACCATGGATGTAGAAGCCCTCTACACCAACATTCCACACAAAGATGGACTACAAGCTGTCAGGAACAATATCCCCGATAATGTCACGGCTAACCTGGTGGCTGAACTTTGTGACTTTGTCCTCACCCATAACTATTTCACATTTGGGAACAATGTATACCTTCAAATCAGCGGCACTGCGATGGGTACCCGCATAGCCCCAGTATGCCAACATTTTTATGTCTGACTTAGAACAACGCTTCCTCAGCTCTCATCCCCTAATGCCCCTACTCTACTTGTGCTACATTGATGACATCCTCATCATCTGGACCCATGGAAAAGAAGCCCTTGAGGAATTCCTCCATGATTTCAACAATTTCCATCCCACCATCAACCTCAGCCTGGACCAGTCCACACAAGAGATCCACTTCCTCAACACTACAGTGCTAATAAGTGATGGTCACATAAACACCACCCTATATTGGAAACCTACTGACCAATATTCCTCCCTACATGCCTTTACCTTTCATCCAGATGATACCACACGATCCATTGTCTACAGCCAAACTCTACAATATAACTGCATTTGCTCCAACCCCTCAGACAGAGACAAACACCTACAAGATCTCTATCATGCATTCTTACAACTACAATACCCACCTGCTGAAGTGAAGAAACAGATTGACAGAGCTAGAAGAGGACCCAGAAGTCACCTACTACAGGACAGGCCCAACAAAGAAAATGACAGAACGCCACAGCCATCACCTTCAGCCCCCAACTAAAACCTCTCCAACGCATCATCAAGGATCTACAACCTATCCTGAAGGACAACCCATCACTCTCACAGATCTTTGGAGACAGGCCCCCAACCTGAAGCAAATACTCACCAGCAACCACACATTACACAACAGAATCACTAACCCAGAACCTATCCTTGTAACAAAGCCTGTTGCCAATTCTGTCCACACATCTATTCAGGAGACATCATCATAGGGCCTAATCACATCAGCCACACTATCAAAAGCTCGTTCACCTGCGCATCTACCAACGTGATATATGCCATCCTGTGCCAGCAATGCCCCTCTACCATGTACATTGGTCAAACTGGACAGTCTCTACGTAAAAGAATAAATGGACACATCAGACATCAAGAATTATAACATTCAAAAACCAGTCGGAGAACACTTCAATCTCTCCGGTCACTCGATTATAGACCTGAGGGTGGCTATCCTTCAACAAAAAAACTTCAAAAACAGACTCCAACGAGAGACTGCTGAATTGGAATTAATTTGCAAACTGGATACAATTAACTTAGGCTTGAATAGAGACTGGGAATGGATGAGTCATTGCACAAAGTAAAACTATTTCCCCATGTTATTTCTCCCCCCACCCCACCCCCCATTGTTCCTCAGATGTTCTTGTTAACTGCTGGAAATAGCCTACCTTGCTTGTCAGGATGAAAGGTTTTCCTCCTTTCCCCCCCCTGCTGCTGGTGATGGCTCATCTTAAGTGATCACTCTCCTTACAGTGTGTACGATAAAACCCATTGCTTCATGTTCTCTGTGTGTGTATATAAATCTCCCCTCTGTATTTTCCACCAAATGCATCTGATGAAGTGAGCTGTAGCTCACAAAAGCTTATGCTCAAATAAATTTGTTAGTCTCTAAGGTGCCACAAGTACTCCTTTTCTTTTTGTGGGGATAATAGAATTGATATACTCAGCAGTGAATTCCTGTATTTTTCCTCAATAAATCTATTGTTTTTCTGCTGTAATGTTGGTGAATACAAGGAATTTCCCATATCTTTCTCAAAGATATTGTTAATCTGGATCTAAAACAGCAAATTACTTCCTGACTATTTTTATATAACAGCAGGCCTTAAGCCCATCTTCTTTCCATATACAGCCACATAAGGGGACCTATCTACAACTCTGTTTCCCACTGACCCAGTTAGAAAGAATTCCATTTTGCAGTGTAGATGCGTTCTTAAATATGTTGCGTAACCAGGCTAATGGGTTTAATCATATTCAAGTGTTCAACCTGGTTATGAAAAGAAAGTGAAAGTCACATACAAAATAAAGTACAACCATTGTAAAACTGATAACTGTGTTATAACCTTGTGTTTTGATTATATAGACAAATCCTTACTCCAACCAGTTATTACATGCTAAGTGTTGTTTAGGCAAAGTATGACATCAGTGGTTTCTGGATTCTGATCTTTGAGCATTATTAAATTCTCTCCATAATTTTCAAATATTTTCCTAGACTCACCATTACACCAGTGAGTTTAGCTTGTCAGTACAAAACCTATTTCTCAGTAGAGTATAACCTAACCCTTAACTGCTCTCACAGGTTTTATTTAAAAAAAATATTTTTTGAGCTTTGACATATTTCAAACGAATGATAAAATAAATGAAAATAAGAATAACATTACGTTAACAACGTTGGATCACAGTGTGTTCTGTTAATCCTCCATTTGATTTTCATTTTATCTCACAAAAAAATCTCACGTGTCACATTCTGGATTTTGATCACCTCTGTGAGGGAGAACGTTAAACTGGTTCCAAATGAACTCAAACTGCTTTTTTCCCTTATATAGATTTTTGTTATAGGGTGATATTTTTAGGGTCCAACAACCACCTGTGCTTTATTTGAAGTAACTCAGATTTCCACTTTAGACTCAATTGCAATTTTATCAGCAGCAATGTCACTTGAATATTTATGTCCATATATAGATAAGCGGTACACCATCTTTTATGTACAACAAATATACTTTTATTGGGGTTGGATACTTGTATATACTATAGTGGAGAGCCAATCAGTCATACTTTTTCTAGTATTTCCTTAGGTTGGATGGGTGTACCCTCTTTTGTCTTCAACCTTATAGGTACACATATACTGTCTCATCTCACATACATCCACACAAATTTTCCTGGACTTTGATCTTTTTAATTTTCACCTAAAGATATGGATCTTAAGTAACACCCTAAAATGATGATGCAGCCCAAGGCTGCATACTGTCCTGGACCTATGCAGGTCCATCTTCTTTTCTTCACCATCATTACACAATGGGTGAAAAAATTTCACCCTGATACTCATTATCTTCATAAATTCTTTTTATTGCAGCTTCCCTCTTCTCTTACACCTTATGGGTTACCAGGGCCTTGACTTTTCATGAGGGGGAGAACTAAGCATTTTACCTTCTTGACACACCATCCTACTGTCTAATGACCATGAGTGAAACCTGGCCCCACTGAAGTCAATGGAATCAGGATTTCACAGCTTGAGCAAAATTTATCCTTTTGATGCATCTTTTCTCCTATCCATTCTGTGAGAGTGACTAGCTGCTGAATGATCAAATATAGTCCTATTGTATTTGTACTTGCAGGAGGAGTACAAAATTTCCTGTGCTTTTCAAAATGTTTGCTTGGGTCATATATGCCCACCATGCCTTCTAATCTTATGTAGTGGCTTGGCTGTATAAAGGAAACAGACACATCTATCTTTCATAGTGTCATGAACAGCTGGGCGGGGTTGCTGAAAGCTGCATTAGTGAGTCTCTCTGCTGAATGGGGGAGCTTTCTTTGGTCTGTACTACAAATTGTACAGGAAAATCAGCACCATGCAAAAGATCACAAAATGTAATTTATATAAAGTGGCATTGGAAACATAAATCTTATGAAAGACAGATTCCTTTGGGATATCATAGATCATGGACTTCTATGTAATCCATTACCCTTACTGATATAAACCTTTGATTTGTGGGATAAAACCTGAGGCTCTGAGAGTAACCTCATAAATATGCTAATATAGGGTAATCAAGAACAAGCACTATTGCAAATACAGAATTTTTATTCCATAACTCCAAAGGTTTTATAGCATCTCTATATTTATAATAATAATGTTTGGGGAATTACTCTCTTCATATTTAAGAAAATGCTTTGCCCTTTCCTTAGCATCTCACCAGTGTGAGTGTAAGGTTTTGCATATACTATTTGGAATGACATGATTTTTATGTAAAATTCCTTATATGTTTTGCCTTTTCTAACAAACTGACCTTTTCCAAATAGGAAATGTGATATGAAAATATTTTTGGATTTAGCTGAGTGAGTTATTTACGTATAGAAAAATTGTAAATGATCATCATTTTATTAGGTCAAAGAACCAATCAATGGATTAAGCAGAGTATTGCTTTGGTAAAACCAGCAGTTTTCTGCCATCAAGTAGGTCTAAGGAGATAAAGGCTTTAAAGGTTTTGTAAAATATATTTATTAGCTTTTCCAGCAGGATATTTTCATTGGAGATAAAATAAATAACCCATCAAACGGTGTGAACTTTAAATATCATACTTATCGTATGAAGGTTCATAATGATTGAGATAATCAAACTCTTTGGGGGAAAGGGTAAACAACATTGCTCCTCTTTGTATGTGTAATAGCAGAACACTTCTCACATTCTATACATTAATAACTACTGTTACCCAGGATTTCTGAAACCAAAGCAGTGGAAACTTTACTGTTTCTCTCCAGTGGTGTCAGGAATAAATCAATGGGGGCACAGGTCATCCAGCTGATAAATAATTGGCACCAGCAAAAGTTCTTTCACCTAAAAGTACTTTTTAATTAGATCTCAAGTATTCTCACACACACATGCTGTCTCAGTAGGGTTTAGAGCATTTCAAAACAGTTATAGTTACCCAAAAAGTCTGAAATGATTCTGTTGGATCAGCTGCCACGCTTCCGGGAGCCCCTGCCTTCCATCTGACTGCTGGAGAGTTTAGTTGCCAGATCCTTGCCCAAAGAAAACTTCCTTTGACTGCTACAAAGCAAATTCTTTCACCTGATCTTTTATAGCTAACGTCAAACAAAGCACATAACCAAGAGTGACAGGTTTCAGAGTGGTAGCCTGTATGAGCAAAAACAACGAGGAGTACTTGTGGCACTTTAGAGACTAACAAATTTATTTGGGCATAAGCTTTTGTGGGCTAAAACCCACTTCATCGGATGCAATGGAAGGTGGGTTTTAGCCCATGAAAGCTTATGCCCAAATAAATTTGTTAGTCTCTAAGGTGCCACAAGTACTCCTTGTTCTTTTTATAACCAATAGTGACTCCTAGTGGGTCACCATAGTAACCCTTATTGGTCACCAATTCTCCTATTTTCAGCACAACTACTCATCTCTTATCATAAAAAAATTCTCATCATAACAATAATAAAACTTACATATCTGAGGTGTCAGAGGCAATTAAGACCAAGGTTGGCTGTCCAAACACTCCTCCTAATCTCCCAATACATTCACTTCTTATCCCATCCTCCCATTCTGATAGCAGATCTGCGAACTTGCAGCTGTGTGCCCTTGCCTCTTAGGACCCAAGATTTTCTTAGTTATATGATGTTTGGTTTTCAGCTGGCAGTGGCTGAACATACAAAATTGCTGAGTGCAGTACTATCAAATTCTCGGGTAACATGCAAGAATGTCAAATTCTGGGTAACACTACCAGCATTTTGCTTTTTTGGGGGAGGTACAGTTTGTGTGCAAATCTATGTCAAAATAAGTATGAATAACCCATCTTTTTGCTGAGTTATAAAAGATTAAAATACTTATATTCAACTTCTAGCCACAGAAATACTGATTTCACTTTGTCTGCTTGTAGTAATCCTATTTCTGATCCTTGTTTACAGAAAATGCAGTTGTTTTTAAAATAAAAAAAAAAGGAAGAGGAAATAATTGGTTCGATTTGAATTCATTTGTGCCTCAAGTCCATATGAAGTACCTGTCAGAAATGATTATTTTTCTACTTTTTACCATCTGTAATTACAATTTTATAGTAACTGATTGAAAGACTGTAATCTGAAGACTGTTGATTTGCGAGATAAAGTGTTTTAGATTATATTAAATTTGTGCTTGTCAGATTAGCTATATAATTTAGACACATGTCCTTGAATACATTTCTAATCTTCATTTATTTTTTTATATTAAGTCAGAGTTCATTATTTTCTGGTGAGCTGACATTTTGCATAACTATTGCACCTTTACAAAGTATGATCGTATTTTGTTCTTGGATTTAAATGTGACATTTTATGGGAAATAAGATGCCATTAGGCTCTTCAAAGTACATGCTGATTTAACATACATTTTCACTTTGAATTCCTTTAGCACCAGTTTCCTGATAAACTTTTGGCATATTTGATGTTGTTCAGTAGCTATGTAAAATAAATATTTGTATAATGTAGCAGTACTTCTTGTTTCAGTTTCACAGAATCTGCACCTCTGACCCCCTTTATGGTCTGCTCAAGGAATGCCTTCAGGTCTCAGGCCTCTAGCCATCATCTCTCTCTGGGCAGGGACCCATGTCTTTCTCATTCCCAGACTGGGGGTTTTAGGCTGCAATCCCTTGTCACTCACTGTGATTGAACCCTGTTCCTTGGTTTCTTTCCAAGAACAATTACATCGTTTTTACCAGTGAGCAAACAGCTCTTCCAAAACGGAATACATTTAGTTAATGATAAAAGCATATGGAGAAAATATAGAAAACAAAAAAGTCTATCTCATATTATCGTAGGTCTTTACTGAATCTTTTCTAATTTTTCAAACTCATTTTTGAATGATATACAACAGAACTGGATACAGTATTCTGTAAGGGCCTTGTATTGTATATAGACCACATCACTACGCCTACTACTCAATATTCCCTGGTTTATACATCCAAAACTTGCCCCTCCAATTTATGGAGGCCCCTGGCAAGTTCCACTCTTTCCACCCATTGTTCACAAAATGGGTGAGAGGCATGCAGCATGATTATACTTTCTTTGTACTGCTGCTTCTCATCTCCCCCCTATTTAATTAATGCTGTTTTACTTGACGATACTTCTAATCTAGAACCTGAGTATGGATATGGATTTTAGAGCACTTTGAAATATCATCTCTTAATCAGTGCTGGATTAATGATTTTGCTGCCGCTAGGCCCTGAAATAATTGATGCCCTCCCCCGCCCCCAGCAGCTCCCGGCCCCCCGCCACAGCTCACCTCACCTCCGCCTCCGACTCCTCCCCTGAGCGCACCGCTGGGTCCTGCTTCTCCCCGCTCCTTCCGAGTGCTTGTGCGCGAAACAGCTTCGCGAAGGAGGGGGGAAGGGGTGGAATGCGGCGTGCTCAGGAGTGGAGGCGGGGCCGGGGACCAATAGGGGCAGGTAATGGGTGCAGGGAAGGGGTGGAGTTGGGGCGGGGGCAGAGGGCGGAAACGCGCCGGGGCAAGCAGCCTCTGGCTGCTATTATAAATTTGCCGCCACTGCAAATTTGTCGGCCTAGGTGTTAATACGCCACTGCTCTTAATCCAGAATCTTTATTCTTATGGCAAACATCCATAAGGGAAGACTGCAGAATGCAGGCAGTGAGTAACTAATGTGCTCAACACACATTCCATGAAAACTCCCAAGGGCAGGACTCGAATTCTCAGTACATGGATGCTGTTCAGGTTCAGTGGCCACAGCATATTACCTTGAGCAACCCATTTATTCTGATGTCAGACTGCCTGCAAACAATCTGGTTTGCACCACATCCCCAGTCCTACCACACATGTGCAAATGACTTTCTCTGGCACTTCCACTGTTGCATGCAGTGGTGTTTTAGATGTGTTGTTACCAGGATATTAGAAAGAAAAGATGGATGAGGTAATATCTTTTATTGGACCAACTTCTGCTAGTAAGAGGGACAAGCTGACGAAGAGTTCTGTGTAAGCTCGAAAACTTGTCTCTCTCACCAGCAGAAGCTGGTCCAATAAAAGGTATCATCTCATCAACCTTGTTTCTCTGGCTCATCAACTTGATTTGACACACAGTGTAGATCTAACTTTCACCTTGAATATATGTTTTAAATATTACTTCTCCAAAGCAGCAGTGAGTGCCAGATCCTAGCTGAATTAAATCCTGAGTGGTAATATCATTCGGGGTTGTGGGGGGGGGAGGGACTGTAACCATGCCTCAGTGGGTCACAACTGAGGATGCCAAATTCAGGACAAACTGCTGAGAAATAGGGCAGAAACAGCCCAAGACTGGTGGCTAATCCCCCATAGGATATACCAAACCAGCAACAAAAGTAAACTTCTGTTTCACCACACTGGCTAACAAGAAGTCATAAAAGCAGTTTGCTTGGGCATCCCAGTCCTTGTGTTATCACTGAGAACACTGGATTTAAAGATGAGTGGTTCTTTACAACCAGTCTGATCAAATAAATGGTGGTTCTGATCCCAAAGGACCAGCCACACTCCCTGGTCATGATATAACTCAATCTTACCCAAAAATCAAGCTGATGCCAATCCTTTAGTAAAGTTTTAATCATAAGAAAGAAAAAGGTGAAAATTAAAATCGGTTAAAGGAATCAAATACATACAATAATGCAAAGTTCTTGATTCAGGCTTATAGGAGTGATGGAATAAACTGCTGGCTTGATAAGTCTCTGATGCTTCCAAATCATTGGAAGGTCCTCAGTCCACTGGTTAGAATGCTTCCATTAGTATAAGTTCAGAGTCCAGAGGAGCAGAAAAGAGGCAAAATGGAGGTGTTTCCAGGGCCTTTTATAGCTTTTTGCCGTGTGGAGGGAATCCCATTGTTCTTACTGTGGAAAATTACAGCAACAAGATAGAGTTTGGAGTCATATCAATATATATACAGACATGAGTTCAATTCAGATACATAGCGGAGATGATGAGCTTTGTAGTTGCAAAGAGTTCTTTCAGAAATAGTCCATAGGTTATAGTCCAATGTTTATATTTCAGGGCGGTCCAGTCAAAACTGGGATCTCGGTCCTTGTGATTTAGGCTTCCCCTGTATGAAACCTCAAGAATTGAACTCATGTCTGTATGTATATTGATCCTTTAACCATACTCTCTCTCTTTTCTTTTTTAATAAATTTTAGTTTACTTAATAAGAGTTGGCTGTATGCGTGCATTTGAGTAAGATTTGAAATAGTCATTAACCTGGGAGGTAATGTGTCTGATCCTTTGGGCTTGGTAGAACCTTTTCTTTTATATGATGAAATAAGATTTTCCGAAATCCTCATCATATTTGACTTGGGTAGCTGGATGGAGGCCTGAGGCTGGGTTACTTGAAGGGAACTGTGATGTTGGCTTCTGGGCAACCAGTGAGGTAATAAAGAAACGGTTTTATGCTGGCTTGGTAAATCTAAGTATTGAAATATTCACCAACTTTGGGGATTATCTGCCCCATTCTTATCTGCCCCATTCTTTGCAGTTCACCCTAATTGAGTGGCCCCCACTGGGACCCCGTTCACAGTGACACAGACACATTGTGTGAGCCCCAATGGTATAGAGAGTAAAAGAAGCATAAAATGTTGTAGTGTGTGGTTTTTTTAATTAGGCTGCATCTCAGGAGCTCCTTCCGGAAACAGCCTCAAATTTCAACCACTCCCATACCCCAGATCCCCACAAGGCACAGAAATTTTTAAGATTATCCAAGTAAGCATGCAGATTTTAGAGCACTTAGAAAACATGGCAGTTAAACAATAAACTAGTATTTATCTTAACTATAGGGTTCTATACCCCACTATAATACATCTAGAAACAGCAGCAACAATAGTGTATTTTACATTTACAGGATGGGGACTGTATTTGGATAGCAGTGACTCAGAACGGGACTTAAGGGCCATGGTGAAATGAACATGAGCTCCCAGTGTGGTGATGTGGCTAAGAGAGCTAATGCAATTCTTGGATATATAAGCAGGGGAATATTGAGTAGGAATAGTGATGTGGTATCACATGCACATTCAATGTAAGTGAGACCCTTACTAGAAAACTCTATCCAGTTCTGGTGTCTATCATTTAAAAAGGAGTTTGGAAAGGATTTAGCAAAGAGCTGTACAAATATATGTGAAGTATGGAAAACTGGCCTTACAGTGAAAGATTTGGGAGTCTTAATCAAAGAGAAGGTTAAGAGGTGACTTGATCATGGTGTATAAATACTTATATGGGGAGTTTTCTGATCATAGAGAACTATTCATTTATCAAAGGTGTAACAAGATCCAATGGCTGAAAGCTGAAGACAGATAAATAAAACTCCAGTAAGTAGAAAATTTCCCACATTTTCAGTTTGATAAAGAAGCATAGTCATATCAACTCTGATCATACAATACCTCCAGTTCCTGATTCATATCAAAAATTCAAAACTGTCCTTGGATTCCCTCCAGTCTGCTTCATAGATTTTCTCTGTCCCTGTTCCCTCTGCTTCTATATTCAATTAATCTGTCTGTCCATTTCTCTAATCTAAGATTTTATACCATACCTATCACCCAAGTACCTGAGTACCTTGCCTAGCAACAGATTAATCTGCTACTTCCCACGCTGCTGGTATGAGAGCCTTTCAGCTTTGTATCCGAAACAGCCTTCTTATACTGTATATCTCCGCATCATTGACATCCCATCTTCTTTTTCAAATCTCATTTTAAAACGTATCTTTTCTCCCTTTCTTATGCCTTTTAATTGCTCTTTCTCTCTGTTATTGACTTTGTGACTCAATGCTTTAATTATTTTCCATTATACAATGTCTATATTATAAAATCTGGCTTTTTCGGACCCTGGGCTAAACTATACCATGTTGATATGCACTGTAAAACAGCTTTTTAAACCAGTAGTTGCTGTCTTTCGTGGTGATTTTTTTACACATTATTTGCATATATGGTATACATTTGTATGTGTGTTGAATCTTTAAAATGACAATGTGCAAATCAGTTCTAACAGACATGCTGTGAGCTTGAAAAAAATCCCTCAAAGTGTGATGCATCTCATGAGTGGATAGACCTTCATTAGTGGATTGTCTTCCAGCTTTCTGAATACTCAGAAAGAACTCAGTAGAATTATGGAATTATTTAATTTTGGGGGACTGGAAGGGATGGGCATTCACTAGTTTATTTAGTACATCTCCTTGTGCATAGAGCTATGTGTAGAAGGTGTTTTTCAAATCATAACTAGAGGACTTCAAATGATTTTGATTCCACTAATTCTTTTGAAACTATGTTTCATTTTCTAGGTGATTTTACCATTACAAAGATTTTTCTAGAGCTGAATCTAAATAGTTTCTGCTTCATCATAATCCATTGGACCAAATTCTCTTCTGGAATAAATAAATTGAAGCCAATGCAATTATGCCAGCTGAATGTTTAGTCCATTCTTTTTGTCTGATCATTTGAAAATGTCAAGAACAGTTTCTTCTCTTTCTTATTGTAGCATCCTTGTTAATATATGGAAACATTCTTTTTAACATTTAGTACATAAGACTTCTCTTTCAGTCACAAGCCATTATTCTTGTTAGAATCTATATCAGATTTCTAGTTTCTCCATATGAAACTGTATTTCATGTTTGCATTATACAGAATTCTCTTGGATTCATCAGTGGTAGATGTATCCTCCTATTTCCATATACTATCAGTCTTTAGTCAAAGTACAAAAATTAAAATATGTTTTGGGTTCTGTCAATAGGACTGCAGTTCCAGTGACAAATCATGTAAGAAGTGGCGTACGCTTATTTCTTACTAAAATAACAGATATGCAGTAGAACTGTTTTTACACAATCACCAAATATTGAAGAATGTTATTTTTAATTAAAACCTATACTTGGAGTGTTTGTCCTTCTTCTGCAAATTCTTCATTCAAACTTCCTTCCTTCCTCACAAATAATGAGTGTTATAATTTATTGTCTGTCTAAAGTATTGTAAATCTTATTTCCAGCCAAAAATAAATAAAATTTCACCCATCCTTCTTGGTGAAAAAGTTAAACACAAAAACACATGCATGTGCATGCTCACAAATACTTTCTCTCCTTCCCTCATGTTTTCCACTTAATTGTCTTTTTGTATTCCCCCCACCCCACCCGCCACTGTTCCTCAGATGTTTTTGTTAACTGCTGGAAATGGCCTACCTTGCTTGTCACCATGAAAGGTTTTCCTCCTCCCCCCCCCCCCCCCCCGCTGCTAGTGATGGCTTATCTTAAGTGATCACTCTCCTTACAGTGTGTATGATAAAACCCATTGTTTCATGTTCTCTGTGTGTGTATATAAATCTCCCCACTGTATTTTCCACCAAATGCATCTGATGAAGTGAGCTGTAGCTCACGAAAGCTTATGCTTAAATAAATTTGTTAGTCTTTTAAATAAATTTGTTAGTCTTTTAGGTGCCACAAGTACTCCTTTTCTTTTTGCGAATACAGACTAACACAGCTGCTACTCTGAAATTTTTCACAGAGTGATCACTCCATGTCTGACCTCACAGTCCTCATCCTCAAAGGAAAGCTGCACAACTCAAAAAGAAGCCTGAGAGCTTAAATTGATAACTTTGTTACACACTAAAATCATGGTCTTAATAAAGATGCTGGATGTGTGGCTTATTACAACAATCTGTAACCCCCAACCCCTCTTTTTTGTGTCCTATGATTGGAGAGGTCTTAATGGGCCACTTCACCTTTAATGGTTCCTTAGCATATGTGACAACTACTTGTTCTAAACAATCTGCTCAACTGTGTATTTAGCTGTGACGCTCTTGAGTACCTTTCTCAGACCTGAAGAAGAGCTCTATGTAGCTCAGTGGTTCTCAAACTTTTGTACTGGTGACCCCTTTCACATAGCAAGCCTCTGAGTGCGACCCCCCTTATAAATTAAAAACAATTTTTTAAATACTTAACACCATTATTAATGCTGGAGGCAAAGTGGGACTTGGGGTCAAGGCTGATAGCTTGTGACCCCCCCATGTAATAACCTTGCAACCCCCCGACCCCCAGTTTGAGAACCCCTGGTGTAGCTCAAAAGCTTGTCTTGTTCACCAATAGAAATTGGTCCAATAAAAGATACTACATAGTTAACATACATGCGTGTTGGCAAGGCCCCTGGAAATAAGGCATACATTTTTAACAGTGAGTTCAGTGAGCCATTGGAACAAGTCACCAACGGCCCATTATGCTCCCTTTGAACTACTCAGGAACAGCAAAGGTAGCAGAGACAGCTCACAACTCTCCAGCAAAAGATTTCCCCACCATAGGAGAAGTCCCCTGTGGGCATAGAGCATAACCTGTTCCTGCATCCTCTTCCTCTGGTGGTTAGTGTGGTGGGCATGTTAGGGGCAGCGTATGGAAGTAGCCAGTGTACACTGTGCTCCAACTCTGCTCATCTGGTGTACTGTACCTCAAGGACAGCTGACAAAAGTTAAAGTAGCTGCTATGTTGTACTAAAATATTCCTGTACAAGGGTCAGGGCAGAAAACAAGGGACCTGAACCCAACTCTCTGACACCACATTCTCAGTTGTGCTCAGAATATTCTTATTTTTTGTTTAAAAATTGTGGCAAAATAGTTAAAAGGAAATTTCAGGTGAACAATATTTCAGGTAAAAACCTTTCAGCAATTTCCTCTTCCCCAGAGGGGTTACATTTCTGACCAGTTAAATTTCTGCTTGAATTAAGTAGATGATGTATATCAGTAGTTGAATCATCAATGCATGTTTTATCACATTGCTTCATTCGGGTGTCTGAGCATGGCAGAGACAAGATGCCAAGTGGCACATCAGTAATGCTGGTCAGAGCAGTAGGCACAGTTCAATCACTAGCAACAGCTTTTTCTCTCTTAAGACCAGTGTGGTCTGGAACATATACATAACAAATCTCTTTTTATCAACTCTTTGTCAATACATGAATAATTAAATTTTAGTTTTAGTTTACAGCTTTAGAAATGAACAACACAAATATACAGTGGCCATTACCGATGCTGTCTTGTACATTTTTTCTAAGGTTGTCACTGCTTCTAGTTGTGTGATATTAGTAAACAATAACAACTGTGCAATTGGTAGTCATTTTTACTCTCTAGTTTCATAGACATTGCCATGGTTGCAGGGTTAGCTGTTTAACTCTTTAGAGTTTATCTTTTTTTAATTTGCATAACTCTACTAGCTGATCTTTCTTGAGCTGTTCATAATTCATTTTTCCTGTCTGTCTTTTCCTACTCTCTTCCTGGAAAGAACACAGGATAGTTTTTTCTCTTGCTTTCTCCCTCTACAATATTTGCTTTTCCTGCTATTGTCACTTACTGAAAATTCACCACTGTCACTATCCCACAGATGCTGCCAGCAATATGTCACAGTTGTTGCAGGGCTAGCTGCAATGCTGTCCCCACTCTGGTCTTTGAGTTCACCCTTCTCAAATGTCAGGCTTTATGCCTTTACTTCTCCTGGGATGGAATCACATGATCCTCCCATGCCTGGACAGGGTATTGGGCTACAGTACCATGTGTATCAGCCCTGCTTACCCAACAGGTCTGAGTTTAGCACCTGCAGCTCTTCACTTTGGGAGCCTGTGAAAAAAGTGGTGTCTACAATGACCAGACAGCTTCTTACATCCAAAATGTTGTTCATTTTAATGGTAGAAACAAAGCATTTACAGAGAGAATTTGTGCGCAGTTTGCAGGCATGTTTAACTTACCTAAATCCGTATCATCCTGTGACATTGGCCTAGGCAGGCCTAGCTTCTTCAGACACCCCAGCTGGTGCCTGAGTCAGTTGGAACAGCTCCCCAACAACTGCCTTGCCTCTGGAAGGAGAGACCCTCTCTTTGTCCTTGTCTGTTTCTGAGCTCTCAGCCCTGCTAGTCCAAACCAGTTCAATATGCTCCACAGGTGGTCAAGAAAAAATCCTTAGAGCCAATGGTGGTTCCATTTTCCCATAATAACCGCTAAGGGTTTCCTGCATTTGCAGAATTTCATCTTCAAAGATCAGTGGAGATCTGGTATACTATGTAATGCTGACTGATACACTAGCCCTTCATATCTAATTAATGGAAGATAATTGATAAAATATAATCTGTTACGTAATGGATCTTTGATAATGTATCATTCTTCAAATGGGTAATGTAGACAAAAATATTAGTTCATTATAAAATTTACTTGGGTTAAAAAAATGAGGAAATAATCTTTACTCACAAAGCAAAGAATTTTCATTTTATAAATAAAGAAAAATGTTTATAGATTACAGATTTATAAATCTAATTGTATTTGGAATATTCTGTCTTTAGTCATGCATTAAATAAGATGGTCACAAGTGAATGCAATAGGGTGTGTTTTCAACATTCATGTCTGTGCATGCGCAATTGTGCATGCATAAATTTTGACTGCATTTTGCATGTGCAAATGTAATGACCTCCATCACAAGACATCACCAGGGACTGAACTTGGAAACTCCAGAACTAAAAGTTAAAGCCTTTAACACTAAAAGAGTAAGAGTCTGAACTTGCATCACTGAAGTCTCTTGATGTTTTGCCAGTAACTTCAATAAATGCAGGAACACTCCATAACTCCTTAAACTGGTAGTTATGCCAGGTTGATATCTGTAGACTAGCCACTAGAGGGGACATGTAACACAATGAAAATGACTTATACAAATACCTACATGTACATTACTTCATGTACATATCGGTTTAAAAAAAAATCTAACAGTGGTGTGATCAATGGTTAGCATCTGCATCCAGAAACGCTTTGGGAAAAATGGGTTATATTGTTGCAAATATTAACACTTGCATTTTCATATGTTAGATTATTTAAAGCCAACATATAAGTGTTAAGGTTTTTTATATGTATCTGTACTCACAAAGTGTGACCTCATGTTTGCATTCATAAAATTCTGCAGACACACAAATGAGATGCTATTTATTGCCACATCTGAAAATTTACCCATGGTATTTTTTCTACTTTATCACTCTGCAAAGTATGGTAAAAGTTGGTCATATATTCATCCCTATTTACTCCAGATGTATTCATGTCTCTAAGAAATGATGGAGGAAATTTAAATCATCGGGGTTAATTTTTTGGGGGGGTGCGAGTGGGGGGAACAATATGTTAAGATAAGCAATTCAAGCAAAGCTTTTGACACGGTCTCCCACAGCATTCTTGTCAGCAAGTTAAGGAAGTATGGGCTGGATGAATGCACTATAAGGTGGGTAGAAAGCTGGCTAGATTGTCGGGCTCAACGGGTAGTGATCAATGGCTCCATGTCTAGTTGGCAGCCGGTGTCAAGTGGAGTGCCCCAGGGGTCGGTCCTGGGGCCCGTTTTGTTCAATATCTTCATAAATGATCTGGAGGATGGTGTGGATTGCACTCTCAGCAAATTTGCGGATGATACTAAACTGGGAGGAGTGGTAGATACGCTGGAGGGGAGGGATAGGATACAGAAGGACCTAGACAAATTGGAAGATTGGGCCAAAAGAAATCTAATGAGGTTCAATAAGGATAAGTGCAGGGTCCTGCACTTAGGATGGAAGAATCCAATGCACCGCTACAGACTAGGGACCGAATGGCTCGGCAGCAGTTCTGCGGAAAAGGACCTAGGGGTGACAGTGGACGAGAAGCTGGATATGAGTCAGCAGTGTGCCCTTGTTGCCAAGAAGGCCAATGGCATTTTGGGATGTATAAGTAGGGGCATAGCGAGCAGATCGAGGGACGTGATCGTTCCCCTCTATTCGACACTGGTGAGGCCTCATCTGGAGTACTGTGTCCAGTTTTGGGCCCCACACTACAAGAAGGATGTGGATAAATTGGAAAGAGTACAGCGAAGGGCAACAAAAATGATTAGGGGTCTAGAGCACATGACTTACGAGGAGAGGCTGAGGGAGCTGGGATTGTTTAGTCTGCAGAAGAGAAGAATGAGGGGGGATTTGATAGCTGCTTTCAACTACCTGAAAGGGGGTTTCAAAGAGGATGGCTCTAGACTGTTCTCAATGGTAGCAGATGACAGAACGAGGAGTAATGGTCTCAAGTTGCAATGGGGGAGGTTTAGATTGGATATTAGGAAAAACTTTTTCACTAAGAGGGTGGTGAAACACTGGAATGCGTTACCTAGGGAGGTGGTAGAATCTCCTTCCTTAGAGGTTTTTAAGGTCAGGCTTGACAAAGCCCTGGCTAGGATGATTTAACTGGGACTTGGTCCTGCTTTGAGCAGGGGGTTGGACTAGATGACCTTCTGGGGTCCCTTCCAACCCTGATATTCTATGATTCTATGATTCTATGATTCTAAGCATCTGATTGTTCCATGTTTGGATCTTTGCATGTAAGAAGTGATGCATACTATATTAATTGCACTCATAATTTTATGGGACAAACTTGGAGAATTTAAATGTTGTTTGGGCATGATGTATTGCAGAACACAAACCAACAAAAGTCCAGTTCACCTACAATATGTTTATTTTAAATTAGAAGGAAGGAATTTGGAATTGAAAATTATTCTTTGCAAACCTATATAATCACAAGACAAGAGCATTCATATCTGACCTAAAACTCCTTCAGAAAACACATTTTGTTAATTATTTTATGGCTCATTGGGACAGACTGTTTTTTCCATTTTCTTATTCCTGGATGACCTGCTCATAAATTCAAATATAAATAGACTGTGTAATAAGTGAATGATCTGTTTGCAAATTAGTAAGAGAAGCATGACAATGATTATGTAATTAGGGTATTGTGAATAGGCTTCTTTTAACACTGTTAGACATTGGAAGACAACAACTGATATCAGTGGAAGGTCATGTCTCTTATATTTGGAATAAGCTCTCAGTGTTTACTGGTCTTATGACTTCATTGTCATGAAGTATTAGTAATCTCCAAGCAGGCCCTACACAGGCAAACAAATGAAGTTTTTTTAATATTGTGTAAAGCTTTATTAGTTTGCAAGGAGGAACTGTTTTAGTAGCACATGGCAGTTTGTAGAGTTCAACTTATTTGCACTTAATCTGTTGCCTGGATGGGTGTCCACACTGGTTCCACTGATGGCAGCTTTACAGATATAAGGCATAAAATAATGAAGTATATATTTCTTTTATGACTACATCTGTTAAACGCATCTAACCCAGCTGTGGCTTACAGACTATCCTCTGTACTTTTGAAAAAAGATGTAATAGTTCACAGTCATACAAAATTCATTGAATAGTTGTAAATCTGCTTACTTTCAGATGTGCTGTGTGAAAAGAAAAATTAAGGGGCTGATTTTCTTGGAAATATTTGATATAAAATTTACCTTATGTGGCTATCATTTATAATCAGAAGGAGTGTAGTTATTGATTGCAATAGTTTTCCTTGACAATAATTGTTTCTGGAATGAGGGACAGTTTCAATGAATGCTGACACTTTAAGTGAAAATAATTGCAGTTCTGCAAAATGTAAAGGCTTCTTCAACAAATAGCTTTTTAATAGTGTCAGTTAAGATGAACTCTGCTGAAAATTGCTCATGTTTTGTCTCTCTGCATTAGTTGAGCTCCTGAAATATGATATTTGTAACAAGTGTTCTTCGGGTGATTGCTCATATCGATTCCAAGCTCTCCATGTTTTCCTAGCTTCTATCTACTTTAGTGTTTGTCTTCCTTAGTTAGTTTAGTTAATTATTTGTTAATGCAGTGTTAATAGTTCACTGTTGGGAGTGGGGGTTCCCCTCCAACTTGCCTGTGCTCTCCCTGGGGACTCAGGGCATGCCTAAATCCTAGGGATTCAAACCCTGCAACAAGTCTATGCCAATGGGTGACCCCCACGACGCTTGCTTAAAAGTATGTGGGGAAACGCATCAGGCAGAGAAACACAGGATTTGCAAAGGGTTTCACCTGAGAACAAAAAGGAGCGGGACTTTAGACGGAAGTAACTCCTTATGAAAGTGGCATTTAGACCACAACCAGCATCGGCGTGGCAGGACCTGGCACCGAGTGCATCAGTGCATAGTGCCCCTGCAGTGGTCACGGAGAAGGCACCACAGAAGGACTCTGGGTGAGACCCGCAGCACCGGTCCCATTCCCCAGGTCAGAAGCAGCACCGGAAACAAGGGAGGAGTGGTTCCCCAACTTCTGATCACACTTGCAACACGATCAGACTTGAGGCACCAGTTGCACTTGCAGTGCCGGCCTACTTGCGGCACCACTCCAGGTCCTGCCAGTGCTCCCGTTCATGGCGTCGTTTGCCATCATGCAGCAGATCCTGGCACAGTCTGTCTTGCCACCATTCGTGTCATCACGCAGACCCCGCTCGTGGTACTGCTCTAGGTCATGGTACAGTTTCAGGTCAGATGGTGCTCCCCAGGCTTGATGCATTGCTTCCTGGCCCAACAACGCTCAGGACCGCTCTGGCCCTCACAGTCTAGATCCCCGTCTTCAGGTTCGGAGACAGGGTCTAACTATTCAGAGTGGGCCTGATGCAAGTCAGCATGGGGCAGACCAGACATAGGTATGACACCATGGCCCACCCAGTGGCAGGGGCCAGTGCACTGGCCATTTTGGATCCCTTGGGGTGTACCACCAGGCCCAGGGGTTCCTGTTCAGTGGCGTCTGAGACAAGGGTCCCGGTCGCAGCAGCCAGTCATCCCACCATGAGGGGTGCGGAGGAGTTACCAGTCCTACCACCTCCTCTGGAACCCTCCTCTGTTCCTGAGCCTGACCCTGGGGTGGCTGACCCTGGATTAGAGGCAGGACAGAAGATACTGTAGGACCAGGAAGGTTAGGAGAACACAGTTCCCCTTCTAGCCTCCTCGTCTTCCTCCCCGGACGAGGCTGTGGCGGGTATCTCCCTTCCGGACCTCCCCCTATAGTAGCTGTGCCCACCAGGAACTCTTATGCAGGGTGGCATGAAATATGAACCCGCAGGCTGAGGAGGTGGTAGAGTCCGAGGACCCTATGGTGAATATCCTGGCACCGTAGGGATCATCTAGGGTGGTTCTACCACTCATCAAAACTATCCAGGCCAATGCTAAGACCATTTATCAGACCCTGGCCTCCATCCCTCCCACCACTAAGGGGGTGGAGAGGAAATATTTTGTCCCCTCTAAAGGATACGAATACCTCTTCACACACCCGCAACCCTGTTCCGTAGTGGTGGCTGCAGTGAATGAGAAGGAGAGGCAGGGACAGCAAGCTCCAGCACCTAAGTCCAAGGACGCCAAGCACCTGGATTTATTCAGATGCAAAGTATATTCCACAGGGGGCTTACAACAAGCAATCCTTTGTAGATACAACTTCAACTCCTGGAACTTTAAGTTTGAAGTTTAAGGAATTGATACCAGCAGAGTCCAAAGAGGAGTTTGACACAATTGTCAAGGAGGACAAGGCAGTGGCACGGACCTCTTTACAGGTCTCACTGGATGATGCAGACTTGGTAGCATGCAACTTGTCCTCAGGAATCGCCATGAGCAGGCCTGAGGCTTGCGCCCGAGGTTCAACAAACTATGCAGGACCTGCCTATAGATGGGGTGGGTCTGTTTGTTGAACAGACGGACTCCTGGCTGCATAGCCTAAAGAATTCTCGGGAGTATAAAGAAATCCTTCGGTATGCACACCCCAACAACCCAAAGAAAGCTCTTTAAGCCCCAGCCACAACAACAGCAGTCATATCCCCCTTGGCCGAGGCAGGATCCCTACAGATGAAGGGGTAGAAATGGCAGGTGCAAGCCCTCCCATCCTCTATCTGGGGAGGGCCAGGGCCAGACTAAACCTTTGTCGGGCTCAAAGCAATCATTTTGAAGGTGTACCCACGGACGGAGAACGGGTGTCAGCACCGGATCCTTCCCTGTGTTTTCTGAACCGTCTATCCCACTTCTACCTAGCTTGGTCCCAAATAACATCAGACCGCTGGGTTCGTCACGTGGTAGAAGTGGGATATTCTCTCAATTCTGTTCCTCCCCTCCCTGTTACCCCTCTTCCCCATCCCTCTTCAGGGACCCTTCTCATGAACAATTCATTATTCAGGAGGTGCAGTCACTCCTCGCCGTAGGAGCAGTGGAGGAGGTTCCTCAGGAGCTAAGGGGCAAGGGATTCTACTTCTGCTATTTCCTAATCCCCAAGGCAAAGGGGGTCTCCGACCCATTATAGATCTGTGAGGACTCAACGAATTCATGGTGAAGTTGAAATTCCGTATGGTCTCCCTGAGCACAATTATCCCTTCCCTGAGTCTAGGAGACTGGTATGCCGCCCTCGACATGAAAGACGTGTATTTTCACATAGCCATTTGCCACACGCACAGGCGATTTCTAAAGTTTGTGGTCGACCACAAACACTATCAGTTCATTGTTCTCCAATTCGGTCTGTCGACAGCCCCCTGAGTTTTCACCAAATGCATGTCAGTCGCAGCAGCCTTCCTTCACAAGAGACACGAGCAGGTAAACCCCTCCCTCGACGGCTGGCTGCTCCGGGGGTGCACCAGGGAGCAGGTGGAATCTCAGGTCTAGTTCGTCAGATCCACTTTTGAGAGACTGGGCCTCCTCTTCAGCATGAACAAGTCAACCCTGTCTCCAGCCCTGAGAACAGAGTTCATCGGAGCAGTGCTGGATTCAGTGCAGGCAAGAGTGCTTTTGCTGGAGACACAATTCCAAGCTATGTTGAACATCATTCAAGGCCTCAGGCGATTTCCAACCATTACTGCAAGGGGCTGCCTACATCTCCTTGGCCACATGGCAGCCTGCATTTATGTGGTCCGGTATGCCAGACTGAAGCTCAGACTCGTGCAAGCGTGGCTTGATTTGGCCTATCACCCAGGACGCAACCACCCTGGACTTAGTAGTGATGATACCAGAGCATATATTCAATCCTTTCAATGGTGGCTTGACCTTCGGATGGTATGCAAAGGAGTCCCCTTCAACAGTACCCAGCCCTCCTTGGCCCTGGTAATGGACACTTCCAGTCTGGGTTGGGGTTTGCATCTGGGAGATCTACAAACGCAGGGCCTATGGTCTGTGGATGAGCTCTCCCTTCATATCAACATCCAGGAGCTCAGGGCGGTATGTCTAGCATGCCAAACTTTTCGGGCCCGGCTGCAAGGCCAGTGCATGGCAATGAGGACAGACAACACCACTGCCATGTTTTACGTCAACAAGTAGGGTGGAGCCTATTCCTCCCCCCCGTGTTGAAAAACCCTCAGGCTCTGGGAGTTCTGCATAGCCCACTCTAGTCACCTGAAGGCATCCTATCTCCCAGGAGCTCAGAAAGAGCTACCAGATCACCTCAGCAGATTGTTCCACAGTCACCAGTGGTCTGTCCATCTGGACATCATACACTCCATCTTCCAAAGATGGGGGTTTCCCCAGGTCAACCTGTTTACCATCCACAGCAACCAGAAGTGCCAGATGTTCTGCTCCTTCCAGAATCACAGCCCAGGCTTGGTCATGGATGCGTTTCTGCTACTCTGGTGTGGGCTCCTGTTCTAAGCCTTTCCCCCATTCCTCTTGTGCACAAAGTACTTCTCAAGATCCACCGGGATGAAGTGGAGGTAATCCTGGTGGCCCCACCGTGGCCTCGACAACACTGGTACACCACGCTCTTGGCAATCTCAGTGAACACCCCGATTGCATTGCCACTGCACCCCAACCTGATGGCTTCGGACCATGGTCGCCTACTCCACCCAGATCTCAAGTCCCTTCATATCCCAGCTTGGAAGCTTCATGGTTAAACCCCATGGAACTTTTGTGCTCAGAACTGGTAAGGGAAGTCCTACTTGGCAGCAGGAAACCATCCACCAGGACCACTTATCTAGCTAAGTGGAAAAGGTTCACTTGCTGGTGTGCCCAGCATCACACACCTCCACTTCAGGTGCCTATCCCACTCATCCTAAAGTACCTCCTACACCTAAAACAACAAGGCCTGGCAGCGTCATCCATCAAGATACACCTCGCTGCTATCTTGGCCTTCCACCCAGGAGTATACCAATTTAACCACACTGTCATTCAGGCTCTCATTCTACACACAGATCTCCCTATAGATGCTAGTGGTTCTGGTGTCCAAGCTCTGGAAGCATCTTGATTTGGGTGTCCTGAACATTGCTGATGTAACAGTCTCAGGCCTTCCCACACTTGTGAAAGTTTCTGGACATCAGCGTAGAGAGGGCCCTTATCTCTCTTGGTAAGCCTCAGGCTCTGTTGAACATTCTGTCCCAGGTCTTAGCGCTCTCATTTGCTCCAGTTAGAGCCATTCTGCATCTTTAGTGATATTTTATGGCAGGTGTGGATCTGGTTCCCTAGGTCTGTCTTCACTTTCAGTCCCTACAGTCTCTCATTTTAGTCATCTGTTCCCAGTGGAATCCTTTTCTCTCCCACAAGCAGCTCTATTGCTTTCTTGCCTGGGCGTCCCATTTACCCAGTATCATGGTGGCTCTCTATTTTCTTCTCTCTCCTTTCTTGGTTTCTCTTATCACAAGTACAATCTCTCAAGATGATGCACCCACCTCAGTTCCCTCTCAGACTGAGGTATTTGGATGCTTCATCACCTGGAATTTGAACATATTGCTCCAGGAAATTTAGGCCTTTGCAACCTGATGCTTACAAAATTAAACTATCCCCTCCACTAAGCTAAATGGAGGCCTACCTGATAAAGTGGGATTTCCAAGTAAATCATTTCTTTGAAGCTTCACATAGAGAATAGGATAACTCAGGCCTGGAATGATCCACTTACAGAAGATATAAACAGGAGGAAGGAAGGGAAGTGAAAACTGTTCATGAACTATTGAAAGTCAGGTTGTTTTAAGTTAATAATATGGCTGTCGATTAATCGCAGTTAACTCACGTGATTAACTCAAAAATTAAACATGATTAAAAATATTAAGCACGATTAATCAGTTTTACTTGCACTATTAAACAATAGAATACCAAGTGAAATGTATTAACAATTTTTGGATTTTTTTCTACATTTTAAAATATATGATTTCAATTACAACACAGAATACACAGTGTATAGTGCTCATTTTATATTATTATTTTGAGTACAAATATTTGCACTGTAAAAATGATAAACAAAAGAAATAGTATTTTTCAATTCACCTCATACAAGTACTGTAGTGCAATTTCTTTGTCCTGAAAGTGCAACTTACAAATGTAGATTTTTTTGTTACATAACTGAACTCAAAAACAAACCAATGTAAAACTTTAGTGCCTACAGTCTTACTACTTGTTCAGCCAATTGCTAAGAGAAACAAGTTTGTTTACACTTACAGGAGATAATGCTGCCCGCTTCTTATGTGAGAACAGACATTCACATGACACTTTTGTAGCTAGCATTGCAAGGTATTTATGTGCCAGATATGATAAACATTCGTATGCACCTACATGTTTAAGCCACCATTCCAGAGGGCATGCTTCCATGCTGATGATGCTCATTAAAAAAAAAGTGTTAATTACTTAGTAACTGAACTCCTTGAGGGAGAATTGTATGTCTCCTGCTCTGTTTTACATTGCAATGCATTCTGCCATTTATTTCATGTTATAACAGTCTCGGATGATGACCCAGCACATGTTGTTCATTTTAAGAACACTTACAGAGCATTTGACAAAATGCAAAGAAGGTGCCAATGTGAGATTCTAAAGATAGCTACAGCACTTGATCCAAGGTTTAAGAATCTGAAGTGCCTTCCAAAATCTGAGAGAGATGAGGTGTGGAGCATGCTTTCAAAGTCTTAAAAGAGCAATACTCTGCTGCAGAAACTACAGAACCTTAACCCCAAAAAAGAAAATCAACCTTCTGCAGGTGGCATCTGACTCAGGTGATGAAAATGAACATGCGTCAGACCACACTGTTTTGGATTGTTATCAAGCAGAACCCGTCATTAGCATGGATACATGTCCTCTGGAATGGTGGTTGAAGTATCAAAGGACATATGAATTTTTAGCGCATCTGGCATGTAAATATCTTGTGATGCTGGCTAAAACAGTGCCATGCGAATGCCTGTTCTCATTTTCAGGTGACATTATAAACAAGAAACAGGCAGCATTATCTCCTGCAAATGTATACAACCTTGTTTGTCTGAGCAATTGGCTGAACAAGAAGTAAGACTGAGTGGACTTGTAAGCTCTAAAGTTTATTATAATACAAATGATGTAGTGCCAAAGTTGAACATTTGATGTACAAGGTAGAGAAAGTCTATGTACTGTAGATAAACAAGGTTAGGGCTAGAAAGTAACTTAGACTACACATCCATGTAAGGGTATTAAGAGTAGCAATAACTTCCCTTTTCTGCTGCATGGTCTCCTCAGATCCATGTCTGCTAATTCCCCTTCCTCAATAGGTGGTCAGGGTAAGGATAGAGCCTTGGCTCTATAAACACTCCCTTGACTGTGGCCAGTGCAACTGAGCTGGAGTAATGAGTGTCATAAATTGCTGCTGGCTGGATTGCAACGGCAAATGATTTAGAAGGAGGCAGCAGATGATGAATTGCAATTTTCAGAAGTCTGTCCGAGTGTCAATGTCTTCTGGGTTTATTCCTTCAATAGGGAAATTAATACACCACTCCTTGTGTAGGGCTAAAGTCACATTCTAACCCTAATGTGGAATAATGGAAAGCCAAAATTCTGTGTGAGAGAACCATTTGGACAGTTGAATGAACAAAAATACCTTTGTAGCATAATCGTTAACATTAATACCACCTTTTAGAAAGAAGCTATAATAATTGTCTTGATGTATCCTATCAAAAGTGCATATATTGACTCTTAGGGAAAATTGAAGTTCTTTGGATGTATGGGTAGTGAGGACCAGACCATTATTTCAGAAAAATAGTAGAAACAAGAATGATTTGGATAGAGTTGGAGCATAGTCAGAGAAACACTTTTGCAATTCACTACAGAAAATTCTACAGCAACAGTAATAGAATATGTCCTCAATTCAATAATTACGTACTACAAAACACTGAACAAGAGATGGATCTAGGGATATTGGTAACTATAACTCTAAAACATTAGGCACAGTTCTTAACATTATTTAAAAATAAATTATAGGATGTATGAAGTGCAATTATTTAAAAAAAACTTGTTAGAGGAAATTTATTCTAGCATTGTGACTAGATCTAGTAGAAGGACTTGATTTGAAATATTGCACAAAGTTCTGGCCACACTATTTTAAAAAGTATCCTCATCTAAAACACTATTTGTTAATATGTGTTTGTTTTGGAATAATCTGTTTTTATTATGCACCAAATTTGTTTTTTTTTTAAATTAACATTATTTTAAAAAATATGTTGTAGTGTGCTTTATCTTGGAAAAAAACTTTAAAAATGTCTTGGTTTAATGGCGTAGAATGTTTTTGAGTGTTGCTTTTAAAATCTGTTCTCAATATCATAACTAAAATGGAAATGAAAATAATTTTAAAAAATTTAAAATATTACTGAGTTAAATATAAAAAAGATAATTTGTATGTTTTTTTTTCTGGAATTGTCTATTAATCTTCAAAAATTTGTTCCTGATATTATACATATCACATTATATTCTTGTGTGTATTTCCATTAATTTTAATATGAGATGATGATTGCATTCCACAGTTTTGCACTTGACATAAAGAGATCAATTTTTATTTTTTTGGAAGTTATTTACCCAGCTCTCTCTGTGGTAAGTGGATGTTGTGCAGGTATGCATACCATGCCAAAATTACACTTTAAACTGATCATCTGTGGAGTAAAAAATCACCTATTTTAAGAACATCCTAAGGGACTGTTGACTGTGAAAATGTTGTGGTAATTATTTTGTTTTTATTTGCAGGTTGCCTTTTCACAGCACAACACCATCATGGATCTCGTGCAGTTCTTTGTCACCTTCTTCAGGTAAATTGCTGCTTCTAATGTCTGATTGAATACATACTAATTTATGTTCCATCAAAGCATTAGATTTGCCAGTTCTTAATTCTTAAGAAATCCTTACATGGAAACCTTTAATTTGTGTGTGTCCACACTGCTTTACTGCTGCTGAGGATCCTGACCTCTGTACTTTGGGAAAATACAGTTATTAGCCAAAATATTTTTCCAACTGTATACCTTCAGTCATAGGCGCCAACTCCATGTGTGACCCGGGGCTGGAGCACCCATGGGGAAAAATTAGTGGGTGCTCTGCACGCCCCAGCAGCCAAGCTCCCCACCCCGCCCCGCCTCACCTCCTCCTCCCCTGAGCACACCATGTCCTCGCTCCTCTACCTACCTCCCAGTGCTTGCCGCCGCTAATGGTTCACTCAGGGGAGGAGGTGGGGCCATGGCAGGGATTTGGGGAAGGGGTTGGAATGGAGGTGGGAGGGGGTGGAGTTGGGGTGGGGACTTTGGGGAAGGGGTTGGAATGGAGGTGGGAGGGGGCAGTGGTGGAGTCGAGGCGGGGCTGGGTGCAGAGGGGGGTTGAGCACCCACCAGCGCCAGTAGAAGTCAACGCCTGTGCCTTCAGTGTTAGTATGTAATAGAAACCATAGACCAGTTAAGCTGATTTATATAAATGCAGGTAGACCTAAATGTGATGATTTTAAAATAAGTATTTTGTATAGAATTTTTACTATAAACTCATATTAGAAAAACTGTGGAAGAAAACTGATTTTTTAAACAAAATCCAGAGAGTCTTCACTTTTTCTTTCTTGAATATGTTGTTAAAACCTGCAAACAGGTTTGCAGAGTTGGAAAATGAAGAAGGGGCTCAGCAGGTACTTGTTGAAGGTGGAAGGGTAAGGAAGAAGAGAAGAGAAGCTAGTCCTATAAGAAAAGTGGAAGAGTCAAGGGAGACTAGACCAAATATGAGCCCCAGGAGGATACAGGATGGGTTGAAGAAGATTATAAGGGAAAATAGGAATGGAAAGAACTTGGAGCCAGAGGGAACAGGGGAGAGACTGGAGAATAGCACAGTCACCAGGAAAAGGCAGGTCTATGTGATCGGGGACTCTTTCTTGAGAAGAATAGACAGGCCTGTAACTAGAGCTGATCCAGAGAATAGAAGGGTGTGCTGTCTTCGGGGTGCTAAGATACGGGATGTAGACCTGAGGTTGAAAAGGATCCTAAAGGGAGTGGGAAAGAATCCCCTAATTATCCTTCATGTGGGAACAAATGATACGGCTTGATTCTCGCTGGAAAGTATTAAGGGAGACTATGCTAGGCTGGGGAAGACGCTTAAGGAAATTGAGGCTCAGGTGATCTTTAGCGGGATCCTTCCTGTTCCTAGAGAAGGGCAACAAAGGTGTGACAAGATTATGACTGTCAACAGATGGCTTAGGCAGTGGTGCTATAAGGAGGGCTTTGGGTGTATGGCCACTGGGAGACATTCACAGACAGAGGACAGTTCTTTCGGGATGGACTTCATCTGAGTAGGGAAGGAAATAGACTTCTCGGATCGAGGCTGGCACAACTGATAAAGAGAGCTTTAAACTAGGAATTAGGGGGAGATGGATGGGAGATGTCCAGGAAATCTCCACGCCAGATTTTAGCATTGAGAGGGAAGAAGATGAAGTAAGAAAGGATACAGCCATGGGTAGGAGAATGTATATAAGGAGCGAGGGCGGTGTGGATACTAGTCTAATAGGTTATACTGGCTGTAGAATGACTGTGCCTAATAGGGTACAAAATGTGAGTGAGGCCAAACAGCAAAAATTAAGATGTTTATACACCAATTCGAGGAGCCTAGGTAACAAAATGGAGGAACTAGAGCTACTGGTGCAGGAAGTGAAACCAGATATTATAGGGATAACAGAAACATGGTGGAATAGTAGTCATGACTGGACTACAGGTATTGAAGGGTATATGCTGTTTAGGAAAGACAGAAACAAAGGTAAAGGTGGTGGAGTAGCATTGTATATCAATGATGAGGTAGAATGTAAAGAAATAAGAAGCGATGCAATGGATAAGACAGTGTGGGCAAAAATTACATTGGGGAAGAAAACTAGTAAAGCCTCTCCTACAATAGTGCTTGGGGTGTGCTATAGACCTCCGGGATCTAATTTGGATATGGATAGAGCCCTTTTTAATGTCTTTAATAAAGTAAATACTAATGGAAACTGCGTGATCATGGGAGACTTTAACTTCCCAGATATAGACTGGAGGACCAGTGCTAGTAATAATAATAGGGCTCAGATTTTCCTAGATGCGATAGCTGATGGATTCCTTCATCAAGTTGTTGCTGAACCGACTAGAGGGGATGCCATTTTAGATTTAATTTTGGTGAGTAGCGAGGACCTCATAGAAGAAATGGTTGTAGAGGACAATCTTGGCTCAAGTGATCATGAGCTAATTCAGTTCAAACTAAATGGAAGGATTAACAAAAATAAATCTGCAACTAAGGTTTTTGATTTCAAAAGGGCTGACTTTCAAAAATTAAGGAAATTAGTTAGGGAAGTGGATTGGACTGAAGAATTTATGGATCTAAAGGTAGAGGAGGCCTGGGATTACTTTAAATCAAAGCTGCAGAAGCTATCGGAAGCCTGTATCCCAAGAAAGGGGAAAAAATTCATAGGAAGGAGTTGTAGACCAAGCTGGATGAGCAAGCATCTTAGAGAGGTGATTAAGAAGAAGCAGAAAGCATACAGGGAGTGGAAGATGGGAGGGATCAGCAAGGAAAGCTACCTAATTGAGGTCAGAACATATAGGGATAAAGAGAGACGGGCTAAAAGTCGAGTAGAGTTGGACCTTGCAAAGGGAATTAAAACCAATAGTAAAAGGTTCTATAGCCATGTAAATAAGAAGAAAACTAAGAAAGAAGAAGTGGGGCCGCTTAACAATGAGGATGGAGTGGAGGTTAAAGATAATCTAGGCATGGCCCAATATCTAAACAAATACTTTGCCTCAGTCTTTAATAAGGCTAAAGAGGATCTTAGGGATAATGGTAGCATGACAAATGGGAATGAGGATACGGAGGTAGATATTACCATATCTGAGGTAGAAGCGAAACTGAAACAGCTTAATGGGACTAAATCGGGGGGCCCAGATAATCTTCATCCAAGAATATTAAAGGAATTGGCACCTGAAATTGCAAGCCCATTAGCAAGACTTTTTAATGAATCTGTAAACTCAGGAGTAGTACCGAATGATTGGAGAATTGCTAATCTAGTTCCTATTTTTAAGAAAGGGAAAAAAAGTGATCCGGGAAACTACAGGCCAGTTAGTTTGACATCTGTAGTATGCAAGGTCCTGGAAAAAATTTTGAAGGAGAAATTAGTTAAGGACATTGAAGTCAATGGTAAATGGGACAAAATACAACATGGTTTTACAAAAGGTAGATCGTGCCAAACCAACCTAATCCCCTTTTTTGAAAAGGTAACAGATTTTTTAGATAAAAGAAATGCAGTAGATCTAATTTACCTAGATTTCAGTAAGGCATTTGATACCATGCCACATGGGGAATTATTAGTTAAATTGGAGAAGATGGGGATCAATATGGACATGTAAAGGTGGATAAAGGAATTGGTTAAAGGGGAGACTGCAACGGGTCCTACTGAAAGGCGAACTGTCAGGTTGGAGGGAGGTTACCAGTGGAGTTCCTCAGGGATCGGTTTTGGGACCAATCTTATTTAATCTTTTTATTACTGACCTCTGCACAAAAAGTGGGAGTGTGCTAATAAAGTTTGCAGATGATACAAAGTTGGGAGGTATTGCCAATTCGGAGAAGGATCGGGATATTATACAGGAGGATCTGGATGACCTTGTAAACTGGAGTAATAGTAATAGGATGAAATTTAATAGTGAGAAGTGTAAGGTTATGCATTTAGGGATTAATAACAAGAATTTTAGTTATAAATTGGGGACGCATCAATTAGAAGTAACGGAAGAGGAGAAGGACCTTGGAGTATTGGTTGATCATAGGATGACTATGAGCTGCCAATGTGATATGGCTGTGAAAAAAGCTAATGCGGTTTCGGATGCATCAGGAGAGGCATTTCCAGTAGGGATAAGGAGGTTTTAGTACGGTTATACAAGGCACTGGTGAGACCTCACCTAGAATACTGTGTGCAGTTCTGGTCTTCCGTGTTTAAAAAGGATGAATTCAAGCTGGAGCAGGTACAGAGAAGGTCTACTAGGATGATCCGAGGAATGGAAAACTTGTCTTATGAAAGGAGACTTAAGGAGCTTGGCTTGTTTAGCCTAACTAAAAGAAGGTTGAGGGGAGATATGATTGCTCTCTATAAATATATCAGAGGGATAAATACAGGAGAGGGAGAGGAATTATTTCAGCTCAGCACCAATGTGGACACAAGAACAAATGGGTATAATCTGGCCACCAGGAAGTTTAGACTTGAAATCAGACGAAGGTTTTTAACCATCAAAGGAGTGAAGTTTTGGAATAGCCTTCCAAGGGAAGCAGTGGGGGCAAAAGATCTATCTGGCTTTAAGATTCTACTTGATAAGTTTATGGAGGAGATGGTATGATGGGATAATGGGATTTTGGTAAGTAATTGATCTTTAAATATTCAGGGTAAATAGGACTAATCCCCTGAGATGGGATATTAGATGGATGGGATCTGAGTTACCCAGGAAAGAATTTTCTGTAGTATCTGGCTGGTGAATCTTGCCCATATGCTCAGGGTTTAGCTGATTGCCATATTTGGGGTCGGGAAGGAATTTTCCTCCAGGACAGATTGGAGAGGCCCTGGAGGTTTTTCGCCTTCCTCTGTAGCATGGGGCATGGTTGACTTGAGGGAGGCTTCTCTGCTCCTTGAAGTCTTTAAACCATGATTTAAGGACTTCAATAGCTCAGACATGGGTGAGGTTTTTCATAGGAGTGGGTGGGTGAGATTCTGTGGCCTGCGCTGTGCAGGAGGTCAGACTAGACGATCAGAATGGTCCCTTCTGACCTTAGTATCTATGAATCTATGAAAAGACAAGTGTGCTGTGAGATTTGGCTGGGAAAGGAATGCAGCATTGGACCCTATCTGAAAATGTAGGACTATTCTCTGATCTAAAGCAGGATTAAATTGAAACACTTTTTTTAAAAATTCAACTGTTTTATAAGAATGTGTAACTTTTAATTTGTATGAATTATCTACAGTACTTTGGAGTATCACTGTTCAGTTATTCCTCAATAACCATTCAGTATGCAAATTTGTGTACATTGTCAGACAGCCGTTATTCACCAGAGTGCAAGATTTACAAAATTGCTATATGTTTATTTCCCAATAACTTTGCAATGTATATGCAAATCTCTCTAATCTGGTTAGCTATTTCAATCTAATCTGCTCTGATTGTTTCTTATACTCAAAGGGTAATATCCTCTTCTTTTGTAAATGAGTACAGCTCTGCTGATGTCGGTGATTTGGCCTAAAAATTGTTTTAATTTTTTTTTCTTTGCCAGCTCTTAAGCAATTTGTGGGCTGCTTGCCTTTGTATCCTCCCCTGGTATATAACTCACCCAGAAGTGGGCAGGCCATGAGATCTCTACTCCCCAAACTAACACATGAATCTTGTACCAACCTATTGTCTGATGCAAAGGGTATCCCATCTTTTCTCCTTCACCACAAATAGGGCAATATCTAGAGAAATTGTGCCTGCCTAAAGTACAGTCTCTCTAGCGATTCTCCGGTGGTAGTGAAGCTCTGCATTGACACCAGCACAGAAGTGTTTCACTAATGTTAGCAATCTAGCTATAGAAATCTGAAAAACATGGTAGAAAGAAAACAAGAAATTCTATGTACAATTACAGTAATCCAACTAAGACATAATGAAGGCTCATATGAGTGATGTGGCATTCCCCGGACACAGTCCATCTGCAGCTGTGTTGTGATTCTTACATATGAGGTTTATAATAGCAATAGAGTGGTGATCAAAACATATTTTGGGATCAAAAACATCAGCAAATTTGTAAACCTTTTTGTAAGATTCTATGATATTCTTCTACAAAGGAATTTAAAATGTTAAAGTGTTATTTGAAAACGTTTGTTTCTTCTAGAATTTAAGATTTTGAAATTTTTAGATTTCCAAGGCTGCCTATCATTTGAAAACTAATCCAACCAACATTACTTTTGAGATTACACAAGACTGAAAATATAAATTTTGTTATATAGTATAGTGATATCTAAAATGATGGTTCTTAATGATGTCACCTGGGTGGAAGTTAGCTTAAATACATTTTATATTGTTGTTTTTCTTTTTTTTTAAACATAGTCAGCTGTCAAACAGTGATAGAGAGGCTGTTATTTATCAACATATGTGCACAAATTACTTTGCTGCTTCGAGATGAAAAGCAGTACATAAATGCTATAGATTCTTAGCTCAGAAAAGAGTGATTATAAGTTTTGAGAAGGCTGACATCTCCCTGAAATTTTTCATAAAAGTAGCTAGTTTGGAGCTGCGATGCATGTTAGCAACTGGCCAGATTAGCAATCATAGCATCATTGGGTTAGATGGGACCACAAGAGTCATCTAGTCTACCCCCCTGCCCAGATGCAGGATTTGTTGTGTCTTAACCATCCAAAACAGATGGCTGTCCAGCCTGTTTTTGAAAACCTCCCATGAAGGAGCTTTCATGACTTCCCTAGGCAATTTGTTCCACTATCCTACTGTTCTTACAGTTAGGAAGTGTTTCCTGAGATTTATGAACCCATTGCCTCTTGTCCTGCCCTCTCTGGCGAGATACAGAAATCCAAAGAGGCTCTGCATTGACTTGGGGGGAAACCATAGTTGGCAGCATCATGATTGATTCAACTGCTTTATTCAAGGACAGTACAGCTGAGCACCAATCTGAGGAGGTGGCTAGAAAAGGTGCCCTAAAAATTGCTCATCCTGAACAGCCATGGCCAGCATACTGTAGCTGGAAGGTGTCCCATCACATGGTTGAAGCTTACACAGGCCTTGAAAAGTTTTTTTGTCTCAGTGTAATAACATGGAAGGTCTGTACGCTAATGGATCGACCAGGTCAAACTGACTGTCCTGCTCGGAAGATTGTTCTGATTGCTCAAGAGCTTAAAAGATATCGCATCGACATTGTGGTGCTGAGTGAGAAGTAATTTAATGGAGAGGATCAACTGACTGAAAGAGTTCGAGGTACACATTCTTCTGGAAGGGACAGCTACAAAATAAGCCACATAGCATTGGTGTTGGCTTTGCAATTAGAAAAAAATCTTGTCCCTTGTTTGGGGAGCCTACCCATTGGTATAAATGACAGATTGATGAAGCTTCAGCTTCCCTGAGAGGTGGATGTTATGCTTTGGTAATCAGTGCCTACATGCAAACGGTCACTAACTCTGATGAGGGGAAGGAGTAAATTTACTCCAAACTAAATAATCTGATCTGATTGACTCCCCACTCATGTTGGCGATGATGATTCTACAGGGTGCGGCATACTTGGCAAACATAGCATTGGTGACATGTTGAGCACCAATTATTTATCACAAACACTGTCTTCCACCTCCATGACAAACACAAAATAATTTGGATGCATCCTTGGTCATGTCATTGGCATCTGAGTGACTATGTGTTGGTCCGATAGCGGGACCTATGGGATGTGCATATAACCTGGGTATTACGCTGAGCTGATTGCTAGACTGACCATTGTCTTGTTCCGTCAAAGTTCTCCCTTTCTGTTTGGCCGAAAATGCATAAAAACCAGTCATTTAAGCATCTAAATGAAAGATCCGTCAACCACCGAACAATTCTCAACACAGCTAACTACCATTTTGAGAAAACTTCCAACAATCAGTGACAATGTATCTGCTTAATGGGTGTAATCATGTGTGATACAATCTCTAATAAAGTTGTCAATTGTGTTGGATATACAAAATGTCATCATGCAGCTTGGCTCAATGATAATGGTTCTGAAATATCAAATCTTCTTCATGCCAAACAGGCAAGCTCATGATGTGCTCTTACCTGACCTGTTCTCTGAATTGAAAAAGGCTAGATATAGAATAGCTTGCAGCACATTTCAACACAGATTCTGCCAAAGGCAAAATATGTGGTTTGAACACAAAGTGGCTGAATTCCAGGTCCTTTCAGAATAACATGACCCCAAAGGCTTTTATGATATGGTCGAAGCTGTGTATGGCCCTACCCAATCTGCCTTTATGCCACTAACAAGTGCTGATGATTAATTTCTCATCACAGATCACACTATCATCCACCAAGGATGGTGTGAACACTTTACTGAATTACTTAATCATCTGCCTACTGTCCCTGATGAGTCACTGGATAATGTCTGTAAACTACCTATACCTAATGCACTTGCTGATCCTCCCTCATGAGCTGAGATGCTAAAGGCTATTCAAGCAATGAAAAATAACAAATATCCTGGTCCTGATGCATTCCAGCTGAAGTTCTCAAAGATGGAGGAAATTCTCTCATTGACAAGCTTTTTGAATTCTTATCACGTCTGGCTTCAAGAAATCATACTGCAACATATAAAAGATGCCAACCTTGTCACTATCTGTAAGTGCAAAGGCTTAAACAAACAGTGACTATGGTATCTACTGCAGCATCTCCTTGCTCTCTATGCCCGGTAACATTTCTGCATGGATTCTCTTGAACCAGCTCCTGGTCCAAATTGTTGACAAAGTTCGGTCTGAGTCACAGTGCGGCTTTTGCGTTCAGCGGAGTTCTGTGGCATGATTTTCATTGTCTGACAGTTAAAATAAAAATGTCACGAACAACATCAACCTTTGTACATCATGTTTCTCAGTCTAAACAAAGCTTTTGACATGGTCTGCAACACGGCTGTCTGGAAATTGCTTACTAAATTTGGATGTCCAGACAAATTTATTAACATTGTTCGGCAATTCCGTGAAGGCATGGATGGAAAAGTTAGTGTTGATGGTGATCTAACAGATCCATTTCTGGTCACAAATGGGGTGAAGTAAGGATGTCTTTTCTCCTAGCCATTTTGTTTATACTTTGCTGTGATGCTAGAGGAAGCCCTTCATGGTGACTTTATACACTTTTGAACTGACAGGTTCTATAATCTTTCTTGTTTACTTGCAAATACCAAAGTGAGAGAAGTTTTGATCCAGGAACTGTTCTACTCTGATGATAGCACTTTGGTGGCACATTCTGAAGCAGCATTATAAGATCGTACAAACCACCTTGCTGTGGTGGCTCATAACTTTTTGTCCTTACCATCTGCCAAACAAAACCTGTATCAGCCATCTCCTCAACAACTTTACCAAGAACCATCAATAATCTTGGAAGGTTTGGATGCTCCAAACCATCAAACAGTTTATTTATCTCAGCAGTATGTTAAATAATGAAGTGATATTCAATCACAAATTAAGAAAGTCAGCACCACATATTGTTGCCTTTATCACTACATTTGGAAGGAACATGGAATCTATCTGTAGACACAAATTAAAGTGTATAATGCTGTTGTCCTCATTTCTCTATGTATGTTTGTGACATATCAGGTACAATCCAAACCGATGAGCAGCTGTGTCACCCCTGCCTTACAACCCTGGGTTTCTTACAATGCTTTGCTGAAGTAGCTCCCACCTGGGCCACTTGCAAAGAACCTTCAAACATGTAAACCACATCCTGAGTGTCTGTGTGCAACTGCAACCTGCCAGCCACGCTTGGGTTACACTCTGGCTCTCATCAGTCTTGGTTATATTACAAGGTGACCCAACACAACCCTTCTTAGATATTCCCCCAAAAACATATGTTCTATATTGCCCAGATCTCTCCTAGACAATACATGCTAAATTATGTCCTTTATTTCTTTAAAAGAAATATATATACAACTTGTCACCCCAAATGGAGTTTCCCAGACGCTTCAATTTAAACACACTGGATTAGATAAAACAAATTTATTAACTACAGCGAGATTTTCAGTGAGTGCAAGTAGTAAGACATAAAAGTCAGAAATGGTTACAACATAAATAAAGATAAAATGCTACTGGTGCCTAACTTCACAAACTATGTGAAATCCAAAGCAAAGCTTTCTCACCACATGCTTTCTGTTGTCTTACTAACCAAACTTCACAGGTCAGGATCCCTCTCCCAGTCTAACGGCTGCTTCCTGTGTCTTTCAGGTGCAGTGAATAGATGTGCAGAGAAGGGGGGGTGGGACCCTTGGGTGTTTGTCCCTTCTTTTTATAGTTTCATTCCCCCTCTTGAAAATCATTTCCAGCCGGAAGCAAGGCAACAGTCAGTCTGTGTGGCAGGGAACTCCATGCTGTTTCTTTGCTAAGATGTAGATTTTTTTTTTCATCTGCCCCCTTTCCTACCTAAGAATGGTCACTTATCAGGTAATGGTCCATCAGCCTATTTACACTTGTCTAAGGCATTAGTTTACCCTTTGTCTCTGAGGAATTGGTTTGGGCACTCCTCACACTTCTCTGCAAAACATACTTTTAGTCATGATCTTAGCTTATGTTTATAACTTCACATATAATGCGGCTATGTGCATTTTGCCATGATATTACTGATAAGCAAATTATGAGTTTTTAAATTATACTTCACAAGGCATAACTTGTAAAAACATTATTACAATTATGTGTAGGGTGTGAACATGGGTATATTCTGTCAGTGTGAAACATTATCAGGTCACATTAAAAAGCTTGACAATTTCCATTTGTGACACCTACAATGACAGCTGGGCATCAAATGTCAGGACCAAGTGTCCAACATGGATGTTTTGGCAAAAGCTGGTTCGGTTGGTAAAAAGACTCATTTGATTTGCACTCAACTGAGATGGACTGGTCATGTAATTCATATGCCTGAGACTCATCAAGTAAAACAAATTCTGTATTTTGAATGAAGCTCTGGCAACTGTAAGCGTGGAGGACCAATTAAATGCTTCAAAGACACTCTGAAACAAAATCTTCACAAGATGAGTATTTCTGATTCAACTTTTGAGCAAGTGGTGACTGATCACATTGCATGGTGCAATGCTGTAAGAGTGGGTGTTAATGACTTTGAGAAGAACTGTGCTAAGCAACTGAAAACTGCCTCGGGCATAGAAACTATATGCAGCTCAATTAACACAACAAGGCAAATGGCTCTGTGGCCAGTGAAATAAATGTAGTTCTTCCGGAATTGGTCTATGGAATCAAGCAAAGACCCATTAGTACTAACTGTGTTTGTCTACATCCTCCTCGAAATCAGGGAGACTAGTATTATAAGTCCCAAATGATATCTTCATGGTGTTGGTGATAAGTAAGGTTAAGATTCTGTCATATGTATTTTTAATAAAAATGTTGTGGGCAATAAACAAAATATCTCAGAAGCCTGTGATCTGCCCCTGATTTCTATGAAAAATATCTTGGCCGGGGGGGAGGGGGGACAAATAGAGCACTGCCAGAGGCTTACAGCTGCTCTAGCCCCTCCAGTGCTACTGTGGCAGGGGCTGACCACTGCTGCTCCAGCTTCAGAGGGGACTGACCCAGTCCTAGCCACTGCTTCTGCCCTGTGGCTGTTGCTCCAGTGGCCCGAGGCTGAGAGCTGCTCCAGCCCTGCCCCAAAAGAAGTCATGGAAGTTCCAGAAAGTCACAGAATCTGTGACCTCCATGACAGAATCATATCCTTAGTCATAATTGAACCCTGGCGAGCATTTAGTACTTTCAGAAACATTTCCACATTGAGTAATTAGTAAATCAATACTAAAAGAAAAGGAGTACTTGTGGCACCTTAGAGACTAACAAATTTATTAGAGCATAAGCTTTCATGAGCTACAGCTCACTTCATCGGATGCATTTGGTGGAAAAAACAGAGGGGAGATTGATATACACACGTAGAGAACATGAAACAATGGGTTTATCATACACACTGTAAGGAGAGTGATCACTTAAGATAAGCCATCACCAGCAGCGGGGCGGGGGGGGGGAGGAGGAAAACCTTTCATGGTGACAAGCAAGGTAGGCTATTTCCAGCAGTTAACAAGAATATCTGAGGAACAGTGGGGGGTGGGGTGGGGTGGGGGGGAGAAATAACATGGGGAAATAGTTTTACTTTGAGTAATGACTCATCCATTCCCAGTCTCTATTCAAGCCTAAGTTAATTGTATCCAGTTTGCAAATTAATTCCAATTCAGCAGTCTCTCGTTGGAGTCTGTTTTTGAAGCTTTTTTGTTGAAGGATAGCCACTCTTAGGTCTGTAATCGAGTGACCAGAGAGATTGAAGTGTTCTCCAACTGGTTTTTGAATGTTATAATTCTTGACGTCTGATTTGTGTCCATTCATTCTTTTACGTAGAGACTGTCCAGTTTGACCAATGTACATGGCAGAGGGGCATTGCTGGCACATGATGGCATATATCACATTGGTAGATGCGCAGGTGAACGAGCCTCTGATAGTGTGGCTGATGTGATTAGGCCCTATGATGAGGCATGTAGGTAGGAATAGTGGTCAGTAGGTTTCCGATATAGGGTGGTGTTTATGTGACCATCGCTTATTAGCACTGTAGTGTCCAGGAAGTGGATCTCTTGTGTGGACTGGTCCAGGCTGAGGTTGATGGTGGGATGGAAATTGTTGAAATCATGGTGGAATTCCTCAAGGGCTTCTTTTCCATGGGTCCAGATGATGAAGATGTCATCAATGTAGCACAAGTAGAGTAGGGGCATTAGGAGATGAGAGCTGAGGAAGCGTTCTAAGTCAGCCATAAAAATGTTGGCATACTGTGGGGCCATGCGGGTACCCATCGCAGTGCCGCTGACTTGAAGGTATACATTGTCCCCAAATGTGAAATAGTTATGGGTGAGGACAAAGTCACAAAGTTCAGCCACCCCACCCCCCACTGTTCCTCAGATATTCTTGTTAACTGATGGAAATAGCCTACCTTGCTTGTCACCATGAAAGGTTTTCCTCCTTTCCCCCCGCCCCGTTCCATGTTCTCTGTGTGTGTATATCAATCTCCCCTCTGTTTTTTCCACCAAATGCATCCGATGAAGTGAGCTGTAGCTCACTAAAGCTTATGCTCTAATAAATTTGTTAGTCTCTAAGGTGCCACAAGTACTCCTTTTCTTTTTGCGAATACAGACTAACATGGCTGCTACTCTGAAATAAATCAATACTAAAACACTTCAATTGCAGTCTAAAGTTACACAAATCATAGTAGGTTGGTAGGAAAGTTTCTTATCACTTCAGGTACCTTTATGTATTATAATCAAAAAGCTTATATCCTTAGATCAGCCATATAGTTGTTTCACCTTCTGTACTCCAACAACTTGTTCTCTTACTTAAGCCCTAGTTCACATTTTTTTCTTCCTTCACACTCTGAATCCCCTTCTCTGTCAGCCTGTCTCACCTGGTGGTGTACATTGTAATGGCCCCCCTGCACCTTGGTCTTTGAATTTTTTACCTTATGTAACTAGTTTGGAATTGATGTAATGTTCTTCCTACCTCCTTCCAGGGTTGTTGAACTCCTTTGTCAAATTTTGTCATCCTTTGTTGAAACACAGTATCTTTAGCCATCAGTTTAAAGACAATTTGGGGCTATTATGTTATTTTCTTGGAGTACCCCAGTGCACAATGTTAATCATTTGTTGTCAGTGAAGGTTAGCGCTTTGGCATTGAGTTGTTTTTACAAAATAAAGAAGTATCACACTTGACAACGTTGCTTATCATAATGACAGGTTTCAGAGTAGCAGCCATGTCTGTATTCGCAAAAAGAAAAGGAGTACTTGTGGCACCTTCGAGACTAACAAATTTATTTGAGCATAAGCTTTCATGAGTTACAGCTCACTTCATCGGATGCATTTGTTAATTTAATAAATTTGTTAGTCTCTAAGGTGCCACAAGTACTCCTTTTCTTTTTGCGAATACAGACTAACACGGCTGCTACTCTGAAACCTGTCATTAACAAAGATAGAAATTCAAGTGATACTCAGTAAGCACAGGAGAAACGGATATGATTACAAATAAAACAAAAGTATGCTTCTAGGAGACTAAACATAACTTTAGCAAACTAAACTCTTTGTCTAAGTTAAGTTGCTCACCTAAAGCAAATCTGTGTGTCACCAGACCCTGGGGTCAGGATCCAGCTTTCACGGAGAAAAAACAAAGTGCTGGGTTTTTTGCTCCCTGAGTAATGGACCCCCCAAAGGGGTTCTCCTTCCTCCTTACAGTCCAGAGAACCTCTGAAGTGTAAAGTTCTTCTCTTCTGCTGTTGGTTCTTCAGTGTGCTCACACTATTATTGTCTTTCTCATTCTCCTGTTGACTTGCTTTTCCTATTGACTTAATATGCAAATGAAACTTGTGTTGTGTTGACTTACATAGTCCTTGATTTACATCAGAGACCTAGGAACACAGATAAATCAGCATTCCTTTGTCTGGGAAAAAGTTGTTTATCTACCTGGTCTGTTTACATAATTTAAACATATTTTTAGTATATACATACAGCTTCTTGAACAACATCCATACATACATCTCACAATGCTTATGGTAGCCATTATGTTATTAGCTTTCATTTGACACCTTACACAGCATTCTTTATAGATAAGTACTATGACAGCAATATGCTAGGTGTTGTGAGTTTAGCAGGCCTGATAGGAGTTGCTGTTACATGACAGTGAACCCTTTGCCCCTGGGCATTGAGGGACTCTTAGGGCACAGCCTGCTACTAGAACTGCTGTTAGAGTAATCCAAGCCTCTGTGCTCTGGATCCCCAGGATGTTTCAAGATCCTGGAATCTGAATAGAATCCAGCCACTATCCTAATCTCAGGGTCACTAAACACACTCTCAGGGGGGGACAGACCTTCTATTTGGCATCCGCTTCCTGCTGTTGGAATGTGCTGTCCATCCACTTAGAGCCCTCTCGGCACAGCACTGACCCTTCAGACTCCCCAATACTTAAAACTCCCCTCCCAGAACTCCACCCGAAAGGTGTGAAGCTTTGGCTTACAGTTCAACACTCTGAGGGGCACACAGCAGTTGTGAAGGCTGCTACACTTTGTACAGTCTAACATCTGAATGAGTTTTTATCCTTAATCATGTAAAGTACAGGAGAGTACAGATCATACAAAATAATTAAACATCCTGAACTGAATGTCCCTCACTAGCTTACCTTTCCCTTGGGAGTCCTTGGGGGATCATGTTTGTTCTGTCAGGCAAAGCGGGTGAGGTAATATCTTTTATTGGACCAAGTTCTGTTTGTGAGAGAGACAAATTGGCAGGCAGACAGTCAAGGTCATCTGCCTCCTTGCCCTTCATCAGCCTCTCTCATCTTAATCTGGTACCAAATGGCTCTCCCCTCAGATCCCCCTTGTGAGTTCTTTTATAGCAAGGATCATATGTTTCTTTTGCTCTAGTCCTGGTAATTTTCCATTACATTCCTCCCTTCAGATAAGAGGAGGAAGGGTCTTCTCTCAGTTTGAACAAATCCATTGTCCCAAAGCGTTTTACTTTGAATAGACTGTCATTGAGTGCTGATCACTCGCCATTGTCTCTGGCATGAGAGAAATATGACACAACCCTGCCTATGCATGGTGGATCCACATATATATAGGCTTTCCATGACACAATAATTTCATGACACTGTTTCATAAAATCATCCTCAATTCAGAAGTGGTACGGACAGAACTCCCAAATCATTGCATTCCCACATAGACAAAATTGTAAATGTCAGGAGGTATTAAAGTGAGTGTTATTTCCTTAGGATTGCTAGTGTTGAAGATCTAGAAAATAATTCTGACATGAGCATGTGGAAACCTGTGTCACTAAAATTGAGGTACCAGAGTTAATGGCAACAATGGCCAATTGGCCTTAAGATGGTGTACAATAGTCATTTCTTACTGAACAAATGTTCCAAAATTTGAAGCCTAACACGAGGTCTCTCAATATCTGCAAGTAATTTTTTAATAACTGGATGGTTCTGTAGTGCGTAACAACAATGGTGAATAATGCTCACAACAGTAATAGGCAAGTCATGTTTTCAAGGTTCATCTAGAGAATACAGGTGAAGCTCTGGCCCCGCCTCTTCCCTTCCAGTTCTGGTCCCGTCCCTTCCTCTCCTCAGCTGGCGCTGGATGCTGGGTCGAGTGCCCCGAGCAGGCGTCTGGGGAGAGCGAGTGGCCAACTCTTCCCCCCGCTCCACCCCCCCGGCGTCGCCTCTGAACCCTGTGGCCCACCCAGGCAGTTTACCAGGGCCCAGGGCTCCCGGCTGCCACAAGAGCAGCAGCCTGGGCCCCGGGCAATTGCCCCTTCCCCCGTTCTCCCCTCCGTCAGCAGGCCTGAGAATAAATAACTGGGATAAAGCACAATTTAAACATTGTTGAAGCTGGAACATGTTCTAACCTGATTTAGAAAATATGTACTACTCAGGGTCTTTTTCTTGTCTAGTCTACTCTTTTTTTTAACCTGGTGAGCATATGGTATGACCCCATTCATACTGTCCAGCCTAAAAGAGGAAATAATCTGGTTTGACAACACCACTTGTTTTTAAACTATGCTTTGGAATAGTAGTTTAACATGATTGTTTGCCCTGTGAAGGTTAGGTGGTAAGAGCTAGAAGTATGTGAAATGCACATTCAAGTACTTTGATAAGAAACACACCAAAATAGAATACATTTTCATAGGGATTTCTGATGTATTAAAGATCAAAATTATAAAAAGGAACATTTTGTAAGCAAGTTATTTAAAATTTTATATACGAAAACATAAATGTTATGGCCAGATCCAGAAGAGCATACTTAATCTCCAAGCATCTTATTCAATATATGCACTGTACCAAAACCTGGTTGAAATACTAATTTTTTTGAAGAAATAAGCAGGATATTACAGAAGCTGCTGCGCTCTAGGCTGTGATATTCATACTACAGACAAAACCATTTACTTACATCCTTTTATATCAGGATGCTTCATTGTGTCTACTGGTTCACTGACCTTTTGTGTAAGAGAAAGCAGAAAAGCAATCAGAGATGTAAGGCTAATAATATATCAGGCTAACAGACTCCTTTTTTACAGAAACTGTGGCATCTACATTGGGATGATTCACTGTTTTTTATCTGGTTTCAGAGTAGCAGCCGTGTTAGTCTGTATTCGCAAAAAGAAAAGGAGTACTTGTGGCACCTTAGAGACTAACAAATTTATTAGAGCATAAGCTTTCGTGAGCAACAGCTCACTTCATCGGATGCAAGTGAGCTGTAGCTCATGAAAGCTTATGCTCAAATAAATTTGTTAGTCTCTAAGGTGCCACAAGTACTCCTTTTGGTTTTTATCTGAGGCCTTGAAGACTTTTTAACCCTCACTCAAACTTGGCAAGAGTGTGACTTTTTTACTCTCTTAGAAACAGTTAGTCTCATTAGAAAATTTCCTAAATTGTAAATATGAATTCTCTCACTCTCTAATTTTTATGCTGAAGAAATTATGTCCCCAGAATAACATGAAACCTGTGTCTATGGGCCCTGGCAAATACAAATGGTTAATGAGTTTAAGGCTTAAGTTTCTATTCTATAAATTATGAGGTGGATTTCAATGGTTGCAAATTTTATGTGAAATTATAATTGTAATGGCATAGATACAGCTGGGATTTTAAAAACAGTTAGGGAATTACATAATGATTTATTCAGCAGGTTAGGCTGGAAAAAGGAACCTAATTTTTCTATACTACATTCTTTATTATATATTAAAAAAAATGGTCCATGTTCAGTTTTCTTGGTTTTTCCTTGCTTATGGTCTAGTGGAGTAAGCACAGAACTTGTGAGTTTTAATCTAGTTTCTGGTGCTGGGAGGCAAAACTTTCAATCTCTCTAGGACTAATCTTTCATTCCTCGCACACCCAAAACTCTATCTAAGCAAATTTGGGTTTGAAAGGAATTAAGTTATGGATTCTATTCCATAGTTCTTCTTTGAGTGATTGCTCATGTCAATTCCAATTAGGTGTGTGCGTGTATGGCAGCCGGAAGGCTTTTCTCCTAACAGTACCTGTCGGGTTGGTCCAGAAACCCCCTGGAGTCACGCCTCCCTGGTGCTGAATATAGAGCCTTGCTGACCTGCCACCACTTCAGTTCCTTCTTACCATCTGTGACAGGTAGCCGGAATGATGGTTATCACTTGCGTTGCAAGCATAATTTCTCTAGCAGTTTGAACTTTTTTTCCTGTTAATAGTTAGGTTATAGTAGCAGTATACTATAGTTTATATAGGTTTCACTTGGGAGTACCCTCCTTCTTTTCTCCCCAGTATTGTAAACCCAGCGCAGCATGTGACAAGTCTGTGACAAGAAGTGACCCCCAAACTTCCTGCCTGAAGTGTTTGGGGGGAAGTCACCAGAAAGAATGCTGCAGTATCTTCAGGGGATTTCGTCCGAGGACTCAAAAGAAGAGGGATCAGCACCTCAGGATCTTTCTGATGGAGGCCGCTCTCCCTCCTCACTCGGACCCCAGTTCAGTGGAACCGATGCCAAGCACCTAGACGTCGGTACACCGGCAACAACAAGACATGAGTCGGCACCAAGGAAGGACTCTGCCAGAGACTCTCAGCACTGTCAAAGTTCCCCACATAGGAGCTCCACACATGGCAGTGGATGGCACCATTTGCAATCCCTGGTGCCCCACAAGAAGAGAAGAGTCGAAAGGGGTTGCTCCCCCACACCCAGACTGAAACAGAAGGAGCCTGCCACTGAGAGACCCACATCGGGCCACGGGAGTTTGGCTCCACTGGCTAGGGTCATGGCAACTCCTGCTCCTGCACGGGATCAGTCAAGTCCGAGCCTCCAGCACTTCCCTATCTGGGAAGGCAGTGAACCTGCCTTCCATGCTGGAAGCGTTCGAAGCTGCCGAGACCTCATTGCTTTCATGGCGACACTGAGCTCAGTCTTAGCGACACCCATGAGATCCGAGGTGCCTTGCAGAAGCAAGCTGGCAATGGTACCTTGCTGGTCACCATTTCCTCAGCCCCGGTCGCTTATACCATCCACCAGTGGGCTGATAGGGAGCTGCATCCGTCCCTGAGTTCTAGTCCTCTTACAGAGACTCCTTGGAATTGGAAGCAGAGTCCTATAGGTCCAGGAGAAGGAGGCGATCCAGGACCAAAAGATGTGGACAGCAGCAGCTTCTTCTGGGGTCCTGGCCTGGTCAATGACAGGCTTCCACCCAGTGACTCTTTTGACCCCCTGGGTGTTTCACCAGGGTCAGGGCCAGAGCCAGAGGTCCTACTCTAGGTCAGCATTGGTGTCCTCAGTATCGTATTTGCCTCCAGCACGTCATCCAGAACAGCATCAACCATTCGGCATGCCGCCATCGACCGCACCAGAAGACAGGGCACCACAAGATCCCCGCTTCCAACTAGGGCTTTGTTCTCATCCTCGCCTGCTGAGGCGGTGGCAGGAATGTCGACAGCCATTGCCCTGGAGGACAGTAGAGTGCTCCAGCAGCTGAGGAGGAGGGTGGCACAGAACTTGGAGATCCAGGCCAAGGAGGTTGTCGAAACATCAGACCCCATGGTGGACATTCTTGCCCCCTTTGGTCCCTCCCATATTGCCTTGCCACTCATTAAAACAACACAGGATACCACCAAGACCCGCCTCCTTACCACCAACGGCAAAGAGGAATGAACGAAAATACTTTGTTCCCTCTAAGGGGTTCAAGCACCTATACACTCATCCCGCGCTGGACGTCCCTGGTGGTGGTGGTGGCTAATGAGTGGGAGAGCCAAGGTTACCAGGGACCCTCCCTGAAAAACCAGGAGGCTAAAAAGCTGGACCTCTTTGGGAGGAAAATTTATTCCACTTGGGGGCTCCAGCTCCAAATTTCTAATCACCAGGCTGTCCTCAGGAGGAACAGTTACAACTCCTGTGGAGTGACTGAAAAATTTATGGAACTGTTGCCCCATGACTACAAGGAGAGTTCTCCTCCTTGGTAAAGAAGGGTAAGCTCATTGCTTGAGCTTTGCTGCAGGCAGCCCTCGAAGTGGCTGATTCGGCCACCCACACCATGGCCTCCAGAGCTCCTGGCTCCAAGTCTCAGGGCATCCATATGAGGTCCAACAAATTATCCAAGACCTCCCCTTTGAGGGCCTGACCCTCTTTTCAGAAAAGATGGACCCTCAAATCCCTTGACTTGCACACTCCGGCCATGCAAGGAGACATTTTAAGCCATAACCTCTGCCTCATTATTACCACCCTCAAAACAGGCAGACTTTTCTCAGAGGCAGAATAGGAATAAAAGAAAGAGGACTTACCTGTCATCAGCACAGAGCTCTGGGCAGGTGAAACAGTCCGCAGGCCAGAAGCAGAACTTTTGAAGGTGCACCCTGTGGGCTACGCACCAGTTCACTGGGTACTTCATACGGTAGAACGGGGATACTCCCTCTAGTTCTGCTCCCTCCCTTCCCTGTCCCTCTTCAGGGACCCTTCTCATGAGCAACTCCTCATGCAGGAGGTGCACTTGCTCCTATTGCTGGGGACAGTGGAAGAAGTTCCTCAGGAGCTGAATGGCAAGGGGTTCTATTCCCGGTATTTCCTAATACTGAAAGCCAAAGGGGACCTCAGGCCTATCCTAGACCTGCGAAACTGCAACAAGTTCATGAAGAAATTGAAGTTCTGCATAGTCTCTTTGGCCTCCATTATCCTTTCCTTGGATCCATCAGTGTTGGAGGGAGGTGCACAAGTGGGACACCTCAGGATTCAGGGCCTCTGATCCCAGGCAGAACTCTTGCTTCACGTCAACGTCAGAGAGCTGAGAGCGGTCTATATGGCGTGCCAGACATTCCAAGTTTCGTTGGAAGGGAAACGTTTATTGGTCATGATGGACAATACTACAGCGATTTTTTTATAACAGACCGGGGGGTGCATCCTCCTCTCCCCAGTGCCTAGAAGCCCTCAAACTGTGGGACTTTTGCATAAAGCACTCAATACTCCTGGAAGCTTTGTACCTGCCCATAGTCTAGAACGAGTTGGCGGACTATCTCAGCAGGTTCTTTCACAGCCATGAATGGTCCCTACGCCTGGATGTCGTGAATACCATCTTCCAACAGTGGGGTTTTCTCCAGATAGGCTTATTTGCCACACGGCACAACAGGAAATGCCTGAAATTCTGCTCCTTTTGAATCACAGCCTGGGCTCCATGACGGATGCATTCCGCCTTCTCTGGAAGGGACACCTCCTTTACGTGTTTCCACCCATACCACTCATTCAGATGGTGCTAGTCAAAGTTCAGAGGGACAAAACCTCTGGGTCTGGTACATGTCTCTCCTGGAAACAGCCATGGAAAACCCCATCACCCTACCCTTGCTCCCAGACCTAATAACACAGGACCACAGCTGCCTCCAACACCTGAATCTTGAATTGCTCCACCTCACGGCATGGAAGCTCCATGGCTAAACCCATTGGAGCTGGCTTGTTTGGGTCCAGTCAGGGAAGTCCTCCTTGGTAGTAGAAAAGCCTCCACTAGGGCCACCTACCTGGCCAAATAGAAAAGATTCACAATTTGATCTTCACAATATTACCTGTCTCCAACTCTGTCATCAATACCCATGATATTGGACTACCTCCTCCATCTTGAACACCAAGGGCTTTCCATGTTGTCAATAAAGGTCCACTTGGCTGCCATTTCTGCTTTCCAGCCATGCGTGGGGGGCTGGCTGGTCTTTGCCAACCCGATGGTGAGTCGTTTCCTAAAAGGTCTCTACAACCTATACCCTCACGTACAACAGCCAGTCCCGGCCTGGGACATTAACCTTATCCTTTCCAGACTAATGGGGCCACCCTTTGAACCGCTTGCGACATGTTCTCTACTGTACCTCTCATATAAGGTGGCATTCCTGGTAATGATAACATTGGCCAGGAGGGTGTCTGAGCTCAGGGCTCTAACATTTGAGCCCCCTTACATTGTGTTCTATAAGGACAAGGTTCAGCTTAGATCGCATCTGATCTTCCTTCCTAAAGTTGTCTCCCAATTTCATAGTAACCAGGATATCTTTTTCCCAGTTTTCTACCCTAAGCCTCACGCAAGCAGCAGAGAGCAAAAACTTCACTAGTTCGATGTTTGCCAAGCATTAGCCTTTTATATGGAATGGACAAAACCATTTCGGAAGTCCACTGTTTGTCGCAGTATTAGACAGAATGAAGGGGCTTCAAGTCTCCTCCAAAGAATTTCATCATGGATCACATCCTGTATCTGGGCATGCTATTACCTGGCAATGATACCTTCCCCCCTCTTCCCAATTACAGCGCATTCCAGAGCAATCTGCAGAGCTGCGACATGGTCCTCAATCCTCACATTATGCCTTTAGCCAGCAGGCTAGAGATGCTGCTGCCTTTGGTAGAGCAGTGCTACAGTCAGCAAACCTTTGAGCTTTGACCCCACCTCCAAAACTTAGGCTTGGGAATCACCTAATTGGAATTGACATGAGCAATCACTTGAAGAAAAATCGGTTACCTACGTTTCATAACTGTTGTTCGAGATGTGTTGCTCATGTCAGTTCCAATACCCACTCGCCTACCACTCTGTCGGAGCAAACCAGCAAGAAGGAATTTAAGTGATGGTGGGTCAGCAGGGCCCTATATTCAGCTCCATGGAGGCGCAACTCCAGGGAGCACCTGGACCTACCTGATGGGTACTGCTAGGGGAAAAATCGTCCGGCTGCCATGCACGGGGCATGCACACACCTAATAGGAATGCACATGAGCAACACATCTCGAAGAACAACAGTTACGAAAGGTAGGTAACTGTTCCGCCTTCCCTATACTCCCCGTAAAACAGTGATAATATTTACCATACAGGATAGAATGAAGAACAGTATTTTTGCCGTGCTTAGGACAAAAAATGCATTATATACATTAAATGCTACATGTTGTACTTATTCTTTTATCTGTGATTTTAAAGCTGTTCTTTTTAAGTTGGTGTGCTAATTGTGCTTTTAGCTGATTTTTGCTCATATACTGTGCAATATAGCAGTTCAAAATGTTTGTCCACAACTGTTAGGAATAAATATTTCTAGCATGAATTCCATTTGATTGTGCTTTGCAAATTGAGGCTAATTGTTCATAAACTTATAAGTAGGAACTTATAATAGTTCGCAAGAATTACTTTGAAACTTCTTTTTAGTGTAACAAAGGTCTGAAACAGGAATGCTTACAAAAATAGAAACTTTAATTCCTACTCTTATCACTTGGGTCACAGTTGCAAAGGTTAATGCTCCTATCCACAGGACATACAAGTATCTGGTTCCTACTGTCACATCTTTCCTGTAAAAAACAAAAACAAACAAAAAAAAACAAAAAACCAATTCAAAATAAAACATAATACAAACCACCAGCTAATCAATCAATGGCTGTGAGCACACAGCCTTTACCTGTTCTCAAAACAGATCCCTCTGATGTCACTGATTCAGCTGCTGTGGTGAATCCATCACTTAGAGACCTATCTTTGATGGCAGTATTCATGCCTGGCTAGAATAGGCCATCTCGGGCTCTTGTTTTACATGTCTCGTTATCCTTATGGATTATAGGAGTACCAACCTCTTGCTGAATAGTGTTGACATTTAGAATTATTTATAGTTATATAACGTGAGAATCTGTTTTAGCTTCCTGGTAAAAAAAAACAAAACAAAACAATAGAGATACCACCTGAGACAATCATTGTACATACATATATTCTGTCATACTGGAAGGCACCATGGAGTCTCATCACCACAGAGTAAACACAGCACATGAGAGTCAGTGGCCAGCAATCTTCTTCCACCTTTTTTGTCCTCACACAGCCTTGAGAAGTGCACCATACCACAGGCTGTCCAGTCAGCCACATTGTCGAATCACACTCACCACAGATGCCCCGTGCCCTGGCACCTGACATAAGCTCCTATAAATCTTGTTTCAGCTGTCTTCCTCAGCTAATTGTTTTCTTTGATCATTTTGATGCTGTAAATTTGGGCAGTTATCTCCTCATTAGGTGTGTGTGAAGTATAAATAGCACCCAGCAATCAACTGTAGCATTTCAGTTCAAAGAGACAATCATTGTAGTCTTTTATTTTCAGTGCAACCCACGACAACTATGTAATATATGTCAGTCGCCAGAAAGCCAGTGCTCAAAGTTTGCTCGGCACCAGTTCGTAAATAGAATGTAGACAACGAGTACCTGTGGGAGTTAGAAAGGGGAAGCATAACAGTGACTGAAGAGCAGTTTCACAGCCCCGTTCTGGATAACCATGAGTCCAGCATGCCACAACACTCATCATCCCTGCGCTTTTCCTCACACAGCAGGAGTGGATGAGTGGATTTCATCAGGGATGTTTTAATATATTGAATTCATAAATGTTCCAGCAGCCAGATCCTTTCCCACTCCACATATAACTCCAATAGATACATTTTAATAGAGAAAAATCCTTTTCTTAATGTAGTAGTATTCTTCAACAACTGCTTCCACCATGAATCTTTCCAAAAATTAAATAGATATTCAATACAAAGGTATTTATTTTTAAAACAAAGATGATAAATTAATGTCAAATGTTTTGAGTTATATTATCTTTCAGACAGAATATTGATCTCCATAAAAAAAGACAGATCTGGAATTGCAAAGCTCAGATCGCTTGCACCATAGTTTATCAGAGAATATAAAATTCACATAGATCAAAATTAAAATATTTACTGGTAACATGAAAATTAAATTATCTCAGCAAAACAGATTTTACATTTGGGGGAGAACAAAAATGATTTTTACTTAGTGATGCATTAAATAATTTTCACCTCACTCTAGAAGCAAATAGTGTATTTTAATTCCACTGGAATGGCATATATTACTTAGTGATGCATTAAACAATTTTCACCTTACTCTAGAAGCAAATAGTGTATTTTAATTCCACTGGGATGACATATATTACAGTGCTCAGTTTTTGAGGGGTTTTTATTATTACTGTATTTACAATTTTAATTTATGGTGTGTGGTTTGATAAAGAGAATTCCTGCCTCTCTGGGAATCATTGAGAAGCATTGACTGCCATGCCCCGTGGAGGAGTTGTATAAATTCAAACTTCCTGTTAAGGCAGCTACTTGATAGGCTGCAACTATGGGGGAATTTCCAGTGCCAGACTGTCAAATTTAGATTCTCTTGGTGCCTCAGAATTGACTGCTCCTCTAGGACTGGCAGCTAGATCAATTAATCCCATATCTCTCAACTGGTGACCAGAATTGTTTTCCAGTCTCCCCTTCTTTTCCTCTGCTTTCTGTGTCAGCTTGTTTTTCTGTTATACTTACTGTTGGAATAAGAAGCGGCCCAATCATACAGAAGGATGCACCCTGCACCTCTTTTTAAGGGTGCTTATGCAGATGAATTCCCAGGAACTCCAGGATGCATGTCTCCTAAGGCACAATACCCCCAGGGTTCCCCTTGGTTGGCTTTGTACTGCCTTCTTCTCAGGGCTGCATCTTAATGTAGAGTCTGACCAAAATATTATAGATGTTTTGTATTGTGTTCATTACACATTACAGATGCTTTATATTGTGCTTGCATTTGTTTTCATTTTCCTTTGCACTATGCTTCCTTAAATTCTGTTAGTAAATTTAATCTGTTAGATTAAAAACAGCTCTGGAGATCAGAGTTGATTGTGTCTCAGTCCCCTTAACCCCAATCACTTTCTCTTATGTAACTTCAGTCCCTCATGCTTTAATTTTAAAGCAAACACTAGACCTGCTAGAGTAGGTGATCATCTGTGACAAATGGATTTGAAATTATGCTTTCCTCATTTACATTCATAAGAGAAGCAGTTCTGTCGTCTCATGATAGAGTACATGAACCTGTAGTAAATGTTAACTTTGAGAGTTCATTTTCAGAAATGTAAGCATGCAGTGAGGTGGGCTGAAGGTTAGTGAAGTTTAAAAAAAAAAAAGGAAGAAAGAAATAGTAAACGCTTTGCTCTAGGCAATAATGTCATTGTGTGTTATGGCAAATGACAAGCTGCTTTCTCAAATAGTCTGCCAGTCTGCCTTCCTTTCAGACACCGTAGGTATGGCACTCTGTGAAATGAGTGACATCAAAGAAATGAACAACCTGTTTACAGCAGTAAAGAAATATTGTGAGTCCTTGTACTGAATTGTAATAAACCAAGACAATGGAAGAAAGGGCGTGCCTAGACAATGTGTCCTACTGTGGATCCCATAGTTATTAAAATATTAAATCTAATGATTACCATTGAAGAGAGACATCTGGATTCATAAGGAATTCACCTAATTATCTTTAAAATATAATGTTAATAAAATAGCTTAATAAAAGTTTACTGTACAGAGAGAAACATTTTGAACAAAAGTTTTTTTTTTAAATTTAGCCACAAATAAAATTATGGAAGCTTGTTAATAACTCCATGGTTAAGGTTGCATTGAGATTTGCATGTAAAACAGAACTCAAATCCCTGTTTCAATGATACTTTAATGATTTAATTTACTCAAGTGTCTATACTTACAGCACCACATTGAGTACATACACACCCTGTTTGGCCCCCTCCCCCCCCCCCCGATAACCTAGTTATAAACAGCAGTGAGGCACTGCTTAGGTGAATAGAATGAAGACACAGCAGAACTATAGGGTACATACCCTATGTGGCTATCTACACACCCAAGCAGTGCCTCCCCCATCTAAACTGTTATTTTTAGCAGTGTAGTGTCCCTCTGCCTCCTCACTGCTGGGGCCTTCCCCTACTTTTTGGAAAGCGTAGGGGACAATTTCCTGGTGCAAGTGCTAGGGGAGCCAACTAGGGGGAGCGCTTTTCTTGACCTGCTGCTCACAAACCGGGTAGAATTAGTGGGGGAAGCAAAAGTGGATGGGAATCTGGGAGGCAGTGACCATGAGTTGGTTGAGTTCAGGATCCTGACGCAGGGAAGAAAGGTAAGCAGCAGGATACGGACCCTGGACTTCAGGAAAGCAGACTTTGACTCCCTCAGGGAACAGATGGCCAGGATCCCCTGGGGGACTAACATGAAAGGGAAGGGAGTCCAGGAGAGCTGGCTGTATTTCAAGGAATCCCTGTTGAGGTTACAGGGACAAACCATCCCGATGAGTCGAAAGAATAGTAAATATGGCAGACGACCAGCTTGGCTTAATGGTGAAATCTTAGCGGATCTTAAACATAAAAAAGAAGCTTACAAGAAGTGGAAGGTTGGACATATGACCAGGGAAGAGTATAAAAATATTGCTCGGGCATGTAGGAAAGATATCAGGAGGGCCAAATCGCACCTGGAGCTGCAGCTAGCAAGAGATGTCAAGAGTAACAAGAAGGGTTTCTTCAGGTATGTTGGCAACAAGAAGAAAGCCAAGGAAAGTGTGGGCCCCTTACTGAATGAGGGAGGCAAGCTAGTGACAGAGGATGTGGAAAAAGCTAATGTACTCAATGCTTTTTTTGCCTCTGTTTTCACTAACAAGGTCAGCTCCCAGACTGCTGTGCTGGGCATCACAAAATGGGGAAGAGATGGCCAGCCCTCTGTAGAGATAGAGGTGGTTAGGGACTATTTAGAAAAGCTGGACGTGCACAAGTCCATGGGGCCGGACGAATTGCATCCGAGAGTGCTGAGGGAATTGGCGGCTGTGATTGCAGAGCCCTTGGCCATTATCTTTGAAAACTCGTGGCGAACGGGGGAAGTCCCGGATGACTGGAAAAAGGCTAATGTAGTGCCCATCTTTAAAAAAGGGAAGAAGGAGGATCCTGGGAACTACAGGCCGGTCAGCCTCACCTCAGTCCCTGGAAAAATCATGGAGCAGGTCCTCAAAGAATCAATCCTGAAGCACTTAGAGGAGAGGAAAGTGATCAGGAACAGTCAGCATGGATTCACCAAGGGAAGGTCATGCCTGACTAATCTAATCGCCTTTTATGATGAGATTACTGGTTCTGTGGATGAAGGGAAAGCAGTGGATGTATTGTTTCTTGACTTTAGCAAAGCTTTTGACACGGTCTCCCACAGCATTCTTGTCAGCAAGTTAAGGAAGTATGGGCTGGATGAATGCACTATAAGGTGGGTAGAAAGCTGGCTAGATTGTCGGGCTCAACGGGTAGTGATCAATGGCTCCATGTCTAGTTGGCAGCCGGTGTCAAGTGGAGTGCCCCAGGGGTCGGTCCTGGGGCCCGTTTTGTTCAATATCTTCATAAATGATCTGGAGGATGGTGTGGATTGCACTCTCAGCAAATTTGCGGATGATACTAAACTGGGAGGAGTGGTAGATACGCTGGAGGGGAGGGATAGGATACAGAAGGACCTAGACAAATTGGAAGATTGGGCCAAAAGAAATCTAATGAGGTTCAATAAGGATAAGTGCAGGGTCCTGCACTTAGGATGGAAGAATCCAATGCACCGCTACAGACTAGGGACCGAATGGCTCGGCAGCAGTTCTGCGGAAAAGGACCTAGGGGTGACAGTGGACGAGAAGCTGGATATGAGTCAGCAGTGTGCCCTTGTTGCCAAGAAGGCCAATGGCATTTTGGGATGTATAAGTAGGGGCATAGCGAGCAGATCGAGGGACGTGATCGTTCCCCTCTATTCGACACTGGTGAGGCCTCATCTGGAGTACTGTGTCCAGTTTTGGGCCCCACACTACAAGAAGGATGTGGATAAATTGGAAAGAGTACAGCGAAGGGCAACAAAAATGATTAGGGGTCTAGAGCACATGACTTATGAGGAGAGGCTGAGGGAGCTGGGATTGTTTAGTCTGCAGAAGAGAAGAATGAGGGGGGATTTGATAGCTGCTTTCAACTACCTGAAAGGGGGTTTCAAAGAGGATGGCTCTAGACTGTTCTCAATGGTAGCAGATGACAGAACGAGGAGTAATGGTCTCAAGTTGCAATGGGGGAGGTTTAGATTGGATATTAGGAAAAACTTTTTCACTAAGAGGGTGGTGAAACACTGGAATGCGTTACCTAGGGAGGTGGTAGAATCTCCTTCCTTAGAGGTTTTTAAGGTCAGGCTTGACAAAGCCCTGGCTAGGATGATTTAACTGGGACTTGGTCCTGCTTTGAGCAGGGGGTTGGACTAGATGACCTTCTGGGGTCCCTTCCAACCCTGATATTCTATGATTCTATGATTCCCTGTGGTGGGGAAAGGCTCCTGCTGCCAGAGCTGTTCCGTTCTGCTGTCAAAGGCTCTGGCAGCAGGGAATTGCCGGAGCCTATCACAGTCATTTGTAGCTATAATTTGTAGCTAATGTGGATGCTGCTTGTTTTTCACTGTGATGTGTAGCTACCCATAACCTACACAACACCAACAGTGTACGCAAGGCCTTAGTCTTTTTGTGTGGTCCAGTCTCTCTCCATAAGGACATTGACTTTTCTGTGTCATAGTTTTCTGTAACATTTTTCCTATATTTTACAGAAATATTATACAGTGCTCCCCTTTTGAAATTTTCCCCTGTTTCTCTCTCTCTCTCTCTCTCTCTCTCTCTCTCTCTCTCTCTTTTTTTGGTGTGATTCCTCTAGCTAAACAACCATAGTCCTCACATGCAATAATACTGGATATGGCCTATATCATGCAAGGGATCAGACTGGATCATAATGATACTTTTCACCTCATAAATTTATGAATCATCACTTTGTCAATCTGAGAGTCCTGTTTCTCAAGGTGTGGCTTCTGATATAGTAGACTTCCTTATGCATGGAGTCACTGATACCCCTGCCTCTTTAAAGTTATTTTAAAGAACCTCAGTTGCAAAGTTTGTGATAAGGTATAAATGGTCCCAAAGTGGGATACTTTTAATGGACATATAGCTCTTCTGAATCTAACTCAAAATCTATCTCCTAGTCTGTTTTAGTCCTATCACAGATCACTTGTAAGTAAGCCAATGTTTACACAGCCCCTCATCATCAGGTTCTTATGGTCTTGACACTTTTGAAACCCCACATTAAAGCTTCCTATGTCAGATGATCTTAATGAATGGGGGAGGCAACCTAGTGACAGATGATGTGGAAAAAGCTGAAGTACTCAATGCTTTTTTTGCCTCCATCTTCACAGACAAGGTCAGCTCCCACACTGCTGTCCTGGGCAACATAGTATGGGGAGGAGGTGAACAACTCTCAGTGGTGAAAGAACAGGTTAAGGACTATTTAGAAAAGCTGGACATGCACAAGTCCAGATCCAATGCATCCGAGGGTGCTGAGGAAGTTGGCTGATGTGATTGCAGAGCCATTGGCCATAATCTTTGAAAACTTGTGGTGATCGGGGGAGGTCACAGATGATTGGAAAAAGGCAAATATAGTGCCCCCTCTTTAAAAAAAGGGAAGAAGGAGAACCTGGGGACCTACAGACAGGTCAGCCTCACCTCCCTCCCTGGAAAAATCATGGAGCAGGTCCTCAAGGAAATCATTTTGAGGCACTTGGAGGAGAGGAAGGTGATCAGGAACAGTCAACATGCATTTACCAAGAGAAAGTCATGCCTGACCAATCTAATTGCCTTCTATGATGAGATAACTGGCTCTGTAGATATGGGGAAAGTGGTGGATGTGATATATCTTGATTTTAGCAAAGTTTTTGTATGCTCTCCCACAGTATTCTCGCCAGCAAGTTAAAAAAGTATGGATTGGATGAATGGACTATAAAGTGGATAGAAAACTGGCTAGATTGTCGGGCTCAACAGGTAGTGATCAATGGCTCGATGTCTAGTTGACAGCTGGTATCAAGCAGAGTACCCGAGGAGTTGGTCCAGTGGCTGGTTTTGTTCAACATCTTTACTAATGATCTGGAGGATGGGATAGATTGCACCCTCAGCAAGTTTGCAGATGACACTAAGCTGGGGGGAGAGGTAGATATGCTAGAGGGTAGGGATAGAGTGCAGAGTGACCGAGACAAATTGGAGGATTGGGCCAAAAGAAGTCAGATAAGGTTCAACAAAGACAAGTGCAGAGTCTTGTACTTAGGACGCCGGAATCCCATGCACTGCTACAGCCTGGGGACTGACTAGCTAAGCAGCAGTTCTGCAGAAAAGAATCTGGGGATTTCAGTGGATGAGAAGCTGGATATGAGTTAGCAGTGTGCCCTTGTTACCAAGAAGGCCAATGGCATAGATCAAGGGAAGTGATTATTCCCCTCTATTTGGCACTGATGAGGCCACATCTGGAGCATTGCGTCCAGTTTTGGGTCCCTCAGTACAGAAAAGCTGTGGACAAATTGGAGATAGTCCAACGGAGGGCAATGAAAATGATCAGGGGGCTGCACACAAGACTTACAAGGAGAGACTGACGGAACTGGGCTTGTTTAGTCTGCAGAAGAGAAGGGGGGGGGATTTGCTAGCAGCCTTCAACTACCTGAAGAGTGGGTTCCAAAGAAGATGAAGCTAGGCTGTTTCAGTGGTGGCAGATGACAGAACAAGTTGCAGTGGGGGAGGTCTAAGTTGGATATTAGGAAACAGTTTCACTAGGAGGATGGTGAAGCACTGGAATGGGTTACCTAGGGAGGTGGAATCTCCATCCTTACAGGTTTTTAAGACCCAGCTTGACAAAGCCCTGGTTGGGATGATTTAGTTGGGCTTGGTCCTGCCTTGAGCAGGGGGTTGGACTAGATGACCTCCTGAGGTCTCTTCCAACCCTAATCTTCTATGATTCTATGATCAACATATAGCTGTCTGGCTCTAATGTAAATTCTATCCAGTGGGTGTTACATGGGAATACAACACATGTATAAGATACCAGAGCATAGCCAATATTCATAACTTTAGATAGAAAGTGATAAATGCATATAAACAGGATAATCATACTTAGCAAATCTTAACTTTTCTATGATATAGATGGGGGTCATATTCAATCATACAGAATCACAGTAGCCACTTCATAGGTTTCAAAACATTATATCCTTATTCATGGCATCAGAGCTGATGCAGCACTTGGCTTGGCAGTATTCTCTTCAGTTCTGGATTCTGTTCTGAAGCTCCTTCCTTCTTCTGGGGATAGTGCTCGGAAGTCACCTGAAGTGGAGCAGCCATAGGGACACTATTCAAGGAAAATGATGTTACTCACCTTTTGCAATAACTGTGGTTCTTCAAGATGTATGTCCCTGTGGGTGCTCTCCTACCCACTCCCCTTCCCCTCTGCTTTCGTCTGTTCCCTAGGGGACAGTAGGGTAGAGAAGGAACTGAGGATGGTTCGCCCTGCACCCTTATATGGCCTCAATGTTAGGAGAACACTTCAACCTCTCTGGCCACTCAGTGACAAATTTAAAGGTGGCAATTTCGCAACAGAAGAGCTTCAAAAACAGACTCCAATGAGAAACTACTGAGCCTGAATTAATATGCCAACCAGATACCATTAACTTGGGTTTGAATAGAGACTGGGAGTGGCTGGATCATTACACATATGGAATCTATTTCACCATGTTAAGTATCCTCACACCTTCTTGTCAACTGTCTAAATGGGCCATCTTGATTATTACTACAAAAGTTTTTTTTTCCTGCTGATAATAGCTCATCTTAACTAATTAGCCTCTTACTCCACCTTTTCATGTTCTATGTATGTATCACAGGTTTCAGAGTAGCAGCCGTGTTAGTCTGTATTCGCAAAAAGAAAAGGAGTACTTGTGGCATCCGATGAAGTGAGCTGTAGCTCACGAAAGCTTATGCTCTAATAAATTTGTTAGTCTCTAAGGTGCCACAAGTAATCCTTTTCTTTTTATGTATGTATGTATATATATATATATCTTCTTATTATATGTTCCATTCTATGCATCCAATGAAGTTGGCTGTAGCCCACGAAAGCTTATGCTCAAATAAATTAGTTCATCTCTAAGGTGCCACAAGTACTCCTGTTCTTTTTGCGGATACAGACTAACACGGCTGCTACTCTGAAACCTATGAGCTCAAGGTAATTCACTTCCCTTTGAACAATGGATTTGACATGTTCAGTGAGTGTTCTTTATACATTAGTGCCATTTCTACCATATACCAAATTTTGTGGGATAAAGTGGTGATATGGGATCTTTCAAAATATGCTTCCATGGTGGATAGAAATATGTGGGGCTATTTTCATGTCCATTTAATGTTGCAAAGCCTGCCTTAACACATTCAATGGAAGAAGTCTTTCTGAATGTTGCACAAGGTGGACAAAGACTCTTCGTTAGTCTGTCCAGCTTTTCGATTTCATTTGACTCCAGTGCCTAGGCAATGTCTTCACGAGAGTACTTTGCTTTTTTTTCCTGATTACATTTAATATTTTGATCATTTATCATTTCAAATTCTAAAAGCCCCACTAGACTAACAGAGCAGTATAGGTCAGTTAGGCAGAGACCAAAGGGTCAACAGAAAACCAAAATACATTTCCAAAACTATATGAATCTTCTGCTTTGGAAGGCTAGCTGAGCTACAGTTTGGGATTGTAAATCCCACCCCGCCCATCCCGAACTGACTCATTCATCTCTGGTATTTAGATTACAGCAGTGGTTTTTCAACCTTTTTTCATTTGTGGACCCCTAAAAATTTTCAAATGGAGGTACACACTCCTTTGGAAATCTTAGGCATAGTCAACCTCAGGCATCCATGGACTATAGGTTGAAACCACTGGATTACAGAATACATTTGAAGTTTCAATGCCAAACTCAATGGTAACTCAGATTAATGTAACTAAACAATATTATGCAATACTAGTGCATAAAATACTGATTACCAAGGCATATTTGTTTTTAAAATATGTTCAATTGTCTTCATGTCTAGATTTTTCTTTGAAATTACTAAGAGTTTATTGGATTGTCTATGTAATTCTTTGCCTTCAAATTAATAGATGTGGCTTTTTATTTTATTTTATTTTTTTATTTTATATTTATATAACTCTACTTGTTGGAAAAATATAGCATATTTCACCCATGACGGGTAAGTATATGTTTCTTATAGTAGAGAAGCATAAAGGAGTATGAAATATGAAATTCTTTTCCACGAGTGAAAGAAACATAATCACACTTAACGGGTGAGATGTTCTATTTATTTTATGGAGATTCATTTCAATTTACATTAAATTAAACCACTTTGATTATAAATCTTCTTTACTTGCTGTTTGAAAGAGATGAAAGGAGGAACTGCAGAGAGTTACTAAAGTTCAAATCTAGAACTTTATTAGACAGTACGACAGGATTTTTACAAAAGGTTCATTTTCATTTGATACTGTGTTGGTATATAAAATTCAAGCTATGTTTCAATCTTCTAGACAAACACTTGCAATTAAGCTTTATTTCCTGACCTACTCTATATCAAAGTTTGATGCTGAACTATGTCTAGATAATAGATAATTCATATATACTTTACCATAGTGGGCTCCTGGCAGGCCCATAGCAGTTAAAGTAGGATTATGACTTCATACATATGAAGTGATTCATGCATACATACATAGATTTTCATATGTATGTTTATTTTATTTTTTAGATTTATAAAATGCACCCCTTCACATGTCTCAGGGTGCTTTCACATAATCTAATGAAAACATACATGAACTCTTTTTCATAACCATACTCCTGTAAATAAGCAATTTCCCACTCAGCCATATCTTTACCTCCTTCTGACCCTCAGGTAAATATCTGAAAGAAGAGATGAACGTTTCATGGATAAACTTCTCTTTAGTGTTGTTAGAGAAATAAAGGCTAGCAGAAATTGTGTCTTTCTGGAAGACTTTAACTTCCACATATAGATTGAAGAACAAATGCTACTAATAATGGTAGGTCCCAGTGATGAAAGCCTAAGATTTTTTCACTAAATAATCACTGAACCAACAAGAGTGCTGCTGTTTGCTGTTTTAGACTTGCTTTTGGTAAGTAGTGAGGACATTAAAGAAGAGGTGGTTGTAGAAAATAACTTTGTATCAAGTGATTATGAACTGATTCAGTTTAAATCAACTGCAAGGACCACGAAAAACAGGTCAGTAACTAAGGCAAGGCAAATATTGAGAAATTAAGGGACATTAATTAATTAGTTAGTGATGTCAGCAGAAGAGCTCAAGGACTTAAATGTGTTGAAAGGTTGGAATTTCTTTAAGTCAAAGGTGCAAAAAATGTCTAGAATTTACATCCCAAGCAAAAGAAAAAAACTTACTAGGGAAGAGCGCCAGACCTAACTTGATGAATAAGTACTGCAAAAAGGATATTGGGAGTAAGCAGAGAGCATGCAAGGAATCAGAACAGTGATTGATTAGCTATGAATGCTCTGTCTTGGAGGTCAGCAAGTATAGGGATAAAGTGAGAATTGGTAAAAAATCAAGATGAGTTAGACTTTACAAAGGAAATTAAAACAATCTGTAAAAGGTTCTTTAGACATATAAAGAAAAAAGAAAGTGAGCTGCTATACAGCAAGGATGGGGTAGAAGTTAAGGATTATCTTGGTAGGCCACAAAACCCAAATTAATAGTTTGTCCCAGTAATCTGAAAGGATGATGATGTAAAACAAGTGAGTAAATGCAGAATGGAAATGAGTGTACAGAAATTGAAAGAAATAATTTCTGCTATAATCTGGGGACTTGTCAATTGGAAGTGACAGGAGGAGAAAGATTTGGGTGTCAATCTACCAATGTGATGAAGCTGTGAAAAAGGTAAATGCAATCCTAGGAAGTATCAGAGGAAGTATTTTCAGTAGAGATAGGGAAGTATTAATGCCACTGTACAAGCCACTAGTAAGATTTCATCTGTAATACAGTGTACAAGTCTGGTCATCCATGCTCAAGAAAAATGAATTCAAACTGGAACAGGTACTGGAGAAAGGCTATTGAGCTCTCCATTCCCCGATCATAATTTTGTATGAGAAGAAACTAAGAGTGATTGGCTTGTTTAGCCCAGCAAAACAAAAGCTGAGGAGGGATATGATTTTTCTCCATAAGTACATTTTGGGATAAACATCCAGGGAGGCAGAAAAGCAGTTTAGCTGTGTTGGCTCAAGAACAAATGGGTGTATGCTAGTCATGAATAAATTTAGACTGGAAATTAGAAGAAGGGTTTCTAACCATCAGGTGAGTTGGGTTCTGAAAGAATCTTCCAATAAGAGTAGTAGGGCTAAGCAAATTAACTAGCTTTAAGATAGAGCTTGAGAAGTCTATGAACAGGATTGCCTGTGACATCAGAGGACTAGACTTGATGATTTAGGAGGTCTCTTCCAGGTCTGTGTTCCTATGTTCATTGCACTAAAGGCCAATAAGCTTGGGCTTTGTTGGACCAGCTGTGAGATACAATTTCAGTCCATTATAGCATGGGGGGGGCAAGGGGGATTAAACTCTTTTTCTACATTTTAAAATGTATTGACAAACAGTAGGCTTATACTAAGATGTAAAGGCAACTTTCTCCTAATTAATTGCTCCAATATTAAATTTAAGATGTTTCATTTTAAAAGTGCAATTTGCAATCACTGATAGTAAAATATAAGTGGTAACTGATATACATTAATAATTTGGCCAACACACAAAATGAGTTCTAGACTATGCTGTTAGTTTTTCATTCAACATCTAGATTAAGTTGTTTATCTGAAAGCATTATTGATTTCTTAGTTTATTTTACTTAAGTGTTTTCTCTATACCAGCACAACTGCCAATTAAAATTTTTAACAATCTTATTAAATGCATTCCTGCTGAGCTTTATTAAACTATATGTCTCCAGTAGTATTCCTTTTTTAAGGTTTATTACTATTTCCTCTCTATATTTTTCTTCTTTTATGCAACAAGGAAGCTTAAAGTATTTTTCTTAAGATACTTATCATGAGTTGTTTGCTTTTCATTGTGCTTGATAGTGATGTAAACTTCTAAAGCTATGGTCCAGATCTTTACCTTCTACTGAGAAGCACACAGTGCTGCTCAGGTGGAGGTGATGATGATAAGTTGTCCTTTGTATTTCTTCCATCTTGGGTCAACTGTATATAACATCTGTATTCTACTGTGAATTAGAGCAGCCTAAATACTGTTCTAACTCATGTCAGCTGCCAGTGGCCTTAAGGTGCTGATAAGGCAGCCGGGGATTTCCAGGGCTTAACAATGCCCCTTTCCTTCAGTTATTACCTCTACTCAAGCTCCCTTTCAGTGTTGCTGGAGTTGTACCACTGGCATAAAATAATCTTAAAGTTCATCCCAGGAGAAACATTTAATGTAGCCACTGTGCCAGCTTTATGCCACCAGAAAATTTCTCACACACCCGTTCATTAGGGTGATCTTTCTAGGCCAACTATGCTGGATTAGGCTGTTTTGGATTGGTAGTGCAAAACAGCTGCTCTGCACAGGAAAAACTAAATCTGTGTGTGTAACCTGGATATGTAAGTAGGCACGTATAGTGTTCTCATGTGGAAGTTCTGAGCTGTTGGATGAATGGGAGTTTACCAGTTCCTGCATTGTGCTGCTTCACTCCAGATACTGGACTAAATTTTGGCCACAATGTGGAGAAAGCATGCCCTTTAGCTACTTCATCCTAGTTTGCCAAATTATAGTATTTATTTTATTAAAGCATTAATGAATGTATGCTTATAAATTAGAGGCAAGATTCTGTATTGACATCAGTTCTTCTGGAAGAATAGAAGTGTTCTAATGGAAATCATTTATATCGTTATATAAAATTTTAAAATTCTCTGAATAATTCTGTCCGTTTTTTATTAGATTTATCAAACACAAGGAGCTTTATTCTGTATACCTTTACTTCTGCAGGTTGCATATATGTTAGTATTTGTATTAGTATTCTTCAAGTGGCCTCTGATATTCATACTTGTGGGGTCAAGATTCCTGCACTTGGAGCTTCTAGAACCTTCTAGAAAGCAGTGTCTGTTGGTGACACTTACCCCTCCATGTCTTTCCCATCCTGGAGGGATCCTAGGATATAAGAGTGGCCCCAACTGCCCCTCAGTTCCTTCTAACTGCTGGAGGTGTAGCAAGCTCTGATCTCACACATTGTCTTTGTTGCTTTTCCTGGTCAGTTTTTCTTTTTATTCTCTTCTCCTCCCCGCCCAACCCTTTTCCCCATCCATATAAATATTCTGGGTCTGATGTTAAAATCCATAAAGTCCAGTTTTTTAAACTACTGGTCTTTTGTCTCAGATATCAGGTGGGAGTCTCCATCCAGGTTCAAAGTTTCTCTGGCTGACAGTTGACTGGTTTGTGAGTGTTATGTGGAGATCTAAAAGATTCTGTTAAAAAGCAGAAGTCTTTGATCAGTCACACCTACTCTGTGAATTGAAAGACATTTCCTCTTTGACATCTGCCAAGAGAGATTTGGTTGCTATCTCTCTTCCAACCTCTGATACACACATTGTCACCCCTTTTCTCACCTTGGAATAACCTTATCTAAGATAGGGTTGCTCTGGGTACTTCTGGAATTGCTGGGGGTATTTACTTTGCTGTGACAGCTGCAAAAAATCTGATTAAGGAGCCACGTGCATTTTATGAGCCTCAGTCTGAATTATCACTGGCCTAGCATATTACTGAGATACAAACCTAATGAAGTGAGCTGTAGCTTATGAAAGCTTATGCTCAAATAAATTTGTTAGTCTCTAAGGTGCAACAAGTACTCCTTTTCTTTTTGTGAAACCTAATGACTAACTCAGGGTTCTCAAACACATGGTTATTTTCTGTGGCCCACCAGATCCTTGCACCCCTCCCCAGCATTACCTAGAGCGGCTCCGACTGGGGCATACCGGGGCAGGGCAAGCTCCCTCCCTGCACCCGTGCTGCCCCGGAAAGCGGCCGGGACCTGGGGGAGAGGGGGCACAGTGGTCTGTGTGTTGCCTTGGCCATTCCTCTAGGTACCTCTCCCGAAGCTCCCATTGGCCGCAGTTCCCAGAGAAGGGGTAGAGGGGGATGTGGTCAGTGATGTGGCATTCGGGCCAATGTACTAGTCCTCATGTGGCCCTCTTGGTCATTTGAATTTGAGAGCCCTGGACTAACTCCTTTATGTTGCATTCTCACAGAGCATGTGGTCCAGTCTGCTTCCTAACTATGTAAAGATGTCTGAATTTTCCGTCTCTTACAGATGACTGGCTTGTATGTATGTCCCTGAGCCTCAGATTCAGGGAGGCAGATACCATGTATTCAGATAACTTTGTTATTTATATGAGGCCAGAACTTGTGTACAAGTTTCCAAATCTTTGGAGAGATGGAGATGACACTAGATGAGCCAATTGTCCTGGTGCAAACATTGTCTATGTAAAACACATTATGTTTCACACATATGACTGGGCAGAGTCAACCTCCTGTAATTGTCAGTCTTCATGCAGGACAAATCCAGCTTCCATGGCATACCTTCACACTGTCTTCATCACACCATGTTGCATAACTGCTAATGCAACTATATATATATATATTTTTAACAAGAACAATAAACTATTTCCCTTATTAAGGCTTGTTTTGGGAGATTTCAGAGTAGCAGCTGTGTTAGTCTGTATTCTCAAAAAGAAAAGGAGTATTTGTGGCACCTTAGAGACTAACAAATTTATTTGAGCATAAGCTTTCGTGAGCTACAGCTCACTTCATCGGATGCATTCGATGAAGTGAGCTGTAGCTCACGAAAGTTTATGCTCAAATAAATTTGTTAGTCTCTAAGATGCCACAAGTACTCCTTTTCTTTTTGTTTTGGGAGAGTGATAAGTTCAGTCACCTCTATTCACTCTTGAAAGTCCTTCAGAGCTTATGCCCTTTTTGGCAGTTCTGCTGTTGTTTTTGACCTAAAACTCCTCAACCCACCTTCCTGTGGGTTATACTGCTCACTAAATTCCCACAAATGGGTGTATGCCAAGACCCCTTAAAGAAGAAATGCTTACTACCTGTAACCAAAGTTCTTCAAGATGAGTCTCTGCCTATTCATGCTCTCTGCCGATTTTTCCCACTTATGCAGAGTCTTAGCTTAGGAATTCCTGAATTAATGGAAAGAACTGAAGGGCAGTTGGGGCTACTCCCGCTTTTCTACCCTCAGAACCATCCAGAATAGGGAGGGAAATGATTAGGGAATGGCCCCAATGGACCCAGCTTTCCAGAAGGTTGCAGAAGCTCACACTGTGGGTGTCTTGATCCCACTATTGTGAGAATATGCAAAGGCTCATATTGAAGAACTCTGGTTATAGATAAGTAACCTTCATTTCTATATTATTGCTGTTTTCATTGTTATTACTATTAGTTATTTGTGCCAACAATGTGATGGGTAGCATTGCCTAGTGGTCAGGCTTAGGCCCTTCAACCTGCAGAGGGGGTTTTGGGAGGGGAACCTAGGCCCTCCCACTCCACTGGACTCCAGCCCAGGGCTCTGTGAGGATGGCAAAAGGATCTGCCATCCAAGAATGCCTTAAGGCTGCCCTCTCTGGGCTACTTCCTACCATCCCTCTATTGTCTGTAGTTTACAGTCTGTACAGGAAAATTTGAAGTGCGTCTTCTCACCAAATGGCACCTCTTTGTGGCTGGGCATGGTGTGGTATCTCTCTCCCTCTTGGAGTGGCAGTTGCCTCTTTTGGTACTTTGGCCCTTCAGCCATGTTAGTTCAGAATCTCTCCCCTTCAGGGGTAGTCCATAAACCAAACACAGGAAGTCAACACAAATAAATTGGGAAATGCGTCCCTCTTGGGAGCTATCAGAAGCCGCTACTCCCTTCCCTCAGGTAGGGACCTTCAGGCAGTTGTGTGCAGGAGAGATCCCACCTTCATTCAATCATTTCTTTAGGAGCTGCAAGGTAAAGGTCTGTTCTCTTCCCTGGCCTGCCCACAAGTGAGCTGTTTGGTTCCCTTTTAACTCTTCTCCAGCCTGTGCATCTCTTGCAGGTGGTGGGAAGGGAGGGTCTGGCTTAGTCCAGAGCAGCAAACAGAGCTGTAAACAGGGGAGTTTGAAGAGGAGATCTGTTGGAGGAGAAGGTATTTGTAGGACTTAGTTGAGAAGGCTATGACAGATACAGAGGCAGCAGTGGAAGACACAATGATGACTGGATGTGGAAGCTGTGGTATGTACATGACCCTGGAGGGGGTACCTGAAAAGTGTTTTGTCTTCAGGAAGTGCCACTTAATAGAGCTGATAGAAGAAAAGATCCAAGGAATGGAGATGCAGGTGGAGAGTTTAGAAGGGGGTTCAAGCAGATGATGGAGCAAAGACATGAGGAAGCTGAAGGGAAAAGCTCAGACTTGCAGATGGAAACAAGATTAAAGAACTGAGGGGAGCCTGCTGTGTGAGGAAAGTGGATAGTGGAAGCATGTGACTAAGAAAACCAGACAAAGGAAAAGACGGGCTAGTGAAGGAGAAATAGAGTTCAGGAACAGGTTTGCAGAGTTGGAAAATGAAGAAGGGGCACAGCAGGTGGTCACTGAAGGTGAGAGGGCAAGGAAGAAGAGAAGAACAGCTCGTCCTATAGGAAGAGGGGAAGAGTCAATGGCAATAACACCAAATATGAGCCCCAGGAGGATATGAGAGCGGTTGCAGAGGATTGCAAGGGACAATAGGAATCGAGAGGACTTGCAGCCAGAGGGAACAGGAAAATTGCACCATCACCAGGAAAAGGCAGGTCTACGTGATTGGGGACTCCTTACTGAGAATAGACAGGCCTGTAACCAGAGCTGATCCAGAGAAGAGAAGGATGTGCTGGCTGCCGGGTGCTAAGATACAGGATGTGGACCTGAGGCTGAAGAGGATCCTAATGGGAGCAGGAAAGAATCCACTGATTGTTCCCACATGAAGGCAAATGATTCGGCTAGATTCTTGCTGGAACTTATCAAGGGAGACTATTCCAGGCTGGGGAAGATGCTAAAGGAAATAGAGGCTAAGGTGACCTTCAGTGGGATTCTGCCTGTTCTTAGAGAAGGGCAACAAAGGAGTGACAAGATTATGATGATCAACAGATGGCTCAGGCAGTGGTGCTATTAGGAGGGCTTTGGGGTGTATGGCCACTGGGAAGCATTCATGGACAGAGGACTGTTCTCTTGGGATGGACTTCACCTGAGTAGGGAAGGAAATAGACTTCTGGGACGGAGGCTGACACAACTGATTGAGAGCTTTAAACTAGGAATTTGGGGGAGATGTACAGGTTATCTCCATGCCAGATTTTAACATTAAAGGGAAGAAAATGAAGTAAGAAAGGATACAGCCGTGGGTAGGAGAATGTATATAAGGAGCGAGGGCGGTGTGGATACTAGTCTAATAGGTTACACTGGCTGTAGAATGACTGTGCCTAATAGGGTACAAAATGTGAGCGAGGCCAAACAGCAAAAATTAAGATGTTTGTACACCAATGCGAGGAGCCTAGGTAACAAAATGGAGGAACTAGAGCTACTGGTGCAGGAAGTGAAACCAGATATTATAGGGATAACAGAAACATGGTGGAATAGTAGTCATGACTGGACTACAAGTTTTGAAGGGTATGTGCTTTTTAGGAAGGGCATAAATAAAGGCAAAGGTGGTGGAGTAGCATTGTAGCATCAGTGATGGAGTAGCATCAATGATGAGGTAGACTGTAAAGAAATAAGAAGTGATGGAATGGATAAGAGAGTGTCTGTCTGGGCAAAAATCACATTGGGGAAGAAAGCTACTAGAACCTCCCTTGGGAAAGTGCTTGGGGTGTGCTATAGACCACCGGGATCAGATTTGGATATGGATAGAGACCTCTTTAGTGTTTTAATGAAGTAAATACGAATGGGAATTGTGTGATCATGGGAGACTTTAACTTCCCAGATATACACTGGAGGATAAGTGCTAGTAATAAAAATAGGGTTCAGATTTTCCTGTATGCGATAGCTGATGGATTCCTTCACCAAGTAGATGCTGAACCAACAAGAGGGAATGCCATTTTAGATTTGGTTTTGGTGAGTAGCGAGGACCTCATAGAAGAAATGGTTGTAGGGGACAACCTTGGTTCGAGCGATCATGAGTTAATTCAGTTCAAACTAAATGGAAGGATAAACAAAAAGAGATCTGTGACTAGGGTTTTTGATTTCAACAGGGCTAACTTTAATTAAGGAAATTAGTTAGGGAAGTGGATTGGACTGAAGAACTTGTGGATCTAAAGACGGAGAAGGCATGGAATTACTTCAAGTCAAAGTTTCAGAAACTATCATAAGCCTAAAAGAAAAGGAGTACTTGTGGCACCTTAGAGACGAAAAAAATTTTTTTGAGCATAAGCCTTCGTGAGCTACAGCTCACTTCATCGGAATGCATCCGATGAAGTGAGCTGTAGCTCATGAAAGCTTATGCTCAAATAAATTTGTTAGTCTCTAAGGTGCCACAAGTACTCCTTTCCTTTTTGCGAATACAGACTAACACGGCTGCTACTCTGAAACCTATCATAAGCCTTCATCCCAAGAAAGGGAGAAAAAAACCCTCATAGGCAGGAGTTGTAGACCAAGCTGGAAGAGCAAGCATCTCAGAGAGGTGATTAAGAAAAAGCAGAAAGCCTACAAGGAGTGGAAGATGGGAGGGATTAGCAAAGAAAGCTATCTTATTGAGGTCAGAACATGTAGGGATAAAGTGAGAAAAGTCAAAAGCCATGCAGAGTTGTACTTGCAAAGGGAATTAAAAGCAATAGTCAAAGGTTCTATAGCCATAGAAAGAAGAAGAAAACAAAGAAAGAAGAAGTGGGACCACTAAACACTGAGGATGGTGTGGAGGTTAAGGATAATCTAGGCATGGCCCAATAGCTAAACAAATATTTTACCTCAGTCTTTAATAAGGCTAATGAGGAGCTTACGGATAATGGTAGGATGACAAATGGGAATGAGGATATAGAGGTAGATATTACCACATCTGAGGTAGAAGTCAAACTCAAACACTTTAGTGGGATTAAATCGGGGGCCCAGATAATCTTCATCCAAGAATATTAAAGGAACTGGCACATGAAATTGCAAGCCCATTAGCAAGACTTTTTAATGAATATGTAAACTCAGGGGTTGTACCATATGACTGGAGAATTGCTAACATAGTTCCTATTTTTAAGAAAGGGGAAAAAAAGGGATCCGGGTAACTACAGGCTTGTTAGTTTGACATCTGTAGTATGCAATGTCTTGGAAAAAAATTTAAAGGAGAAAGTAGTTAAGGACATTGAGGTAATTGGGACAAAATAGAACATGGTTTTACAAAAGGCAGATCGTGCCAAACCAACCTGATTTCCTTCTTTGAGAAGGTAACAGATTTTATAGACAAAGGAAATGCAATGGATCTAATTTACCTCAATTTTAGTAAGGCACGTTATCGGTTCCATGTGGGGAATTATCAGCTAAACTGGAGAAGATGGGGATCAATATGAAAACTGAAAAATGGATAAGGAACTTGTTAAAGGGGAGACTACAACAGGTCATACTGAAAGGTGAACTGTCATGCTGGAAGGAGGTTACTAGTAGAGTTCCTCAGGGATTGGTTTGGGGACCAATCTTTTTATTACTGACCTTAGCACAAAAAGTGGGAATGTGCTAATAAATTTTGTGGATGACACAAAGCTGGGAGGTAGTGCCAATACAGAAAAGGACCGGGATATCGTACAAGAAGATCTGGATGACCTTGTAAACTGGAGTAATAGGATGAAATGCAGTAGTAAAAAGTGCAAGGATTTAGAGATTAACAACAAGACTTTTTTTTATAAGCTGGGGACGCATCAGTTGGAAGTCACAGAGGAGGAGAGGGACCTCGGGGTATTGGTTGATCACAGGATGACTATGAGCTGCCAATGTGATATGGCCGTGAAAAAAGCTAATGCGGTCTTGGGATGCATCAGGAGAGGTATTTCCAGTAGAGATAAGGAGGTGTTAGTACCATTATACAAGGCACTGGTGATACCTCATCTGGAATATTGTGTGCAGTTCTGGTATCCCATGTTTAAGAACGATGAATTTAAACTGGAACAGGTACAGAGAAGGGCTACTAGGATGATCTGAGGAATGGAAAATCTGTCTTATGAAAGGAGACAGAAAGAGCTTGGCTAGTTTAGCCTAACCAAAAGAAGGCTAAGGGGAGATATGATTGCTCTCTATAAATATATGAGAGGGATAAATACCACTCAGGGAGAAGAATTATTTAAGCTCAGTACCAATGTGGACACAAGAACAAATGGATATAAACTGGCCATCAGGAAGTTTAGAGTTGAAATTAGATGAAGGTTTCTAACCATCAGAGGAGTGACCTTCTGGAACAGCCTTCCAAGGGGAGCAGTGGGGCAAAAGACACATCTGGCTTCAAGACTAAGCTTGATAAGTTTATGGAGGGGGATGGTATGATGAGAGGGCCTAATTTTGGCAAATAATTGATCTTTGACTATTAGCAGTAAATATGCCCAGTGGCCTGTGATGGGATGTTAGATGGGGTGGGATCTGAGTTACTACAGAGAATTCTTTCCTGGGTGTCTGGCTGGTGAGTCTTGCCCACATGAGCAGGGTTTAGCTGATCACCATATTTGGGCCGGGAAGAAAGTTTCCTCCAGGGGAGAGGCCCTGGGGGGTTTTCACCTTCCTCTGCAGCATGGGGCACGGGTCACTTGCTGGAGGATTCTCTGCATCTTGAAGTCTTTACATCACGATTTGAGGACTTCAGTAGCTCAGATATAGGTTTGTTACAGGAGTGGGTGGGTGAGATTCTGTGGCCTGCATTGTGCAGGAGGTCAGACTAGACGATCATAATGGTCCCTTCTGACCTTAAAGTCTATGATTCTATGATTAACCTCTTGTTGTCCAGCATGGGGTTTATATACCCCATCATAGTTGTAAAAGAGAAAGATAAAAGGATTTATTTTTCAAAAATAAGTCCCACTTTTAAACATGAGTTAGTCAGTTAGGGCCACATTTGTTAAGGTTTTTAGGTGCCTAAAGATGCAGATAGGTGCCCACTGGCCTATACATCAACTCCTATGTGAGTTAGGTACCTCAGCACTTTTGAAAATCCTATTTGGCGCCTTTCTGTGCCTTTTGGCACTTAAATACTTCTAAAAACTTGGCTCAGAGAGCCTAATTTCCAATTATTTTAAATGAGATTTAGTCTCCTAAGGCCGAGATCCTCAAAAGTATTAGGCATCTAACTGCCATTGATTTCAATTGGAATTAGAAAAGGAGTACTTGTGGCACCTTAGAGACTAACAAATTTATTAGAGCATAAGCTTTCGTGAGCTACAGCTCACTTCATCGGATGCATTTGGTTGAAAAAACAGAGGGGAGATTGATATACACACACAGAGAACATGAAACGGGGCGGGGGGAAAGGAGGAAAACCTTTCATGGTGACAAGCAAGGTAGGCTATTTCCAGCAGTTAACAAGAATATCTGAGGAACAGTGGGGGGTGGGATGGCTGAACTTTGTGACTTTGTCCTCACCCATAACTATTTCACATTTGGGGACAATGTATACCTTCAAGTCAGCGGCACTGCGATGGGTACCCGCATGGCCCCACAGTATGCCAACATTTTTATGGCTGACTTAGAACAACGCTTCCTCAGCTCTCGTCTCCTAATGCCCCTACTCTACTTGCGCTACATTGATGACATCTTCATCATCTGGACCCATGGAAAAGAAGTCCTTGAGGAATTCCACCATGATTTCAACAATTTCCATCCCAACATCAACCTCAGCCTGGACCAGTTCACACAAGAGATCCACTTCCTGGACACTACAGTGCTAATAAGCGATGGTCACATAAACACCACCCTATATCGGAAACCTACTGACCGCTATTTCTACCTACATGCCTCATCATAGGGCCTAATCACATCAGCCACACTATCAGAGGCTCGTTCACCTGCGCATCTACCAATGTGATATATGCCATCATGTGCCAGCAATGCCTCTCTGCCATGTACATTGGTCAAACTGGACAGTCTCTACGTAAAAGAATGAATGGACACAAATCAGACGTCAAGAATTATAACATTCAAAAACCAGTTGGAGAACACTTCAATCTCTCTGGTCACTCGATTACAGACCTAAGAGTGGCTATCCTTCAACAAAAAAGCTTCAAAAACAGACTCCAACGAGAGACTGCTGAATTGGAATTAATTTGCAAACTGGATACAATTAATTTAGGCTTGAATAGAGACTGGGAATGGATGAGTCATTACACAAAGTAAAACTATTTCCCCATGTTATTTCTCCCCCCCACCCCACCCCACCCCACCCCACCCCCCACTGTTCCTCAGATATTCTTGTTAACTGCTGGAAATAGCCTACCTTGCTTGTCACCATGAAAGGTTTTCCTCCTTTTCCCCCCCGCCCCGCTGCTGGTGATGGCTTATCTTAAGTGATCACTCTCCTTACAGTGTGTATGATAAACCCATTGTTTCATGTTCTCTATGTGTGTATATCAATCTCCCCTCTGTTTTTCCACCAAATGCATCCGATGAAGTGAGCTGTAGCTCACGAAAACTTATGCTCCAATAAATTTGTTAGTCTCTAAGGTGCCACAAGTACTCCTTTTCTTTTTGCGAATACAGACTAACACGGCTGCTACTCTGAAACCTGTCAATTGGAATTAGGAAAAATCTTTGAAGATATGGGCTCAAGTGCTGAAGTCACTTTTGAAAATGGCACTTAAGATCCTAAATCCTGTACTCAGCTTTGGAAAAAAATATTGAAAAGTGCAAGACATAGTCCCAGTCCCACAGACTTACAGCTATAAGTACAGCCACAGAGGGGCTGGGAAATACAAAAGAAGAGAAAGTCAGGTGGGGGGGAAGAGAAGGGGTCATTTTTTGGGGTATTTTTTTTAACTCAGTAGTGGTGGACATGTAAGAAGTGAGTTTTGAGGAGCTATTTATATGACTTTAATAGGACTACTCACATAAGGAATACTGATGTGAATATAATGGCTTTCAGGATTGCTCCCCAAAATAGCGTTATAAGTACTTTACATCTAGATAAGAAGAATTCTCCATATAATTAGTTTTAAATGAAATTGAAGGATGTTGCTTAACTTGTGTGATTTCACTTGAGACAAATTAATAAATACAAATTAACTTTTAAAGGAATTTTGATTGCACTTGCATTTTTAAATGTCATAGTTTATTTTAGATTGTATGCGCCATATTCAGACCCTATTTGCATTTTCTGGTTAAAAGGAGGCTGAGGATTTTTCAGCTGCTGCTATGATACTAGCAGAGCAGAATTGGGAGCTGTGAAGCAGCATCACAGCTGCAGGTAAAATAATTCTTCCTCTCAGTTTCCCATCTCTAAGGGTCCAGTTAGGGGATACTGTAGAGCAACAAGTATGGATGAGGGGGGAGATAATGATCAGCTGGTGTGGGGTGGGCAAGACAAACCTGAATCAGGGTAGTGGCGAGTAAATCTAGGTTGATATGAAAGGAAGGATCTAAGGAAAGTGCAATGATAAACTCTCAGCTGCTGAAGAGGAAAGGACTGAGCAGGTGTTAGTAGGCTGGTTACAGAGCAAGACATGAATGGAACGTAGGGTTACAAGAAGCAAGTGCATGGAAGTTGATTCACTGCTAGCAAGATTAAAAGGAGGTCATTTAATCATCTAGTGGTTGTGGTATATGGACTTCCTAGCTACTGTGTTTCCATGGCTGTGGTGGCAGCAGAATCTCTCCATCACAAAGTAACAACCACCACTGTCTGAGATTCCTTAGACTCTCCTAACTTTTGCCAGGACTTTCTTTCCTTGCCCCACGCACCACACTGTTATTAGCTGAGACTTACTCATCCCACTTCATCATCAGCCAGAACTCCCCTCCCTCCCGGCCCCTGTACTTTCCCATGTCCACAACCAAAATACTTTATTCCAAAACAGTGAAGATTGCTAATTATAAAACATACACTTTTCTCATATCTGTCATTACAAATAGCTGATCCGGCCTGTTTCTCTGCAAGCACTGTTTCCATGTCCCTCTTCATTCTCTTCTGCAATGTCTTGAGGAGTACTTTTTGTGGCACACTCAATAAGCTAATTCCTCTATAATATTTGCACTTATTCTCATCTCCTTTTTTTAAAAAGAATCAGTACTATTAATTCCTCCATTCACTCCGCACTTGCTCTTGTTTGTAAATCTTGTTGATTAGTTTGTGCATTACCCTTACCATGTGACCCTCGCCTGTTTGCAACAACTCTGCACCTGTGTTGTCATTTCCTCGCACCTTTTTCAAACTTTGAAATCTTTATTACTACCAAGAATTCCAGATTGTGCTCTCCAATTTTTGTACTGGGAAGCTTCTTCAGGACCTTTTCATCTACTATGTTCTCTGCATGTTGTACAGGTCTTCAAAATATTCTCTTTGTTTGTTTGTCCTCGTTTGTCACCACTGACATCTTCAATACATATGTTCCCTTATCTTGTGATAAAACCCTTGTGTTGCAATTCTCTTTCTGTATTCTTCTGCTTCTTTACATTGTTCATTTATCCAGTTATTTGTGTCTTTGTTTTCTCTCTCTGGTCAACCCATTGTACTCAGCTAAAAGACTTGCAGTTTCCTACACTTGTCACTCAACTGCAGCACTTAATGTATTGTTCATCTTGGTTTCTTTGTGTAGACCTTATACCCCAAAACTTGCTCAACCACTCTTAATATATTTTTTACACTGTTTCATGTCTCTTCAACCTTCATTTCTTCTTTCACCAGAGACGTGATGTTTCTCCACTAGGCTTCTTAGTTTTCTTTCCTGAAATTTGGCTCTTCCAATTTACGCACACTATAGGTCTTAGTTCTTGGCACTTTTTCAGTTGCCCTTGGCCTCAACCTCATTGATGCTAACACTAACTTATGATCCTATTGATATGATCCTATATCAGCCACAGATAATCTGAATGTCAATGCACTTGATGTTCATCTGAGATTCAGTTATGAAGTCTATCATTTTCTTTGTTTGCCCATCAGGAAAGATATAAGTCCACTTCCTCTGCAGCTTTCTTTGTTGAAATAGCATATTTTTCATCACAAGGTTGTAATTTAGGCAGAAATTTAGCTGCCTCTCATCTTTTGTTTTCTTTACCAAGTCCAGTTGCTCCAGCACAGGAATTCCAGTCCAATACTACTTCTACATTAAAATATTCCATCACCAGTTCATCTGGTCTTGAAACTTTGTGTATTATTTTCTGTAGATCATGATAAAATATCAATTTTTTCCTCTGGAACTGCTAAGTTTGGCACATGGACTATTGTGACTGCATCAGATTTGATTCTAAATCTCACCTTCAGCAGATGAGGCAATATCAGGTTAAATGCCATAATTCCCTGGCATTAGCAACAATGCAACTCCAACCTGGTGTCCACCATCTTTTCTTCCTGATGTCAGTATCCTGTGTTCATCCTGATAGAATTCTCCTTTGCCTTCCCATTTTTTTTGGTTAAATGAATAATTTCCCGCTCATATCTTTTGAACTCTATCATTACTGCAAGTGCTCCAGCTTGGTATAATGTTCTTTCCTTCCATATTCCAATTTGTGTATTGTTGTGTTTGTTCCAACTGCATACTTTTCATTCCTGCCTTGGTTTCCAATCGGTGAATGTGGCTCTTGTTTGTCTGGGCACCTGCATTCTTTTCCCCCCCCTCTTTCTAGTCTTCATTCAGTTTCTATGGTCCAGTACTCACCAAATGTTCAACCACAGCTCCTTGACTTTGTGGTTGACCAGTGTATTGTACTCCATCTACAACACTGCTTTGAGCTATCCACTAATTTGTTCAGTACCATTTCTGCCAGTGTTGTACTTTGGAAGTTGTTTTGCTGGCTTCACCATAGGAGATTACGTGCACTTGGAGGACCAGACAGGTTTTCATTAGCAGTCACTGCTAGATACCCTCACAAGGTTTATCATACCAGCCAAGGCAAGGTCCTGGAGTATGATGCACGTGCAGCTACTAGGAGCCACTAGTGAGAGTTGAGTGACTCACCATGACGAACTTGCAGGCGAAGTTCATTGACTTTGAGAGTCAGTGGGCCTTAGACTACTATGGGTCTTAGCTAACAAAGTCAATTATGTCCATATATTTAAAGGTAATTAGTCACCAAAAGATGCATAGAAGCACCTGTTGAGATTTTCAGAAGTGCTTAGGTGTCTAATTCCTGTTGAAACCAATTGGAATTAGGCATCTAGGCGCTTCTGAAAATCCCACTAAATCTTTAGGTGCACACATTCTTTTAAAAGTCTGGCCTTTAGACACTGTTGAGAATTTTACCCATTGTATTTGTTTGTTATGTGGACAGGGTAAGGTTTGAGGTCTTAACTGTTAATTTAAGTGCTTGTGTTTTGTAAACAACGTGGTAGGGAAATATATTTTTCCCTTTGCAATCTTTATTTTTTTTGAAGCAAAGTTGTTGTTTTTTTTGGTTTTAGAATAAAATGAGATACACTTTAAAGAAATCTTTAGTAAAATTAGTAAATCTGAAGAATGTTTAGCATAGAATCCGAGGCATCTTTTCATTTTGATGGCATCAGTTATGTTTGAACAGTTTGAAATGTTTGGTTTTATTTCTCCTATATGGAAATTTATCCTAAACAATAATGCAAATTAAAGTTTTAGATAAAATCCTGGGAGGCTGTGTAGTCATATATGCCTGAGCATACCACATGCATTTTAACATTTTTTTAAATTTCCCTTTGCACTTAAGAGAATAAAAGTTAGACATTTGAATTTCTGCTTAGAAATTTTATTTAATTTCACCTTCCTTTCATTTATAATACCAATTCCTCAAATTTTTAATGAATTTAATTTTTAATTTTCACTTCTTTAATGAAAATATGTCATTCTAAGTTATTTGTACTTGAGTTTGTATGTGTGTTAACAGAATAAATGTTTTTATTTATTATAATTAAACATGAATACTCATTAAGATACAGAGTGCAATTTGTTTATAACAGCACATTCATTAGAAACAAACCTTAGAAACAAAAATGTATTTCTTTAGGGGCTGTTTGCTGGGAAACATATTGATAATGAGAGAGAATTCTACAGTATATCTTTCTCTTCCTCATTAGCACAGCAGGTTTGAGAGATCTCTTCTTGTAGTTTAGTATGAAAATTCCTGATTACTTCTATATAAAAGAGAAAAGCAAACATTGAAATTTATTGCTTTTGACCAAGAAAAGGTCACATAATGTTAATTAAAATGTTCATCCATGTCGTTTCCAAAGTACTAGTGTTGATTCTTTGTGGCAATTTCTTTGAATTGTACACTTTCTGATCTTCATCCTGCATAACTTGTAAAATCATCTTAACAAACAGCTACACTGGGTCAGACCAAAGGTCCATCCAGCCCAGAATCCTGTCTTCCGACAGCATCCAATGCCAAGTGCTGCAGAGGGAATGAACAGAACAGGTAATCAAATGATCCATCCCCTGTTGCCAATTCCCAGCTTCTGGCAAATAGAGGCCAAGGACACCATCCCTGCCCATCCTGGCTAATAGCCATTGATGGACCTATCCTCCATGAATATAATCTAGTTCTTTTTTGAACCCTGTTATACTCTTGGCCTTCACAACATCCTCTGACAAGAAGTTCCACAGGTTAACTGTGCATTGTGTGAAAAAATACTTCCTTTTGTTGTTTTTAAACCTCCTGCCTATTAATTTCATTTGGTGGTCTCTAGTTCTTGTGTTATGAGAAGGAGAAAATAACACTTCCTTATTTTCTCCACACCAGTCATGACTGCACAGACCTCTATCATATCCCTCCTAAGCCTCCCTCACCCCCTTAGTCATCTCGAAGCTGAAAAGTCCCAGTCTTATTAATCTCTCCTCATACGGAAGGCATTCCGTACCCCTAATCATTTTTGTTGCCCTTTTCTGAACCTTTTCCAATTCCAATACATCTTTTTTGAGATGGGGCAACCACATCTGTATGCAGTATGGATTTATATAGAGGCAATATGATATTTTCTGTCCTATTATCTATCCCTTTCTTAATTATTCCCAGCATTCTGTTCGCTTTTCTGACTGCTCTTGCACATTAAGTGGATGTTTTCAGAGAACTATCCAAAATCTCTTTGAATGGTAACCACTAATTTAGACCCCATCATTTTATATGTATAGTTGGGATTATGCTTTCTAATGTGCATCACTTAGCATTTATCAACATTAAATTTCATCTGCCATTTTGTTGCCCAATCACCCAATTTTGAGAGATCCTTTTGTAGTTCTTCTCAGTCTTCCTGGGACTTATCTTGAGTAGTTTTGTATCATCTGCAAATTTTGCCACCTCACTGTTTACCCCCTTTTCCAGATCATTTATGAATATGTTAAATAGGACTGGGCCCAGTACAGACCCCTGGGGGACATCACTATTTACCCCTCTCTATGCTGAGAACTGACCATTTATTCCTACCCTTTGTTTCCTATCTTTTAACCAGTTACCAATCCATGAGAACCTTTCCTCTTATCCCACGATTGCTTACTTTGCTTAAGAGCCTTTGATGATGGACCTTGTCAAAGGCTTTCTGAAAATCTAAATCCACTGGATCCCCTGGTCCACTTGCTTGTTGACCCCCTCAAAGAATTCTACTAGATTGGTGAGGCATGATTTTCCTTTACAAAAACCATATTGACTCTTCCCCAAAAAATTATGTTCATCTGTGTGTCTGACAGTTTTATTCTTTAGTATAGTTTCAACCAGTTTGCCTGGTACTGAAGTCAGGCTTACCAGCCTGTAATTGTCAGGGTCTCCTCTGGAGCCCTTTTTAAAAGCTGGTGTCACATTAGCTATCCTCCAGTCAGTTGGTACAGAAGCTGATTTAAAATGATAGGTTACAAATTAGTTAGTAGTTCTGCAATTTCACAGTTGAGTTCCTTCAGAAGTCTTGGGTGAATACCATCTGGTCCCGGTGACTTATTACTGTTGAGTTTACCAATTTTTTCCAAAAACTCCTCTAATGACACCTCAAACTAGGACAGTTCCTCAGATTTGTCACCTAAAAAGAATGGCTCAGGTTTAGAAATCTCCCTCATGTCCTCAACCATGAAGACCAGTGAAATTAATTAATTTACTTTCTCTGCAATGGCCTTATCGTCCTTGAGTTCTCCTTTAGCATCTTGATCGTCCAGTGGCCCCACTGGTTGTTTAGGCTTCCTGCTTCTGATGTACTTAATTTTTTTGCTATTACTTTTTGAATATTTGGCTGGCCGTTCTTAAAATTCTTTTTTGGCCTTCCTAATATTATTTTGACACTTCATTTGCCGGAGTTTATGCTCCTTTCTATTTTCCTCATTAGAACTTAACTTCCACTTTTTAAAGGATACCTTTTTGCCTCTCACTGCTTCTTTTACTTTGTTATTTAGCCACAGGGACTCTTTTTGGTTCTCTTACTACATTTTTAAATTTGGGATATACATTTAAGTTGAGCCTCTATTATGGTGTCTTTAAGAAGTTTCATGCAGCTTGCAGGGATTTTAATTTTGGTGCTGTACCTTTTAATTTCTGTTTAACCTTCTCATTTTTGTGTAGTTCTCCTTTTGGAAATTAAATGTTAGTGTTCCCCCACTAGAGATGTTAAATTTAATTATGGTCACTATTACCGAGCAGTCAAGCTATATTCACCTTTTGGACCTGATCCTGTGCTGCACTTATGACTAAATCAAGAATTGTCTCTCCTCTTGTGGGTTCCAGGACTAGCTGCCCCAAGAAGCAGTCAATTAAGATGTCAAGAAACTTTATCTCTGCATCGCTTCCTGAGGGGACATCTATTCAGTCAATATGGGGATAGTTGAAATTCCCCACTGAGTTTATTTTAGTAGCCTCTCTAACCTTGGTGAGCATTTCACAGTCTCCCAAGATCTGAGAGAGAAAGAAAATAACAGAACTCCACTAGCCATCACCTTCAGCCCCCAACTAAAACCTCTCCAACGCATCAAGGATCTACAACCTATCCTGAATGATGACCCATCACTCTCACAGATCTTGGTAGACAGGCCAGTCCTTGCTTACAGTCAGCCCCCCAACCTGAAGCAAATACTCACTAGCAACCACACAACAAAACCACTAACCCAGGAACCTAACCTTGCAACAAAGCCCGTTGCCAACTCTGTCCACATATCTATTCAGGGGACACCAATGTAGAGCCTAATCACGTCAGCCATTCTATCAGAGGCTTGTTCACCTGCACATCTACCAATATGATATATGCCATCATGTGCCAGCAATGCCCTTCTGCCATGTACATTGGCCAAACTGGACAGCCTCTACATAAAACAATAAATGGACACAAATTGGATGTCAAGAATTATAACATTCAAAAACCAGTCAGAGAACACTTCAATCTCTGTAGTCACTTGATTACAGACTTAAAAGTGGCAATTCTTCAACAAAAAAACCTTCAAAAAACAGACTCCAACTAGAGACTGCTGAATTGGAATTAATTTGCAAACTGGATACAATTAACTTAGGTTTGAATAGAGAGTGGGAATAGATGTGTCATTAAACAAGGTAAAACTATTTCCCTATGTTTATCTCCCCTCCCCCGTTCTTGTCAAATGCTAGAAATGGCCCACCTTGATTATCACTACAAAAGGCCCCCCCCCGCCCCACTCTCCTGGTAATAGCTCACCTTACCTGATCACTCTTGTTACAATGTATATGGAAACACCCATTGTTTCATGTTCTCTGTGTACATAAATCTCCCCACTGTATTTTCCACTGCATGCATCCGATGAAGTGAGCTGTAGCTCACGAAAGCTTATGCTCAAATACATTTGTTAGTCTCTAAGGTGCCACAAATACTCCTTTTCTTTTTGCGGATACAGACTAACACACTGCTACTCTGAAATCTGCACCTGCTGGCTTTCCCCCAGTGCTTAGTTTTAAATCTGCTCTACAACCTTTTAAATTTTAAGTGTCAGCAGTCAGTTCCATTTTGTTTAGGTGGAGCCCATCCTTCCTGTATAGCTTCCTTCTTTCCCAAAAGTTGCACTAAGCAGGCAAGTCACCATCCGGTTCTCTCTCATCGCAAATCCAGCTATGTTTCTAATGATCGAATCACCCATTATACTAATGTCTGTCTCTTCCTAATAACTGGAGTTCCCTCCCCTGAAGAAGTATCCTCAGTGTGAGAGAATACCACATCATCATCTGGAAGGATGCCTTCTTATAGATTATAGGCAAGGTAACTGGTCACTGATTAAGAACCAAAAAGTCTGGTCCATCTCCCATAGCATGCAGTTGGAGTCTTTCCACTGATTTCCATAGGAGCTGGATCAGGCTTCAAGTGAGAGGAGTAATGCAAGAACTTTCATCTTACTGGCTTCAGGTCTGTGGCCTGTACACAGGTTTTTTTTCCTGGCAGCTCAAGAAAAATATTCAGGGAGTGGGACAAAGGTGAAAGAGAGCATTTCCTATGAAAAGAGTCTAGATCCTGGCAATGGTCTCTTGGACCACTCAAGGGATGCATCATACTGTGCTGCTCTCAGTGCAGCTCTTGTGATACAGCTAATTGGCCAACCTGACAGCTGTCTCTTTTATCTCTGCTGTGCCCCAACTCTCCCATGCTTATGTACCCATCCTCTGATTCCTGCAGTTTCAAGTCCCTCCACTCTAAACTGTGGTAGGTGACTGTTATCCCCATTTATCCATGAGCTGGACCTGTAGGAGAGGAGGGAATAAGTAATTTACCCTTATTTCATGTTTTGTACCAGAATGGTTCTTTACTTTGCCCATACCCAGGGGTTATCAGTCTATTAGGCCCTGATTTCAAGCAAGAATTGGAGATGGGGGCCAAGGACAGTTTTTTAAAAAAAGTTAAAATATCAACAGAATTATAGTTAAATAAATAGTTATAACAGTAAATGTATGTGCATTCTACACTAGTGAATCTAAGTTCATATCCCTTTGTGATTATAGAGATTGTAACAAAAGCTTTTGGTGGAATAACCCTTCTTAGCAAAAAGCACACTGTTAATAAAAGGGTGCATGGCTTAAAATTGCTCATTGCATTGGATTCTCTCAATAAGAACAGCTGGAAAAAGATGATTTACATTTTGGCTGATTAAATAATAGTGTTGAAATTCCTCTTCTGTATTCCCTAAGGTTCCTGAACCAGCACCTGGCTCTTATGCATCCTTTATTACAATTCATTTACTCTCCTCTTTCCCATTTCCCTCTCCCCCGCCCCAAGTTTTCTACAGGGAAAATAATTTTGAAGTTAGCAAAACCAATGGATCAGAACAGTTCTGCAATCTTGTAGCTACAAGCACCACTGAAAACTCAATTACCTAAAAAAAAAATCTGTACTAGAAACTAATAAAAGCACAACATAATTGTAAATAGTGGTCCTAGAAGGAGTGAGACCATATTTTTCCTTTTCGATAACAGGCCCAAAGAGGATTAAAGAACCCTCAGAAGAAATGTTGGCCATTGACATTGGCCATTAAGAAGAAGGTAGAGCTTTGCATTTAGAAGCGGAGCCTTTAACTGTTCTTTTCCACTGCCAAATTCAGGGCAATCAATCTTCTTGAATCTGAACAGGCAGATTTGAATGTCTCAAGTGTTGATTTTAATTACTTAATTGACCTGCTTAACTGAAGTTCCTCCCCCCTCTCATATATGGTTCTTCCTTCTGCTACACTTAAATGCCACTGTAGCAGGCTCTCTTGAGGATGTCCAAGGAATTGATAAAAAGGGTTTAGGAGGTTCCCAGTGAAGAGGTCTTTAAACAAAGAAAATATTGATTCAGAATTCTAACTCCATGTATTTTACAGTATTGACAGAACTTAGGTTATGAGGGTTGGACAGCTTATTATTTTATTTTGTTAAGTATATGAAGATGCAGATGACTGTGGCCTGCAGCTGAGGAAATGTTTGGGCTCTTTCATTCCAGACCCTATCAGACTGTAGTCCACATCACAATTATTATTAATGGGCACTTGAGTTAACACTCTCGGAAGAGAGACTAAAAAATGAATTGATGTAGACTCTTGCCCCCTAGAGAAAGATCTTCCAGGTTGTGATTTCAGTCCTGTTGGCAACGTGGTCTTGGGAATACTATGCACAAGAGAAGTACTAGTCTTAATCAATGGCACTTAGATGTAGCTAGAAAATCCTTGATTTTTTTTTAAAATGACTGTACAGACCAATTCAAAGGTATCCTGGACTCTAACAGTGGATACAAGCTTTTAGAATCTTTTTGCCTTCCCCTTCACTATAGAAAGCTTCAATAGGATCTGGTGGGATTCTGTACAACTTCTCCCCAAAATGAGTGGATGGAGGGAATTACCAATACTCTATAAGAAGATCTAGCTGAGAGAACTATTGTCAAAAATTAGAATAAGTGTCTGGAATTTTTGAATAGGGGAGGAAAGGCAAATGCTGGGTGGGAAGTGTAGAGATTTAATAACTCGGGTATTACACAGATCAACTAGATTTTTTGCTGCTTTTTCTTTGGGAATATAACATAGCAATATTCTTTGAAGTGTTGTTATTCAAAGTAGTTAGCAAAGGATATACTTGGTACCCTAGACAAAATGTACCCACTGCTGCCTGATGTGCCAATCCAAAACATCATACTAATGAATGTCTTGCCAAGTTGCAGTCCCTGCATTCCTTTAAATTACTGATAGCCAAACAGGAGAACAGTGTAGACACATGAAATTTCCTTTTTCAGATAACTGATTTTTCCAAAAATAGGTTGTCATTTTCAGTTAATTTACCTTTTTTCTTTTGGTGAGTACTGTGGGCCTGCTGGAGATTAATTTGCTGTAGTGGAGACAGGAACAATGTTTGTTGGAGATAAGCACAGCCTGCAGGATGTGCATTCTCTTCTGACTTGAAAACTGGGTGATTGACAGCTATCAATCATCATGACAGAGTTCAATTCTCCTTCATTTTGTATTTACTACTCCTGCTTTAATGTGTTATTTTCAGCCTTGTTGCTCTCACAATGTACATAATTGTTTCTCAGAACAGTTATATAAAATAATTTGATCTTAATTCTTTTTTTTTTTTGTAATTGCAGTTGTTTTTTGTCCTTACTGCTGGTAGCTGCTGTCGTTTGGAAGATCAAACAAACCTGTTGGGCTTCTCGACGGAGAGAGGTATCAATAACATTAGGATTACTAGGGTGGTTTTATCTTTGAGTGAATTCAGAGCTGCAAGTGAAATTAAAGTAACTCCCTTCAAATACATCATCTTTACTTGCCAGTTTTTTGTGCTAAGGCAGAATAAGTGAACCTGCTTTCTTTCCCTGGTGTAAGATTATTACTTTGCTGTGGAATATGCTCTCTACTGCTGTCAAAATGAGACAGTACAGCAGAAAATTTGATAAATTGCAAGTAATACAGTACCTCATGACACAGTATCTTAAACTTTTGTTGATGCCATTCTTTAGTCTCATACTTATTTGAGTTATTTGAATGTAATTAATCTTAAGACTTCGTTGTGCTAGGCACTTGTTTAAACACTTCGAAAGGGACAGTCCCTGCCCAGAACAACTCAGTGTCCTTAGTGCTTGAGTTCATTTTATTGATTTTAAAATTGAGGGAAATTCTGGACTCATTCAAGTCAATAGAAGTTTTACCATTGATTTCAATGGGGCCATGATTTCACTCATAACGTTTTGTATACAAAGTTGCCATATTCTCTGTTGGTGTGAATTGGTATAGTTCTTGGAAAAAATAGCTTGTAATATCCAGTCTTATTTTGTTGAAAAAAAGCCATTGCTGGTGAGGTACAACACTAGTTTGCATAAATACGTATGCAGTATGACTCCAAAAGCTGAAAAGGGTTTAAGGCACTGATCCTTGCCTTTGAAACAGTTGGGGACAAATTTGTAATGTTAGCAAATAATGACTTATTTGACTGGAGTTTAAATTTAAATAAAAAAACCCACTATTTTTTTCTCTGTGGAACTGATTTATCTTATAGTGTCCTGACAGTCTATTAAGTATGACTATGCTTTGAATCAAAATTATTTTTTCACTTTATATCTACACTGAATTAATGCATGCTTTATAAGTATCAGGTAACTAGTTCTTACTGAATTCTTTCAGTATGAAATAGCATATTAATACCCAATTATAGCTTTGAACTGAAGCAACAAAGAAATTCCTATGCTACTATAGTCATTTTACTATAGGTATTGTCTTATTCAAAAGGAACAATATCCAGTAGACCTACCTCAAAGGGCATGTGTGTATATATATATATATATAAAACATTACTTGGAAAATACAAAACAAGTTTAAACCATGGTCTTCTATTTAACTTCTTATTATTCTATTTGAGCCTAAGTAATTCTGTGCAACAGTGTATTGTGAAGGAATGCAGCAATTGCTTGATTCTATTTTTCACTTTAATCAGATTTTAATAAAATGTTTAAAGATAAGTGAGAAATTCCTGACTTTATAGATTTAGTGGTCTTTGTGTACTTTCTGTGGTTATTCTCCTAGATGTTTGAAAAAATACTATTAGAATGACCCCGAGTTAGGGTGACCAGATGTCCCAATTTTATAGGGACAGTCCCGATTTTGGGGGCTTTTCCTTATATAGGCACCTATTACCCCCCCACCTACTGTCCTGATTTTTTACGCTTGCTATCTGGTCACCCTACCCTGAATGTTCTCTTTAAACCACTTTGACATATTTGTCATCATGGGAAAAGATGATGGAATTCTTAGAAGTGTTCTTTCTTTGATGGCACAAGAAGAGTTTGGTAGCTATAGGAATGTGTATGAACTCCTAACTACTGACATAAAAGCACAAGCCAAAGGAGCTCTGCCATAAATCATTTTCATTTACGGAGCAAAAATGGAAATATTTTTTAATGTGAGCTGGGCTGAATCTTTGAGACCCAGTATGCAATACTATTCCTTGATTTTACTTCAGTTTAACTAAAGAAAATTAGATGACTCATTCCTAAATATTTCATAGTTTGCTATGTGATAATGTGAATATCTGTTTCCATATATTTATAATAAGCAAGAAGATAGCTGTTAGAGTATGTTATCATTGTAATTTATAATTGTAAATGTTTAAGAAAGTAGCCTTTATTTCCATTTTACATCATCTCTTTATCTTGAGTGCAACACTTGGATAAAACTATTATTTAATTTTTTTTTTCTGGTTAAGTAGCAGCAGTTTTACTACCCAGCATATCTTTTAGGGTTATGGGATACAAGTGTAACAAGTAAATACATTTAGTACTAAAATCTACTCATTTGGATCAATCAGTTTTTCTGCCTCAATCATTTAGTATGCAGAACAGAAATGTTTGATGCCTTTGACTCCTTCTCCAGTATATGATCTGTCTCAGGTCAGCTGCAGAAACTGTATGCGAGTCTGATCATCACCGGTGTTAAGGAAAAGTTAGTATATATGACTCCATTTTGGTTTGAAGCCCACCGTTGTCTAAAAGCAAGCAACTCATGCACCAGGAGGAGTGTTTCTTAGATACTGCATTCCTGTGAAAACCTTCTCCCTTGTTCCAGCCTGTCTTGACTTCTGTTCTTTGTCTGTTCCTCACTCCCTGCCTCCTGGCCTTGTGATGTGGGCCTCCCATCCTGATAAGAACGGTTACTGATGCATTGCTTTAGGACCATGTTGTGTAGTTGAAGTAATAGTTTAGCACGGGGAATGTACCTAGCAGGGATAAGTAGTAGATAAGGGAAGGGTTTGTCTATTGGCTAAGGTTTCCGATGCACGAGGGCAACATACTTTGCTAAAAGCAAATATATATGTATATTTGTATAACCTGCATTTGGGGTCCCCTTCGGACTAGGAGGGGGGCATTACACTCGAGTGTAATAAACTTAATATCTTTGGGAACTCTGCAGTTGTGGACTTTGTTCTTGTGTCTCAGCCTAGACTCGAACTGCACGTGACCTATTCACAACACCGGGGAATGCAAGAGTGAAAACATGTGAGATGGAGTGCAAGAAAAAAAATGAAAATATAATGTTCTGTTATCATGAAGTCCTTCTGTGCTAATCTTCCCCAGAGTAAATGGAGCCTGATCATCATATTGTGGCAAGCCTTTATTTCTTGGTGAATTTCAGCAAGCTATTGACATAAGTAAATTATTCCTTAAAGGTTTTTTGGACTCCTGAAAGGTAGGAGAATTCATTATGAGCAAAAATGCAAAACTCTGACCTGCTTTGTAGCCGGACCTGAACACATGGCTAAATTGGGTCTTCTCAGATACCAATTTGAGTTTAGCCTAGGCTCAATCCAGGTACTTTATGCTACATTTTGATTTTGCATTACATAGTAGGAATCTTAACAAGTCTTTTCCATTTTGCCCAAAATCTGGATATTTACTTTGCCATTCTTTGTACATCCTCACATTGTAGTTACTTTTTTTTTTAAAACCACCACTGCTTGTTAAGCAGAGGTTTTCCTTGAGTTGTTCACAGATGTGCTAAAGTGTTTTCCCCAAGGGATTACATTAAATGTAGAACCTAGCAACGTGTATGAGAAATTCAAAATGATTCCTTCCACTGTGCATTACATAGTATTTTTCAACATTTAATCTTATTTCCTGTTGTGTTGCCCATTCACCTCGCTTTTTAAAGGTTCTCTAAAATTTCTCAGTCTGAACACAAACTTACAAGGGTTAGTGATCTGAAAATTTTTCCAGCTCCCTGTTCCAGCTCAGTAATACAGATTGTAAATGAATTACTTTTAGAATAGAATCATTCTGCATAAAATGGACAGATACCTACATCTTATCTCATCATTTTCCATTCATTCAGAATGATCACTTTTCCAGATTATTAATAAATATATTAACATTTTGCGATGTATTCCTACTATTGTTTTTTTTGTTTATTGGTCAGTTTCTTAATCCATGACAACACTGTACTTCTCATCTCTTGTCTGCCTAGGTTCCTGTCTCTTGTGATGTACTTTGGCAAAGGCTTTTTTGAACATTTGTATAAATTCTGTCTGATTCTTCCATTATACTTTGACTTCTTGCTGAGCTCCCTCTCTTCTGCCCTCTGAAAGGGCAAGCAATAGCAGATACCATCTCTCACCATCAAACCTATTCACCAAGTGCATTGGAAGAAAAAGGAAATAGTCTGTTTCCTTTATTTCATGGTTCCCAAAAGATCAATGGAGCGTTGAGCAAGAGAACATGAACAGGCATCTCCTTTGCTAAATACAATAGATCAGCAACACTACCTACACATGGCTGTATGAAAGGATGTGTAGAACACTGAAATGCTCAGCTCGGGGAACTTGATCCTGAGAAAGAATGACATGGTATATTAACAGACTCTCACATGATTAAGAACCTTACAGCATTATTCTATTGGACAGTGTTCTGGTTGTGTTGTATTGAAACCACCCTGGAGGAACAAGAATCAAGTTTGTGGGTGTCAAAACAGAAATGTTCCTTCACTGATCAGAGTAAAATTTACAAACACCCAGAAAAATTCACCTAGGAGTTTGTGACAGATTCCTGGGGTACAACCTAGAACTGTGGGACTGCTGAACCCCCTTAACTTTCCACCCTGGGCTGTCTCACTTGATGCTTTGCTAGTGACAAGCAGCAAACCTCTCTAGTCAACAACATGCAGGGACACACCAGCTAAGTTGCATGAATTGTCTCTAAGCCACTCATACTGTACAGAGGAAAAGACCAGCAAATCCCCCCAGCCTTGCACCCTGGAAATATACGGTTTTACACTGCTCAAGATCCTCTTGAGCAATGCAAGCTCACTAATTAGTTTGCCACTTCAAAGGCTAGTGCACATGCACCAGCCTTTGTAATTTGAGCTGATTCCCCAAGCACAAAAACAGTTTTTTCCACCAAATGCATCCGATGAAGTGAGCTGTAGCTCACGAAAGCTTATGCTCTAATACATTTGTTAGTCTCTAAGGTGCCACAAATACTCCTTTTCTTTTTATTGAATTGTAAATCTCTTGTATACAATTCGCCTGCTGGTCAATGGCTGTTTAAAGCTCAGCTGGGTGTGGGTCACTTCCTTTGTTGCCACTGTACAGCTATCTGTGGGCACCTCCCAGCCTCATAACATGTTTCAATAACTACCCTATAGCAAAAATCTCATAACTCCATTGTATGGGGTGGACTAGGCCCAAAGGCCCCCTGCTGGAGGCTTCAGGGTTCTGCCACACCCATTCCAAGAAAGGAGCAGTGGAGAGGTCCTCCAAGTAGCCTGGAATCAAGGCAAGGAATTAACCAATCAGAGGGGCCAGTCAGGGACCAAGAGGGCCACATAAAAGGTGCTGTAGAACAGAGCAGCAGTTGGTTGCTGCTTGGAGCTAGAGAAGAAAGGACTGCATGCCTGGATGGAAAAGCAACAGGACCAAAGACAGTCTGTTGGCAGGGACTGGGGAAGTGAGAGGCTACTGGCTGGCTACTAGGACTGAGCCGGAGACAGTTTGCTAGCAGGGACCAGGGAAGCAATGAAGGAGCTCCTGGCTGGCTGTGGGCCCTGAGTAGGAACTGATCCTGGGGAGGGCAGCAGGAAGATAGTGTCTCCAGGGAGGAAGCCCTGGGGATATAGCCCCATACCAGGGGTGAACTACTTAAAGACCAAAGCCCGGGGAGCAGTAGAGAGACACCTCCAGAGGGGTACTGAGATAGACTATGTACCCTGAAAGGGGTCTGTTATGGTTAACATGCAGACAATGTGTGTGACTCGCTAGAGTGCTGAGTTGCTAAAAAAAAAAAAAAAAAAACCACCTGAGAACCACCAAAAGGGATCACCAAAACTGAAAACACAAACACACCCAACCAGAGGGGGTGCTTGCAGGAGGTGGTGCTGACCCTGTTACATCCATATATAATGATAATATACATATTTTGATAGAACAGTGATTTTCAGCAGATCATGACCTTTCATATGATACTTTACAAGGCATTCTTTGTACAAAATATCATAGCCATACACAAGTAGTCAGTGTGGAGGTTACAGGATGCAATTTTGGGGAACAGTGCATCACAAAGTCCTAGAGGGAGTGTGAGACAGATCTGTTTTCAACTCAGAGGCATTCCCAAGTTCTGCAGCAGGTTTGGGGCAGTAAAGGCGGCTTAGAATCGGCGCATTCAGCATAAAATTGTCAGTGACCTATTATATGCCTTATTCTTTTCCATTCATTCAGAAGATGTTGTGAAAAATCAAAAGAAAAGTATGTGCCAGGTAAATTTAGTTACTCCAACCTGGACCTGATGATCATGGTATGCTGACCTTCTTCCCCTCCCCTCCAACTATTAGTAAGCCTTCCTATTTAAACTAGAAAAACAAAAACTCATCTCCAGAGGCTTAGAGGCATACCCTCATAGATCTAGGTCTCCTGGAACTGGTTATACTTTACCCTCCTGCTGAACAGATGTTTTAAAGGCTAATTGTAAGCTCATAGTTGGTTCTGCCAGTCAGGAACTGGAAATAAAGCTCCAAGCCTCAGTCCTTTTAAGACCTTTTCCTCAGGATTTATTATGTGCCAAACAATCACAGAAACAAAAAAGTAAATCAAATGAAAACACTGGGCAATACCTATCCAGAGGCTTTTTCCATTTTAGCAAGCCAAGGGGGAAGAGAACGCAACCCCCCCTTAGTTTCCATTTGACCCAGCTTCCCTTTCCTTTCATACTCCTCTCCAAGCAGCCATGTGACCAGCCAGGACCTGTTAATCCTTTACAGATTGCAGCACCTGTACTTTCTCACGCTGTCATAAGTGATTTAGTCACTTTTGGCATTCTGCTGTTTTCCCCCAAAAGCCTCAGTGGTCTCTATTGTAGATTTCCTCGCAATCAATACCCTTCTCATTCACATTGAACTTGTTGAGGTCACTAGAGAATTTGTCATCCATTCAGAAATGTTTTGCTATTGCTCTGTGTCACACATCATTTTAAGAACTCACGCAGCAGCCCCTGCCATGAAATTTCCATCTAGGCTTTCTGTTTTCCTCCTTTCTACAAAAATTGATGCATAACTCAGATTCCCTAAATAAGAACATTGAAGAGAACATTTGTTGTCTCAGCATGTTCTGCATCTAAGTTATTCAGTCAATCCCCTCTTTAGAATGAATTTAACAGATTTGCTCATAGGTTATTATACTCAAGAGATTGGCAGTATATCAGTGAGTGCTAGATTGGCTCAAAGGTTTTGTCCCCATGAAACACTTAAGAATGAAAGTTCCCCCTCCCCCATCTCTTGGATAGCATTTACATTCAAAGAATTTTCTCTTTGCAATAGATTAAGAAATTTATTTTTGTTCACAATACAATATTGAGGGCACTCATTAAACTGATGATGGTGACAGTCCTGCTCAGCCAAGAACAAAATCCATGAAAGTTCTAGTTGAGTTACCTTGCCAAAACACCAGTCCATCACTAAGCCAATCAGGAGATAGACATGTATTCATTCATTCAGCCTCGTCCTGAGTTTTGAAGAGTTCCGTGTTTCTACCATAGAGATATGGATGCATATATAATTCTGCAGTTAATATATTAAAATTGCTATTGAATATTCTTATAAAAATCTGTATTTTACATATTTTAGTTATACCTTACTTACCAGAAAGGTCCTACATATCTAAAAAGTATTATATATGATATACTGTAGTCTCTTAAGAAATGAGCAAGTAATGCATGATTGCACATTTATGTAAAACATGTACAGAAGGCATGGAATTAAATATTGTGACAAAGCTCTGACCTTGTCTCAGTGGATCCTGCACTTCTTGGCAGATTACGCTAGCCTCAGAGGCTCACTGTGACCCTCCACATAGCCCTTCTCTCTCTAGGGCCAAGGGTCACAGCCTACTGACCCATTTTCATCATAAGCCAGCAAGGGAGGTGAGGAGACGCTATCCTCCCTCATACAGTCTCTGTTGTCTTCTAGTCTCCGTGATTAGTTGGGGAGGGGGGAGCCCAGGCTGCCGTCTACACCGGGTTCCAGCCCAGGGACCCTGCTAGTAGCAGCTCTTGGTAGCTGACTTTTTGGAAACAGGACAAGTACAATTTCCTGGGCCACTGTCCCACAGCAGCCCCCACTTCCTCAATATCTACATCACTCTTACCTCCTTTCTTGTGCCTGATAAGGTTTGTACTGCTCCATTTCTCAAGCAGCATGGCTCCCTTCTATAGCTCCTGACACATACACCCCCGACTAAGTGGGAGGCTTTCAACTAGTTTCAGCCAGCCCCTGATTGGCTTCAGGTGTCCCAGTCAACCTAGCTGTCTCCACTGCTTTCTGGAAGGGTCTTAATTGGCCCCAGGTGTCTTGATTAACCTGGAGCAACTGCCATTTGGTTACCATGGTAACAGGGATTTGTTTCGCCTGGGGCTAACATACCTGTTTCTCACTACTTTCCTATAGCCATCTGGCCTTGCCCCGTCACAATGTATAAAGGGCCTACTTAAATATAAAGGTTAATATAATTCCTTTATTGAAATGTTTGTATTTATAAACAGCATTTCATTATACAGTCAGCTGTGCACCATTTCTCTGTATGAAAGGGTAGTATATACAATCATAAAAAAATTGAAATCCCAGAGAATTCTCTCTTAATATAATGTGTCTGTGCAACACAGCTTATTGCTTTGTTTTATTAGATAAACTTGTTTGTTTAAAAAAAAACTTTTCTAGTCCTGATTTTAATACCAAGGTTGTTTTATTAATGTTATGCTTTCCAAGCAAATCTCCTGAGTAGTCAAAGGCTCTTAAAAACGCACAAATGAAACTGAAATAGACTACTTCTTAATAACAGTAACAATTTATGTAATAGCTCCAAGCTCATTTTTATGGCAACCCTATTGAGAATAAGAAAGTTTGCTTATGTAGATTGTAGTAATGCATGTAAATATGTGAATTTCAGTTAGTAGCTATCTTACGGTAAAGACAATTTCATTTTTTAAACTGTTCCTTTTATAAAAAGTATTTATGGTCTTCAGTATATTTAATATAATTAATGGAATTTGACATGTTTAAGTTCAGAGAGTTAATACATCTGGGAATCTGTGTATTTGTGGAACGTTTTTACAACAACTTTGGATGTGCAAGCACCCACAGCTTCTAGATATAAAAGACCCAATCCTGCAAACACTTATGTACATGAGTGAAGTGCTCAAGTGATTAAAGTTCTTAATGTGCATAAGATTTTGCAGGGTTGAGGCATTTTGTGTTCTAAGGTTATGGACCCCAGAAAATTTTTTTTTCTTTGTATCTTTTTGTGTGGCTTTTCAAAACATATATAGCTCCTTATACTGCAAATGTATGCAAGCTTAACTATAGACCTTGTAAGTAGTTCCCTTGAAGTCAATAGGTGGACTACTCACAGGACCAGATCCTTAATTTGCGTAAATTGTTGTAGCTCAGCTGAAGTCAGTGGAGCTATGATAGTTTAAACTGAGGATCTGACCTACAATATAAACCTTGAAGTTGAATGTAAACTGTGAGCTGAGGATCTGACCTGCAATGTAGAAAGTTAAACATGTGCATAAGTTTTTGAGGATCAGGGTGATATTTGGGAATGTAATATGTGACTTCCTAAAAATAAACATTTCATTATCTCCTGTGTTGATCATTCTGAAATCATATATGCTTCCAGTTGATACAGCCTCATCAGTAAAAGACTAATGAATATTTTAATGACAGCGGCAATAAAAGTTGTCATCTCCTTTTGGAAAGACATATTTTACTTAACAAAGTGGGTCTAATATATACATCTCAAAGGGTGCCATAACCGTCAATGGAAACAGAATGCAATCATATTTGGAAATGTTTTGGAATAATAAATGTACACACACACACCCCGAGTATAGTAAATATAGTTCTTTATTATAATTCTGAGATGCTTGCCTGAACAATTTCCATTATAATTTTCTAACTTTTTGTCTCTTACAGAAGTTTTCCTTTCTTAAACCTTATATAGATGCACCATTGTATGATGACAGGTTTCAGAGTAGCAGCCGTGTTAGTCTGTATTCGCAAAAAGAAAAGGAGTACTTGTGGCACCTTAGAGACTAACAAATTTATTTGAGCATAAGCTTGACTGAATGCATCCGATGAAATGAGCTGTAGCTCATGAAAGCTTATGCTCAAATAAATTTGTTAGTCTCTAAGGTGCCATAAGTACTCCTTTTCTCATTGTATGATGTATCACTGCCAAATATTTTACTTTGGCAGTATTCTGCTGCTATTTCTTTTAAAAAAATCAATACAAAAATCTGTTGGGGAAAAATAAATACAATTGTAAATGTTTTGGTTTTAGCTATTCTGGTTGCACTATCTGGAGCAGAAAAAACAATTCAAGGATTCATAACTGGACCATAAAAATGTGCTGCTTGCTGAAATTTGACATATTGGTTTGAAGTTTGAAAACTTAACACATCACAAGTGAATGTAAACGAAACAGGAAATCAGTGAGTATGTGCAAACAGCATATTTAGTTTTAGATGCAGGTAAGATTTATGAAAGTTTTCTAGCTATGTGATTCATGTAGCTAGGGATATTACTGCTGTTTCACAAAAGTAGATGGAGGATAGGTAAAGCTACAGTTTTTCAAAGAAAATGATGTGGCTATTGTATTCAATGGAATTTATCATCATAGTTAGGAATTATACAAAATGGGTGAAAATAATATCATATTATTGTTGTTCTGGAAGGTCTTAATGGTTGCCATCAATCACAGACGTAGTTAGTGGTAAGTGGAAGGAGTAATTTAAGTCCCTTTATGGAGAGAGATAGCTGGAGACAATAAAAGCTGCTGCCAAAGACAACTGGATGCATAGCAAAGCCTAAAAAGAGTTAAACTGTGTGATGTGAGGGGTTTCATGGGATTAGTTGAAAACGCAGAGGCTCAGGGATAGTTTAGCAAACTGTGTGTGTCAGAAAAAGCCAGTAGACAGCAAGAGGACCAGTTGTGAGAGCATGGCCTTGGTAGGAAGCTGAGAGCTTTCTTTGGTCAGAGTGCAAAGGCAACTTGGATTTCTGAGCAAGGAAACTGCCTACTGTTGTTTGTTCCGACTATGTTCTTTGTAAATCAACAGGATTGCACCGAGGAAATATTGGCTAACTGCTCAGGTCAAAAGGGCAACACTGTTATATAAATTGATGTCACCTTCACTTAGAATATGGTGTTCATTTCTAGTGACCTTATTTCAAAATAGATATAGTAGAAATAGAATGGATCTAGAGACAAACAAATATTATTAGAAGTTTGGAAAGATTTCTCTGTGAAGAGAGATTGAAAAGATTTGGGATTTTAGTGTAAAGAAGAGATAAATAAGGGTGACAATAAGGCATGCAAAATAAGGACTTGTACAGAGAAAGTTGAGTGCTTCTATTTAAGATTTCTCATAACACAAAGACCACTATATTGGATGCTACTTAAGCTTGAACGGGATGATCATATGGTGTAGATCAGCTCAGCACTGGGAAACACAAAGGAAAGTTACCACCAATGTTTCCTTTCCGCCCAGGAGAACAAAGCACTTCTTGGCCATAGCTCAGAATCTGGGCCGAAAAGAAATATAGAAGCATTTTCTCTTCCTTCCTTTACAACCCTCCAACAAGTACTATTTAACTGAAAGTGCATTTTTAACAGTTTCATTTAAAGATCGTCCGCTATATTATAATTTGGCATAACATGGGTTCCCAGCCTAATTTATGGACCACTTGAAACATTCAGAGCACTTGCTGATAGTCTGTAGAGAGTTGCCACATGATTCTGGAATCTCTTAACTGATTCCAGCTGCTTCTACAAGCATCCAAGGTCTTCAATGCAAAGGTATCAATATTTTCCTAATGTTACTTTTCTGTGTAAGCAGTTGCTGTTGTTGGCAGAAGGATGTTGTCCAGTGGGAGGAAAGACGAATCATAAGACAAATCTTGGCCCATTCTTTGAAAAAAGTTACTGAAATTCTCTGCCACTGTTTTAGGGAATTAAAAATCAAGAATATAGGCAATTATGAAGTACTCAAATTATAATTTTGGGGGCATCTAAGAACCAAGGCATTGTAGCTTTATTGAGGAAAGAGCGTATTCATTTTTACTAATAAGAATACAAAAGAAAATAATATGGACCAATTAAATCATCCTAACCTTATCTTATAGTCTTCTGAATGCTAAAATAGTATGACACTGATGTGGTACAGTGGGAATTTTCTAATTATATTTCATGAATATTGAATTTTGAAAGATATCAGTAAATATAACCACTAATTTAAACTGGCACAGTATCATGGGAAATTCATTAATACAATATCATTAATTTTCATCCCAGTTTCCTATATTTTTTAGGAATTAATTTTTACTCTTCCTCCCTGAGGGACAAATTCTGCCCTTGGATGTGCTTGTGTGGCTACCACTGACTTAATTTTACATTTTAACACATTATTAGAGTGGTGCTAATGTCACAAAAGAATAGTCATTCCTCCTGATTTTTTTAGATCTTAATGTAATCATAAAAACTACATTTGGAAGTAGTCCTTATATTTGCATTTTTATATATAGTTATAGGTCTAATGTCAAAGGCAAGTTTCTTAAAGATTGCTATTTTACAGTATATTTAAGGAAGATTATTAATCTGATGTTTTTAATAATATGTAACTGACTTTTTATGTTTTTATATATTTTCTTTTTCATGCCATTTTTAGTAATGAACGATTAATGAAGTGTTAAGATTCTGTATTATTCTATTTAGATTTATGCTAGGATTTAGATAATCTCATAACAGAAGGTAAAAGTGACTATCAGGCAAATGTGTATTTTACAGCCATGAATGTGTGTATGTCTGCAACTCTGCACATATAAAATGTATAAAACTCAAGTAAGCAAGAGCTGTAGGATCAGGTCCTTCTGTACCCCAGACAGCATTTTTTAAAATGGCTGTTATACTCCTATTTAATATACATACAATATGTGATGGGAAGTTACCTGGCCTTTGCAGCTCCCTACAGGAGGCTCTGGGGTCCTGTCACACCCTTTCCCAGTATTGGAAGCATCCAATCAGAGCCCAGGAGGCTCAGATAAAAGGATCTGCTGTGGTTTAGCATGTTGGTCCCTGGCTGGAATCAGAGGGGCAAGGAAGGTTGCCTTTCTCTAGCCAAAGGAGCTTGCGGGATAACCAAAGTTTATTTCTGGATGCATTTGCTTAAGCGGAGTTGTCAGGGAGACAGAAGAACTCAGAACTTTAACCCTGAGGTAAGGGTGAAGCTAAAGAGGGCCAAAGTAGGAAGAGGCAAAGGGAAGAAGCAGCAATGGACTAAATTGAGCAGTGTATAGCTGCTATTTATAGGGACCCTTGGTTGGAACCCAGAATAGAGGGAGGGTCCAGGTTCCCTTGCCAGCCACAGTGGTATAAAACCCAAGAAGGGGACAGAGCTTATTTGAAAGCCTGAACAATAAGATGAATTTAAAGGGTCAGAAGGTGTTCATTTGGACTTTATGACTTCGTTGGAGGGTCAAGCTCTGAAAGATCCAACCTAAGTTGGCCAGCAATCTGCAAGGAACACCGGGGTGAGAAAAGGACTGCAGTATCACACCCGTAATGGGGGGCATGTAAGAGGTGAGTGTCTTCTGTTACATTATATAAATGCTGTTTGTGTGTTTGTGGTAGAGAAGGACCTGATTGGACAGCTCTTACTCACTTGAATTTTCCCAGTGGACTACAGTGGGCCACCTGGACTGTTTCCCTGAGTAAGGGTTATTCATGGTAGTAAGAGTTGCAAAATTAGTCCCTCGAGGACTAAGTGCTAGCTACATTGGATTCAAAGGGCAAAGCAGGAAATGTTTGTTTTTTCCTTATGGAAATTCCTTATGGAATGTCAGACATTTTACCGGATGTTTTGACTGACTGTGTTTGTGGTTAAAAACTGCCTTTCTGTACATGCATCACCACTGATTCCAGGCTAGACCACCGTTACCTCCTATTTCCATAATATTTTTGCCATATGCATCAATGGTGAATGTAATTGATGGACTGCTACCCTGAAATATTAGCAAGGAGACTGTTTAATCTCAGAAACAAACGTATTCTAGAAATTAGAATGAAAAGGGTTGAAACAATTGAGTTATGTGAGAATATGTTAAAGTTGCATGGACAATTAATACCTTCTGCTCAGCACTTTACAGAACAGGAGACAGTGGAAATAGTGTATCAGCAGCGTTCATACACCGTGAACACAAGTTGGAACCTGTCAAGATTTAGAAACTGAAGAATTGTTAATGTTGTGGTATCAGAAGTACTGGTATGGCTTGATTTATTCCTAGAATAATATAAGAGTGGGCATTTGGGAAAGAGGAAGAAACCTTTGTGACTATAACTGATCATTTATATTCCATCCTAACTTCTTTTTATAGCATATCATAGAATGAATAGTATGTATTTTAATTAATTAATTTTCCCTCCTCTCTCAACTGTTGAGCTTTGATAACCATCAAACTAGTCCTTTCCTAGAAGGGAAATGTTACTAAAGTAATAGCTCTGTTACTACTTGAATGGCTCAATGATGTGTGCAAAGCAGATGTTTACCTTTCAAAAGCAAAAGCTGTACTGCAGTGGGCAAAAGAAAAGTAAATTAGCTTAGAAGTTCAGCAAGTTATTTTAAGTGTCTATAATATTACTAAATGTTTCACATTTTGGCAGACCCTATTCATTTATGTAAATTCCAGTGTTGTCACAAATTGCATGTGGAACTTTTCAAAGTATTTGTTGGAATCTAATATAGTCACATCAGAATATAGAATATCTGGAGTGTGTTTATTTTGTGATAACTGTGTTAAATAATGCTACAGTTGTAACACGTAGCCATGCAAACATGAAAATATGTAATTAAGGGATATAAAAATACTAAAAAATGTATGCTGTAAGATATTAGTAAGGTGGAATCTCAAGATACCTTAGTATTACAGGTTTATCCAAAATTCCTATAGTTCTCAAGTAACATAACATTATTGTAATATTTTTGTTGTGTGACTTTCTTTATGTTCATTCAGTTTATGACTTCGTTGGAGGGTCAAGCTATGAAAGATCCTATGCTATAGCATGATGACAGAAATGTTATAATTTTAATTATCATAGAGTAATATTATGTGATGATTAAATTAATTGTGATATATTTTCTTCTTGTAAATGTGTAATGAGGTCACTGGAGCTTGTAATTATGCTTTAAAGGTACAATTTTGAGGTGTTCATTGTATAATAACTTACTAAATTATGTGCACAAAACATGCTCTGTGTATGTGCAGGGCATAATTTTAAGCCTAACTATGGCTTTGGATTCATATACATACAACTCCTGTAGGATTTATTAATATGTATATCTGCAAGGCATAATTTTGGGCCCTAGCTGTCTCATACATTTCTAGATATTCATATTTTTCAAAACATCAGCTTTCTTTGGTCTGTATTTTGAACTAATCACCATAAATATGAGGAATGTATGTGCCACTGAGGGAGCTACGCATACTTGATCTACACTAACATTCACAATATAGAGGAAAAGTTAGCCTGTTGCATAGCATCATTACAGCTCACTCTGGATCAATTCCTCTCTTCTTCAACCCATCCTCTCCCCACACCCCCAGAGTAGCAGTTACTCGGAGACTGGAGGGCTTAGTATGGACCCTGCAAAAGGAACAGGTCACAGGCCAATTTATTACCTATTGCCCTTTTACATTACCTTGTATTTGATTAAAGACCTTCCCTTCCCACCTCTATATATCAAATGAGGCAATTGAGGAGTGGGCTTCTGATTCTATTACCTGAGCTGCATTTCTGATTTTGGAGGTCAGCGCTGTTCATGGTGCACACAGATGCTAAGATACTGCTGTGATGGGTCCAGTGTAAGAATGTGTATAAAAACAGTGAAAGGTGGGTAATCTTTACTAGTCCTGTCCCTGGTGACTGCAGCTTAGGAGAGAGAGAGTACTGTTCAGTGTAATGGTCCTCTCGCCCCTTTCTTCCTCCCTGAGCTCCCTGTAAGCTGTCATTCCTGGCTGACTGGTAGTCAGAGGAGAGTTTACCTTTCATATTAGAACATCAAGGCATGCTTCCTTGTTATAATTCCTCTGAGCCTAACTGCCACATGGCAGTGGGTTGAGGAATACTCTGAGGACAGGGCAAAGTGAGCAGACACGTAAGGCAAAATTTATGTGATTATCTTTGAGGTATCTCTGGAACAAGAAGCAACCACTACATGGAACCTTGGCTGACAAGTAGCTGTGGGTGCAGTTTTGGGCTGCAGAGACTGATTTAAAAAAATGTTTCCTCTCTTCTTTATGGCAAAGCAGTTCTATGAAATTTATTTTGTGTGTCCAGCATAATTTTTTCTAATGTCAAATTAAAAATCATTAGTTCCTTGGAGAAACCGGGTATGCCATGATTTAGCCTGAAGCAGACTTTTATGGCTGACCTTAGGGAGTTGCATAAGTAACCTTACTTATGGCAGCATAACCAAGGAATGATGTATAATACTACATCTTTGAGAGTAGTGATTCTTTTTTAAGTATATAACGACACATTGTTTATTTTCCCTGGAGCTGTAGTCCTTTTTTTATACGTTGAGTTCATGTATGGTAGCTGAGAGTTAATGTGAGCTAATATAAACTAAGATCATTACATTTTATTTTCCACTGATAATTAATAATTAACATATAACCTTTGGCTTTTCTTTCATGTTCAAGTATTGACATAAGTCGCATAAAATCATACTATGTGTGGACAGAATGCTTTGAAATACAAAGCCTAATAAAAATTAATGTTTTAGGACAGTTGTGTAGTTGCAAAAATACTATAGGGAATAACATGAATATTTGAACAGACCATTATTTTTATCCGTGCTGTTGAATTTATTCACAAGTCATTTATGAAAAATGACTTTGGTATTTTAGTTAGAATTTATTGGACTGAGTGAAGTATGACAGAGCTATATTATAACCTCAGTAAATTACTCTAGACTATTTATCAATCAGTTGAAACATATGTAATTAAAAAATATGAAACCACCATAAACACTGTAATTTGTACTTCCTGTATTTTTGCATTTGTTTGGAAAATCCCAATTAATTAGACTCCTCATTGTGTGAAAGTAGCTGCTGCTATTAAAGTCTTCTATGGTAGAACAGGTACAACCTGAAAATAATCACTGGAGGTGTCAAAAATATAAAGGGAAGGGTAACCACTTTTCTGTATACAGTGCTATAAAATCCCTCCTGGTCAGAGGCAAAGTCCTTTTACCTGGAAAGGGTTAAGCTGGTCATCCTTGACCAATGAGGGGACAGGATACTTTCAAATCTGGAGAGGGGGAAAAGGTTTTTGTCTATGTGATACCTTTGCCGGGAACAGATCAAGGATGCAAGCCCTCCAACTCCTGTAAAGTTAGTAAGTAATCCAGCTAGAAAATGCATTAGGTTTTCTTTGTTTTGGCTTGTGAAATTCGCTTTGCTGGAGGAAATGTGTATTCCTGTTTTTGTGTCTTTTTGTAAGTTAAGGTTTTGCCTAGAGGGATTCTCTGTGTTTTGAATCTGACTGCCTATAAGATTATCTTCCATTCTGATCTTACAGGGTTGTTCTATCTTTTTTTGTTCCTCTAATAAAGTTCTGTTTTTAAGAATCTGATTGGGTTTTTTGGATGTTAAAAATCCAAGGCTGGTCTGTGCTCATCTTGTTTATTCTCAAGCCTCCCCAGGAAAGGGGATGTAAGGGCTTGGGGGGATATTTTGGGAAAATAGGAACTCCAAGTGGTCCTTTCCCTGTTCTTTGTCTAAATCAGTTGGTGGTGAGGATGGGAAGAGTGATGTCCTCTTCAGAGCAGTGTGGCCTAACAGATAAAGCAATGGACTTGGACTCAGGAGACTTGGGTTCTCTTCCTGGCTCTGTCACTGACAATCTGGATGACTTTGGTCAAGTCACTTCACTGAGCATCAGGTTTCCCACATCTCCTTAGTAAAGCACTTTGAGATTTCCTGATGAAAATATAACCATGTAAGTGTCGTGTATTATTAATAATTCCTGAAATAAGGGCGAGTTCTCAGGACACATTTGTTCTGTTCCCAGCTCATCCTTTGTCTATGTGGCCTTAAGCAAATCCTTTAGGGGGCCTATCTGCTTAAGAAGGAAAGACTTCCATTGACTTCAGTGGAAGTTGGATCAGCTCTTTAACTACTCTCTGCCTCTGCAAACTGAGTGTACTACTCTTTATAATGACACAAAGATGGTATGAAGCACAATGTATTTATGTCTATTAAGTGCTTTGATAATATTTATACAAAGGTATTATAAAAGTGTAAAGTATTGCTTATGCATCTCACTTTTAAATGAGTTAAGACCAATCCTTTTTCATTTTTTTCTACTTTCACATTATCTTAATATTATTCAGACCTGATTCTCCACTGCTTTGCACCCTCAGTCATTTACATCTTTGCAAAGTGGGTAAAATGTTTCCAAGTAATAATGGTAGCACTTTACACATGTAAATGACTGGAAAGGTGCAAAGTAGTGCAGATCAGGACTTCACATTACTAAGTCAATATAAATCGAGGGTGCTCTGGCATTTTATTTAAATTATTGAAGTATCTTTATATAAATATCTGAATATTTACACTGGAATTCGTATGCTTGTAATCTACATAAACACATTATGCTTTAGTCAAGCTCAAGTTATTGGGCGCAATACAAGATTAAAAGGGGGAAATATAATGGCTTGTGATATACAGGAGGTCAGACTAGATGATTTATTGGTCCCTTCTCACCTTAAACTCTGTAAATCTATGAATTATTTCAGTGTGCAATTTACTAGATTTAATTTCTAAATTAATATAGTTGCAGTTAAGAAAAATGACAGAATGGGCTGTGTTGAAAGTTGCTGGAATTTCTTTCACTAATGTTTGCAGATTGATTTCTGATTCAGGCTCCAAAAGTCTTAGCATATACATCAGCATGAGTAAGAACTCTGACTTGATTTGGCAGTATGCTTGGTGCTAGTGTCAGTCTCTGTGTATTCACCTCATACTTTGAAATCAGGCAATAATAACATTCCTGAACTATAACAGAGAGCATAAATACATGTTTCTCCCTCCACATTCCCATATGGTACATGAAAGGAGTTCCACTGCTAACAATATTAATGTCTAAACCAACCACGTACAGAATGCACATAACCTCCAAATTTCACATCTGTCTTTCTTTTGATAATCCACAGTTCACTGATTGTCTGGTTAGGTCTGTGGTCACCAAAGCCCTTGCTGGTAGTCTGCAGAATGAACCATGCAGCCAATAAGTATGGGGAGGAGGTGATCCCTAAAGGGCATCTTCTTTATGGAGTGTTCCACAGAAGGAAAACATTGGGAGAAAAATCTCTCCAATTTGTTACAAAAGGAATCATCAACAGCTACATGACAATGTTTTCACTGTTTTCCCTCAGAAAAGATGCTGCTTGATGTTTATATCTTAGTAGAAGCGATGAATACATTTGTGGGACTGCACAAAGCTGTCAAACACACAGATTCATAGAGTTTAGGGCCAGAAGAAACCATTAGATTGTCTAGTCTGACCTCCTGTGTATCACAGGCCACTAAATTTCAGCCATTTATGGAGACCAATAACTTGTGTTTGACTAAGTATACCTTCCAGAAAGGCATCCAGTCTTGATATAAAAACATCAAGAGATAGAGAATCCACCATTTCACCTGGTAGTTTGTTCCAATGGTTAATCACCCTCACTGCTTAAACACTTTTTTTTCAAATTCAGCTTCCAGCTATTGGTTCTTGTTATGCCTTGCTCTGCTAAATTAAAGAGCCCTTTAGTACCTCATATTTTCTCCCCAGGAAGGTATTTGTACACTGTAATCAAGTCACCTCTTAATCTTCTTTTTGATAAGATAAAGAGAATGGGCCACATTCATCCTGATTGAATTGGCCTCATTAGCACGACCCCCCCCCACTTGGTAAGGCAACTCCCATTTTTTCATGTGCTGTATATTTATACCTGCCTACTGTATTTTTCAATCCATGCATCTGATGAAGTGGATTATAGCCCACGAAAGCTTATGCCCAAATAAATTTATTCGTCTCCAAGGTGCCACAAGGACTCCTCGTTGTTTTTGCTGGTACAGACTAACACGGCTACCACTCTGAAACCTGATTTCTTTAGGGCACTCACTTTAAAGCATTTCCTCCAGCCTTTGAATTACTTTTGTGGCACTCTTCTGCACCCTCTCCCATTTCTTCAACATTCTTGAAGGGCCATCACTTGAGGCCTTCAGTAAGTGCAGAGTGTATAAACACTACCATTTTGTTTTGTTATGATTTTACACCCATTTTGCATTTGTTGTGCAATTTTTCTTTTTATTCTTGTCACAGGGGTATTTTGGTCCTTAATTCATTAATGTTTATAAGGGCTTTTTGGTTTCTCAGATTGTCTTTTATTTTTATTATTTGTTTAGTTCCAAAGATCAGTCAAAGATCCTTCTCTGCTTGGGGTTGCCCTCTATTTCAGCAGTACCAGCAGTGTCCTCTTCTTCTAATTACATGCCTTGGAGAACACAAAGCAAAACCTCCCCAGGATAATGTCTGATGCAGGGAGGATCAAAGACTTCCACAGCAACAGGGGACACAAGCAGGTCAGAGAGAGGCCCAGCTGGGTGTGTCTGTTTCCGCCCATTCCCCAGCTATTATCACAGCCCCTAGGTGCCAAAGTGCTAGCAGACTGCTTTTTACAACTTTTGGATTCGACATTTTCTTTCCACTGCTCATTTGTTTGTCCCCGTCTCCCCTCACACCTCTCCCTCACAATGCCTCCATTGTCAGCCCTACTCTCCATGAACTCCATGCTCTCTGTCCATACTTGATTCTTCTCCCCTTATCGTCTCTCTCTCTCTCTCTCTCTCTCTCTCTCTCTCCTCCTTTTCTTTCACCCACCCCAATACCTGGTTGCTGTTTTCTCATTCCTTCTCACCCCAACTCTGTGACTAAAATAAAAAAAGACAAGGAATTCAAAGAAGAAAATAATGAGCTGCATCCCATTAATACCCAGATCATTTTGCTTGATGTTGTACTCATTTCCCCATATTTTCTCTATTTTTGTCTTTTTATATATTAAGCTTTGTCAGGGCAGAGACCATGTCTGTATATGTGTGTATACAATACAATGGTCCAGATTCTCAGTGTAATAAGAATAAGAAATAAAGGCATGAAGATGCACTGCGAGATCCAGAAGACAGAGTAAGTTTAGAACATTTTACCTTTCATATATTTAGACTCAGTGACATGGTTGTGGGGGAGAAATAGTGCGTCTTAAGGACAAATTTGAATAAGGGAGAGCATGGGGGTTTCGGATTAGAAGATTGTTCCGTACATACTGGGCAACATAAAAAAAACATGAAGGAGGGAGTGACAGGAAGAAATTAAGAAAAGGAGTACTTGTGGCACCTTAGAGATTAACACATTTATTTGAGCATAAGCTTTCGTGAGCTACAGCTCACTTCATCGGATGCATTTGGTGGAAAATACAGAGGGGTGATTGATATACACACACAGAGAACATGAAACAATGGGTTTTATCATACACACTGTAAGGAGAGGTTTCAGAGTAGCAGCCGTGTTAGTCTGTATTCGCAAAAAGAAAAGGAGTACTTGTGGCACCTTAGAGACTAACAAATTTATTAGAGCATAAGCTTTCGTGAGCTACAGCTCACTTCATCGCATCCGATGAAGTGAGCTGTAGCTCACGAAAGCTTATGCTCTAATAAATTTGTTAGTCTCTAAGGTGCCACAAGTACTCCTTTTCTTTTTACTGTAAGGAGAGTGATCACTTAAGATGAGCCAGCAGCAGGGGGGGAGGGAGGAAAACCTTTCATGGTGACAAGCAAGGTAGGCTATTTCCAGCAGTTAACAAGAACATCTGAGGAACAGTGGGGTGTGGGGTTGGGGGGGGGGGGAGAAATAACATGGGGAAATAGTTTTACTTTGTGTAATGACTCATCCATTCCCAGTCTCTATTCAAGCCTAAGTTAATTGTATCCAGTTTGCAAATTAATTCCAATTCCGCAGTCTCTCATTGGAGTCTGGTTTTGAAATTTTTTTGTTGAAGAATAGCCACCCTCTGGTCTGTAATCAAGTGACCAGAGAGATTGAAGTGTTCTCCAATTGTTTTCTGAATGTTATAATTCTTGACGTCTGATTTGTGTCCATTTATTCTTTTACGTAGAGACTGTCCAGTTTGACCAATGTACATGGCAGAGGGGCATTGCTGGCATATGATGGCATATAGCACATTGGTAGCTGCACAGGTGAACGAGCCTCTGACAGTGTGGCTGATGTGATTAGACCCTATAATGGTGCATGATAGAAATCTTCTAGGTGTTTGTCTCTGTCTGAGGGGTTGGAGCAAATGCGGTTATATCGTAGAGCTTGGCTGTAGACAATGGATCGTGTGGTATGATCTGGATGAAAGCTAGAGGCATGTAAGTCGGAATAGCGGTCAGTAGGTTTCCGATATAGGGTGGTGTTTATGTGACCATCGCATATTAGCACCGTAGTATCCAGGAAGTGGATCTCTTGTGTGGACTGGTCCAGGCTGAGGTTGATGGTGGGATGGAAATTGTTATCATGCATTCCTACAACTACAATACCCACCTGCTGAAATGAAGAAACAGATTGACAGAGCCAGAAGAATACCCAGAAGTCACCTACTACAGGACAGGCCCAACAAAGAAAATAGCAGAACGCCACTAGCCATCACCTTCAGCCCCCAACTAAAACCTCTCCAACGCATCATCAAGGATCTACAACCCATCCTGAAGGACGACCCATCACTCTCACAGATCTTGGGAGACAGGCCAGTCCTTGCTTACAGACAGCCCCCAATCTGAAGCAAATACTCACCAGCAACCACACACCACACAACAGAACCACTAACCCAGGAACCTATCCTTGCAACAAAGCCCGTTGCCAACTCTGCCCACATATCTATTCAGGGGACACCATCATAGGGCCTAATCACATCAGCCACACTATCAAAGACTCGTTCACCTGCGCAGCTACCAATGTGATATATGCCATCATGTGCCTGCAATGCCCCTCTGCCATGTACATTGGTCAAACTGGACAGTCTCTATGTAAAAGAATAAATGGACACAAATCAGACGTCACGAATTATAACATTCAAAAACCAATTGGAGAACACTTCAATCTCTCTGGTCACTCGATTACAGACCTGAGGGTGGCTATTCTTCAACAAAAAGATTTCAAAACCAGACTTCAAAGAGAGACTGCTGAATTGGAATTAATTTGCAAACTGGATACAATTAACTTAGGCTTGAATAGAGACTGGGAATGGATGAGTCATTACACAAAGTAAAACTATTTCCCCATGTTATTTCTCCCCCCCCCCATTGTTTCTCAGATGTTCTTGTTAACTGCTGGAAATAACCTACCTTGCTTGTCACCATGAAAGGTTTTCCTCCCTCCCCCCCTGCTGCTGGTGATGGCTCATCTTAAGTGATCGCTCTCCTTACAGTGTGTATGATAAAACTTATTGTTTCATGTTCTCTGTGTGTGTATATCAATCTCCCCTCTGTATTTTCCACCAAATGCATCCAATGAAGTGAGCTGTAGCTCATGAAAGCTTATGCTCAAATAAATTTGTTAGTCTCTAAGGTGCCACAAGTACTCCTTTTCTTTTTGCGAATACAGACTAACACGGCTGCTACTCTGAAGAAATTAAGGAGGGCATTAAAGTTGGTTTCATTCACTGAGTGAAGGGGCGAAGAGAGAACATGTTGAGAAATGAGATTCTGTTTAATTCTGTATAGGTTTTTATACTACAGTCATCACCGTGGTATCTGAGTATCTTCCAGTAGTTCGTTAAGTAATATGACTGCACATCCATCATGTGGTGTTTGTTTGTTCTCTCATCCTATTCCCACAGGGAAAAGCATGTGCAGTGCAGTGTCATGTTTTGATAGCTTGCCTGGGACAGAAACATCTGAGCACTCTTCATCAAAAATGGCTCAGGCTTCCCCTTCTGATTTCTCCATGGTGAAAGACTCATTTTCCATTTTTGATAAAGGGGAGGAAAGATTAGAGTTCATAGGGACAAATCGCATAGGTCTCCCTCTCTGGGCCCTTCACTTTTAAGGCCCATAAATTCTCTTGAATCCCAGAGGATAAGAGTAGCTCTAGAGCCAAGAAGAGCTTTTCTGGGGTCCATTTAGACACTGTGCATCAGGACCCTCTTTTCTGATACCATAGTTATTGCCTGGTACTGACCCCGCAGTATGGTGAAGCTTCTGGTGCTGACAACTCTGGTGCTAAGGTCAGGAGCTAGCATACTTGTTACTGAAGACTTATCTGTCTTCAGAAGACCTCTTGGTCTCATCAGTACCAGACTGTGCCCTGTTAACTGTGGTAAATACGCTTCCAATGGTACCAATAGTTGTACTGACTTACGTACCGAGTACGCCATGCTCAGTACTGACTAAAGCCCATTCTCTTGGTGTTTCTAGCACACCAACTGAGACAGCCCCTCTTCAAGAGAATTACTCTTTGTCATCCTTGGCTCTTAGAACAATGGAGAGGCTTCCCCAGCTAGATTTTGGGATCAAGATATTCAGGCCCTCTTACCCCCTGAAGGGATTCTAGGGCTGACTTCTATTATGAGAGGCATAGGAGCTTACATAGGTACTCCAATCCTTGGTCCCCCCGCCACCCATGGCTTCCAGACCCATGTGCTATTGGGTTCTATTGGGAATTCCACATGCAAGAAGACCTGCACCATTAGCACCCAATCCAGAGCTAGGTCCCCATGCTCACAGCCTCAGAAGAGGGATTTACTTCTGCCTCAGTCTGTTCAACCAAGACTAATTATTCAAGTCTCTGATAAGGAATCAAGCAGATGACCATCCAGATACATATCTGTACATATATCTTCCTTATCCCCTGATGAAGCAGTAATGCCTGAGTCATCTCCTTCCACTCCATATGATTATAAGACATTTCAGGACATACTGAGGAGACTTGCCTATACACTGGAGATTTCAGTTGAGATGATTCAAAAAACCCTGCACAAACTCCTTGACATCCTCCATAATTCAGTCTCTGGATATCTGGTTTCACCAATAAATGATGGACTTTTTGGTCCCCACCAAGTTGCTTTGTGAAACTCCTGGCTCGAACAGCTAAGAGAGGAGAGCACTGCTATCAAGTTTCCTCACAGGGATTTGAGCTATTTTATACTCATCCTGGTTCACTGATAGTCACAGTGGCCACTGAGGTTTTTAGTGTCAACAGAGATTGGACTCTCTGTCATTCAATGTCAAAGAGCTGGACTTACTGAGAGGAAAAACTGTGCAACATCTAGATTCCAAATGAGAATGGTCAACTACCAAGCCTTGTTGACAAATGATTTTATTAATTTGGACACTTTTGCAAAATTCACAGACAAAATTCTCCAGAGCATCAGGGAAGAGTTCAATTCTGTCATTATTGTAGCTAGACCATCTCTTCAGGTGGGCCTAGTTGCTGTAGATAGTCTCCAGATCAGTGACAACCTCAGTGGTGATATGGAGATCTTCCTGGCTCAATTCATCAGGGTTCCCTAAGGAAGAATAGGAGTACTTGTGGCACCTTAGAGACTAACAAATTTATTAGCGCATAAGCTTTCGTGAGCTATAGCTCACTTCATCGGATGCATCCACAAGTACTCCTTTTCTTTTTGCAGATACAGACTAACATGGCTGCTACTCTGAAACCTAAGGAAGAATAAGTCACAAGTGTGGATCTCCCATTTGAAGGCTGTGATCTTTGCAACACCAAAACTGATTAAGCTTTACATTTCTGTAAGGATTCACAAGCAACTCTGATATCTTTGCAGCTGAAAACAGGAGTATAAACAGTACAAGCCTTAACATCATCCATAGCAATTTAACTGCAATATAAGCAGACGGAACCACCAAGGAAACAGCAAAAGGTTTCCAGAAGGAAGTTTTCTGATTTTACTTATGTTTTTATGGTCTATTCTGAATCTGAGGCAACTAAACACCTCCATCAAAAAACTCAAGTTCAGGATGGTGTCACTCGTCTCCATCATCCCTTCCTTTGGTCTCTCAGTCTCTGTCCATTATCTCCTGGATACCTATTTCCATGTAGTGATTTACCCAGCTCACAGGAGATATGTCAGGTTCCAGCTGGGTAGTCACCACTACTAATACAGAATATTACAATTTGTCCTGTCAGTAATACCCAGGATTTTCATTAAGTGCTTCTTAGAAGTGACAGCTTGTCTCAGAAATCTGGAGATCCAAGTGTTCCCATACTTGGACAACTGGTTCATTCATGGGAAATTGTGCCAGTACATTTCAGATTTCATTCAGCAGACCCCCATATCTGTTTGCCCATGTAGGGCAAAATTAACAAAGACTAGTCAATATTGACTCTTAACACAACACAATCGAATTCATAGGAGCCATTCAGGACTTCATGGCATTTATGAATTGTCCCAATCAGAAAGTGATCAAGAGTGATCAGGTACTCTTGTTACAGTGTGTATGGTAACACCCATTGTTTCATGCTCTATGTATATAAATCCCTCCACTGTGTTTTCCACTGCATGCATCCGATGAAGTGGGCTGTAGCTCACGAAAGCTTATGCTCAAATAAATTTGTTAGTCTCTAAGGTGCCACAAGTACTCCTTTTCTTTTTGCAGATACAGAATAACACGGCTGCTACTCTGAAACCTTTCACAAGTAGATTACTGCTTGGGAGTCATCAACAGTGGAAAATATATATGGACAATAACTCAAAAGAGAAGAAACAGGTAGTTACCCTACAGTGACAGTGGTTCTTCAAAATGTGTTGTCCTCATATATATTCCATTATCCACTTCTCCAGCCCTACAAAACTTGCTAACACCTGGATTTAGTGGGGCAAAGGAACTGACATGAAGTTGGGATGGCCCTGCCCTTTACTTCCTCAGAGGCATTTAGACATTCAGGGTGCAGGCACAGTCCTAATGCACTTAATATGGACAATGCATCTTGACAAATCATAGTTACTGTGCATGGATGGAAGACAGTAGTGATGTGCTGCAGTCACAGTAATTCCCCCTGTTAGCCTTTATATCAGGGATGTACGTGCCTGCAGAGAGGGAATATTGATTTGTTTTCCCATTTAAACAGAAATGTATTCTTTCCTGAAAAATATTTTGTGTATTTTGATATACATCACAGCATTCAACATGTGGTATTTGAAGTGGTGCTGGGGGTATCTCAGTATAGGAGTGTAGTATCATCTCGCAGATAATTTAAAATAAAATCTACCACTTATTACTGTCTGATCCTTTCAGTGTGGTCTACTGGTTAGGGTACTTGACTGGGATTCAGGAGACCAGAGTTCTTTTCCTGATTCTGCCATTGATTTAATGTGTGCCTATTTAAAATTTAAGTTCCTCAAAGCATGGACTGTCTCTTCCTATTGTATATATTACTGGTCTGGATTTTTTTTTCTGCTTCCACGTTATAAATGTGATCAAGGTCTAATAGTTCCCTGATGTTGGCTGCAACAGTTTTTGAGTTAGGAAATTGTCATCTATACTGTTTTAGAAATTCCAAAGATATTTTTAGTACTGGCAGCATAAAACCTTCAGCATATGCCACTCAAATTGAAGTCCCCCATAATCAGTTTTTTCCTTACACATAGATAGATGCATGAGGAAGTGGTAATCCTGCTCCCTGTTCTGAGGTAGTGGTCTGTAGCAGACACAAACAAATACCACATCTTGTGTTTTATCTGTTAGGTCATTGATCCATAAGAATTCAAGATAATTTTCTTCTGAGTTATCAGTGACTTGGAAACAGGTAATGCAATTTTTGAACGTCACTCTCCTTCCCCTTTTGCCCACTCAGACCTTCCTAAACAGATTATAACCATTCATTTTAACGATCTAATTATGCAAATTTAAAGTAATCTAATACCTAGTCTATTAACTGATTTTTGTTTGAGCTCTGCATGACTGAAGGCCTCACTAGTCCTTGAAACATAACTGATTTGAAATGTTAAAAGTACTGGAAGGTGCTGTAATAACTCCTGCATATCTTCATAAACTGCAATTTTATAATCTGCATGAATTGTGTTTTTACTTCCATTGCAAAAAGTTTTGCCCCATCTGACAATAAAGGAAACAATTAGCCAGAAGTTCTGCTGCCTTTCCACTGAAGAGACTTTTTAAGTGGCAGAATTATATCTCAATGCTTCCTCCTTTATAGATCTCTCAAGCATAAGGATAGGCTTTGACATTGTTGATATCACATGCTATAGTCTGAACTTTTTTCAAACTCTTAGTTATTAGAAAGCTTAGCCCATCAGATTTCACATCCATTCACTTCATGTCCATTAGATTTTGCATCCAGTGGTGGATACATGTTGTCTGATCAATGAATTTCATATATATATTTCAACTGCTGGCCATTTACATTTTTTTTTCTTTTCATTCTTTCACCAGTACAAGTTGTCCCAGGTCCCCCAACCACAACCAACTGCAGTTTTAGTAAATTTTGTGGTATATCTGCACACTAGACAGGGCCAACTTATTTGAGATAAATAAGTTAAGAATGCAAGCAGAGCAGTCTCCATCTAGATCTGTACAATTTTTTTTAAACTATTCTCTGAAGCACTCTTAGTCACTCATAGTTGCTATTTCTGATTCTCTCCCAGCTTGTATAGCTGAACTGAGCACATTGAGGTACTAAAATACCCATAATCTCTTTTTTTTTTTCAAAAGCAACTCTAGGATGTAAACATTTCATAACCAAGATAAAGAAATACTGTATCTTTGAGAACAAGTACTTTTGCATTATGATGTCCTATTACACATTATTTATCTATACCATAGATTTAGTATATTTACATAACTTTCAGAGTAGTTAGTTATTTTCCTAACATGTGAGCTGACATAAATTAAGCATACTTTCTTCCTTTAGAATTAGATAATTAATTTACATATAACCTTTGGCTTTTCTTTTATCTTCAAGTATTGATATAAGCCACATAAAATCATACTATGTATGAAAAGAATGCTTTGAAATGCAAAATCTAATTAAAATGAATGCAGTGTTATTTTAGGACAGTTATGTAGTTGAAAAACACTATTGGGAATATCATGAATATTTGAACAGACCATTATTTTTATCCATGCTGTTCAATTTATACACAAGACATTTATGAAAAATGAGCTGGTATTTTGGTTAGAAATTCTTGGACTGAGTGCTTTGTGACAGAGAGCTAAGTAATAACCCCAGTGAATTACTTTAGATTGTTTTACCAATCAATTGAAATACATGTAATTAATCAAATGAAACTGCCATCTGCAGTTTGACTCTTTTTTTTTATGTATGGTTATAAAATCATTATTTATTAAGCCTGACATAATAACCAAGTAGCTATTAGTTAAAGGTTTTTACTGTAGATATATTTATGAACTGAAAATATCACTTAAAAGTGAAGGTATATTAGCTTCATTCAGATTTAAACTAGTATTCATTTGATGGAGGAGTTAGGTATGTGTATACTTTGAGCATATGAAAAAACAATGTGATTTGGCTAGATTTTGCTAGCAAAACAGGATATAATGAAATATGGTCTGATATCCTAGCAATAAATGATCTTTCCTAGTAGTGGAGATGATCAAAGAATCACTCTTAACCAGTAGTAAATACTTATTCACAGCTAGGGAATCAGCAGAAGACTATATTTCACTATTCTATTTTGCTAGCAGCTACCACCAATCACACTTATATGTTTAAAAGATTTCCACTCTCTCTGCATAACAATCTACCAATCCACATCTGCTACTGGATAACTCTACTATAGCTCTGCTGCTGAAATATATACATATATGCAGAAATATATACACTCTTCTGTCCAGGCACCAACCCCTGGCCCTATTAGTTATCAGTTTACTGATCAAATGCCAGTCTTCCTGCCTGCAGCAGCGGGGTTGGCAGCTTATGGAATTATTTCCTCTCTTCTGAGGCCTTGTCTTCACTCATAGAAAGGTGTGTTTTACCTCTGGTAACTAACACAAATAAGCTATACCAAAGTAAAAACACAGTGAAAACTAGGCACTTCAGTTTTACTGTGAAGTAAACTTGTTGAAGTCAACCCTTGGAGCAGGTATATTGCTGTTTACCTTGCAGTAAAATGAAAATGCCTGGTCTTCACTGTGTTTTTTACCTCAGGATAGCTTGTGCATGTTAGTTACCCTGAGGTAAAAAACACACCGTTTTTAGAAATGAGGACAAGGCCTGCAAATCCCTCTTGCAATCTTTTTTTTGGCTTGCTTTTCTCCTCTCATCTGGTTCCTTCCTGGCCAGTGGGATCCAATCACCTAGACAGTGGCTTTGCCTTTCTCTCCCTTTCTGTCAGTCCACGCATCTGACAGCACCAGCTTCATATGGCTCTCTGTCACTGCATCAGTGTTTCACAACAGCGAATGGCATAAGACACTTTGATCTCTGCTTTGCTGGAGTGGCTTTTTGGCAAGCCAGCAGATGTTTTGATGAGCAGTGGCCCTCTCTTCACAGCCTCAGCCCCACAGTGTGGCCTGGCTCTACCTCAGCATAAGTTTGCTTTAGAAGCACTATTGACTGGGCATCAGCCTGGCAGTTACAGAGCACACTTAAAACTGTGCCCTGGCATGTTCTTTAGAAATAGTGATGGGTTGAGCTACTGTTATGAAATTATTTTCATGTTATGCAATTCCTATGAAAAGCATTGGTTTTGCTTACACTTTAGTTACCGTATAAATTCTCATTTTTTAGTCTATTCAGTACAGTTGTTTACTAGGAGGCCAACATCAGTACCACTTTTGTGTTATTACTAACTCCCTTATAATAGGGATACATCAGTAGCCTTTGAAATGGAGGAAGGCTGTTCTCTTAAGTGTAGTATTTGCTATAATTAGATAATCATATTCTTGTGTGACTAGATGGTTGGAAACATTGGGAGTGAAGATACGCGGCCTTTCACTTCCTTGTCACTGGTTTGAATCTGCCACAAGTAATAAATGAACAAAAATCATGACTATCCAAACAAGTGTTCACTTGCATATTTTTCAATAATTGATAAATTTTCTGGCACTCTTAAGAGAAAAAATAAAGTTTTGAATGGATGTGCTAGATAAAACCTGACCCAACTCAAGTCAATAAGAGTTTAGCCATTGACTTCACTGGATTAGGATTTCATCCCATACATCTATTTTATCTGCTCTAGTCTAGGTTAGTATATGACCTATGAAGGGAATTGATACATTTTTGTTGGAGTATGGTGAAGCTTACACATCTGCTATTCACTCTGTAGCCCTTCTGTAAAGCTTAGACTGTACTTCCTACCATGCTAGGTGTTGATATATAGAGGAATTTTGTATTCAGTGCTTTCAGTCCAGCACATTTCACAATAATTAAACTGATTTTAAAAAGAGAAAAAGAACAAAAATATTAATTGCACTTTTTTGGTGACTAAAGAAATTTACTGTCTTGTTTTTCAAAAGGTTAACTTGAATCTTTATACCCTGAAATGTCGCAATTACCTATGTAGCATTTGAGCTCTTCTTATTAAACTCTTACAACAATTAGTCTAATAATTAAGTGGAAAAAAAATTTAAACCCTCAAAATCTAAGAAAGGAGAGTAGTGTGCAAAAGGTATTGAAACAAATGAATTTATATTTTTTTACTTTGGTTCAGTCAGAATTATGTTTTGGTTCAAGCAAATTATTCTGTGACCCTTTGTGTGGTAGTTTGTCAAATTGTGTTTGTGTGCTTTTGATATCAATGGTAAATCTCCATAAATTCTGTATAGTTTTTATTTCCATTGTAGCTGGTGAGCGTATTTTATATCCCTCATCATTCTACTTGTAGCGTCTTTTCCCTAAGATAAATGCTTGCTGAATCTCAAGTGAAAGTGCCTTTGATGTTGAATGGCTGGCACATACGAAAACAAAGAAATAACTTTTGTGTAAATGCAGGCACATATAATCATGGCTGCCTGCAGGTTATTGCTATATGCAGTGTATGGTCAGCATATTTATTACAAGTCTCTGAGGAGAGCATGTGTTTTATATGTATTTGGGCTCAATGGTAAGATCAGGAAAAATTTCGGTCTTGCATCTTAGCGATTTTATACTAATTCTTCCCCTGCATATTCCCCCTCCCCCAATTGGAAATTCACCATTAAAGGAGTACCATTTTGTTTTGCTTTAGTTTTTAATTTAAGTTTAAAGTGCAATTCTTAGCTGAAAACTGACTATAAAAATGACATTATGGGTCTTCATGTTTCTTTCATTGTTTCCTGTAACATATATATATATATTGTTTAAAAGTAAAAATATATGTTACTACCAACCCTATAAATTCAAGCTGGGTTGTGAAAGTCAAGCTGGGTTTTTCCTCCTCAAACATCGTCTCTCGTAATAAAGATTTGGCAAGTCAAATTAGGTCTCTAGTTATATCAGTGCCAACTCTATTGTCATGAAATTATATCTTGAAATTATACTGTAGGTGACAACTGTACAACTGCATTGACAACAGTAGTAATTGATTGAAATGTAGTTAATTGTAGATGTATAAGGAGGATTCAGTTCACTCCGTGTTAGCTGTGTTGGCTCTGCACTGCTAACAGGTGTGAAATTCTCATTTTTGTCGTTACTGTAACCAAGTTGGACCCTGAATACACACAGGGAGCAGATTTGGAGTAAGTAGGTGTCACATCTACACAATCTGTTTTCAGACCAGAACACCACTTTAAATAATGGATAACTTAACCATACTGAATATTCAGCATGCCACAGTCAAAGCATTGTCCAGTGCCTGTGCTAGCTAAAGGCAAATATTTTATGCTAAAATGTAAAGAGTGCAAATGCCACTTTCTCTATTGGATTGTAATGCAGTTGTCGTGGGATTTGGGGTGCAGTCCAGATCAGTAAAGTGTTCTCATCACTCATCCTGCAACCTGTCCCTTACAATGCTTTTCTGCTGTAGCTCTCAGCCTCATATGCTCACAACCAGCTTACAAGCATACAGGTCACACCCAGAAAGAGACAGCCCTGGTTCAGCAGCTCTGACCTCAGCAGCCTGTCTACAGCCCCACTCTGGCTTCTACCAGCCTTGGTTACAACCAGCCAGATTTTCCACAAAATGTGTGCTCTGTAATGTCCAGCCCTCTCCTGGACAGTTCAGATAAATAATAAGTTTCATTTGTTCTTGTAAAGACGCAAAGGCACAGTCCAGCTTATTAACTTAATTGGGGTAAATACACCCTTCCATGTAAACATAGCACTGATTTTGTTTATAGTAAAAATAAAACAAATGTATTAACAATAAGACACAGGTTAAGTAATACTGAGCAAACGAATAAAATTAGAAAGTATTACAAGCAAATCAGAGTAACAACAAATATCTACTTCATTTAGCAAGTACAGGCTTTGTTCAAGATGGTGTCTCTCATCATTCTTCTTCCCAGCTATAGCTGACTTTCTCTCAGTCAGGATCTTCCACTGAAGTACAAGATACTGGCTTCCCTTGTCTTCCTGGGTGAAAGATCTCTGCCTAAACAGGTTTCTTGCCTATATTCAGTTCACAGAGACTTCACCCTTCCCCCCTTCCCCCCCCCGGTTGTAAGATCCATCTTTCTCAGCTTGCAAGAGCTCTCTTTCCTTTTGTCTGTCTAGTGATGGATACCAAAAATGGCTTTTATCTTTGCTTATATCTTCCAAAGTTCAATGACTTTCTTTCAAGAGGCAGGATGGCTTTGTGCTGTTTTTTCTGTTCCTGTGGGCTTACTCTTCCCCTATATGTAATTGGGCTTCCATTATATTGATTCCACCATGCTTAATTTACATAGGAGACACGTAAATAGTTATCTTCTCTACTGTCTGGGATGGAACCTGTTCTCCCTGTTTGGCCACAGACTTTAAAGTATAATATCATTAAGTATCAACATTTCCTCATACACTGTTAATATATACATATCACAATGATATAATCATCAGTGTGTCATCTGCTTTCAAGAAAGACCTCACTCTATAGACTTTTATAATACAATAATATTGCAGCTGATTCAGTTGCTTATCATTTTAGGTTCATCATCTCCCCCCCTTCCCCCTCCCACCACAATCTTTATAGACCAGTACTAAACCTTTGAAAAATAAAACCCAGATCAAGATTCATGGACAGCATGCCGTTACCTCCCCGGTTGTTGGCTTGATAGCTTTGTTCACCTATTATGTAAAAATGGAGCTTCATTGTCTTGCTTGAAGACTGGACGAGTCAGAATCAAATACATATTCATTTGTCTAAGGCAGGCTGCTTATTTATTGCTTGCCAAATACATTTTAAGAATATAATTCTAGCACATATTCACAACTTTTTTGTTCACACCCTGTGCATGCATCATGCAAAAATATTAATGATCAGTAAATTATTAGTTTTCCAATGATATCTTACATGACAACTTTTAGATACAGATTATGACATCAGTGTGTTAGGTGTAATGAGTATGTCAGGCATAACAAAAGCTGCTCACAAAGAATAGTGAACTGGACCTATATGTCACAGCAGTAACACCTAAATTTGTCTTTTTTTCTGTGCTAAAATATTGAAATACCCACCACACCTGCCCTTTTTTCCAAAAAGCATCTAGAAGAGTGTTTAAGATCTCCATTCAGGTCCAGAATGTGAGAACTCCTTGTCTGGACATTCATTGACAGAGAAGTGAGCAAGAAGCCTCCTCTTACCCTTGTGCAGTAGCACTAATCTGATAATATTACCTTCCAGAAGGTCTGGGGAGGAGCTGGGGGTAAGGCTTATTTTAATTCTTTTCTCCTCTTTTGTGCTCCTGGCTTTCTCTTTATGTCCATTATCTAACACCCCATCTTCTCCCCTATCTCCTGTGCATCTTTCTATGCTGTTTCCCTCCCAAACTGTATGTCTCAATTTCTCCTTGCTACCATGTTACCCATCGTTATTTCCTTTGATTCCATTCTGCTGTTGCCTTGAATGTGCTCTCATGGAATATATCTCAAATGGCATTTATTGTTAAAAATGGCACACCTGAAATCTTAGGCTAAACTTATGTGGCTGATATATTTGAATAGTACTCTCTGTGTCTTATCCACTGGACAGCTTTCAGGGGCAAGGATCTGTCTTTCTCTTTCATGAGTATCCTATTGGCACTTTATTAAAAACTAAACCATCTCTTTCCACTGAAGAATTGTTGTTGTTATGAAAAGGTAGAAGAAAACAATACATCTAGAACTGAGCTTTTCTATCCATAAGGCTGCATAAAGCTGAGCCACATCAGCACCATGCACGGACCCAAAAGCAGGACTGGAAGAATAACTGAGCAGGGAATGGTACTTCTAAGATTCCTTTACTCTAAACAGTTGACCAAGCCATCTTCTTGGTGAGGGTCAGCCTTGGTGTCCACTTTCAATGGGTAGACACCAAGAGAAATATAAAGGAATTCAAATAGGAAATGTCTAATGAAATTATGTCAATGGCATTATTTTATGAACATTCAGTCAATGGGATATGAGTGGGTTGAAAGCTTATGTTTTCAGAAAGGCTTCCAGAAATCAATATGAAAGTGCAGAATCTATAAGATGCAGCATGCATCTACAGAGAGTACTATCTTTAATTCTCTAAAAGAATTTATTATACAGGAATAGTTTTCTGACATTAAAAAAAGCACAACTATTCAGATGTCCAGATTGTTGTTTGTGTTTCACATTTTTCTAATTTAAAAATATCTACAAACAGCATTTTATTAATGCTTTTAATTTAAAAAGTTGTCTTCTCATTATTGGTATATACAGCAAAATAGTGAAGCAATGCAGAAATTGAAAAAACAATCTAATATATGGCTTAAATAAGAAAAACAATTGTAATCTATTAGCATGAATTTCAGATACAGCCAGCAAGCTAAGGTTTGCTGCTTTCAAGCTTATGTATCTTTGGAGGAGTGAAAGTGAAAGAGATGGTACAGAAAACTAGCTTGCATAATTTTGTTGAATCTTAAGGCTATATTTATAGGTATTCACTTCTGATTCTTTTGCCCACAGTTATTTGCACGTGCAGCTCAAGGTATTGAAATGCATAAAAATCTGATTTGCCACCGTAGCCCAGTACTTTTGTGTCTAAGGGTATGTCTGCTCTGCAGTTAGACACTCACAGCTACCCCATGCCAGCTGACTCAAGCTCATGGGGCTCAGATTAAGAGGCTGTTTAACTGTGGTGTGGACATTAGGGCTCAAGCTGCACTCACTGTGTTAGGTGTAGGTTTAAGAAATGTTGGAAGGATAACATAGAGCAGCTTGGAACTGGAAGAGCTGTGACTGTGGTATGAGGAGATCTGGGTCTGAGTCTCCCACATGTGTTAGCAAAGAAAATATAATTACACCACCTGAAGAAGAGCTCTGTATAAGCTCAAAAGCTTGTGTCTCTCACCAACAGAAGTTGGTCCAATAAAAGATATTACCTCACCAACCTTGTCTGTCAAAGAAATTAGGTGCATATGTACCTTGAGGTTCCAGTGTGCATCATTTCAATACAGAATTGTGTGGGTTGTGTCAGTAGCATAGCCTTGCGTCTTCTTGCTGTGGGTATCATCAATAGTGATGGGTATGAGAGCAGTCTGTGGATTTAATGATGAGTAGGGGAAAGTGTAGGTTTAGGTGGTATCCTATGTGCAAGTGTGAAGCGATTGTAAAAGGATATTAAGTTGTTAAATTTGAGAGTTGTGGTATTCTGTCAAGAAAGTAGGCCAGTGTTTGAGCATAGGGCAAGTGCAGGTAGTACCTGTCTATTATAGTGAAAAGGCACAGTATTTGGGCATTGCTCAAAGAAGACAAAGTTAAGATTGCATGGGTTGTTTACTTAAGCCCCCCCCCCCCAACTGTTCTTCCCTTACCTTCCATACAATCCGTTCCCATTTATCTCCTCCACATAATAACCCCATTCCTTACTGCAGACCCTAACGTCTCTCCCCCATTGCCTCTAATCACCCCTTCCCTTCTAGTGAACTTTGCATGTGTAATTTGTCTCTTCAAAACTAGTTTTAGCCACTTCTGAATATTCTGCTCTACTTTGACAATATTTCTCCAAAATTTAAAAATAATAATGATAACTTGGCAGAGTCATACTTTTCCCAAATGCTTTGTTCATTCTTAGACTATGTCTACATTGCGTACCTTATGGTGGCACAGCTCTTTGCCAGCAGGAGAGAGCTCTTCTGTTGGCAAAATAAAACCACCCCCAATGTAGTGGAGGTAGCTTTGTTAGTGAGAGAGCATTTCCCATCCACAAAGTGCTGTCCACACTGGTGCTTTTTGTCAGTAAAACTTTAGTTAGTTAGGGGTGTGGATTTTTCACACCCCTGACCAACAAAAGTTTTTACTGACAAAAGTACGGTAAAAGTTCAGTGTAGACATAGCCTTATATTTCTGACCCTTGTGGGTTTCAATTTCAAAGGGCATGGCAACACTTGCAAGTTAGAGCATATTAAAGCAGCCCAGTGCACTCTCACTCAAGACATGTCCACAATGGCAAGTGCCGCAGGCCAGTGTGGATGCCCTGTTCTGTTAATGCGCTCTGATCAACCTCCAGGTGACCAACCGTCAGACCCACCCTTTAAGTTCTCTGGGAATTTTGAAAATCCCCTTCCTGTTTGCTCAGCCAGGTGTGCAGTGCTCTCAGCGAATCTTTCCAGGTGACCATGCCTCCACGCGCCAGACAATCACCAATATGGAGCAGTAGCTGGACCTCATCAGTGTTTGGGGGAGGAAGCTGTCCAGTGCCAGCTGCGCTCCAGCCATAGGAATTACGATACCTTCAGACAGATATCAAGGGACATAATGGAAAGGGGCCATGACCGGGACGCTCTGCAGTGCAGGGTTAAAGTGAAGGAGCTGCGGAATGCCTACCACAAAGCCCGTGAGGCAAAGAGTCGCTGCGGTGCTGCCCCCGCTACCTGCTGTTTTTACAAAGAACTGGATGCGATACTTGGTGCCTCCACTCTGAGTACCACCATGGACACTTCAGAGCACAGTCCAACAAGGCAGGAGGAGGAGCAAAGTGGGAGCGAGGGTGCTGAGGAAGAGGAAGACATCCCAGCATCCCTAGATGCATGCAGCCAGGAGCTATTCTCAAACCAGGAGGAAGTCAGCCAGTCACGGCGGCCGGTGTTTGGTGAAGGACAAACACCAGAGGAGGTTCCCGGTAAGTGGTTTTTATTTTGGGAAGGAAGTTATTTGGTGCGGGCTCTTGGGGCAAAGAGGGTTTGGGCTGCATGCATGCCTAGATGTGGAATAGGGCATTGATGTGCTCTCTCACATAGTGGTAATCGGCCTCAGTGATCTCTTCAAAGGTCTCATCCAGAATTTGGGCAATGCGCTTGCGCAGGTTTTGTGGGAGAACCACTGTGGTCTTTGTCCCAGTCAGGCTAACATGTCCGCACCACTGTGCCGTGAGGGGCGGGGGGACCATTGCTGCACACAGGCAAGCTGCATATGGGCCAAGGTGGAAGCCGCATTGTAGTAGAAGACTCTCGCTTGCTTCCCAGGTCACCCTCAGCAGCGAGATATCTTCCAGGACAAACTCCTGTGGAAAATTTGGGGACAGTGTTCAGTATAGGGGGGCCCCTGCTGCTGTTGGTTCTCTCGAAGGCACAGAAACCCAGAGGACATGAAACAATCAGTCCCCCTTGCCCCTGTGCTTACTCACCATTTTGGGGCTCCCGTGGGTTATGGGCGCTCGCTTTGGGACGGGCAAATTATGCTATTGTGTAGACTGTGCTTGCCCTTAAGTACGGGGAATCATTACTCTGTCTGGTGTGAACAATGCTGCCTCTGTTAAGTGTTGCATTTTGCCTTTACAGATGCAACCTTGAGATCTCAGCCATCCGTGTTATCACCGCCAAGAGGCTGCAAAGAATCAGGAAGAGGCCACGTAGAAGCAAAGAGGACATGCTGCATGAAGTCATGCAGCACTCCCTTAATGAAAACCAAAAAGTGCAGGAGTGGTGGGAGAGTGAAAGGAGGGTCCGCCAGCAGAATGCTGATCACTGACACCAAAGCACAGAGCGGCTGATAAGCATCATGGAGACTTCCCCCCCCCCGCCTTATGCCAAAACTCTTTCCCTTCTGCCCTCATGTCACCTCCAACCCACTTTACCTGACATCCGGGTTCTTATCACCACCAGCTGCCTCCAACACCTGTAGCTTCACCACCCAACCCTGAAAACTGCGACCCTAACCCACTGCACTCAACCCCCATCACCATGCAGTAGAGCCATCCTGAAGTGCAGCACTCATTGCACAGCACTCCAAGCAGGAAGGCTGAGTATGATAACAGGACATACGCAAACCTGTGATTATACCGTTCCCCACCCCACCCCCTTGCCCTTTGTGTTTCCCAAATAGTTGTGTTTCTTTTCAATAAATGCATTTTCTTTTCATTAAATGGATTTTTTTGCTTTGAAAACATTCTTTATTATTGCATAACGTAAAAGATACCTTAGCCCAGGAAAGCAACAGGCACTGCAAATCTGTATCATACGTAGCAAACACAGATTCCTACTAACATTGGAATTACTGCACTTCACTCCTGTGCAGGGCACCAGACATTACTGGTGGCTTTCAGCCTCAAATTGCTCCCTCAAGGCATCCCTAATCCTTGCAGCCCCACGCTGGGCCCCTCTAATAGCCCTGTTCTCTGGCTGTTCAAATTCAGCCTCCAGGTGTTGAACCTCCAAGTTCCATGCCTGAGTGAATCTTTCACCCTTCCCTTCACAAATGTTACGGAGGGTACAGCACATGGATATAACCGCGGGGATGCTGTTATAGGCCAGGTTCAGCTTCCCATACAGAGAGTGCCAGCAGCCCTTTAAATGGCCAAAAGAACACTCCACAGTCATTCTGCACCAGCTCAGCCTGTTGTTGAACCGCTCCTTGCTGTTGTCAAGGCTCCCTGTGTAGGGTTTCATGAGCCACCAGTAATGTCTGGTGCCCTGCACAGGAGTGAAGTGCAGTAATTCCAATGTTAGTCCCCGAAGCAGAGGGATTGCTGGGATGCAAACTGGTGCATCATGGGGCTTTGGGAGAGGACCCAGAATGTCCCACATCCTTCCCACGAGTCACAGTGCCAGAATGGGAAGAGGTGCTCAGTGGGATAGCTGCCCACAATGCACAGCTCCAAATGCCGCTGCAAGTGCTGCAAATGGGGACACGCCAGTGTGCTTGCAGCTGTCAGTGTGGACAGACTGCAGCACTTTCCCTACTGCGCTCTACAAAGGCTGGTTTAACTCAAAGCGCTCTACATCTGCAAGTGTAGCCATGCCCAAAGTTGCAGGCCCAGAATTTGGGAAAGGTGTTAAGTGGTTCATTCATTTCAATGAGATGTTCTCAGTTGAAAGAGAATGCCCAGTGAAGATGAATGCAGTCTGAAACAATAGCTCTGAGACATGTGAACTGATCCATTCATGTTAGTAGGCGTTCCCTTCCCTCTTCCCCAGTGCTGGAGACTTTCTCGATATGTGTCAAGAATACCTGTTCTCAGCTCCTTACCTCATTCTCACCAGTGTGTTCTTCGTGCATTCTCTAAGCATGCCTGTTCTAAATTGCCCCCCTTCCCCCATAGAGAGGCAGATCCTGGCTCACATGGCAGAGAGGGAGAGAGGCTTCTATACCTCCTAAAAGAAGACCACGAGATCATAGCTCACATGAGGGGGGTCAGGAATGGGGGGCATCAGATCTCCATGGATAGGCAGGGCCACCCTAGATCCTAGCGTGCCCACAGGGGCACAGAGCAGCTCTCAGACATCCCCAGGTGGCAGTTGCCCTCAGATAATAGGAATAGGGTTCGGGAGTGGGGTACAGGCATCCTCAGAAAGGGCTCACATGTCGGGAGATAGAGAAGGGCGGAAGCCCCCATGTCCTGGCATGCACACACAGGCAAGGAGCATGGTTCAGACATTACCGGTTGGGGCAGGGACCCTGTAAACATAGTGGTACCTCCTGCACATCCCCTCCTGGCCAGAGGTCACTCTGCAGCATCCTTCCTCAGTTTTCCCCCTGACCATTCAAATAAAACTTTCTGTGTGGTTTTTATTTTTTTTTTTTTTGGTCAAAAATGCCCCTCCTTGGGAACTTGGTTTATTAATATAAATTACATTTCAAATACTCAAAATCACAAAACAAAGTTAATCCGAAAGTCCATACAAAAAAAGTCCATACTTCCTTCTGCCAGGCCTTCCCTGCCTGGGGCCTTTCCTGCTTTGGCAGCCCTCTCCAAGGCCCTACCTGGCTGAGTCTCATCCTAAACTCCCAGGACTTTCTGCTGGAGCCTGCTCACTCCTAGCAATCCCTGTTCCCCAAAAATTCATAAATTCTGTGATGGAGCAAGGCCAGATGGCTATGGAAGAGTAGTCTTATTGGGATCCGGGAAGTGGGCGGGCAAAGCCCGCCTATGGAAGAGTGGTCTTATTGGGATCCGGGAAGTGGGTGGGAGAAGCTTGTCCACTGCTAAAGGATCCCCCACAGACTAAAAGGGGGATCCACAGGACCTAGATACCCAAAAAATTCCGGGGGACAACTAATGAAATAACAGGGACAGGAGTGCGGTCAAAGGGTCAAACGAAGGGAACCGGACGGGGACACCGAGCAGAGAACCCCAGACAGCGCCCACTGCTCCTCAAAGGCGTCAAGGGAGTTAGAGGACACCGCCCAGAGGAACTCTGCCCGGATACGTGAACGGACCGAGGATCGGAAATAGGCCCCACAGTCACAGGAGACTCCATCGGCCAACCTCCTCACTCTGGTTTTGTAGATGGCCATTTTAGCTAGGGCCAGGAGGAGGTTGACCAGGAGATCCCGTGACTTTGTGGGGCCACGGATAGGGAGTGCATAAATGAGAAGGTGAGGGGAGAAGTGCAACCAAAAACATAATAAAATATTGGTGAGGAGCCGGATTAGGGGCTGCAGCCTGGCACACTCCAGGTAGACATGTGCCAGGGTATCCCTTACGCCACAAAAGGGGCAGGTGTCTGGGATTGAAGTGAACCGCGCCAAGTACACGCCCATGCTCACGGCTCCGTGAAGGAGCCGCCAACTGACATCCCCGGCGGGCCTTGGGACTAAGGAATATAGGCTGGCCCACCGGGGCTCCTCACCCTCCAAAGGTGGCAGGAGGTCCCGCCATTTTGTATGGGGGCGGGACACGAGGGTGTGGGCGTGAAGGGTGTGGAGCACGAATGTGTAGAGATGTTTTCTTGGCGCGGTTTGAAAGCAGACCGGCTGCATCTCGTGCAGCCGGCTTCTAGTGAAGGGGAGAAGGGGTTGGTTAGGTCTATGGGGCAGGGGTCCAATTAAAAGGTCCGGCGGGCCTGGGGTAGCGGTTGGGCGGGGCGTGCCCTTGTGCAGGACCCGGTCGAGATAAACCCGCGCAGCGGGCGGAAGAGCGGCCTTCACCTCCTGAAGTATGCGCCGGGGAGCACAATGTCTGGAAAGCCCCATGCGCTGAGCGAAGGTTAGGGGATCCAGCCAGTCTCCCCGGTCATAGTCCAGGAGGTCTCCGACTCTTGTGACCTCTGCCAGGACCAAACTCTGGCACACCGAGCGGGACTCCGCCACCTGCAAACGGAGCTGGGGGTTGTGTAGCAGGGGCTCCGCGAGGAGATCTGCCCCCTCGGTGGCCGCCACGGACCTGGTCGTTGTAAAGAGTTTCCAGGTCCAGAGGAGGTCCTGGTAGAAGACCGGCAGCCCGGAGAGGTCTCGCGGAAGACCTCTCGGATGGAGATAAAGGAGCTGCCGGTCGTATTGGAGCCCTCGGAAGCGGCGCAGGAAGGCGTGCGCCAGTATGCTCCACGCCGGACTACCTGCACCATAAAGGAGCCTCTGCAGGGTCTGGAGGCGGAAGACATGGACCTGAGTAAGCAGACACTTTAGGCCCTGCCCTCCCTCCTCCAGAGGTAGATGGAGAACCCCTGCAGGGACCCAGTGCAGTCCTGACCAAAAGAACTCCAGAATCGATGTCCGGAGGTTGGTCAGGAAAGCCGGGGCCGGGACTAGGGTGTTGAGCCGGTACCAGAGCATGGACAGGACTAGTGATTAAGCACTAGCGCTCTCCCTCGAAGGGAGAGGCACCGGAGTAGTCCTGTCCATTTCCGGAGCCGCTCTATCACCCCGCCCTCTAAATTTTGCCAGTTCTCCGGCGGAGAGGGATGCGTGGCAGAAAGGTAAACGCCCAGATAGAGCAGCAGACCCGTGCTCCACCGGATGGCCTGAAGCGCGGGTGGGAGGGAGCTCGCCTGCCGCCAGTCCCCTACCACCAAGCCAGAGCTCTTGACCCAGTTGACCCGCGCAGAGGAGGCTGCTGAATAGATGGCCTGGCAAGCCTCCACCCGCACCAAGTCGCCTGGGTCCTGGACCACGAGGACACGTCATCAGCGTACGCCGAGAGGACCAGCCGCAGCTCCGGTTCCCGCAGCACCAACCCTGTCAACCTTCTTCGGAGGAGACAGAGGAAGGGCTCGATCGCCAGAGCGTACAGCTGGCCTGAGAGGGGGCACCCCTGCCGTACTCCTCGCCCGAAGCTGACCGGTTCGGTCAGGGTCCAGTTGAGCCTTATCAGACACTCTGCGGAAGCGTACAGCACCCGGAGAAAATTCACAAACCTGGGTCCGAAGCCAAACGCCTGCAGAGTGCTCAGGAGATACCCGTGATCCACCCTGTCGAACGCCTTCTCCTGATCTAAGGACAGGAGGGCGAACGACAGACCATCCCTACACCCAAGTTCCAATAGGTCCCGAACCAGATATAGGTTGTCGAAGATGCTGTGGCCCGGGACAGTGTAGGTCTGGTCTGGGTGGACCACGTCCGCCAGCACGGACGCTAGCCGCAGTGAGATGGCTTTTGCCATGACTTTGTAGTCCGTGCTGAGGAGCGAGACGGGACGCCAATTTCGTAAATCGCGGAGGTCCCCCTTCTTCGGCAATAAGGCCAGCACGGCTCGCCTGCACGAAAGATGGAGGACTCCGCTCTGCGAAGACTCGGCCCAGACGGTGACTAGGTCTGGGCCCAGGACGTCCCAGAACATGCGGTAGAACTCCACGGTCAGCCCGTCTATGCCCGGAGATTTATTGGTAGGCATGCAACGGAGGGCTTTCGAGAACTCGGCCAAAGTGAGAGGCAGCTCTAGCCGGTCTCGGTCGCCCACGCTGACCATCGGGAGCTCCTCCCAGAGCACTCTGCAAGCATTAGGATCGGTCGGACCCGGGGAGAAAAGGCTTGCGTAGAAGGCTCTTGCCCTCCCGCACATCTCCACCGGATCCCTGAGGGGGGTGCCATCTTCTGCCAGTAGGCAGATGACATGTTTTTTAGCCCCCCTCTTTTTCTCCAGGGCATAGAAGAAGCGGGAGCCGCAATCCATCTCCCGAAGGAGACGGATGCGGGATCGAACAAAGGCACCCCGGGCCTGATGATCCTCGAGGGTCTGGAGCTCCTCCCGCTTCTCCCGGCACGTTCCGCAGAGGGGTGGATCCTCGGGGCTGGCAGCCAGACGCCTCTCCAGCTCTAAGACCTCCCGTTCCAACTGCTCTATCGCCCCATCCCTCCGTCGGGTGGCGCCCCGGGTGTAGTCACGGCAGAAGAGCCGGGCTCGCACCTTCCCTAGGTCCCACCACCGTCGCACCAAGGGAAAGGCACGCCGCTGCCCTCGCCAGGCCAGCCAGAACTCCCGGAAGGACGCCACGAAGCCCACATCCTCTAGCAAGCTGTTGTTAAAATGCCAATAGGCCGGCCCCAGCCTCTCCGCACAGAGGGAGGCTGTCACGGTGGCTATATGATGGTCAGAAAATGGGGCCGGCCGGATGCTGGAGGAGTGGGCTCGTGAAAGATGAAAGCGTGATAAATAAATGCGGTCCAACCGGGAGTGGCGCGACCGATGGGCCTCCACCCGGACAAAGGTGAACGTGGAAGTGTCATCCGGGTGGTGGTCGCGCCAGACGTCCACCAGGGAGTGGTGTTCGACTATCTCCTGAAGAACGGCGACAGCGGCCGGGCTCTGTTCGGTCCCCGAGCGGTCCCACTTCTCAAGGGTGATGTTAAAGTCCCCTCCCAGGACCAGGCACTCATGAGGATCCAAGGTGCCGAGGAAGGCGGATGCCTGCTGATAGAATTGCAGCCGCTCTGGGCTCGCTGCTGGGGCATAGATGTTGACGAGGTTGACTACGAGCCCCTCCATGCGGACCCGGAGGTGCAGCAGGCAACCCGGCACAGCCTCGGTGACCCCCACCACCTCGGGCCGTAGGGGGAGAACAGGGTCGCCACTCCAGCCGTATGAACTGTGAGGTGGCTAAAGTAGACCCTGTCCCCCCAATCCAGCCACCAGCTGTATTCGGCTGTTGGATCCGTATGGGTCTCCTGCAGGAAAACCACAGAGTACCCCCCTTCCCGAAGGAAGAAGAGCACATGGGACCTGTGGAGACCCATCCTACAGCCGCGGGTGTTCAATGTTCCGATGGTAAGAGGTGCCATGAGGAGGGCTGGGGGGGATTCTCGCTGGCAGGGACGCTCGCGGCTCCCGGCGGGCCGCGCAGCAGTCCGTGACCTACCCCGTAGGTGAGTAAGGAGTCACGGAAGAGGCGGACCCGCTGATAGGCTGCGGCGCCCTGCCTCCCAGTCCTTTTCCCCTCCCCCATGAGGGCCCTTGCGGCCCAGAGGATTTGATTAAAGTCCCCCCATCGCTGGAGGGCAAGCAGGACTTTGTTGCGGGAGCCACAGATGTCTTCTAGAAACTCCCGCAATTCCTCTCGCAGCACATGAGGGGCTGGGGTTACAGTCTGGTTACTCCCTGATGGGGCGCTTGGTACAGCCCCGTGGCCCACCGAGACGGGCAGACAAGATGCGGACCCCCGACGGGGCTCCTGATAAGTTGGCTTAAATGCTGGGGCGATAGGGGGCGGCGGAGGGAAGATAGCAGCCCCTGGTAGGTCGGGACGGGGAAACACAAAGTCCGCTCCCTGGGGGTCATCTGTTGGCAAGGGGAAGGAGACAGCCCCAGGGGTGGAAATAACATCTCGGGATGTGGATGGGATAGGGACAGGGGCAGGGGCAAGATTAGAGGTGAGATTCTGGGCGGGTAGAGGGCTCTCAGTGATGCCGGGCGCAGGCTCTATGGTGGATTTGGCAGCCATGGCATCAGGGGGTGGACTCTCTCCTGTAGGGCCCTCTCCCGGGAAGGAGGTCAAATGCTCCTCACCAACGACGGGTGCCCCTGGTGGCTCAGGTCCCGGCCGCATGGCACTGGCCATCGCCTCAACAGGTTCGGCGGCCCTCAGTGGGGTGCCATCTGCAGCCGGGTTGATGGAGGAGTCCAGGGGCCCCTCGGAGGTGGGAGCGGAAGCAACGGTTAGGGGGAGGGAGCATGGGGAAAGGGGGGCTGGAGTGAAGTCGCCTATATCGAGGCCTGCTGGCATAGGGTCGTCCTCTCCCTGGGTGACCGGGGTCAGACCCAGGGCCTCCATCTCCTCGTATATTGATGGGAGATCAGTTTCCGCCACCCCGGGATTCTCCCCGCTGCCACCTGACGCAACTGTTGCCTCGGGGCACACTGAGGTTTCAGATGGAGCGTCGGGGGCCTTGGAGGAGAGGGACTCCCGTGGAGGGGAGATACCACCTTCCAGTGCTGCCACGTCTTCCCCAACCGGCACCGGTGGATGGAACACACCCGTGGGTAAAGCGGAAGGCTCAGCATCGGTGCCCCCCTTCCTGGTCTTCCGGGGGGCCTCCGCATCAGATGGGAGGAGCGGAGCTCAAGCCTTCCGCTTGCCCTGCTTCCCCTGGACTAGGGCCCAGCCCTCCATGGCATCATCTGGGGGCTGGCTAGCAGGGGTTGTGTCGGGGCAGAAGCGATGGCTCAGGGACTCAAGGGGGTAATGGTGGGGCAACACAAGGAAGGGAAGATTCCCCTTGGGGCGGGCCCTCTCCCATGCCCGGCAGTGTCCCTGCCGCACCCTCCTCCACAGGCCCTGCCAGATTGCAAACAGCGATTTTTTGAGGGTTGCAACTAAAATGGGGAATTGCACAAGTGCATGGGAGGGGGCATGGACACACGGAGCGAGGGGCTAAGCGGTCTGGGGGTAGAACAGGGAAACCAAGGGGCTAGCTTCAGAGGCTGGGGCGGGGCAAACAAAGGCTGCAGAAGGAAATGGGTGGGGCAGGCAAACAAACTGAAGCTAGTAAGGGGGGCTGGGGCAAAAGAGGAGGCAAAGCAAGTGGCAAATGGGGCAGGTAGTAAAGGGCAAAGCTGGGGGGGTAGGCAGTCTGGAGGGGCACATGTGCCCATGTGCACTTGCACAAGTCTTTTTTAGCTGGCTGCTGCTTCTGGCCCAAAGGCCAGAAATAGGGCGTGGCAAGCCAAGCAAGCAGCTGAGTCCAGAGGCAGGAGCTGAGGCAGATGGTATACAGCCAGTGGGGGTGGTGGAGGGGGCAGCAGTGGTGGTAATAGTGGTGGGGGTTGGGGGGACACACTGATGGATCGGGGGGCAGCTCCACGCCACACCCCTTGTGTCCCTACAAACACAGTCAAAACCCCCACCACAAGAGCACAGTTTGAAAATTACTCAGTCTTAGGGCCCCCTCCACGGTGGTCTGCAAAGTCTCTAGGTGCTCCCACACTGGCAGATGGTCCTCTTCTCCTCCTCCTCCGTCTTCAACAGCTCCAGGCAACAGACTCCACAGCAGCAGCTCCAGGAACTCCAGGTGGTGATCCAGGCAGGCAGAAAGGACCCCTCTCAGGTGGTGGTGATGTCCAAAACAGCAGTGGTTGGGGTCCCTCACTCCTCCTCTCTGGGGAGTGGGCTAGCAGCCCCCCCCGCCTCGGGGCTGTAGTTGGAGCAGCAGTAGCACCCGAGAGTGGGGGGTCCAGCAACCAGGTAGCAGAGAACCGGTGGGGTGGTGTCTGGCCCACCCAGGGGAGCAGCTGGAGCAGCAGGGAGAGCTTAGGGCCTAGTAACATCAGGAGTAGCAACTTCCCACCTCCCTCCAAGGTAGAAGGCTTTGGAAGAGCAGTGGGAGGGAGAGAGAGGTTAGCTCCAGGCTAAACAAATCCCTGGTACCAGGATAAGTGAAATGGCAGCTGCTCCAGGTCAGTTAAGACGCCTGGGGCCAATTAAGAACTTTCCTGAAGGCAGGGAGAAGGCTAGGTTGATTGGGACACCTGAAGCCAATCGGGCTGGCTGAAACTAGTTAAAAGCCACCCAGACAGTCAGGTGGGTGTGTATGTCAGGAGCTGTGGGAAGAAGTTGTGGTGTTGGAGAGGCTGAGTAGTACACACCATATCAGGCACAAGGAAGGAGGCCCTGAGGTAAGGGTGAAGTGGAGCTTGAGGAAGTGAGAGCTGCTGTGGGGGAAGTAGCCCAGGAAATTGTACATGTCATGTTTCTAAAAGGTCAGCTACCATAGCTGATACTATTAGGGTCCCTGGGCTGGAGCCTGGAGTAGAGGGTGGGCCCGGGCTCCCCCCCACCTTTGCCCCCTGTTTAATCTCTGAAACTGGGAGACAACAGAGACTGTGCAACAAAGGATAACTTCTTCTCACCTCCCTCGCTGGCTTATGATGAAAATGGCTCAGTAGACTGTGACCCTTATCTCTAGAGAAAAAAGGGTTACATGGAGGGTCACAGTGAGCCTCTGAGGCTAGCGAAATCTGCCAGGAAACGTGGGACCCATAGAAGCAAGGACAGAGCTTTGTCACAATTCATAGCCCAAATCCAGAAAGGACCATTGTGTTCATCTCCTCTGACCTTTTTTAGAGGCCATAGAACTCCCCCAAAATAATTTCTAGAGCATATATTTTAAAAGAAACATTCAATCTTGATTTAAAAATTGTCAGCAATGGAGAATCCACCATGACCTTTATTAAATTGTCCCAGTGGCTAATTACTGTTACTTTAAAAATTTCTAATCTGAATTTGTCTATCTTTAATTTCCAGCCATTGGATCTGGTTATACCTTTCTCTTCTAGATTGAAGAGCTCATTGTTAAATATTTGTTCCCCATGCAGCTATGTATAGACTGTAATCAAGTCATCCCTTAATCTTCTCTTTGTTAAACCAAATAGATTGAGCTCTTTGAGTCTATAACTATAAAGCATGTTTTTTCTAATCCCTTAATCATTCTCATGGTTCATCTTTGAACTCTCTCCAATGTAACAATGTCCTTCTTGAATTGTGAACACTAGAACTAGACACAGTATTCCTGCAGTGGTTATACCGGTGCCAAATACAGAGGTAAAATAACATGTCTGCTCCTATACTCACCAGCAACTACACACCACACCACAGAAACACTAACTCAGGAACCAATCCCTGTAGCAAACCTCATTGCCTACTCTGTCCCCATATCTACTCTAGCAACACCATCAGAGGACCCAGCCACATCAGCTACACCACCAGGGGCTCATTCACCTGCACATCTACTAATGTTATATATGCCATCATGTACTAACAATGCCCCTCTGCCATGAACATTGGCAAAACCGGACAGTCCCTACGTAAAAGAATTAATGGACACAACTCGGACATCAGGAATGATAACATACAAAAGCCAGTAGGAGAAGACTTCAATCTTCCTGGAATTCTGTGACAGATTTAAAAGTAGCTATACTTGAACAAAAAAACTTCAGAAACAGACTTCAAAGAGAAACAGCAGAATTAAAATTCATTTTCAAATTTAACACCATTAATTTGGGCTTGAATAGAGACTGGAAGTGGCTGGCTTATTACAAAAGCAGATTTGCCTCTCCTGGAATTGACACCTTCTATTATTGGGAGTGGACTACATCCACCCTGATTGAATTGGCCCTGTCAACACTGCTTCTCCACTTGTGAGGTAACTCCCTTCTCTTCATATGTCATTATATAATGCCTGCATCTGTAATTTTCACTCCATGCAGCTGAAGAAGTGGGTTTTTTACCCACGAAAGCTTGTGCCCAAATAAATCTGTTAGTCTTTAAGGTGTCACCGGATTCCTTGTTGTTTTTGTGGATACAGACTAACATGGCTACCCCCTGATACATGTCTACTCCTAGTCAAGACTCCCCTGTTTATGCATCTAAGGCTCACATGAGCTGTTTTGGCCACAGCATTACCCAGGGAGCCCATGTTCTGCTAATTATCCACCATGACCTGCCAATCTTTTTCAGAGTCACTGCTTCCCAGGATAGAATACTCTATCATGTAAATATGGTCTTCATTCTTTGTTCTAAGATGTATACATTAACAGTTACCCATATTAAAACACATAGTGTTTCCTTGCACTCAGTTTACCATGCAATCCAGATCATACTGTGTCAGTGTCCTGTCCTTTTTCATTATTTACCATTGAGTCAAAGTCTTCAATAAGTTACCCAAGGGCTATTTGAAACACAACCAACAAAATTAGTATCAAAAGAGCAAATGTGCCTTTCTATAAGAGGAGGAGAGATTTTGTGTGTGAGAGCATAAATGTGTGTGCTGATCCATGTACTTGGGTTTCATAGGGACTGTTTAGCCAGCTTCAAGGCTGTGCAGTTAAAATAGGGAAAACCTATTTTACCAAAGATCTTTGCTTACAGCAAGCAAACTCCTTAGCTGCTGGCATCAACCAAGATCTTCTCAGGAAACTCTGACAGTAGGGACATGATTTTTTCTTATGTCCCTTTAAAAAACTACTTACGAGGAATAGGCTTGTTCCCCATTAAGACACACTTTCAAGAGTAGAAACAACTGGCAGCTCATCATTCTGCTGCACAGTGGCCTGGCATCCTGCCAGATCATTCCCACCAGACTTCCTGCCCTCAACTGGGTCTTCCAAACTTGTAAATCTCTGCCGTTGCCCACTGAGAAAAGAGTAATTTATGTCCAGCAGCAAGTTAAGAATGGTTTGGAGTGGGGCAACCTCCATTCAGCAGGCTCCACTCTTCCTTGCTGATTTCACTGGTATGTGACATTCTGATCTAAATTGCATCATCAAGTAACCAAGAAAAAAAAAGCACCTTTGCTTTCATTTAGTTTCATGTTATCTATCGTTGAAAAGGCTCACACTGTGATTCAGAGATTCTGCAATGTTTTACAATGGGACCTCTAGCTTATTTATAACATAGCACTTTAAAAGGAGTGCAAATGAAAGTTACCTGTGCAGCAGAGATTTTAAAACCTGAAGCAGCATTTCATACTATTCTGTATTTTTGGCATGTGTTCTAATTTTTAAACCTCTTTAGAGTGAAATCTACATATATTTGCCATTTGTATCGTCACAACTTTGAAATATCTTGAGACATTACACAATTTACATTTAGCTGCTAATTGAAACTTTCCTTTTTTTTTAGTGAAGGGAAATAGGCTTAGTCTATGTCAAATAGTATTTTGTTTTTTTCTTTTTAAAGTGTGTACTTTGGAAATTTAGTACTCTTGAAAGCTTCTGGATTGGCAGCACTTGGCACTCAAAAGCCAATTATCCTCCGAATAGGATGCTGCATAGGCATTAAAGCTTCCCCCCAATGCCCTGCTAATATAGCTGGAGCCTAACCTGTAGGGACCAACTCTCGGACAGAGAAGGGATTTTTATGATCATGCCCTTTCAGTCCTTGACTCCTGTACTTTGATTGTCTCATGTTTTGTTGATGTTCTTCTGGTCCAAAACCCATTGAAATCAATGGAAAGACCACCGTAGACTTCCGTGAGAGTGGTATCAGGCCCCAGGAACTGGACTGAGATGATTTCCTTTCATGTAAGCAGCAAAGACATTTCAAAGAGCAACAAAGTACTGAGGTAAAACAGGGCATTGTGCATTGTACATCAGAGTAAAAGGTAGAACACCAGAAACATTTAAAACCATCACATTTCTGTTAGCTGTGACAATAGCTTTTATAGTACTGTTAATGCCTCTGCTGTCGGTAAATGTCATCATCTAAGTGTTGTCTCGTGAAGTTTTTAACTTTTTTAACTTTATGAGAGGTTTGTGAGTATGAACAATCATACACATCGGATGAACGCTGACTTATTAACAGCTCTGTTGTTGTTGGTTTTAAGATGATGGTAAAGAGGCAAAAACATTTTATGCCTTAGCTACAAAGTTAACAAGGCATTATATTGCCACCTGGCCATCTGTTAGGCTAAAATGGTTGTTATTTTCAGTGATGATGTGCTGATTCTTTTTAGACTTTATATACGCATCTTCTATTATACACAAAAGATACTTTGTTCTGCTATATTTTAGTTGGAAACTTGCTACTAAATTCTATTTGCATCTAGCTTAAATAAACTTCCTTCTATGTTTCTGTCTCAACCTTCACACAACAATTTACAATTCAAATGTATTTGATTATGTTCAATGCACAGTTCAGATTCTTTTAGAGGCTCTCACCATTAAACATATGTTTACACTTTTGTATGAGTCACACTGTCACATGGTGACTGGTCCCCTGTAAAGGAAGCAAGTCCAGCTGCCCTGTTTCTGAACAGGTGCTCCCAGTTTGGCCAATTAAGAGGGTGGAACAGCACCTGGGGCCTATTAAAGATCAGAGAGTGACCTGATAGTGAGAGAGAGACTTGGTGAATCAGAGCAGCTGGAGTCAGGAGAGGGTCTCTGGTAGAAGCTGTACAGAACTGAAAGCTTTCTGCAGGCTCTCCCTGGAAAGAGGGAGGAATTATCAGGAAGCCAGTGGAGGGGTAGTTCAGCTGTGCTTCCTAAGCCAAAGCTGAAGAGGACTGAGAGCAGCAGAGGGAGAGGCCTGCTGACTCTTGGAGCTAGTGAGCCTGAAGCCAGAGGGCTAGGGAAGCAGGGCGTGGTAAGGAGACATTGGGGCTGTATTTGATGTATTGCTTGGATAATTGTGTTGGGATTTGTTTATGCATTGGGGGTTCTTCTGTAATAAATTAACCCCAGAAGGGCCATTTGCACTAAGAAATACTGTTTGAACTGCTTTGGGGGAGTGTGAGAGGGGAAGCTGAGAAAGTCACATCTGTCATGCCATGGCCTGCCGGCAGAGGGCGCATCTTGGCAGGGCTGCCTCTTGACACACACCTTAAATTGCTACATTTTCCCATAACTGGATTGTGTGTGCTGCCAGCTGAGTGCGCACTCTCTCTCTCTCTCCTCTCATATGCACACAAACCCTGGTAGCCTCCCTAATTGGCAAATGCAAAAGTGGTTGTTTGTGAAATGCTGTTGCACCTTCAATGGCTGTTGGATTTACTCATGTAAATTTCATCACTCCAACACTGTTATATAATTCAAATGTTTTTAATTAAAAGTGCCATAAAACAGAAATTGCATTTTATTTGTACATGGCATGTTTCCGACTGATGTCTACGAGACAGACCAGCTTGTGGTGCCTTGTTGTTGTATTTCTGAGAAACAAATATTACATTATACAATGTCAAATTGCCTCAACAGATTTTAGCTATTTTTTGGGTCAAATCCATTCCTCATGTAATTCTGTTTACCTTGGTAGAGTTACACCGGGGGTTAATATCACCCTGAGAGTTTAGAGTTGTTCTCTTAGCAATAATATTACTGTTGCTGCCCTGGATCATCATTTTATGAAAAGAGCAAACATTTGTATGTATCAAAAACATAGTTTCAATGTTTGGAGCTGAACAGAATGAAAATCCTAAATTCTTCTGATATTACTAATAGATCACTTCTCGAATTTTGACAAAGTCAAGAAATGTGTAGTGAGAGGAAACACTGAAAACTCTCTTAAGTATTACTTTCATTTTGTTCCCAGATCTGAACTCCTTTGTAGTTTGAGTATTATAAAAAGTGAACGTATGTGGAATATTGCTACCAGTTTGCATAACTTGATAAATCCAGACAAGCAGAAGAATGCTGGTGGCAGAATGTCTAGGATAGTGATATATCCTCTTGATGCAAAAAAATCTGGAAAGTAGTACCCGTTTTCAGGAACAAATGCCAATGAAATTATGGTACAGTAGTTGAATTAATGTGTTTCACGATAGTTAAATATAAAATATAAATATTAAATGAACTTAACAGTACATAAAGGTTTCCAGCCTGTGCTTCCCACAAATATAACGAAGAGATTGTAAACACCTTTTTGTCTCTGTACACTAATGGCAAACATCTAATCAGTATTGAAAGGCTTTTATATGCCTGTAGACTCACCCAGCAGTCTTGTTGCATCAAAGTGCAGGGCTGTATTACGAGTTACAGTTAGGTTGTCAGATCAATCTCTTGCTCTCCAGATGCAGGGAGCTGGTGGCCTACATAGGCCACCAGTGGTATTTTAAACTTCTGGAGGTCTGCTGTCAGTCTTGAGTGACCATCTCTTCTTCCTCTTAGAAGGACTTAGGAGAGAGCTACAACTAACATGAAGGAAAGCGGACACACCAGGTGGTTTTAGAGAGTTCCAGAGGAGGGGGGAGTTGAGGTAAAATTTGGGGATGACCCCCTCAAAAATGACGTACTCGTGAGATTTTTTTGTAGCTCCTTTTAGTCTTTGTCTAGGAGTAGCAGGCTACCTATCCTATTGTATATCTGAGGGGTTCACAGATTGGGTGAAAGATATCACATTCTGCTTTAAGGAAAATAATGTGGCTGTTGAAAGGGGAAAGCTTCCTGAACTCTGCAAAAACAAACATCCTCACTCGGAGATGTTGAGGCAAACTCAGTTCTGCAGCATGCATCACAGTTTGTGTGTTTATATTGTCCACTTACAATAATAGGTTGAAAAATGCATTGGGGGTGGGAGAATCAATTATACAGAAGTCAGCCACACTGAAAAATGTCTCACTCTTCCTTTTCTTCCTCCACAAAAATAAAGCACAGGACCCTCTGGCTCAACCCGCCCTCTCTGCGGGCTGGTCTCCACTATCAGGGAGATCGGTGCTGCTGCAATTGATGCAGCAGGGATTGATTTAGTGGTCTAGTGAAGACCTGCTAAATTGATGGCAGAGCGCTCTCTGGTCGACCCTGGTACTCCAGCTCCCCGAGAAGACTAAAGGAAGACACCGGGGCAAGTTGACCTAAGCTACATCAACTCCAGCTACATTATTCATGTAGCTGGAGTAAGATAACTTAGCTCAACTTACCCCTGTAGTGAAGACAAGCCCAGAGAAAGCTTCAATAAATAGGTTTTGTGATATGCCATGGACTCATGAAACTCAAAGTCTTTTAGACCAATGGTGGAAGTAAACTCTGGAGTTAAGGGTGTCCCACTGAAAATGTCCGCTTCTATTGGGACTATCCGCTTGAAGGCATTATAGGCAGAACTGAACAATAAGCTTTGTTTGTGAATATAAATACAAGACCAAATTCTGAGCTCCTTGCTCAGTCCTCATGAAGAAAAAATCTCACTTCTCTCAATATATACAGGCATCAGAATTTTGGTGCCTCAGCACAGAAGGGACCGTTGTATGGGGTAATTCTGCTACAGGTCACGTCTTCTGCAGAAAAGTTACTTTCCTCTTAAATTTAAATCATTTTGGGCTTGATCTTGCCAGGGCTTTAGCACTCTGGCACTGACTCAGAAAGCACTTAAACAGATGCTTCTTTGCTGTCCTAAATAGGGATGCTTTCCAGAAACTGGTCCTAAATTATATGCTTTTTTTTTAATCCTGTAAGTAGTCTCACTGCCGTCACTAGGACTGCACACATGCTTCACTTTTCTACTGACGTGGGCCCTTGTGCGCAACATCTTACAGTGTCAAGGTTCCTTCCCCACTCTGAACTCTAGGGTATAGATGCGGGGACCTGCATGAAAACCTCCTAAGCTTACTTTTACCAGTTTAGGTTAAAACTTCCCCAAGGTACAAACTATTTTACCTTTTGCCCTTGGACTTCCACTGCCACCACCAAACATCCGGGTTTATTTTTTGAGAAAGAGTTGTTTGGAAATGACTTTCCTCCCAAAATCCTCACCAAAACCTTGCACCCCACTGCCTGGGGAAGGCTTAATAAAAATCCTCACCAATTTGCATAGGTGACCACAGACCCAAGTCCTTGGATCTTAAGAACAATGAAAAAAGCATTCAATTTCTTACAAGAAGAATTTTAATATAAGAAAAGGTAAAAAGAATCACCTCCGTAAAATCAGGATGGTAAATACCTTACAGGGTAATTAGATTCAAAACATAGAGAATCCCTCTAGGCAAAACCTTAAGTTACAAAAAGACACAAAGACAGGAATATCCATTCTATTCAGCACAGCCCATTTTCTCAGCCATTTAAAGAAATCATAATCTAACGCATAGCTAGATTATTTACTAAATTCTAAGACTCCATTCCTGTTCTGTCCCCGGCAAAAGCATCACACAGACAGACCCAGACCCTTTGTTTCTCCCTCCCTCCAGCTTTGAAAAGTATCTTGTCTCCTCATTGGTCATTGTGATCAGGTGCCAGCAAGGTTATCCTAGCTTCTTAACCCTTTACAGGGAAAGGGTTTTTCCTCTGGCCAGGAGGCATTTTAAAGGTGTTTACCCTTCCCTTTATTTTTATGACATACAGGATCAAGCCTTAGAGGTCTACTTGCACTAAGATAATATGGTAGGGAGCATGGGATAGATTGATAGAGTATACCTGAGGAGTGCTTTTAACAGATTCTTGGACTTCTAGTCCTTATATATAATTCAGTGGTTAGGTACTCAGATGTCACATAGATTGGTGCAGCATTAAAATCTAAATAGATTGATGGAAAAAATATTCTATGTGGTAGGGATAGTGTGCTTCTTATTGGCACCTTTTCCCTTAATGTAAACTAGAGCCCTACATTTTTTTTAATCTTTGCTAAAAACCTATCTTTGACTACATAGGGAACATTATAATCTAGTTTCTCTTGGGGCACCAGCTACACTAAGTTTATCCTGCCCTGCGCTTATCTGGTGGTCTCTACACAGTCCTTTACTTATAGGCAATTTCCAACATCAAAGTCATTAAAGAGAGTACAAGCTTAGTATAGCAGTTTCCCTGCAGATAGCCAGGTTTTAACACAATCATCTCTTTTTCTCTTCCTTATTCAAGTGGGACGTCCATTATTTCTTTGACAGATCACAGAGAGTCTGTAATTAAATAAAACTGCTGAGTAAACAGTTATAAATTATTTTGAAATGTATAAGGCTCTTTGTAAATTCATGGGGGTGGTGGGTCAATTTTTCAAAACATTGTCATTTGTCATGTGACCCATGTGTATGTAAATTTGCATTGGTAAATCACCATTCATTTCCTTGCAGTGTTACTCCATTGTATGTCTCATATGTTTTCTTCCATGATGCATTAGTGTTCTAGAGAATATCACTCCAGAGTACTCTTCTTTTTCTAGCTAAAATGCATTATGCTCAAAAAGAGAGAGGAAAAAAAAAAGACTCACAGTATACACTGAAATATGAGATTTCTAAGTAATATATGATTCAGTATTCTAAATAGATAGATATGATGTATACTATAAATATAAAATCACAGAACATTCAATTCAGTTCTATATTCAGGAATAAATGTTTGTAAGGAAATATCCAGCTTCAAGCTAGATAAATCCCTATGCCTTCAGCAGCATAGCATTTTCTTTATAAGTTGGTACTGAAACCTGGTTTCCTTTTGGGTTTTTTTCATAGTTCGTTTGTGTGAATATTGTGCATTAGAAAAAGCCCCCAGTGTTATACATTGCATTAAAGAAAATTCTTGTCATTTGCAGCCAAGCAGAGAATACTGACAGACTTAAGCCCTAACTAGGATTAAGTTGAGTATCAGACTCTGGGTGTAGTGTTGCATTTCTTGTTATCTGAAAGTCTGAGGCTTTAGTGTTGTTGACATCTGGAGTATTTCTCAGTGTGTTTGTATAATGTGTTTTATTCTCTCTCCATTATTGATCATATAGCCATTTGCCATTGCAGTCAGCTTTTTCCAAATGTTTGTAACCTCAGTTTTATTAGTTCCTTTTACACTTTAGCGATTCTGTATTTGCTAAAATTGTCCTCAACAAACAGTGATTATGTGAGAGTCAAAGGTTCAAGAGCAGACTTAAGAAAATCAGAAATGGGACCCAGTGCACATGGAAAATGTTGATGAGGTGATTCATTTGAACTTCACAGAGATTGGGCTTGTCAGACCAGCCATGCCAGATGATAGAATGACAGGCTGCTAAATGAGCTCCTTACCTCCCTCTCCAGCTAACTGTAAAGTGCAGATTATTGGCTGTTAGAGTGCTGGCAGGCAGAAAATGAAGTATAAGTAAACTTAAAGTATGTTTGTGTGTTGGGGGAAGTTCAGAGGTCTGAGTGAACACTAGTGAAACTGTTTAGAATTGTGTACTTTAGATTGGGCACTTGTATTCACAGACACTGTAAAACAGTCTATAAACAATAAATCTGTTTTTGCTCCGTGGTCCAGATGCAATGGCCACTGAAGAATCCTTCTATTGACTACAGTGGATACAGATTCAGGCCATTTATAATATTCACCTATATATTTTTTTAAAATAAATTGTGTATCTCAATAGCTAATTTTATCTCAATAAACCACAATTGAGAGATTCCATTTTCTTCTTAATCTGTGACTTTGGATATAATAGAACATTACTGTGTTGTTGGGCTGTCTATCATTACTGACAGTATCTTTAGTACAGTAAACTGGTGCATGGTGTGTGTGTGTGTGTGTAAAAAAAATGATCAAAAAGCCTTGCAACGAGGATTTTTATTTATAATTTTTCATAGAGACAACCTATGATTCTTCACAATTTAGTGTTTGTAGGAAAAGTTGTGTGCTAATCAACAGGAACACAATTTATTTTGTATTTGCCTAACAGTGATTTCACAAAGTGACCTACTTTAATAGATTTTTGCAAGGTTTTAATTTGTTTCACTATGGTTAGTTTTAAGTTTCTCTGAAATCTTAAGATCAGTTTTGCTTACTCAGCTACTTGGGTGTTTTTCATTGCTGAAATCTCTTGAGCCAGATGGTCTGTGAAAGCCTAGCAGCATAGCTGCTGTAAATATAAACATTTAGAATCCCCAGTCTTTTTCTATTTTAAGTTACTATGACACATTCTGCTCTAGAATATACGTATTTATTTAACACATGTCATTTGTACCAAAGTCTTTTATAACAGATTGATGAAAGGCAAGGTCCTGAACAACCAATAGAAAGGTCAAGAGAATATGGTCAATAATTATGTGATCATGTTGCAACTTCAGGCAACAGGCGCTCTACGTAGCTACGGTTCATCAGGCTGTGCCATGAGATGGACAGAATTGTAGCTGACACAGCATGTGTGTTAGATCTTTGTCAGGAAGTTTTAACACAAACTTATTCCAGTAATGTGAAATGCACAACATAGAGTATAGAGAGGCAAAATAAATGAGTTCAGTTTCACAATTGTTAAATTGGAAGTATCTATTGCAGCAGCCTTAAGAACAGATCTAAATTGTAAAGAGTCTGATTGTTAAATGATTACAATCGTTTACTGCCATAGGCTATAAAAATTAAAAAGGTCTAAGTGCTTCTTTCAGACAGAGATGCAGAGACTAATTTTACATGAATGCATATCCTAACAAGATTAGCTGGCTTATTCAGGCATATGAATTGCACTTTTGTTCTTTGTGTAGAACAAGCTTGTATCATCCGAGTCACTCTTTGCTTAACATGATTTCAACCAGTCCCTTACTTTCAAAGTATGTTTTCTCTCTCTCTCTCATTTTTTTAACACAGGACCTCTGAGATTTTCCGTTGTTTGCTTTTTGTATCTTCAGTATTTTATGCTCTCAATTTGAATTCTCCATTTCTTCTGTTTCTGTTTTCTCCTATTAATGGCATTATTTAAAATGGCAATGGAACATGATGTCTTAGCTCAATAATACGGAGCTACTGTGCTAAGTACAAATGGAAACGATCCATTTTTAACAGCATTTTCATTGTTTCACTATTTGCTGTGTGCTTACCACTTCAATTAGACCATTAGGTCAGCCTCCATTCATACTGCAGTTATACAAGGAACAAAGAATTCTTTCCTGTCATGGAATTAATGATTGATTTTATATGTTGGCTAATCTATTGATGGTGAAACATTGAAAAAGAATAGACTACTGTGAATAGGAAAAAAAATCAATTCTTCTGAAATTTCCTTAGCTTCTGAGATCAAACACAGTCTGTTTTTTTTTATGTTGTATAAAGCAGTTTGGTTGAAAAACCATTATAGGCATTAATGCTTTTGTCATTTTAGATGGATTACAAAGTCATTAATGTATTATACTCCAAAATAAATTTAAGGAAGCTGAGTAGAATTTTGTTTTGGAATAACTGAAGTAAAATGGTCTTGTTTCCAAAAGACATTTTCATAAAATTAAGACTACATTAAGTCTTTAATTATAATACATCACTAACAAGTTTATTTTAGTAGTGCATCTGTATACTGTAACTTAACTATGTATCAGTGTTTCAATTGTAAATGCTTATTTTCAATTTCAGTGGCTTATACTTCACTGTAAAATTTTGGGCTGAAACATGATAGGTAAGGTCTCAAAGGCAGTGCAAAGGTTTTTGAATGTTATAATTTTTGACATCTGATTTGTGTCCATTTATGTTATGTGTAATTATAACATTCAAAAACCAGTCAGAGAACACTTCAATAGATTCATAGATTCATAGATACTAAGGTCAGAAGGGACCATTCTGATCATCTAGTCCGACCTCCTGCACAGCGCAGGCCACAGAATCTCACCCACCTACTCCTATGAAAAACCTCACCCATGTCTGAGCTATTGAAGTCCTTAAATCATGGTTTAAAGACTTCAAGGAGCAGAGAAGCCTCCCTCAAGTCAACCATGACCCATGCTACAGAGGAAGGCGAAAAACCTCCAGGGCCTCTCCAATCTGCCCTGGCGGAAAATTCCTTCCCGACCCCAAATATGGCAATCAGCTAAACCCTGAGCATATGGGCAAGATTCACCAGCCAGATACTACAGAAAATTCTTTCCTGGGTAACTCAGATCCCATCCATCTAATATCCCATCTCAGGGGATTTGGCCTATTTACCCTGAATATTTAAATTCAGGGTAATTCAATCTCTCTGGTCACTCGATTACAGACCTAAGAGTGGCTATTCTTCAAAAAAAAAACCTTCAAAAACAGATTCCAACGAGAGACTGCTGAATTGGAATTAATTTGCAAAGTGGATACAATTAATTTACGCTTGAATAGAGACTGGGAGTGGATGGGTCATTACACAAAGCAAAACTATTTCCCCATGTTATTCCACCCCCCCACTGTTCCTCACACGTTCTTGTCAACTGCTGGAAATGGCCCACCTTGATTATCACTACAAAATGCCCCCACTCTCCTGCTGGTAATAGCTCATCTTAAGTGATCACTCTCCTTACAGTGTGTATGGTAACACCCATTGTTTCATGTTCTCTGTGCGTGTATATAAATCTCCCCACTGTATTTTCCACTGAATGCATCCGATGAAGTGAGCTGTAGCTCACAAAAGCTTCTGCTCAAATAAATTTGTTAGTCTCTAAGGTGCCACAAGTACTCCTTTTTTTTTTTTTTTTGTTTGCGAATACAGACTAACATGGCTGCTACTCTGAAACCTGTTCTTTTTAACGTTGCTTTGGAAGTTGTGCAATAGAATACAGTTTTGTTACCAATTGTTTCCATTGTGCATGTATTAGTATTATTAGTTAATATTTACATTGCTTTAGCATCCAAAGGCCAGGGCTTGATGTTTTATAAACATATAATAAATGACAATCCGTGCTCACGAAGAGCTTAAGTATGTATGTGCATGGGTGCACACATACACACATTTTTCTATTCTAGAACTGCTTATGAGTGCTGAACTGTGGTGGTTTTGTGTGCTTTGTTTCATACTCTGATTGTTGGATGATTTTCAAGGAAAAATATCAAAATGTTTTTTTTTAAATTGATAAAACAAAAATGAAGCTTACTAATTATGAATGTTAATGCTGCTTATTGTTACATTTTCCCCTTGGTTAATTTCATCTGAATTTCATCTGCAGTATTCCTTTGAGAGATCCTGAAATATGCCTTTCCTTCCCAACCGTTTATATCCTTCTTATACTTGTGCACTGCCATCAAACCTTCTGTCATTTTGGCCAAAGCATACATATTTAAATAATTTAATCTTATAAGAAACACAGAGAGGGAAATAACATGGCCAGATTGAACAGGAGAAACTGTGTCACTTTTAAAACTTCTTAAAGAGTAATGCAAACAATATAGAAAGAAGAAAAACTTCCAAGAAGCATGATAAAGCTTAAGAGTCAGGCATAAACCTTCAGTGGAAAAATGGCTTAAATTGTCTCTAATTTACTTCACTGTCCTTAGCAAAGGGCTTTGCCTTTATGGTGGTGAAGTCTATGTAAGTCCCTGGAGAAATAAGACTTAACACAGGAAGAGTGACACAGTCTGCCTAGCGTTGCTTGACATCTATACTATTATAAAATGTTTTAACTTGGTAAGAAGTAAGTTTTGTACTCGACATCTTGTATATCTATGATCATGACTGTTTGTTGACAAGTTACCAGGGAAAGGGGATTCACTGAAGCACCTTGATAACCACCAAGGAACTGCCATCCAGTCTTTACTAGCTTTAGTCAGCTCAGATCTTTCCTGGTTCCTTTTGCTAGATGCAAATTGTTGTATAGCTTGAAGGCATGTTCTTACCTTTCTTAATAAAGTTAAGATTGTATTTCCACCAGTTATACTGAGAGGTGGGTTCTCAATCAGTAACATCCACCCACTGCATATGACCTTCCTTCTCCATTGTATTGTACCCTCAACAATCAAGAAAATGACTCACTAATTAGATGTGTGGTGCAGTATTCACGAATAGCTGTCACAACCAGTTACTGGTGGACCATGAGAAGAAGGGAATTCTACAAGTAGGAATTCTTCAAGGAGACTGGCTGGTTGGCAGCCTACCTGGAGCAAAACCCTTTAAGCTAACAGAAACTTCCCATCTGATCTCAGCTGCTTTGACAGGGCATATAAGGAGAGGCAGTCCCAAACCATTGAGGGCTTTATATATTATAACCAACACCTTGAATTGCAGTGTGGAGCACTGATGCAATGTGTTGAAGTTGGCTTTAGCTAGTACGAAGGGAGGAGCTGCTTTCTGAACTAGAGAGAGTAGTTTAGTGCTTGCCTATGCCAGAAATGAAAGCCTGATTTAGAAAGGTACTTAAGCATGTAAGTCAGTGGTGGGCAACTTGCGGCCCATGAGCTACACGTATAAATATAACTGATTGGTTATACCATTGACAGTAATACCCAGTACATTCTTGGACTTGTTTACTGCAGGAATTACACAGTACAAGTATCTACTAGATGTATTTTGTCACATTAGAAAGGAAAAAGGGCTTCACTGTCTTTACCAGCCCAGATTGTTCGTGGTATCTGTTGTCAGCTCTAAATTGCTGTACAACCTCTTCTTACCTTTCTGTTTAAGATTATGTTCAAATTCAAAGTCAGACTAGGGGAGAGGTCCTTGTCCACTACCTTATGTGAATTTACTGTTAGCTCCTTAGCCTGTCTATACATAAACACGCACACAATCATGTGAATTTACTGTTGGCTCCAGCTCCTGCAGAACGTGCAGACCAGAGAGCAATGGAACAATTTCAGACAAAAATTAGTGTTGTATTTTATCAATAATGTCCATAGTGGTAGACCTTCACACAACTTATAGAAACCCAAAAGGCCCCAAGATTGTCTACTGCTTCCATCAATGGAGGGAGCAGATATAACCTCTGCCCATTCATCCTAAGTGCTTCCGCCTATTGGGTAGCATCCTCTCCAGGGATTCAGGTTAAGCACCAGCCAGATCATTTTCAAGGGTCCCTATCTCTGTTAGTCAACATGTAAGTAAGAAAACTGCAGTCTCTGGGTCAAATGACTTGGAGCTAGTGTCATTCGGATACTGATGGCATGAGATACAATGTTAAGTATCTTTCTATCTACTGTAAAGTGATGATTTGTTGTGCAAGTGCCTCCCTCCAACATTTTTAAGAGAGAATTAAATTTTGTACTGCCTTTTATTTCCCTTTGTTTACAAATCAAAATAATTTGCAACCCAGACAACTTTCACTGAATCAATACACTAAGCCAGTGCAGAAGTACATTTTGTAGGCTTAGCATGCAAGAAGAATTTAACATTTGTTCCTGAATAAAGTCAATAGTAGGAAAGATGTCTGGCTATGTTGAAACCATTTTTGTTTATCAAAACAATGTTCTTTGTCAATAAGACAATAAAAAGATATTCCCTTTACATTTTGGATGTATGTCTAACTTCCATAGTAATGCAAGCTTAAATGTATTCAAGCTTTTGCATAACTTGCTGGCTATTTTTTTCAAATAAGTAGGTTTGAAATTGATTCAAAGGTTCTTTGTGCAGTAATATAAACTGGTGATGTACTGATGACACTGCACATATTTCACTTTTGTGAAAGAGCAGAATCAATTATTTTTCTTTCCACAAAAGGAATCACCAAGACCTAACCTAAGCAGGATCTTTCCTGATTGATGCAGAAACATTAGATTAGTCAGTGTTTTTCCAAAGGTGGCATTTATGATTCAGATTTTTCATGAGCTGATTCATTGTTTCTGAAACATTAAGTTAACCCAACAATCTGGTGGTAGGTTTCTAATTGACGTAATTAATGAAGAACACAGATTTAAAAGTTCATTGTTCATACTGAGCTGCTTGAGTGAGTGAAGAACTGTCTTGGACAATGGAGGCCAACTATGCTTGTGAGTTCAAGTAGTTCAAAATGGAAAAACTAATGAAGTGACACAATGATCCACATTAGACCAGATTTTGTTACCTTTTCTATTATTGGGAGAGTGAATCTGTGAGCATGATTCAGTTAGTGGCACATGAGGCTACTAGACAGCTTTCCTGTTGTTCCTGTTCTCTGTCACAGCCTGTGATTATGCTCAGTGGTGACACTGAAATGCAATAGTAAACCGGTTAGATATTGTAGGGGAGATTCACTCTTGTGCAGAAAATCATCATAATCTGACTGCCCCAGTTAAACCCCATAAAGTGCTGTGCCAGAGGCACTTGGGAGAAGGAATCATTCATGGGATGCTGGAGGCTACCATTGATGGTTCAGCAGAGGGGCCAGTTCGACACTCTTCCTGTGAGTCAGTTACACCAACCTCCACTCATTCACTCCATGTATAATGTACAGATTATTTGCATTGCTTCTGAATGTGGTTTATTGTCTCTTAGTTTCATTAAGATACTTTACTGTCATCTATTCCTTTTCCTTATTTTCCCGTTCTGCTCTAGTGGTTTAGCACCCAGGAAAATTACCACAATTCTTTGACATATCCAACAAATCTTTTGATCTTCCGGCCCCATGCAATCATCTTAGAATCACTGTTTTTCACTAGCCTCCTTTCCAATCTTCTAAACTGTTCTTTTTAGACCTCCCATAAAATTAGTGTAATTAGTCACCTGCAATTCACCCCTCTGCTCCCCAAAGTTTTTACCATATATTTAAAAAAAAAAAAACTTTTCAGTTGCAGAAGAAGCAAATATTTATCCTTAAGTATGATCATGTCTAATTGTGCTCTTTTACTTCCAGGGATTTTTTTTTCTTGTAAGAAAGCAGTAGTACTGCAAAAAAGAAATCTTTCCTCAAAAATAGGCAATTTTTAAATTTTATTTTAAATTTAAACATCTATAAAAATACTAACACTAAAGATCTAGGCACCCTAACAATTAGACTTAGCCAAATAGTGATGATATCCCACTAGCATAAATATAATCATATACTGGAAACAGATGAACTCAGCCAGCCAATAAGTCAAACCAATAGAAAATCCTTTTCATTGCTAGGAAGATAATATACTCTCTACTTTTACTGAGAAGCCTATCAAACAAAGTTATGGGAGATGGTATTTGGTGGTCTTCTTGGAGACAACTAAATCATTTCATCATTTGCCTTGACTCTTTGTCTCTGATGAAGATTGGGTGAAGAGTCAAGGGATTTCCGTGCAGACAATCTCCAGATGGATTAATTCCTGCATTACCGGCTGCATTTGGAGTAGCTCAGTCTAAACTTCCACAAAGACTGGTGGCCCAGGCAGCTTCAGTTTCTATATTGGACATTTGCAGAACAGCTACCTAGTCTTCAGTGCCTATTTTTATCAAGTATTTTGCTATTACTACTGCACCTAAATCAGATGAAAATTTTCAAAAGATATTTCTGCCATCATCTTTAGGAAGATTCCAAGCCCCACCTACTTCAGTTACTGCTTGTGAATCAAATGTGTGGAATAAACATCTGCAACCATTGAAAGAAGAAAAAATGGTTATTTTCCTGTACTGTAACTGTTCTTTGAGATGAGGATTCAGACATCTTTTACATGACCCACTCTCCATCTCCTCTTCCTAGGGGGGTCAGGGCAGTGCTATGAGACCAAAGGGTCTGAGCATCACCCCGAAGGGTACAACTAAGCAAAGTTCTCGGACTTTGGTGCACTGGGTGTGCACACCTGACTGGAATGTATGTCTGAACGCGCATCTCAAAGAACAACAGTTAAAACCCAGGTAAGTAACTATGGGGCGAGAAGGGGGATATTTTAATATAATTTTGTTTGTTTTTTAAATCAAAAGCAAACAAAAAACCAACAGAATTTCCAGCATGTTAAGCTATATGGACACCATGTATAGGTGATCAGCAGAGTGTGATCCCAGGATATTTGGAACCACAGAACAGATTTCTACCACTTGAGCTAAAGGAGCTTCTGGTAGGATTAGGTTGTTATCCTCTTTGTTGACCAGCACATTGAGGGGAACATGACTCTCACTTTCCCAGTGACTTACACAATGATATGCTACCACCACAAGAATGTTGTGAATCCAAAAATCCTGTGTTCCAATTTTGGCTCTGAAGGAGAGTGTAATCTAGTAGCTAGTGACAGTACAGCCAAGCTCCTAGACTTGGAACATTTATTCTGAAAGGTCGTGTGGCTATGTGGGTGAAACTTCGGTCAGTCATATTAGAGACTTGGATTCTTGCACTGCCAGAAATGACCTTGTGCCAACCTCTTTCATACCCACCAGAAATAGGAGGGAATTATATTGTCCTACTTCATAACAAATAGGCATGAGGTCTTCTCAATAATGAGGATTTTGAAGTACACAGAATTATTAAGAACAGTCAGAGGAAGCACTGACACTAGCACTCATGGTCTCCATACTCTATACCTTTTTCTAGGCCAAAGGGATGGCTATTGCAATGGCTGTGTTCAGTCCAGAGCTCTAGTTCTGTGTCTACCATGGGAGAGGCTCATTGAGATCAGGGAACATACTCATGCTTCAGTGCTTTGCTGAATTGGGGCCTATTTATGACTCTGCAAGAAAGCAATTAAGCATGTAATTAACTTTAAACAAATACATGACTCCCATTGAAGCTTGCACAAGGCCTGCCCATGCTGAGTAGTCTCTCACTCTAGTGAACATTAAATTTTACCCAATTAAAATACAAATCGTTGAAATAATGGATGTGCATATGGATAAACCACTAGCTGATTTTTTTTTAAAATTGGACTATGTAAATGTTGCTGATGTGCAGACTTGTAGTGTATAACTTAAGAGCCAAGGATATTTCTTAAGTATTTCACATTTCAGACACATACAGCAAATGATACATACACTTTCTAATATGACAAAGAGGTTTACAAGCAGCTGAGTCAAATGACAACGCGTTAAGTTTCATTTTGCAGGCAGGCAGAGAGCTTTTGAGACACTTACATCCATGCAGTAAAAAAGACACTGAAAAAATGTTTAATACCATGGGTCAATGGTTATCAAATTTAGGTTGTTAATATTTCTTGGTGAGATGAACATTTTCTTTTAGTAAGAACTAGCTGGCCTGCATGAATGTAGTGGCATGTGTTCTACTGGTATATATTGAAACTGGATTTACAGTTATAAATATGGTGTGCATTTTGTATTGTATATTTATGCTCTGTTCATGTAAACACTTATGTGATTAAATTTACTTGCCTGAGTAGTTCCATTGACTTCAATAGTAGTTATAGTTATAAGAAAAGGAGTACTTGTGGCACCTTAGAGACTAACAAATTTATTAGAGCATAAGCTTTCGTGAGCTACAGCTCACTTCTCCCCAATCCGTGTCTTATCTGGAAGTGAGCTGTAGCTCACGAAAGCTTATGCTCTAATAAATTTGTTAGTCTCTAAGGTGCCACAAGTACTCCTTTTCCTTTTGCGAATACAGACTAACACGGCTGCTACTCTGAAACCAGTTATAGTTATGTATCAGTATTTTCATGATTGCTGCCTTGATTAGCAAGTTTTACAACACAGGGTAATATGAATGATATAGATATTTAATTATTCTATGTGCCTTAATACTAAATCCTGTTCTTGTACTACAGTAAGTAGCCATTTTTTTTAAACGTAACTTTAAAGGATACAAATTACTTTCCTAAGTTATGGTATGTACATTTGTTACTTAATGAATCACTACTAGTACAACTGACTATCATATTGATGCTCTCCAAAAAGATTGAATTGTTATATATTACACTTAACAGAAGATCACTCTCCATATACCAAATCTCTGTCTCTCTCCCTCTCCCACTATTATTATCTCTTATTCAAATCCTTCCTCAAATAAACTTCTCTGATTAAGCCTTTCAACAATTTCCTTCCAAGTTTACTTCAAAATAGAAACTTCATCTTATCTCCTGAGCTTAAACGTGGACGTCTGTGCCTAATCTAGGTTATAAATTCTCTGGGGCATAGGCTGACTTTCTTTGTGCAGATCTGAGCACAATTACAACACATAATGAAGATAATAATAATAAAGATTATTTTATAAGGAAAATGGTATTATATAATTTATTTATTTTACTAGGTAATACAATTCATCTTTATTACAGATAGGTGCCAACAAAAGAGTCTTTAATGTCACTTTTGATTTATAGGACCGCAAAGAAAATTCTTATGTTATACATTTAAAATCCATTATCTGGAAGCTTCTCAGAAACATGTTTAACAAATTCCATTGAGGAATGGGATCCTGTATACCAGGTTTCAGATTGCGATAAATTTTTAGCCTAAAATTATAAATCCCAGAAAAATAGGAAAATTAAAGAATATGCAATAGATCATTAACTGTGGCTGTGCTATCAAGCATAACTATAATGACATACAGTACTTGCCTTTTTGAAAGTTTAATATATAACTTTATGAATATTAGGTATGGTAGTCATCTATTCCAGGTAGAGTTGTAAATCAGGATTAAAAAAAATTATTTATTTTTTTCTCCTTTATGTAGCTGGAGAGTTAACAGACACAATGAAGCATAAGAATTACATTTTGCAAATTAGCATTACATCTTTATCATCTTTAAAAGCTGAAAACTTAAGTAACTAGACTATCAGAAATGTATTCATTATTTTTGCTTAAGAATTTAAGTCAAGCATTGAATTTTTGCAAATCCTTACACAACTTGCAATACTTTGCTGATTTGTCTAACCTGCTTTGTTAAAGAGATTGGAAAAAAGCCCAAACATTTGAGTTCACAAAAATGCTTGCCTCTCTGTCATATTTGGTGCCCTGCCCCCAAAATGCCTCCCACTTGCAGCCCTATTCTCCACTACTCTAGAGCAGAGCTTCACCATCCTTCTCTTATGCTACTTTGTCCCAGGGTGTGGCACATGCTTACTGTATCTTGGGCATCTGGTGTGCTCCTAAATGCACGCTAACATCCAGAATGAAGAAACATCACTTCTCCCCAATCCATGTCTTATCTGGAAGTAACACCACAGGAAATAAAAAGCCAGCACCCATAAAGTGGATCAGTAAACATCTGTGATCTGACCTCTCAAATGTGCCTCATGTCACTGTATCAAGCTACCTGTTCCTGCTGCATGAAGTGGGGAGAGTGATCCCCATCAAAATACCTTTAATATGGAAAATTCAAGCGTCATCTGCTTCACCACACTTTCTTTCAGACTAAATATGCTAAAGCTGTTTGCCTGACGGTTTTGTCTCTAATCAGTTGCCTAGCCCATAGACCACATTCTCCTTCCAGAACCAGGATTAGAAACCAAGATCCCTAATCATCAACATTCTACTACTGTGTCCCAAATTATTGTAAAGCTACTGACAATGCATATGTTGCATCCCCTTCTAACTGATCCTCTCAGATGTGGTGAATAAATAAATAAAATTCAAGCCACATTAGCTAGCAGGGAAAGGGGGAGGGGAAATCTTCATGCACATGCTTTATACTGACAGGTGGTCAGACCCCATGGTACTGGGAACGATGTAAGTACCTGGTTCATCATCTCTTTGAAACATAATATTTAACTCTCATGTAGGCCAACAACAGGACTCAAAACGCTTTGCAAAGGTAGGTAAGTATCATTATCTCCATTTTAGAGATGGAAAAACAAAGAATTAGAAAGGATAAGTGATTTGCTCAATGGCGCAAATACAGTGAGCAAGTTTGTCAGGATGTCTGATTCCTGTTTCTATCATTTAACTACTAGATCATGTTGCCTTCCTTGGTGCTAACTTTAACACAGTGTTATTAAACGATAAATATGTAGTACCCTGCCTCTGATGGGGAAAAAAGTTGGATTAGTATTACTCTTATTGCAGATAGTTTCTGGTCTGTGCAGTGGTGTAAGAATTGGGGAGACAACATAAAAAGCCTATTTCCTTATGTATACATGTAGCCCTCTCTGCAGCACTTACTGACGTCCTGCTGCTCTACACTGTTGTCTTTAGCAATTCCACTCTGCTGCTTTCTCATTTTAAACTGCAACTGTCTTTATTATATATGAAAGATGGGGTTTTGAGCACTTTTGAACATCAACATTATTATTTAGCTGCCTTAATATGGATTTAGGATCCTAGCTAAAAAAGAAAAAGAAACTTGGCAAAAGTTTTGAAGGCAATATTCACTTTTTTGAATTACATCATTTTTGTACACACAATCTTTCAATTTTCCTGCTAAATTAAGTTTTTCATTTCATTTTCTTGAGAAGATGGGTGAAGGTAAAAATGGGGGGAAGGGAAAGAACTGGGTGAAATAAAATGGAGGTACCCTTGGCAGATGCAAGAAGTCTCAGGTGAAATGTCCTTAGCAAACTCCTCATTAACGGAGGCATCTTTGCTGCAAAATTCATTGCATGAGTCATCCTTTTTTCTCCACACTTGGCAATCTAAACCATCTCTCTCTCTCTCTCTCTCACTCGCACGCACGCACGCACACACACACACACAGAGAAATATAAAATTAAATGGATTCTAGTTTCAACCATTCTGAATTATGCAAGTGCAAAAAATTGAACTGGAAGATGAGGGAAATTTATCTTGTTTCACACTTGCATAATCAAAAAAATGACTGACTACTCTTGCTCCAATTTTTCCAAACAATTCCCTTTGAATCAGAGACAAAGTCTGAAAAAACTCAGCCCAAAATAAATGTGTTTGAGAAAGTTCTACGTAAAATATATTAGAAATAAACTTTAAGCGTAATAATTTTTGCAATATATGCAAATAATTTTGTAGAGTTTTTGTATTAAATTTTAAGGGCACATACTTTGGGAGAAATTTAATAAGATTTTTGTAATCATAGTGTATTTATAAATAGTAATTACTATTATTATTATTTTATGTTATTTTAAAGTATCATCTCACCTCTAAGATATTTTGGTGGCACAAAGGAAAAGTAAAAACAGTAAAGTTAAATGCTGTAGTCTAAATCTCATCACACTTCTGAATATATGTAGAGAATGTACTGCGGTATGCTGAAAGAGATGAGATTCTTATGTCATTTTTTCAATAGAATAAAACTCTGCTTGTTTCAGAAATATTTTCAAGACAGAAAGCCCCTTGAATCAAGACACAGAAATGCAGATAGCTGCACAGAGCAAAACATACATATTTGAATGTTGCAGCTGAATTTACAGCATCATGTTCATTGAATTAGATGCATCGCTGACAAAATTGAGAGTGAGAATTGTAGGCTTAAATTAGTACTGCTCTGAAAATGTACCCCTGCTTTCTGCATTTTATCAAGTGTTCATTAAGAAATGCCCTTATCACCTTCTCATTTTTCAAGGTGCAGCACTAGAATGTAATATTCTATTTTTAAAAATAAATATTCCATGAATGTGTTTCAAAAGTAAAATATTAACTTTTACAAGTCCTTAGTGGGAAAACTTAAATTATCACAAAGACTACTCACGGAATTCTACTGTGGCATTCCACGCTTTATTGTTCACATGCAATTATTATGCAAATATTACTGCTACAGCAAATGACCTTTGTCATGAATTGTGTTTATAATGAAGCAAGGTTATTGAACACTAAAGGTTTTTAGGAGGTTTCTATGACAATATTATACATAAGACCTGAAGACAAATTACTAATGGTAAAAGCCTAGGCAATTAATCTGCCATTTTTCTTTGTATCAAAGTGTAAAGAATTAAGACATTCAACAAAATTTTAAATACAGTTCTGAAGTTGTTGGGGTTTTTTTTAGAAACACGGTTGCTATGGATGGAGTCTCAGTTTTTCTAGTAAATGTGAGAACTGTAATTGTGTCCAGCTTTTCTTTTCCAGCTGTCACAAGCAGAGTGTCATAATGTTTAGAGATACACTCCTTACCTGTCAGAGTTTTACAGTTCAACGATGCAAGATGAAGTTTGAGGGACATAGTCTTTCTACAATGCTAACAGTCTAAACGCAATGATGATACTTCACAATGACTTTTTGTTCAAGGTCAGCATAAAGGAATTCATCTGTAGTACTCAACAACTCATTTATTAATTGACATTTTTAAAAACCTAAGCCCAATTTCCTTAATGTGCCTATAATTTTCTTAACAGGTTCCTAAACATTTATGAGAAAAACAACACTAAAACATGTAGAAACTTCCCATAATTTCAGAATGAATTGTTTTGATCATCTGAAAATATTTCTTTGTTCAAATCCTTCTAAATTAAATATGATAGCATTAAGCCTTTGGCTTTTACCTGAGGATTAGTTTTGCTGGTATTTGAAGATATAACTGAAAGGGTACTTCTGACTATTACTTATTCTGGTAATTTTTATAACACCTTGGGGAAAAATTAAAACTTTCTAGCTAAGGGATTATTGTAATCATATGAAAATAATATATAACTAACTCATTAGGCTTACTCTTCTGTTTTGCCAAAATATGCAATTTTAAAGCTTTAATACCTCAACTGTTCTTGACTTATTATGTGAATGCCATTTAAACACATGCTAGGACAAGTAATTACATTAAAGCATTTTTATGTACTACATTTATAGCTGTTAATTATCTAATAAAAATACCTAAGTTACAGATGCTGAATTATGGCATTATAAACCTTGCAACTTTTTTTTCTTCTGCACTATTTTTTGACACAATACAGTGTAAGACCATAGAAGAGAGGTTACCTATTGTATTGTTGATGTTGTGTTTGGGTGCCTAGAGCCTTAGGTGGACATCTTTTTAGTTATTATCTGAGTCTAAATAAATATCACATTTCTACTGTCTTTTCTGATCCTATTGCTGCACATAATTTGAACAGTAATTAATCTTATTTGAAATGTTGCTGCTTAGATCATATAGTAGGAAGATTTTCTTGAAGAAAACTAATATAGAAATGTACAGGTAAATTGAGGGGAAATAACTTGATATTAAAATCTTTAAATCACTGTAAGCATTATAAAAGTTTGTTGATTTTACTGCAATGCCTACTTCAGTGGTGTGTGACATGTAAGAGGGTTTTTATAATAAAGTAGTGTAAATATTCACAAAGCTTACAGGTATAATTTTTCCATGGCTGCAAAGGGGCCAATGCATTAGAGGCCCCATGGTTTCATTGCAGGAGACAGGGAGGATATAACCTGAATAGTGTCCATGCAAAGAAATTCTCCATCATCTGACTACCTGGTGCTGATTTCCATACCATTTCTCTGTGTCAGAGGGAAGTTGGCAGTCAGGCAGCTGGCATCACTAGTCCAAGATCTACAAGGATCTACTCTGTGTAAAAAGGGAGTTAGTTTTGCAACAGTTGCAACTGTTTGTACTGCTTGTAGGCTGTAGCTGTCGTAATAGTCCAGTTTCATGTGTGCTTCATGACTTTACCTCCATGCTGGGGTGGACGGAGGATTTTTGTGTTTCTTCACCCCATTTACTGAGGCTTTGCATGAGGAAATGTGAATTCCACCCTGTGTGAATGGTGAGAGTTGCCACATGGAGACTGCATTTCCACACTTATGGGCTAGACCTTATAAGTGAATGGACTCTGCACATTTAGTTATAAGACTGTTTTGTCTTCAGCAATTTTCACCCTATTTGGGGAGTGTAATAGGCATTGAAATTGAGGGCTAAGTTGTGGAACCACCTAGTGTCCCTCCTGCACTCAAGATAGACAGTTTTCATTCCTCTCAGGCAATCATAATTAACATGGGGAAGAAAGATTTAGTCATAGCAAAAGGAGCTACTTTGATTAAAACAAAGACCAATGTTGGTCACATTAGGACCCTGCGATAGATCTTGGTCTGGTCAGAGATGCAGCACAGGTCAGTTTGGGAAGGAGATGCCAGTCCCACCAAAACTAATTAGAAAGAAGTGAACAGGGAAGTTGGTAAGTACATTAAGAGAACAGAGGATACAGCTATTCTTTTCATGTGGAAAATAAGTATGATTGCCCAGCGCTGTTTCAAGAGCATGGATGGAGTACATCTATCCAAAACTGGGTCAGATATTTTGTTGGAGGATGTCAGACAGTGAGTGGGTTCCTTTGTAATTGCACAACAGTGTGTGAGGTAGACAGCCAAGCTGAGTGTTGTCATCCATCATAGTAGGTTTTGGTGCAGCTAGAAAGGGTCCAACTGAGAGCCCTAAACCCAGTGAGTTGCTTAGGTGTCTGTCCTGAGCACTCACATGGTGTGGCAGTGTGTGTATTGGGTTTGGGGGTTGTCTCTATTGTCTGCAGCTTTTTACTCCCTTCATCTCATCTCTAGAATAGAAAAATTGAGGGGATCTGAACTCTGACTTCCAGTTAGGGCCCCTTGGCAGGCCTGAGGCTATAGAGGGGATTCCCTTCACACTAACCTTCAAGTTTATAGCACATAACTGGTCATTGGTACCAGTTGAGGTCTGCACTGGGACAACCTTTTTGGGTACTTTGAGATGATTTATGTCACTTTGATATTAGTTGTTTTAAAAAATTGAATTTAACCATCTTCTGCACTTAACCATATGATAGTTTCAGTGTTTCATTGTTTCTGTGTCCACATCAACTGATGTGTGGGTACTTAATCATATATTACTGAATAACTTAAACTCATACCATATAATTAATATCTGAGTCAAGGAATAAACTTTTCTTAACAACCCAGGTGGTTTAAATCCTGCATATTATACTTTTGCCTACACCTCATGCCATGCTTATTAAAGACTGGCCTACTGTGTTTTGTTTTGATGTTAATTATATGGCATTAAAGCAGGAAATTTACAGTACTATAAAGCCACACGGATGTGAATTCTGTACATGTGTAGTACCAGGTCTATTATCTTAAGACCTGCCGTGATTAATGTCTCCAGTTACAGCATAACTTACAAGCATCTTCTGAAAGATATCTGTAGCAACTGCTGATGTTAAAGTTGCAAAACCCTTCTCATACTAACCTCTCCAAAAATGTTCTATGCTCCCAGTTTTCTAAAACATTCATCTCTAGGGTGGATATTTCCATTTTTGGATGTGAAACATTTGCAGGACCTTAGAAAAGAGCTAAAACATGATTCAAAAGGTCTGAAACTGCTTTACTGTAAACACTAAAGAAGCTCAGTATGTTTAGCTTACTAAAGAGAAGGTTAAGATCATGATCTGATCATTGGTTCATGCTCTATAAGCATGGGGAAAGATTTTTGATAGTAGAGAGCTCTTTAATGTAGCAGGCAAAGGCATGACAAAATCCAATGGCTGGAACTGAAGCTAGACAAATTCAAACACGAAATAAGGTGATTTTTTTTTTAAAACCATGAGAGGATAGATAACTATTGGAACAACTTACCTAGGGATGTGGTAGATTCTCCATTACTTAGTTTTTAAATTAGGATTGCATCTCTTCCTAAAAGATAGAGTATATTTTAAGCAGCAGTTATGGGCTTGATGCAGAAACCATTCCATGCAACTCTGTGGATAGTGTTATGCATAAAGTCAGACTTCTGGCCTTAAAACTTATGAATCTGTTTATTTATTTAAGGATGACACCACATCATGGTGGGGACACTGATTCACTACTGGCATAGAGGTAAGAGTAGCCACTTCTTCTGAAATGTACATAGTTTTTCCTTGATCCAGGTACTGATCTGTCTCATCATTGCTCAGCTTGTGAGATATAAGAGGTCTCTTCGCAAGGAAGTATGATTGAAAAAAGGTCTGTCTTACAGTTGTCTCTGATTACATGAAAATAATTGCAAACACGAAGTATCCATAGATATTTTGATTCCCAAACTCACATCTTATAGATTAGTCGTTTACTATTTTGACTTTTCATATCAAGTGAGTATTCTGCTGCTGCTCCATTTTACTGCACTCATCAATAATCTGTTGTATGTTAAATATAACCATGTAGCTGAGGAAAAAGTTATCCAAATACATAGCAACAGATTGTCATGTGCTTGAATTGATCCCATTTCAGTGATTGAGGTATGTATTGACTGCTAGGTTATGTGTGTAACAGTTCCATTGTCACTGGTGTGACATAAAAGCCTGCCATGCAGTGATAATTACTGGGACCTATATGCCATAAAATGTACTTTAATTTTCCCCCTCCCCCATAGCATTTAGTAGCAGTGTAGATTTTCTGAGCACTGGGAGATTTACACAGAAATTATACCTCCAAACAGGTTTTTTTAACAGCAGAGATTGCCAATCTTTTAAAGTATTTATTAGTAGCTGTGTCATATGCAGCAATTAACTTGCTATTACTTCCTTCCCAATGAAAAGATTAGAAGAATGGAATTTGTAATTGTGATACCTCAATACAGCTGTCAAAAAAGACTTGGGAGCAGTACAGGTAGTCTCAAGGGATGATTTGAAAGGCAGATCTGAACTGTGAACTTCTGTGTCAGAATTTTGATTATCAAGGACCCTTGTAGGTCACACAACAAGGGTAATGAGTGCTACAGACTTAAATGCTCTTGGACAAAAGTTTATTATAACTGTACATGGAAATAGCCCAAATATGTCACCATAGATTCATGGTTATTACTGAAACAATGCATTAATGTTGGCAGACACTTGAAATATGATCTGTATATAATAGTTTCACTTAGTATCACTTAAGTGTCTGTACTGCAAGGAGGCATGACCTGTCATTGATGTATGCTACTATCACAAAATATGAGAATTATCCTTTTCCTTTAAAGAATTTCAGGTCACTCATCCACTGAATAACAGTAGTGGTAATGATAAATTACAAACGAGCCAATTCATCACTTTGCTTGGTACTTCTTGCTCTAGTACCTCAAAAATAAAGCCCAAAATAAGCAATGGGAGAAGATTAGCTATACTCTGCAACTTAATATAAGTAAATGCATGGTTAGATTATAATAAAAATATAAAGGTATCATTAGAAATGCTCACTTTTTTAATACCATAACCTCTACATGGTATCCAAGGACTTAATTTATTAGGGTATCACCCTCAGATGTATTATACCTAGGAAATGTTTGGGATTGTTGTACTGAAAAAGAAACTTACACCCATTTAGCAAAAGCTAAAATAAAGGCAGGCAAGAGTATTTTCTGCTTGTGCTGTAGTCATGACACTCATCAAGAGAATCAATTTCTTTCCTGGAAAGTAAAGAAAGCAGAATTTGTAGTTTCTGTTATAGAAATAATATTGGGGTTTGATTCTTTTGTTTGTTTTTGTTATGGTGGAGCCAATGTGACATAGTTTTCAAAGATTTAAGAGTAGCAGCCGTGTTAGTCTGTATTCGCAAAAAGAAAAGGAGTACCCGTGGCACCTTAGAGACTAACTTGCTGTCATATCATGACAGTTGGGAAGATAATGGATGTCACCAGTTCTCGATATGAATGTGGAAACCCAGGTTAGTAGCTCTTAAAAATCAATGAATAACTTTGTCATTGTAACTGCACACCAAGAAGACAGTTAGTCTGTATCTTACCACCATAAACTGATGGCAATCAAAGTGACTGACGGCATAACCAATGATTTCAGGGTTTCCAGTGTAATGCTTTTCAGATAACTGCAGAAAGAGCGAAGCAAAAGGAGAAAATGGGGGATGGTTTTGGAAATAAAATTATTTATTTTATAATTTAAAAGCACAAATTCAGTGCATCTAATAATGAAATCTGCAGGAGGTTTTCTTTCATAAAATGTATTCACAAATGCAGCCGTATTGGGAGAACTATTTAACTGTATAGTCCAGGATGCGACAAAACTATGAAAAAAGAGTTTAATAAGGTGGAACTGATTGGGTCGGACATTTGTATACCTCTGTGGGTATTGTTTAATTGTCCATGAGATTGAGTTGTTAAATAAGCAGACTAATGCAAACTAAGTAACATAAAAAAGAGAACTAATAAGAAACAGCAAAAATAATTTTGCTTCTAATGTGTAGTTCTTAATTACAGTGTCTTACAGACAACACTGCTTGAAAGCTTTGATATTACATTTCATTTCTGTTTTGCAGGAAAGCAAAAGAAATATTTACCAATTTTATAGTTCTGTCAAGTATATTTAATTTATAGACTATGGCAAGAGACATATTTAGAAAACATTCAGTAACCCATAGATTATTGAAAATGCAGATTATCATGCTGCCCATTACTTGCAAGTGCAATAGATAAAACTTAAGGGCATATTTATAATCTTCTTACCCTTTTTTCATTAAGTGGTTACTCATGTGGTTTCCATATCATGGAGGCCATGAGAAGATCAAGATATTTCCCTAGGACAACAGCTGGCACTTATTTTGTGGCAACCTTTCTCTGAAGCAGTCTCAGCAGTATGGATGAGAGGGTTGGCAAGCGGGACGGATTGGCTTCTATTATTAATTGTTTCTTACCTTCTATGGGAAGATGGACTGAGTTGAAATTAGTGGGTACCCCTGCTTGATAGGTGGGAGAGAGAGACACAAGTAGGGGAGGGGTTTGTCTCTATTTTCTGAGGAATTGAGGATGGCAAGTAAAGCAGAATGGTGAGTGTAGAGGCAAAAGTGTGTGTGGAAGGGTTTGGGTTTCGTGTTTTTTTTTGTGGGGGGGGGGGTTGAGGGGAAAAATTGACAATTCATCTAAAATCCAGGAGCCTTACTTTGTCTTTACTTGCTTTAGTATAAAGTGGATGTGTTGGAGAGAGAACAGTGGAAGCCTAATTTACCTCTTCATTCTTCTTCCTTGCTAGCCAGCAAAACTTCCGTTCACAACCACTGCAATATTTGATATAATTGGCAGTCTTTGCTGAAAAGACTAGAAAAGCAGGTCATATTACAGGTTGGGTGTAAGATCTGATGGCCAACTTTTATGAGGGAAATCAGTACAGATCATACTCTATGCGCACTATAATTGGCTAGGGCCACTGAAGTGAGGTTAAGAGACAGTGGCACCAGTGTAAAGAATCTGGTATTATAAAGAAACATATTATGCAGCATGGGGTTTAGCATCCTCGTTTTTACATTACTTTTTTTCTGAGTGTCATGTCTCTCACACAGTATGCTGCTATCACAAGTGACACACTCCCTAATACCGCCTTGGAAGTGGGCATGTGAGAGAGTGAAAAACAGTTGGAAGTACTGACATAGTTATAACTATATTAGCATGTGTAACATTTTGCTCATCATTGCTCATGATCATTGGTTGTACGAAGTACACAGACAATAATACTGATTTCAGCTCAGGGTGATTTCTCTTTATTGTGTACAGCTCCCTAGGAACAAGGATCCTGATGCAGCTGCACTGAAGTTTCTACAAATCATCTTCCATGCTTCTTACACAACAGGTTTCTCCTTCTCCAAAGCTTTTCACCTCTCTGAAATGATCTCCTTTGACAAGACTTAAGGCTGCAATAGCAGCTACCTATGTTGCTTCCCTTCTAAAGAGCCAAACAGGCTTCAATGCCTCCCCTTAAAGGGACAGAAGTCAGTAGGCTTCATAGAGTATTGCTCTGCAATGTTTGGTTATTTTAATTTTGCAATTTTTGGTTATTTTATCCCTGAAATAAGGAATCCAGGAGGGAAATAACTTAAAAGTAGACTAAAGTCTTTTATTTAACATATTCAGGTTTCTTGAATGTGCTATTATATACTAGAATATATAGTTGGTACATTAATGCAGGTATATAGTTAAAGAAGTGTGCATCTCATCAAGAGCTAGATGTGATACCATAGAATATCAGGGTTGGAAGGGACCTCAGGAGGTCATCTAGTCCAACCCCCTGCTCAAAGCAGGACCAATCCCCAACTAAATCATCCCAGCCAGGGCTTTGTCAAGACTGACCTTGAAAACCTCTAAGGAAGGAGATTCCACCACTTCCCTAGGTAACCCGTTCCACCACCCTCCTAGTGCTTCAGAGGGAATGAACAGAACAGGCCATCATCAAGTGACCCATCCCCTGTTGTCCACTCCCAGCTTCCGGCAAACAGAGGCTAGGAACACTCAGAGCATGGTATTGCATCCCTGCCTGCATACTGGCTAACAGCTATTGATGGACCTATCCTCCATGAACTTGTCTAGGTATTTTTTTTAATCCCATTATAGTTTTGGCCTTCACAACATCCCCAGCAGAGTTTGTGTGTGCTGTGTGAAGTACTTCCTTTTGTTTGTTTTAAACCTACAGCCTATTAATTTCATTGGGTGACCCCTAGTTCTTGCATTATGTGAAGAGTAAATAACATTTCCGTATTCACTTTCTCCACACTAATCAAGATTTTTTTAGACCTCTGTCATATCCTCCCTTAGTCATCTCTTTTCCAAGCTGAAAAGTCCCAGTCTTTTTAATCAACTGTCATATGGAAGCTGTTCCATACCCCTAATCATTTTAGTTGCCCTTCTCTGTACCTTTTTGAATTCCAATATATCTTTTTTGAGATTGGGTGTCCAGATCTGCACACAGTATTCAAGATGTGGGCCTACCATGGATTTATATAGAGGCATTATGATATTTTCTGTCTTATCTATCCCTCTCTTAATGTTTCCTAACATTCTGTTAGCTTTTTTGACTGCTGCTGCACACTGAGCAGATGTTTTCAGAGAACTATCCACAATGACTTCAAGATCTTTTTTGGGTGGTAACAGCTAATTTAGACCTCATCATTTTGTATGTGTAGTTGTGATTGTTTTCCAATGTTCATTCCTTTGTTTTTATCAACATTGAATTTCAACTGCCATTTTATTGCCCACTCATCCAATTTTGTGAGATCCCTTTGTTTTCTTTGTACCTTTTTGCAGTCTGCTTTCCACTTAACTATGTTGAATAATTTTGTATTGTCTGCAAATTTTGCCACCTCACTGTTTACCCTTTTTTCCAGATAATTTATGAATATATTGAACAGCACCGCTCCAAGTACAGACCCTGGGGGACACCACTATTTACCTCCCTCCATTATGAAAACTGACCATTTATTTCTACCCTGTGTTTCCTATCTTTTAACCAGTTACTTATCCATGACATCTAAGACCTTACCTAATCTTTCTGGAAATTTATATTCATCTCCAAAATAATTCCTTTCTATCCTGACTGCTTTCGCAGTCTCTTATCTGCACTATTAGACTCTTCTCTCTAGTCTGTCACTTACTCATATCTCTTCCCTACCTTCCAAGTTGATCCCAAGCATAGTTAAGATAATCTTCCTTTCTGATTCAGTGATCTGCCATCATTTCTGATTGATATTTAATTAATATATTTATTTATCAGCAATATATAGTACACATCATTGTAGTATCTGAGCATCCTCTTTAGGCATGCTCATGTTAGAAAAGGTTTGAAAGGGTCAGAATAAAAAAATTCAGAAATTATCTCTCCAAAGGTCCTTTTTTTGAGGCAACAAATACAGAAGCCATTATCATTAAGGTAGCTATATACTGTTAATTAATGTCCCCTTTCTAACTACCCTCATAAAGGCTTTGTCATAAAGCAACTGTGAATTGTCATTAGCATCATCACATTTGAACTGCATTAGGAGCTCAGTGTCATGTTGTGGGGAAAAATAACTGAACAGTGTACTATAAAATATTTATACAGTGTTTAGTCCTTCGTAGGATACTGAATACATGCTGGCATAAAAAAATAATGACCTTCAGATGAGGTACAGCATGAGCATAAAAAGCTTGCTGCCTAGGACCAATGTCAAATAAATTTTAGAAACTGCAAATTTCTACATAACTGTGTTGATTTAATTTTCTCTTTTAAACAGTTTTATGATAAAATCTGTAAGACATACTTTAAAAAGTTGTACAGTACCTTGAAGTTATGCTAATGCAAAGTATAAGTTGTCTGTCATATAAAGGTGGCCCGTTGCATGAGAACTAACAATTGCAAATCTCATCACAAGAGTCCCTTTGCAATCTAACATACAGTTTGTGTAATTCAATTTCTAGTAATCAAAAAAACAGCTGTTCTGTCAAATCATAATTTTAGAAACCTGCCAACATTCAAACACATTCAATAATAATAAAAAACCTACACAAGTAGAAACCTTACAGGATTCTCATTTCAGGCTAATGGAAATATATATTGGGCCAGACATTGAAGTCAATGGACCTATGTCAGTTTTATTCCAGCATGAGGACGTGGCTCATTGTCTTTAATATTTTAACAATGTGATGTGAAAGAGGTTGATTTTTAGTAGTCCCAACCATGAATACAAAATGATCTTAAAATGTAGGTGGGTAGGCAGCAAACTTTGTCAGAACACAATCTAGAATCAAATTAACGATGGGTTTAAATCAGATCATTGAGACATGGATACAATAGTGATTCACTTTGATACAAGATGCTATACTGGCTGTATATTCCATTATCAGGAGTTAGTTTAGCCCAGGAGTGGTCAAACTTACTGGCCCTCTGTGCCACATATGACAATCTTCAGAAGTTGAAGAGCCAGGGCACATTGGCCCTGCTCCTGCTGAAGCCCTGAGCCCCGGCAGATGTGCCCTGCTGGTAGAAGCCCCGAGACCTCTCTCCCCACTGGGCAGAAGCTCCTACTCCACCACCCTGCTGCAAGGTAGAGGTCCCAAGCTCCCCCCTTCCCATTCTGGTAAGTGGAGAATGGGGTGGTGGTATAAAGAGGCTCCACAAGCTGCACTGTAATGGTAAAAGAGCCACATGTGGCTCGCGAGCCACAGTTTTGCCACCCTGGTTTAGCCCATGATGACTTTGTATTGGAAAAATGGCTTATAGTGCCATAACTCATCACAAAATCTCAGAATAAATGTGAAATTAATCAGAGCACCACATAAATAAAATTTACTGTCATAAATAAATCATCCTATACTGTAGGTGGACAAAAGAATTGGGGAGAGGGAGATCTGCGTTCATGTAAACTTTTAAAGTCAGAATCCAATCTCCAATATTTAAATGCACACATAGATAAACATGTTTTCAAGATGCAAACTGAAGTACACATTGGAAACAAAGGTGCTCCAAGGAATAGTGGTAAAATATTTCTAGAAACAATACATGATAGAAATAATGTACAAATCTTGCTCCTCATCCTGACAGGTTCTACACCTGCTGAGAGCCACCAATGCCCACTGAAGTCAAAAGGGAGCTGTAGGAGCTGTATTTCTATCAGATGCAGGCCTTTTCCTACAGTGTCAATCACATTTAAAATGTGTAAATCAAATACAATATTGACTTCAAAGAACCCTCTTGTGAGCTTGTGATGGATGTTTCCTTGTAAATAAAAGGTGTTGTACAGTCTAACAAAGTTCAGGCTGCAGCATACTCCTTACAACTCTCTATGGGTCACCCTTTACTTGTATTTTTCCTTTTTGGTGTTTGGAAATGTATTATTTGTGCCATCACGCATTTTCTAATATCTCGTATTTGTTGACTAGGATTGATTCACCCTGTGGCAGGAGTGCCACTGTCTGTACCATTAGGGGGAATTGTATGCCAGGGAGAATTCACTCTAGGGCAGAGAATTCTGTTTATACCAACTATGGGGGTCCATCATGGGAGGGCAGCTGGAATCTTGGATCAGGACTCCAGAGGAGCCCCATTTACTGAGGTTGCTCACGTGAAACGTAATATCAGCAAATCCTTGCTTCAGTTTGATTCTGCAGTCTGTGGAGAATTTAATATTTGGGTTTCTAATTGTGTGGAGACCAATGTTCTGATATCAAGAAATAAGCCCAGTATCAGAGAGAATGATTTTTACACCCTGATCAATATCTGTTTCTCCCAGACATTTCACACAGTTGGGAACTTTGTAGAATTATTGATCTTATATGATTCATCTCCTATCACTAAGGACCAGCTTAAGAGGTTGGTTCCACTTCAGGATTCCATGGCAAGATTGATCTTTGAGTAGAAACTTTTGCAGATACTAACAATAACCTGTAGTGTATTGATTCAAGCTCATCAGAAATGAAGGCATGGTTACTGCTCTGCTAAAAAAAAAAATAGAATTCACCTAGCAAAGTGGATGATTTGAAGAACAAGAAGTGAATGACTGATGGGGTGAGGGTCCTGCCCCCTTTGGAGAAACTAGTACCACTTTGGGCACTGACTCACAGCAGACAGTACTCTCTGACCATAAAGACAATTGATCCTGGCCTTTGAGTGGGGCACCTAGGAGCCCTGTGTGATACCTTAAATTAATGTATCCATTACAAGCTGTCATAAAAATAAAGGGAAGGGTAAACACCAAAGCTGATGTGTGTGTTCTGTAAGACACTCTGTTGAGTCAAGTAAATATACTCTTTTAACAACAGTGGTAGAAGAAAGGGGAAAAATAAGCTTGGTAGATATGTTTCATTCATAATTTACACATAAATTGCTTAATAGTATAATACACATATAGTATGTATGATTTCTTTATATAACTAGGTTTTAATTTTAAACCTACTCATTTTCCATTGACAAGAAGAAAGATTTATGCTACAGTTTTTCCGTAGAAATATTTCACAATAGCTTATAGATTTTTTCCCCTGTTGCCTCACTATTTGTTACTGAAGTAAAAAGGCAGAACAACACAAAACTGCATTTAGAAGTTGTACAGTAGCCAAAATGGCTTAGATTCATTTGAAACATCAGCTGTCCCAGTAATTAGAATACTTGCAGTTAACAGGGACCTGGCTCAAACCATTTGTTTTTGGACTCTGTACTGTTTAAGCATCTGCCTTTGAATTAGGTTCTTTAATTTTTCAATATGTTCTAGCTGTGTTCTGCATAGTTTATTTCTATGACGCTGATTAAAACCAGTGTTTTTCTTGATTATTTTTATTCTAAAACTTTCTCAACCTAAGAATGTCTTGTTTTCTATATAGGAATATACAACTACTTTATTGTCCATTACCATTTTGTTACTTTAATACCACAAATATTAGGGCTTACCTCAGGTATTTTAAGTCCCCTAGGGCGCAGGGTCAGTAGGGCACAATTCCTCCTTCCTGTCTATCACGTGTTCCAAAAAAAAGGAGGAAGATTACTAATGGCTTTTCTACACATGTAAATTAGTCCAAAATAAGATTGGGTGTGAATTTAAAGCAGTTAACTTTTCCTAATTAACTCCACCTGTTGATACTTTTATCCCAGAATAAGAGCATCCATACATGGAGTTAATCAGGAAAAGCTATTCTGGAATAATTCCCTGTGTAGACAAACCCTGAAAAATAGGTGTCATCATATTGAATATCACTGATCCATTAGTTATAGTGGACCAAATAAGAACTTTTACAGAAATGTAGTTGGTAACTAGAAGGTTTTCGTTCTGAAGTAGTATTTTTTGTTTTCTATTATAGTATTTTTTAGTATTTCCTGTAATTCGTTTCATTGATAAATATAGATGACTTTGTCCACTGAAAAAGAGGTGCAACGGCACAGTGGCAGAGGGTTACTCCACTGAATTAGTGAGGTTACATCTGAAGAGAATTTGGCACGGTGTTAGGACTGGCAAAACCTTTCTTGTTGAAGAGATTTTTGGGGTTTCATCAAACATGAAATAAAACATTAAAATATTAATAAAATAATTTGGCAAGTTTCATTTTTCAGAAAAGTTTCAAAATGAATTTTTAATCAACACATTTTGACGTATTTGGAAAATTCCCATTTTCCCCCTTATTTCTCCACTGGAAAAAGAGGGAAAAGATCAAAACAAAAATGAGAGAAAGTGAGAAAATACTTCTCTCTCATTTAATATTATATTTATTTATTTATTTACCATGAGGAAGATCTTGGAGAAAATAAAATAATAAAAGAGGAAGAGAATGAGGGGTAACACAAATTCAAAACATTTTTTCTAAACAAACAAAATATGGAGAAAAATTCAAATGAAATGAAAACTCTTTTCCTTAGAAAACATTCATGAAAAACTAGAGTAAAAAGTATTGACTAGCACTATGTAGCTTTTCTATTTTTAGGTTTGTTGCTATATAACCATGAAGCAGATTTGTGTTTCAAGAAGCGGTAGAATTTGGAGGGTACCCAACCTCTGGCCACTCCCACTTTACCAACATTAGGGTTAAAATGACAGGGGCACTTTTTCTTGCAGTACATGTATCTTCACTTGGCAACATACTGTGTAATGTAGCTGCTTTTCATGCACAAAATGGCTTTCCATTCTCCTTTGTGAATAAGTTACAAGGACATATAGTTACTGAGAACGAAAATAAAACAAATAATGCATATAACACTTTTCATCCAAAGGTCTCAAAGCACTTTACTAAGATGGGTGGTATTATCCTTACTTTACAGATCAAGAAACTGAAAGGTGAAATGAGTTTCCCAGGTTCACACACTGAGCCAGTGGCAGAGTTGGGATAGAACAGTGCCTTCCTGAGTCCCAGTCCAGTTGTCTGCTCTAACCACTGCCAACCCTAGCGGCATTAGTGAATGATCAAATTCAGCCAATAGAGTCAATGAAACCTAAACAGTAGATATTAAATTAAAGTTTTCAAAATGAAAATTAGTTGCTTTGGTAAGAGAAAGTTACAAGTAAAAACCACTTCATTTCTTTTCACTAACATTTCACCTTTTAAAACATATTAAACAAATCCAAATTTTTGATATGCAATATGCCATAATTACCATGAATTTTGATTATCTTTGCCAAATTATTATTGCTGTTCTCTGAGTGACTTCATCTAGACAGATTTTCCATTTCATGCTACACAAAAACCAATTAATTAGTTTCTATAATGGTACTTGTATTCTGTCAACTATATTAAGCAATGACCTATTTACAGGATGGTTCAAAGGCTTAGAGGTACATATCTTTGGATTTAGATGGACTTCCACTGTGCTGAAAGTTCGACTTACTGTTTTATAGCTTCTAAAAATCATAATGGAACAATGACTTTAATTGACCACTGGTTAGTAAGCAAATAATAGTAGGAAATCCATATAATTTAGAAGTCTATTAAGCCTAATGGAGCAACTTTCCACATACTCAGGAACCTTTACCCATATCATATTTTAGACCAAGTCATCATCCTTTGATTTAGTACTCATGCTTTTCTAACCGAACTGAGTGAATTGTTAATATAAAATGGTTATGTTAGCAATTTCTTGAACTAAGATCTTTTTTTGCACACGAAATAAGATGCATTCTTTTTGTGTGTGAATATTTGGCATTATGTGGACTAGACAATACTCTATTCTCTGGTGAAAATACCTTTCTTTTTATGAATGCTTTGTACGTAGAAAGGGCTACAAAGACTGGCAAATTCTGAAATAAATGGGCATATTTCCAGTTCACTCCTGGATGTAGTGTGCAGCTCCATGTTTATTTCCTATAGACTAAAGTTAGTCTGTTTTATCTGAAATGCTTTTGCATTACATTGTATACCCAGTACAATTTATACTGACAATAAATTGTGACTTAACTAGTTATGCCACACCGCTTGCTACTGAGTGGCAGTTTCTAGAAACCAAATGTTTCTTGTAGTGTTTATTTAATTTGAATACATTAATGTACAATTATCCATCCCTCTTTTATGTAGACAGTATATTTTCTCAGCCTTTAAAAGGTTAGATTATAAATGTACAATCTGCCCAGAGCAAGGGTTATGTGTAGCCATGTTACCCTAGGAGAGCAGTAGTCTTGAGGGGTAGGGAGAACAGCGACTCTGAGCCTTTTTCCCTCTAGTTCACACCTTGCTTCAAAGCAGGAATATTTAACCAATTTACTCTCCTTTGCAGCATACTAAAATCAGGTCATAATCCTGCCCTAAGGGATATACTCATTTCAAGATAGTATTTTTGGAGAATTGCCTTTATTATTTTAAAGAATTGACTTTACTAACGCTATTTGCTTTTATCAAAGATACATATATTGTATTCCAAATATTTTCTGGTTCCCATACCCTAATGATCTCTGGATTGCTACATAATTAAAGACAAAACCCAGCCAAATTCACAATTGGCAGGATTATGGCCAAGATATTGCTATGCTGATCCTTCTGCTATGCAATCCTTCTCTTTTAAAGGTTTTATGCAATGTTTATTAAGTGTACTAAGTTATATGTGTGACAGAGAGCTTGGGTCTTTCAATAATGTATATTACATGGAAAAGGAAAATGGATACGAGATTTTAAAAGCAGCATGAGGGTGTGATTTAACTCCTATAGCTAAGAGCAATGGAGATGCAAATCAGAAGTCAATCATTTTGACTGGTGAGGAGCATGGCATATAGGGAAGTAGGGACCAAGCCTGTGAAAAGACTTGGCAACTGAAAGGTGGGGAAACCTCTCACAGAGGTGATTAAAGGACCGTAGTCCTTGCCTGGGCACAAAAAAGACTCTTGCATTGCCTTCAATTGATAGTCAAATCAGACACTGCTTGTAGAAATCTTAAGGTAGCCTTACCCTGGCATGATAATGACTCTAACACCAAGAATTTGGTAAGTAGGGAGGGTGGGAAAGAGAGAGATCTGTTCAGCGGAGGTCAGAGAAGGGACTTGTTTTTAGCAAAGTAATATTTTCCACTTTTTGTCTGTAACTGTTAAAATGAGCCTGCCTCACTGGGCTTTGCAAAGTATTGAATAAAATTTCAAAAGTGCCTAAGCGTATGTATACACAGGAAACGTAAGTTGATCTGTATTAAGTTGACTTACAGCCACCACAATAATTACTGTAGTGGTGCATGTCCACACTTAATCTCCTTGGGTCAGTGGTGTGAGTCCCTATCCAGGAGCGCTTCCACCAACTTAAGAGGGGCAGTGTGGGGAATTGAGAGCCCAGTCTCTCAGCTCTGCTGGCATTTCCCTGTGCCACAGACTCCTGGGCTCTCAGTGAGGTGGGGAGCCACTTGGGGCTTCTCCCCTCCCCGTTCCCTGCCGGGAGTAGGAGAGGGAAGCCACCCAGAACTTCTACCCTAAGGGAGCAGGGTCAAGCTGCTTAGTCTTCTCACCCCAGCTCCCAGCGGGGCATGGGGTCCAGCCACCTGGGCTTCTCACCTCGACTCCCAGCCAGGAGTGGGGTCCAGCTGCCCTGCTCTCCAGGCCATGAAATTGACAAGACAGCCAAGAGCGGATATAAGAAACACAGTGTCTACATAGACACTGCATCACCCTAATTACACTGACATAAGCCTATGCCTCTTGTGGAGGTGGAGTTATTATGTCATTGTAGTAGGGTACTTATTGTGACTGGTGCAGTCACAGAGATCCCCTTGGGACTGTCACCTGATGTGCTGAAATTACCTCTGAGCCCATTTTCCTTGCCAGCTTGGGACTCCAGAACCCTGTCTTGTTGAGCCAGACATGCTAGCCTGCTGCAACACAGACCCAGGGTCTGGGCCATGCTCCCAAAGCCACAGACTTTAACTAAAACAGCTCAATAGGTTACCTGTCTCTAGCACCCAGGCACCCAGTTCCCAATGGGATCCAAACCCCAAATATATCAAATTTACTCTGTATAAAGCTTATACAGGGTAAATTTGTAAATTGTTCACCCTCTATATCACTGATAGAGAGATATGCACAGCTGTTTGCTCCCCCAGGTATTAATCACTTACTCTGGGTTTATTAATAAACAAAAGTGATTTTATTAAGTATAAAAATTGGATTTAAGTGGTTTCAAGTAATAATAGACAGAACAAAGTAAGTCACCAAGCAAAATAAAGCAAAAACACACAAATCTAAGCCTAATACATTAAGAAACTGATTACAGGTAATATCTCACCCTCAGAGATGTTCCAATAACTTTATTTCACAGACTATACTCCTTCCTAGTCTGGGCCCAGTCCTTTTCCCGGTACAGTCTTTGTTAGATCCAGCAGACATCTCAGGTGGTAAGCAGAGGTTTTCTCATGACTGGCAGCCCTATTTGTCCTGCTTCACCCCCTTTTATAGCTTTGACACAAAGCAGGAATCTTTTGTCTGTGCTTGTTTCCACCCCCACCTCAACAATGGAAAAGTACAAGGATTAAGGTGGATTCCAGTATCATGGGACATGGTCACATGTCACTATAAGACACCTAGTCTCCATTCTTCCTGGTTTGGCCCACATGTACACAAGAGGGTTTGCAGGTAAATAAACCATTTACAACCTGTTATCCTAGTCAATGGGACCCATCAAGATTCTAAACCACCATTAATGGCCCACATTTTGCATAATTACAATAGGACCTCAGAGTTATACTTCATATTTCTAGCTTCAGATACAGGAATGATGCATGCATACAAATAGGAGGAATATATTCAGTAGGTTATAACCATTGTTATGATGGTCTTACAAGAGATCTTTTGCATAAAGCATATTCCACTTACATCATATTCACACTCATAAGCATATTTCCATAAAACATATGGAGGGGAACATCACACTTGTATTGGTGGAAGCAAGGCTGTAGTGTAATTGACATAATTAGATCAACATAAGCTGCCTTACGTTGACCTAATTGTGTAGTGTAGACCAGGCCTAAGTAACTTAGAAGCCTAAGACCTTGTCTCCTCTTAAAAGTTTTGCTGCTTTAACTATGCACGTATATGGTAATCACTATCCTTACTGATACACTTATGCTAATACTACTTTTTGAGTGTAGACCAGTCCTAAATCCCATCTTCAAAAGAGACTTAGGAGCTGAAATCTCATTGAATGTCAGTGGGACTTAGGCTCCTAAATGTCTGTCACTTTTGAAAATGGGATTTAGGCTCCTAAGTCCCCAAGGTATAGCTGAAAATCATATCCAAAGTATATAATATAGCTTGTTTTGTTTTAATCTGATTTCCTCATTGTTTTAATATTTTTTTAAAAGCACAGTTGTATGACTTGTGGGTAACTTCACACAGACTACACTGAAAGAGACCAAAGTCCTTCAGCCTCTGAGGTAGAGAAGCCCAAAGGTGTTTCTGATGCTTAATCCTCTGCTTGAGTTCTTGATCATGGCAGCATGGATAGAGGTGTCATCCCTTTAAGGTGTTGTGCCAAGGACTGCAGCATGTGAAAACAGGGTAGAAAATGAAGGAGATATGAATGTGTGACACTACCAAGGGTTATCCAGGGTTTTGAAGCTCCTTACCATTGATGCCCTTAGCATGAGGAAGTGTTGCCTGTTTGTGCCTGCTATGGATCAGCTCCCTGAAGCCAGCAGCATCTGGCAGCACTGCCTTCCAGGCCTCACTCTCCCCTGTACAGGTAGTGATAGGCACACACCAACTGTAGCGTCCTCGGACCACTCCCTATAGTGTCCAGCCCCTTATCCACTGGATACTCAGTTACCAGGCCTACTGTTCCCAAAGAAACAGTACATATGAGCTTGTAAAATTCAACTCAGGATCACTACTTTGGATAATCACCAGAGCACTTAGATATATTTACAGGGAAAACAAGAATAAGTTTATTATCAAAGAACAGAGAGTTAAGTGACGGTGAGTAAGAATATTGGAAACAAAATGTTACATATAAATCAAAATCACACTTTCTAGAGAGTTAACTTAACTAATAAGTTACCTTCCTGTCTGAAGAAGCTTCTCACCCAAAGTTCTCTCCAGCATTTTCAACCACACCTAGTTGAGATCCCTCTTCATGAAGGAAACATGCTGCCTATTTATTTCTAGGTGAAGGATGATAAGGTATCTTGTTTGTCCTCTGAATATACTAGAGCTGTTTTTTTGTGTACCTCAAGATAGGGTTTTCTCCCCCCATCCTCACAGTTTGCTTTTTCCTGTTACTTTTCTCTTTTTCAAGTTTTTACAATCTTTCATTAGCATATGGTTAAGACATGTGGAAAGGAGGCCCATTGGGAACCATATAATACATAATTTACATGTGAACAGCCACATAACCTGTTTTTCACCTTTGTTGGTGACCAGGCCCTAGACAAGACCTAAATAACATGATTTTCAGTGCATATACATAACTACTTACGCAATATCCATACATACATTTTTGCTATGATATTGATGTTCTTTGTGATGCTGGCTTTATTTATTTATTTATTTATTTATTTTGAGGCCTCACTTGACACTCTTTGGTGAACTAGAATATACTTACCAGACCCAGGAGATCCCTGTACCCCTCTGCCTTCCCTTGCCAGTTGGCACTAAAAGGTTCCTGGGTAACATCAGTTTGCAGGTGGAGGGAAGGGTTACTGCTGATGTGCATTTAAAAATCATTCTATACTCAGGCACTGGCTTCTGATTTTCCTCTTGGGTGCTCAACCCACTCAGCCTCAGGGCACCTCTTCCCCCCAAGCTCCCACCCTCACCCCACCTCTTCCCATCCGCCCGCATGGTCACTGGTATTGGGTTTCCTCCCCTCCTTACAGGTGTGTGTATGGATCCCACCCCTGTTTTTCCTTGGTGAAAGCTTGTGCCAGCAACCTAAGGCTTGTCAGAGGAGTGTTTCTTTGGAGCAGTGGCCCAATTAGCCCACAGCTGCAGCGGGTCAGCTGTGTGCTAAAGAACACCGGGTTGTCCGGGTTCCCGGCTGCCTGGTCACCCAGTATGGCATGGTCCAGGGCCTGGGGTTGCTGCCTGTCCCTGCAGGTCCGGATTCCTGACTGCCTAGCCACCAAGTACAGCGGGGTCTGGGTTGCCCAGTGGGTGGGGTTGCCAGCCAGCCCCATATGGCGGGGGTCCGGGGTTGCCAGCCAGCCTCGCAGAGTCCGGGGTCCTGCCGCCCAGCCCCCTGCCTGGGGCTCCATTCCTGGCCCCACTCCATGAAGGGGTCTATGGGCCGGAGGTGCTGGGCATAGGAGTCTCTGTGTGTGGGGACTGGGGGGTGTCACACTGTGGTTCTCAACCTGCAGCCCAGGTAACACATGCGGCCCACAATGGTAAATCGGTTGAGAACCACTGCTTTAGAGGCAGCAGGGCATGGAATGCTACAGTAATTATTCTCCAAAGCCAGAATCTTCAAAAACAGTCTCCTGTATAGAGGTACATGGTGGTATAGTCTTCAGGCCCTTGCTTAGAGGAGGCAAGCAGCCTTAGAATCTTCATCATCACCAGCTTTTGAGAAAATGGGTAACAGAATTGTCATGCCCTCCCATGCAGCTGGGCAGCCATCAGAATCAATACGCAGAGAGAGAGGGGGAAAGGACATGTAGCAATATCTTCCCATAGCAGCAACATATTTATGATCCCAGAAGAGACGAATTGTGGAATTCATGACTTCACTGAGCACCACTGTAGAATCTCTTCTACTGTTCACACAGGTTACTTTGGGATTTCCAGTGTGCTACCATGGGGATAAGTGAAAAGCCCAATCCAGGCTTCCTGTGGAGAGTTTAAGCTCTTTATTTAGTAGAGGATCCTCATACAGAGGCTCTGCCTTCCAGTTCCCTAAATAAGCTTTCTTCCCATGTGCCTACTAATCCAGATGGTTCTGGGTTATTCTAATAAATAAAGACCATCCCTCTGACCTTGGTCCAAGAGAAATCACATATGTTATTTGATATCCTGTAGTATGGGGATAAGATGATGACTCTATCTATTAATGAAGACCCTAGTCTCATTGGATGTATGGTCATTTGCATTATGATAAAACACAATAATTTATTTTAATTATGGTCATCTTAAAAATGTTGAAAGAATAAACAACAGCCAATATACAGACATAACAGCTTTTATAGTTTATATGTACATTTAAAATGCATTTTATGGGGCGGGGGAAGTATGGTAACAATTGTAAAAATGGTATTTTTTTTCTTTTGTGAGCAACTTGGCTGAATCGCATTTTAAGAAAATGGTTCTTATTTGAATTGCATGCCTTTCTGGATAATAGAAGACTGAAGAATATCAATAGATTAGTGGCTGTGGACTCCATCTGTTTGCATTACAACAGAAAAAGGAGGAAAATATATTAAAGCACCAGAGAACATTCTTTACATTAATTTATGATGGCTCTAAATATTGCTGAAAACAAATGCATTGTTGTGTGCAGTGTTGTTGTAGCTGTGTCGGTCCCAAGATTACTAGAGAGGCAAGATGGGTAATCTTTTATTGGACCAACTTCTATTGGTGAGAGAGACAAGCTTTCAAGAAGAGCTCTGTGTAAGCTCAAAAGTTTGTCTCTCTCACCAACAGAAATTGGTCCAATAACAGATAGTATATCACCCACTTTGTCTCTTTATTGTTTCCAGCAGTATCCACTTTGGAAATTTCACAAAGCGCAAGTTTTACTTCAACATTTGGTATTTCATATAGCTGAGGTAGATTGTTTCACAGTTTCTTTTCCCCTGCCTCTAACATGAGAAAACAAATGTAAATGCATTAAAAGCAATGTAACTTCACACACGTTGCAACCAACTACTGATCTGTTCCTTTCTAGTGTATAGATTTTGGTACAACCTTGATTCATGTCCATCATTGATCCGATCAACCAAAAACTGAGCTGCCATTCCAGAGTTATTTAGTTGCTTTCCATTTCAATTTTATTGTCTTATTTCTGTATGAGAATCTCATTATCAGGTTGTCAATAATATATAACAGCTTAAAAATTGATATTATTTATTCTTGCTTAGTTAAGTTTAACTGCAACATGAAATAAGTGATTACCTGTTTTGTATATAATTTCATTATAAGGCCTTTGAAGGTCGTTTGAAATACTGCACTAATTAATGTTTTATTTCCAGCCTTCCTTAATTATTCTTGCCAGATGGTCCTCTATTTATGTTATTGCTTGGAGTTTCCAGCTGAGGTTGTTTGATTGTAGAAGAAAAATATGTGATGGCACCATACGATAACTGTAATTGAATTGTTAGGTGTGTTAAAACATTTGAGCCTTCTGTCCCTGCTTTAGCCACATCTGGGAAATAAGTTTGTTAACAAAGTGCTTTGGCACCTCATCTAATACTTTATGTGATGTAGTGAAATATGTAGAGCAAACTCAATTAGGAAAAAAGGCTGTAGACAAGAGAATTCTGGTAGCTTTTCATTCATTTATGAATTGCATATGTTCTGGGTGAAATGAAGAAGTGGTTAAAGATTGCCAAATTTTTCTTTCACTTTTTTAATTTGACTTATTTTTCATAGATGATGACAAAATTACTGTTGACAAATGTATTAAGAGTATGTCGTATTAATTTTGGGCAAACTAACACAATAGTAGCTTCTGAATACTCTGTTTTCTTTGAGTGGCCTCATGGGCTTGGCGCCTCCTGGCATTGAACTGTGGAATACTTTACAGAGTAATATCCCTGCAGACACTGTTGGCTAGAAGATTCTACTACTCAACACCAGGAGGTGCCAGTACCATAAGTGAGAATATGCAAAATACAAACACGATGCTTTAAATACATACTCTATCCTCCATAAAGCAGTATGGAATCCATAGGGAGGAGTCCATCGTACCATACAGATATGCAAAATTGAGACTGAACTACTTCTTAAGTAATTCCATCTCTGTGCTTTAACACATTCTATTTTAAAAACATGATACATACGTTGTTATCTGAATTATTACTCTGAAAATGGGACCCTAGAGTTAGTTGTACCATCTCTGTGGAGATCTCTCCATTCATATTTAAATCCTAATCCTTATGCTAAAAGAGAAATGCAGACCATTAGCAATACTCATCTTCTACAGTTTTAAGTCTGCATATCTTTGGATCATGGGCAGAGCAGAGGAATGGGTCTGTTTTAGGTCAGTTTCTGTTGGTTATCAGAAATGGTTGTCCATGAAGACCAGGACGAAGGAAACTGGAGACAGAAGCAATATAGCAAGGGTGCCTTCTCTCAGCTCTCATTTCTCTTGATTTGTCATTCCCCTTTTGTCTTTGCATCCTCCTTCTCTTTCCCCTTCCTTCCATATAGTATCACTTTATACAAAATTTCTTATGCAAGTGTTGCATGGCATTTTCCAAATCAAAGTTTAGGGCAAACTAAAACTAGTCCTTCCCATTACTGTTGTTCCTTATCACTGCCTATTCAGTATTGCACAATAAATTCCTGCCTGCTCATTCCTTCCCCTCCCACGCCATGTACCATAGCTGCCTTGTTCCCTGCATGCTCATCTGCAGCTTTGGAGAGAGCACTTCTTTCAGTGTCTGACAAGAGGTTCATTTGGCAATTCCCACTCAATGTCGAGAGAGAAGATGACCAGCTGTGAAAGGAGAAACATGATAGCAGATGATGTAACCTCTGCCTTTGATTCACATACTGGTGGCAGGTTGGTCCACGGACAATCTCTTAACACAGCATGGCATCCAAATGTGAAATGCCAGTATGATACTGCTAATTTTTCATGCTGATGAAGTTAACTAGAAATCTCTGTTTACTATGGTGACTTTAACAAAGTATAAGCTAATGATGTGGTGGTGTGAAGACAGGACTATTATCCTGCTGAGGTGACATTAACATATGTCAGTAATTTAGCTGTCATATTCTACTCATGTGGTAAACTAGTCTAGTATTTTATAAGGATTTATAAAATATCTATGTGGGGAAAACATCCCCAAACAAAAGGTTGTGTTTTTTAACTTTACTATTCAAAACCTATAACTTGTTTGATATTATACATGTTTTTCATAGCCAGATGATCAATATTAGTATTTCTCCTTTCCCACAATATAAGACATATTACCCAGCATATGTGACATGCTATCCAAACAAGAGTACCCACTGGGATTCTTAGCTGGAATCAAGTTACAAATGTTTTATCCCTGAGGCTAAACTTGCCCAAACCCTGGATCTTTTTGTGCTGGTTTTTTCCTCATTATACATTTGAGAGGGTCAAATCATTCATCATTCTCAATTACTGGGATATAATTCACTGCATACAATGTGAGCTACAAACCAGATGCCTGGAAAATTCCTGCACTGACCAATAAGCTTAGGTCCCAGTACACACTCTGTTTTTAATACAACAGTAACATGTTTGTTTCCTATTGAATTATTTGCAGAAGATATGTAGCCAATCAAAGTTAAGTTGGACAGGTGGTTAGCAGAATGGGACACAATCTGGGAGACACAGAACAATATAAACATGCTGAGCATTGTTCATTTTAACAGCCTATAAAATGCCAATTATATTTTAAAAAGAATAACTTGATTTTATTAAAGGAGCAGTATCATTCATGTGTGCTCTGTTGGGTACATGTCAGTAAAATGAGTTTCTATAAATAGAGTGAGACTCCTACATTTTACTACAACTACCAGTATTAGAAATCAAAATGGCTTGTATCTGATGATATTTTGAGTCTCTACTCCCACTGATGCATAAAGCAGTGTGTCAGAGGGTGGGCTTTTTCAGGCCCAAAGATAAACACAGTCCCAAAATCAACAGCCTGTTCATGCTCTGAATTTTTGATACCCAGTCTCCTTCTCCTATGATCAGAGCAGCCTCTTCCCCCATTGTGGTCCCACACTTCCTTGTATTGCCTGGTGTACAAAGCAGCTGGGCCTGGTTGCTTGGAGACCTCCTACACCTTGAAACTTTTCCTGCCTGGTCCCTAAATCCTGCCAACAAACTCAGGAAATTGAAGGGACTTGTGGATTGAGTTCTTTGTTTGGAGGCCCAGGCTGGGAATTTTGGGGGACATAGCAACACCCATACAGAAAGCAACAACTATGTTATTTTGATAAAAGTGTCCCTTAAGTACTTACCTAGGGTGCATGAGGTGGTGCAAAGTGGTAGCAAGGTAATCCAATGCAAGATTTTTGTACCCATGTCAAAACAACCTTTTTTGCACATGAAAAGGCCACAAATGTGTACTTAAGTTGTCAAGACAAGTTTGAAAGAAGAAATGATCACTAAAATGAGATTAAAACAAATTTTATTTTAGAAGACAAAACAAATTTTAATTATACAGTTTCTTTGATACAATTTATTAATAAGGCTCATTACTTAACGAATGTTGGCCTTGTGTTTTATATTGATAAATTAACAGATTATCAATTAACACAAGTTTTAAATAATATAGTCATTAACTCAAATATATACCATTGCACACTATCGTGCTAGCAAAACACTAATGGCCAATGGACTCCCTCTCAGTAATGGACAATATGACAGTATACATGTGTCTAGCCTTGTTAATATATTTGCCGTACGCTACATGCCTAAATCTGAACCACCTGTAGTCTCAGACTCATCTGGATTCACAATGGCAACTTGGAGGATTATAAGAGTCCTCACCACCAGTACACAAGCAAGTTTATATGCATGCCATGCTCTGCCCTTAACAACTGCAGTTGCTCTCACATTTGGCTTTTTTACACCCACATTTAATGAGTTCCTGGAGTGCTTCAGGGCAGGTGTTTGTGTCATTAGTGTTGGAGAAATGTGTCCATCCTTGTCGTGATGCCAGCCATTTCCAATTGTGGAAAGGATGTCATGCTGAGCCTCCTTGGCTTGGTTCCAGATTAGGGTCTGGTAATTCGCACATTTTTTGTGTGTGGAAATTTATCATAAATTGGGGGGACGGCTTCATTCTGGGCCTGTTCATGACAGAAAAGCTTATATTACACAACATTTATGTCTGCTGAGTTAGCCATTGGCCACAGAGAAAGGTTATCAGAAGTTCTACGGATTCCAACTATGCAGAAGGTATAGTCACCCCAATGCCAAAAATGATAAGGCTTCTAAATTTATGTGGATTCCTGACAAATTTGTATGGCTCTAGTTTGCCAACTCTTGCCAGACTTCTAGTTGAATCACATCCAGTCAGTATGTGTGTGTGTTGCTGGCAACATTCTGCATAATAGTTGGCCAAATTTAGCTGCCATCGTGTGGGTTGGAATAAACCTGGCTTTTACAAAATCAAAGCTGTTGAGTTATTTTCAACTTGTTGCAGTTTTCTGTGTACATTTTATTCACCTCAATGTCTGGAGACCACACCACTATATAAAGGTATTCTTGTAAAACATGTGCAGAATGAAGAAGAAGCTGAGTATCTGCTTCTTCATGCAATGAGAATGGATCTTGTTGGTTTACCTGAAGTGACCATACAAGCAAAGAGACCCTCCCTGAATCCACCTGCAATAATCATCTGCTGCTCTGGGTCAAAAAGTTACTGCCATATCACACCATGATTCTGACCTTTTTTTTTTTTTTTTAACTAGATGTGCTTTATTCTTGGGATTCCCGTTGGCTGGCTTCACTGCATTGGGATGCATGTTTTGGGACTGTGGGTTTTGACTTTATTGCTTTGTGAGCGTTACTTTCATGAACACTTGAAGATTCAATTAAATCTTTCATCATATTGATCAGACAATATCTAGTTTTCTGCAGCTTTGTAACTCTGTAGAGGTGGGCATTCTATTCTGAAGCCTAGTTTAGCAAGTTCTGCAAAGCTAGTTGCACCTCTTTGCCAGACCATTTGTATTACAGTCATGTCATCCACAATCCAACAGTGAGCATCTTGGTAGTTGATACACTGACTCTCTTTTTCCAATTCAGGTGATAGCTTACCCTTTGCAGTTTTGTTCAGGGAACTATTGGAACGTGCTTAGAGCATGTAGACCTATGGAAAACTTCCTTCAAAACAATCTCTCTTGTTTGTGCAGCTAAGACAAGATGGCTAAACAATTCTGTCTGCATTGATAGTCACAGTCTTATCGCTACTAACTGTCAATTTGGTCTTCTTGCTTACAGATGCAAATGTCTTGATGTTGAGCTTGTGCAGTGGTTCAAAGAAACCAGTGGTACTTAAATTTATATGTCTTGCACAAAATATCTCATTTCTTTGATTCTTGTATCATTGGCACGAGTTTGGTGGTAAGTCTGTGCCAGTTGGAATGTTGGTGAGTGCTAGCCAGTCATGAGTTTGTCTTGAAGCTGGTGATGGTATATACAGCTTTGCTCACATATCCTTCATAACGTTGCTTGTGACATGGTGCAATCTTCTTGTGTTTTCCTTGTAAAATGTCTGAGTCTATTACACATTACCTTTGTGGAAGTTGTGGTAGCTGAGTGCTCATGAACAGTGATTAATCATAAGCTAGGATTCCTGGTTTCAAAGTGAAACCCACTAAACCCCCTTTTGCTTTGTCAGGAATCGCATCTAATGGTTGTTCTAAATCAGTAGTGAAATGATCAGTTGCATTGATATCACTCCCTCACATATTGTGAGTTCACTACAGAGGACTGGTGCTGCATGAAACAATTTAGATGCAATTGAATATGTATCTTTATTTTCAGAGGTAGAGAGTGGGTTTTTCTCTTCATACTGTTGCTTTGAATGCAACTGGGAAACTGTGTTGATGTCATCTTCCAAAGACAAACTACTGCTATACACAAGCTCTGGTTTACTTTGATCATGCTGAAATTGAAAGACAATTTAGTAGCCATAATAGTTTGTTATATAAGTTTCGCTGCTGGGAACATTGCCCCTCAAAATATCCAGGTATTTCTGGTTTCAGAGTAGCAGCCGTGTTAGTCTGTATTTGCAAGAAGAAAAGGAGTACTTGTGGCACCTTAGAGACTAACAAATTTATTAGAGCATAAGCTTTCGTGAGCTACAGCTCACTTCATCGGATGCATTTGGTGGAAAAAACAGAGGAGAGATTTATATACACACACACACACACAGAGAACATGAAACAATGGGTTTATCATATACACTGTAAGGAGAGTGATCACTTAAGATAAGCCATCACCAGCAGCAGGGGGGGGGAAAGGAGGAAAACCTTTCATGGTGACAAGCAAGGTAGGCTAATTCCAGCAGTTAACAAGAATATCAGAGGAACAGTGGGAGAGAGAAATACCATGGGGAAATAGTTTTACTTTGTGTAATGACTCATCCATTCCCAGTCTCTATTCAAGCCTAAGTTAATTGTATCCAGTTTGCAAATTAATTCCAATTCAGCAGTCTCTCGTTGGAGTCTGTTTTTGAAGCTTTTTTTGTTGAAGTATAGCCACTCTTAGGTCTGTGATCGAGTGACCAGAGAGATTGAAGTGTTCTCCAACTGGTTTTTGAATGTTATAATTCTTGACGTCTGATTTGTGTCCATTCATTCTTTTACGGAGAGACTGTCCAGTTTGGCCAATGTACATGGCAGAGGGGCATTGCTGGCACATGATGGCATATATCACATTGGTAGATGCGCAGGTGAACGAGCCTCTGATAGTGTGGCTGATGTGATTAGGCCCTATGATGGTATCCCCTGAATAGATATGTGGACAGAGTTGGCAACGGGCTTTGTTGCAAGGATAGGTTCCTGGGTTAGTGGTTCTGTTGTGTGGTGTGTGGTTGCTGGTGAGTATTTGCTTCAGATTGGGGGGCTGTCTGGAAGCAAGGACTGGTCTGTCTCCCAAGATCTGTGAGAGTGATGGGTCGTCCTTCAGGATAGGTTGTAGATCCTTGATGATGCGTTGGAGAGGTTTTAGTTGGGGGCTGAAGGTGATGGCTAGTGGCGTTCTGTTGTTTTCTTTGTTAGGCCTGTCCTGTAGTAGGTGACTTCTGGGTACTCTTCTGGCTCTGTCAATCTGTTTCTTCACTTCAGCAGGTGGGTATTGTAGTTGTAGGAATGCATGATAGAGATCTTGTAGGTGTTTGTCTCTGTCTGAGGGGTTGGAGCAAATGCGGTTATATCGTAGAGCTTGGCTGTAGACAATGGATCGAGTGGTATGATCTGGATGAAAGCTAGAGGCACGTAGGAATAGCGGTCAGTAGGTTTCCGATATAGGGTGGTGTTTATGTGACCATCGCTTATTAGCACCGTAGTGTCCAGGAAGTGGATCTCTTGTGTGGACTGGTCCAGGCTGAGGTTGATGGTGGGATGGAAATTATTGAAATCATGGTGGAATTCCTCAAGAGCTTCTTTTCCATGGGTCCAGACGATGAAGATGTCATCAATGTAGCGCAAGTAGAGTAGGGGCATTAGGGGATGAGAGCTGAGGAAGCGTTGTTCTAAGTCAGCCATAAAAATGTTGGCATACTGTGGGGCCATGCGGGTACCCATCGCAGTGCCGCTGATTTGAAGGTATACATTGTCACCAAATGTGAAATAGTTATGGGTCAGGACAAAGTCACAAAGTTCAGCCACCAGGTTAGCCATGACAGTATCGGGGATACTGTTCCTGACGGCTTGTAGTCCATCTGTGTGTGGAATGTTGGTGTAGAGGGCTTCTACATCCATAATGGCTAGGATGGTGTTTTTAGGAAGATCACCAATGGACTGTAGTTTCCTCAGGAAGTCAGTGGTGTCTCAAAGATAGCTGGGAGTGCTGGTAACGAAGGGCCTGAGGAGGGAGTCTACATAGCCAGACAATCCTGCTGTCAGGGTGCCAATGCCTGAGATGATGGGGCGTCCAGGATTTCCAGGTTTATGGATCTTGGGTAGCAGATAGAATACCCCAGGTCGGGGCTCCAGGGGTGTGTCTGTGCGGATTTGTTCTTGTGCTTTTTCAGGGAGTTTCTTGAGCAAATGCTGTAGTTTCTTTTGGTAACTCTCAGTGGGATCAGAGGGTAATGGCTTGTAGAAAGTGGTGTTGGAGAGCTGCCTAGTAGCCTCTTGTTCATACTCCGACCTATTCATGATGTAAGACATGGACAAGGCTTTTCTGTTGATAACAAGGTCATTCTCAATGTCAGAAATTAGGTCACTGAAATATACTTTATGCACAGACTCAACTTCCTTGTCACTGGATAGTGAAGATTTTGTCTGGATGTTTCTTTTGCTGGTACAAGTACTATGGCAGTCCTTGTGGTACTTTGCTTCCCATGCAATTAAGTCCAGTCCAGCTATTTGTTTTAAGATGTGTCTTCTTCTCTGGCTTCAGCCGCATCAAACAGATTTTCTTGCCCTCTGAAGGTTACAATCTGTGATAGGTTTTTTTGGGTTTTGTTTTTTTTTTTACAAACCTGCTGGCATATTATACACAAATTCCAATTAATAAGCTCCCAACTCAGTCACCTGCTCTGTGAGCCTGAACACTGAGAAGTATAAGTAGAAGACCCAGGGCTTGAGCCTCTTCCTCAACCTTCAAAATGATCAGGTTTGTTTTGCTGGTGTAGGACTGATGACATTATGCATGATAGTGTACTGCAGGCAAAGCTAATAATGTGTCCATATCTAGTGATTGCAACTGCTGATAAAAATGTTCTTGTCTAACATAAGGCAGGTATTATAAAGTATCTTTAGTCCTCAGGTGTTCCTGTGTTATTGGCAGATTATACACTTAGACCAGTCAGGTGGAGGGGTTTTTGGTGAGAAGAGTCTAATTCTCAGCAGGGTCCTCAGCCATTTTGTTGCCTCTCAGTTACTATTACCTGGACGGGGGGGAGGGGGGGAGAGAGAAAAATGCTATTAAAAATATTTTCACTAGTACATTATTTATCTTGTAAAATTATATCTTGCTAAAATAAGAACACTCTTTGTCCATGCTTTAGGGCTGTCAAACATGATTTTGAAATAACCTATTTTTTTTGCAGTTCATAAATTACACACAGAGACAAAACACCAGAGAACATATTTAAAGTAAATTTGCCATAATAAAATCAATATAGGATGAAATCAATGTATAATTATATGTTAATGGAGAGTCATTACTTTGACTTTCTCAAGAAATTTGTGAAGGCAATTTCACGTGATTTACAAAGCATCCATAATTCTCAAAGTTATCATGCATAATACAATGTCCCCCCTAAAATCACTCTTGGGGATTAATCCCTTCATAAAATATGTTATTTGGGGGGGGGGTGATGCACATTTCAAATTAAGGCAGGGTTTTCCTTTTGGTTCCCCCCAGTCCTAGTATCTAGAATTCCTTGAAGATCCAGATGGCTAGCCGTGACATATCGGGGCAAAATCCAGACTCGGGGTTGGGAGGGGGCTGTGTCTCCCCTACCTTGCAATCTTGGATACCTTACAATGCCTTGTTGCACTAGCTCCCTCCTGGGCTGCTCACACACAGCCTTCCAGCATATAAGCCATACACAAAGTGTCTGTGTGTACTGCAGCCTGCCAGCTCACCCTGGCTCTCACCAGCCTTGATTATACTGCAGGTGAACCCAACATATCCCAGTCCCAGATCTTTCCTTAGAAATATATGTCCTATACTGCCCACCCCTTTCTTGGACAGTACAAATATATTAAGTCTGTTATTCCTTTAACAGAATTATATGCCAGTTCATTACCTTAAATAGTTATCCAGATAATTCAACTTAAACACACTGGATTAGATGAAAGAGTAAAACAAGTTTATTAATTACAAGAGAGATTTTAAGTAGTGCAAGTCAGAAATGGTTACAAGAAAAAATAAAATGCTTTCTAGTATGTATTGAAGAAACTATTTTACTTGCAAAGCAACCTTTCTCACCATATGCTCCAGAAGATTACTGACCAAACTTGCAGGTCAGGACCCCTCCCACAGAGTCCAACAGCTGTTTGCTTTTGTTGCGGAGAATGAGGTGGGCAGAGACAGTGAGAGAAGAGTGTTTGGGGTATTTGTCCCTCCCTTTTATAGTTTGTCCTCCTCTTGAAAAATATTTCTGGCTGAGAAGAAACAAAGATTCTATCTGGAAGGATATTCCCTACAGAGTATATTTTCACCTCTTTGAACTTCCTTTGTTTCCCTCCCTGCTTGATAACTCTGTTTACTTGTTTAAATGCAAATTAAGGCAAACACACATTTGCTCCTTTGTTTAGGAGAGACTTAACTTCTGCCTGGGCAGGGCTGTGGGGTTTGGAACATGTGTTAATAACATCATTCAGAATAATCTTATAATTTTACATAAAATGTTGCCACACATTTTACCAGGACAAAACTGATCAGCAGATAATGAGTTTTCAAATTATATTTTATAAAGCATACTTTACAATATTGTTACAATAGTGTGTAGGGTGTGAATACAGGGGTGTATTCTGTCACAGTAGCATAATGGAACTGGAATGAAGAACAAATAACCTGATAATTTAGGAACCCTCTTTTATTTCATACCCAACGTAATTTAACAGTGGAAAATTAAGTTTTTGTGGAAAGCATAATTAATACAAGAACATAGTTAGATGTTCGCCTATACAATAGCATTTATTTGTCACTGCAACAACAACAAAAGTACTAAGAACTAGTAAACTAAAATCCAGGATAACAGTGTGCAAATTTTTGAAGCTGTGGGAATCTGTCAAATGCTGCATCCATTCAGTCAGGCTGGACACAACTACCCAAATTGCCAACTCAACTGCCCCCTCTGTTATATTGAGGGGAAAATAGCGTTGGCACCTCCACTAACTACAACTATGGGGAATAATGGGCTAGGTAGTAGTACTGCTGAAAAGCAGCTGGGGTTATAATGGATCACTAATTAAATGAGAGTCAAAAATGTGATGCAGTTGCAAAAGAGGCTAATATTCTGGGGTGTATTAACAGGAGTGTTGTATGTTGGACACTAAGGTAATTGTCCCAATCTTCTTGGCACTGGTGAGGCCTCCGCTGGAGTACTGTGTCCAATTCTGGGTGCCACACTTTAGGAAAAGTGTGGATAAATTGGAAAGGGTCCAAAGAAGAGCAACAAAAATAATAAGTGTAGAAAACCTGACCTATGAGGAAAGGTTAAAAATAACAAATCACGTATAGTCTCTAGAAAAGATGACTGAGGGGTACCTGATAGCAGTCTTCAAATTTGTTAAGGGCTGTTATAAGGAGTACAGGGATCAGTTGTTCTCTATGTCCATTGAAGGTAGGTCAAGAAGTAGTGGTCTTAATGTGCAGCAAGGGAAATTTAGGTTAGATATTAGGAAAATCTTTCTAACTATAAGGATAGTTAAGCTCTGGGATTGATTTCTGAGGGAGGGAGGGAGGTTGTGGAAGGTTCTGGAGGTTGTGGAAATCCTATCATTAATGTTTTTAAGAAGAAGATAGACAAGCACTTGTCAGGGATGGTCTAGGTTTACTTGGCCCTGCCTCAGTGCACGGGGCAGGACTAAATGACCAGTTGAAGTCGCTTCCAGCCTTATGTTTATATGATTCTGTGGCTGTGTATTATGGGGGGAGAGGTAGCCTTTTAGGTAGGCTGAGTCCAAGCCATTTAGGACTTTAGGCAAATAATTGTTTGTTTTTTGACCTATAAATACCTATTTTAATCTTATTTTAATCTAATTTTAATATGGCTATAATTTAATATATATTACATGAAGAAAATCTCTGATAAATGCAAAGACATGAAATGTGTAACATGGTTAGTTGCCATGTGTGAACAGTATTAAATTAAATGTAATAGAACTTGAAGAACTTGGATAATTTCTACCGTGAGAGCATGTCATGTGACAAGTTGGCTCAATATTTAGTTTCCAATTGTCAGACTAAAATGATTATTTGCAGACAGCCCTTCTTTCCTCTGGCCTGTATCACTTTTGTCATTTGAGTACATAGCTTCTATTTCAAGAGTCTATTTACTCTAAATGAACTGTGTGTGGAACAACATAGCCTTTCCCCCCATTCTCCTGTTGCAGACTGTCCACATATTTTTCTGTCACAATTGCATCTAAAACCTAATGGATTTCCAGAGGCAGTGCCAGAATGTCAGCAACAAATATGATGATGTAAATGCTGTCAAGACTGAATAGAGATGGCTTTGTGAAAGTGAAGTCATATCCAATTAAGATGTGGGCCATGATATTTAAAAAATTAAAAGTGATCTTTAGTTTTAGGTTACCTTCCTCCTCCCTCGACCCTACTAACTGTTTATACCAGCCTTTCCCACCCCAAAGTGACAGTGTAGATGATTTATATAACAGAGAGCATTGTGCAAAATATGAGTGTTCTGAGTAAATCTGTATGTTAAATTTCACCACCCACCATATTTAGACATTGGTTGTCATATAAGAATTCAGTTGCATTACTGACGTCGGTAGATCTCAAACTACAGTTTCAAATTCTGTCTAAAGTTATAAACTTAACATGTACACGAGTTCCATTTGCATATAATTGGTAAGGCTAAAAAATGTTCTTGCTCTAACTGGTAAAATTTATTTTTTTTAATTTTCAGGGATTGCTTATATCAGCCACCTGTTTGTAAACAAAGGCCCAAATCCTGAGGCTGCAGTTGACTATAATGGAAGTTTTCCAAGAGTAAACATTGAGTCAAAACTGAGTAAAGACTTCAGGGTTTGCCCCACAAAATCTATCTGTTTTGAAATGTAGTGAGCCACAAAAGAATTTTTATCCCTTGAACTCCCTAAATTTAATTGAGCAGAGTTTTTTATTGCATAGGTAGAGGAGCAAACTGTTTTATGATGGCACCTGTAACTCAGACATAAATTGTGAAAATTATCACGTTTTCTCTTAACTTCTCTAATGCTAAAGAAAAATTAGGTTTAGCTTGAGAGATAATTGACATAAAAAGGAAACGTTAAAAAAATAATTTAAAAGTTCCAAATCTTTCCCAGCAGCCTCTATATCAGTCATTTTTGAGACTACTTTAAATATTATTATTAAATACAAATGGAATAGCAATCATCTGATTCAAATCACATTATTGCTCTGTTAGTCTAAAGATTTTGGCACTTTTAGTATAATTTTTATCGTAAACAACAGAATACCATAACTTTTCATTTAAACAAGAATGAAACATGATATAGATATAGTTCAGAGTTGGATATATATATAAAAATTATATACCAAATAGAAACAATTTTGCTGCCAGGTTCTCAAATGAATTGTTTGGATTTTATATGCTATTTTACTGCTTTTCTTTTAAAACTTATCTAGGGAATTGGTAAGAAAATCCATGAAATTTCAGTAAATATTATACAGCAAAACATATCTATAGTTCAAAACTGTGTGTAATATTCACTAAATGTATAATTAAAAATAAATTGATCCAAAGTATATAGTTGGGGTTTTTCCTCAGTTTAGTCTTTGTGAAGCTTTCACATGTGACCTTAAAAGCTGAGCTTCTGTTTCTTTTCATGGACACAAAAGATTCCCCATGTCTCTGTCTCATATGTTTCTGTGCCTTTTGGCAAAACTTCCTTTCTCCAGTTTGACAGTGCCATTTGGTGAGGACCCATTCTCTCATGGATTGGTTCATTTCATTTGTGTCTGGTGCCTGTACAGAATTTCTGTTTCTCTATGGAATACTTCAGGATAGAAAATGTTACAGATATATAAAATTTTATTCAGACTGTTCAGTGTGTGTGTTCACATTTATTTGTGGCTACTTCTGGCTGCTTCATGTAGAGGACACAAATGCTCTGTAGAGTTTGTGATCATTTTGCTCATTATATATCAGGAGGTAATGGTGAAATGTTGATCTGCAAGCAAGACCCATACACCCATAAAAGAAAGTGGGGAAGTGAATCTTTGGGTAGGGTGACCACTTTACTCATATGAATGCTCATTAGGCAATTTCTCAAGAAGCCATTGAGTGATGCCAGCAATCTGACACCTATCATATTGTCTCTAAACCCCCTTGCTTTGGGAAAGTTATCAAGAAATCTATGGCAAGGAAATATAGGTGTAGTCCAGAGTCCTCACATTTTCTTAATCCATTTCAACCTGGCTTTAGGACTGGAGATGGCATTGGTTTGTTGGGTTCAGTGATAATGGTTTTAGTATCCACTCTGTTCTTTGGTACTATTAACTACAAGGGTTTATTTTAGGTGCTTATATGTTCTCCATTACCATACTCACAACACTCCTCTGAGGTAGGGAAATAATACTATTCCCATTTGACAGGTAGGGAACTCAGATGCAGAAAGACTGAGTGACTTGCCCAAGGGAATACAGGGAGTCTTTGGCAGAGCAGGGACATGTCAGGTATCCCACATCCTCTGGTAGTGTCCTAACCAAACGATGGACCATACTTGCTCTCCTTCCTATTAACTCCTGTGGCAGAGCTCTGACCTTGTCCGCGTGGGTCCCGCGCTTCCAGGCGATTTATGCTAGCTTCAGAGACTCACTGCAGCCCTCCACATAGCCCTTCTCTCTCTCTAGGGCCAAGGATAGGGTTTACTGAGCCCTTTTCATCATAAGCCAGCAATGGAGGTTGGTGAGAGAATTCCCAGTCTCTGTTGCTCCTACGGCCTCATGCCAAAACAGTTTAGCCTCCTGTCCTGACAGGGGGCCTGTTTTCCCCTCCCAGGAGGTGTTTCTGTAGTGGTGGGTTGTGGGGAACCCAGGCCCACCCTCTACTCCAGGTTCCGGCCCAGGGATCCTAATGGTAGCAGCTGTTGGCAGCCAACCTTTTACTGCCAGAGTTGCAACATTTCCCTGGGCCACTTCCCCATAGCTCTCCTGCTTCTCCCTTACCTACGACTTGAGGGTGTCTTCATTAACCAGCCCTTCAGCCACACTTCCTCTCCCCTGGCTCCTCTCTGCCTGATTGCAGCGAGTCTTTTTATATTATCAGAGGGGCCTTAATTAGAGTCAGGAAGTCACATTAGCTTAATGGCCTCACCTGACTCTTTGCAGGTTAATTGGAGTCAGGTGTTCACATTAGCCTGGAGCAGCCCCTGCTCTGGTCAGTCAGGGAACAGAAAACTGTTAATCCAGTGGCCAGTATATCTGCCTTCTGCTACTCTGCTACACCCGACTGGCCTGGGTCTATCACTCTTGCCCATGGTCCCTGGCTGGGATGGATGGTTCTGTTCTAACGTTGTTCCTTCTTTTCTGTCAGAGGTTCTATAGGGTGGTTTTAGGCAATTTCATTTCTGTTCCATTGGATAATTTGTGGGGATCCACAAGGCTCTATTAGCATCCATCAGGTATGAAGTGTGAGGTCACTAGGAAAGAGAGTGGGACATTACCGTCTCCGCTGTCTTCAGGATGCAGATGGCCTGTGGCTCTGATTTATTTTCATCAGACTTGAATGGTGAAATGTCTTTCCTCTTCTCACTCCTCCTCACCAGTGTCTGGTTGAGATTGGATTTGTATGACAGTGAAGTGGCTGGGACTCAAACTAGAAAAAGAGAAGTGATGCTGCTAAATTGAGGAAATTATTATGTCATAAGAAGGGATGGTTCTTGCTCTTGCGTATCTGGTGCTTTGTTCATGAGGTTAACATTTTGGGCATGTCCTTGAACCAGTGTCTGTTCATTGAACCCCAGATGACATTTGTGCCCAAGAACAACTTTGTGTATTTGTATGCATCTGAACACATTTTATTTTAGATTAGGACTATGCCACAGTAATCCATGCCTTTGTAACAACTAGATTAGATTATTGTAGTGGTTTGCAAAAAGAAAAGGAGTACTTGTGGCACCTTAGAGACTAACAATTTTATTTGAGCATAAGCTTTCGTGAGCTACGGCTCACTTCATCGGATGCATTCAGTGGAAAATACAGTGGGGAGATTTATATACACTGAGAACATGAAACAATGGGTGTTGCCATACACACTGTAATGAGAGTAATCAGGTAAGGTTTGCTATTATCAGCAGGAGAGCGGGGGGGGGAGCTTTTTGTAGTGATCAAGGTGTGCCATTTCCAGCAGTTGACAAGAACGTCTGAGGAATGGGGGGTGGGGGGAATAAACATGGGGAAATAGTTTTACTTTGTGTAATGACCCATCCACTCCCAGTCTTTATTCAAGCCTAAATTAATTGTATCTAGTTTGCAAATTAATTCCAATTCTGCAGTCTCTTGTTGGATTCTGTTTTTGAAGATTTTTTGTTGAAGAATTGCCACTTTTAGGTCTGTAATCGAGTGACCAAAGAGATTGAAGTGTTCTCTGACTGGTTTTTGAATGTTATAATTCTTGATGTCTGATTTGTGTCCATTTATTCTTTTAGGTAGAGACTGTCCAGTTTGGCCAATGTACATGGCATTTTGGGCATGTCCTTGGACGAACATGGCTGCTACTCTGAAACCTGTAGTGGTTTGGTTATCCTTGAAACCTTAGAATCTACTTAAGTACTGCTGCAATACAACTGCTTGGCTATAAAACAGGATAAGCCACACAGAACACATTACACTGGTTCTTTAGGTAATCCACTGGCTTCCTGTATATCTCCAAGTGCAATTCATGGTGCTTCCAGTAGTACACCTTCTCACTCTCAGCTTCTTGTGCCTCTTGCTCCCAGCTCCTTGCACGCACGCCACAAAGTGAAGTGAGCTCCTTTTTAAACCCGGGGCCCTGATTAGCCTGCCTATCCTAATTGATTCTAGCAGCTTCTTGATTGGCTGCAGTTGTTCTAATCAGCCTGACTGCCTTAATTGTTTCCAGAAAGTTCCTGATTGTTCTGGAATCTTCCCTGTTACCTTACCCAGAGAAAAGGGACCTACTTAACCTGGGGCTAATATATCTGCCTTCTTGCACTCTCATGTAGCCATCTGGCCTGACCCTGTCACACTATATATAGATTAATTGTATTTTGTGGCGCACACTGTATACATGCATTATTTTGTTATAATTTTAAGTTGAATCTGAACTGTGAGTTTTAAGAAACAGTTAACCCTTTTGCTTTTTAATAAGGGTTTTTGAATTGGAAGAATATTCTTTAATCTCAGAGATCTCATACAGTACTGCAGGAAGTCCTCATTGTGGTATATATATTGAACTTACTTGTTTAATTCATTTACTTTAATTCATTTACTTGGTAGGTCATGCATGTACATTGATATGTCAGTACATCTATAGTGTTTCCACAATTGATGTAATATCAATCCTTTGGGTCCTGATATTAAGTAATCTTACATTTCACCCCTATATATATAAATACTTTTAAAAATTCAGTATGAACAGGCTAATCGTGTGCTCTATCTGACCACAATAAAGTTTAGTATATTGTTGCTATTTTCATCTAACGATGTTTCCCAAGAGTGCTAGAAGCAGTATTATAAATGTTTTTTTTAAACTTTATACAAGCAGCAAAATTGCTGTGAGGTAGTCAGATTTACATTTCAGAGCTGGAACCAACACCCCCTAGACAGTATAGGATATCAGAAGGACAGTAAACTAATGGTTCTCTCATTTATAAATATTTTCTAAAGCTCCACAAAATAAATCCCTCTTTGCAAACTCAGTCTCTTGTCACCAGATCTTATCATACTTGAATGAGAATAACAGTACCAAATCTATTCATGTATTATCATCCAATAGCTCATGGCTTTCCACAATGATAGCATGAGAGCTATTTCTGTGGTTCTACTATGATTTTTCTCTATGCTGTGGCCTGTTGTGATCTTCCTCTTGGTGACCTGCTGGGATACAATGTATGGTAGCACCATTTAGAAATGGATGGTGCATTTCTTTTCAATGTGGATATAAGCCCCAATTCAGGAATGTGCTTAAGCATTGCTTAACTTTTAAGCACATTAGCAGTCGCACTGAAATCATGTACTTAAAAACATGGACATGTTTTAAAGTACCCTTGTTGAATCAGAACTGTACTCTTCCCCTATTGAAACTAGTCCAGTGAAGCCAGTGGGCTGACTCTTAGGCCTGGTCTACACTTAAAACTTAGGTGAACAAAATCCCACCTCTGAGCGCTGTAGCTATGCCAACCTAGCCCCCAGTATAGACACAGATAAGTTGATGGAAGAATGCTACCATCACTCAGGCAGGTGGAGTTTCTACAGTGATGGCAAAATTCCATCCATTGGGGTAGTCTGAATTGGGTTGCAATGGCATAGCTACAGCACCATATCTGTCACGTGGTAGTGCCATATGTACACATGGTCTTAATGACGATATTCTTCTACCTGTATCATCTATCATGCATCTACATGCTGTGACTGAAACAGCAAGATACTGAAGAAGTTAGCTATGTTACCAGGTAGAATTTGATTCTCACCAACTGTACTATTATATACTTAAAAAAAAATAAGTAGCTGTAAATTTGAGGGGAAAGAGTTTGCTGTGGGGTGGAGATTGCCTCCTGTTCATGGAACAGGTCGAGGATGGGGGCGGCATGTGAGATATGTGGTGTTGCCCCCAAAGGCATAGCAGGTTGGGAGGAGTAGAAACTAGGACGCTGAGGCACACACCTGTAGATACTAGGATAGTGATTGTAGCAATGAGAGAGAACTTTTCGATCTCGCTGTGGTAAGAGATGCAGTCATAAGAAGAAGGGTGAAAATTACCATACATGAATATATGGTTGTTATCACCAAGTGATTTAATTTACAGCAGTCATATAACTGCTCAATGAATATGGCTCACAGAACAGATTTATAGGATTGGACACCAATGTTAATCAAGAATAACTCCTTTGATGCTAATGGAATTATCCTAATCTAAAACTGCTATAAGAAAGATCAGAATCAGACTCTTAAATATTTTAATGTCTTATGCTCCTGCATGATCAACACTGTGCATCCATGTAACATCATTTTTTTCTAAAGTATGTCCATTGAGTGGTTATGGGTCTTTAGAATATCAATGGGCTCAAGAAGATTTAAATGGTGATGTAGTCAGAAAACTTGAGCTATAATGAAGGACTTTTGTTCTTCAAGATGTACAAATAATTCTGTTAGCATTTATAAAACAGCTTCAGTGTGAAATAATTTGTCTCTTGACATAGCAATCATTATTTACAGTGATGTGGTAGCTTTACACAAATAACTCAATCAGTTCTATATGATCTGATTAACCAAGGTTATTTTTGGCATTCAAATTACTACCATTTAAAGTATACCTACTGTGGAAGAGAAATAAGGCTCTCATGTTCTGGCTTAATGAATCTGAAAACTTCAGACTCTGTTCAGGATGCCAGACATGTTTTGGATTTAAAGTGTTTCTGAAACAGGAGAGAGACCCTGAGAGACTTAGTGAAGCCAACCTAAGCCACATTATAGGCAGCACTAGGGAAATGGAAGAATTGACTGTCTCTGAGAGGTGAATTTACTCCTCCTGTCACTGCAGTTAGTGTCTACACTACAGTGCTAAAGTAGCACAGCTGTGCCACTATAGCATTACTAGTGTAGACATAGCCTTAAATCTTCCCACAGCTATAGAGATAGAAGAGCAGTGTGAACTAGTCAAACAGCAGAACAAAATGCAGGAACAATGTGAAAAACCTGAAAACTATCTTAAAAACTGTAAACAGACAGTTGCCCTATACATAACACAGTATAAAAAGATTATTTAAAGAGAAAAAATGTAGACAGCTATTTTTGTTCTCTTTTTGTATCTTTGAGAATGCTTGACACATATCAGAAACTCTCCAGCATTGTGGGAAAGGGAGCGGGAACACCCATTGACATGAATGGAGCAATGCACACAGCTCAGAGCTATGTTAATCTCCATGGGGTATTCTTTCAACTGAGAACATCTCATTGAATGGGCCACTTAATACTTCTCTGCACCTGCTACACTGCTGATGGATGCCCCTCCCCTCCATTACCCTCTCATTTCATACATTACTATACATACAATATAGCAGAGTCATAGTTCTGTATTATAATTATAATGGAGCAACAGCTCTTCTCTAGGTAAGATTGGGAAGCCCTTTCTGTTTAAAGCACACATCTTCTAAGTGCTCTAAAATCCATGTGCTTACATGCCATTGTCTTAAAATGTGCTGCACCTCACTGGCAATATATCATAGGGATAGTGATCCAAATATGGGATCATTCAAGCACAGGGTTCCTGAGATACAGCCCCCAGAAAAAAAGGAGCATTTCACTAAATTCACAGGTTCTAGTACCTTCAAAGTTTGAAACCACCCTAGGCAGAAATCTGAGGATGAACTCTAAACAGTGGGGAAAAATCTGCCTCTGTTAAGCAGAATACAGCTGAATATTAAGAAGGTGCTAAAACAATTTTTGAAAAGAAAATAAATTACACATTCAAATGCTCACTGGAAGAGTGGGGAATGATGATTGGGGTGCAAGATTAGGTGGCAATATGGTGAAAGGGGTTTGGGTCTGAAGTGAGGAATGGGTGTATTGTATGGGGAAGGGGATAAATAAGAAGGAATGGTGGCAGGTGAGGGAAGAGGGTTTGGGGGGAATCAGGTAAGGTGAAGGCAGAAGAGAGGAGGGATTTGAAAATGTGAGGGGTAGCAGAGGAAGTTGCGGGGGCTGTCATTCCTGAATTCTCCCCTTCCATGTGTGTGCTGGGATCTGGGAGAGCACTACCTCTCTGCAGGTGTCTGAGCCCCTCTCCCAGCCTGTTCTGGAATCTGGAGGACCCTACTTATCTTTGGGTATCTGAGCCCCTTTCCCTGCCTCTCTCTGTAAGCTGGGAAGGGAGGAATGAAGGAAACACAAATTAAAAATCTGAAATCCAGAAAATGAATAGCAATGATAGCTCATCCCTATATGGAGTGTGGGTGGCCTGGTTTGAAGGAGTTCAGGACAGCATTGACCATATAGTTGAGGGGCTGAAGCAGGGGCAGAAGCCCCAGATGGGGGATGGACAGTGAGGGTGAGAGGCCCTGCTCAGTTTGCACATAACAAAGGTAATGTGTGACTTTCCAGTAAGCTGCTACCTGAGATATGTGTATGCAGCAGCATAGGGCAGGAGACTGCAAAAAGCAACTTCTTGCATGTTAATAGCTATTTTAGTTCCAACTAATGGCTTAATGATGGGGGGAGGGGGAGCTGGAAAAGTTAGTGGGGAGTTGCATGTTGCAGGGAATGGTGGGGTAGGGGCTGGAAAGGTAACGAGATGCACCAGTATTCTCTCACACGCTTTAAGTTACCACTGGGGAATAAAATTGTCAAGGTTTTGGGACATGAAAATCTCATCTGTGATCTCTCACTGGCCCTGTTAGCAACTACACATTGTAACCATTTCAAAGCATGACCATTTTCTCCATTCCACTGTGGCAAAATGTACAAAAATAGGGAGGATCACTGAGGAATCACACAGGAACCATGTAGCCTAGTGGAAAGACCGCTGGACTATTTCTAGCTCTGTCACTGGCCTGATGGGTGACCTTAGGCAAGTCATTTCATGTCTCTGACCCTCAGTTTCCCATCTGTAACATGGGAATAATGATTAAAGTTCTTTGATATCTATTGATTAAAAAAAGCACGATATAAAAGGTAGATCTGTGGCTTGGTAATAATCAGAAGTAGTATATCAATTGCAAACCAAATGAGACCACAACTATCTAAATAATCACTAACTCCTACAAATAAATATTTCGCTTTCTGTTTAAAAAGCTAGAAAATTAAATGGCCAAAAAAAAAATGTAATAGAGAGTTAAGGTTACCTAATGATAATTGTGCCCTTCCAGAATGTCAAGTTCAGCAAAACTCAAACTTCTGAAAATCAGAAAATACAGAGTTAAGGTAAACACCCACCCATCCTGAACTCTGCCTTCTTTGAACAATGCCCCAATACACATATAACAGACACATTCCAAGTCAAGGATTAGTCTCCATTAGGGCACCCCCTTTGGATGTTACATGGAAAGTACACTCATACAAGTCCAGTCCTTCTAGTAGGACATTCAGTGTCAGTCTAGCAGTGATGGGCTCTCAGCCCTTAAACCTAGGCCTTCTAACTCTCTCCCTTTTTCAGAGTCTTAGGTGAAACAATCATTCCACAGTTCACAAAAGAAGATAAACAAAAAAGAAAAGAGAAAAAAAACCTGCATGCAGTTGTAGCCAGGATATTGGCCTCTCTTTCTTCAGAAGGGCCCTGGAATGGCCAACATCCAGCCAGAGTCCACTGGGCCTCCAGGACAGGTTATAGGATACCATATCTTCCCCCTTTTAGCCCAAGGACCTTTGTTCCCTCTCTGAGAGCTGCTGCTAGCTATCAGGATTCTTCCTGGGAGTTGGAAAGTTTAATAGCCTCTTCCTTCTAAGGCTGCCAACTGCTGAGTGGCACTTCCTTCTTTTAAATGCCTCCTCCATTTCTGGCCTGACTTGCAGGTGCGACAGGGCTAGTCCAGCTCCTTAGCCCCTTCAGTGCTGATGTGGGGTTTATATACCCCGTCTGTCTCCTGTGCTCCCTTTACACTGTAGTGGACGGGGCTACTTCCCCTATAGTTGAAAAGTGAGCTTGCTCTTCTGACAGAATACCACACCTGCAAAATGTAACAACCAAATCATGTCCTTTTTGTAACCTCTTCACCCTTGCACACAGGATACCATCTAAACCTACACTTTACCTTACTCATCATTAAATCCATATCCCACATTGCTACTGACAGTACCCATGAGAAGAAGACTCTAATGCCATGCTACTGACAACCTACACAATTCTGCTTTGAAATGATGCAGACTGGAACCACAAGGTATGCATACACTTCTTTTCTTTGATAACACACATGAGGGGAGTAAGACCCAGATCTCCTCATAACCCCATGACAGTTCTATAACAGCCCTCAAACTAATCCCTAGATCTCTTCATATCACAATCACAGCTCTTCCAGAGCCAAACTGTCCCAAAGCATTCCTCCTCCATTTAATAGAGCTACACCTCTAGTGCAGCTGGAGTGTATGAAGATAATTCCGAGTGGCTGTTTCCAACTCCAGGAGGCAGAGTTCAAGTAATAAGAACATAAGAACTGCCATACTGTGGTCAGACCAAAGGTCCATCTAGCCCAGTATCCAGTCTTCCAACAGTGGCCAATGCCAGGTGTCCCAGAGGGAATGAATCAGGTAATCATCAAGTGATCCATCCCCTGTTCCCCAGGGACACCATTCCTGCCCATCCTGGCTAATAGCAAATGATGGACCTATCCTCCATGAATTTATCTAGTTCTTTTTTGAACCCTATTATAGTTTTGACCTTCACAACGTTCTCTGGCAAAGAGTCATGTGGGCGTTTACCTTAATTCTATACTTCCTGATTTTTGGAAGTTTGAGTTTTTCTGAACTTGATGTTCTGGAAGAGCACAAGCTTTCACTGGGCAGTTGTAACTCTGCATTAATTATTTTTTTGGCATTTAATTATTATTTATTATTTGCATTACCATAGCACTTAGGAGCCCCTGTCATGCACTGTGCTAGGTGTTAGGTGTGCAGAATGAAAAAGATAGTCCCTATCCCAAAGATCTTAAAATCTAGCTACAAGACACGAGATGGATACAAGTAGGTAGATCAGGGCATGCAAGGAGACAATGAGACAGTATTGTTCAGCATGACAGGTATCCATGCATGAGCAGTCTAACTGGTGTCAAGTTTTTGTAGGCACTTGGCAAAGGAGAGTTTTGACAATCAGATCTTTTATCTCTGCCATTTTATCTTCTACAAAAGTGGGGGTTTTTTTGTAAGATTGATTTTGTCTTTGAAATCATTCCAGTTTTTCTGTCAGTAATATTTTGCTATTTCACAGCATGTGGTGTCTAAATAAACTTATGAAATCCTGTTTGCATTGTTGGTTTAGCTATGTTTGTCCCACACTTATTAAAGAGAGAAGGTGGATGAGACTATATCTTTCTATTGGTGAAAGAGGCAAGTTTTCAAGTTTGCACAGAGCTCTTCTTCAGGTCTGGGAAAGATACTTAGTGTCATAGCTAAATAAAAAGTGGAACAGATTCACATTTCACCCAGGAGTTTAAGGATATCATCAAATTCTTTCCCAGTCAACTCCAAGTGAAACACTATAACCTCATCCTCCACAAACCCACCCCAAGGACCTTTTACATGCTTCCCAAGATACCCAAACAAGGGAATCCAGGCAGATCCAGCATATCTTCTCCTTTAGTTTCACCTTGAATTGTCTTTTGCAACATGTGTTAACTGCTTAAGCTTAACAGTCAGTTCTGCTTTGTATTTAACTGTGACCAGTGGTGCTGGAACTGAGGGGTGCTGGGAGATGCTGCCGCACCCCCTCACTTGAAGTAGTAATAACCAACACCAAATACATGGTTTCCATCATCAGCACCCCCACTGTAAAAATTGTTCCAGCACCCATGGATGTGACTCTGAGTACCTTTCCGAGACCTGAAACAAACGTAGCAAACAGAGCTCTAACACCCTAACTACTAGACGACACTACCAGCGAGCACGGCCCTTCACATAATAAAACTAAAGAAGTTTATTAACAAAGACTGTAGGAGTAAGTGATTTCTAGCAAGAATGAAAGAGATAAGAAAAGTTATAAACAAAACACTTTCTAGTAACTAAATTTAATTTCAGCAAATTACAGTCTTGTTCTAAGCAGGTTTCTCACCTATATTCAGTTTCCAGAGCCTTTCAACCCCCTTGGTTGAAGGGTTTCACTTTTCTTAGATGTATGGGAGCTCTGGTCTCTTGCATCTGCCAGTAAATATGCCAAAATGGCTTTCTGTCCTTGCTTTTGTTTTCCAAAGTCCAATGACCTTGCTTCAGAAGACAGGAAGATTTCCTGGAGCTTCAGCTTCTATCACCCGCTGAGAGTGGCCATCTTCCACATTGGTTTGCCTGATGGCTTTGTCTACCGTTCATGTAAATGTAATTTCATTGTCTCTCCTCACTCCATTTACTTTGGAGATGCATTCAAGCAGGCGGAACCACATTCCTTTGTCTAGGGCGGGATGACCTAAGCCTTGTCTGACAAACAGATTTTAAGAACATATTTCCAACACATATTTATAATGCTTCTTGCATACATACAGCACACTAACATTAATAGCCAACGTGTTGCCAGTTTACATATGATAACTGACAAAACACCTTTTAGATTCAGAATTTGGCAATAGTGAGCTGTCGTAGTGAGTGTGTCAGATCTGATCTGAGTTATGTTATGGTGTACCCTGGTCACAGTCGGACAATACAATGCTGATTTATTTTGCATCAGAATGCTTGTCTCACTTTAATATCTAAACTGAATACTCCTTTGGAAGTAACAAAACTGACATTTACTTCATAATCAATTTTGATGCAAATGTGAAGTCTTTATTTCCTAGTCTATAAAGGATGATATTGTTCAGTTGTCTATTTACTGCGGCATGAGCATATAGAAATGATTTTGTGAATATACAGTATGTTACACTTTTTTGATAACATGATAATTTTAACCTTTATCTATAGCATCAGATTATATATATGTATTATTCTTTAAACAGATTGCTATATGTTTCTGGGAGGAACATGTATTAATTTTCAGTCTGTCTCCCATTGGTGCATAGGGATTTGCACAGCATCTACTTTGAATGGAAATGGAGGGTTGCCCACAGTATATCAAGAGGTAAATACAGTCAAGAGCATATCATACATATTTGAAAACCTGGGGAAAATATGAGAAGTGCAGGGTGGAGGATTTTCACCCTCATTTTCTCTCTCCCCCCCCCCCAATAACTCAGAGGGCTTCTACAACAAAAGGGCAGGGTGCGTTCCTTAATCCAGCACTAGCACTGCTTGTTCTTCTCATCTCACTAATGCAGACTACCGAGCAGAGTCCCAGGGATTATAAAGCAATACACTTGCTGGTAGTGAGTGAGAGTGGGGTTGGCCTCTTAAGCAGTATTTTTTTTAATTGAAGGAAATAATTGAGTTAAATTACAATTTAGAGAGACAAGGTGGGTGAGGTAATATATTTTATTGGACCAACTTCTGTTGGTGAGAGAGAGTTTTCGAGTTTACATAGAGCTGCTCTTCAGGTTTGGGAAGCTAACTCCAAGTATCATTGCTAATTACAAGGTTTGAACAGATTGTTTAGCCCTGTGTAAGCTTGAAAATTTGTGTCTCTTACCGACAGAAGTTGGTCCTATAAAAATATTACCTCGCCCACCGTGTCTCTTTAATACCCTGCGACCAACATGCTGACAATAACACTGTATACATAATTTCTCTAATTTGTATAGTGTATTTTTAAGGTTTTTTTTTAAATGACAACTACAAGTAGGTAATTAAATAGCTTTATATGTGAAGACAAACATTTTGGACCAAATCTATTTAGCGATTGGCGGTTTGTTGCTGTCAATCTTCATACAAAACCTTTTATAATCTGAGATTAAACTAGGAATATGAGTCATTCTAAAAGCCCAACACACAAAATAAGAGGTTTAAAATTTACCTACAAGACAGAAAATATTAAAATATTAGAAAATTTGCAGGATTTGATCTCTTTTGAGATGTTTTGATTTTTTTTCTGGACTTTCATTCTGTGTACAGGAATGAACTACTGAAGTGTTTCCAACTTTCCTGATTTTGTCATGAGCAGTGTGATTCTGAAGCCAGTCTCAAGATGATGCGAGAAACTCCAACCCTCTAGCAAATTTGAGCCCTCTGGTTAGCTTTCTACTCAACTTGCCCATCTCCTGAGTCAGAATAAGATATTAGAGCTGCCACAGATCAACTGGAATTGCTCTCCTTCCATTCAGCAACATGAAGACATTCTCACAGGAGGGACAGGGCTGGGAAGGATCCAAAGAACCCAGCAGCTTAGGGCAGCCCATCAGGCCTGGGAGAGTAGAGGTGAAGTGGGGGGCTGAATGGAGGAGGCAGGAATGAAGGGGTTTATAGTGGTGAAGGTGATTGTTGAACTGATTGGGCGTGGATAGAATAAATTGCTAAGCAGGGTACAAGCATCTGTGGAGTGAGTGCTCCTTCTTTAGGGGCCAAAATCATCTTATCCAATAAATTTGAGAGTGGATAACACTTATTTTCTCTCTCTCGGGATGGGCAGTGGGAGTTGAAAAAATAAAAGACCAATAAAATGTCCTTTAAAAAACCATGAGTTTTTGTTCTTTCTTATGAGCTTTTATCTGTTAAAGGGATCTGACTCAGTTTTTGAAAAATCAGAAGGGTAGCCATGTAAGTCTGTATCCACAAAAACAACAAGGAGTCCGGTGGTACCTTAACGACTAACAGATTTATTTGAGCATCAACTTCCATGGGTAAAAAAAAAAACATCTCCTGGCAGAAAGTGAAAAACTAAACTAAGTCTTTATATGTATTAAATAAACCCTACCACCTATCAATTATTATTGCAATATAAAGCATCTCCAGCATATAGTTATGGTTTGTCCATATGTCTACTTTCATTATTTGGAGCACTTTATTTCCTGTGTGTTGGCTGAAATCATTAGAGATGTTAATGTTTTACTTTCGTAGTCGCTGAAGGTGGCTGCATGTATTACAGCTTTTTGTTTAAGCTTGCTTAAAGACTTCTCCCTCAGGCAGCTATGATCAAAAATACTTAGTGCTTTTGGTTATCAATAATCCGGAGAGTTGCAATTCGAATCATTGCCTCAAGTCATATAGGAAATCTCTCTCTTTAGAGACACTGGGAATTCCCCCATCACTTTGGACATTATGTAAACACAGTACAATATAGTTATTAGCATCTGCATGCGATTGAGCTAGTGTATTACTAGGGTTCAGTATTATGGTGAAATTTCTTTGTGCTTTTCAATTTTTCCATGCTTGTTTGTCTAATAAACTAGCTTTTGGTGAACAAAATGAACAATGAGGCTCAGGAATTAATGAGTCCAGAGGAACATCTGTTAAAAGGACTTTCATTACCATACATTTCTAGGGAAATGAGAACATAAGGCAAGACAGAAGCTGATGAAGAGCCTGTTTGACTTAAGCAAATGAATAATGTGGCCCAGGATGGAGGATGAGCTTTTCATTTAGAAACTAATAAACATTGCATTGTTTTTCGTGCTTAACACCAAATGTTAATCTGCTGTCATCTCCAATTGTTCTGTCTTTTCATGCCAGTTTAGATTATTCATCCTGGCAGCATCTGCCTTTTCCTTCATTCTTCTGAAAAACCAAAAATATATGCTTTATTCAATGGGTTAAAAATACTGTCCATTTATTTACAATATAAAATGTTCATAAATATATAATGCAATTACTTAAATCAACTTTATTCCAACCAGTAGAGTTCAATGAATAAGCACAGAAACACTGCCTTTTGATTTTTTTATTTTATTTTTTTGAAATTCAAGATTCTTTACATAGCCCATCTTTTTATTTATCTTTTTTCCTCTTTATAACTTTGGTAGTTAACAGTACATTTTGAGTGAGTCATTCTATACTCACAAAACAAGCGCTGTGTTTCAGGCATTCTGATAAGGAAAACAATTGCAACAGTACTTCCTTTAGACTGAAAATTTAAGTTCATTTTTAAGTTGATCATTTAGGTCCAGATTTGCCATTCTTTCATTGAGTAACAGCTCACATAGCAAATAATAAATGATAAAATGGAATGATGTGTCTTCAAGATATGCTGTTTAGAATGCAGTGGTAGTAGTCACTTCATATTCTCATTGACACTAGTTCCCCATTATAAACCTGATTGACTTAAACCCCTCTCGACTGCCCCCAAGAAACTACTTTTACTAAAATTTTGCAAACTACATCTTATCCCAGGGTAGAATTTTCCTGGAAGCTTTTGTAAAAATTAGACCGTTTTAAAGTTGTAATGTTTCGTAAATGTCTCTGTAGTTTACTTTTTAAAATATCAAACTAACACTTCTTTGGGGTCATACTATCTCCAGAATACTTAGTGGGAAAATTCCAAGTTTGAAGGCCTTCATGTCCCCTTTAATAAACGTGGGAAGGTTGCTGTATGGTCTAAGATAGTTGTTTTTAAGGCTATAAAGAGAAACATTACAGTATAAAGGTTTATAAACTGACCACCATCTGACTGCAACCATTGGGCTGAAGCAGATGGGAGATTGCAGAGCAGGGAAAATTGTGTCAGGACAACAGTTTGAGAAAGGGTACGGAAGTAAGGGCATGAAGAAGCCGGGGCAGGGGTCTGAGAGAGAATGGACTTGGGGGTGCATATGAAGAGGAGGCATGGAGCCAGGCTTCTGGATCTTGGAATGGGATGGTTGATGAGGGAATTAGGAGTCATAGAAGAGGTTTCTGGAAACAAGGGTGGTATACGGGGTGTTTATGCAAAGGATCTGACAACACTTATGGGGATAAGGAAAGGTGGCACACAGCAAGTTTGCCATTTGGATAAAAGCCTCCCCATGTCCTCCTGTGTTACCCAACACCGTCCACTACCCTGGTGTTCCATGCAGAAACATCTATCCTGGATGATTTTGCCCTTGGATCATGCACAACTCTGCTACACACAAGGATCTGGGCTTAAACATGCATTGTACGGAAGCCTAGCTGAGTTCCTTATCTTCTTAGTAATTTTTATCTTTGTTTCTTCTTTTGTCTTAAAAAGTTAGTTTAGCACATCCTAGCTCAGTGTTTACCATTTCAGTTGCATCTACTGGGGCCAAACTACCTAGCTGGTTTTAAGATGGAGTTTGATAAGTTTATGAATGGAATTACATGATATGGTTGTCTGCAACGGGGGGACTGGACTTGATGACCCAGGAGGTCCCTTCCTGTCCTGTGTCCTATGTTCCTATTTCACTTTTGATACATTCCATACTAAAAGAAGCACTAAACTTGCTTTCTGGGTCTGTGCTAGAGCAATTAAAATGAAAGCTTTGAATCCAATTATTTCTTGATATTTCGCTGCCTTGTTGAATAATATACTCTTGATGATATCACCCATGGTGGCTTTATCACAGCACACTGAGAATTCGCTTCACCTACTAAATTACTAATGTAATTACTAAATCTTAAATAAATGCAAGTAATTTTAAAACTGTTATATGTGTTAAAGCAATGACTGCAGCCTTGTTAAGAAAAATGCCATATGTTGCACCTGATCCAGTTCTACCCTCTTCAGGTTTTTGAAATTCAATAACCTTTTTAGTTTTTAAAAATAGAATACATTCCCTTTTTTGCCCACATTACATTACCTAATCAGGAAAGTTCCTGTGTAAGCAACTTGTTATCCACTGAAGGTTATCTTAAGAGTATAAGGTTAGTGAGCTTTAAGAAACATTACTATTCAGTTTCCCATCAGGAAGGAAACAAGAACAGAAATCCCAGTATTGTGCTGCATGATGCGCATCAGTTTGTCAGCAGTTTAAACCTAAGAATCAGTTTTGAAAATAATTCTGGTTCCCTGTTCAGATAATTATTCATTTGGGAATCTGATTACTGTCTTATAAAGCAGTTCACGTCTACTATTATCTCTTTATTTAAATAGTGGTGATTGCTTGTAACTTAGCCATTCCATTATAATAAACATAACTGGTCTGTGGCTACTGTCAAATACCATAGTTTAATCTAAAATAATGTCTACCCTAAGTTATCAGTGTTTTCAAGAGATAAAATAGATTTAAAATGTCAGAATATGGAGCCTTGTGACTATGTATTTTAGCTGATTATGTTCCCAGTAAACTAGGAAATTATTTATGTATGAGTAGATTATGTCCTGAATTTAGAGATACTCTTTAGAAACAGCAGATAAAAATCTTATAGAGAATGTGTTTCTAAGAGCTAATCTACGTTTGCCATGACATTGATCCTTTGCTGTCACCTAAAGGATCTGTATTTTCACTGTTAATGTGAAGAAATAATGTTCTTGATTTGCTAATCTTTTTAAATCTGAATGTTGAATCTGAATCTGCTCATATCATACATTTGACTACTTTATGTGGAAATTTTTTTTATTTTTTCATTGTATTTAGCTATAAGCTCCTTGATATTTTTTCTTCAAGGCTACATCTACAGTTGGAGCTGCGGATGCAGTTCCCAGCTCCAGTAGACATATATGCTTCAGAACCCATCAGGCTAGCATGCTAAAAATAGTAACGTAGCTGTGGTACCATAGGCAGCAGTGAGCTACAGCATAGGCTAGCTACCCCACCCTGTGGGGATAAACCAGAGTCTCCCTTCTTAATGGGAACTGAGTACCTATCAGTACAGAGGTCATTGTGATAACTGGAATTACAAGTCTCTACAGGTTTCAGAGTAGCAGCCGTGTTAGTCTGTATTCGCAAAAAGAAAAGGAGTACTTGTGGCACCTTAGAGACTAACAAATTTATTAGAGCATAAGCTTTCGTGAGCTACAGCTCACTTCATCGGATGCATTTGGTGGAAAAAACAGAGGAGAGATTTATATACACACACACAGAGAACATGAAACAATGGGTTTATCATACACACTGTAAGGAGAGTAACACTTCACATAACTCCTCGGTTATGGAAGCTGTAAATGAATGTGGCACAAAGCATCACACTAAAATGAGTGCCATACAACAAAGATCAAAAATGCCTTGACCTTTTGGCTCATAAGGCTTATTCATCTGTGACCCTACAGTTCAGGATAGAAATTTATCAAGCTCTTATGGCTAAGAACAATTATACCAATTACTTAAAAATCACCTCTTTGATTGAACGTCTTCTGAAGAAACATTGTAAATAGGTTCAGACAATCATGGCTGCAGTTAATGGCTTAAACATCACTATAAGTCTCCTTAATGTAGCTGGCACAGCAACTCGATCCATATTTACTGCCATCAGGATGCATTGGGAACCACAGCTTCAATTGACTGGATTTCCTATGGAGGTCCAGACTGCTGGCAAAGACCTCTTCTTTGATGGGCTAAAACTCTTCACTAAGACAACTGATGAATTGTTGCACACCTTGAAAGATTCCAGGGCCCCTTGTGATCTCTTGGGATCTATATGCCTATCAGTTAATCAAGTTTTAGTAGTTCCAAAATGGTGCAGAGATCCCACCCTTTCCAATGCTAGTTTCCAAGACCTGTTGAGCCAGATAGGAAGAGACCTAGATTTCAAAGAAAAAGACTACCCACTACACCTGGTTTGATCACCCAACCATACTCCTCATCGAAATGTCAATTTTGAATGACGACTGGTCCAGCGGCCAGAACAGCCACATTTTCTGATCCTTCAGTTGCACCAGTTTGCCCATGTCCCTTCCTTTGACAACAGTCTCATTCATTTAATGTTCACCAGCCATCACCATAAGAACATGTGTCTCTTCTAGACTGGAGGAATGCATTTAGGGATGCACACTCCAGGCAGGCAGTCTGCACAAGCAGTATGTTTACATATCAAATTCCTGCAGCAAGGGGCCTCCAGGAATGCCTGTTTGCACTTTCTTCTATTAACCAGGAACACATCCATAAAAATTATGACAGATAACATAGCCTGCATGTTCTATATCAGCTGGGGGGCAGTGGGGGTAAATCCCCTTTTCTTTATGCCAATGCAAGGAGAGACTACCTCTATGACATTACTTAAATATATTCCCATTGTTGAGATCTGCAAGGCTGTAAGATGGTCTTCAATTTATACTTGTTTCCAAGCATTAGGCAGTGGTTCATTGTACCAGATTAGATGCTCCCTTTGGGAACACAGTCTTGTCTTCAGTACTGGGCTCCGTTTGGAAGATCCCTCCTCACCGTGAGGACACTGCTCAGAAGTCACCAGAAGTGGAGCACTCTTAGGGACATTGCTTGAAAAAGAAGGCGAAGAGGTTACTTGCCTTGTGCAGTAACTGGAGTTCTTTGAGATGTGTCCCCCTATGGGTGCTCCACTAACCACCCTCCTTCCCCTGTGATTTGCAGTTCCCCATGCAGAACTTTGCAGAGAGTGAGTGAGTGCATCCGATGAAATGAGCTGTAGCTCACGAAAGCTTATGCTCAAATAAATTTGTTAGTCTCTAAGGTGCCACAAGTACTCCTTTTCTTTTTTGTGAATACAGACTAACACGGCTTCTACTCTGAAACCTGAGTGAGGGTGGTTCAACTGCAGAGTCCTATGTATCCTTGGTATGCTGCAAGGGGAGATATAGGGTTAATGCATGGGCTGAACAGGCACTGTAAGAAAAAATCTCCAGTCAAAGGTGCATGGGATCATGTACATCTGAAGTGGAGCACACATCTTGAATAACTCCAGTTACTGCACACTGTGAATAGCTTGTCCTTCACAAAGGACGTAAAGTAATTCATTATTTCTGAACCAATGTATATATTTTTAACCAGCCACTTACAGAAAAAGGCTACCTGCTTATTATACAAGTAAAGAATAATAATGCAAACAAGAACAGCAGATTTTATGTATATTTTTTTGGCCAGGATAGAACCCACTGAGAAATTCTCCATATTTTGTTTCCAGACATCTGTAGAAATAGAGCAATGTTTAAAATTACTGCTTCCGTTATACTTCTTTTAAAAAAAATCACAAATAAAACTTACCATAATATTTGGTTTGACTAACATTAGTTACAGAGGACAATATCCTTGTTATGGATGTTTATTGGATATAGTCATTGGGGTGTTGTGGTTTTTTTGTAATGCAGGGTAAAAGACAGGCTAAAATATTGCATCCATGCCTACCTTTCGTAATGTACTGGAAAGCAACTGTATCTAGAATCAGATCCTTTTTTAAATCTATGTGATGCAAGTCCTATTACATTAGTACTGGGCCAAATTCTCTGTTGTAAATGGGTATAGTTCCATTGACTTCAGTAGAATTTCACCTATTTACACCTGTGGAGAACCTAGGCCACTCTGAATAATCTGTTAATTACAGCACTCTATACATTTGGTAAGCAAGTCTTCTCAGCACAGAGCCATAACTGTTAAGGGAGTTGCATCATGTAGATAAAAGTTATCTGACTGTGGATGCATCATTTCTGTCTATCTTTTTTCCTGCATCACAAACAAACAAAATGCAGGGTGAGGGAAACAACATCACCCAAGAATTATATTCAAGCACCATTATAACAAGGATGTTTACCTCTATGATAAAAAAGAAGTATTAACCAAGAAGAACATTCATTACTTTTATTTTATTAGATGTATACTGTATTTCTGCTTCCTGAAATTTACCTTCAAACCATGGTTCTCCCATTGGTATCACATTTTGCTATGGAGGCAGATCTTCTGAAAGACAATCCGTGATAACATGTGGTGGAGATCACCAGAAAGTTGAATGTATAAAAACTTTATAGTGAGGCAGACGATGCCCATGGACTAGTGGTGTCTTGGTCTATTGAACAGTCTGACTGCCGCTTTAAACACAGCGGCCCTGGTTCTGATCTTCTTTACACCAGATTTACACATTAAATAGGTTATTCTTGATTTGCACAGGCCTAAGTGAGATGAGAATTGGGCCCATTGTTTCCACATATCCACACTTACTCTTCCTATGTCCCCACTTGTCCAGAGTTCCTGTATTTCAGACAGATGGTTTGAAAGAGAAGCCAATGCAGCTTTTTACAGATAAATGCTCATTGCATCTATTAGTGTATGTGCAGAGATACCTAGCTCTTTTTTCATGTTACTGGTGTTAAGCAGTTCTTAGTATGGCACTAAAATTATGAAGCTATGGGGACAATTTATGCAGAGAGCTTCATTGCTAAATATATAGAGAAAAACCGTTGGTTAGGGTGTTGGCTTGAGACCCAGACTTTGTCTGACCTTGGGCAAGTCACTTGGTTTTTCTGTATCTCAATTCTCCATCTTTAAAATGGGGATACTATCTCACAAGGGGTATTGGGAAGACAAATATATTAAAAACTGAGAGGTGCTCAGATACTATGGTAATTGGACCTATATAAGTCTTTATATATAAAAAATAAACAAATACAGCAAAATGGGAGAGGAATGAAAATGAAAGGGTTGCTATGCAGGAACAGCCTTGATCCATTCTCAGGCCTCCCTTCGACATCTCATACAAAGGGTGCATGTTACACAGTGTACCTTGTCCTCCTTGAAGCCAGTCTTCTTTAAATGATCACTTGTATCAGGAAGAACTCTTGTCCCATTTCAGTCAGTTCCCAGATCAAATGATTCCCAGCCTCTCTCCCTTCTTATATGGCTTCCTGACTCTTAATGTGGGATTCATCAACATCCCCTGTGCAACAGTTCCTCTGGACTTCTTGCAATGGAGGCAATTACTAGCTAATATCCTGCTCAGAGGTAGGTTTTTAACCATCATTCTGACTTTGAACATGAGGTAGGGTCTATACAAGCCAGCAAAAGGTGTATTGCATTCAGTTCAGTTATATAACTGAAGTTTCATCTGATACTGCTTCAAGTAACCACTTCCCTTGATATATACATACACAAACTATTTTAGTTTCTGTAATGACAGGAACTGATAAAAATGGGAAGAAAGGGATTTCTTGTGTGTATTTGAAAACACAGTCATTTTGCCATCCCCACAAGAGGCAAATTCTGATGTACCAGCCTTTATTTTCTGTGCTGCTGTAGCAGCTGTGGTCTTGCTAATAACATGTGGGATGCTGGTTGGAGGCAGAATCCCCATTGCGATCTCTCTCCTTTAAGGACTTCCCTGCAGCTAGAGCTTAGAATTTTAAAACAAAAATTGCAAACAGGAGCTCAGAAGTAATTAGAATAGAGCAAGACAGAGCAGCAACTTGCAGAATAAATTGCAGAACAGCACCAGCAGTATGTTAGGCTGACATCAAGAGCCATGAACCCTGAATAAATGTTTTACAGGATAATGTTACAGGCAAAGACCATAGTCATGTATATGAATGTATGTCCCCAGCAGGTTCCTCTGTACTGTAGGTGCTAGATTTTAAATGGTGTGTATCTGTGTGTGGGGGGGTGGGGAGTTAAATCTGGTATGACAGTATGAAATCAATGAGCAGATTGTACACATCCAAGAGGAAAGGAGTACTTGTGGCACCTTAGAGACTAACAAATTTATTTGAGCATAAGCTTTCGTGAGCTACAGCTCACTTCATAGGATACATTCAGTGGAAAATACAGTGGGGAGATTTATATACACACACAGAGAACATAAAACAATGGGTTTTATCATACACACTGTAAGGACAGTGATCACTTAAGATGAGCCATCACCAGTGGGGGGGGGGGAGAAAATCTTTCATGGTGACAAGCAAGGTGGGCCATTTCCAGCAGTTAACAAGAACATCTGAGGAACAGTGGGGGGTGGAGTGGGGGGAGAAATAACATGGGGAAATAATTTTACTTTGTGTAATGACTCATCCACTCCCAGTCTCTATTCAAGCCTAAGTTAATTGTATCCAGTTTGAAAATTAATTCCAATTCAGCAGTCTCTCGCTGAAGTTTTTTGTTGAAGGATAGCCACTCTCAGGTCTGTAATCGAGTGACCGGAGACATTGAAGTGTTCTCCGACTGGTTTTTGAATGTTATAATTCTTGGCGTCTGATTTGTGTCCATTTATTCTTTTACGTAGAGACTGTCCAGTTTGACCAATGTACATGGCAGAGGGGCATTGCTGGCACATGATGGCATATATCACATTGGTAGATGCGCAGGTGAACGAGCCTCTGATAGTGTGGCTGATGTGATTAGGCCCTCTGATGGTGTCCCCTGAATAGATATGTGGACAGAGTTGGCAACGGGCTTTGTTGCAAGGATAGGTTCCTGGGTTAGTGGTTCTGTTGTGTGGTGTGTGGTTGCTGGTGAGTATTTGCTTCAGGTTGGGGGCCTGTCTCCCAAGATCTGTGAGAGTGATGGGTCGTCCTTCAGGATAGGTTGTAGATCCTTGATGATGCATTGGAGAGGTTTTAGTTGGGGGCTGAAGGTGATGGCTAGTGGCGTTCTGTTATTTTCTTTGTTGGGCCTGTCCTGTAGTAGGTGACTTCTGGGTACTCTTCTGGCTCTGTCAATCTGTGAAAAAACTCGTACAGATACAGACAGACATCATCTTCCTCTCCAAATGCAAACAGATGGGCATCATACCAAAAGGACTGAAGGTAAAAAATCCATTACAATCTACATACCACACAGACTATGCTGACAGCTTGTGCCACACACTCTGAAAGAAACTGCGGAACCACCTGATCAACATCCTCTACAGCAAACAGGGAAAGGTTAAAAATGAGCTCTCAAAACTGGATACTCTCATAAAGCACCAACCTTCCACACAAACTTCCTCGTGGCTGGACTTTACAAAAACTAGACAAGCCATTTACAACACACACTTTGCTTCTCTACAAAAGAAAAAGGACACTAAACTATCTAAACTACTAAATGCCACAAGGGGCCATAACAGTGGTTCCCGTAACCCACCCAGCAATATTGTTAATCTATCCAACTATACTCTTAGCCCAGCAGAAGAATCTGTCCTATCTCAGGGCCTCTCCCTTTGCCCCTCCACCCCCACAAACATGATACAGTTCTGTGGTGACCTAGAATCCTATTTTCGACGTCTCCAACTCAAGGAATATTTCCAACACACCTCTGACCAACATATTAACCCACAGAGACCTTCCTACCAACACTACAAAAAGAAGGATTCTGGGTGGACTCCTCCGAAGGTCGAAAGAGCAGACTGGACTTCTACATAGAGTGCTTCCGCCGATGTGCGCAGGCTGAAATTGGGGAAAAGCAGCATCACTTGCCCCATAACCTCAGCTGTGCAGAACACAATGCCATCCACAGCCTCAGAAACAACTCTGACATCATAATCAAAAAGACTGACAAAGAAGGTGCTGTCGTCATCATGAATAGGTCGGAATATGAACAAGAGGCTGCTAGGCAGTTCTCCAACACCGCTTTCTACAAGCCATTACCCTCTGATCCCACTGAGGGTTACCAAAAGAAACTACAGCATTTGCTCAAGAAACTCCCTGATAAAGCACAAGAACAAATCCGCACAGACACACCCCTGGAACCCCGACCAGGGGTATTCTATCTGCTACCCAAGATCCATAAACCTGGAAATCCTGGATGCCCCATCATCTCAGGCATTGGCACCCTGACAGCAGGATTGTCTGGCTATGTAGACTCTCTCCTCAGGCCCTACGTTACCAGCACTCTTCGAGACACCACTGACTTCTCATAACTACAGTCCATCGGTGATCTTCCTGAAAACCATCCTGGCCACCATGGATGTAGAAGCCCTCTACACCAACATTCCACACAAAGATGGACTACAAGCCATCAGGAACAGTATCCCCGATAATGTAACGGCTAACCTGGTGGTTGAACTTGGTGACTTTGTCCTCACCCATAATTATTTCACATTTGGGGACAATGTATACCTTCAAATCAGAGGCACTGCGATGGGTACCCGCATAGCTCCACAGTAAGCCAACGTTTTTATGGCTGACTTAGAACAACGCTTCCTCAGCTCTCGTCCCCTAATGCCCTTACTCTACTTGTGCTACATTGATGACATCCTCATCATCTGGAGCCATGGAAAAGAAGCTCTTGAGGAATTCCACCATGATTTCAACAATTTCCATCCCACCATCAAACTCAGCCTGGACCAGTCCACACAAGAGATCCACTTCCTGGACACTACAGTGCTAATAAGCGATGGTCACATAAACACCACCCTATATTGGAAATCTACTGACCGCTATTCCTACCTACATGCCTCTAGCTTTCATCCAGATCACACCACACGATCCATTGTCTACAGCCAAGCTCTACGATATAACCACATTTGCTCCAACCCCTCAGACAGAGACAAACACCTACAAGTTCTCTATCATTCATTGTTACAACTACAATACCCACCTGCTGAAGTGAAGAAACAGATTGACAGAGCCAGAAGAGTACCCAGAAGTCACCTACTACAGGACAGGCCCAACAAAGAAAATAACAGAACGCCACTAGCCATCACCTTCAGCCCCCAACTAAAACCTCTCCTATGCATCATCAAGGATCTACAACCTATCCTGAAGGACGACCCATCACTCTCACAGATCTTGGGAGACAGGCCACTCCTTGCTTACAGACAGCCCACCAACCTGAAGCAAATACTCACCAGCAACCACACACCACACAACAGAACCCTAACCCAGGAACCTATCCTTGCAACAAAGCCTGTTGCCAACTCTGTCCACATATCTAGGCCCTCTGATGGTGTCCCCTGAATAATCACATCAGCCACACTATCAGAGGCTCGTTCACCTGGCATCTACCAATGTGATATGCCATCATGTGCCAGCAAGGCCCCATTACATTGGTCAAACGGGACAGTCTCTACGTAAAAGAATGAATGGACACAAATCAGACGTCAAGAATTATAACATTCAAAAACCAGTCGGAGAACACTTCAATCTCTCTGGTCATTCGATTACAGACTTGAGAGTGGCTATCCTTCAACAAAAAAACTTCTAAAACAGACTCCAACGAGAGATTGCTGAATTGGAATTAATTTTCAAACTGGATACTATTAACTTAGGCTTGAATAGAGACTGGGTGGATGGAGTCATTACACAAAGTAAAACTATTTCCCCATGTTTCAGAGTAGCAGCCGTGTTAGTATGTATTCGCAAAAAGAAAAGGAGTACCGGTGGCACCTTAGAGACTAACAAATTTATTAGAGCATAAGCTTTCGTGAGCTACAGCTCACTTCATCGGATGCATCCGATGAAGTGAGCTGTAGCTCATGAAAGCTTATGCTCTAATAAATTTGTTAGTCTCTAAGGTGCCACCGGTACTCCTTTTCTATTTCCCCATGGTATTTCTTCCCCTCACCCCACCCCCCACTGTTCCTCAGACATTCTTGTTAACTGCTGGAAATGGCCCACCTTGCTTGTCACCATGAAAGGGTTTCCTCCTTCTCTCTCCCCGCCCCCGTTGGTGATGGCGCATCTTAAGTGATCACTCTCCTTACAGTGTGTATGATAATACTCATTGTTTCACGTTCTCTGTGTGGTATATAAATCTCCCCACTGTATTTCCACCGAATGCATCCGATGAAGTGAGCTGTAGCTCACAAAAGCTTATGCTCAAATAAATTTGTTAGTCTCTAAGGTGCCACAAGTACTCCTTTTCTTTTTGTGAATACAGACTACCAGGGCTGCTACTCTGAAACCTGTCATCCAAGAGTATTATACTTTTATCTGTTATTGGGCATACCCACAGAAAACATGACCTGCTTGACTGATATTTTTATATAGGAAATAGTCCCGTGTTTCATATTGTTAGTTGTATAATCACATCTTTAGAGATAAATCAATACCTAAAGTTCCTGTTCCTCACTACTTTGTTTCTGAGCACCTTCTTTGGCTTTACGTTCCATGTGCTGTTTTGATTCAACATGAAACTTCTATGTGTATTTACAGTGGCATTTATTTCTTTCACTGTTCTGTCCAAAACCACATAATTTCTGTGTTACAGCTAGGGAGAAACCTCAACAAATTTCCCAATTTGGGAAACATGGTTCAGTACCAACACAGTCTATATTTGCACCAAATATATTTCTGAATAATTCATCATGATTATTATTATTATTTGCTTGGTTGCCAGAATTGCATGGTATTGTTTTCTCAACTGTATGTTCTAAGCTCCATGGACGGAAATAATTCCTTTTCTGTTGTAAATTATCTGGCAACATTTGTAATTGCTTGTGAAGTCTGTTGTGTATAATAGAAAGAGATTTTCAAAATAGCCACAAGAGCACTACCCAACTGCAGAATACTCTTGTACATATTTTCCAAAGTAGATTTTCACATTGGTTTTGTTTCGCACAAACATTCTTGTGATTTAAAATCTCACTTATGGTAATGTTCCTTAGTATGCAAACAAAAAGGATTGTGAAGCATATCTTGGGTTTTATTCACAAGAACATTAATCAGTGACTTACTGCAGCATTTCCACAACTCTGAATAACATTTCTGAACATTGTATTTCCATTTCTTTTGAATCTGTCATGAATTTTATCAAGTTTCATACATTTCCATGAGAGACATCATTTTCCTTTTTAATGTTAATATAAAAATTGTGTGTTGTGGTTTAATTTATGTATAGTAAGTCGGACTTAAAACTACAAAAGTCAGCAAATTCAAAAATAAGGCTGAAGTGCCATCCTTAATGTAAACCACTCGGTTGTGCCTCATTATTACGGTGTTCTCATAACAGTGGGTGATTTTACATATCATAATCTAATAATTATAACTCACCATGATATGCCTAAAGCACGGTTTCAGCCTTTAGTGATGTCACAAATAATGCTGCATTAAAGAACATAATAGCACAGTCCCCTACAGTATAAAGTAACAAAGATTCATGGAAAGTCTGCAGATATTTTAGGAAAATCACAAGCATCCCATAAATGGTAAACTTTGGCAAAACTTTGTGTCTCCCCCTTATGTTTGAAGCAGATAAAATGGTATAATTGTAGTTATTGCACAGTAGCATGGGGTATTTTCTGCAACTCAGGAAATAACCCATCATGATCTCTGGCTTTTGTGGGATTAAGTTAGTTTGTTATAATTATGTAATCAGTTTTGGAGCTTAACAGAACCTGTGTGTAGCAGTTATGTTGGCTGGATTGGGCTGTGCGTGCATTCAGTACCTTTACTAACTGCATTTCCTTTAAGCAAATAAATCTTACTTATTAAATGCAGTTGACACAGTTCTAGAGTAGTATCTTGACACGTAACAAGGTTTTGTATAGAGGAGTAAATGCAGCGTGTGTCCAGCTGAAGTGGCACTATATGTCTTTTTCACATTCACGGAATTGCACATCCAGCCACTCTTGCTGCTTCATCATTGAAAATAAATGACATGCTCAGGAAGTGCTTGGATCTTATCAAATCACAGTTTGATCTTCTGAACTGCTGGTGAGGTTGCCAGTGGTAGCTGAGGTGACATTAAATGGGGTTGCTTTTGGAGAAGTAGTGCCCCCGGAGAGAAGAATATGAGAGCTGCTTTGTACAGCTGAATCACAGCTGCAAATTTGGAGTTTCTATGACAAAAGGAAATGGACCAAAACAATGTCTGCAAATACAAGGTTAGCAACAAATCTCTCAGTAAATCAAGTAAGATGTCTGGATGTCGCCTCTAATTTTTGCTATGTATTAACCCTTAATAATAAAACAGCAACAACATATGTTCGGTGTTTGCATTATTCTTAACATCTTATCAGACTGTATTGTGTTGTGATCTGCAGTAGTTATTGGGTCAATAAATACCCAGAGTATTTCATTATTTATACATAGAGAAGACTAAACCCTGGCTGGTGTAAAGAGAATAATGAGAGGTGCTGCTTGGCACATCCTATGCCAAATTTACTGTTTGTTTAAGGCTGGTCAAAATTTTGAATTCAATACTTTCTCATCAGAAAATGGGATTTTATCTAAATCAGAATCTTTGATGGGGAAAAGATGGATTTCAGAGTAATTATGTATTGGAGAAAATCAAATCAAAACCTTTTTGTTTTAGGTCAGATCAACTTTAATCTCTGAGTCTACCTGAGACGCCACAGTGTGTAATGGGAGTTGTCATACCTGGTCAACCATGCCCCTATTTTCCCCTATGGGCCCTACTCCCATGCTGGATTTCATCTCCCAAGTTTCATTGCAGTCTCTCCTGTTTGCTGAGTTGTTGCAGTGCCTCATCAGACTCCCACGATGAGCAGAGAAAACTTTACTGCTTCTCACAGTTTGAACTGGATGCACCCCCAGCTAGCAATGACTGCAGACAGCAGCAATCACAGTAGCTGGCTGGAATGTTTGACATGTCTCCTACCCAGCACACTATGCAGTTTGTAGATGTGTCACAAGGGGCTGTTACCCAGTTGGCCCTCCTTCCTGGTGCTCTCTAGAGTACTATAGAGTGATCTGACCTTTTTATTTATATGGGGAAATTAGCTTCAAGGGCCCTCTTGCAGGCCAGAATTTTGTTCACAATAGGGTTCTTCAGTTTAATTGCACAACTGCCTTATACAGGCCCAAGGATCGTCATATTATATGAAGAATTGGTATTCTGTCTTCAAAAAAATATATACTCGGGGAACATTACAATTGCATATCCATATACAAGGGAATAAGTTTCATTCATTCTGTTAGAACTTAAAAAAAATTCAATAAATTGAGCCACATAGATTCATGGATTAGGATTGGAAGAGACCTCAGGATCTTATTACACACACCATAGGCGCCTTGCATACCCCCATTCTACCGCACAATCTCCCTGTGGGATACCCTCTACTCCCCCTCTATTTCTGCAACTCCTTGCAACCCCATGCCCCTTTCTCATACCAGAGGTTCTCTGTGTCCCCCATTTCCCTTCCCCCACCAGGACTCTGTTCCCTTCCATTCCCCCTTCCTACCATGCCAGGCTGCCCCATTCTCCTTGCAATGTTGGGAGGACGTGTGTACCTTTCTTCCACTTGGATCAGAAGGGCAGAAGGGCCATTGCACCATCCTGTAAATTGTCTCAGTCATTTTGAGCAACATCAGCTCTCATCAGCAGAGTAGCTTGTGTTGTATATTGCAGGTTTTGCTATCAGTAAAAAAGAACTTGATTTAGGCAGCAACAGACTAGGCTAGGGTCTATTCTCTTGTGCATATACATCAAGAAAACAGAATGCGTAGAGTTAAAAAAAAAAGGCCTCTGTAGGCACAGCAGATCTTCAGCCATTGAGTGTGAATGGAAGAGAGAAGATCAAGCTGCTAAAGTTTGCTTGAGAGCTCCACTTCTCACCCATGTATCCCACAGAATTTTTTGTGAGGGCCAGTTCAGATGCAAGCACCATTCAGCTTTCAATAAAGCATAGATTAAGGCAACCTGTAATTTACAATGAGAATGGCCATAGATTTTGAGTCCTATGGCCAAAATTTTTCAAAAATAGAACTCTGAAGTTAAGCTCCTAAACCCATAAATGGGCATAAGTGGACTGATTTTGCAGAATTTTTGAGCGCTCAACAGGTCAAGGGGAGTAGTTGCATGCTCAGCACTTTTGAAAATCAGGCCACTTATTTAGGGACCCAAGTATGAATTTAGGAACCTAGTCAGAGCTACCTAATTTTGAAAATCTGGACTTGTATGTCTTAAAAATATTTCATTGGTATGCATAATTGGGAATCCAGTATCAACTTGCATTGTGCACAAATACAGGAATAGATTTACAAATTGTTTAAATGGCTTTATATAGTTTATACCCCCAAAGTATTGGTATAATAAATGGAGAAAATTATATTCAGCTTTGAACTGTTTATAGGGTGCATACAATGCCACTTCAAAAGAAAAGACATTCATCTAGGACTATTTTTTCTTTTGCTAGCATAAACTCCTCTCATTCAATTTTCCTTTTTAAAAGTCATTTTTAAAAAAATCACTGGCAACTTGTTTCTTTCTTTAAACCTCTAGTGAATTAGGTCAAAATTTCTCTCAATCAAAGAGGAAATTTAAAATGCCCATAGGATAGGGATGGATGCATGTTAGTTTTAAAGGCCAGGGAAATATACCTGCCAGCAAGAAGTTACTTTTCAAATCATGAGACTAATTCTCAAGTATGGAAATGGAAGAAAATCAAAATGATGATAGATTGCAGAGCAAATAATGTAAGTAATTTTTAAAGATTATTTATTTACATTTACAAACAAGATTCTAGTCCTGGAGTTGATTGTGTGCAGGTACGCAGTGTGGCTTCATGCAGCCAATTGCAGGACAGGGACCAAAATTTGGTATTGCTATATTTTCCCACTTCTCATGTTTGCTCAGTTCAAATATTCTAGCAAGTGAAATTCCTGCCAAAAGTGTATGCCAAACAGTAAATGTTAGATAAACATTATGGGATATTTATGCTATCTGAATTTTTAATTGGAATCATGAATATCTGCGACTATAATCTGATTCTAACATTTCTACAAATCCAGCCAGGAAACAAACATATCTTTGCACTAATGTGTCCAGTCAAAACAGTTCCCATTTCAGTTGTTGAGTACTCATAATAAACTGATCAAAAATGAGCTACTGGCCAAATATTATTCTGAAAGTTTGAAATGAAATATATATTAAAGAAAATAAGGTGGGCAATTCACAAACATAAAAGAGATTAAGTTAACTGACCCAACTATTTGGTATGAATTATTCATCCAGCTATAGTGAACTGACATGCAAGAACAAAACACAGGACAACAAACCTAAACTACAGCTTTATTCATTCTTAACTGCCTCATGCTGATCTTAATATGGAGTCCCACACAAAATGTGAACAGGTCATTGATTAATAATCATTTAATATCCAAAAAGTGAGACTATCCTGTCACTCTATGCACACAATAAAGAAATTTGACCTTGCAGCTAGATTCTCCTGGGTTCCCTTCCTAACACAGGTATTAAGGATGCAAATAAGGAGAGCCTCACTTGGTACTTTGCCTTTAAAACTCACAGCCCAACAAATCCAAGCTGCCTTAGTTTACTCTTGGTACAGTATCACGTTATAAACTGGGCCTTCCGAATCAGTATTCCACACTGGATTCCTGCTCCAGTTGTGACAGAATAATTATATTAAGCATCCAAATCAAGAGCAAGGTTGCTCAGATGAAGGCAAAAAAAACCAAAACCCCAAAAAGCATGCCCCATAAGTAGGGCCCTTCCAAGTTGTCTATTTTGGTCAATTTCATGGTAATAGAATTTTTAAAATCCTAAAGTTCATGATTTCACCTATTTGAATCTGAAATTTCACATTGTTGTAATTGTAGGGGTCCTACCCAAAAAGGAGTTGTGCGGATATTGCAAGATTATTGTAGGCGGGATGTGATATTGCTACCTGTACTTCTGCGCTGCTGCTGGTGGCGGCTCTACCTTCAGAGCTGGGCAGCTGGAGAGGAGCAGCATGGTGTAGTATTACCACCCTTACTTCTGCGCTGCTGCCTGAAGAGATGGGCCGTCAGTCAGCAGCTGCTGCTCTCCAGATGCCCAGCTCTGAAGGAAGCAATGCAGAAGTAAGGGTGGTATGGTATGGTATGGTATTGCCACCCTTACTTCTGTGCTGCTGCTGCGGGGCGGGTGCTGCCTTCAGAGGTGGGCGCCCAGGCAACAGCCGCCGCTGTCCGGCCACCCAGCTCTGAAGGCAGCAACACAGAAGTGAGAGTGGCAATATTGCAACCCCCCTGAAATAACCTTGTGATCTCCCTGCAATGCCCTTTTGGGTCAGAATCTCCAATTTCAGAAATGCTGCTCTGCCCCATGAAATTTGTATAGTATAGGATAAAAGCACAGTAAAGACCAGATTTCATTGGGGGAGACCAGATTTCATGGTCCATGGTGTGTTTTTCCTGGCTGTAAATTTGGTAGAGTTCTACCCATAACCCAATTTTGTATTGTGGGAAAAATGCTTTCATAATGGCATAGAAAATACACTTACAAAGTTTGTGGACAGTACCAAGCTGGGACGGGTTGCAAGCACTTTGGTGGACAGGATTAGAATTCAAAATGATCTTCAGAAACTGGATAAATGGTCTGAATTAAATAGCATAAAATCCCATAAGGACAAATGCAAAGTACTACAGTTAGGAAGGGATAATCAATTGCACAAATACAAAATGGGAAATGACTGCCTATTAAGGAATACTAAAGAAAAGGATTTGGGGGTTATAGTGAATATGACTCACAAACTAAATATGAGTCAACAGTGTAATACTATTGCAAAAAAACCCAGACATCATTCTGGGATGTATTAGCAGGAGTGTTGTAAGCAAGACATGAGAAGTAACTCTTTCACTCTACCCAACACTGGTAGGGTCGCAACTGGAGTGTTGTGTCCAGTTCTGGGTACCACGCTTCAGGAAGGATGTGGACAAATTGGAGAAAGTCCAGAGAAGAGCAACAAAAATGATTAAAGATCTAGAAAACACGACATATGAGGAAAGACTGAAAAAATTGGATTTGTTTAGTATGGAGAAGAGACGGGGCAAGGGGACACATGATAACGGTCTTCAAGTACATAAACGGTTGTTATAACAAGGAGGGTGATAAATTGTTCTCCTTAATTACTGAGGACAGGACAAGAAGTAATGGGCTTAAATTGCAGCAAGGGAGATTAAGGTTAGACATTAGGAAAAAACTTCCTTATTAAAGTGTAAAAATATAATTAGGAAGGCCAAAAAAGAATGTAAAGGACACCTTTCCAAAGACTCAAAAAGTAATAGCAAAAATGTTTTAAAGTACATCAGAAGCAGGAAGCCTGATGAAAAATCAGTGGGGCCATTCAATGATCGAGATGCTAAAGGAGCACTCAAGGACAATAAGGTCATTGCAGAGAAACTAAATGCATTCTTTGCATTGGTCTTCATGGTTGAGGATGTGAGGGAGATTCCCAAACCTGAGCCATTCTTTTTAGGTGACAAATCTGAGGTCCCAGATTGAGGTGTCATTAGAGGAGGTTTTGGAACAAATTGATAAACTAAACAGTAATAAGTCACCAGAACCAGATGGTATTCACCCAAGAGTTCTGAAGGAAGTGAAATATGAAATTGCTGAACTATTAACAGTACTCTGTAATCTATCATTTAAATCAGCTTCTATACCAAATGACTGGAGGATAGCCCATTCTTAGCAGGTCCTTAGGACCTACTGTAATAAACAATTAGTTATCCACCTGTGTTCATTACAACTGTACCAAATCTAGCGACAGCAAGATCATCCACATCCATGGGGGCAAGAGCAGGATTTGCCTCTTAAAGTTTTAAATTGTGGATATAGCGGTGTACCCTCATCACTGGGGTGAATTTCACCCTATAAACACAGTACATGTATGTATTTGCAAAATACATCTGTTTAAATACAAATATTTTCTGTAATTAACAAAGTGTCTTATTGTGTATGTTAAAAATCAGAACAAAACTAAAAAGAAACCTAAATAACGAGGAGTCCCTGTGCCACCTTAGAGACTAACAAATTTATTTATCTAAGGTGCCACAAGGACTCCTAGTTATTTTTGCTGATACAGACTAACACAGCTACCACTCTAAAAAGAAACCTGTAAGCTTTCAAACATTTTGTATGATGGGAACTTAAAATGTAAGGCCCTAGTCTTGTATTGGGATCCATTGGTGCAGACTCTTGTGCTTGGGTGGAATTCATGCTTCTAAACAAGTGGGCGGAATTAATTAAACAGATCATGGCTGATTTTAAGTTCCTGAGAGCAACAGTCCCTGCTCTGCACTACACTCTGTGTGTGTGTACGTGTGTGTGTGTGTGTGTATATATATATATATATATATAAATGACACCTTTGTCTCATAGATCATAGCTTTGTTTCCTTTGTCTTCCAGTTAAAAATGTTTTTTCTTGGTAAATAAATTTCAATTAATGAAATTCCAGCTGTCTCATACATTACAGTAGTATAAATTTGAAGCATTTATCAGATGCCCATGTAAAATTCATTAACACTTAGCAGGTCCTCTGATATTTTAAACCAATATGTCTCCAGCTGCAATAGTTAACAGAAAACAAATCTCCATTCTGGAGCAATTTATGACTCTGGCTAAAGCAAGTAGAAAATTCCTATACAAAATGGTGTACATGGTGGCAGGATTCAGAAATATCCTACACTTTCCAGCTCTCTGTACAAAATATGGAGAATTTATGGATGCAGTTTGTTTGTTTCAGTTTTTTTATTATTTGCAAATAACTTTATCCAGTGCAAATCTGCTTTGATAACACCATGTGGGATTGCATATAAAAAGAATCCAATTAACAGTTAGTGCAGAAGTACACTGAAGTTCTGTGTAGGTCTTTAGCCACCATTTGTCATTGAGATCATGTGAAGGAGTCTGAAAATATGCAGTCAAACATTCTGATAACCTGCTAGTTCAATAGATCTTTTAACCTTGTTGGATAAAAACAAGTTAGAAAATGTCATCAGAATGTCCATGGTAAACCCATTACTTGAGAATATAATTAAATCCCTGCCAGCCAAGTTAAATTTATGGTGGGTGTAAATCCTTGGTGTATTAAGTTCACTTTTCCTTGGAAACAGACCATATTGGAGGAAACTTGGCAGAAGAGATCAAGCAGAACAGCACGGAAATCATGATGAAAGACTACAGAAACATGCAATAATTCTTCCTGCCCTCATTTCTTACATAAGAGAGTCAATTAGCTGTTCTAATGAAGTGATCATTTTTATTTGCATATCCTTAGGGCTTGTCCGTCTGAAGTTAGTACGCAAGCTAGGGGTTAAATCTGCTTCACGCTAGCCTGTCATGCACTAACTGTGGACACTGCTGCCTAAAAGTTCCCAAATGAGCTTTAATTTACACCTGTTTTAAAGTGGGGTAGGCCAAAATGTTTTGAGTCAACTTGAAATGCCTTTTTCTCTTTCAACTATTTTTTTCACTCTCTTTTTGTGGGTCATTTTTTTAATTGGCCAAATTTGAAATTGAAAGTGCTTTGAATTGAAAAGTTGAAATGGAATGTTTTGAAAGTCAAAACAAAATATTTGAAACAAAGTCAAAAAGAAACATTTAGACTCTCAGAAAATTTCAACTGAAGCCATTTGTTAAATTTGATCTCAATTTGACAAATAGTTTCTGCCCTGCACTGCCAAAAAATGCTTTTTTCAATTAAAAAAAACAATTCAGCGAAATTTTTTTGCCCAGCCCTAGTTTTCCCTGTGTTATAAGTTTAGTGCTGTGGCAAGGTATTGAAATGATCATGGCAAATATCAAATTTTAAAGTCTATCAATTTACAATGTCAACTTGTAGTAATATTATTGATATTGTAGTTTAGTTACTTTTAACTTAAATTTACTATGTCCTTTATGGCATATTGTTACAATGGCACACCAATAGGGAGTCTATTTTAATGCCTCAAACTGCACTAGCAAGTTCCTGTGTGATTTATATGTATATAGACCATTATTTGGAGGACAGTAACTGCAGGATTGATAAAAAGATGTTCATCACTTCAATACCTTAAATGAGGTTAAGGACTATCAGTTCAAGCCAAACTTAGGAAACTAATTGTGGTTGGAGATTTCAGCTGAAACTAAAGCTCCTGTCCCCAAAAGCCCATCATTCTTGCTAACGGAAGCTGCAGAATTTCCCTTTGACTGCATCATTGCCACAGTCCCATGTTTGGCTGTCCTTTTTATTGTAAATGAGAATAGATGAAAGCTGTTGAGCCAAGCCAATGATGAGGCTAATTTGATGTGATATAATTGATGAACTCTAAATTGTCCCACATTTCCGTCTTGAAACAGTCTGACTGGAGCTCAATATGCCAGAATACTTTGATTTACACTCTCTGTCACATTGATACAGAACATCTGAGTGGCAGCAGCTAAGGATTAACTCTTTCAGAGACTCATCCATACTTTGTAGCCTGTGTTTACATATTAAATGATACAGCAGCGTGGAGAAACAGAGCCAGTCAGTTTGGCATCCTTAGTTACTGTTGCACAGTAATCGCAATGCTAACAGGAAGAAAAACATAAGAAATTAGATGCTATTATAGTAATTTTCCTGACTGTGGATGTTAGCAATGTACTCTTTACTTTATAATTTGGATTAGGAGGGAATTTTTACAGACTTGGGAGCCCACTACTCCTCAAATTCTCTCTACTAGGAAACTTTAAGAGCCAAACCTCTTGTGAGCTCTGGCAAGTTCTATTATCCCCCCCAGAAAACTGCTGCTTTGTAAGTAGAGTATTGTCTCTTAAAATAATTATTTTCTTCAGACTGCTACGAGCTTCAGATGTCCCCTGTTCTTACCACTCCCTATTATTTTCCAGGCAGTTTCAACCCAGTTCAAGCCGCCTGTATTTCCTGCTGAAAGTGTTTCTTCTTCAAAAGCAAGAATTGTTCAGCTGCCATGTTTCCTGAGTATCAGATTCAATGAAGGAAGTCAAAGTCTTTGAAACTGAAATAGCTCATCTCTGTAGCCTAAGTAACTGGCATTAAAGAGTATAACATCTCACCTCTATTTAAATTAATTATATCAAATCTAGCAAAGTTTGCACCAATGAAATGCATTTTTATTTATCAGTATTTTATTTTATTTCTCTGCCTTGGTAGTAGAATTGCATCTCTTTGAAAGCTTTCCACTCCTCTGCACAAAACCAGTTGATCATGAGCACAGGCCTTTCCCACTAGCGGACCTGAACATACTAGATAATGGTGAAATTTAGACTTTCTCCAGATTAGTTAAACCTTTTGAGTCTGAAAACCTCAGGAGAACAGGGTTTCTTGCAAAGGTTCTGGTACTTGGTACAGCTTGTCTTATTGAGCAGACTTTCTTGGAGTATTTGGCTCTTTCTGATACTGGCAAGAACCAAAAATATAGAGTAACAAGTGAAAAATAATTGGGATGGGAGAAATGTTGTACTTGGAGCATTTTATGGATTTAGCAGAGGCACTCAAGGAAAAGCTATTGAGAGTGAGTGGGGTCTCCTTGCCTAGAAGAGAGAAAGACGGTGTTCCTGCTGTAGTGGTGGGGAAGAGGCTGAATGACTGATAAGTACTAGTCTCCTGTCCCTCTTTGCAAGTCATTGAAATTGACTATAATTGTGCTCAGTGTTCTAAGAGTTTCAGTTTGAAAACATAGAGAACCATCCTTCAGGAATGGTGCATGGAGGATTTACTTTCTTTGTGGAAAATTAATGTGAGGCTTAACGAGGTTGACAGTGGTCCTTTAGAATAGTCTAGGTAATGAGAAATGAGGCTGTGTTTAAAAGGTTTTGTCTACATTTTGGCCTTATCAGTGTACAGATCAGCTCAACTAACAGGTGGTGATAAAGAACTACACGTAATGATAAAAGCAAACTTACCCTTTATTTAAATACACCACAGTGTTTACATGATCAATATTTGTATTTAGCTTCTTTGGTCATTTTCTTGCTTACATTTTTGTGGATTGAGATGATTTGATCAAAGTAACGGTGTGAAAACTAATATGAACAAGAACATAAATGTAAATAACCTGTGGAATAATAATTGCATGAATAATTATTAGAAAGATTGGTTTCAGAGTAGCAGCCGTGTTAGTCTGTATTCGCAAAAAGAAAAGGAGTACCCGTGGCACCTTAGAGACTAACAAATTTATTAGAGTATAAGCTTTCGTGAGCTACAGCTCACTTCATCGGATGCATTTGGTGGAAAAAGCAGAGGAGATTTATATACACACACACAGAGCTGTATAAATCTCTCCTCTGCTTTTTCCACCAAATGCATCCGATGAAGTGAGCTGTAGCTCACGAAAGCTTATACTCTAATAAATTTGTTAGTCTCTAAGGTGCCACGGGTACTCCTTTTCTTATTAGAAAGATTGTGAGCAATTGCCATTGTTAGGTAGGGATGTGGGGTGTGGCAGCAGAGTCCAAAGGTCACCCTCCATTTTGGGAAGCAGGGCTCTGGCCGGCCGAGACTATGGCAGGCTGCAGTGAACAGCAGTTTCTCATTGCTGTATGGTGTAATATTTAAATAAAAATAATTTGGGTGTGAAACATAAGCTCTGTGTGCCTCAATAGCAATCAAAGAGGGTTGAATTTCAAAAACACAAAGGGGAGTCAAGTAACCATCATCCTTTGATTTTTAGTGGGAATGGGGTGCCTAACTCCTATTTGTGCTTGTGAAATTCTTTGCTGGTATATGATTGATCTGTCTTGGAAAGGGCATATTTCCATTGTGAGTGGTGAGGCTAATCTTCCTGGACGAGATCCTTTTGAAAATCATCATAGCTCCACTGAAGTATTTATAATTTGGTTTTAAAATGTTTCGTACTTTGAATCTACCCACAAAGGAATCACCACTAATGCCATAATTAAGACCTGTTTAAAAACCTATTAATACCTATATTAGGCAGAGTTAAACATCTTTAAAAATATATTAATGGTCAATTAAAAAAAAGTTTATTTCAAAGAGTGGAGCTGTCACTTTGACATCTTTTAATAGAAATCTAAGTTATCCAAGATAAAATAAAACAAATTATAATTTCTCTCATGATAATACTTCTGAATAATATTCAGGATATTTGATTTCAGAGATGATGGTGTAATAATGTGAATAGGATGAGTTCTGGTTTTATTCCTATATGGTGGTTGTTTACTGTTTCTACTGCAGTTGTGTTTAAAATAATAAGTTAACACAATTTGTAATTCCTTAGAATATGATTTCAAAAGCCTTTTTTTGTTGTGATGCTTTTGTATATAAAGGAAAAGACGTTCCGAAGATTAATTTGGGTAATCTAAGCTACATGAAGTTGTCTTTTACATTCTGAAATAATTAATTTTAACCAATATTTTAATGCATTGATTTGTAAATAACTATCCTTGGGCAAACATATTAGGCAGTTTTATGTGGCAAAATTATTTTTAAATGTGTGATTAGTGGATCTTATTTTCTTTTGCTTTGTACACAGAATTTTTTGTGCAATAAACATTTTGAAAACGTTCAGTTCTGAACTGAAAATGGTTTTACTGGTTAACTGCAAAATAATCACATTTTGCTGAAAGGATTTTTTTAAACCCACTTGATTAACAAGAAAAGTGCAGTGCTGGGATCAGTTAGACCTGCAGGAAGACTTAAGAACCTCTTGAGGAACCTCTAAACTGATTATTGTCAAAAAACTATGTAAATGCTCAATATGAATGCATAGTGCACTAAGTGAAAAACATAACCAGATTAGGTCTCATTTAGAACTTCTTAAATTAGAAGCTAGTGCATTGTGGTACAGAATTGAAGCTTAAGCTTATTGATTCTTGCCACACACGAATAATATCTTTCTTTAAGAAATTAATTCTTAAAGGTAGGGGAAATCTACAGAAGAATTGATCAGAGCTTTATTGTAACAAGAGCTTCCAGTGATAAAGTACTGGCACAACAATCAGGACTCAATGTGTCATTTCTTTTGTAATCTGCTGCTTTTCATACACCCACTGTTTAAAGCTGACTTGATTGTACTGTGCATCACTTGGATATTAAAGCCACAGCATTCATGTCACTCTGCTTTACATACTGAAAGCTAGATTAATATTTCTCATATTTAAGAGATATTTATTTTATGTTACTATAGCTAATGTTTCGCACAGTGTGAATAGAAGGTTATTTTAGAGGGCAAGGATTGTGTTCCAGAACCTAAAAAGTATTATAATCCTGAAGTTATGGTAGATTCACATTTTGTTCTTTTAGTAGTAACATAAAGTACATTAAATGTCTGTTCCTTGGATCAAGCCACCAAATGACCTTTTCAGTGCTCATCCTTTTTTCTCGTTTTGATTTGTTCAAGGGAAATTACAAGCAACTGCTATTTGGTTTCCAAAAGGGATACACATAAAGCTGACCTTTTGATACTGTTATTTTTTGGGTTGTGTACACTGTGCTTTAAGTATGTCTTAGCTGCTGTTTGCTGGACTATGTGAGTAGTTTAAATAACCTTCATTTCATTCAGGGTAAAGCTAGGACTAGAGGTACAACTCCCCTCATATTATCCCATGACAGACTTTTGTACATGCCCCAGATAATACATTTTCTGCAGGCAATTTTAAAAGAAAGTACCATAGATTAGAAGAGGGCCTGAGATTTTAAGTCCTTCTATTCTATTCTGTATAGATTCTTACTCTGATATTACAGTGATAAGCATAATGCACCACTTATATGGCCCCAATTACTACAGCACCTCACAATTTTATGTATTTGTTCTCATCATATTGCTGTAAGATAGGGTAGTACTATGACTCCCATTTTATAGGTTGGGAACTGAGACATCCTGAGTCTTTCTGTATGTCAACACTGCAATTGGACACCTGCGGCTGGCCCATGCAAGCTGACTCGGGTTCACGGAGCTTGGGCTAAATTGCTGGCTAATCGCAGTGTAGATGTTCAGGCTCAGGATGCAGCCTGAGCTCTGGGACTCTCCCACCATGCAGGGTCCAAAAGTCTGGGCTACAGCCTGAGCTTGAATGTTTACGTTTCATTTAAAAAACCCCTTAGCCTGAGTCCGGTTATCCTGAGTTATCTGGCACCGGCCAACCGCAGATTTTTAACTGCAGTGTAGACATACCTTAAAGTATTTGCCCATGGTCACACAAGAAATCTGTTGTAGAGCAGGGACCAGTCCCAGCCTACCTACTTAACCACTAGCCTATCCTGCCTCCAAATATGGCTTTTTAAGCCACCCCAGTGTGGCTTTTAAAAAATTAGCAGGTTTCATCTCAAAACAAAAGGGTAAAGATTTATTCCACCTTAAAAAGAGTAGCATATTTCAATCATTTAATGTGTATCTGCTGTTTTCTCAGTGAAAATAGTTGCTCTGGAAGTTCATCAAGTCCAGTATGCTATTCTATGCACAAATGAGAAGCTGCTCAGCTCCCCTAAGTAGCTAATTTAATTTAAAGAGGATTGTAACAACCATAATTATATCACCAGAGCCTATAGAGAAGGCAATCTTTGTTCTGTGCAAATTAAAAGTAATTAAACAAATGGTCAATGCTATACTGAAGTTCTGCTATGTGTGATTCACTTGGTCTGGGAATAAGAATTTAACCATTTTTAAAGAGAATTAAACTATACTCCTAAATAAAATACATTTAATCTTCTCAATAGGTCAGGTCAACTGTGTAGCCATGTAGCTCATGTATTAATTGAATGTAACAATCTGAGAATGAATGTACGGAGAATGACCAGACCTCCTGGCTTACCAAAAATATAATTTTCTAGGGTTGTGCATGTGTCTTTATAAGCCCTCATACAATATAATCAGCTGGTTGGTCAGATGAATCCTTTCCTACTGTGCTTTCTCGTAGCGGCTTGATGTCCCTACCCATGGGAGGATCCATCTCCTTATGAAACTCAGGTGCAGCAGACTGATGGAACTTTGTGCACCCCTACAAACTCCACATAAAACTACGTATACAGGATGCTGACATGCAGTGGAATCTAGGATGTAGCAACCCAGTGGCATGTAATTCAGTCAGGAGGGGGTAGGTGACACGTAAGGTCCCAGCACAGAAATGGCGGGGGCCTCACTGCCCTAAATTAGGAAGGAGAGGAGGCCAGGTTGTAACTGCAGAGGATTAGAAGATTGGTCATGAGTGAGCATAAATGACAGAAGGTGTAGAAGTAAAATATGGGCATTATTTCCCACTTGTAAGAACTACCCCCAACACTGTGTCCACTCCAGCTGCCATTCCTTCCCTCACCTTCTAGAACAAGTTGCTGATGGCATCCTCCCTCCTAACTGCTCGGTGTAAAACTCTCCTATAAATCCAGATGCTCCAGATATCAAAACTCCACCTACCTGGCCTCCCATAATGAACCCCCCTACCTGATTCTCCTCATCTGAGCCACTTCTCTCTCTCACTCACACACAGACACACACACAGCCCAGAGAAGTATCTTCACATTTGAGCCCCACACTCATCTGCTATAACCTTCTTGCACACTCTAGAAAAGACACACCCATCCCAATTAACCTGCCAAAAGCCTCACAGACCGCCCATCAGCATAAAGTTCCTCAAATCCATTGCCCTAGCTACCAAACCCTCCTACTCCCCCAAGAACAGGTACTTTCTCCAAGATGCAGAACAGTTCTATAATAAAAAGAAAAGGAGCACTTATTCCAAATGCATCCGATGAAGCGAGCTGTAGCTCACGAAAGCTTATGCTCAAATAAATTTGTTAGTCTCTAAGGTGCCACAAGTACTCCTTTTCTTTTTGCAAATACAGACTAACACAGCTGCCACTCTGAAACAGTTCTATAATATGCGGCATGTGTTGTCTGTTTGTCAGCTAGATTCTTATACAGAACCTGTCGACATAGTATTTGAGTGTATGCAGTTAGTCTACATGTTTCCAAAACTTCCTTGAACCCCAAGACAAGCCCTCCACCCTAAAAACCCATTCTCAGTTGTTGGAAGCTTCATGCACATAATTTCCAACTCTGATTGTAGTATTAAGAGTGGTGTCAGAGTTTACAGTTTCAAAATCTTGTGACCCTTGAAGAATGTCAGTTAATGTGCAACCAAGACAATTTACACCTGACTCGGTACAGAAAATGTGTTGTACCTTATTAAAGTCTTCTGAATAAATAGTTTTCCAAAACATTTGTACTTAAAAGTAGTGGAAAGAAAAGTGCTGGTCAGAAAACGGAATTGCTGTGCCATGTGAACTTCCAACATTTAAAAAAATATTTTGAATATGAACAAAAAGTGAAAATTTTGAAATTTCCTACAAAATGAAAATTCATAAAAATTTCAATTTGGGACTATCAAAATGTTTTGATAATATAGAAAGATTATAATACCAGCTAATATGAAATATATTACAATTGAAATTTTTTTATATAATACAAAATTCAGACTGAATCAAAATGAGAAACATTTTTACCAAGATGTTTCAGCATTATCAAAGCAAAACATTTTAGCATATTGAAACAAAAAGAGAAAATCTAAAATGAACCATTTTCACCTTTTCCTATTAAATTTTGTTGCACAGGAACCTATTACAACATATAGATTTCAACAAAATTGTGTGTTCTGATGGAAAGTTGTTCTGTCAGAGTTTTTTCGACCAGCTCTAAAAATAAACTTTGTACTTTGCTAAATATCTTGTCATTTACAGTTGTTATAGGTTAAGAAACAGATATTTGGGAAACCTTTATACCAAATCTCAAGCTGTAGGAAAATAAACTTGGGCTATAGTAACATAGTGTCTATCCACCAAAGGGATGGGAGATGGAATTTCTATTTTATTGAATCATGCCTTGATTGTGCTAGAAATGGTTGTTTTTGGAAACTGTTCTGAAATTACATAGTGTTTGAAGTAATAAGAACCTTGTGACCTGTTTTTACACTATATAAACATCTGAATGTTGTTCATTAGTGAGACTGTTTAATTATACAGTTACCAAGAAACACTATGATAGTAGAATATGAGTTAATTACCATTCATTGGAGTCACTGTGTAGTTTCCGCAAAATAATACAAATAAGTAATTAACTCATCTTGCCACTGGATTTGGGACTTACTGAGATTTAAAAAAGGAGTACTTGTGGCACCTTAGAAACTAACAAATTTATTTGAGCATAAGCTTTTGTGAGCTACAGCTCACTTCATCGGATGCATTCAGTGGAAAATACAGTGGGGAGATGCATCCGATGAAGTGAGCTGTAGCTCACGAAAGCTTATGCTCTAATAAATTTGTTAGTCTCTAAGGTGCCACAAATACTCCTTTTCTTTTAGTGGGGAGATGATTTATATACACAGAGAACATGAAACAATGGGTGTTATCATACATACTGTAAGGAGAGTGATCACTTAAGATGAGCTATTACCAGTGGGGGGGGTGGGGAGAGGGGGGAGGAAGAAAACCTTTTGTAGTGATAATCAAGGTGGGCCATTTCCAGCAGTTGACAAGAACGTCTGAGGCACAGTGGGAGGTGGGGTGGGGGAACATGGGGAAATAGTTTTACTTTGTGTAATGACCCATCCACTCCCAGTCTCAATTCAAGCCTAAGTTAATTGTATCCAGTTTGCAAATTAATTCCAATTCAGCAATCTCTCGTTGGAGTCTGTTTTTGAAGTTTTTTTTGTTGAAGAATAGCCACTCTTAGGTCTGTAATCGAGTGACCAAAGAGACTGAAGTGTTCATTTATTCTTTTACGTAGAGACTGTCCAGTTTGACCAATGTACATGGCAGAGGGACATTGCTGGCACATGATGGCATATATCACATTGGTGGATGTGCAGCTGAATGAGCCTCTGATAGTGTGGCTGATGTGATTAGGCCCTATGATGGTGTCCCCTGAATAGATATGTGGACACAGTTGGCAACGGGCCAACTGAGACAAACTGCTCAATGCAAATAGCAATCCACAGTTATTTTGTCAATGAAACAATTAATCTTCAATTCTTTGATTGTTTAAAGTGATTATCTAAGAGCATGCTGGTTTCTGAATATGATTTTTAACTAGTGAAAAAGAACATTTTAAAATCTCCTAGCACTCCATAGGAGTATGATACAGCCGATTTTTCTTTCTTGAAGTAAATGTCTATGATTACTGAAGAAGGTTAGAGTTTATTTTTATTAGCAAAACAGCTTCAGCAAAAAAAAACTTACAAATACAAACAACCAGAATTAAGGTCAGTTTTTTACATTTCCCTCTTTTTTCATGAATCTGACCTTCTACTTTGTTTGTTTTATTCAGTAAAACTGCAGCTTGCAGCTGTTTTTGTTCTGTCTGCCTAAGGCCAAATGATTTTTATAAGCGTCCTCACTTCCAGTTTATGGAGGCTAAGAGCACAAGGTGGCTGCGAGTTATGTCAAATCCAGTTCTCTCACAACAATGTGAGGACTGAGCATGCTGTACAGAGGATTGGTTAAGCCCAATTAATAGTAAATGCTATGTGATGTATATATAAAGGAAGAGGGTTTCTTTGTAATTTTGGATGTGTGGTATGCCCTGTACTCACCCCCTACACTTGAGCCTGATGAACTTAAGTGTAGTTTGACTGTATGGCAATAAAGAAACCTCAGTGATGAATTCGAAGTTGGGCTGAGTTCTTGGGAACTGAGTGGATAAGGCCTCAGAAGCTACCCAACCATAAAGTTTCCTTCTAGCAATGTGGCTTTTTCTTTTAATATGGGAATAAATTGTAATTATATAAACACTGGGCACAACTACATCCACCCTAGGGGATTGTATCATTTTGACTATACCAGTATAGTTAAAATGGTACAGTTTTTGTGTTTAGACAAGACCTTAGTTGAAACTCTTATGGACATCAAAGTCAACAAATGTTTTGTTTCCATAGAATTAATTTATGACTTTAGGATTTGGCCATCTCTTTAGAAGGAGGATTAAAATATCACACACAAAAATCCACCAATCTGCCAATTAGAATACAGTTTTTTGTGACTTCAAAACAGTCATTAGAAGGAGTAATGTATATTAACAAACAATCATGTTAATTAAGAGGCAGATTTTGACATGTAAATGAAGGCTTGTGTCCTTGAATGGCCTCACTCGTATCCAAACAAGCAACTACAGCTAATATGAACTGTTAACCAATGGGCTGAATCCTAGCTGAGATCATGTCACAAGATTCTGGGACTTCTAGAATCAGTGATAAAAACACAGCACAGGATGGATTAAGAGGAAGCAGATAAAGAGGCAGAATTGGTTTCTGTTGCTTAATAAGAATTTTATGCTGTACTCTGATCATGGGTTTGATGCTTTTTTGGTTGACATGATCAGATAAATCTAGAAAATTATATTTAATATTTGAGTTTGTTGTTTGAGCTCATAGTTGAAGACTAAAAGACTAATTCTATGTTGTTTCTTAGTAAATTCTGTTAGTTATTTTGAGTCAGCAAGAATATAGCTGTTTGTTATAATGTTTTCAAATAAACTTAAAATAATGTATGTAGCAATTTTGGTTGTCTGAGCTTTATTTCATAAGACATCTTGAACAACCTGATGGAACAGCTTTTTTGAGTCAAACAAATGACACTGGATGACTCTTGCACTAAAATGTGTTCTTGTGGTATGTCACTAATTTACCATGTTATGATAAATGCATAACTTGGTTCCTTATCTTTCATTTGTCCCAAGGAATTACTGGCAAAAGGAAATCAGTAGTCAAATTAAATATCCATGCCAGGATTTTAAAAAAATGACTCGTGTTTTAGGGTGCTTCAGTTTTTGCTTGATCACCTTGAGACGTATCAAGGCAGCTGATTGTCAAAGGATGGTTGCTCAGCAGTTCATGAAAATCAGGTCCCTTGCGATATCTCAAAAGTTGAGTGAGCTGTAGCTCACGAAAGCTTATGCTCTAATAAATTTGTTAGTCTCTAAGGTGCCACAAGTACTCCTTTTCTTTTCTCAAAAGTTGAGTTACTTTCTAAAGTTTTGGTCCTCTTTTATAGTTGCATGCATATTGTGACAAAGTTCCTCCTCTGCCTTGGTGGGTCCTGCGCTTATTGGTGGATTTGCTCGCCTCAGAGGTTCACAGCAGACCTCAGTTTGGCCACTTTCGTGGCTCAAATCTGCCGTTCACTCAGTTAGCCTCATCACTAGCCAGCATGGGGAAAGGAAAGAAGAACAATCCCTGCAGTCTCTGCTGATCCACCTAGTGGATCGGGGAACAGGCCAGAGACCTTCCCCTCTGGTGGAACCCACAGTCCAGTTCAACTCCTCTGGTATCAAGTAGGGAGTTGGGGGGGATGAAGGGATGGGTGGAACCCAGGCCCGCCCTCTACTTCGGGTTCCAGCCCAGGGCCCTGTGGATTGCAGTTGTCTACAGTGGCACCTGTAACAGCTGCATGACAGCTAAAACTCCCTGGGCTATTTCCCCATGGCCTCCTCCCAACACCTTCTTTATGCTCCTCACAAGACCTTCCTCTGATGTCTGATAATGCTTGTACTTCTCAGTCTTCCAGTAATACGCCTTCTCACTGTCAGCTTCTTGCGCCTCTTGCTCCCAGCTCCTTGCACGCACGCCACAAACTGAAGTGAGCTCCTTTTTAAACCCAGGTGCCCTGATTAGCCTGCCTTAATTGATTCTAGCAGCTTCTTGATTGGCTGCAGGTGTTCTAATCAGCCTGACTGCCTTAATTGTTTCCAGAAAGTTCCTAATTGTTCTGGAACCTTCCCTGTTATCTTACCCAGAGAAAAGGGACCTACTTAACCTGGGGCTAATATATCTGCTTCCTGTCACTCTTCTGTAGCCATCTGGCCCGACCCTGTCACAATATGTTAAAAAATGTTACATAGCTTCTCCCCCCAACAGTATCATAACAGTGATGGACTAGGGAACATACTCCACACAGCCTGAGGTGAATAAAGAGTTCAATACTGACTTGTACTAACCACATAGCCAGAATGAGGTTGGCATGTTCTTCCCTCCCTCTCCTCCTTCATATCCTTCCTGAAGGCTCACGTCTCTTAGTGTCCTTTTAGGTTCATCTTCTCGCCATCCTGCTGCCCTTTTGACTGACTTACTGTGAAGTGATAATATATTAATATATTTTTAAAAAGCTGTGTGTACAACAAATCATATCTCATGATCTCTTAGCGTTGAAATCCCCTTGCTTCCCATATCCTTCTGCACTTCGGCATACTTCCCTGTACTCTAATAAATGCACACTTTATGCTCTTTGGGACAGGGGCCTATTGTTTGTAACATGCCAGTCACACCCATGGCACAGTAGAAATGACAAATAATAATAATAAGTTTGCTGACTTAGATGATAATAATAATAATGTTGCTGCTTAGATATCAGCAAATGTTATTTTGTATCTGAGAAGCTTTGTTTCATTTTGTACTTCAAAAAATAATTGTTCATTTAGTAATAACCTTATCCTGAATAAATAACGTATGATGTATATGTTAACATTTTATTGTAACTTTACCTAAATAAAAAGTTTTTTTTAAAATAATCCTTTTTGCTTATAAAATTACTAATTGAATCCATATGACATCTCTGGACACAAACTCTCAGAGTAAAAAGAAAAGGAGTACTTGTGGCACCTTAGAGACTAACAAATTTATTAGAGCATAAGCTTTCGTGAGCTACAGCTCACTTCATCGGATGCATTTGGTGGAAAAAACAGAGGAGAGATTTATATACACACACACAGAGAACATGAAACAATGGGTTTATCATACACACTGTAAGGAGAGTGATCACTTAAGATAAGCCATCACCAGCAGCAGGGGGGAGGGAAGGAGGAAAACCTTTCATGGTGACAAGCAAGGTAGGCTAATTCCAGCAGTTAACAAGAATATCAGAGGAACAGTGGGGGGTGGGGTGGGGGGGAGAAATACCATGGGAAAATAGTTTTACTTAGTGTAATGACTCATCCATTCCCAGTCTCTATTCAAGCCTAAGTTAATTGTATCCAGTTTGCAAATGTATTCCAATTCAGCAGTCTCTCATTGGAGTCTGTTTTTGAAGCTTTTTTGTTGAAGGATAGCCACTCTTAGGTCTGTAATCGAGTGACCAGAGAGATTGAAGTGTTCTCCAACTGGTTTTTGAATGTTATAATTCTTGACGTCTGATTTGTGTCCATTCATTCTTTTACGTAGAGACTGTCCAGTTTGGCCAATGTACATGACAGAGGGGCATTGCTGGCACATGATGGCATATATCACATTGGTAGATGCGCAGGTGAACGAGCCTCTGATAGTGTGGCTGATGTGATTAGGCCCTCTGATGGTATCCCCTGAATAGATTTGCCTGCGCTGTGCAGGAGGTCGGACTAGATGATCAGAATGGTCCCTTCTGACCTTAGTATCTATGAATCTATAGATATGTGGACTGTGGTGACCTAGAATCCTATTTTCCACGTCTCAGACTCAAGGAATATTTCCAACACACCTCTGACCAACATATTAACCCACAGAGACCTTCCTGCCAACACTACAAAAAGAAGGATTCTGGGTGGACTCCTCCTGAAGGTCGAAACAGCAGCCTGGATTTCTACATAGAGTGCTTCCGCCGACGTGCACGAGCTGAAATTGTGGAAAAGCACCATCGCTTACCCCATAACCTCAGCCATGCAGAACACAGTGCCATCCACAGCCTCAGAAACAACTCTGACATCATAATCAAAAAGGCTGACAAAGGAGGTGCTGTCGTCATCATGAATAGGTCGGAGTATGAACAAGAGGCTACTAGGCAGCTCTCCAACACCACTTTCTACAAGCCATTACCCTCTGATCCCACTGAGAGTACCAAAAGAAACTACAGCATTTGCTCAAGAAACTCCCTGAAAAAGCACAAGAACAAATCCGCACAGACACACCCCTAGAACTCCGACCTGGGGTATTCTATCTGCTACCCAAGATCCATAAACCTGGAAATCCTGGACGCCCCATCATCTCAGGCATTGGCACCCTGACAGCAGGATTGTCTGGCTGTGTAGACTCCCTCCTCAGGCCCTTCGTTACCAGCACTCCCAGCTATCTTCGAGACACCACTGACTTCCTGAGGAAACTACAGTCCATTGGTGATCTTCCTAAAAACACCATCCTAGCCACTATGGATGTAGAAGCCTCTACACCAACATTCCACACAAAGATGGACTACAAGCCGTCAGGAACAGTATCCCCGATACTGTCACGGCTAACCTGGTGGCTGAACTTTGTGACTTTGTCCTGACCAATAACTATTTCACATTTGGTGACAATGTATACCTTCAAATCAGCGGCACTGCGATGGGTACCCGCATGGCCCCACAGTATGCCAACATTTTTATGGCTGACTTACAACAATGCTTCCTCAGCTCTCGTCTCCTAATTCCCCTACTCTACTTGCGCTACATTGATGACATCTTCATCATCTGGACCCATGGAAAAGAAGCTCTTGAGGAATTCCACCATGATTTCAACAATTTCCATCCCACCATCAACCTCAGCCTGGACCAGTCCACACAAAAGATCCACTTCCTGGACACTACGGTGCTAATAAGCGATGGTCACATAAACACCACCCTATATCGGAAACCTACTGACCACTATTCCTACCTACATGCCTCTAGCTTTCATCCAGATCATACCACTCGATCCATTGTCTACAGCCAAGCTCTACGATATAACCGGATTTGCTCCAACCCCTCAGACAGAGACAAACACCTACAAGATATCTATCATGCATTCCTACAACTACAATACCCTCCTGCTGAAGTGAAGAAACAGATTGACAGAGCCAGAAGAGGACCCAGAAGTCACCTACTACAGGACAGGCCCAACAAAGAAAATAACAGAACGCCACTAGCCATCACCTTCAGCCCCCAACTAAAACCTCTCCAACGCATCATCAAGGATCTACAATCTATCCTGAAGGATGACCCATCACTCTCACAGATCTTGGGAGACAGGCAAGTCCTTGCTTACAGACAGCCCCTCAATCTGAAGCAAATACTCACCAGCAACCACACACCACACAACAGAACCACTAACCCAGGAACCTATCCTTGCAACAAAGCCCGTTGCCAACTCTGTCCACATATCTATTCAGGGGATACCATCATAGGGCCTATTCACATCAGCCACACTATCAGAGGCTTGTTCACCTGCGCAGCTACCAATGTGATATATGCCATCATGTGCCAGCAATGCCCCTCTGCCATGTACATTGGCCAAACTGGACAGTCTCTACGTAAAAGAATGAATGGACACAAATCAGACGTCAAGAATTATAACATTCAAAAACCAGACTGCTGAATTGGAATTAATTTGCAAACTGGATACAATTAACTTAGGCTTGAATAGAGACTGGGAATGGATGAGTCATTACACAAAGTAAAACTATTTTCCCATGGTATTTCTCCCCCCCACCCCACCCCCCACTGTTCCTCTGATATTCTTGTTAACTGCTGGAATTAGCCTATCTTGCTTGTCATCATGAAAGTTTTTCCTCCTTCCCCGCCCCCCCCCCCCCCCGCTGCTGGTGATGGCTTATCTTAAGTGATCACTCTCCTTACAGTGTGTATGATAAACCCATTGTTTCATGTTCTCTGTGTGTGTATATAAATCTCTCCTCTGTTTTTTCCACCAAATGCATCCGATGAAGTGAGCTGTAGCTCACGAAAGCTTATGCTCTAATAAATTTGTTAGTCTCTAAGGTGCCACAAGTACTCCTTTTCTTTTTGCGAATACAGACTAACACGGCTGCTACTCTGAAACCTGTCTTAGAGTAAAGTTAGTTATGATTCTCCTCAAAATTTTCTTTCCCATACCAGGGAAGTTTGAGCTGAAAAAGCAACCGGATTAGGTGATTTCTGGCTGCACTGATAAGTCAAGCAGTAAAAGGAGTGATATTTGAGGGATTTAGGAATTTGTCGGTTGACTTCCCACAATCAGTCTTTAAAAACATTTGAGAAGAGAGTTACGCTGGTTTGTTTTGTGTATGTGTGTGTGGTTTTTTTTTAATGGGGTCAGGTGTGATATCAACGTATATGTTACAATTATACTATTGTATGTGTTTTTATAAACATTAACTTTCTTCAGATTATATTATGGGCCCGATCCTGGTTCCAGTGACATCACTTGTAAAACTGCAGTGGCTGTAGCCCTGTGTAGTGGTGTTTTAGGAGAAACAGAGAAAGGAGATAGAGTGGTGGAACTTAGAACCCAGTAATTAATAGTTTTACTAAGTAAAATTCTATGGTCTCTGTTATGCTGGAGAGCAGATTAAAAGATCATATTGGTCCTTTCTGGCTGTAAAATCTATGAATACACAATATTGATTAATAGTAATTATTGACTGAGAGCTTTCTGAGTTCATTTTAAATGAATTATTTGTCTTGTTTTTAATAATCTAGATATTCAAAATATGCTTTTGTTCAGTCTGAAATATATAGTATGTAGTTTTGCCCACAAACCTATCAGTTATTCAAGGGCAGGACAATGAGGGCCTAATTCTGCAAATGCTCCTACAAGGTGCAATGCACATAGACAGGATCAGAACTTAGGATCATACTGGTTATCAGCCAGGTGACAGTCGCATTATTTTCATTTTAATGTCAACAATGGTATTTTATATTATGAGAAAAATTAAAATACAATAGAAACAAAAATGCTGAGAAATGTTATGAATGACTTTGCAGGCATTATAACAGGCATTAATCAAGAGCATTAAATAATAAGCTGCCTTCAGGTATTTGATTGTATACCCTTTATTATCTCAAAGGGAATTTATGAACAGTATGTCACAGTGCTGACAGCATTTACATTCAAAGGCCAATATCTAATATTGTTAAGCTATGCAAGGAATAGTCGAGAAAAAAACCCCAAGAAAATGGAACCTAGATCTTTCTCATTAAGCATTTTTGCAAGCATTTGCTTTTTTCTAGATGCTGTCACATCCTCTTCATTTGAAGGAGAACCCAGCTTAATTGCAACAACTTTAATATTTAATAGAGCTTTTATTAGTCCACAGAACCAGAGAAGTGAAAGTTGTAAATATCTTGTTCTGGTCATCATTTTATTCATCATGGTTAATGAGTATTGTATTACAGGTTGAGGAAGAAATATAAATTAGCTTTGTGGTATTGGTTGAGACTTATGTGCTCACTGGCTGTGCACAAGGAACTATATGAGCATAACTGAGTTTTTCAGCATGTTGGCACAAGCTCCCCAATACCAACACGGTATTCTTCATGTTTAAATAATTGGAGAAGAGCTGCTATATAATTGTAGCACTGACACTAATAACTCTGTCTGGCTTCAGTACAAAAGCATGGGGAATTGAAGGCTGAATGGACTTGTTCTTGGCAGGTGTTCATTCTCTGATTTATCATGAAGTTAGACTTCAATACTATTTTCCACCATTTGACATAGTTGCTCGCACTTATAGAAACACCTATTTGTTTTGAGTGGCTAGGAACACGGGCAGTTATTGGAGTACATTTCAGTTGACTTGAGTGGGGCAACACCATGTTGTAGACACAAATGCTCTCTCATTTTAGCCCTCAAATAAATATGTGTGGTGATAATGTAATAATTTCTATCTTTACATTAGAGACGTGGCTACATGCATGCTACTATAGTGTTTACATTGTAATTGGATGTAAAGTAAAACAGATGATACTTTACATTATTTTTTATAAATGCTTTGTTAAAACATCATGTTTTCCCCCATCACAACTTATGCGGGAGCGACAGCAGATGGCCAGCCGTCCCTTTGCTTCTGTCGATGTAGCACTGAAGTAGAGCTGAGCAAACAGACTTTCTACGAGGTCATTAGAGGTAGGACAGTGGTGCTGACAAGGGACCATTGTGATTTGCATATTTATATTGCTAGTCTCATCTGCATCTGCTTCTGAAACCAATTGGAGTCTGATTACCTGGAGCTGACAAGTCTCAGCTACATATGTTATGCCATTTTCAAGGAGCATAGTTTTAATAGTATGACATGCGTGTAACAAAGAGTCACTGAGAATCTATTATCCTAGGCTAGAGTGACAATCAGTTCACCTGGCAGCCCTTTCTTGATGGATGAGTGCCAAAGTATTTAAGATACAGTATAATGAGGAAACAAACCTTATGTTTAGTCCTTAGAGTACACAGCGCCCTCTAGTAACAGTTCACATCTATCTTAATTAACAGAGATTACTGTAAAAAACAAAAAACCCCAAAACACTGTGAGTTGAATTTCAATATTGTTTCCTTTGTGAGGTTCAAAGACACAATATATAGCACATGTTTTCATTTGTGGTCGGTAGCTATATTATTACATCCTTTTATTGTAAATGCAATACAATGAAAGAGAAATCATAATATGCAAGGCAATGTAGTGCAATAGTGCAATAATGCATGAAATGGATTCTGGAAATTTCACCTGAAAATAGAGAGAGAATAACATGAGGATAATAATGAATATATAATCAAGGCTGCCTTTTTGGTAGATTATATTTCCTGTATTTCTTTATGTTTATTTACAATATTATGTCACGGTTATTACTTTATCTTATTTATGATGAAAGTTTGGAGTGAGGTGGGATAACTGAAATTTTCCAAAATTATTGGCAGTTCCTCTTAAATTTAAAGCTTCTCTTGCTTTTCTAAATAGCCTCCTTCAATTGAAGATTAAAAACAGTCTGTCAGACCTCTAAGGTTCTTGGAGGAGTGGATAATGTGAAAGCAAATCATGGTATTTAAAAAAAAAATCATCTATTGAGCACTTATCAAATTGAGGTGCTCTCTCCTGCTACTAGATAGGAGGCAATAGTAATTGTTCTTGCTAACATAATTTGGGGTACTTTGAATATGTAATACATGAAAATTCACTATCCTTGCCTAGAAGCTTTGCTATTTTGTGACCAAACATTGCAGCACTCAGTGTCCGCACCTCAGCAGCCTTACACTTTTCCCATGTGTTGAAACGGAAGAAGCTTCCAGTTACTGAGACTTAGACTCAGATCCCTGTGCTGTAGTTTCAAGTTAATTGACATTTTGAAGTTTGTATAATCTGTTTGAGAACCTTTTAGCTCTGTTCTTTTTAGGGTGAGGAGAGAATGGGTGAAGATGGGATTCCTAACTTTGACTGTTTCATACTGCTGATTTAATTAAAACTTTAGAAGTAAACATATAACATTAATTGCTATGTTTTCTTCTATGACATCTTTATTTAGCAACTAATGGAGGTGGAAGCTGAAATACTTCAGTAATGTTTTTACAGGTTTTTTTTTTCTCCTACTCTAAGCATGTTCTGATAATTGTTTTCATACTCGCTGTGAGTTGTATTTTGTCTGATATATACACAAACACACACACACACTCACAGAATGGAGACTATTCAAAGTTTTCCTAGCATTACAGTACACTGTAATCTCTACTAAAACAATGTGGTACTGAAGATTAAATGAAAATGATGCAATTTATTGATTGGCCCATGCAGTCTACTGTGTAAGAAAGAGAGATATTAAAATTACATTATAGGTCTATCTTGAACTTACAAAGCAAGGTAATAAAAGTTAAGCTGCCACTCTGTTCTTGATTCTCAGCTTTCTATTAAGTTATAAGTGGATTTAGATAAGTATATGGATAGCTGCGCTGCAATACTTAAATACAAAAGGGCACAATAAAAATAGATCAGCAGCCATAGTTCCGTTTTTGTTGGATTAAGTTAAATTCCCAACATTATTTTAATATTACTATGCTATGAATGCACATTGTGTTCCTTTAATTATATATATATTATATAAAATAAAAAATGAAAAAATATACAATAACTTCCCCCCCCCAAAATGTTGTAATGGCACTTACATTGACATACTAAGAGCTCCAATTATAATGTCGATAACTGTGAGATGTTTTCATTGCAACCCCTGCCCCAACCTTCCATTGACATTGTGTCTGATTCATGGGTGCTTTGGACCAGATATAAAGTCAATGACACAGTGTCTGTTCTTTTATTGACACTGTAATAACTCTAGTGCTTCCAATGACATTGTATTGATCCGTTGGTCCTTTGGGCACAATATAATGTCAGTGGAACCATTACATACAGTACTGCAGGTCTCCCACTCAAATTGCACAGTAAGAATACTGCTCATTAATATTTTCTAGCTTACATGATGTGAATTTACATGAGTATTGTGCATTAATACTGATGATCTAGTACAATGTCAATACATCTGCATGTATACACAGTATTTCCAGTGTGATATAGTGACATTTCATTAGATCCTATCTTTTTGTGCAAATTGCATTTAAAAATATGCCAAGCAGCTGCTCCATTGTAAGGTTTTATTTTGCAAGATTGTCACTTTTATCTAGAATTTGCAAAATATGTCTTATAATTTGAGACTTTGGTACTGTTTGGCCAGTCTCCGTATTTAAAATAAATAACTGGTTCAAATAGCAAAAATAGAATTCCATGGACTTTGATCATCCTTGTGCCTTTTTTACAACCACCTGCATTTGCAATAGCTGAGTACAAAGTACTGAAAAACCAACTTTGATGGACATGCTTAATCCTCATAATTTTTCTGCTGTTTTTGACTCTGTTTATCATTATCTCCTCCTCAACATCGTCAGTGTACTTTTCTGATACTGTCCATCATCCTCTATGTCCATTTACTCAGCATCTTCTTCCTTCTGTCTCTCACAGCTTATGGGGGGTTTTCAGGACTTTATCACTGGCCACTGCTCTGTCCACTTTACACCCTATCTCTAGGTTGTCTCATCCATTCATGCACCTTCAACTGCCACCTCTGTGCTGATGATTCAGAAAATCTACCTCTACAACACTGATATATTGCCTTTCATCCAATCTGTCGTCTTGGCCTGTCCTCTCTGGCATTTCCTCATCATCCCTTTAAACTTAACATAGCCAAAACCAAACTACTTATCTTCCCTCCCATTCCCTTTAACTGTCAATGTTAACAACAATATCATCCTTCCCATCAGTCAATTCCACAATCTGAGGGTTATTTTTGACTCCTATAACTTCTTTACTCCACACATTCAGGCCATTTCCAAATACTGATGCTTCTTGCTCCTCACTCTATCCAAGATCCATCCTTTTACTTCCATTACAATCGCTAAACCATTTAGGGACTCTTTAGATTCTGAACTCATTTGCCAGGCCTCTGCTCCTTCCACGTACAAGTCCATTTTGAGGGCCCACTTCCACCAGCTGCTTACAGTGATTCTAGCTGACATGTAAATTAAGTTATATTATATCTATATATATATATATATATATATATATATATATTATATATTATATATATATATAATTATATATATATATATATGTTGTTTCCATTCCCCCTAAGCTCTGTCCTTAGATTGTGAGCTTCGTATCTGCCTTGAGGCACTTAGGCACACCCATGAGCTCTATTATAACAAACCATATACAATATACTTAATTGTCCCTAAACTGCCATACCACTGTAGGCCAAAGGAAAAAGTATCATTACCTGAGTAAGAGATGAGTAAGGGATTTGGCCCCATTATAATAAAAATATGCATCTGGTTTTTGCCCTTCATAAACTGGACACCGTTTTGCCAAATCAATGCTCCTTATTTAATATTATTTTATATAAATGTGTGGTAATCTTCTTAGTCATATCCAATAGACTTGCTGAATTTCCAGTAGCCACTTAGGCCCAGATCCATAAATGTACTTAGGTGCCTAAGTCACAGTTTTGGCTCCACTGCAATCCACCAAACTCACACCAAACCCCGAAGGAAACTAACTTCCCTCAGCACTGAAGTTTTCAAAGTAAAAGTTCCCTAGGCACTTAAGTCTCAGCCTTTTAGCATGTGCACTGCTGCCTCCCTTTAGGCATCTGGATGCCTATCTCTTGCCAGAGTGATTCACAAATCCGGGGAAGACAGGCATTCGGCTGCCTAAGTCACATGTGGGGCCCGATCTGGCAGGCATGCTCAGAGGTTGCCTACTGGATTGGGTCCCATTCAAAATCCATCCAAAGCAGGTGGTGGTGGTGCCTCCAATGACTGTTTGACTTTGGATAAATAATTAAACACTTGTTAGAACAGAAAGAGAGAGAGAGGATGACTGTGTAGTCTAGTGATTAGGGCACTGCCAGGGAGGCTCTGAGTCCAGACCTCATGCTCCAATCACTCTTTCATTATTTATCCACAATGGAACAGCTTCAACAGGGTTAGAGCACTCTCCTGAGAAGTGGGAGACCCCTATTCAAATGTTTTCTCCCCCTCTGGCAGAGAGGGGGCAGGAATTGAACCTGGATCTCCCACATCCCAGCCAAGTGCTCTAAATACTGGCATATAAGTTATAAGGTGGGTGCCTCTGCAACCACTGCTGCTGCATAGAGTGAGGCAGGTGCCTAACTCATTCCCACAAGAAGCAGCTTTGGCATCTAAGCCATCTGACTCCAGGTGGATGGGCTCCATACATGGATTGCTAAGCAGAGCTAGGCATCTTCCTGCAGCCTGGACCTAGGCACCTGTCTCCATGAGAGGGATCACACACTCCTCTGGCTGGCATCTCTTACAGGCTACCTTATGCAGCTTCCCTCCTAGAGTGCTGGCTTTCATGGATCGCATTCCTAGGTGCCTATCTCCCCACATTCATTTTTTTCGGGAGCCTAAGTGCCTAACTTGGCTTTGTGTATCACAGGAACAATAGTGATTTTTCTAGGCCCTGTTGGGCTCAGCATTGCAATGCTGAATTCCCTTTGTAGATCCCACCCTTAGTAACTAACTGAACCCCTTGTAGGCACTTCAGATTTCCATGTACACATTTAATTACTTCTGTCAAGTTAAGGGGGGCTCAAGAATTATAGAATTAAAAGAACATCTAATCTTATTTCCTTTATTCAGCAGTTAGAAGCATTTACAGTACATTGAATGGTTTTTAATTTCAAGGAGTCATTGTAGGTCTAAGGCAAAGATCAAAATGTTCCCCATTTAATTCAATGGGAAAGTTAGAATCCTTGCCTCCAGTCCAGTGACTGTAATTTTGCTATAAATGATTATTAAGAAATAAGGGTGATTTGCTAAAGTACAATAAGATCCAGTAGTTGGGCTTTGTGATTTTTGATAATTGAAGTTTATTCTAATAGGCTATTTATTGTTTTCCCTTGCCAATAAGTGTTGGGATTTTTTTAACTGGCTTTGCAAACAAATCCAGTTAAACTGGGTTTACTTTCTTGTTTAATTTGAATAATTTAATGAGCAATTTTTAAAAGCACAACCTAAGCATACTTGATTATTTTGTACAAAATTAAGCTGGTAGCATGCTTTATCAGCATTATACTTTATTTTGATGAAGCAGCTGGTGTTTCCAAAACTCTCCTCTCATAGTCTGCATCTTCTTTCTCTAATCAGTTCACTTTCATTCCTGGAGGAGGATTATTTCTTCTTGTCTCCCTCCACTTTAGATTGCCCCATTGCTCTGTCGTTGAACTTCGTGTTCCTCATTGTCTTCTGTGCTTACACAACATTACGCTGCTTTGGCAGTGGAGAGTAGTCTTAAGTAAATATTGTTTACTCCCATTTTAAGGCCCCTTTACCCTGCCAGATTTGGGTAAAATGGCCTTAATGTAATTGAGAATCAGGCCCTTTGCTTGTCTTCTTCTAGGATGATTCATAGCTAGTTTCTACCTAGGACAATTTATATGTAAATGACTTCTAATTCTCTTTTCTGTACACTTCCTTTCTGACTTTTCCATTTCCCCTCATTTTTTTTCTCTCTCTTGACAGTCCTGGCTACATCATATTTTTCTACTATTAAATATTTCAAATTCCCTCTTTATCCAGCAGCACTATTTCTGCTATCATTTTCCTTGTCTCATACCCACATTTTTCTTGCAAGGTCACAAACTGTGGAGTCATCTTTGTCCCTGAACTTTGTTTTTTCCTCTGACACAGCCTTTGACTGTAAATCTGCTTAGTGTCCTCTCTGGACCATGAAGTAATAGTCTTAACCCTGATCTTTTTTCCTTCTAAAATCCTGATTCATGCCTTAATTATTCCTTGTCTTGGCTATTGTACTACCATATTTTGTAGTCCTTCTAAATCCATGTACTCTAAACTTCTGGGGTCCAGAATAATGTGGTCAGATGACACTCCTGCCACAAGAAAAAGGAAACTATATCAGCTTATTCTCTCACTTTTTTCTGGCTTTCTACCATATCCAAATCCAATTCAGAATTGCCTTTCAGCTTTACAGCACTTACACTGATTTGTTGGACACTTTGACCTCTAACATGCTGTGCCTACTCCCCTGCCCACTCACTCTGTTCATCCAGTCTTTGTGTTCTCTCTTTTTCCTGTAAAACTGCATGGCTAGAAGTCATCCTTTCAATTGTGCTTCCTCATTTATGTGGAAAACTTTCTGTCTCCCAGACTTCTGAGCCACTTTATTTTAAATCTTGCTTTAATCTTGCTTTCTTTTTGCTTAGCTAATGACTGATTCTCTCTGAATAGCCTTTTGTTATATGGTCTATGAAGGATGTTATATAAAAAGTAAATATTTAAGATCATTCTTTTATTATAATAGAGCATTCACCTAGGAAGAGAACAATTTAATCCCTCCAAGAACTCCTCCCTCATACAATGTACTTTATATTTTTCTATACAAGAGAAAAATCATAAGAAGTGTTTGTCTTAAAATTAAATTTAATAGGTTTCACACTGTATTTATTTCCAGGTACAATGGTCATGTACAATCATAGAATCATAGAGCCACAGGTTAGAAGGGACTGCAGGGGTCATCTAGTCAAAGCCCTTGCCAAGATGCAGGATTTGTTGTGTTAAAAGTACAGTTATATAACACTGCTAAGACCTAATGACCTTAAATTGGCATAAATGTTTTGCTGCTCTCTTTAGATTTATATCTAGACATATATTAAAGTACTGAGTCTATTGCTCAAAGCACAGAATTAATCTAGATCCTGTGCACTTTTGAAATTCAGAGAACTAGGACCTGATTATTTATTTACCTTTGAGTGACAGTTTAGAGATACCTGAAAAGAGGGGTAATAGGCTGGTGTAAATGAGAATCAGTTCCTAACATTTTAATATTAATAGCCCCATAAAGCTGCTTCATGTTAACTATATAGTCTGTAAGATCTGTGAATTCATTTTCAGTTCTAAGTGTCTATTTGTGTTCAGATTGTTTATCATAAGGTATCTCGCTGCCTCACAAAGTTTATTTTGCACACATTCTATATAATTGCTACAAAAATTGCTTGGCTGGAAATATAGGATTTGGGTTGAACAGAATTGCCAACAAATTTCATGCTCAACTGGAACAATTAGCAGAAATTTTGGTTGACTGATTAAATGTAGGTGTTTCAGCAATTTTGATATGGTAAAGTAGAGTTTATTAATTAAACTATTGGTTTGTGGATATTTCTGAATTAACAGAATCAAAATATGTTATCTGATTGTTTTCAAGCATAAGAAAATTGTATGTGTCTGTGTGTGTATATGTGTAAACTTTGTGAATAAATGACATTGCAGATGTCCTATATTCACTAGAATTAATAAGTATAATGCTGCCAACATCTTATTTCATTAGCAAGATACAAGGTTCACTGAGTTCAAAGCAAAAGATATGTATCTCTACCTCCAGGGCTGCTGCTATATAAATGAGAGATTTAACAAAGCATGTGCATGGGAATCTTGCCTTGGGATATAGTAAATACATGGCAGTGAGACTCCTCCAGATCAGTTTTCAACTGAACACACCAAAGTATGGAAATGAATGATAACACCAGGGTAAATAAAGAGAATGTAAGTTGAAATTCTCCTACATCTGCTATGAAGTGGGACTGTGTGTCTGTACATGACACCATAAACCTAATCTGCACAAGCCATTACTTAACAGGGGAATAGTCCATCCCAGTTCTTTCCTCGGTCAGTAAGGTAATTTGTTAGATGAAGAGAGTGTCTATCATATGGTTTTTGTGTACATCAGCTCTTTAAAAATTAATATGACATGATGATGTATATGTTTTACTCACCTTGAAATAGGGAGTTGCTCTTTTTATAAAGAGAGACAGATGAAAATGACTTTCACTGTTTTCCCTCTCTTCAGTTGGTACTAGCTATTGTATATCGTTGTTTGTTTTCTGGTGACTTGTAGTATTTAATTATCTTTAGATGAGAGTTCTATGCCCTTTAATTACCTTTACATTTAGCTGAGTGTTATGCCCTTACTCTGTACTTGAGTCTCTGCATTTCCTGTCAACAGCAGTATATATTGATACTACAATGGACAGAAGCAACTGTTAGATCACTTGTAGTTGTCATGTCATGACATTCAACCAACAAATAAAAAATGTAGCTTCTTTTTAATTCTCCTCAATAACTTACCAACATGATTGTAGTAGATACTCTGATAGGTTATGCCAGTTCTCACTGTAGTTTCAGCACTCCATAAACTGCTGTCAAGTTAAATTCAAGTCTGAAATGAATGTGAACTCATTGATACTGGCAATGCAGAGTCAGAAGCTGTGCATACTGAGTTAGTTTAACGGGTCAATATATTTTAGTGGTAACTCTGAACAGTTGTCTATTATTTAGAAGGTCATAAAATTGTTAGAAGTTGGAAGAAAATCGACCAAACCAGAACTGAGGCACTTATGGTATTGTTTTTCTATATTTTGTTTTTTCAAAAGAGGAATCTATGGGATTTTCTGCTTGTAAAGCTGCTTTGGGGATCGAGGGATTTTGTGTATTATATACTGTATTAAGGTGTATGTAATAAAGGCAATTGAACTCTGGTGGAGCTGGGAGGATCAGTTCAGTAGCTTTGTATTAGGGTTAGCTCTTTTTTTATAAAAAAAAAAAGTGAGAGAAAAAAAAGTATGAGTTCTGTGCTTGCTTCCTGTTCCAAATACAGTATATTTTCCAAGTCCATACATTTTCTCACAACAGACTGTAAAACATTATTGTTCAGTCGTCTGAAGCTGTATGATTTTTTACTAAATATGCATGAAATAAGGCTTTCACTTAGTTTATCTGTGCTACATGTTCTCTTTAGTACGATTTCATTAAACAAAAAAAGTTACTTTTCCTTATACAGTATACTTTGCGTTATGACCTTGTGCATATCTTTCTTGTCCAGCTTTCGTAAGAAACTAAGAAATTTAGGGGGGATACCTGTTGTCAGCTTGTAATCTCAAGTGTCCAAGCCTGTAAAATATTTTTTTAAATGAGTAAATATTGAACCAGCTGGAGCTTATAAATCAGGTTATTGTTCCGAAAGTAAAAGCTAAACTGAAGTATTTATAAAAGACTTGAATTATTTCAGTACCACAAACACCTTAATGTTTGCTGTGTCATTAAAGTCATAGATTCATAGATACTAAGGTCAGAAGGGACCATTCTGATCATCTAGTCCGACCTCCTGCACAGCACAGGCCACAGAATCTCACCCACCCACTCCTATGAAAAATCTCACCCATAAGTCATCTTGCAGTAGGGATAAAACTATACAGTAACAATTTTTTTGTAATAACTATTTCTAAAAATTCTGATGCAAAGAGAATCAAAAGTACCCCACACACTACCCCCAACCCATCCCAGTAACATAGTGAGGTATCTGTTTGGTACTAGATCAGAAAAAGTCGCCCATTGACTCTCAAACACCATTTGGGATAAAACAAACAAACAAGGTTGAGCTATTCTTTTATAATCTCCACTACATGAACCGAAAGAGTCTGCTTTGCTGAAGACATTTTATGAGATCACAGCCTTGTGGATATGGCTGCAGTAGACTGTCTATTTTTTATATTTTACATCAAACATATTTTCATCTGATATTAAAAGATACATTGTAGGTCGTTGTTTTGCTATGAATATAACCAAATTAAAAAAACAAAAATTATTTGAATATGAATTCTATTGCAAAAAATGTATTCTTCTTCAAGTGGTTGCTGATGAGCATTTCACTCAGGCGTGCACATGCCCAGTGTACCAGAGCCAGAGAACTTTGCTTAGCATTGCGCATAGGAGCGGCACTCACTCTCTGTGGCACTTAGCCCCACCTTTGGCTATTTAGGACCAGTGCTGTCCCGACTCCCCTCAATTCCTTTTTACACTGGCGGCTTGAGTCAGAGCATTCTGTGTGGTTATTACTTCATATTTTGTATCTGAGTTTTCCCAGGATTTTCTTGTATATAGTTAGCAGTTATCTTAATAGCAACTTAGTTTTAGATATAGTAGTTAGGATAGATAGTTATCCTTGTGAGATGTCCTCACCAGGATTTAAACATTGTTCATCATGTGGGGTGGCTCTTCCCAATAGCAACTCCTACACATAGTGCTTGTTGTGCCTGGGAGAACACGTTATAAATGGTGCTCCATCTGCAGATGCATCCGATGAAGTGAGCTGTAGCTCACGAAAGCTTATGCTCTAATAAATTTGTTAGTCTCTAAGGTGCCACAAGTACTCCTTTTATTTTTGCATCTGCAGATTGTTCAAGAAAAGAATGCAGGTGGTAAGGATCTTGTGCCTCAGGCTGCATGGTATGGAGCAGGCCAGGAGGTCCCCTTTGGTGCTTGGGACCTCCACATATTCTCCGGCCCCTCAGACAACTTAGGAACTCTAGCAAGCCAATGGTCCTTGGCCAAGATCTGATGCCTCCCCCAGGAGGAAGAGAGATCATTCTCCTTCCTAGGGTTCTCTGAGAAAAAGGTCTACAAAATGGATCATAGCCACTTCTTTTTAAGGAGAAGTGCAGACCAGCAACATGATTCTTATGGTACGCAGGATGGAGGTTGGTCATCTACCTATTCTCTGGTACTGAGGCACTGTCAAGCTGGACACTCTCCTGTTGACTCCAATACTGTATGTCAGATGCCCAGTGAGTCTGGTACCAATGACATTGGCACTGACTATTTCCACACTGTTAGTGTACCTTGCAATGTCAGACTTGCTTTGCCTCTCTGTTCCTAACTCTCCAGTTATTCAGGTCATATGCAGTATTATTCTAGCCATGTTGGTCCCAGGATATTAGTGAGACAAGGTGGATGTGGTAATGTCTTTTATTGGACCAAGCTCTGTGTAAGCTCAAAAGCTTCTCTCTCTCACCATCAGAAGTTGGTCTAATAAAACGTAGGTTTCAGAGTAACAGCCATGTTAGTCTGTATTCGCAAAAAGAAAAGGAGTACTTGTGGCACCTTAGAGACTAACAAATTTATTAGAGCATATAAAGCTTATGCTCTAATAAATTTGTTAGTTTCTAAGGTGCCACAAGTACTCCTTTTCTTTTTAATAAAACGTATTATCTCACCAATCTTGTTTCTCAATTATTCAGGAATATTCAGCTTCTGGAACTTATGTGCAGTCCTGGATTGATTGCAGGCTTGTCTCAGTTGTCAGCACTATCTTTGGCACCACCTAAGACACAGAGTGAGAAATTGAAGTCAGCCTCAGTAGTTAGGAGCCCTTTGGCACGGTCACTAACTTCTGTACCACAGATGACTGCAGTTCAGACCACATCTATAGGATGGGTACCAACCCTGGATTTGGGGACATCCTCCCCTTCTCCCTTGTTTTTGAGACATGTTCTTGTAGCTTGTTGAGACCTACAATGGATCACAATCAGTACTGAAATTGGCACCACTCTCACAATAAAGACAGGGGCTCTTGGCCCATTACCTACTGGCCACCAATGCTATATCCCTATCCTCAGTGACCTCGTTGGAATCCATGGGACATTCCTCAGTCTGTAAAGTCCTGATCCTCAGCCCACTCCAGGGTATGGTCACCCAGCCAACCCAGGGTATCCCCTCTCCAGCTATCTATTTTGCAGACTCAGATGGAGTCTGAGAGGAGGTTCAGCCTGGGCTGCTTATACAAGGACCTGTGCTGCTGCAGGAGGTTCCAGTGGCATTATCTTCCTTACTACCAGCTGTCTCTGCAGTTCAGGAATCTTCCTCTCCAGTGGCTGAGGGTTTTAAGTCACACCAGGATCTCCTGCAGTGGATATCTTCAGCCTTCAGGGTATTCAGGTGGAGTTTGTGTGTGAAAATACCACAGGTTGGTGGATATTCTTCAGTCCTCAGACCTGGCGAGAGTTGGTCTCCCTATAAGTGAAGCATTGTTAGCACCTGCTAAGACTTTGTGGCATACCCCAGCTTCCTTCCTCCTACAGGGAAGCACACTGACAAGGGACATTACATTCCTATGCAGGGTTTCCAGGGTTTCTATTCTCATCTGGCCCCTAACTGAACAGCTAATGAGAGATCCTGGGAAGGGAGATATAAGTCCACGCCCAAGGACAAAAGGTCTAAGAGGCTGGATCACATGGGGAGAAAATAATATTTGACTGTGTCCTTACAAATCCACATTGCAAATCCGCAGGTGCTGTTACTGAAATATAATTTTGTGAATTGGAATTCTATAGCCAAATTCATGAACAAGTTGCCTGAATACTCCAGGAAAGAATTCAGGTTTTTATTGCAGAAAGTCACCTGGTTACCAGGGCATCTTTGCAGTCAGCACTGGACATAGTGGATACAGCTTCCAGAGTTATGGTTTCAGCAATCATGATGAAAAAGAGCTCATGGATGCAGAACTCAGACACAACTCCAGAGGTCCAGTAGAGCATAAAGACCTACCTTTCGAGGATTGTTTTTTGTTTTTCAATCTTCAGGATGCCTATTTCCATGTGGTGATTTTCCTGAGCCACAGGAAGTTTCTGAGATTTGCAGTCATCACAGGCAGCATTATCAATACACTGTGTTCCCCTTTGGCCTCTCCTTGGCTCTTACGGTTTTTACCAAATGCCGTAGCTGCACATCTCAGGAAGAGAGGAATATGTATCTTTCCTTACCTGGAGGATTGGTTAGTGAGGGGCAAGCTCAGAGATGAGTTCCTTGACCATGACCAGTTCATGGTCCCTCAACCATCTTGGTCTGATCGTAAACAGAGAAAAATCAACTTTAGTAGCAATGCAAAAAAATGAGTTCATTGAAGCGATACTAGATTCTATAGGTTTGAGGGTGTTTCTACCTAGTGAGTAATTTTCAGATAATTCATCATGTGTGTCTATCCCTCACCCTTTCACTATAATTTGTCTGTGCCTGAATTTGCTAGGTCATATGGCCACCTGTACTTGTGTAATCTAGCATATGAGGTTGTGTCTTTGTCCTCTTCAGGCCTCTCTCAAGTTGATATATCACCCAAATTGTCAGTCATTGGATGGCCTAGTGCAGCGATTCTCAAACTTTAGCAACCCAAGGACCCCCATTTTGATTTAAAAATTTTCACGGACCTCCAAGATGGCTTCTAATTTTCCCCGGGGGTGCTCAAACCCTACTCAGCCCAGATCCCGCCCACACTCCACCCTTTCCCCCAAGGCTCAACCCCACATCTTCCCACCCCCGATCCTGCCCCTCATCTTCCCTGCCTCTTTCTGCCCCCTTCCCCAAGCATGCCCCGTTCCCGCTCCTCCCCCTCTCTCCCAGCACCTTCTGCATGCCGCTGAACAAGAGGGGTAGGAGTTTATCAGCAGGGCTGGCAGCCTCAGACATGACTTGCAGACTCCCTGCAGTACCCTCGTGGACCTCCAGGGATTCGTGGACCCCAGTTTGAGAACCTCTGACCTAGTGCACGTGTTGCCATGTGTCCTGCAGTCCCTTGTGTGGTGGATGGATCGAATCAATATTTGTGGAGGTGATCAAGAATCAAAGCACAGGAGGCTAGAGCCTTGTTAGTGCACTCTCAGCTAGCAGTTAGTGAGCCTCTGGTCCCTGCTCCCAGTCCCCAAACACACAATCCCCAACAGACCACACTGTGAATTTTAATCAAGCCAAAAGAAAAATCAGAGACAAACAAGCTCAATCACCCCAAGAAATAGTGCTTTGTTTTCTTCACCGGGGAACTCCCTCTCAAACTCCCTGTTTGCTGGCCCTTGTTCACTAGACATTCATTGGATGTCAGATGGTGCTCGGCATTTTACCTAGGGAAGAATGAGTCCTTTTGGGTATCGCCTCAAATTTTTGTCTGCTATATGGATCGAATGAAGGGTCAGGCGGTCTCTGCACAGATGATTTCCAGGTGGATAACTTCTTGCATTACAACAGCATATGAAAAAAGAAAAGGAGTACTTGTGGCACCTTAGAGACTAACAAATTTATTAGAGCATAAGCTTTCGTGAGCTACAGCTCACTTCATCGGATGCATTTGGTGGAAAAAACAGAGGAGAGATTTATATACACACACACAGAGAACATGAAACAATGGGTTTATCATACACACTGTAAGGAGAGTGATCACTTAAGATAAGCCATCACCCACAGCAGGGGGGGGAAAGGAGGAAAACCTTCCATGGTGACAAGCAGGTAGGCTAATTCCAGCAGTTAACAAGAATATCAGAGGAACAGTGGGGGGTGGGGTGGGGGGGAGAAATACCATGGGGAAATAGTTTTACTTTGTGTAATGACTCATCCATTCCCAGTCTCTATTCAAGCCTAAGTTAATTGTATCCAGTTTGCAAATTAATTCCAATTCAGCAGTCTCTCGTTGGAGTCTGTTTTTGAAGCTTTTTTGTTGAAGTATAGCCACTCTTAGGTCTGTGATCGAGTGACCAGAGAGATTGAAGTGTTCTCCAACTGGTTTTTGAATGTTATAATTCTTGACGTCTGATTTGTGTCCATTCATTCTTTTACGTAGAGACTGTCCAGTTTGACCAATGTACATGGCAGAGGGGCATTGCTGGCACATGATGGCATATATCACATTGGTAGATGCGCAGGTGAACGAGCCTCTGATAGTGTGGCTGATGTGATTAGGCCCTATGATGGTATCCCCTGAATAGATATGTGGACAGAGTTGGCAACGGGCTTTGTTGCAAGGATAGGTTCCTGGGTTAGTGGTTCTGTTGTGTGGTGTGTGGTTGCTGGTGAGTATTTGCTTCAGATTGGGGGGCTGTCTGTAAGCAAGGACTGGTCTATCTCCCAAGATCTGAGAGAGCGATGGCTCGTCCTTCAGGATAGGTTGTAGATCCTTGATGATGCGTTGGAGAGGTTTTAGTTGGGGGCTGAAGGTGATGGCTAGTGGCGTTCTGTTGTTTTCTTTGTTGGGCCTGTCCTGTAGTAGGTGACTTCTGGGTACTCTTCTGGCTCTGTCAATCTGTTTCTTCACTTCAGCAGGTGGGTATTGTAGTTGTAGGAATGCATGATAGAGATCTTGTAGGTGTTTGTCTCTGTCTGAGGGGTTGGAGCAAATGCGGTTATATCGTAGCGCGTGGCTGTAGACAATGGATCGAGTGGTATGATCTGGATGAAAGCTAGAGGCATGTAGGTAGGAATAGCGGTCAGTAGGTTTCCGATATAGGGTGGTGTTTATGTGACCATCGCTTATTAGCACCGTAGTGTCCAGGAAGTGGATCTCTTGTGTGGACTGGTCCAGGCTGAGGTTGATGGTGGGATGGAAATTGTTGAAATCATGGTGGAATTCCTCAAGAGCTTCTTTTCCATGGGTCCAGATGATGAAGATGTCATCAATGTAGCGCAAGTAGAGTAGGGGCATTAGGGGACGAGAGCTGAGGAAGCGTTGTTCTAAGTCAGCCATAAAAATGTTGGCATACTGTGGGGCCATGCGGGTACCCATCGCAGTGCCGCTGATTTGAAGGTATACATTGTCACCAAATGTGAAATAGTTATGGGTCAGGACAAAGTCACAAAGTTCTGCCACCAGGTTAGCCGTGACAGTATCGGGGATACTGTTCCTGACGGCTTGTAGTCCATCTTTGTGTGGAATGTTGGTGTAGAGGGCTTCTACATCCATAGTGGCTAGGATGGTGTTTTTAGGAAGATCACCAATGGACTGTAGTTTCCTCAGGAAATCGGTGGTGTCTCGAAGATAGCTGGGAGTGTAACTCAGACCATACCTCTGTAGAGATTATGTGCTCATTCAATGAGGGCCCAAGCAACATCGATAACATTCCTCAGTGTTGCTTCAATACTGGAAATTTGCAGGGCTGCTACTTGGTCTTCTGTACATATTTTTTACCAAGCACTGTACTGTTACCACTGCATGGAGGTCAGATGCAAACTTTGGGAAGGCACTTCTGCATTCATTGTTTAAGTAGGCTGAGCCCCAGCTCCTATGAGTTCTGCTTGTGAGTCACCTGAGTGGAATACATGTCTGCAACCCTCAAAGAAGAAAAATGGTTAGTGACGTGCTATAACTGTTGTTCTTTGATGGGTACAGACATGTATTCCATGACCTACCTTTCATCCCTTCTGCACAGGAGTGCCTACTCTTGACGTTCAGTGCAAAGGACTTGAAGTGGTTGGAGTGGCATTGCCCTTAAATAGCCAGGGGATGGGCTAAGCGCCCCAGGGCACAAGCGCCCCCTTCTCCGACGGATACTGCTAGGCAAAGTTGTCTGGTTTTGTCTGGGTGTGTGCATATCTGAGTGGAATAAACATGTTGATAACCAACAGTTACAGTACAGGTTTTTACCATCCCATATTCCAGTGCAACTTTAGGGCTCAATTGTGTAAGAGGAAGGGGTAGCATGTTGTTTAAGTCACTATCTCTCCCTCACTTACTCTTTGCTCTGGAGAAAGAGTAAAATGCATCAGGTCTATACACAGTGCAGTATATGTTTCCTAGTGCCTTGGTAAAACTATCCTAATGAGTGTGTTGGGGAGGGGAGCCAAGGGTCCACCCTCTACCTGCCCCTTTCTGCTTCCTCCCACCTTTCTGCATGAGGGGAAGATGTAGCAGCCCAGTGGAGAGTGTGTCCCATCTGTATTGCTTCTCAAGATGCAGGTAGTTGACACACTAGTTGGGTCATAGTTTTTCCTTTCAGAATTATAACTCCTGGAAGTATTTTAATGTAGTGCAATGAAATGCAGAATAACTTCAAAAATGTGCTTGAATGTTCATATAAAAGGAAAATCAAGTTGTTTTTCCGTCCCCCTAATGCAACCAAGAGATAGATGTCTTACTAAAAGGGAACTGTAAATGCTATATTTAGTTTTCCTGAAGGTATTTCTTGTATCATTTCTTTTTTATTAGGAATTTTCTACGGGCCTGATCCATTGCTATTTGCAGTAAATGAGTCTTTCCATTATGATTCTTTCCACATGATTTTTGTATTGTACGATAGTCTTCTTTAGCACTCCTTTTCATCTCTCGGACAAAAATGCCATTTAAATATATATATTTATTATAAATATTTGTAAGTTATAATTTTTCCATGTGAATCACAACTGAGATTACAATAATTTTAATCTTCTTATTAACAAACCATAAAGGACTCTCTCTGATAATACAGCTAAGTCATTTATTTTTAAAAAAACTCTCTCTCTTTCATGGAGAAGTCCACTATGTTATGGGTTTTTTTCCTCTACACTTTTTAAGGTGTGAATGAGAATGAAAGTATGAGTGTCAGAAGAAATAGCATGTGCATATTTAGATTTTAGATTTAAAAAAGAGTGTTGTAGAAGCTTCTTTGTCATACAAGTGGACATTAGAAACTGTCACAATGAGTAAATTGGGTAGAGAAAGAGCCAAGGATGAAAGGTAGCTGATAGTGCAGAACCTTTGACAGGGCCTCAGCACTATTTCCAAGAGCTGGGTAATGGATAATTCCTTGTTAAATTTCCAAGGATGTTCTGTATAAAAATTGATCATATGTTATGCTAACTTCATGATATAAACATTGATTGTGTTCATATGAAGACTGTGGTCAACTGGTGAATCCATTCCATATTATTGTTCATTTATTAACTCAATCCCAATGTAACTCCGATTTAATAAATGTATTGCTTATTCTTAGATAATCAGTAAAATATGCAGTGTAGGTAATTTTAGGGAAAAGTTTAATTGATTTTAAGGTTGTTGGGGTTTTTTTTAAAATAAAAATCATAAAGCCCATACAGTTGATTTTTCTGCCAAAACTGCAACAGAGTCACGTTATTGTCACCTAGCATTAAAGGTCATAAGGCAATTTCATAAAGTATCACAGAGCCCCAGGGCTCTGTTCCTAAATTGGTACATTTATCCCTCACGCTGCTTAGTTCTTGTGAACTAAATAATGTTATTATCTTTCAATGAAAAGGATAATCAGGTGTGAATCCATTAGTTAAAGTATGTTACTGTGCAAGATCTTTTATGGTCAAGAAGAGGTCTTTTACATTCACTATCTACTAACAGTGTTTCTTTTACATATAAATCTGCATCCCGATAATAAATTCTCACATCTGCTGACACAAATTTTGTGGAATTTGTTGCCCAAATATTTTCTTTTGTGTCTGGGGAGAGAGGGAGCAAAGTCTAGCACCCGATCAGTTTTGGCACCGATTTCAGTGGAGGCAGGATTGGGCCCTTATTATATTTCAAGTATATTTTTCCCAAATATTTTGGGAAGGATTAAGGCTGCATTTCATAAGAATTTACCTTGTTTTTGCCAAATTTTGAATTCTTTTCTTAATAAAGGAAAAATCTTATCACACATTTTCTGGCAGCATATCTTCGGGGACATGGCAACATTTTGGGGGAAAATGTGGTGTTCTCCCTGCCTTGAGCCTTGTTTAGTTATTTATGCTTGTGCAAAGTAGGTATAAAATGCTACCATTCCTCTCTGGTACCTTTCTACAGACACTTTGCCACTAATTTTGCAGAGAAGTAAATGACTACACAAGATGTAAGGCAGTAGAGAACCATCCACTTTCATCCCACCTCCTTCCCTCACCATCCACTTGCTTTTGAAGATGTACCTATTGATATGAAGAGGAGATTAGGGGAAAAGCTATTGAATTCACCAGATGTTGCAAGTGAACAATGTATGCGCTAGAGGGAAAACAAAGTAATTCACGTCTCTTTGCAATAAGCTTCAAAGAACGTAGAGACCACAGTCGTCCTTCTTTATGTAAAACCATGTTTCCAAAGAACTGCTTCTAGATCTCCCAAGATATGACATGTTCACTGACAAAAAATATATTGAGGAACATGTCACAGGACCAAAGCCATAACCCCAAAAGGCTAGATTCAATTCTTCTGTCTTCAGCTCCATTGTATACTCATTGATATTCTCCACAAGAACCAACATAACTACAGTGCATTTAGTGTAGGCAATTCACACTGAACTTCGAGACTTATCTGTGACAGTTGAAAAGCAGCTGCTCTAAACTAGTGGGGGATTGGTAGAGGACTCCTCTAGTTGCATCAGTCTTTCGTATAATTCATTAGCAAATGTTATTTAACTTTGAGAACAGAGGGAGTTGTATGAGTCCTAAATCATAACTCTATTTTGTTGAGAAAGTTAAGCTGTTGTTGGTTCTCAAATTGATTTCTAGGACTAGCATTTAACACATTACAATATAAAATAAACAATTTGTGAAGCATTTAGTACTAAGGTTTGAGTAGCAATAGTACAACTTACAGCATATTTACTTTTCAGTCTGTCTACACTTACTGTATAAATAGATTCACTGTCTTTGTAAGTATAGCTGCATCTCTTCTGTTTTTCATCACTGCATAAAACAGTGGGATTGATTCTCCACTGTATTGCACTATATGTAGGCAGCTGCACCTGTGTTCTGTTCTATTCTTCTACTAAGTTTGTTATACTATGATGATGAATGAACTATCAGACCACCTTCCAGTAGTGCACTGAGTAATGGGAGTAACATCCATCCCATGTTTGTTCTCTCATCTTCTCCATAGGAGGAGAAGAGTTTGCAGTTGAGTGTTTTGTTTTGGTAATTTTTTTGTTATTGTTTTTAAATATACTGGTTGCTATATGTTTGTATTAGAGAAGGCAAGTCAAAGAAATGCACCTACAGCGAAAGGTGGTGAGGTTTGTGATGAATGGCCCTCAGTTCCTTTGGGAGTGCATTCCATAGTCTTACACCTGTCTTCTGCACAGATGAGCTTTTCCCTCATTGTAGAAGGTTGGAAAGTTCCATTGTGCCAGAAGATTGGAGTTGCTGACCAAAGTCTTTATCCCAGAAGTTTAGGCAGTCATTTAGATATCTTAACCCTGAAGAGTAAGGGTAGTGTGGATGTTGTGGTTCATTCTGGTTCATTCCGGAGTTTGGTCTAGGAGTCAGGTGGGCTTAAGAGCCTGAGCTCCAGCCCAAGCTGCAGCGTCCACACTGCTATATTTAGTGGACTAGCTTGAGCCCCTTTAGCACATGTCTGTCTACCCAGATTGGAAGGCTCACATCCAGCCTTAGTCTCTGGCTTGTGCCTGAGTAAAGTTGATGTAAATTACTTATGTAAACTAGAGCAGCCATGAGGCTGCTGTAATTACAAATTCAAAGCTCCTGTACAGGGACCTCACTTAGTAACAACATCTCACTGTGCAGCATAGCTGTTCTGCAAGTGATATCCCCTGGTGAGACATGTGTCTCTCTTCCTGTTACCCTCCCTGCAGTACATTTTCTTTGCAAGATTTTAGACTTGTATGTAGACCATGGAAATTGCAGCCTTTGACTTTGTCTAGTATGGAGGATTGCTTTCAGAGTATGTATTTTCATGTTGCAGTATGTGGTTACTGACTTTGGGAAACATTACAGAGGCTCTTACATGGGAATGTGAGTTTTTGTTGTATGTTTTTTGTTTTTCCAGAGGGGCATTTTTTTAATGTGATTTATTCAGCATTTGTCTTAGGAACTGTTTGTGCCTATTTTCGCATACAGTCAGCTGGGATACTTTCCCCCTTTTCGTTCTCCCTAAACAAGAATGATAGACCATCAATTCGGGAATGAAAATTCCCCTGTGAGTCACTGGTGTAGAGAACAGGGAAGGGACAGATGGGGATGGAGGCTCTTCTCAGTATCCTGAAGAATGTCTATCTGCAGTTGTGCATTTCTGGTGTAAAAGTCACTGGAGAATCAGAATAGTGTAATTGGGCCCTGGTCCTGCAAACACGTAGGCACATGCTTAACTTTACTCACATGAGTGGTCCCATTGACTTAATTGGAACAACTTTCATACGTAAAGGTAAGCATGTTTGTAAGTGCTTGCAGCACCAGGGATATAGTCAGTTACTGTGCACAGGAATTTACCCACAGAACTACAGGAATACTACTCTCTTTGCACATGCAACCCAGGACCAAACCCAGTAAGTAGAATGTTCAAAAAGACTGTACTGTAAGTAATACGAAATAATCACACCTGAGTAAAAATGAGGTTGCATTGGTTTATTAGAAGAGTGTCTATACAGCTTGCTGCAATAATATGAATTATATAGACTGCATATTAACTATAAATTAAAAGAAATTAAATCTCTGTTGGATAGACCCTACTATTTATGTTCTGGTGTTTATATGGGTATTTGATCTATTTTTATAGATTTTTTAAAATCTACATTGAATGCAGTCATAAAAGTACTTAATCTTTATTGCAGTATTGGCACAGTTTTACTCAGTGGGAAGCTCCAATGAGGAAAGTATGTAAACAGTTTTAATTAAGAGTCATATAGAGAACCCTTTTCAGGTTGTGTTAGGAAACTCACTTTCAACAGCTTAAGAAAGAGATCATAAGCAATTTGAAATCAGTGAGACATAAGGAATGGTACCCCATTGTCTGTAGGTCTCTAACAAACTGCAGTAATTGAGAAAGTAACCTTGACATCTTTCAGCTGAGGTACACATATCCACAGTTTATTATATTTCAGACAGTATCCATTACCAGAGATGGAGGGCCAAATTAACTCTAATGTTGCACTCTTCGTAAGACATTCCATAGCTAGCAATAACATTAAGATGATGCTCTTAAAATAAGAATTTCAGTTATGAGGCAGATGAAGCTATGAAAAAAATGACAGCTTTAATGAGCAGTTTGAGTTAGTATTCATTTGATAAGGAACAGAGTTATCATAGATACTGAAGGGAAACCAAAGAGAGCCTGCAGCTTTTTCCTATTGTGTCAGGTTGCCCACTGATGATAAGAGAATAGAGTTCAAGTTAATTTCAGTTCAGTTCCTCGGTGATCTCAGGATGTTGACACCACAAAGCAGTTTTCTCTTCTGGAAAGGTAAAAAATGAAGAAATAATCGTATTTAGCTTTTGCTGCTTTCAGAGGCTGGTAAGTGTCCCCATCCCTATGCAGTGGGATGGGACTTCTACCCATCCAGAATATGTGAAGCCTCTGGGCAACTGGACTGAGGCCTCTCAGCGAGGACGAACATCCTGTAAGGTCTGAACTAGGTTGAAATCAAAGAGAGAAATTGAACAGAAAGTAAATGCAACTGGGGCGATAACCTATTGGGCCCCACAGGGAAAGAAAGCAGTGGCTGGTTTCAGAGGAAGAGACATTTTTGTCCTGCCTGGGCCCAGAAAGGGGGATCACTTTTGTTTTGACTTTTTTATAACCCCAAAAGGGAAGGAATGAGAGGTTTGATTTTCTGTTCTATGCACAGCACTGGGCTTGAAACACCCTAGTTTGCAAGTTCACACATTTTACAAATGAAACCAGTATCTTAGAGAAGAAAATTAATCCCAAGCAAATTTACTTATCAGTGTTCTTAGCCCTGGTCTACACTGCGAGGTTAGATTGAATGGAACAGCATTGCTTGCTATGGGAAAGGAAGGTGCTGCAGTTTGAAACCATTCCCACATGTTATGAAGGCGGAAGAAGCCAACCCCATGTACCCTTTGGCTTACCATGGCTGCCTGGAAACCAAATTCTGTTGCCCAGCCCTGTATGATGTGGCACCATACCGGCAGCTGCTCAATATAAAAGGCAAAATGAGACCTTGTACCTAAAGCACATGTGCTGTCTGCTGTGAATTGCTTGACTCACTGTGAAATAGTCTCCCTTTTGTTCTCAGAAATGTATCATCTTAAATTTTACTCTCCCTTTTTATTCCCCTGTGGGTGCAAATGTTTCCATGATCCCCCTATCATCTCCCTCCTTGAGGTTATCGCAGATTAGAAGGCGAAAAAAACACACTTGCGATGACACGTTTTCTGAGCTCATACAGTTCTCCTGCACTGATAGGGCACAGCTGAATGCATGAAGGCATTCAGTGTCAGAGGCCAGGAAAGCATTAGGTGAGCACGATGAGAAGAGGCAGGAGGTGATGCTGAGGCTAATGGGGGAGCAAATGGACATGCTCAGGCATCTGGTGGAGCTGCAGGAAAGGCAACAAGAACACAGACCGCCACTGCATCCACTGTATAACTGCCTGCCCTCCTCCCCAAGTTCCATATCCTCCTCACCCAGACGCCCAAGAATGCGGGGGGGGGGGTAGGTGGAGGGAGGGGTATAGGCACCCAGGTACTCCATTCCAGAGGATGGCTTAAGAAACAGAAGGCTGTCATTCAAACAGCTTTGATTTGTAGTGTGGATAAAATAACCAATGTGGCCTTGTCCTTCCCTCCTCCCCCACCCCACCATGGCTACCTTGTCAGTTATCTCACTTTTTTTTAATTAATAAAGAAAGAATGCATGGTTTCAAAACAAAAGTGACTTTATTTCCTTTGCCAGCTGTGATCGAAGGTGGGAGGGTGGTTGGTTTACAGGAAATTAAAATCAACAAAGGGGGTGGATATGCATCAAGGAAAAACACACACAACTGTCACACCGTAGCCTGGCCAGTCATGAAACTGGTTTTCAAAGCCTCTCTGATGCGCTGCGTGCCTAGCTATGCTGTTCTAATCGCCCTGGTGTCTGGCTACTTAAAATTGTCCGCCCGGCGATTTGCCTCAACCTCCCACGCCACCATAAAGTCTCCCCCTTACTCACAGATATTATGGAACACACAGCAAGCAGCAATAACAATGGGAATATTGGTTGCGCTGAGGTCTAATCCAGTCAGCAAACAGTGCCAGTGCGCTTTTAAACGTCCAAAGGCACATTCTACCACCATTCTGCACTTGCTCAACCTATAGTTGAACTGCTCCTTACTACTGTCCAAGCTGCCTGCATACGGCTTCATGAGCCATGGGAGCCAGGGGTAGACTGGGTCCCCAAGAATAACTATAGGCATTTCAACATCCCCAATGGTAATTTTCTGGTCTGGGAAGTAAGTCCCTTCTTGCAGCTGTTCGAACAGCCCAGAGTTCCTGAAGATGCGAGTGTTATGCACCTTTCCCGGCCATCCCACATTGATGTCGGTGAAAAGTCCCTTGTGATCCACCAGTGCTTGCAGCACCATTGAGAAGTACCCCTTGCAGTTTACGTACTGGTTGGCAAAGTGGTCCGGTGGCAAGATAGGGATATGCGTTCTGTCTATCGCCCCACCACAGTTAGGGAACCCTATTGCAGCAAAGCCATTAATTATGACCTGCACATTTCCCAGAGTCACTGCCTTGTTAGCAGAAGCTCAGTGATTGCGTTGGCTACTTGGATCACAGTAGCCCCCACAGTAGATTTGCCGACTCCAAATTGATTCCCAACTGACCGGTAGTAGTCAGGCATTGCAAGCTTCCACAGGGCTATGGCCACTCACTTAACTGTCAGGGAAACTCTTATCCTGGTATTCCTGTGCTTCAGGGTGGGGGAAAGCAACTCACAAAGTTCCAGGAAAGTGGCCTTACGCATGCAAAGGTTTCGCAGCCACTGGGAATCATCCCATTCCTGCAACACTATGTTTTTCCACCAGTCTGTGCTTGTTTGCTGGGCCCAGAATCGGCGTTCCACTATATCAGCCTGCCCCAGTGCTGCCATGATGTCCCAATTGCCACATCCCGTGCTTTCAGGAATGTTTCTGTCCATGTCCTCTTCACAATTCTCCTCGTGCTGGCGTCTCCTAGCCAGGTTCTGCACATACTGCAGGATAATGCGCGAGGTGTTTACAATGCTCACAACAGCAGTGGTAAGCTGAGCAGGCTCCATGCTTGCCATGCTATGGCGTCTGCATAGGTAACCCAGGAAAAAAGGTGCGAAAGGATTGTCTGCCGTTGCTTTCACGGAGGGAGGGGAGACTGACGACATGTACCCAAAATCACCCGCAACAATGTTTTTGCCCCATCAGGCATTGAGAGCTTAACCCAGAATTACAAAGGGCAGCAGAGACTGCGGGGACTATGGGATAACTACCCACAGAGCACAGCTCCGTGAGTCAATGCTAGCCACGGTATTGAGGACGCAATCCACCAATTTAATGCACTTAGTGGGGACATACACAATCGACTGTATAAAATAGCTTTCTAAAGATCGACTTCTATAAAATTGACCTAATTTCGTAGTGTAAGCCACACACTATTCTCCAGGATAATACAAGCAAACAGACCCTTCCATACCCCTGTTGAGTAAAGCATAAGCATTAGCGACACATTGGGAACTACATCTATGGAATGGAATAGAGCAGGGGCTCTGCCACATTCTGTCTTGTCCCAGACACTGCATTAAGCCCCTCTGCATAGACTGGTGCAAAGCATTTTTCTTTATTTCTCTGACATTGTTTCCCCAGGATGTATATCTGCACATATTTTCCATGACCTACATTGTTCTCCATTTCAATAGAACATTTACTTGTACCCTCTTAGATCAAAAACTTAAAAAAAAATTTTAGTACAAATTAGTCTGCTCTGTGTAGCATCATACCAAAATATAGTCAGCCTCTTCTATGCTATTGTACTAACAATAATGTGTTGTGACAAAGTTCCTCCTCTACCTTGGTGGGTCTTGCGCTTATTGGCAGATTTGCTCACCTTGGAGCTTCATGGCAGCCCTCAGTTTAGCCATTTTTGTGAGCCCACAGTCCAGGTCAACTCCTCCTGTGTCTGACCAGGAGTTGGGAGGTTTGGGGGGAACCCAGGCCCGCCCTCTACTCCGGGTTCCAGCCCAGGGCCCTGTGGAATGCAGCTGTCTAGAGTGACTCCTGGAACAGCTGTGTGACACCCACAACTCCCTGGGCTACTTCCCCATGGCCTCCTCCAAACACCTTCTTTATCCTCACCATTGGACCTTTCTCCTGGTGTCTGATAATGCTTGTACTCTTCAGTCCTCCAACAGTATGCATTCTCGCTCCTAGCCCCTATTACTCCCAGCTTCTTACACGCGCACCACAAACTGAAGTGGGCTCCTTTTTAAACGCAGGTGCCCTGATTAGCCTGCCTTAATTGATTCTAGCAGCTTCTTGATTGGCTGCAGGTGTTCTAATCAGCCTGTCTGTCTTAATTGCCTCCAGAAGGTTCCTGTTTGTTCTGGAACCTTCCCAGTTCCCTTTCCCAGGGAAAAGGGATCTACTTAGCCTGGGGCTAATATATCTGTCTTCTATTACTCTCCTGTAGCCATCTGGCCGGACCCTGTCACATAATATAATATATGCTCTTTAAAGATTTGTTCACTATTCAGTCATACAACTCCAGACTTCTCTAGGAGCTTCTTCCTCATCTGCTTCAACCTGCACTGGTGATGTGACTTTGTTAATAATACTAAAAAGGAATAATAGAGTAACTGTGGGGAAAGGAATGTATCGCTCTCAATCTGTTTTGCTTAAAGGAGGTCTATAGAGTCTTTTCTAGGATTAGATTCACCTTGTAAAAAGGAGCCCATGGAATTTGTTATTCACTTGACTTGATAAATTACTACAATGCTGTTAAAACAGAAATATTGTCTGTTAACTGTGGCAGGAGGGCCCGTCAGGTTGAGATTGGAGGTTGTGATAACAGGGTTATTGATGCACCCTCAGCAGAACAAGGAGGAGGCAGTGGCTGTGGCAGAGAAGAAGTTCACCCATTGAATAGGGGGGCACCACCAAGACCCAGCGCTGCCTCCATAGACTTTAACCTGGTGATTACTGCAACTAGCCCAACAGTTTGTGATTAAACTAGAGCAGGGGTTCTCAACGTTTTTCTTTCTGAGGCCCCCCAATATGCTATAAAAACTCCCTGTCCCACCTGTACCACAACTGTTTTCTGCATATAAAAGCCAGGGCTAGCGTTAGGGTGTAGCAAGACAGGCAATTACCTGGGGCCCCACACCACAGGGGCCCCTGTGAAGCTAAATTGCTCAGGCTTCTGCTTCAGCCCCGGGTGGTGGGGTTCAGGGCCCCAGGCTTCAGCCCTGCATATCAGAGCTTAGGCTTTCTGGCCTGGGCCCCACCAAGTCTAACACTGGTCCCGCTTGGCGGGCCCTCCAGTTGAGAACTACTGAACAAGAGCACTTTGTTTAGAATGACAAATCTCAAGATAGCGACACCAAGATGTGGAGACTTTATTCCTTGATAATCTGTTCCAAGCATTAATATCCTTCACTGTTAAAAATCTGTATCTATTTCAAGTTTGAACTTCAATGTATTTAACTATCAGACATTGGCTCTTGTTTTGCCTTTGTTGATTAGATTAAAGAGCTTTCTAATATCAGATATCTTCTTCCAGTATGGGTACTTACAGACAATGGTTAAATTGCCTCTTAACTTTGCCTTCAGTAAGCTAAATAATTGAGTTCCTTTTCTCCCTCTCATTATAAGCATGTTTAATGACAAGTCTTTCTTGAGCTCTTCTCTGAACCCTCTCCAATTTTTCAACATCTTTTCAAAGTGTGGACACCAGAAGTGAACACACAGGGCCAGATCTTAGGCTGCTGTACATTTGTGTAATTCAGTTGACTTCAGTGGAGCTGCACTGTTTTATACCAGATGAGGATCTGATCCAGTATTCCTGGTAGTGGTCTTCCAGAGCCATGTATAGAGGTAATATACTGTTCAGTATTTCTTTGTTAACACATCCAGGTACCATGTTAGCCCTTTTTGCCACAGTATCCCATTGGAAACTCATGTTCTCTAAGTCCCTTTTAAGAGTCCTTGCTTTCCAGAATACAGTCCTACATTCTTTGTCTAGATGTATGACCTAGCATTGGTTGTTTTGCAATGCAGGTTGTTTCATTTCACCTAACTTAACAAGTGATCTACTTTACTCTAGATCACTGACATGCCCTCATTGTTATTCACTATCCCACCAATCTTTCTGTCATCTGAAAACTTTATTAGCAATGATTTTCTATTTTTTCTCCAGATCATGATAAAATATTGACTAGTGGTGGGTCATGAATGAATCCTTGCAGGATCTCACTAGAAATGCCCCCACTCATTGATCATTCCTCATAAATAATTACTTTCGGATATCTATCAATTGGCTAGTTTTTAATTATAAATCTATGATTATTGCTGGATTCAATGGATTATAATATTGTGGTGTGCTGTACGATAGAAAGTAATCTTTATTCATTACCGTTTGATTCTATATTGATGCCTTCAGTAGATTGGCCCCTCCTTTGCCTCTAATATTCCTGGGTCATCATAGAGTATTGTTCCCTGTTTGTCAGAACTTCCTTATCTGTGTTATCACCCTAGGGAAATATATCTCCCTTCCTCCTCTCTCCCCCAGTTAGTTATAGCAAGGGCTTGTTAAGCCAAGATTTCTGACAAAAGTCTGGACTGGTGTTTTGCGGTTTTTTGGGGGGGAGATATTTCTCCCTTGATCTTCCTGCTACTTATGTTACTGTAATTGTTTTGGTATATATTTGGCTCTTTTCCAATCTCTATATGATTTTGAACAATTAAAGATGGCTGTATAATGTTTTTCTGATAGAAAATAGTTATGTGCAGTAACTTTTTCTTAAGTAAAATGATGAATGTATTTTGCCATTTCTCCCATTATTTTTGCAATGATAAACAACCAGACATATAAATGAAAATAGGCAATTTCCATTCAACATAGCTTAATTGTGTAATGTAGCACAAAGATATATCACAGTAACAAAAATTTAAAAAATCAAAACAATTTAAAATCAGACAAATTGGTCACCACTAAAACACTCCAGGAAGGAAAGAAAAGAGTTAGATTTTTTCCAGTGAAAGAAAATGTTTAATATTTATTCTGCTTTGCAGTGAAAATTAAAATATATGTACACTTACAACATTTTAATTTTGCTTAGAATCTAACGTATGTTAACAAATAACCAACAATGCCAGGGTAGTGCTGGTAACATACTATCATACTTTTGGTCAATATCTTCACTCTGGTTCCATTTGTTTCTCCAGAGAAAGCTCAGTTTGTTAGCTTTAGGATAGGCTCAGTCAATGGATTGTCTTTTGCTAAGAGAAAGGTTCCATGGGTGCTCCCACAAGGAGAAAAGTCATGAGAAAACACAGACAGCCTTTCATGCTATAAAAACGAAGCTTGGGAAGTTGGTATCTGACCTATTTTGAGGTGGTGTTTCAAAGACTTTGCTGTTTGAGCTTTTTTTTCTTTTTAAATCAATTCATATTGTCAAAAGAAAGTTGAAAATGATAGCAAAACCTTTTAGTTTAATAAGAGTACTTGTTTGCCATTAAAGTTGTTCGTGTTTTTTGAGGCTTCTATCATAGATTATAACTCAGCATTTACAGACTAACTCAGTACAAACAAAAAGAAAAGGAGTACTTGTGGCACCTTAGAGACTAACAAATTTATTAGAGCATAAGCTTTCGTGAGCTACAGCTCACTTCATCGGATGCCGTGAGCTGTAGCTCACGAAAGCTTATGCTCTAATAAATTTGTTAGTCTCTAAGGTGCCACAAGTACTCCTTTTCTTTTTGCGAATACAGACTAACACGGCTGCTACTCTGAAACCTGTCAGTACAAACATAGGGCCTGGTCTATAGACATAATTGGGCATAGTTCTCACTACCATGAGGTTGTCCCATTGACTCAGTGAAACTGCTTGTGGTAGTTAGCACTATGTCCAGTAGTGTTTATAGGATAGAACATTACACATTACTAGCCTGATCTAGTGTGGTGCCAACTGCCTCCTGCTGTTGTAAGGAGTTCCTTCAACTCTTATTGACTTCAGTAACATTTGAGGCTGCTTGACACTTGTCAGAATCAGACCCTATATTTGTACAATTATAAACAGCTTAGCAACAGCTTTTCTTACAAATGTTATGAAAAGAACAATAGTAGGAAACTACATCAGTTTTAAGACTATCACCAGAAACTTAGTATTTTACAAGCTATTATAGAAAAACTCATTGAGATTAAGCTCTTTGCCATGAAGCATGTCCTGTGAATAACATGGACGAAAGAGCACATGGTATCAAGACCAGGCCTCTTTACTCAGGCCACAATAATCCAGATCTTACTGAAGTATATGGAAATTTTTCTACTGACATCAGTACATTTTGGTTTAAAATATAACAATATAACTATATATACAAATTTAAAAAATTAAAGCTAGTGTCAAAAATACTGCATTTGAAGGTCACTATGCAAATAACCTTCTACCCATGGTGCATGTTCAAAGTGGAACATTTAAGCAGTAATAGATGTTGAATAGTGTTTGGGAACTCCTGAAAGAAATTACATAAAGTACATTTTGTAAAGCTATGTCTAAGCCTTTAATTGGAAATCTAATAACCTTCCTGAGGAAACTACAATCCATCGGTGATCTTCCTAAAAACACTATCCTGACCACTATGGATGTAGAAGCCCTCTACACCAATATTCCACACAAAGATGGACTACAAGCCATCAGGAACAATATCCCCGATAATGTCACGGCAAACCTGGTGGTTGAACTTTGTGACTTTGTCCTCACCCATAACTATTTCACATTTGGGGAAAATGTATACCTTCAAATCAGTGGCACTGCGATGGGTACCCGCATGGCCCCACAGTATGCCAACATTTTTATGGCTGATTTAGAACAACGCTTCCTCAGCTCTCGTCCCCTAATGCCCCTACTCTACTTGCGCTATATTGATGACATCTTCATCATCTGGATCCATGGAAAAGAAGCCCTTGAGGAATTCCACCATGATTTCAAGAATTTCCATCCCACCATCAACCTCAGCCTGGAGCAGTCCACACAAGAGATCCACTTCCTGGACACTACGGTACTAATAAGCGAGGGTCACATAAACACCACCCTATACCGGAAACCTACTGACCACTATTCCTACCTACATGCCTCTAGCTTCCATCCAGGACACACTTCACGATCCATTGTCTACAGCCAAGCTCTATGATACAACTGCATTTGCTTTAAACCCTCAGACAGAGACAAACACCTATAAGATCTCTATCAAGCATTCTTACAACTACAATACCCACCTGCTGAAGTGAAGAAACAGATTGACAGAGCCAGAAGAGTACCCAGAAGTTACCTACTACAGGACAGGCCCAACAAAGAAAACAACAGAACGCCACTAGCCATCACCTTCAGCCCCCAACTAAAACCTCTTCAACGCATCATCAAAGATCTACAACCTATCCTGAAAGACGACCCATCACTCTCACAGATCTTGGGAGACAGGCGAGTCGTTGCTTATAGACAGCCCCCCAATCTGAAGCATATACTCACCAGCAACCACCACCAACAGAACCACTAACCCAGGAACCTATCCTTGCAACAAAGCCCGTTGCCAACTCTGTCCACATATCCATTCAGGGGACACCATCAGAGGGCCTAATAACATCAGCCACACTATCAGAGGCTCATTCACCTGCGCATCTACCAATGTGATATATGCCATCATGTGCCAGCAATGCCCCTCTGCCATGTACATTGGTCAAACTGGACAGTCTCTACATAAAAGAATAAATAGACACAAATCAGATGTCAAGAATTATAACATTCAAAAACCAGTCAGAGAACACTTCAGTCTCTCTGATCACTTGATTACAGACCTGAGAGTGGCTATTCTTCAACAAAAAAACTTCACAAACAGACTCCAATGAGAGACTGCTGAATTGGAATTAATTTTCAAACTGGATACAATTAACTTAGGCTTGAATAGAGACTGGGAGTGGATGAGTCATTGCACAAAGTAAAACTATTTCCCCAGGGTATTCCCCTCCTGCCACCCCCCCCCACTGTTCCTCAGACGTTCTTGTCAATGGCTGGAAATGGCCCACCTCGATTATCACCACAGAAGGTTTTATTCCTTCCCCCCACCCTCCCTACCTGCTGATAATAGCTCATCTTACTTGATCACTCTTGTTACGGTGTGTATGGTAACACCCATTGTTTCATGTTCTCTGTATGTGTATATAAATCTCTCCACTATATTTTCCACTGAATGCATCCGATGAAGTGAGCTGTAGCTCACGAAAGCTCAAATAAATTTGTTAGTCTCTAAGGTGCCACAAGTACTCCTTTTCTTTTTAATAACCTTCTGTTCATCGTTAGCTGATCTGAACTTTGATATACAAATAGTAATACTAAGCATAAAATTTCACATGTAAACATGAAACATAATCTAGCTGGGCAAAAGGAACTTTCCCTCATATTGCGCACATACACAGAAGCTGGCCATAATCCCACAGGTGTCACAGTTTTTGTTCCCTTTTATTACCCAGTGGATGATAGCTGCCTGAAAGGTATCAGAAATGGGAGGGATGAAGGCAGGGACCAAGAACCTGTTTCATCTCCTCTGTCCACTGGACAGCAGAATCCTACATTATTCTTTTCTATTGAGTTTTTATACTGTGCCTGTCACCATGGTATCTGAGAGTTTGGCAGGATCTTCTGGAAGGAATTTAGTGTCTTCTCTTCAAGGGTGGTGTAACTGTAGAAGGAAATTTGACTGAGTCAGCTAGTGTGGCCCTTCTGCCTCTCACTCAGTGCAACTCATGGCATCTAGTGCACAGCTTCAACCTATTTCAGCATGGAATATTTGGAACAAAACATGCTACTTTGGGTTTCTGAATGTGACAGAAGTTAAATAAATAATGTTCTGTAAGCACTGTCTGGTGAAATGGAGATATAGCTTGTATTAAATTACTTATGGTAGAATGCAAGTTTCTTCTTTCAAAAATGTTTGACTTCTTCAAATGCAATGCCAATGCTAAAGTGAGTTATTACAGCTAAGTTAACTGTTTGAAATTAAATTGGATGATAAACATTCAGTTTCTGTCCTCCAAATCAGTATTCAGAACAATAAGTTCAAAGGTTTACCTGAACCATTATATTTGGTACTTTGTAATGTGGCAATGGGTAACAATTTTTTACAATTATATTACTGAATATATTTTCTGAACAGCAACCAGTTAATCAAATCATTAATTTTAGTGTAACTCATCTTTATTTTTCTGTTGCTGCATCACAGAAAAGTAACCATTAACGTTGTTTCCAATTAATATATCTTAAAACATTGTATTTTTCAATGGTTGAATTACTGAGCTTAGTCTAATTAAGTGTTAAAGCTTTCTGAATTAGTAGCAAAATTGAAAATTAAATATACTAAATTGCAAACTACTCAACAAATTCCATGTTCCAATAAATTTGTTACTGTACAAGATTATTTCAGCGAAGAGTGCTCAGTCTTAAACTAATCTTTGAAAAATGTATAGCTGCACATGGAAAGACAATAATTTAACCAGGTCTCAAAAACTTGCGCTTCCATACCATTAAAGAACGCTGTAAAATCATTTTTTCTACTTGATGCTAATCAGTATATAGTTAAATATACAAAGTTTTCTTCATTTAAATAACACTTTTTAAAAGCCAGAGATGCAAATTGTGGCTCCACTGGTGTGGTCAGGCCTTTGAAACTGTGTGGTTCCCCATTGACATCTGTGAGTCTCCGCTGGGGTACAAGGGTCCAGCTGCGTGGAGCCTCACTGAAGTCAATGAGGCTCTTGGATGCAAAGGTCTTCTCATAAGGATCCAGTTGAAGTATGGGAGCCTGCTTTATTTGTTTCTGATTTGCCTTGACATAAATTAAATTACACAATATTAAAACATTAACATTTCATAAAAGGGACACTCTCTCCCTTGCCTCAGTAAATGCCCATATGGTTCCTGGCCTTGGAGCTCTGCTTTGACTGTATATAATCAGCATTCCCATCATGTATTAGCAGAATCACCATAACCAGCTCTACTTGAATAAATACTGGAAAAATTGGAACTGTGGAAAGGGGAACTTAGAAAAATGCCATGTAATCATATAAGGAATATGTTTATGTCAGTATTAAATCAAATATTCAGGCAAATGTTTTGAAATGCAAATTAGACAATATTTTATTTATGCTTTGAAATTCTTTTATATCTTCTATTTCTAAAATAGTCTTGCATAATTTAAGAGCTGCCAGTCATTCTGCGCGCTAAGATTTTGTTTGCGAAGTGGCAGTCTTCATAGAATAGAATTAGGCTAAATTAGAGCCTTGCTAATACAACTGGTCACTTAGACCTCTGGATAAATCATAGCGTTGCAAAAGTACTAAAGGTAATTTTTGGAATGATCCAATATTTTCTTCCCTGAATAGTTTTTTTCAAGACAAAAGACTGCAGTAATACAAGCAGAGCTCCAGATTATGGCGAATCCCTATGCAGGAAGGTGCACAGGGACCATCATTACTCTGCCTCATGATGTGAGATCTTTGCTTACATAGCCCAAAACTGGCTATAGTGTACCAAAAATTAGTTGTCCACTATCTTCCCTATAGCTTTTACTGCTGCTTTTCAGGCTTCTCATTGTCCCCAAATATCAGTGTTTTGGATTATTTTTCCCTGAAGTACTAGCTTGAAGCTAAAAAATGTGAAGTAAAAAGTGAATCCCCAAGCCTGTGTTTTTCCATGGATCAAAGTTGCCAGGAAGTGGAGTAGAACCTCTTCACGTCCTCTGACACTTGAAAATAAATAGTGATCAAAAAAAAGTCCCAGAAGTAAATTCATCTGACAGATCTAATCTCTTCTGTTTTTCCTTCCTCTGTGCTGGGCCTGCCTCATTTTTGATAGCCCGCCACCTCTTGTCAAAAGGGCCCAGATTTTCTGTCTGAGGATTACTCTCCAAAATAATTGCTCCTTGATACCCCCTACTCAAATATATGTCTTTTTTGTCTTTCTCATTTGAGAAGATGATCTGAAATATCAAATTGAAAATAAAGCCCTTGTAATAAGAAACACAGAATTGTTGCTCAAAAATACATATTTAAAAGCCATAATAAAACAATCGATTCCTTGTATTTGCAGCACATTGTGTACTGTAAAGAAAATACTAACCTTTAAATTATATCTTAGTTTGAAATAGTTTTTATTTAGTCCTACATTGCCATTAAGGTGCACATTTTAAAATGAGCAACCATAATTATCTCTTGTACAATTATAAGGACTGTTACTTTTCCAGTTTATCCTGAACCCCAAGCAAAAAATTATTTGGAAAAAAAAATCTGACAGGCTATTCTCATGCTGCTCAGCTATACCTCTAAGTACTAGTGAATATTGTACAGGACAATGAAGATTACAAAGGGTTGTAGGGACAACCACCTATTGTCCTGCTTATAAAGCAATAGATTTTCAGTTTACAATATAGAAAATTTAGTAGGGATACCATGATTTTTTTTCATTTTGTAAGAGTGATTATTTCATTCTTTGTCAGGAAATGTTGAAATAATCCAAATTCCCCAACTTTTCTTTCTTCAGATTTTGTGGGGGGCTAGATCGTTTCTTTAGGAACAGCCCTGACCAAGAAGTGCTGTGTAAACTGTATGTGTACCACTTTAGGAGTAGCCCCAAGAAGCACTGTGACCATTCCCTCCCTTCTTTCCCCTTGCTCCAAAGGAGGAAAGTAATTTGCTGCGGGCCTATACCAGTAGCCAATTAAGGTACCCTCCACCAGCTCAGTTACCCACTCCTTACCTACCTGACTTGGATTGTGGAGTAAATTGGAGCATGCCATCAGCTTATCCCTAGTGAAGTCACAACCTAGCCCTCTATGGACAGTGAGATGAAATATTATTATAAACAGTTTTGTTGTGCAGTTCTTCCAAACCTTTAGAACATGAAAGAATTTGGATGCAATAAATCAGTTTAGATACCAGAGGACTTGATTGAAATGCTCCATTTTACTATAATAGTCTAATCTGAAATGTTATCTGAAATGCTCATTCCATTTCAGGTCTTTTATACTCTTCCAAAATTGTTCATAGCAAGAACAATCTTTAAAAATGGGATACTTCACACAGTTTAAAGATGCTGTGGCGGCACAAAATAACCAATGATTAAGAGTAGCCGTAGCTACCTAAGCAGAACGCTGAATGTACTGAATAGGTGAATAGTGTATAAATTGCTCTTTAAACATAACGAGAAAGAAACTTCAGCCACTAAATGAACTTTGTGGCTAGGAAGAGAGTCCCACAGTAACAAATACCTATAATTTGTGAAAAGAATACTGAGGTGACAAAAGGGTTAACACAGTTTCAAAGTTCATCTCAGTCCATCTTTCCTGATAAATTAAAATCCCTGAATTGTGAATATGCTCTTATAGCTTGGGTGTCACACAGCACTTTATTTTTTCTTTCAGTATTTTATCAATGCTCATCCAGTATTTTATACTTAATTTGAATTTCTGATCCAACTGAGCTCATTTGAAGAAAGTCTTTTTTGTGTAAAGTTTTTGTGTAATTAATCGCTTATATCTCAGTTACCAACTCCAGCAGAATAGTTCCCTGCTGAAATATGCTGCCTGCAATATTCAATCTGCTCTGAATACTTGACTTACTCAGTTTGTAACTGTAATTTAATGATTCATTGTGACCATTAGTGATTTCAGTGTGGTTACTCAAGCAATACAATACTACACAACACAAGTAAAAGTGGCAGTGTCAGGCCCTTAAATTTAGTAATCTCAGAGCATGTAGCAGACCAGGTGAATGCAGGATTTTTCACTTGTTCAGCAAAAAGATGACAAATGTCTTTTTCAATCCATGTCTGTTCATTGTCACAATAATTATAATAATGAATCAAGTCCTATGGTCCTTTTCCTGGAAAAATATGCTGGGAGATGGTAGTGTAAGGAGCAAATATTTCTAGAGAAGTGTCAGGTTTGCTTCCCTCCCTGGCAGAAAGAGTAATCCCTAGAATCTGTAGATGGCAAAAATTCTGTTTATAGGCGCAGTGCTTTAGTGTTGTCTCCCGAACTTCTGCACTTCTTCTCAGCTTCCTGTATGCACAGTTCTTGTGCAATCCAGTAGCTGCCTCTGAAACAACTTCAGTGGCGGTTCCACAAAGTAGAGGGGGCTTCACTCAAAGAATAAAACAGCCTGTGACTGAGCAGATTCCACTGGTTTGGTGAGGGGATGATACATGCCACCCCATGCCATTCTCCTCTCCCTGCTGTGGATTGTTCCAAGAAGGAATGCATGAAGCCTGGAACCTAGGATCGAAGGATGAGAAGCCAGTGCTACAGTGGAAGCTGCTCCCCACTCATCCCTTTAGAGACATCTATTGGTCTGTGACATCTGTTGTGCACAGAACCATGTGGAACCCTCATAGAAAGTAGGCAAGGGGAAAAAGTAGATTCCTGATAGAGCCGCTGGAGATCCAAACTAAGATTATACATCTCCCTAAACTGTGGCCATCTTCTGCCATCAGATGTGTACATGTGTTTGCCATAGAAATCAATGGGTACATACAAAGACAGAATTTAGTTCTACTTGTACCCTTTCTGCCAGACAGTTAATGGCAGCAAAAAAGGGCCAGATTCAATATATCTAGGGTCCCCCTGGACAAAGCGAAGATTGAAAAAACTGGGTTTGTTTAGTCTGGAGAAGAGAAGACTGTGGGGAGGGACATGATAACAGTTTTCAAATACTTAAAATATTTTTACAAGGAAGAGGGAGAAAAAATGTTCTCATTAACCTCTGAGGATAGGATAAGAAGGAATGGGCTTAAATTGCAGCAAGGGCAGTTTAGGTTGGGCATTAGGAAAAACTTCATAACTGTCAGGGTAGTTAAGCACTGGAATAAATTGCCTAGGGAGGTTGTGGAATCTCCATCATTGGAGATTTTAAGAGCAGGTTAGACAGACACCTGTCAGGGATGGTCTAGATCAGGGGTCGGCAACCTATGGCACACGTGCCAAAGACGGCATGTGAGCCCATTTTTAATGGCACACAGCGTGCCATTAAAAATCCGGCCGGGCCCAGCCCGCTCTTCTCTGCTCCCCGCCCCCTCCCGTGGGGGCAAGGGGCAGGGGGCAGAAGCTTGGTCCTGCCGACTCCCCTGCCTCTTCCCGCAGTGTGCTGGGTTCCTGCCCTTCCTTCTCCTCTCCGTCCCTCCCTCCTTGCCAGCCGATCAGCTGATGGCCCTTGCAAGGGAGGAGCAGAGTCACTGTGGTCACTGCTCCCGGCGGAGGCAGAGAAGAAGCGGGGGCAGGGGGCAGGGCCTTGGGGAAGCAGGGCATATCCCCTCCAGCCCCCTGCCGTGAGCACCCCACGACCCCAGCTCACACCCTCTGCCCTGACCCCCCCACACACACACCCAGCCCTCAGCTTGACTCCTTCACCCCCCACACAACCCCAGCCCTGATTCTGGCACCCCCACATACCTAGGCCCCCCACACCCAATGCCCTGACTTTTACAACCCCCACATACCCAGTCCCCCACACCTTATGCACCCCCCACATCCTGACTCTTGCACCCCCCACCCCCACCCTGAGCACCAAATGGGAGCTCCTGAACTTCCCCCCCCGACATTCCCACCTGCACCCCTCCCACCAAATGGGAGCTGCTCAGGTAAGCGCTCCACACCCAAACCTCCTGCCCCAACCCTGAGCCCCCTCCCTCATTCTAGGTGCTGGCCAGACCCTATACTCCAACCCCCAGCCTGCTCCTTCACCCCCAGCCCTGTGCTCAGTATACTCCCACCCTCAGCTCATTGCAGAGAGAAAGGAAGAGAATGGCCAGAACCAGGGAGAAGGTAGGTACCCACTGTATGTGGGCAGGGCTGGGACCCCAGACCGACAGCGGGCTGAGCGGGTCCGGCAGCCGGGATCCCAGCTGGCAGGAGCCAGCGGATGGAAACTCTGAGCGGCAGCAGGCTGAGCTGCTTAGCCCACTGCCGGTCTGGGGTTCTGGCTGCCGGTCTCTTGCCAGCTGGGGTCCTGACCGCAGCCCCACTCAGCCCGCTGCCAGCCTAGGTGAACGGAACCCCAGACCAGCAGTGGGCTGAGTGGGCCGGCAGCATAAGATCAACATTTTAATTTAATTTTAAATGAAGCTTCTTAAACATTTTGAAAACCTTGTTTATTTTACATACGACAATAGTTTAGTTATAGAATATATAGACTTAGAGAGAGAGAGACCTTCTAAAAACATTAAAATGTATTACCGGCACGTGAAACCTTAAATTAAAGTGAATAAATGAAGACTCAGCATACCACTTCTGAAAGGTTGCTGACCCCTGCTCTAACACTTCGAATTGAGCAAATGAGCCTTCCATCCAGATCGCTATGAGAGGTGACCATAGTAGATACAGGAGAAGGCACTGGCAGTTGTCAAAGAGGTAACTTGGGAGTGGGTATCAACTTAATTACAGACGTTTTAGAGAAACCACAAACATTCAAATATAAAAAAACCCAGTGTTGTTGAACACAGGCTTGAGGGCAAGGAAGGCTGGCTTTAAGCATAACAGCTGCTCTCAGTGACAGGGACTACTCTGCTGGACATTGATTCTAGAAAGCATTGGCCTCTGGCTCTATGCCCTCCTACTCAGGAATGGCCTGTGCCTGGCTGAAGGGGAAGAAGGAGACACTAGACCCTGTTATGCTTTCTTTATGCCACCTGGAAATTCTCTTTATGTCATGACAAAGTCCTCCAGTCCTTTGTACTAAAGCCAGGGGCGAGGATTATGTGAATTTTTCACCCAGCTTCAATGGAGCATGAATTTTCTTGAAAAGTGCTACATGAATTATTATTCATTTCTCTTCTTTCACATGATTTAACCGTAATCCTGTCAGGCTGCAGGATTACTTTCTGTTTTTCCTCTAAAGTTTTGTTTTTTGACCTTTTGTTGACACATCGATGTAATTAATGGAGTATAATTAAATCCCACTGCTGACAAAAATCTGCAGTGTTTTGTTTTCTTGCATTAGTCAGGGCCAATTATCTTTAAATAAAGTCACTCTTCTGACTTTCTGTGGTTTCACTCATCTGCCTATGCACAGTAAATAAAGCCATTCTTTCACAAAAAGCTGCTTTCCCTTACTGTTACACACACTTTCAAACAAATGTAATAGAACAATGTCCTTTTTTTCATGCGGAGTTGCATTCATAAGCCATTGATAGAGAAAGACATATGTCAAGCCTCCTTAGTTATTTCTTTTTTAAAAAAATATTAGAACTATGATACTCTATATCCATTTTAGTTCCTCATTTCTTCTAAATTAATCAATACTGTTTTATCTAATCCAGTGTGTTTAAATTGAAGTATCTGAATAACTATTTGAAATAATAAAATGGCATATTATTCCTTATGAGAGAGCTGTGCAGTACAGGACTTACATTTCAGGGGGGAAGTCTGAGTTTGGGGGGTGTTTGGGGTCACCCTGCAGTATAACCAAGCACAGGTGCCGGCTTCCTCCAGGCTCTGGGATGCTAACCCCCTGACTCCACCCCAGGCCCTGCCCCCACTTGACCCTTTCCCTAAAGCCTCCACTACCCCGCCCCGCCTCTTCCCACCCACCCCTCCCTCGAGTGTACCTCATCCCCGCTCCTCCCCACCCCAACATCTCTTGCACACTGTGGAACAGCTGATCATGGTGGTGAGAGGTGCTGAGAGGGAGGGAGGGGGAAGAGTTGATTGGCAGGGCCAGCCCCGGAGCACCCAGAGTAACCCAAGTTTGGCTGGTAGGCTGCAGTTACACACAGCCACTCTGGGTATGGCTTGCATGCTGAGAGGCTGTTTGTGAGTGGCACAGTTAACAGCTATTTCAGCAAGCCATTGTAAGGCACCCAAGGTAGTAGGGCAGAGGTGACACAGTCCCCATTGGTCTGGACTGTATCTGGTATGTCACAGTGTGTGTGTAAAAATTAAAAGGTTTTCACTTCCTGTCTGAAATGGAAATCATATTCTGATCCTTGTATAATATTCAACTTCACGAATCAGAAAGCTTTGGCCAATATATTTTGAACCATCTCTATCCATAAATATGATAGGGTGGGTTTTTTTCCCTTTTTTCATCTTTAAAAAAACCCCAGAAAACAGCAGTACTTTTCTTCAAGGTAATTCTGATAGAAGACAATGCCTGAGTGAAATTGTGTTGATTTTCAAGGTACAATTTACTTGTAAAATGTGTCTTGTTCTCAACAGACTGTCTTGACTTTCTGAATCAGTTTGCCCTCCATCTAAAGAGAAAACTTCAGTGTAAGACATAGTTAACTAACTGTTCAATTTTATATTGTTAGATTATCCTTCCTATCTAGCTTTAAAGGTTTTGCATCCTTTCTAGCTTTAAAATCAGAATCTCTCTTTTATATCACTATACCTATAACAACCATATGTGTGAATTTAGGGAGCTGGAAGGAGAGAAGAGAAAATGGTAGATGAAGAAAAAGCTTGAACTGTAAAGCATGTCATCCATATGAGAGACGTGTGGATGTTATAAGAAGTCTTTCAAAATAGAAGAATGTACAATAGTATATTCTGTACTTTATTCAGCGCAAAATGTTCAACTCCAAGACTGGAGAAGGAAGTGATGCTTCAGAAAAGTCAGATGTTAATGAATGAGGTGAAATATTACAATATATGGTTGACATGTTAGGAATATTGCAGGAATGTTAGATTTCTAACAGCCATTGCCAATCAGTTGCAGATCAGTTTGTGACCTACTCAGACGCTAAGCAGAACCACGAACACAGCACAGAATCCATCCTTGAGATGAAGACAGTAAATTCAGGACTGGGATGTAATCTAGTGAGTAAATGCAGTATTTTTGTACATCTCAAATAAAACGAAGCAATATAATGTGACTACAACTAAGATCTATACCCCTATTCCCACAACAGCAGATGACAGCATAAAAGTTTTTTATGGCCAGTACACTTAATTGGATTATTGTAAAATCTTTGTATCAGTCAACAGGCAACAGTCTGCCCCTCAACAACAAAATAAATGGGGGAGATAGACAAGATTCCAGGGTCCAGCTGTAAAATATTTGAGGGCCCCTCTGCCACAAGAACAATTGTTAATCGGCCTCCATTTAAACAATAGAGTGCAACTATGTTAAATTACTTGGCTCAAATATAATGTGAGCTCTTGCTAATCCTCGTGGTCCTTCCAGTAATAGTCCTGAAACTAGCTTGATATGGGAGTCATATTTCTCTTGCATTCTCTCTCTCCTTATCTTTTTAACATTTATGCTGAGATGGCATTATGAATATAGCTGAATGGCACGAGTATGGAGAACAGATTAATGTCAGGAAATTCAGTAATATGAGCTATGCAAATAATGTGATTTCCTCTATGGCCTACTATGTCTTGTGGAAAAAGTAATTAAAGCTTATACCCACTGCAGTCCTTAAGTGAACATGACAACAGGCAAATGTCCCAGCCCAGCAAATATTAGAGTTGAAGCAGGGGCCCTGGAGCAGGTCAATTACTTCAATTATCTGGGATTCATGATGAATAAGAACAGCAGCAGCTTTCAGGAAATGTGCATGAGTCTGGCAACTGCTTGATCAGTTATAACAGTCACTGCCAAATACATTGTCCTATCAGGTATTCTTGTTAAGGGAAAGGCTTGGAAAGGCCTTTAGTTATTGAGGCTCCATCACGGACATACAAGACAGGTTTCAGGAGATCTAAAAGGATAGCAATTGCTTGATTAAGTGGACATCACTGGCAAATATCACAAGAAAGCAAGTAATCACAGTAGAGCCAGAGAGAAAGAGAACATAGAGCAGATGTATTGTTTCAATTATTTGTGCCCATTGATGAATAAGAACTTTAACTGCCATCAGCAGATCCTGTGTCAGGCTAGTAATAACTGCATTTCTATGACATCACTTAAAAATCTGGGATGGCTTAAGTATTTCAACAGCTGTAAAGCTTAGATTTTTCTTAGCATTGACTTGACCCTCAGCTAACTTTAGCCGTGAGAACTGAGCAATGAGAGAATTGGTTCAGTATCATTCCAAGCCCTTTGATCTGTGACATGTCACAATCCATTTTCACCAGCACCTAACTCAGTGAAACTGCAATTCTCTATGCAATCCGCATTCTTTACAAAGATCATTAGAGGAATCTGAGGTCTTCTGCCAAGTGACAAGGCAGAAAATAACATTTTAGAAGTGTTTATGAACAATTTTGAAAAATGCTGAATACTCAGAAAAAGATAACGTAGTTAAATAAAAGCCTTAGATCCAAGAACTGACAGGTCTCAAAGTTTGTCAGATATAGATGGGATAGAGAACCATTGCTCATTTTGCCTTCAGTCTTCCTCTGAGTTGCAGATGAAACCAACAATCTACTTTAATTTCAATTATACATTTGCTTTGCCACTAAAAATAAACTTTGTATAAACATGTCTGAGAAGAAAATACATGAAAGATTTTTATCACAATTCCCCCTTAATTAAAAACCTTTTGGATTATTGACATTGATGTACAGAAATACAGCTTACATATGTAAAGCTGAGGAGCACAGAGCACTGCAGAGAATTAATAAACTCTAAAGCCCATAGCTAATATTTTATCAAGCAAATCCCCTCTGTATGATTCTTGTTTTATCAAGTTTAAACCCAGAGGTTAGGTTTGGTCAGTCTCTCAAAGGGAGAGTGGAGGTTCAGTAGAATGCTCCTATTTTAAATATATTAATTGATTAACCCCCTTTAAAAACCAGTGTTATAAAAATACAAATAAAAAGCATTACATTGCAGGATTCAGAGATATGTCATCAGTGTTTGAACTAACCTCAGCACTGAATGTACATAGAAATATTTCTCATCGACATTATTAGCCTAGTTAAGGTAATTGGGTGGGAAGAAAGGAAATCAATTATATTGTTAAATCAGGTGTAAGACAGGTATCGAGCCTAAAATCCTAGTTCTTCTCCCAACCTCACTTTGGAAAATGAGACAACTGCAAACAACGTCTACAGAAGGCAGTTTAATTATATTTCCTCTAGGAGATATAAAACATAGAGGTTCATATTAAAGACTTTGTTTAGGTTATAGGTTGGAGTAGAAAATCTTTACCTGCTACATCAAATCTCTTTGAACCCAATTAAGGTGCTGCACTGATTGCTTTACATCCCAGAAAAGAATAATCCTTATTGGCATTCTGTATCTGACCTATACATTTCCTGTTACAGGGTAGGAGTCTCTACTTTTAAATCAAGAAATGCCTTTGCTAGGACTGGATGCCTCAAGAAACTGATTAGGGGGTGTGAAGTCTTTCAAACATTGGGTTGCTAGTTTGAAATATAGCCAGGCTGGTAAGGAGTCAAGAACTAAAAAATCATTGCCATCTGATGGAGGTAATATATGGTAGTTCACATGAAATGAGTTGATGATCTCAATTTAATTTCCAGTTGAATACTTTCATTTATTTTAAAACGTCAGTTTCTAATCACTTGGTCAGTATAGCCAACCCAAAACGTTCAAAAATCATGAGTCAGGCCCCTAAAAAACCCCCAAAAGATAGGTTTAATAATCATGAAACTTTTTTAAAAACTAGTAAATGCTGGGTTCTTTTTATTTCCTCCTTGTTTCTGAGCCATTAGGGAGCATTGGGATCATGTTTCATGCTTTTCTCTGCAACCATGAGAAGTAGAAACTTACTTTTTTAAAAATGAAAGCTGAGATTTTCACTTATTCATATGACTCCAGGAGTGGGAGGTTTAAGAGAAAACACCAATTATTACACGACATGATAAAATAATGAGATTTGGCAATATTGCCTGGTTGTAGACAAAAGCTTGTAAGTGTGAACCCTAAAGGCTCAGAACCCAAAAAGGGAATAATAAGGACTGGTTCGGAAAGGTGGAGGTAGCAGAAATGTGGGGAGGGCAGTGAAAGTGAAGCAAGACAGGGCTTTTGAGCTGCAGAAGCTGGGGAATGGTGGCACCTGACAATGGCAGAAGTAGAGAGCAAACGGGAACTGAATGAGACAGAGAAGATTTGTGGTATTACAGGCTGAAAGAGGGATGTGGAGAGAGGTGAGGGGAGTAGTGAAAAGCTGACGATAGGAGAGATTAGAGACAGCTGTAAGGAGAACAGTTGAGCTGCTGGTGGACAGAAAGTGAGAGGGATGTGGGAAAACTGGAGGTGGCAGAGGCTTTGGGGATGGAGAGTGGAGCTAGGAGGGATGAAGAAGAGGAGAGGCAGAGACTCGGAGCAATAGGGGGCAGGTGGGATGACAGAGGATGGGGACATGGTAGAAGCAGAGGATGAGAAAGTCTGGGGAGAAGGGAGAGAGGAGAGAGTGAAGGGGTTATGGGAAGGAAGAAGGCTAGAATGAGGGACTTGGGGGAGGTAGAAAAGAGTGAGAGGAGATGAGAAGAGAGGGCTTGGAACATGAAGAAGAGACTGAAAAGACTGAGGTGGTTTGGGGCAGAGGGAAGATATCCTTGGGTATTGATGGGGAGGTAGGAGAGTGGATTGATTTTAGCAGGCTATAGGCGATATTGGGAGACTTGGGGAGAGGAAAAAGGGGAGAGGGATGGATTTTGGAGGGAAGGTAGGGATATAGGACACTAATAGAATGATTGAGAGGAAGGAGAGCATGAGAGGGATTTGTAGAGACTGAGGGGGAAGAAAGGAGGCGTGTATGGAGGGAGAGATCATTGGAGAGTAATAGCATCAGCCAAAGTTTGCTGCTGGGAAAGCCTTTAGAAGTACAGGAGGGTTTGTCTAGATATGCCTGGAGAGCCTGAAGTAGGACAACCAGGGCCAAAGTAAATCCCGGGTGTTTCATAGTAGGAGGTGGGAATGGGAGATGAACGTATAATTTTAAGTGCCAGGAAATTTTTTGTTCCTTCCCTTACATGCTGCACAAAATTACTCCATTGTCCATACCTATTTCTGGATAAATTTATCCACAGTAATTGCCAGAAGTAGCATGATTCACCATCACCTTTTGGGTGAGATGGCAAGCCAAGTTCTTGATTATTTATGGTTATTAACGCTCTTGTCCCTTTTTTAGAAAAGTGGGGTGTTATCTCTATGTCCTAGCCAATTTACTATTTGGATAAGTACCAATGGCCATTCATCACTTTCTGTCTTAAACTATTTTGTAGTGTTCTGATGCACTGCTAAATAGCTGTTCTGTTTCATCACAGAGATGACTCTGTTAATGTGTTTATGTACCCTTTGTCACTTAAACAATTAAAGTGGATACAGTAATCTCATGAGATTCTGGAGAGCTGGAGGATTTTTTCCTTTCTTTTATTTTGTCAGAGTCCTTCACAATACTGCAGTATATGTATGATCTTATGCCACATCAGTTTTAACACTTCAGAAATAATAATCCAAAGAAAAATAACATGTACTCTTTTTTTAACTGCCACCAGCACAAGAAAAACAAATCTTGTGTTTGTATACGTGGATTTCCGGAGTGTCTGTTTCACTTCAGCAGCTTTTATCACCTAAAGAATAGACAAAAATACTGTCGATGATAGAGAAGTGGCTCAAGCCACTGTGCTCTTTAACTGAAATATCTGTTTGCGGGATTTACCATTTCACACATTAGACACTATACTCTAATAAATTGGCCCTAAACACCAAACACTGCATTTAAAGGAGTGAATGCTGGTTTCACTTTATCGGTGTTTTGGGATCCTCCAGGAATGACTGAATAGTGCTCCCAAGGAAATATATTGAAATGAAGATGAGTGAGCATGCATCTCCAAAAGCCCTTTTACAACACTTTGGCCCTGGACAACGAGGAACACACATGAAAGAAATCAGGATGAAAGATTTTGTCTTTGCCTTTCACCATTCTTCTGAATTGCAAATATCGGAGAAACATAAAGGAAACAAAGATTCACATCAGAACTTTTAAAGGGCAGAGAAATGAAGTAGTTGACATTGGAACTCAGCCATTATGTCTTATTGCTTTGTAGTTGTCCCTGCATGTGCCCCATGCACTGCCTCCCCTTCCCCCCCCAAAAAAAACACCTTACACACATTTTTATTATCCTGGTTTCAGAGTAGCAGCTGTGTTAGTCTGTATTTGCAAAAAGAAAAGAAGTACTTGTGGCACCTTAGAGACTAACAAATTTATTTGAGCATAAGCTTTCATGAGTGACTGCTTACTTCATCGGATGCACCTGAATTATCCTGAATTCCTCTCTCTGTTTTCTACATGCAATGATAATAGCAATTTGCTGAGGTAAATGTAAACATTATGTATTATGTTTGGTTTACTTGCTTAATATTATGCATTTGCCTGCAGTTGAATGAATAATTGAATAATAAGCTTTATTTTTCTTCATAATTAATGACTTACCCAAATTTAAAATGCCAAAAGTTCATTAACTGATTCAGTGAACTGATATTCAAGTTATGGTCAGCTATGGCTACCTGGGCACTCAGATGGATTTGTTACTTTAACAGACTGAACTACAATAAAGTCAATATGAAAGCTCCTCGTGATTTTTAAGTTTCTTTATACAGAATTCAATATACTTACAACTTGCATGTAAATAATGGATTTCTGTCTTTGAAGTATCTTTATTTTCAATATTATTTTCAGACACAGCTCTTTTAGATGTTTGGATTGTTATAGTGTAATTTCAGGGTTTAGCTGATCGCCATATTTGGGGTCGGGAAGGAATTTTCCTCCAGGGCAGATTGGAGAGGCCCTGGAGCTATTTTGCCTTCCTCTGTAGCATGGGGCACAGGTCACTTGAGGGAGGCTTCTCTGCTCCTTGAAGTCTTTAAACCACGATTTGAGGACTTCATTAGCTCAGACGTAGGTGAGGTTTTTCGTAGGAGTGGGTGGGTGAGATTCTGTGGCCTGCGCTGTGCAGGAGGTCGGACTAGATGATCAGAATGGTCCCTTCTGACCTTAGTATCTATGAATCTATGAACTGTAGATTTCATACAACAATTTGGCTGATCTTCACATTACATCTACTCTTTGAGTCTCATTGTTAAATTAGGTTTCAGAGTAGCAGCCGTGTTAGTCTGTATTCGCAAAAAGAAAAGGAGTACTTGTGGCACCTTAGAGACTAACAAATTTATTTGAGCATAAGCTTTCGTGAGCTACAGCTCACTTCATCGGATGCATTTGGTGGAAAAAACAGAGGGGAGATTGATATATCACCCCACCCCACCCCCCACTGTTCCTCAGATATTCTTGTTAACTGCTGGAAATAGCCTACCTTGCTTGTCACCATGAAAGGTTTTCCTCCTTCCCCCCCGCCCGCTGCTGGTGATGGCTTATCTTAAGTGATCACTCTCCTTACAGTGTGTATGATAAACCCATTGTTTCATGTTCTCTGTGTGCGTATACATCAATCTCCCCTCTGTTTTTTCCACCAAATGCATCCGATGAAGTGAGCTGTAGCTCACGAAAGCTTATGCTCTAATAAATTTGTTAGTCTCTAAGGTGCCACAAGTACTCCTTTTCTTTTTATTGTTAAATTAATAGTCTGAATATTATATGTTGGCCACATGGCAGTTTCCAAGGAAACTCACAGGATATCTCATCACAGTTATAGTACCTCTATCCCTCCCAAGTCTTACAAAAGTGTCACTGGTCTGGAATAAAGAATTTTTCATACATAGGGATAAGAATCAATTTCTCAACCTTTGATTGGACTACAAATATGAGATTGCTGAAGTAGGGTACTTTGGAGTTGACTTTCAGACCTTTCGTGAAACCCATCTAAGGAAAATAAGAACATGATGGAGGAAGCAGAAATGGGCATGCACCCTTTTTTAAAACTGCTGTGTTATGAAGTCAGGAACCTTTTTTGTATGTATATCCACGCTGCTCAAATTTCATGCTGTAAGCGCAAGGTGTTCTGCATTGGAGAGTAGGATCAAAACTGTGAGAGGAAATTTAAGGATATGTCATTCATTAGATCCTGAGAGTGATGGGACCATGGTAATGTCAGCCAAGTTACCTCCTTCCTGTCCTGTCTAATCTTTTCCTAGGTGTCTCTGGGAGGTAGGAAGGGAAAGCAAAACCACTGTTCCCTGTTTCAGTCCGACAATAGTGCATCTGTTCCCAGAACAAAGTCCTCAAAGTTTGAAATGGAAATGGAAATTTTTATAGCTTTGTAACATCTCTGGATTTGTTGTCATATGATAGAGAATATTGTCCCACCCTTTCATGCCACAGGTGAGCATGCTTCAGTTGATTCCAATGAGTTTCCTGGGGGAAAGCAGTTCAAACACTACTCCTTTTAACCATCAAGAAGATTTCTTTAATTTTAGAGGAGTGTTGGATGCCTTTTGCATTCCAGAAGGATGTCTTAACACCACTTACGACTCTAACAGAAGTCTTTTTTTTAAGTCTGTAGTGATAGAGGTCCATACACATGATTGCTTTAGAATACTCATGAGGGTAACAAGATATATTTTTACACAACCAGTACAAAGTAATAGTAGTCACTGAAGATCCACTCTCAAAAAAAAAAACAAAAAACCAGGCATCTCCATAAAGGGCATTAGAATAGTCCATACCATACACTAGATTCTTGGGCAGGTGCAGTCTCCACCATCTGTCATAAAGGCTGTTCAGGGCAACCGAACTTCATATTCAGGCTAGAACATTGTTAGAAAAAGCTTGAGCAATAGAAATGGTGTGGGGGAGGGAGGAGAGGGAAACAATTATAACCTGTCACTAAGAAGAGAGCAGCCGGTATGTATTTAATTCCACCGTGGAGTGGGACATGGAAGGCTTATCATTGCAAAATGTGGCTATTATAATATCAGAAATAGTTGCAACTAAATATGATTATCACTGAGAAGTGGGACAAAACAGTACTTGGGATTTATTTTTAAAAAAGGGGGTTAGGATGGCGGGGATGACAGAAAGTTTAACCTATCCTTTTGTTGTTAGTATAAGGAACTTTCATGATATAACTTCTAGCTATAAACAAAAAATAACAGATTTCCTATGCATTCATTTTTTGAATTAATAGTCATCAGACTGAATCTTTGTTTTATGAGTGGCAAGCTTCTTTGTGTCCTCAGTCTATGGGCCTCCTTCTATCACATGAAGTCGGCTAGTTCTCTGAGTTTGCAGAGTGCATGCACCACATTGCCTTCACAAAACTCTAGCATGGCTGGATACAGAAAGCCATACTTAATGCCTTTTGGCCACCTCCTCAACCCTTCCTAAATCCTCTTTACAGCCCCAAGCATAAGCTCAGCACAGCTGAGGATCTAACCTTTTATCTCCCAGGCACTTCTTGGTTTCAACATATGCAGCTTTTCTTTCTATAATTAAGAAGTAAAGTCTTGAAACATAAACACCTTTACCCTCCATATTTCTACTGTTCTTATCTCCACAGAGCTTCCAGGATATTTACTGTGAAGTTCTGGACCCAAAATATAACAGCTCTTGATCTTTTGCTAGCCAGCAGATGAGGAATTAATGCATTGTGTGAACAGTCAATTTTAGTGCTGTTAATTACAGATTTAAAATCTCAGGGAGCAATATTTAAAAAGATTGTGAAATGGGGCTTTCAGCTCTGTCCTAGAGAACCCCAATGCACAGACTGGTTCTGTTTTCTCCATTTCCCAGGCACTTCCTCAATTTTGCAAATTCTTGCTGGAACTGTTGCACACTTTTATGAAGTTGCAGTCTCTCATTCACTAGTTTATGGATCCTTTCCTTTGCCCCCTTCATTCAAAGTAGCAGTAATGTATCATAAAGTCTTGTTACCTTTGCAGCTTCTTGGAATGAGTTGTATCATTTTGCTCTGCTAGCGCCTCTTCTACATTTTAATTAGCATCACCACCTTTGAGATATTTATACAACTTTTTCTCAAGGTGGTGACCAGATTTAGCCATTCTTCCAAGGACATACTGTGCCTGATTATTATTTCTCTTTCTCACTCACGTCCCTTCTCTACCTATGCTACATTGATGACATCTTCATCATCTGGACGCATGGGAATGAAACCCTGGAGGAATTCCACCACAATTTCAACAGCTTCCACCCCACCCTCAACCTCAGCCTGGACTAATCTATACGGGAGGTCCACTTCCTAGACACCACGGTACAAATAAGTGACAGTCACATTAACAGCACCTTATACCGAAAACCCACCGACTGCTATGCCTACCTTCATGCCTCCAGCTTCCATCCCGGACACACCACGCGATCCATTGTCTACAGCCAAGTGCTGAGGTGCAACTGCATTTGCTCCAATCTCTCAGACAGAGACCAACACCTACAAGATCTTCACCAAGCATTTTCAAAACTACAACACCCACATGAGGAAATAAGGAAACAGATCAACAGAGCCAGACATGTACCCAGAAGCCTCCTGCTGTGAGACAAGCCCAAGAAGGAAACCAACAGAACTCCATGGGCCATCACATACAGTCCTCAGCTAAAACCTCTCCAATGCATCATCAATGATCTACAACCCATCCTGGACAATGATCCCTCACTTTCACAGGCCTTGGGAGGCAGGCCAGTCTTCGCCCACAGACAACCTGCCAACCCGAAGCATATTCTCACCAGCAACTACACACTGCACCATAGTAACTCTAACTCAGGAACCAATCCATGCAACAAACCTCGATGCCAACTCTGCCCACATATCTACACCAGCGACACCATCACCGGACCTAACCAGATCAGCCACACTATCACCGGTTCATTCACCTGCATGTCCACCAATGCAATATACATCATCTTGTGCCAGCAATGCCCCTGTGCTATGTACATTGGCCAAACTGGACAGTCCCTACGTAAAAGGATAAATGGACACAAATCAGATATTAGGAATGGCAATATACAAAAACCTGTAGGAGAACACTTCAATCTCCCTGGACACACAATAGCAGATTTAAAGGTAGCCATCCTGCAGCAAAAAAACTTGGACCAGACTTCAAAGAGAAACTGCTGAGCTTCAGTTCATTTGCAAATTTCACACCATCAGCTCAGGACTGTGAGTGGCTAGCCAACTACAAAAGCAGTTTCTCCTCCCTTGGTGTTCACACCTCAACTGCTAGAAGAGGGCCTCATCCTCCCTGATTGAACTAACCTCGTTATCCCTAGCCTGATTCTTGCTTGCATATTTATACCTGCCTCTGGAAATTTCCACTATATGCATCTGAAGAAGTGGGTATTCACCCATGAAAGCTTATGCTCCAATACATCTGTTAGTCTATAAGGTGCCACAGGACTCTTTGCCGCTTTTACAGATCCAGACTAACATGGCTATCCCTCTGATACTTTCTCAGTTGCCACCTGACTCAAGTAAAAATAATCTTAATGGAACATGAGATGGAATTTGGATTATGAAGTACTTAACTTCTTGTCAGGTGCCCCTCTTAATTTGACAAAATATCAGAAGTTGAACAGAGCAGAGAATCAATCCTGTACAGGGCTGCTCTGTCTCTCTCCCCACCCACCACTTTATTTTAGTGCACATCATTGTATATTTGAGAACCCTCTTGGTCCTGGGTCCTGTTGCTCCTGTCAGTCTGCTTGTCATGATTTGGGAGTAGATAGAAGAGGACAGAACATGGTAGCTCCTGCTTTGGTGAGATGGCTGAGGGCATTGAGAGCACCTCTCCCCAAGTTTACTGCCAAAACCAGAAATCTGAGGTTCCATTTTAACAAATTATTGATTTAAGATGGGGGCCTGGATTTGGAGGTTTTAGCCAAAGAAGAAGTCACCTCAGAAGTACTGTACCTTTAAAAGAATCAGAGCGAAAAATAAATAATGAAAACACTTGAGCTTTGAAAAATCTCCTCTCTAGCTTGGCCACTGCTGCTCTGTTTAGAGGGACAGAAGGGAAATGTCTATTCCTTCTTTGCCATGCAACCTGACTGCCAATGTCTTTCAGTTTCAGTCATGATTGATATCCTGCAAGGTGGGAGACTATATGGTTGCTGGATATGTCTCTTAATCCTCAATTTTGTGGGGATTTTTTCATGTTAGTGAACCTATTGTTTAAATAATGTAGCCTTTTGCAGCACATGGAGACTCTCTCTCTGGATGTTGAATGAGGTCTGAAGTTTTCTCTGTTGTGCACACTGCTTTAGAAATGTTACCAGTTCATGGGCCATATCTTCAGCTGGTGTACTTCAGCATAATTCTCTTGAAGTCACACTATCTAGGCCAGTATACACCTGCTGGTCCCAGGTGTTTTGAAAATTTATACAAGAGACAGAGGGTCATCAAGACCACAATGGCTCAGTGAATAAAAGATTGTATACCATTAAACTACATGGCAACATCCACAATTGTTTAATGCCATTATATTAGAAGCATGCCAACTTCCTGGGCTCAGAGTCAGAAGTATCGGTCCCAGTAATTTTTTATTCATAGATACCAAGGTCAGAAAGGACCATTATGATCATCTCGTCCGACCTCCTGTACAAAGCAGGCCACAGAATCTCACCCACCCGTTCCTGTGATAAACTTCTCACCTATGTCTGAGCTATTGAAGTCCTCAAATCGTGGCTTAAAGACTTCAAGGAGCAGAGAATCCTCCGCAAGTGACCCATGCCCCATGCTACAGAGGAAGATGAAAAACCTCCAGGGCCTCCTCCAATCTGCCTTGGAGGAAAATTCCTTCCTGACCCCAGATATGATGATCAGCTAAAACCTGAGCATATGGGCAAGATTCACCAGCCAGATACCCAGGAAAGAATTCTCTGTAGTAACTCAGATCCCACCCCATCTAACATCCCATCACAGGCCATTGGGCCTATTTACCATGAATATTTAAAGATCAATTAATTACCAAAATCATGTTATCCCATCATACCATCTCCTCTATAAACTTATCAAGTTTAATCTTAAAGCCAGATAGGTCTTTTTTCCCCCACTGCTTCCCTTGGGAGGCTATTCCATAACTTCACTCCTCTGATGGTTAGAAATCATCATCTAATTTCAAGTGTTAACTTCCCAATGACCAGTTTATATCCATTTGTTCTTGTGTCCACGTTGGTACTGAGCTTAAATAATTCCTCTCCCTCTTCGGTAATTATCCCTCTGATATATTTATAGAGAGCAATCATATCTCCCCTCAACCTTCTTTTAGTTAGGCTAAACAAGCCAAGCTCCTTGAGTCTCCTTTCATAAGACAGGTTTTCCTTTCCTCGGATCATCAGCCCTTCTCTGTACCTGTTCCAGTTTGAATTCATCCTTCTTAAACATGGGAGACCAGAACTGCACACAGTATTCCAGATGAGGTCTCACCAGTGCCTTGTATAACCGCACTAAAACCTCCTTATCTCTACTGGAAATACCTCACCTGATGCATCCCAAGACCGCATTAGCTTTTTTCACGGCCATATCACGGCGGTTCATAGTCATCCTATGATCAACCAATACTCCAAGGTCCTTCTCCTCCTCCATTACTTCTAATTGATGTGTCGCCAGCTTATAACTAAAATTCTTGTTATTAATCCCTAAATGCATAACCTTACACTTCTCACTATTAAATTTCATCCTATTACTATTACTCCAGTTCACAAGGTCATCCAAATCTTCCTCTATGATTTCCCAGTCCTTCTCTAAATTGGCAATACCTCCCAGCTTTGTATCATCCGCAAACTTTATTAGCACACTCACACTTTTTGTACCGAGGTCAGTAATAAAAAGATTAAAGAAGATTGGACCCAAAACTGATCCCTGAGGAACTCCACTGGTAACCTCCCTCCAGCCTGACAGTTCACCTTTCAGTATGACCTGCTGTAGTCTCCCTGTTAACCAATTCCTTATCCACCTTTCAATTTTCATATTGATCTCCATCTTTTCCAATTTAACTCATAATCCCCCATGTGGCACGATATCAAACGCCTTACTGAAATCTAGGTAAATTAGATCCACTGCGTTTCCTTTGTCTAAAAAATCTGTTACTTTCTCAAAGAAGGAGATCAGGTTGGTTTGGCACGATCTACCTTTTGTAAAACCATGTTCTATTTTGTGTCATGTAACATTGACTTCAATGTCCTTAACTACTTTCTCCTTCAAAAAAATTTTCCAAGACCTTGCATACTACAGATGTCAAACTACCAGGCCTGTAGTTACCCGGATCACTTTTTTTCCCTTTCTTAAAAATAGGAACTATGTTAGCAATTCTCCAGTCATATGGTACAACCCCTGAGTTTACAGATTCATTAAAAATTCTTGCTAATGGGCTTGCAATTTCAGGTGCCAATTCCTTTAATATTCTTGGATGAAGATTACCTGGGCCCCCTGATTTAGTCCCATTAAGCTGTTAGAGTTCGCTTCTACCTCAGATATGATAATATCTACCTCTATATCCTTATTCCCATTTGTCATGCTACCATTATCCTTAAGATCCTCTTTAGCCTATTAAAGACTGAGGGAAAGTATTTGTTTAGATATTGGGCCATGCCTACATTATTCTTGACCTCCACTCCATCCTCAGTGTTTAGTGGTCCCACTTCTTCTTTCTTTGTTTTCTTCTTATTTATATGGTTATAGAACCTTTTACTATTGGTTTTAATTCCCTTTGCAAGGTCCAACTGTACTTGACTTTCTGCCTTTCTCACTTTATCCCTACATGTTCTGACCTCAATAAGGTAGCTTTCCTTGCTGATCCCTCCCATCTTCTACTCCCTGTATGCTTTCTGCTTTTTCTTAATCACCTCTCTGAGATGCTTGCTCATCCAGCTTGGTCTACAACTCCTTCCTATGAATTTTTTCCCCTTTCTTGGGATGCAGGCTTCTGATAGCTTCTGCAGCTTTTTTTTTTGAGGGGGCCAACTAGTCAACTCCTCACTCCTTCATCGGGCATTAGCTTAGCTGATGGATCTGTCCTTGTCTGCTGACATCTGTTGGATCTGTTGTCTGTTAGTTGCTCCAAGTGCCACTAGTAGGTAAGCCCTACTTCCATAGCCCACTTGTTGCAGCTGTCAGTAATTTGCTGTCAGTAATTGCTGCTGCTGGGTAGGACATACAAGAAGGAGAGAGTTACTCAGGGATCTTTTTGTTCATCGTAGTCCTCTTTTCTTCCATTCTACATCCCTTCCATCTCCCTTTGGGGGGTATATTATTTAGAGTGTTATTGTTTTTTAACGTTGGCCTGATTATTTCTTGATTCTGAAAGTCTTCAACTGCAAAGGAAGTGGGAAGATTGGTGCTTATACATTAGCTTTTATTGATAGATATTTATCTTAACAAAGTTTTGAGGACCACATAAAGTTGGTTTTCTTCAGGGAAAGTATGAGTTATAAAATAATTTTGGCACCACTAGTGTCAGTTTTGTCGCTTTCATTGTCCCCTTTGTTCTGTGTCCAATATCTAGATTGCTTGTCACAAACAGCTCCTTCAGGGTAAATGACACTGCTGCTGCAATTCTGGAAATAGTTTTGTAATTCTTCCATGTGGTGTATTTCATAAAGACCTACACTATTTCCCCTTCTGACAATTGTCAGATTTTGAGACTATTCTTTATATGAACTTTCATATTCCATTGATCTTCCATTGCACTTTAAAGAGCTACATGCCCCAGAGATTAATGCATGAGTTATTTCACAAGTATATTGCTATAGTAATGATACTCTTTACCCATCCTGTTGAGTAGCAATACTAAGACTGCAAGACTTTAATGTTTAAAAAAAACTGTGGCCTTGCAATCTGAAAAGTTAGTCTGGGATTTTCAAAGGAGCCTAAGAGATTTAGGCAACCCAATTCTATTGAATTTCATTGGGAGTTAGATGCCCAAATCTCATTAGCAGCTTTGGAAATCTCAGCCTAAATATTCAGATAGCACTGCTTTAGAAACTTCCATATGTGTATATATCTGGTCCAATTTTAAAAGGCATGAGCACCTCTGTAAATGAAACCTATAATATTTTGAGTTGAATAAATCCATCTTTTTTCTGGTCAAAATCTTTTTTTCAAAATTCATAGGTGTTGTGATTACATTATTCTCATTTATAAAGACCCATATACTTTCATTATACTGTTTTTTTTTGTTTTGTTTTGGGGGTGGGTTCCTTTCTCTGTCATTTTTTTTCTTTTTTCCCCCGGGCTTCATTTCCTGATCACAAGCTATTCACTCTGCAAATGTATCCATGAGAAGAAAAGAGGGGGTGGAAGTGGTAGTCAAGCGATATGCTTTATTTTATACCAAGTCAAACAATTTAGCTTTCAGATAACAAGAAAATAAAATGTAATGTACATTGTCAAAGAGCTGACACTCTAAACACCAGAAAATATTAAAATCTATTGTCAAGAAAAATAAAAGCATGAATCACTCCATCGCACGACATTTCAAAACTGCTATACGCAGCACAAATTATAGTGTGTTTGATGGTACCAGAGATAATAGTACTTGAGAGTTTCTCTCTGAACACCCTGTATTGCTACTAAAAGGATTGAATTGTCTTGGCCTATAGTGTATAGATGCATAGAAAAGATTAAGGTTCTGTAAGGTCATCATAGCTAAAAATAAAAACAGACACAAGAACAGAATTATTGTTAATAACTTCAGTTGGAGAAAAATATAATTTCACATTTCGTATTTTTATACCCTTGTTGAAATCCCAAATTGTATATACTTTTAAAATATTTATTATTTTTCTTCATTTCTTACAGAATCTGTCCAACATTCGGTCTAGTTTTTGTTCAGTAATGAACAACTATAATATATTATATTTTAACTTCATCTACTCTTTAGTCTTCAAAAGCAAATAATGTGCGTTTCCATTGCTGTATAAAATATTCATATAGATGAAAAAAACTTGAGTCAGAAATGGTCTTTGTGATATTATTCAAATTATTATTAGCTGAACAGTAAAATTATATCTTCTTCAAATGATTGCACATGTCCTTTCCACTTTAGGCATGTGTGCACCTGTCCACCAGAGTAGATTTTTCCCTTATCAGTACCTGTCGGGGTGGCATAAGCACCCTCTGCTGCCTCATGTTGCTGCACAATGGTATAAAGGGCATAGCTGCCTGAGACTCTCCCTGAGTTCCTTCTTACTATCCATGATCAGTAGTCAGAGTTCATCCATTTGCTACTGCAAGTTTCTCTCTTTACAGAGAAATTGTCTTTCTTACTGTGAATAGTGGTATTCATTAGTTAGATTAGTACAGGTTTTCTTTGTTGTTTTTATTTTTGTTGTTCTTGGAGGATTGGTTCCCTCTTATTTTGGGGATCCAATTCCTGGTACCATGATATGCCTCTGTGATGGGGTGTCCACTTCACACTCCCCTTGAATGGATTAATGTAGGCTTAGAAGGGGGACAGTTAACCAGACAGGCCACAGCTGAGGGGAATCCGGTGATTTAAGTAATCTCTGGACTGAATGAGGGAGGCTAGCTGTGGAGGAATAGTGTTTATAAAGGCAGGAAGATGATGGCAGAGGGGGCTGCAGGGAAATAGGCTGCAGTCACTCCCTGGGAGAAGGTAAGTGTGTGTGGGCTACATAGGCAAGTAGCCTACAGTTACTCCCAGGGAGGGAGGGAGTTGTGAGTCTGGCAATAAGATCCAGGAGGGAAAGGCCTTAACTGCTGACTAGAGGGTCCCTGAGCTGGAACCCAGAGCAGTGGCTGGGTCTGGGTTCCCCTACCATTAGTGGTATCCACTGGATGTCCAAAACCAGGAACCCTTGGAGCAGTTGTGGTTGGGGCCCTATGCCATGCTCATGGCCCTGCTGGAACTCATGGGGCATGCTTCCCACTTCCATATCCTCCCTGGTTCCTCTGCCTTTCAGATCTCCTACCAAATGACATTCTAGTTCACATGATGAGGTCCATGAGGTTACTATCGGTACCAACTAGCTAAGGACACAAAAACTATTGGCATTTTTTTTAAAGTACATCAAAAGCAGGAAGCCTGTCAAACAATCAGTGGGGCCACTGGACGATCAAGGTACTAAGGGAGCCCTGAAGAAAACAAGGCTGTTGCAGAGAAGCTAATGGAATTATTTGCTTCATTCTTCACTGCGGAGGATGTGAGGAAGATTCTCGCACCTGAGTCATTCTTTTGAGGTGACATATCTGAGGAACTTTTCCAATTGAGGTGTTAATAGAGGAGGTATTGGACAAATTGATAAATTAAACACTAATAAGGACCAGGATGATATTCACCCAGGAATCTGAAGGAACTCAAATATGAAAGTGCAGAATTACTAACTGTGGTATGTAGGGTTGCCAAGTGTCCGGTTTTTGACTGGAACTGCTGACCAGGCCATTAAAAGTCTGGTTGGTGGAGCAGGCAGGCTCCCTGCCTGGCGCCGTGTGATTCCTGGAAAGCTGCCAGCATCTTCCTCTGGCTCCTAGGTGGAGCGGCGGCCACAGGGGCTCTGCCTGGTGCCCCCAGCACCAGCTCAGCAGCTTCCATTGGTCAGGAACCATGGCCAATGGGAGCAGAGAGGGTGGTGCCTGTAGGCATGGGTAGCACATAGAGCCATGTGGTCGCACCTCCACTTAGGAGCCAGAGGGAGATGTCGCTGCTTCCCAGGAGCTACGTGAGGTAAGCACCGCCCAGAGCCCTCACTACTTCCCATGCTCAATCCCCTGCCCCAGCCCTGAGCCCATTCCTGCACCCCAAACCCCAGCCCCACCCCAGAGCTCACCCCCCCAGCTGGAGCCTTCATCCCCCCACACACACCCCAACCCCCTGCCCCAGCCCAGATTCCCCTCACGCACCCTGAACCCCTAATTTCTGGCCCCACCATGGAGCCCGCACCCCTATCCCAGAGCCCGTACCCCCTTCCACACTCCAGTCCCCTGCCTCAGCCCAGTGCCCATTCTCACACCCCAACCCCCTGCCCCAGCCTGGAGCCTTTCCTGCATCCCAAAATCCTAATCTCTGGCCCACTCCAGAGTCTGCACCTCCAGCCAGAACCCTCACCCTCTCCCACACCACAAACCCCTCATCTCTGGCCCCACCCCAGAGCCACAGCCGGAGCCCTCCCCCTCTGTCGCACCCTTGCCCCAGTGAGCGAGGGTGGGGGAGAGCAAGTGATGGAGGGAGTGGGGGATGGAATGAGCGGGGGCATAGCCTTGGAGAAGGGGCGGGGCAGGGAGCAAAGCAAGGGTGTTCCGTTTTCTGAAAATACAAAGTTGGCAACCCTTGTGGTATGTAACCAATGCCTTAAAATCAGCTTCTATACCAGATGACTGGAGGATAGCTAATGTAATGCTGATTTTTTTTAAAAAAGGCTTCAGAGAGGTAATTACAGGCCAGTAAGCCTAACTTCAGTACCAGGCAAATTGGTTGAAACTATACTAAAGAACAGAATTATCAGACACATAGATGATTACAATATGTTGGGAAAGAGTCAAGGCTTTTGTAAAGAGAAGACATGCCTCATCAATCTATTTAATTCTTTGAGGGTGTCAACAAACTATCCCACGGTGTAGGAAAATTAGGAAGTATGGCAAGATACCACTTTGGCTTAACCAGAAGATATTCTATTATCTGAAACTCAAAAAAGAGTCCTATAAAAAGTGGAAACTAGGTCAAATTACAAAGGATGAATATAAACAAACAAGCATGTAGGGACAAAATTGGAAAGGCCAAGGCACAAAATGGGATTAAACTAGCTAGAGACATACACTAACAAGAAAACATTATACAAATACATTAGAAACAAGAGGAAGACCAAGGACAAAGTAGGCCTGTTACCCAATGAAGTGGGGGAAACAATAATAGAAAATGTGGAAATGGCAAAGTGCTAAATGACTTTAGGAGTTTTGAATCACCAATGCACTACATGTCAAAGCCTCCTAGTTTCCTGGTGTTCAGATGCTTGGCAGATTGCTTAAACAGATCATACAGCAGAGATTTTGAGTGGTCTCTCATGCTGCATGTCATGAGTAAGTTTAAGAGTTTGTCACAGTTATTTTAAGTAAAAGTCCTGGATAGGTTGTGGGCAATAAACAAAAATCATGGGAGCCTTGATCTGTCTGTTACTTTTACGACAAATAACAGCGGGGAAGAGCCGCCTGGGGAGAAATGACAGCTGGAGCCCCTGGGGAATCTGACAGCCCCAGATCCACCGCCACATGGGGGGCACAGCCCCAGCTCCAGATCCTACCACTACCATGCCAAAGCTGCGAGTGGTGGGGTTGTGGAGGGGGGCTCTCAGCCCTGGCTCTGGCTGAAACCAAAAGGGGTGTGGGGGATACACAGTCCCAGCTCTGGCACCACCCAAAGCCACAGGGAAGAGGCGAGGGCTCACAGCCCTGGCCCCGGCTGAAGCTACGGGGGATTGGGGGGCCACCAGCCGAAGCCAAGGAGGTAGGGGGAGTTCACAGCCCTGTCCACAGGGGATGGGGGCGCACAGCCCTGGCTCCAGCCCTGGCCTTAGCCACGGTTTGGGGGGCACATATCCCAAGCTGCTCCTGCAGCTGTGAGGGGGTGCAAAGCCCCGGCTCTGGCCGAAGCCATGGGTTGCAGTCGCACAGCCTCAGCTCCGCCCCCGCCGCTGACAGATGAAGCGAAGTCACAGAGGTCTGGTAAAGTCACAGAATCCATGACCTCCATGACTAAATTGTATCTTTAATCATGAGATTCAGTTTTCAAACTTGGGTGGGGGGGGGTCCCTCACATAGACCTGCTTGCTACTCATCCTAATAGGAAACACTAATTCTTGTGTTCCAAGGCAGGCACAGTCAGGGAGTTCAGAGGCATGCTTTCCTCCTGTCTTGAAAACGCAATCTTATGTATGCCTACCATCCCATTCCACTCCTTTGCCGGTGTTGCTGGATCTCAAGGAGAATCATGCTCACATGAATCTCATAGCTCCAGCATGGCCCCAACATTATCACTTTACCAATATTCTTTTTCTAAGCCCCATTCTCGTAATGATGAGGAAAGACTCCATAATTTGGATGTTAGAAGGGTGCTGGCCTTTTACTTGGATGGCACTAGGTCTTTTAGGTCATCATCCCAGCTGTTTGTCTCAGTTGGGAACAAAATGAAAGGCCTTTCAGTCTTGACTCAGATGATTTTATCCTGAATTTCATCCTGCATATGCTTGTGCTGTGAATTGCAAATGTACACCCTCCAGCAAGGGCAGTAGCTCACTTCACAAGATCTTATGCAGATTACACAGCTTTTTTGGTTTTAGTACCTATAAAAGACATTTGTAGAGCTGCAATTTGGTCATTGATGCATACTTTTACTACTCATTGTGCTGAGCATTCCAGAGATGATGCCAATTTTGGACAACCAGTTCTTCATCCTGTTCAGGTACACTCTGAATCCCACCTCCAGTTTGAACTGCTTCTGAGTTACCTGGAGTAAATGGAAATGTGCAATAACTCAAAGAAAAAATGGTTACTAACCTGTACTGTAACTGTTGTTCTTCGAGATGTGTTGTGCATGTCCATCCCATGAGCCATCCTCCCTCCCCTCTATATCATCATCTGTCTGATAAAAAGAAACTGAGGAAGGGCCTGGGGGGCTGCCCTTTACTCCATGATGCGGCAGCACATGACAGTAGAGGGCACCTGCTCAACCTGAATGGTTACCACTATGGGAAAAATCTAGGACTCTAGTGAACTGAATGCGTGCACACGTGCCACACATCTTGACGAACAACAGAGAACAGATTAGTAAACCTTTTTTAAACCTTTGTGTACATGCATTTGAGGGTAAATGTAAAGGTACCTCAAATCCAGACAAATGTAGACAAACTGACAGTAATTCAGAGAACAACAATAACAATGAGTAAGAATCTGGAAAGATTGATTCAGGGCTCGATCTTGCAAGCAGCTGAGCGCACTGGCTGCTAACAAGCAAAGTACTTATGCATAGCTTTAAGTAGGTGAGTAATTCTGTTGAAGTTAATAGACTACTCATGTGCCTAAAAGTAAGCAAACGATTAAGTGTTTTGCAGGACCGGGGCCAGATCACTTAGCACCCTGCAGGACTGGGCCTTTGTGAGGAAAAGTTAAAGAACTGATCAACTGAATTCAACAAAAAGACTGCATTCACTGCAATAGCTTTAGATCATGCCCTAAGATATATGTATGACTTGCCAAAATGATTATAATGGATATGGGGGTATGTTATTCCATATTCCAGAGGACCTTGTGAACTAAATTTGGTCCTATTAGCCAGGAGCCCTTATCTGTTAGTACAGGCTGGTGCATAAAATCTTCTCCATCTGAGGAACTCATGAAAATTGCTCTCTCTCTCTAAAACAGACTCTCATCTCCCATTGTTCTCAGTGATTCTGAGCTCATAACCTGATGCCTTCTTTCCAAATGGTCATCCCATCATTGTTTACAATGGGAGCGAAGCCATGCTGCCCTCAGCAGGTGATCCCCTAGGCTGTCAGGAGTGGAAAGAAACACTCAGTCCCAGTCAGAACAATGATAGATAGATACATATCCTTCTCAAAATTGCCACTTGAAGGCAGCCTGTGACTTCATTTCCGTTGAGAACAATGGAAGATGGCAACCATTTAGAAAGAAGGTAGTTCTTCATAGAATTTTTGGTAGAAGAACATTATTAGTTAGCCCTACTGAAAAAGAAACTTTCAGTTATGAGGAATAATGAGGGGAAATGATCATTAATTGTAAAGAAAATTCTTCAAATGTAGCATATACACAAAATTTCAGTAAATGTAAAAGTCTCTGTTATTCAGATCATTCAGGACAAAATAAAGGCCTGGCGCTAGGTGGAAAGTCTCTTAAGGGTCTCATCTTTAATGGATTTTAAATCCTAAATGAATTAACAGATTTACTTGTAAACTCTCAGAAAATTAATTCCATACTCAGAGTAAATACTGTAATTTTGGCTAGGGTATGCTGTATTTTTTTTGTACATAAGAAAGATATTGAATCTCTACTTTAAGTGCAAAACTTTAGCTTAACTAAGGAGCTGCAACTTGTGCCTCCATAGTGAGTTGGTTGATAAATGCTTCCTCTATGGAATGTGATTGAAGAAGCCCTGTACTTGCTTGAGTGATAACATACACTGAATTTAAGTTAGAGAAGGAAGGCATCGACAGAAAGATGCGTGGACCCGCTAAGGGCATAGCTGAAAAGGAGAAGAAATTAATAGTGTCTAAAAACAGAAATAAAGAGGATACATAGATAAATCAGCTGGGAAATACAATAAGCATCCTGGGCTATTAAGGTGTAAAAGGTTACTTTAAAAATGATTCTCCTTTTATCAACAGATCAGCTCCCTCATATGTATTCAGACTATTAACTTTAGTGGCAAAACGTGTATTGCTTTTTACTCATACTTTGTTCTATAGGTTCTTATACTTCCCTCTTAAACATAGTATCTGAGGTGCCTGTCTGTTGTGCTTTAAGTAGCGTAACTAACAAATGTCACATGCTTTGTTCATTTAGCCTTGTTGGGCCAACTCCGAAGGAAATGGAGCTGCAAATTCTGGTCCATCTTGAGCATCATCAACGGGATTGTTTACCAACTTTCCGTTACTTACACCTATGCAAACCCATGGCAGGCAAGGGCTTTATCCAGATGTCACTGAGGGCAAGGTTTTTCCTGCAGAACCTTTATGATGGCATGATGCACAAAATGGAAAGATCTCAGTTGAGTTTGCAGAGCTGGCAGTTAGAAAACATTGTTTTATTTGCCAGCTGAGTACATTTGATATGGAGATCATTCAGTAACGCATGTGGAGTGAAAAAATAGCAATTTTACAAACAGATATTTCAGTGTGGAACCTCACTTTAAACTAATAATCTGTCTTTACCACCGGCAATTATTTTGGAATAATTTTGGAAAGGTCATAAAAAGCTGGGGAAGTATGAGAGGATTGGAGATGTGTACTTTAGTTCTGTTCTTCAGTAAAAGAAAAAAGTGTGACTCTAGGAGTAATTTAATGAAATTAAGAAAGTGAAAATGAAGCTAATGATCAGGAAAAAATGTCTGATGCACTGTGAAATAATCTTCCAAAAGAAGTAGTAGAAATCCTGTTGCTTGAAACATTTTAACAATGTAGATCTTGCAAATGTACAATAGGGAGCAATCCACTCTGTAGGTCTAACTTCTCTGATGATCACGTGTTGATATCTAACACTAAAGAAAATATACTGGTTTAAACTTAGTATTTGGGCTGATGTAGGAGAGAAAGCTGGCAAGGATCAAACGTTTAAACTTAAATATCTTCGCTAGTAAGCATATTTGACAAGTCATGTGACTGGCAAATTGAGTTATATTTTAACATATTTTGAATTTTTCCTCACTATGAAATTCTCTTTAAAGATCTCAGATCCGATGGTAATTTTTCCCCCTTAGTAGATATGTATATTCAAGTCTCAATGTTCAAAAGTCATTTTGCCATAGGTAGATTTTAGCATATACAATAATAGGTGCAAGTGGTTTTGGTGTCTACAATGTAATTTCTGAGAGAGGTGCACAAATGGTGCAAGTGGCGTTTTGTGTGCAAAATATTGATAATTGCTAAAGAGGCACATTGGTAGAAATAGCCCCAAAAGGTCGCCTCTAAGAAATATTCAAATGCAAATACAGTAATGTCCCAGGAGCAAATCAATTGCATCAAAGATTATGCCCATAGCTGACTTCACAGGATGAACAGCCCACACTCCTGCTGCACTGCATTGCCTCATTAATACTGCTCTTTTACAGCCAGAGACAAATGTTTACACTTTGCAGCAGTTTCTGGCTACATGGCACGCTATGAGTAAAATGCTTCTTTTATAACTAAATGTATCTTAGGCCCTAATTGGAAGGGGTGGGGAAAGGGTGAGGAGGAGAAGGGGCTATTCACCTTGATAGGGGAGATATTCTCTGCCCCTTCCATTCTCCCTTTGGACAACATTTCCCCTAACTGGGTAATTCCCTACTGGGCATTGAACAGATATAGCCAGCGTTTACTGAACTCTCCCCATACCACCCTGCACTGGGGAAGTATCAGAGGCAAGATTGGAAGGAGTGGGGGCCATTGCCAACTGAAGCAATTTAGAGCAGCCCCAAAGCTGATTTAACCTGCACTAGATGTCAAGCAGAGAATCAGGGAGATGAAATTGGCTCCACTTTCTGAGGCCTGGTCTACACTTAAGAATTAGATCCACTTAGCCATGTCACTCAGGGCTGTGAAAAATGTCATACCCTAAGCACCATAGTTTAGATGTCCTAACTCCCAGTATGGATGCAGCTAGGTCAATAGACCTGGTAGGGGACAGTCCCTGTTCTGAAGAATTTAATCTCAAATTGTACAAGGCTGGGAGGGGAAGAAGAAGCACAGAGAGGTGAAGTTATTTGACCAAAGTCACACAATAGGTATTTAGCAGAGCTGGGGATATAACCCAAGTTTCCTGGTGCCCAGTCCATTGCTCTGTCCCTTAGACATCAATACATAGAACATCTTTATTTCTAGTTAGAGATCTGCTGGCAGATCACAAGCACATTTCAGAGCCCCTGTAGCTGTGGACCAGTGCCTCACTTCTGGTAATCAAAACTTGAGAAAACACTCCCTTGACCCCCACCCCATATGCCCTAGTTTCTCTTCTATTAATAATTCCTCCTAATCATTTTTATGTACAAAATTGCTCAGTTGAGTATTTAAAACTACAATGTGGTAACAATCTTCTGCTTCCTACACTGGTCCTACACTTTCTGTGAGCTGTGACACTGAATCAGAAAACAGATTATAGTGTCCTTTTTTTTTCCCCCCTGAGGTAACATTGGTGAAACTTAAATAAAGGTGCATCTTATCTCTTCCCACAACTCCTTTGGAAATTTTCTTAAACACAAGCAATATTTTAAAGCATTTATTTATTTCTTCTTTGTGCCACTCTTTGAAGTTTGACACTGCATGACTGACAAAGTCACTTAATTTGTGTAATTTATTGGAAGTGGAGATTGAATTATGTTCATTAGTAATTTCAGTCAATATTGAATCTGAAGAAGGATTTATACTTTTAAGATACGTTTTGTTTTTCTTCAGAATAACAGTGCAAGCTGCATGATGTGTGAACTTGCCCATTATTTATTTTTAGTATGATGCTCAAATATTAGAAACTAGAACAAAGTGATTATCTGAACAGAATCCAGAGACTACTAAAGTATAATGTCCATTCTTATTAATCTCCTTTTTCTAATCCATGTCACTCTTTTATAATCTGATCCACTCCCTCTGCTCTTGCTTTGGCTCTGACATCTTAAGTATTCAGCAGCACATCATGTTTTTGCACAATGTTAGGGAATTTTCTGCAGATGGCTGTAGAACTCTTCATTTCATCTTCTTTTAGAAGGTGCATATGTCTAAATATGTCTTACTAAAGGAGTAAAATACACCTTGTTTTGAAAGGATTGTATCCCATTAGAAACATAGCTATAGCTGGAGATGAAGTTTGAAATGAAAAGTCCTTATAATGCAGGCAATGCCAAGTGAAGACTCAGCATTTGGCACACTTTTCTCTTAGCTGACAAGAGCCAAAGCTTTGATCATTCAAAGCAACCCCCTGTTCTCTTCAATTATCTCTCTGTAGAAAAACATGCCAAAGGAACAGAACACATATTGGGAAAGCCATTATCTTTAAGACTGTAGTCCATCCAATTGCACATTTTTGTCTAAAACTGCCTCTTTAAATCTGAATTTTCTCAGGTGTGTTGAACCTGGTCACATTCAATCCCTCAAATTTCAGGAAGCCATATAGGGTAACTATTTGATTAGAAAGTGCTGCTGTCCCAATTTGATTAAGTACTGAGATAGTCTAGATGACCTCACTCATTTGTTTGCAAATTCTCAGACTGCTTTCCTTCCATACCGATGAAGTGACATTTTTAAACTGCAGTGGATGCATACATCTTTGGAGTTATTGACTAATAAATTGGCATAAGCAGTATGATTGACTGGAAATTAAATTTGTACCAATCCTAAAGGGAGGAAATTTACCCAGAGTCTTTATGTAAAAATGGTCAACTTTATTGTCATTTTTGCAAGAACCAGAAATGTTTGTCTAGGTTCGTACTTTGATACATTAGTGTGAAATGTGTGTGGGAGGGAAAGAATAATTAATTTAAAATTCACAAACCTGTACATCTCTAAATAATAGAAATGCATAAAAATAGCATGGACAAATGTGCTGTGAAAATATCTAGATATGGGCCAAATTCTGTTCATTGATGCAGTTCACATTGTCATATTATGTAGCAGGGGAGTATACCAACACTGATTGTTCCAGATTTCATGACACAGGAAGGCTGAAACCAGGTATCATAGCTGACATTCTGCTTGACACTCCTAAAAGCACTCCCTAGACCTATTTCAGTGTATTTCAACTGACTCTCCACTGCCAGGATACCTGGTGACATTTTGAATGACCAGACTCCTCCCTCCTGATCACATGTCAAGATGGGTAGAAGAATTCTTGGAGAGATTGGCACTTTGTATGGCGAAAGAAATGGTATTTGCTGTTCCTTATCTCCATGGAGATAAGAGAAGTATCAAGTATGCACCATGGGAGAGAGAGAAAAGAACAGCCCATGCATAGTGTGGTTACCAGACTTTCTCTGCCCCTTTCTGGAGGCGCCATTCCCTGACAGCCCCCTCCTCAAGGAAAACCCTCTCAGACCATGCTACCAACAAGATAGTTCTCCAGAGACCTAGAAGGCCCAGGAGGAGATGCTGACCAATAGGGAGCCATCCAGCCTGTTAAGGAGGCTTGCATGCTTCTTCTCAGGGGCAATGAAACTGGGATGGAGAAGGAGGAGCTCCTCATTGTTAGCCCAGAGCCCTCAAGCACAGCAACTAAGTACTTGCCTTTGGAGGGTGGTTGGTTTGTTTTAGTTTAAAGACACAGACAGACAAATTCTGAGCTTTGTTATCCTTAATTAACTGTTTAGAGACTGATGCTGAGCTTACCGCATGGGCTGCCCTGCCCCGAGCAGGTGGCCACACAACTTGTGGATTAAGGCAGAGTTCCTTGCAGCACCTTTCTTGGCCCTGTAGAGGGTGTTGTGGAGCAGCACCACCTTTGACACTATGCATATCCTGGTTAGTTAGCAGTTAATGTTGTTTTTCAAGCTCCAGTCAATGCCAGGCCAGCCTACTGCATGTAAATTGTGAAAAATTATCAGCACAATGTATATTCTGACTGAGAGTGAGTAGCTGTTGCACCACTATTCACAGCAGCCCTGTACAGCAGCTTTATGGGATTTTTGGTGTAAAACCCTATCTTACAGTGATGTGATGTGTTTCCAGAAACAGAGTCTTATTTATTCACATTCAGTGCTGCCAGCTGAAAGTGAGGCAAACTAGTGAGTATCTTCACCACAGGCTTGAAAAACATCTGCATAGCTTTGGAAACCCAACAAAGAGTTCCTGAGATTTCATAGCATCATACCAACATCACTATGGTGATCCAGTACATAACTGACAGCTCTGTAATTTCATCTACTAGTATAATATTCCTTGAACCTTATAAAAATGCAAAGTGTATCCTTACTAGCAAATCTAGAGGGTTTTGTGTAGTTATATTCCCGCCATTTGCCTGCAAGGATTTTTATCAAAGTGGATTTATAATGTTGATAGAGAGAGGGGCAAGTCATTTGTAGTCTGGGTAAGTTTAGTGAAATCAAAACATAATCAAAAATCATTATAAATCAGATACATTTGAAGTTGTACTCTGCACTTTATTAAATTTGTTGTCTCAGGATCAGACACCTGAAATTCACTGTGTTGGTGAGAGATTCTTATTCTGCAAGGACTATATTAAAAATCAGTAATTTTCATGATAGCAATATAAGGGGAAAATAATTGACTGTATCTTGCCTTATGGGAATCGGTTTATAATCGAACCAGAAATCAAACTTAATGACATTCATCCATATGAGATGTTTGTCGGATGTCAAAAATTAAGCCATAGGAACATAAAGCTAGTTCATAAATCAGTAAGTGAAATTGAATAAATAAATTGGAAAGTCCTTTTAAAATGCATGAAAAGAGCTTTTGTCCCTTTTCTGTAAAAAGAAAAGGAGTACTTGTGGCACCTTAGAGACTAACAAATTTATTTGAGCATAAGCTTTCGTGAGCTACAGCTCACTTCATCGGATGCATACAGTGGAAAATACAGTGAGGAGATTTATATACACAGAGAACATGAAACAATAGGTGTTACCATACACACTGCAACAAGAGTGATCAAGTAAGGTGAGCTATTACCAGCAGGAGAGCAGGGGGGAAAAAGCCTTTTGTAGTGATAATCAAGGTGGGCCATTTCCAGCAGTTGACAAGAATGTCTGAGGAACAGTGGGGTGGGAATAAACATTGGGAAATAGTTTTACTTTGTGCAATGACCCATCCACTCCCAGTCTTTATTCAAGCCTAAGTTAATTGTATCCAGTTAGCAAATTAATTCCAATTCAGCAGTCTCCTATTGGATTCTGTTTTTGAAGTTTTTTTGTTGAAGAATTGCCACTTTTACGTCTGTAATCGAGTGACCAAAGAGACTGAAGTGTTCTCCAACTGGTTCTTGAATGTTATAATTCTTGACGTCCAATTTGTGTCCATTTATTCTTTTATGTAGAGACTGCCCAGTTTGGCCAATGTACGTGGCAGAGGGGCAGTGCTGGCACATGATGGCATATATCACATTGATAGATATGCAGGGAATGAGCCCCTGATAGTGTGGCTGATGTGATTAGGCCCTATGATGGTGTCGCCTGAATAGATATGTGGACAGAGTTAGCAACGGGCTTTGTTGCAAGGATAGGTTCCTGGGTTAGTGTTTTTGTTGTGTGGTGTGTGGTTGCTGGTGAGTATTTGCTTCAGGTTGGGGGAATGTCTGTAAGCAAGGACTGGCCTGTCTCCCAAGATCTGTGAGAATGATAGGTCATCCTTCAGTATAGGTTGTAGATCCTTGATGATGCGTTGGAGATGTTTTAGTTGGGGGCTGAAGGTGATGGCTGGTGGCGTTCTGTTATTTCCTTTGTTGGGCCTGTCCTGTAGTAGGTAACTTCTGGGTACTCTTCTGGCTCTGTCAATCTGTTTCTTCATTCAACAGGTGGGTATTGTAGTTCTAAGAATGCTTGATAGAGATCTTGTAGGTGTTTGTCTCTGTGAGGGGTTGGAGCAAATGCAGTTGTATTGTAGAGCTTGGCTGTAGACAATGGATCATGTGGTGTGGTCTGGATGAAAGCTGGAGGCATGTAGGTAAGCATAGTGGTCAGTAGGTTTCCGGTATGCTGGTGTTTATGTGACCATCGCTTATTAGCACCGTAGTGTCCTACCACCGTAGGAAGTGGATCTCTTGTGTGGACTGATCCAGGCTGAGGTTGATGGTGGGATGAAAATTGTTGAAATCATAGTGGAATTCCTCAAGGGCTTCTTTTCCATGGGTCCAGATGATGAAGATGTCATTAATGTAGCGCAAGTAGAGTAGGGGCATTAGGGGACGAGAGCTGAGGAAGCGTTGTTCTAAGTCAGCCATAAAAATGTCGGCATACCGTGGGGCCATGTGGGTACCCATCGCAGTGCCACTGATTTGAAGGTATACATTGTCCCCAAATGTGAAATAGTTATGGGTGAGGACAAAGTCACAAAGTTCAGCCACCAGGTTTGCCGTGACATTACGGGGGATACTGTTCCTGAAGGCTTGTAGTCCATCTTTGTGTAAAATGTTGGTGTAGAGGTCTTCTACATCCATAGTGGCTAGGATGGTGTTTTCAGGAAGATCACAGATAGATTGTAGTTTCCTCAGGAATTCAGTGGTGTCTCGAAGATAGCTGGGAGTGCTGGTAGCATAGGGCCTGAGGAGGGAGTCTACATAGCTAGACAGTCCTGCTGTCAGGGTGCCAATGCCTGACATGAGAGGGCATCCAGGATTTCCAGGTTTATGGATCTTGGGTAGCAGATAGAATACCCCAGGTCGAGGTTCCAGGGGTGTGTCTGAGCGGATTTGTTCTTGTGCTTTTTCAGGGAGTTTCTTGAGCAAATGCTGTAGTTTCTTTTGGTAACTCTCAGTGGGATCAGAGGGTAATGGCTTGTAGAAAGTGGTGTTGGAGAGCTGCCTAGCAGCCTCTTGTTCATATTCCAACCTATTCATGATGACGACAGCACCATCTTTGTCAGCCTTTTTTATTATGATGTCAGAGTTGTTTCTGAGGCTGTGGATGGCACTGTGTTCTGCATGGCTGAGGTTATGGGGTAAGCGATGCTGCTTTTCCACAATTTCAGCTCGTGCACGTCGGCGGAAGCACTCTATGTCGAAGTCCAGTCTGTTGTTTCGACCTTCAGGAGGAGTCCACCCAGGATCCTTCTTTTTGTAGTGTTGGTAGGAGGGTCTCTGTGGGTTAGTATGTTGTTCAGAGGTGTGTTGGAAATATTCCTTGAGTCGGAGACATCAAAAATAGAATTCTATGTCACCACAGAACTGTATCATGTTCATGAGAGTGGAGGGGCAGAAGGAGAGGCCCCGAGATAGGACAGATTCTTCTGCTGGGCTAAGAGTATAGTTGGATAGATTAACAATATTGCTGGGTGGGTTAAGGGAACCACTGTTGTGGCCCCTTGTGGCATGTAGTAGTTTAGATAGTTTAGTGTCCTTTTTCTTTTGTAGAGAAGCAAAGTGCGTGTTGTAAATGGGTTGTCTATTTTTTCTAAAGTCCAGCCACAAGGAAGTTTGTGTGGAAGGTAGGTTTTTTATGAAAGTACCCAGTTTTGAGAGCTCATTCTTAATCTTTCCCTGTTTGCTGTAGAGGATGTTGATCAGGTGGTTCCGCAGTTTCTTTGAGAGTGTGTGGCACAAGCTGTCAACATAGTCTGTGTGGTATGTAGATTGTAATGGATTTTTTACCTTCAGTCCTTTTGGTATGATGTCCATCTATTTGTATTTGGAAAGGAAGATGATGTCTGTCTGTATCTGTACGAGTTTTTTCATGAAGTTGATAGATTTCCACTCTATACAGCTAAATTCAGTGCCTTGCATAATGGTTTCAGAGTAGCAGCCGTGTTAGTCAGTATCCACAAAAAGAAAAGGAGTAGTTGTGGCACCTTAGAGACTAACAAATTTATTTGAGCATAAGCTTTCGTGAGCTACAGCTCACTTCATCAGATGCATGCAGTGGAGAACACAGTGGGGAGATTTATATACACAGAGAACATGAAACAATGGGTATTACTATATACATTGTAACGAGAGTGATCAGGTAAGGTGAGCTATTACCAGCAGGAGAGTGGGGGTGGGGGGGAACCTTTTGTAGTGATGATCAAGGTGGGCCATTTCCAGCAGTTGACAAGAACATCTGAGGAACAGTGGGGGGGAATAAACATGAGGAAATAGTTTTACTTTGTGTAATGACCCATCCACTCCCAGTCTTTATTCAAGCCTAAGTTAATTGTATCCGGTTTGCAAATTAATTCCAATTCTGCAGTCTCTTGTTGGATTCTGTTTTTGAAGTTTTTTTGTTGAAGAATTGCCACTTTTAGGTCTGTAATCGAGTGACCAAAGAGATTGAAGTGTTCTCCGACTGGTTTTTGAATATTATAGTTCTTGACTTCTGATTTGTGTCCATTTATTCTTTTACGTAAAGACTTACAGACAGCCCCCCAATCTGAAGCAAATACTCACCAGCAACCACATACCACACAACAGAACCACTTACCCAGGAACCTATCCTTGCAACAAAGCCCGTTGCCAACTGTGTCCACATATCTATTCAGGGGACACCATCATAGGGCCTAATCACATCAGCCACACTATCAGAGGCTCGTTCACCTGCACATCTACCAATGTGATATATGCCATCATGTGCCAGCAACGCCCTTCTGCCATGTACATTGGCCAAACTGGACAGTCTCTACGTAAAAGCTCACCTTACCTGATCACTCTCATTACAGTGTGTATGGTAACAGCCATTGTTTCATGTTTTCTGTGTATATAAATCTCCCCACTGTATTTTCCACTGAATGCATCCGATGAAGTGAGCTGTAGCTCACAAAAGCTTATGCTCAAATAAATTTGTTAGTCTCTAAGGTGCCACAGATACTCCTTTTCTTTTGCGGATACAGACTAATACAGTGGCTACTCTGAAACCTCCCTTTTCTGTATCTTTCTCTTTGCCCTTTTAGAGTTGTTCCTCCAACAGTTAAATGTTTAGCAAGAGGAATGTGTAAAATGTACGTTTTACGGGAGCTTCTGACATTTATTGTATTGTTGATTAACACTTTTATTAGACTTGTCCGAAATATAATTCACTATTTTAGGGGGGGGTTTTGGTAGTTCTCTGATATCCTGACATGATCATCAAATAGATCAGGGTATGTAATAAAAGCCATATAGCCAGTAGTAGAACATACTGTCATATAACCATTAGGACTATACTAAGAGCCAAAATGTTGGAGCTAAAAGTATTTTTAATTACTTGAAATTGCTTGAAGTGCTTTCTGAGAGTAGAAGGGTGCTGATTTATTTATCTACTGTACTTATCTAAATTAATTTGTATAGAACTACTTTGGTCTTAATCATCTTACAGTGAAATTTATGTTAATATTTTTAAATGGTGCATCATTTTGTCTGAAGGATATACTTTATTGCAATGACACTGGTCTAAAAACTGTTGTTTTAAAAAAAAAAAAAAGAACTAAATGAACCAGCCACTAAAACATCATCAAGGACTGCAGTCCTACCTGGACTGCATTCATAGTTTTTACAAGTGACCTTGCAGGAAGCAGAAACATTTCAGTAAAGTAATAACATTTGTTAGCATGCTAACAATCGGTAAAATGAATGCAGCCCAGCATATTTTGTGTATCCTACAGTTCATAGCTTTTCCTTTTATATCAGGGCTGGGAAGTTGGTGCTGCATCCTCCTTCTCCTTTTTTGCACTCAGTCCCCAGCATCTAAGTATGGCCAATTGCTTGCTTTATCTGACCCTGACTCTTAGGCTGCTCTAGATGGGATCCTCTGCTTTGCCCCATTCATGATCCAATTCCATCATCTTCTAAAAGTCACTTTTCAGCTGGAGATTATGGCAGGAAGTGGTATTGCTGGCACATCACAGATGCTCTAATATCAAGGGTTTGAATCACGGCTGAAGGACTTGAACCCTTTCATAGAATAGCAGGATTGGAAGGGACCTCAGGAGGTCATCTAGTCCAACCCTCTGCTCAAAGCAGGACCAATCCCCAATTTTTGCCCCAGATTCCAAATGGCCCCATCAAGGATTGAACTCACAACCCTGGGTTTAGCAGGCCAATGCTCATACCACTGAGTTATCCCTCCTCCCTTTGATTTTGTACTCATCCTATTCTCAGCTGCCTTCCATTCTGCTTCCCCTGGTTCTGTGTCTCTCAGCAGACCCTCTTTTCCCTTATCCCAACCACTGCAGTGGCTTGCACACAGCTTCTTCAGGTTAGCTGGCAGCATGCTGTCCCATCTTCTTCCCCCCCAGCTAGCATTCTGGTGCAGCTTATCCTAGCCAGCCAGCCAGCACAGCTTCCAGTCAGATCCCCCCTTGGCCTACCTCCTGCACAGCTCTGTCCTCTGTAACTCCCCCTTCTTCTGAGTACCTCACTTAGTTTTCTTCTATGTCTTTATATCTCCCCTAATAGTCCTTGCTCCCCCATACCTTTCCAACTCTGCTCGGTCACTACTCCCCTGTCCCTATGATGTAGCTAGAAATTTTGCCACACCCACATTGTGATATCTGAGCTTCATGTGTGTACTGCTGTCCCCCTCCTGCTGTCACTACCAGTCTAACTTCCCAGAACCACGCTCTTCACCTACATATTCTTCCACTTTGCTAACTCTTGCTAAACCTGATTTAAGCATTATCTTTTCACTTCTTTAGTCCTGGGTTGAAAACAGTTGCATGCAACTGAAAGACATTTTATCTTCATCAAATCTTAATTACAGTTTGTCTTATTGCTACCAAAACGCCATAGTTTGCCTTCTATGTAAAAACTAATGTGTGCTCAGGAAAAGCTCAAAACTATATACCAGTTCAGGGTTAAGTTTATGTGCACTAAGAGTTCTGTGTAAAGCTTATGCTCAAAATAATTTGTTAGGCTCTAAGGTGCCACAAGTACTCCTTTTCTTTTTGTGGATACAGACTAACACGGCTGCTACTCTGAAACAAAATCTTTGCCGACTCTATGCTTGTCTCTGGCTATTATTTTCATCCATCGTTTTTTATAAGCACCATGTTGCAATAAAATACATCCTAAATTAAAAATACATAAATCAGAAGAGCTGAGCATATACCTATATACTGTGTCATTGAGATTCATGGGCTGTATGTCTAATTAATCTAATCTAACTAGATAATTTCCCCTACATGGTTCCTATTTTGGAAACAATGCATAAATAAGTAACATATCTTATTTCATCCTTAAGAGAATGTGTTATGTACTTTTCCCCTTTCTGACTGCCACTTGTGAAGCTGATGTAAACCATTAGGTTTTCCTTCACAAATATTTGGATAGTTGGGAGGGAGGGAGGGCAGACAGAGAAAGTTTTGCAGAATTTCACAGCATTTGTTAAAAAAAAATAAAACTTTTCCAAATTTGTCAAATGTTCTACAGTTATTGTCAAATTTACTTAATATATATCAGAAATAAAACCAGTTTAGAAGACTGGATTACTGAGGTGCCTGCTGATGGAACATGTCTTTCACTCCCCAGATCACCTATTAAGATCTAGTCCAGGTGAGTAGTGAACGAAAGTTGTTTTGCTTTGATGGCAGTTTAATGTCATATATAAAATAAACCAGTATAGTGATTTAATAGAACCAGCACCATATTGGGACTAACTGGGACCCTTGTTTGTAGTCTCAGCAAAGAGATGGAAGACTAAGTGGGCATAGATGGAGATGTGGGAATGGGGTGTATTATGTTTCAATTTAATGGACTCTCATTTCAGATTCAGATTTCAGAGTATTTCACATTAAGGGAAACAGCAGACAAAGGAAGAATTGATATAGTCTCTATGGGTATGTCTACAATACAAAATTAGGTCCACACTACAAGTGCTACAGCAGCACAACTATGTTCCTGTAATGCTGTAGTATAGACACTTGCTACACTGACAAACGCTTTTAACCTTTAAACATCATCATTTTCTTCTTGCTGATGTTAAAACAAACCACTGGAAAAATATATAATATTATAAATAAAGCACTTACAGAATCTTTTCTCAGTAAACTGCTTCCAAGGTTCCTTACTTGATGTGAGATTACCAGAATAGCGCAAAGTAATTAGAAAAGACATCCTTGAAGCACAAGATTAGTAGTTGGGAAATGTGCATTCAGGGGAAGATTTTCAATAGCACCTAAAGAATTTAAAAGAACAAATCCTGTTAACAAGGGGAGGAATGACCAGGAGTCCAAGAGAAATAAAAGGAAGTTTGGATTAATTAGTGCTAATGGCTTTGCTAGTCTTCTATTTGATGCACGCAGTGCATAATTTGCTATTTTAATATATATTTTAGATCACCTTTTAAACAATAATTAAAAACCCATAATTTCTGCTGTATTATACCCTTGTGTGACCTGATAAATGACATCGAGATTTGATCTTAGACAATAGTTTTCATGTCTGTCTGAAAAAAAAACCCAGAGAAACAAAATAATGCGGACCACTTCTCATCACCCACTTAGTTCCCTAGTGGTTCTGCAAGAAAAATCTTTTAATGTTAATTTTTGTGGAAAGTATCGTCTTCATACCTCAGTTCCATAATTATCGCTTTCAGAAACCATATTAAATAATTAGCCTAATGTTTTTGCATGAAATAAAATGGGAAAGGAAATAATCACAGTGGACATCACCTAGTTTATATGTTTTACCATTTCCAGTGAGTTTTATTTCTCATTGAAAATTATTAAGAATTTCTTATTGTAAACTGATGTTCAGTGTCGCTGTTTCAATTTTGTGTGGTACTACCTGCATCACTAGCCCTGCTGCTATGAGAACTGGCATACAAAAGCTCAGTTGCCTTGTTATTGCAGAAATTGGACGATGGAGGTCCTACTAGCTGGAAATGGTGTTTGGAGGCTGAATTCTGCTTCCTTCATGGACACTGACTCCAACTGAACACTAGGAACCAGAACCGCCACCTCCTTATGAAAGCAGAATTATACCTGTACCGCTGCCCAAGGAGATCTGTGGCTACAAAATGGGTGGGGCTGGATTATATCCTTGTATTTGTTTTAAATTTACCTACCATTATTTTGTGACCCCTTGTTCTCATATTATGGGAAACAAAATTCCTCACTAGGATTTCCTTCTTACCTGTGTAAGGAACTCCTCCCTCCACCCTCTTCAAGCTCTCCCTACTGTGACGCTGAGATTACAAATGATGAAATTTAGTCTCTGAAAACATAGCATTAGCAAGCAAGCATAATTTACTGTTTGACCTTGAATAATCCCTCCTAACTCATTTCTGGTGTGTTACGTACATTTTGTTCAGAGTACACAAAATGAAGATTCCCGAGTGAAAAAAAAAACAAACTACTTCCTTACATGAAAATGAATGACAATCAAACTCTGAAAAGTGGTTTTCTTTTTACCTTCTGTGAAACCTAGTGAAAAGAAAAACTCTTCTTTGTTTTTTTCATACAACACAGTTAGCTTAGCTCCTCCTGTCTGTTGATTATCAGAATGGGGGACTGTATTTTTTACACAGTATGTTTATGGAAGTTGGTCTCATGTATTCTTTGTAACTTGTATTTGGCCTATGAACATGATGTACCATGTTTTTCATTTACTTATTATTTATAACATCATGTATCTTCAACTTTCAGACTTGCAGTAAGTATAGATTTTTAAATTCCTCTCAGAATTTACAGGCACATTTGACAAATTGTCAGAACCTTTTATTGCGATGGATTCTAAAAATCACTTTAATGATAACCTGCTAACTTTTAAGAAAATGTTCGATATACAGGAATGGACTTGTCACAGCCTGAGATTATGTGCATTTTTCCCAGCATGCTACCTGCTATCTTAACATTTTATACCAAATACAACTGTAAATTATCCTTTAAGATCTACAGCCATCAGAAACATTTAAAAATTTCTTACATTAGTACATTTTAAAATTTTAAAATGTACTAACCATTATATATTATTAATAAAGTAGTTAGTGCAACTTCTTGCTTTATTGACTACGGGGTAATAATCTATATATAGGAATATAGCAGAATGCCATGATAAGCGACTCCAAAGAAAAGCCAAATAACTTATCTTGATGCTTCTATGATTTCTTAAATATTCACTTGTGAGTCCTTACTATGAAGTGATCAGAAGTTGAGCTTCTTTACTCGAAGATTTTATGAGGAATTTCTTTAAAGAAGAATATAGATTTTAATGCATAAATTTTGTAGAATGACTATTGAAGTTGAAACTTCATTTCAAGAAGCACTGGGTTTGTTTAAATATATTTTGAGTATCCAGAGTTACTGAACCAGACTTTGCTTAATTAATAACTATAGGATGTGAGGCAGTTCCAGTGCTGCTTTTTCTATTAACTTGCAATTTCCTTTAGGAAATGAATAAACTGGGGGGTATGGCTGCTGAGAATAAACGTTGTACAACTGTACATTGCCAAAATTCATTTGAATGAGTTAACAAACATGGCTTATAAATTGACTACACTTTAATTCCCTAACTCAAATGGGACATTTTGTAAAAAAAAAAAAAAAAGGCAGATACATATTTAAAGTGCTAAATATAGTGTGAGAATATGACCATAAGGAAATAATTTCATTAAAAATAAGCATACTAGTATTATATTTCTAGGGAACTGTTTATCTCTATCCTAATCATATTTACATAAGACTTGGAGGCATTGTTCCAAATTACATTCTTTGTTACTCTGGTGAAACCCCATGGACCTCTGTGCATTTGTGCTGTTGTCACTGAGAGAAACATCTGGAACACTTTATTACTGTTAGAGTTTCCTAAGCTTTGTGATGGGTTTTGAAAAATGAATTACCTGTCATTCTGAACTGAAAAATCTGAGACACTTAAAAGCCTACATCAGTCTGTGCTTGTAGTCTTGCTGCAGACAGTTCATATTATCCTCATTTGAGGCATTTACAATAGTCCAGGAAAAGAAAGCTTGCTATATGAAGGACTTTCGTTCTTAACTTGTAACAAAAATATCTGGTTTAGTACTGGGAAAAAGAATTGTACTCCTAAGAATTGATTATCCACATTTTAATTTTTCGATCAGGTCACCAAATTTAGCTTCTTAAAAATTGTTGGAAGAAGTATTTAAACTTGCCTAAACCATTTTTCTTAAAATATTTGAGCTTAAGGTAACTAGAACTTCAGTAACCATGCAGCCATATTTTTTGTTGTCATTCGCGTTATAAATAAAGAGTAGAACTCTCAATTTTAAAAATACCCAATTTGCATACATTGGCAAAAAAATTGAAGGGAGAGAACATCTGAATTACATTAAAAATGTAGGTATCTTATAGTTGTAGTTTAGCCTATTCATGTCAGTATGGCTACTGCTGCAAGGGTTTGTGCTTTAAATGCTCTAGTTTCAGCAGTATATCACTCATCCATAAAATGATGTAGAAGTCTGGGAGCGTATTTTTTCAAGTAAAATATTTTCATTCCAATCATTATCAAGTAATAGGGTTACCACTAAAATGGCTGTTTTGTAGGTTTTTGTGCCTGTTTGCACTGCTGTAACTCAAAGGTGGTTTTGTGTTGTTTTGTTTTGTTGAAAATGAAATATTTCAGGACATATATTCATGACATACATTAGTAGTTTGGGTATATTGGGGAGAGGGGGAAGAGACCACCCTATTGTTTCTGGAAAAACAGCTATTGAACATGTACAATAACTTGTCTTCAGCTTCTTGATAGTTGATTTATTTCACATGCACAGCAAATGTGTTGTTTCCCAAAGGGGAAACCCAAAGATGTCAATATGAGGTAACTGGTCAGAAGCAGAACTTTTTACTAAAGCCTTACATATGGAGTCACACAATAGGCTGCAATAGATCTCTCAGAGTACAGGTAATGTACTTCACATTTGAAAAAAAACAAAATAAGAGTTTGCGTTATGAACTTGAAATGCTAGCCTGTGGGCTCGATTCAGCATACTACAGTATCTTGCATGCTGTTAGAGTTGGAGAATGATTCTTAATTTTCGTTTTCCTGTTGTATAAAAACAAGTGTTCATTATGCAACCAACACTGCTTCCAACTTTAGTAATTAGAAGCATGTCGTTTATGCTTTGTTTATGGACCTTAATGTCATAGAGTCGTCATTTATCTGGGTAGCAGTGTAAAACATATTTGCCTTTTGTTTAATTTTAGCTGGGTATAAGCACCTAATCATTTATACACCTGAAATTACTTCTTGTTCTTGAGTAACATGTGTTAGTGAGTTCATTTGAGTGTGGCTTGTTATTAAGGCTGCTTTATTAAAGTCACCTTTTAATTTTCTGAGTTAATTAAAGGTTTCTGTTATTTTTACAATCTCCCCAGTTCTGTGATGGCAGACATAGTAACTTTTACTCATTTGGTTTCTTGTAATTTATCACTGCTGTCAGTGGAGTTGTTGAACTATTACTTTGCATTTAAGTAGTAGTAATGAGTGACTGAAACGAACAATATTATAATGGCTAACGTATATATTTGTAACTGGTATGAAAGGCTTATCTTAAATTCACATTAAGCATAGATATTGAAATAAGTAGCAACATTTCATACATGAGGCTTTTATCAGGGATACTCTGTAAAGGAAAATGTCAATTTAGATTTAATTTGGTCAATACCACATTGCTAACTGTATTTTCTACATCCATTATGATTGGAAAATAGTTCTTTTTTTCTGTACATAGAACAGAATTTCTGTTGGTTTCCACCATACAGTTCAGATCAAATTGTCTAAAGACTAGCAGTCTATTTGCAGGTGCAATTTGCGCCTGCCTTTTTGTATCTGCAGTTGAATTGCAAGAGCAAATCAGTTGAGTGATCTCAAGCTCAGTGTAGCAGACCCACTTCAATCATTTGTTTCAAGTTGGGAAGGTAGCATTAAATTGTAAATAGTAAATAAGTTCATGTTATTTTCTCAAACTCTGAACCTGATTATGTTGGTCAAATCTGAGTCAAAGCCATAGATGCAATTCTTTGGGTGCCAGTTGACCTACAAACAACTTGACTGTTACTCATTTGGTTTCTTGCATACTCATGCCGGTATGTTGAGACCACAGCCTATCATGCTGACCAGTATTGCCTCATTTGTTTCCATGTACTCCTCCTCCTGCTGTCTGTATCCATTTGTAGCCTTTTGTTTTACATTGTAAGCTCTTTGGGGCAGGAGCCATATTTTGTTCTGTCTTTATATAGCGCCTACCACAATGGTGTCCTGGTCCATGACTGGGGCTCCTCAGTGCTATGGTTGTAATAACAATAATAATAAATAATAATAAAATAATTCCCACTGATTCTTTAATTTTAAAATTGCTAAAACAAACCTGTAAAATTATTTCCCCAAAGATTATCAAAACATACCCTTTGAAGAAACTAAAAGTGCTCCAGACAGTTTAGAGAAGTTTACAAAGCCCACATTAAACAGTGTTCAGTAATATCATAGATAACATCTCTTAAAATATAGAAATAGTCTTCAATTTATTGTTTGAAATAGCATAAAAATACATTTCCCATCCAATATATAGGTATATTCCTTTCTAACAGTAAATCTCATTAAATTAACAAAATATTAGGTTTCCGAGGCCAGTGTGAATTTTCAGAATAAATTGCAGCAACCTAGTATATGCAAGATCTGGGTTCATAAATATCTTTTAACAATTTGTCCTTCAGATCACATTAAGTTAAAAACTTGCAAAGGTTTTAACCCCAGCCACAATATATAATGATAAGGTTAGTGGTGAGAGTTCCAGTAGCATCTGGCTTTTGTGCATTTTAGAGACTATGGAGTATTGGGGCCACCAAACAACAAATGAAAACCAGCAATGTGTGGTATAGAGAAACAAATTTACTTTATTAAATGCACATCAAAGAATGGTAAATCCACTTCTTGCAAAGGCAAATAATAATCTGAGAAACCTGTACAGACACAGAAGGCCCAGTACAGTCAGCCCGCTTGATATTGAAACTCTAACAGAATATTAATACTTATTTTTATATTTAATATTTCACATTTAATATGTTTTCATATTGTGTGTATGTGTATATACACACACCCCACACAAATGCACATAGTACATGCCAGTGTAATGCATATAAATATGTATGTTAGCATACATGTGAATATTATATATCTGTATTAGAGAATCACACATACACATAACTTTTTTGTGGGCACACATACAACTCCATAGATATGTGTACATATGAACAGAAGTTCACTTTTTTTTTGGCTTTATGCAATTGAATTGATAGAAGCTAAGGCATTGGCTTTACAGTAGACGGATAAAAGAAATAGTGCCGTGAGTTAAAAAAAATCACTGAAATATTCCTAAATTAGTTCTTTTGTAAAATACGTAGCATATTCAGAATACTTGATGCTTGTTCGGGGTGACCTTCATGATTGACTCTTATCTTTGCCACAGAAGAGTAAAGTTGCTCTCTCAAATGCATGCTGATATATTGTTTGTGTAATTATACAAGTTATAGTTCCAATACTTTTTAAAAAACTCTGAAACATTTCTAAATTAGTTCTTCTGTGCGCATATGATGGGAACAACTGAACAGAAGAAGGGCCAAGGGGAATGCCTAGGTTAGTAGGCGAGGATTGAATGCAGCAGAGAGATTTACTGAAGCAGAGTTTTTGATTCGGATAGAGTGCAGGATATAAAGGGCAATGGGCCAGAAAGGAATCAACTTCCTCATGTGTCAGCAACTTCCTCTCTCAGAGGCAGAGATGGTGGGTGAGGGCATTAGATTTGAGGGCATGTAGTCAGCTCCATATACAAGTTTTGTGCAGAGGCAGGAGATAGGTTTCAGAATAAGCATGACACTATACAAACTATTCTGTATGCAAGATTGCAACAGTGGGCAGGTGTGTAAAAGGTTTTTGTGGGTTTTGAGTAGTTAAATTCAGATACTGAACTGGATTTGGGAAGAATTAGTAATTACTGTACCTCCGAGAGGGATTTATACCAGCCCATCCTCTGAAGGGGACTTCTGAACTGCTACTGTGTAGTACCGAGGAATATATATAGGAATGTATCAATAGGCTATCAATTTGTAAGCAGACCTGCAAAGACTCTTCCCTTGTGTGTTTCAAATTGTTCTTAATAAAACTGTGACTTATTTGCAAAGAGTATTTTCTTTTATTGTTTTCCACCATAGGACTGTATTATTTCATTATCCTCACTTACAATAGCCATGGAATGCATCACAGGCTGTGGTAAGTGCTTAGCATCAGGAGGCACCAGAATGCCTTAGATTTGTGATGTCCTTCCATAATAACAATGTCTTTGAATACATTGGAGAGAATCCAGTAATCCATATTTGACTGGTTTCAGAGTAGCAGCCATGTTAGTCTATATCCGCAAAAAGAACAGGAGTACTTGTGGCATCTTAGAGACTAACAAATTTATTAGAGCATAAGCTTTCATGGGCTACAGCCCACTTCATCGGATGCATAGAATGGAACATATAGTAAGATAGATAGATAGATATATACACATACAGATATGTTGGAAGTTACCATACAAACTGTGAGAGGCTAATTAGTTAAGATGAGCTTTTATCAGCAGGAGAAAAAAACTTTTGACTGTCGGTTTCTTGTCTTTCTAAAATTACTTTCTGCGTTGCAGGGAAAATTGGATCCAAAAGTGTACAATGGTAGCATAAAGTTATGACTTCTGCATTTGGGTCTTTCACTTTTTGATTCATCAAGTGGGGGTACAGACATTCCAAGTTGCAAGAAACATTTTTGTTTTTCAACCGCATTAGAAGTGATCCCTTTGGACACGGTTATCCAGTCAGGTACAGTGGGATAGCCTGTGTTTGGGGCATCTTTTCTAGCCTCTTCCCCAAATGGGGTGAGCAAAAGGGGTTCCTAAAAAAGCCTACTCAGTCATAACTACTTCTGTCAAAAATGCCCCCCTGTCGCAGTCCAGGGGCACATGACGACCATCTTACGATCACCACCTGCACCTACAGTATGTGACTAGGGACTCTTGATGATCACTTCACCTGTCCCCATCACCACAGGACTTTTATGGGTGGGGTGGAGGAATAGTTCTTCCTGTGAAAGAAGCCTGCATGTGAGTAATTTAATGTGGGGAGCTGTTGCACACCAGCAGCCACGCAAATCTTGGCGGAAGAGGCACCTGTGTCCGGTGGCAAGGAGCTCCAAGACAACTGGAGGTTTCTTCTCTGTTGCAGCCTTCATCTGCCTTCACAGCTGTTGAGAGGTGATCCTGCTTCATCCACCTGTTCTGCCATTGAGGTCTTATTCTGGGTTGTGTTGGGCTGCACTTTATCTGGCACCTTGTCTTGGATCTTACCGCCATGGAGTACAGGACTCCTGACGGCATCACTGTTAGGGTCTTAAGTATATGCAAGCTTCTCCACCACGTCGAGAAGAAGCAATTGTTGCCCGAGAACTCTCAAGGTCCAACATCGACATCGCTGCTCTCAGGAAAACAAGATATACAGATGAAGGCCACTTGAGGGAAGAGGACGGCGGTTACACTTTCTTCTGGAAAGGAAAACCGCAAGCGACAGGTGAATACATGGTGTTGGCTTTGCAATCAAGAACCTTCTAGTCAACCACCTGTCTGAGCTCCGCGTCTGCATCAACGGGCTCCTTATGACCCGCCACATCCAATTGGTCAATAAGTCATTTGCCACTATAATCAGTGCATATGCACCAACACTTCACGCTGAAAAAGAACAGAAATAATCTTTCTGCATTGACCTTGATAAAATTTTGTCATCCATTCCAAAAACAGATAAGATAATCCTCTTAGGGGAATGTAATGCAAGAGTTGGCCGAGATTCTAATGTATGGAGTAGTACCTTTAGGAAGGAAGGAGTTGGCAAGACCAATTCCAATGGTATGCTTCTACTCAAGAAATGTGCAGAGCATGACCTTGTGATCACAGACAAAATATTCAGACAAAGCAACAAATACAAAACAACTTGGCAACATTCCTGCTCAAAACGTGGCACCTCCTAGACTATGTCATTGTAAGAATATAGGATCTAAGAGATGTCCAAATCACCCATGTCTTGAGAGGAGCCGATGATTGCTGGACTGACCACCGCCTGGTGAGGTCAGTCATGTCCATCAGGATTGCACCAAAACATAGAAAGCAATCCAAATCATACAGAGGGCAATACAACATCCAAAGACTTCAATCCTCAGTGCACCAAGAGAACTTCCAAACACTCCTCAGTGAAAAACTGACCTATATGCACACTGGAAATGACAACACAACAGTTGAAGAAGACTGGGAAGCCCTAAAACAAACTATCCATGAGGCTTATGAGGCATCCATTGACCTTGCTACCTGCCGCCATCAGGACTGGTTTGACAACAACAACAACACTGAGATTACAGCCCCTTTGGACCTGAAGAGAAAAGCTTTTTGCGACTCGCAAAACCAACCACTATCCAGTCAGAAGCAGAGCTTTTTCCATCAGCTCAAAACTGAAGTTCAAAGGACGATCTGAGAAATCAAAAACAAATGGTGGGAGGACAAAGCAAAAGAAATCCAAGCATTCACTGACAGACATGTTATGTAGAGCTTTTTTTGTTAGACAAAGACTGTACAGACCAAGCTCATATGGCCTCACACTTCTGAGATCCAAAGATGGTAGAACCCTTCTTAAAGATAACGAATCCATCAAAGAGCACTGGAAGGAACACTACCAAAAGCTTCTAAATTGAGAATCGATTGTGACTGACAATACCATCGATTCCATGCCTCAGCACTCCTTCTGGGAAACTCTTGCCAACCCACTGACACCTGAGGAGGTCTGTAAAGCAGTTAAACAAATGAAGAACAATAAAGCATCAGGTCCTGAGGGCATACCATCTGAAGTACTGAAAGTGGGGGAAGAAACACTAACAAGCTTCATTTGCTGTTCCTCAAAATCTAGTGCACCAAAGAAATCCCTGCTGACTTACGTAATGCTAACATCATCACTATTTTCAAAAAGGGAGACAGGGCCGACTGTGGCAACTATTGAGGCATTGCCCTCCTCTCCTTTGCTGGAACGATTCTTGCTAGAATCTTACTGAATCTCCTGCTCCCTCTTGCAGAGGAAATACTCCCAGAGTCCCAGTGTGGCTTCAGACTGTCATGAAGCATCATCTACATGATTTTCACAGCCAGACAGATCCAGGAAAAATGTCAAGAACAACACCAGCAGCTACATAAAGCAAATTTATCACCATTGTAAGACACCACTATGACCAGATGACTGCCTCCATCCTGTGCAGTGGCTCTACCTCTGAGCCCTTTGTCATCCAAACTGGCATAAACCAAGGCTGTGTACTGGCACCCACCCTTTTCTCCATTTTCTTAGCAGCTATGAAAACATTAACCCAAGACCATCTACCACAGGGCATTGGCATCCAATATCGGACTGACGACAATCTCTTCAACCTTTCTCATCTCCATGCCAAAACTAAAGTAATATCAGCAATAACCGATAATAATCAGTAATAACCGAACTCCAGTACACAGATGATTGTGCTGTAGTTGCAAACTCAAAGGAGGATCTACAAACAGCCCTTAATTGCTTCTCTGAAGCTTACAAAAGCCTAGGACTAACTCTGAACATCATCAAAATAAAAGTTCTCCACCAGTCAGTCCTTGGTCAATATCAGACCCAGCAAGGAAGATCTACATTGACAAAGAAGAACTAGAAAATGTAGATTACTTTGCCTATCTTGGCAGCCATCTCTCACAGAGGGCAGACATAGATATCGAGATTCAGCACACAATCCACTGCACCAGGCTTGCCTTTGGCAGACTGTCTCGCCAGGTGTTCAACAGTCACATCATCATAACACATACTAGACTTTTAGTTTCTAAAGTGGTGGTAATCCCAACTCTCCTCTACGGCCGTGAGACTTGGTTGGCCTATAGAAAACACCTGAAAAACCTGGAATGCCAGCACCAGCACTTTCTTCAGAAGATCCTCAACATAAAGTCTGAAGATTGTTGCACTAATGTCAGTGTCCTCACAGAGGCCAACATCTTCAGTGTTGAGGCCGATTATCCAGCACCAGCTGCGGAGTGGGCCCTGTGTGCACATGCTTGATATATGCTTACCAAAACAATTGCTGTATGAACCAATGGAGAAAGGAAACAGGGAGGCTTAAAGAAATGCTTTAAAGACACCCTCAAGATAAACATCAAGAGATGTGGCATTGACACCACAGACTGGGAGACAGCAGCCCAGGATAGGGATAACTGGTGAAGACTTGTCAGAGAAGGAACGTCCACTTTTGAGGAAAATGGCCTTGCTCTGGTTGCAGAAAAATGCCAGAAAAGAAAGGAAAGACAACTGTCATGCAACAATCCTGTCTTCCAACACCACCTGCAATGTCTTCCAATGAGCCTGTGGCTCAAGGATCGGACTCCTCAATCACCAAGGGACCCATGAAAAATAAAACCTGTGAAAGAGATCATCCTCGACCTCGAGGGATTGCCGATGAAGGGTATGACTAAGTTTTCTATATTACAATGAAAGAAACTGATGCTACCAAAACCTATGTATTTACAGCTGATTAATTAGAGACTTGGCTGAATCTAACTTTTAAAAGGACAAATGTAAATTGATTAACACCTATGCCATCTACAGGAATAGCCATTAATAAGAAGCTCTTACAAGAAAAATAGTGATATATCACTATAACATCTTGAGCTTGCTCAGCAGTTCACTGAAGAATGTACAGCAGATTAGAAAACTCTCAAAGGACCAAAAATAGAACAAACGGTGGAAAACTATAACTATATGAAAAAACATTTACAGTGGCTACAAAAGCAGCTCCTATGGATCTAAAAATAGAGCTTGTATGTGAAAGTCAACAGTGCTATAAAGGCTGAAATGATCATATGGATGAAATGACAACCCAACCATTTATTCTGTAATTATTTACATGTTCAGGTATTTCATCTCACTCAAAGATAAAAACAGGTGAAATATTTCTGAAACTCAGTACAAAAAAGTTTTCATCTACATTCCAAATGTTGTTATTATGCCCCTCATGGAAAAGTTATAAGAAGGATGAAGCCAACAGGGTTCTACAGAAAATAATCTAAGAACACAGAGAATCTAATAGAGAATGATCTCCTTTTTATAGATTTTTTTAAAATCTATTCAATGGAATTCAGTGGATATAATTCCTTATTAAATTCTATGGGATGGTTCAAAAAACCTATAGAAAGATTTTCATACAGATTCTAATGAAGTTTTCTGTGAGGTTCAATAGTTCACTGTGCCTGCTAAAAAGTGCTGCTACTCATTAGGAACTATTTCTTGCCTCCAGTCTCTCAATTTCCTTATGCTTAGTGGAGTATAGTTTCCATCTGTGCATAATAATAATACCTAGCACTTATAAAGCACTTTTCAGCAGTAAATGTAGAAGTGCGTTACAAAGGAGGTGTGTCTCATTATTGCCATTTTACAGAGGAGAAAATGGAGGCACAGAGAGGTGAAGTGGCTGGCCCGGTATCACCCAGCAGGCCAGCAGCACAGCCAGGAACTCTTGAATGCCAATCTGGTGATCTAGCCACTAGCCATTACTGCCTCTCTCTCTCTCTTTCTCACCTGTGCTTTGTGACTTGTACTCACTTTTAGATTACTTCTAGTTGAAGTTTAAAATGTTGGATTTGACCCATAAAGTCACAAATGGGTTGGATCCCTGTAATTTGAGGCATTTGTGATCATATGGTCTATCTGATCCCATATTGCATGATTTAAACAGGTCTGGTGCCAAGACACATTCTGAGAGGTTTGTTTTAGAATTAAGTTTATCCACCCGTTTTGGTCCACTAACGCCTGTATTTGATGATCTTGAGAAGCTGCTAGAAGCCTAACCTGTTTTCACAGGCTTTTTCTGGAAGTGAGAGGGAAACAATATTGTCTGGGATTGAGAACATTTTTCAGGAACTTTGCTTTTTCATGTCTTTGACATAATTTGGATTGTTTGGTTTGTTTGTTTGGGTTTTTATGCCTTGACACTGTGCCTAGAGGATTTGGACAAGCACAAGTGGAAATAATCCTTATTATATATGTGTATCTGTTTATTTCTGTGCAATACAGAAATAAATTGGTTCCTAATTTGCTGTTGGTGGATAAAGCATAAGATACCTCATAGCAATGTGTATCTGAGGAATTTAAAATTTATTTTTCATTGTCGTGTTGTCATACCTCAAATTAGCTCCCACAATTGGTGCAGTAAGACTGGATTCTGTGTACACCAAGATCCAGGCCCAACCACTACCAGGGAACCTCAAATTTCCTGGCAACGAGGGAGGAAGATAAAATGGCCTCGTAGAATGACATCCCTATTTAAAATGTGTGTTAGGGAAGCATGATGAAATATGGCTTCTCTTGACAAGTGTGAGAGAAGGATGATTCTCTTTCTTTCCAGGAGTGAGAGGTATATTTGGGTGCTTGTGAACGTGTCCATTTTACATCTGAAAATCTTTAATTGTGCCTTTTTAGGGAGTTGGCGGAGAATATTTGTGTTGCACAATGAAATAATAATCTGTTCTGGGATTCTGAGTGTGTGTAACCATTAGAATGACCACCCATCCCTAACTGGGCGGGACAGTCCCAAAATGTACATTTCAAGTCCCAGTCCGAGGCTGAATGATTCTGGGACAGCATTTGTCCTGGATTCCCTGTGGCACCACTCCATGTCTGCCTCTTCCCAGGGAGATAGGGGGTGGCTGAGGTGGGCCTTTGACCCCCTCACCAGGAAGCCCTACCCTTGCTCCTTCTCTTTCCTCCAAGGCCCCACCCCTGGCCAGGCCAGAAGCTGGAGCTGGGCAGTAGTAAGAGCTGCCCCAGGAGCCCAGGCTGCTGTGATAAGCCCCAGAGTCTTAGACTCTCCACCAGCTTGCCCCAACATAGAAATAAACAAACTCATTTAAAAACTATTGATGCAACATGACTAGTCAGTCTGAAGATGTTTTTTGACTGACTCATATGTTTCACAAAGGCTACTGAGAAAGAAGACTGGTTTAATTGCTAAAGAGGCTGGAACTGGCATTTAGTAGCCACTGTTATTTTCATACTGTTGCTCCAACCACAAGAATTAACAGTGGGTTTCTGTTTTTCACTGTTGTTGAACAGGGAATCACTGATTTGAGTGGCTGCTGACAGGAGGGGGGAAATGAAATAAGCTAGATTTTAGTGTTGAATGAGTACAGTATGTGTCAGTTACTGGATGACTGGTATTGGCAGTGGTTCAGTATCTTAAAAGACCAATAGAAATCCTATCTCGCAGTTATAATTGAAAGCAAATAGCCAGAAAGAAAATATGCAAGGCTGATCACTTGATGGAGGGTAGAGTGTAATGCAGAATATTGTGGTCACATTGGTTGTTAATAAAGGAGCATTTGTTGAGAATATTTTACAATGCTTGGTGTCTATACTAGCAATCATCATGAATACCTTCAATTTCACAAATAACATCTGTTTGATGATTGATCTCACATCTCTGCCCTTGTTTAAGTAAATAAGATCCGGCTCCTTCTGCTGATTGTATTAGCCAGTGACATTTGATATGTGGCATTTATTTCCATGAAAAAAACAGTGCTGAGCACCACAAGAGCAGGGAGATGAAGGAAAAAATATTTCGGAGAAACTGGAAGACTTACTACATTAGTATAATGTCAGTAATTTCTGAAATAAATTAAAGTAGATAAACAATAATGCAAATCTAGAATGTGTTCTGATGGTAATTACAATACAGCATAACCATTCACTGTTAATGGATCCACTTTAGGTGCAGAAACAGGGAGAGGGAAAGCATTTTAGTTAGCAGTGAGGAGAATATATCTAATGAAATGTAAAACTACTTGAAATTTAACAATTCATTTAAACTCAAAAATGGGCATTTTCACTGAATAATTCTCTAATATGTGAATTTTCACACAAAAAATAGCTGCGTTGAAAATCACTCAGTACTTGAGCAAAAATGGGCAATCTGCAATAAATATTGGCCAGTTTTTGAGGAATTATTTCTTGTGTATCAAAACTCTGCAAAATGCATGTTTCTGTAGAGTTTAAATGTGATCATATTTGCAGTGTACAATTTAGGCTGTGAAAAATTGCATGAAATGGAATGACAAACATTTGTTATAGTTTAATGAAACAAAAGTTGTGAGTGTTACAGTGCTCTTATCGTAGCAAATATATTTTCCCTCCTACAATATTGGTGGTTTTGTTTATCTGTACTCCCTCTTAGAAAAAAAATCTAAACATCCAGATCTATGTAATGGACCACACCTAGTGGCAGACGGTTCCTCAAAGGCTTAATCAATTAGATAATGATTAGCAGGCCCATCTGGGAGTTAATAAAGGAGTGCAAGTATAATCAGACTAAAGGGATCGTTTCCCAGGCACTGATCATTAATTTTAAGTGGCATTGAACAAGAAATCTGAGCTAACTGCATGCCTGGGACACTGTTAAATGCTTCACTTTCTAAAGAAAGTTCTGACACTGAGGTAAAGATTTGCTTATTTATATTAATTATGTACTGCACATGGCCTCAAAGTGTATGTATGCAATACATAAAGGTCCTGATTTCCAAAGGAACCTAAGTGTAAATGAGAATGAGGTACAAAATGTGTTGATCAAATACCAACTATCTTGATTTAGTAAAACAGATTCTACCAACAGCTAACACAGTAACTGTGGCTCTAAGGTACAAATGATGCAAAATTTGTAGTACTTGCAAAAAGAAGTGTTTGCATTTTTTTTTAGAATTAGTATATTAAATTAACTTCCCTGCCTCAAATACAACCAAAAAAATAAATAAATAAAAATCACCAACTATCATGTCAAACTGAGTATTAATGCAATTAAATATCTTGCTACTGTTTTTTTCATTCCACTATCATCTTCCTAGTATGTATTATTTCTTCATTTCTCTGTCATGTCTACCATTAGGAACCAATCCTGCAAACACTCAGGCACATGAGTAGTTTCATCCATGTGAGTAATCCTATTTGTTTCAATTGGACAACTCATGTGAGTAATTACTCAAGTACAAAAGTGTTTTCAGGATTAGGTACTTTAGGGCCGGGACTTGTGTCCTGTGCAAGTGTCTAGCACACTTGTGAATAGTGTAAAATAATAAATAATATAATTTTGATAGGTGACAACTTTGAAAGCAACATTAATTGGTGGTACATGGATTTAGGTATTGCAGGATTTTTCAATAAAATTGTTTACGAAACAAATTATATATTGTCAGATTCCCAGCTGCAATATATTTCTGTGGCTCCTTTGATATCAATGAAGCTGTGCTGATTTTCATTAGCTGAAGATCTGGCCCTTAGAGTTTATTTTTGTCCTCTATCTATACCTTACAATTCAAGGTATTTTTTAAGTATTTGAGTTAAACCCTGCGACACAAGAAATACTGGATCCAGTTATACCTCCAAGGAGGCAGAATGACTCCAGAGTTGCTGGAGAAAGGATAGTGAGAGATGCCTCTTGCAACACTTTCTAAAAGGTTTATCCAGGGCTCCAATACTTCTGCCATTGCCCCACTTAGACGTGCCATCTCTAAAGCTGCTTGTGCTGCCAACATGCTAGTCAGTTTCATGCATGCTTCATGTTGCTAGGGCATGCAGCACATTTATGACTCCTCTTGACCCCTGCACTGACCTTCTCTCTTGTCCCTTGGGATAGAAAAGTCTCATTGTGCCTTCCTCTTCCCCACCCACACTGGAGCAGCCATAAATTGGCCCACTGTATCCAAATACACACATTCACTTGTAATATATTATGCTCTGCTATTTTGAAATACGATCCATGCTCATAAATTTTTCTTTAACCTATTGGGAAAAATTATTTTAGAATATTTTAGGTTCTGAAATACAAAATTTAGGTCTTCCCTTGAAACAGTGCAAGGACAATAGGAATAAAAGTTATCTCATGCCTTCAGAGGTTTGGTCCATGTCTTCTATACATTCAGTAGACTGATCTGTATAGTAGTCATGGCAGAAAGTCATTTGTTATGCTGGTGCCATTAGCATTTTTTTCTGCATTAAGAATATTGCCAAGTTTGCACTTTATTCCTTTCTGCTGACAGTTCGTTTTCATAGTGTGTCTTAATTTACTTCTTTTTTATTATTGCAGTTCCAGGTATAAATGTTTTAATTTGTCATTCACCAGGCATATTGTATATGGTCAGGAGGTTACAAAGGATATTATAAGACATTGCCATAGAAAAGTTAACTGAAAGTCTATTTTGGATGACTTATGGTATACTGCATTTCCTTTCCAATTTTGCAGGCAATGGAAAAGTAGCCAGATACGTCCAGGGCATTTGCTAACTGGCATAGATTTTCTAAATACTGGTCAAATTTTACTCATTTTTAGTGATTCTAGGACAGGAGAGTGAAGTTTGTCTCTAGTGGTTAGAGCAGGAGATCATTATTTAGGGCTTCTGGTTTTTGTTTTGACTCACTATGGGCTAGATCGTCTGCTTTGAACAAGGGGAGGTGAGTAGTTGTGCTACCTCTGGAGCAACCCAGGAACCAGTGTGTGACTCAGAATCACAATCTGCCTCTAGTCTACTTGTTACTGCAGGTAGGAAGTAAACTGTGCTGGGCCTATACCTGGCACAGCATGGATCACATGGGATGCAACTACAATTGGGCTTGCTAGCAAGTTGGATAGGATGGAACCATACCTGCCCTCTTCCTCCCACCTGTGATAGGAGTTGGGAAGCAGTGGATTTGCAGAGCCTGCTTTCCCTTCTGCTGTGTAGCCTGTGGCATAGGTAGCCTGCACAAGAGAGTAACCAATGATGATCTGTGTGATAATGGACAAATGATCTTTGCCTCGGGTATGTTTTTATTTATTTATTTTTTGTTTCAAATAGGTGGAATTCCCTTGTGGGAAATTACTATAGAACTTATTGGTAAATTATAATATCTCTATGCATGTTTTGAATCAAACTAAATAATTATATCCCTGCTAAAAGAAATCTGTTGAATGGTTCAGAACATATAGAAATGGTTAAGAAACACATATCATTCTCTAATAGATTTTCTACTGTAGGGTTTTGGAGTAATTTCTTCAGAGTCCTATTATATTTCTATATACCCTATTGGCTTAATCCCTATTACAAACCATAGGACTTTCCATAAGAGCAAATTAGTTCATTCTGAAGGCAAAAATGTGCTTATCAGAAGTATATTTATGAGCCCTCAAGATAAATCGTCTCTGGCAGGGGTGTCTAAGTTGTAGAGGCAGGGAAATCATCTCAACTCTCCCTTTAGCTTGGTGGCAGAATTATAAGAAGCTCCAGAGAGTCTCCTCTAGCACAACTGCTTTAAAATGTGTAATAATACTTATCTACCTCATCGGGGTTAGTTGGGTTTAATACATTAAAGTTGTAAATCACTGAGAAATCCTCAGCTGAACAAAGCTACGGTATAGAATTGATTATAATCAGGCTCAGTACCATTCTCGTAGGTTAGTCTGAAAGAAGGAGTTCTATTGGCTAACTGCATAAGGAAGAAACTGCGTCTCATGGACTAAAGGGAAATCATTAGTGGATGCTTGTGATTAGAGTGGAAACCTGGTGGCCTACAGAGATTTGTTATTGATTCCTACGCCAGCCCCCAAATCTATGCCCAGGCTCTGTCCTTGCTTAAATATTCTGTTGCAGTATTTCCCCAAGAACATTCCACCTGGTGCATAGATTGTGTCTGGTGAAAGCTTTTTTGTAATAGGTGCATTGTCATAAATTATTCATTTTGTACTACTCTTTTTTTAAAAAACAAAAGTGAGCCAGCGCTTTTGGGTGGGCAGAAAAATATTAAATAAGTAAATAATTAACGTTACTATACAACTAACAGTTAGGATGGCAATGTGCAGTAATATTGGCATTGTAAGAAAACAGAACCTACTTACTGTATTTTAGTTCTCAGTTATACACATCATTCCCTTTGCCTCAGTTTTCAGCTCCCACCCTCCTCTGTGGCTGTGATTATTCCTGAGGAAGTGGTAGTGGTGTGGTTCTGCTGCAAAGGGGAGGGGCTTGTATTGAGAGGGGAACACAAGGGGTATTTCTTCATTCTTATGGCACAGAGCTTACCTTTGTGGGGTCCCTCTGCATAGCAGCATACTGGAAGTCAACAGGGACAGGGCAGAGGCAGGCCATTGGATGTGTTCTGTTGTGACAACTTGGCCTACAAATTTATCTGAATTGTGATCTCAGCTGTAAAAAGTATGTAACGGTTCATAAAATATCACAATAACCTACAATAGCAAATGTTGACTGGGAACAGTATGAAAGGGAGACAGAATAAATGACTTACTCTAACCAAAAAGGCCAAGTTAATCTGAGCCAAAAGCAGAAAATGTGAATCCAAAAGTCAATGAGCCAAAACTGATATGTCAGCTATTAGGCCTAATTGGTGGACAAAATAATGTGGGACTGTGTAGCTTCACCACCCATTATTCCCTTTTGGGGTCCTTTAAGAAAGAGAACTTGTGGGGAAAGTATGAAAGAACAAAAAGAACAGACAGTTGCTACTGGAGTGAGCTTAACCATCCTGGCTGACACCTCCACCATTCCCTGGGACACCAGGCCTTCCTCATCCTGATCCTAAAAGGTTTCCTAACCAAAACTGACCAAGAAGAAGGGGACCAAATAACTTCCCCATCGCTACCAGCTTACAGCTAACTCCCAAACACCACCTGAAATAACAGTTATTACCACCTTTAATATCACCTAAAAAACTGTCAGACAAGAGGGCTTTTCCTTTAAAAATTAAAATTTAACAACAGCAGCAGCAACATCATCTCAACTAACTACTTTTTCCCAAAATAATGGTTATTCCAATCTTTAATACCATCTAAAAGGGGGAGTTGCCTTCCAAAAACTGTCTACAGGGAAAGGGAATAAAAATGTTGTTAAAATAAAAACCTTATTTAATACTTTACATTTCAAAAGCTTTAATTGTTTTTCTTTTTTTCTGTATTTTTAATAAAAAATTTAAAAGATTTTTAATAGTATGTTTTCCATAGTGCTAAGTAGGGGTAAGATATCTGTATACTAAATCCTGGATATTGTTTAACACTGTTTAATGTTGAACAGCTACTTGGTTATGTTAACACCTTTAGCCCATATCTTCCTTCTAAATTAATAAAAAGAAAAGGAGTACTTGTGGCACCTTAGAGACTAACAAATTTATTAGAGCATAAGCTTTTGTGAGCTACAGCTCACTTCATCGGATGCATCCGATGAAGTGAGCTGTAGCTCACGAAAGCTTATGCTCTAATAAATTTGTTAGTCTCTAAGGTGCCACAAGTACTCCTTTTCTTTTTGCGAATACAGACTAACACGGCTGCTACTCTGAAACCTTCTAAATTAATATAACAGGTCCAACATCCTTCTCCTCCCAATGTGATGGAACCATTTAAGGGATGCTCAAGGCTACTTCAGTAATGGAGCAGATGTAGCCTCTATGAAATGGCTTCATAGCTAATCTATGAACTTGGGAGGAGGATGCCTTTTCCATTTCCCCCTTGCCTCACCCAGTAACCAGGTAGTCCTGCTGGGTATGGTCTGAAGATGTGTCCTTTAAATCATTTTACTCCCTTTTTAAAAAAATTGCAAGCCACATTGCCTTCTTAAAGGCACTTGGATATCACAGTTATTTGCACAGGATCAAAACCTAGATATAATAGAAAATAAAAATATGAATACCTATCTTGCCCTGTTCCTCCTATCCTGTATCACTCAATTCTTCAAAAGGAGTGCAGAGAACTTCCCTTTTCTCAATCTGCTGCTGAGACTTTGAATCCCAATGTTAGTTCTGTCATATTTGCACACTTGATTACTTTTTTGCCAAGCCATCATGCTTACTTCATTTGGTGTTCATGAAATTAATTCAGTTTTAATAATATGATTAAAAGTTAAATTTTACATCAATATAAATTACGATTAAACTGCAAAGCATAAGTTATTTAAGCTGTTAGAGACTCATTTATAGTTATGGATTAATTCTGATAACAATGGCATTAAACCATTTTAGTTAAGAAACGTTAGTTATTTATGTATAGTTGTTTGCATTTTTAATACTTCTGTCATATATCAGATCGGTATTTGTGCATACTGTCAAACTTTATTCTGTTCTTGTCAAAATACTTATTACTGCTGACAGGTATAACATACCCACATTAATCCTTAATTCCTTGATTCAATTTTCTAATTGCATTTTTGGCATCAGTTTGCAGCCATTTAGACATATGTGATTTATTTGTCTTATGGTATAATAATACACTTTTAAAAATTAGATGCTCCTAACTTAAAAAGCCTGAACAGAAAAAAATATTAAGTACTGAAAATTTCAAGTCCTACAGCACTTAGATAAGACATCTCTTCTTTGAATGTAGATTGATCCAAAACCTTTTATACGTTCCATTTTCATGGCTTTGTAAGAATAGCAAATACAGTTTCATTGATGATCAAATTGGAACCTCCAGTTAACCTATAATGAGAATTTTTTCATGGTTGGGAGACCCTCCCAATCCTTCCAGCAGATCCATAGATCCTTCCTCACTGTCACCACATCCTTATCCTTACTCCTTTCATCCCTTCAAATCCACTGTCTTTTGCTGCCCACCAAAGATGCCTGGATGCAGCTCCTTCAAAAGTCAAACACCCTTGCAGCTGTGATGCTCAGATGAGTCAGTGCTGAGCAGCATAAGGCTGAGTTCACTGTCACTATCACATTACTAGCCTCTTACTGTGCTGGAATTTTTAAATGCTGATTTCTGTGAAGCAGCTTATTTGTATTACTACTAAACTGCCAAACTGATGGAGCTATGTTTTGTGCATTTAAAAATATCTGAAATTATTTCAAACGTTATGTCCTTCTATCTTCACCTTAAAGCAGATTGTTCCAAGACATCTAAGAGCTAATATTTTTAGTAGGATATTAGATTTTCCTCTTCCCAAACCGAGGATGGTCATCTCTCCTTTTTCCAGGAAATAAATAATTTTTTCAGACTGTTCTGTAATAAATACTCAGAGTGGACAAAGAATCCACCGTTCACTCACCTTTCCTTTTGTTTTCCTTTCCCCTCTCTCGCACCCTTCCTCTCTCCATTTCACATGCCCACCCTTTCACCTTCACCGTCTGTGAGAGAGGTGTGATGTCAGCAATATCACTCTCACATACTATCATGTGTTATGTTCAGCCTCCGGCACCAGGAAAAGGGCTGAGTCCTGATGCCCCTTTTAGCTACACCAGGAAGAGTTCTGGGGGAAAGTTGGAGTCCTGGGAACCACATGGGTGTGGAAGGCGTTGTTATGCTGGGGATACAATGTGGTATGACTTCAGGGTGCAAACTTTTCAGGGATAAACCACAATGTTCTGACAACTGCTTTGAAGACTATTCACTCATTCGTTTATATGAAGAGCAGTGCATTTGCAAGCATCATGGACAGAATAAAGTTAGAGTAAGACTTTTTGAACCCTAACTAAAAATAAGAACAAACTTGGAAAATAAAAAGGAAATAATCCTAATGTGTTCATCTTTTCTTTAAAAAATAGTCTAAAATCAGAAGAAAGTTGATAGTAAGAGAACTGTATGCTTCCAGGGTTAATGTTTTATTAACTCTGATTCTCATTGCTGACTTTTGGTGCAACATAACAGTTGCTCCTTTTTGTATAAAATATGACAATTCCAGTAAATAAATCACAGAAGCTAAGTGCTTTGGGCAAACAAACACATGCCTTATCTTTTCCAGAGAAGATGTGGAAAATGCATGATAAATTGCACATTTCAGAGAACATGTTATGTCACTGTGAAATAACTTTGATTCATGATTATGTATTTATCTTTAAACAACTGACAAACCTCAGGGTATCTAAATTATTATCATTTGCTCTATGCTTCTGTAGTTTTTTGCTAGAGAATCTGAATGACTTACAGTAAGATACTGCCTCTGATTTCTTAGTCTTAACATTCTATAAAAAATGCATCATTTGGAGGGCAAAAATAGAATTCCTACTGTATTTGATTTTGGATGAACTTCTGGTGAAAATGGTTAACAATAATACCATTTGAACCAATTCATGTTTTGAAAGAAATTAGTGCAAACTTCAAACAGAAAAGGAGAGTGCTTGTTTTATGGGAATTTTTATAGTACAATAGCAATAGAAAATATATCAATTTTGACTTATGTTTTCTTCATCAAATAAATAAAATGTATAATGGTAAATTTGTTCCTTGGAATTGTGTGCCTGCATACATTTACTTTTGCAAATAAAGATTTTACTTTCACTGTCTTTCTTAATAAGGGGACTAAGATTGTTGTTATTTGGTTTGTCACAAATAAGAGGGAAGGCCAGGTCAGGTGGCTTACACCAACTATTTCTAATAGTTGGTGTTTTGTTTGTTTTAAATGAGGACCCAATCAGGATTGTGACCCCATTGTGCTGTGTGCAGTACAGATATATATTAAGACAGTCCATGCCCAGAAAAGCTTATTTATTGTTAATTATTTATTTGTTTTTATTTTTGTTTACTGTTTGCATTTCAGTAGCACCGAGAGACTCTAATTGAGATTGTCCTAACACACACTGAGAGACATTCCCTGGCCAAATGAGCTTACAATCTAAATAGACAAAGGTTAAAAGAAACAAGCACAGAGAGGTGAAGACCTTGCCAAGGTCACATAATAGGCTATAGACAGGGCCTATAGAATTCAAGTTTCCAGATCCAGTGGCCGATCCACTACATCAAACTACTTCCTATTAGCATACAGTCTAACTCTGCACTTGCCTCTCTTACCGTCTTCTCCCCTTCCCATTCCCTTTTGCCCCCTTTCCCTTCAGTGTCCACTCTCCCTTCACTTTTCTATCCATTTAGCTCATCCATTCATAACTAAACCTACTCCTGCAAAAAATATTATTGTATGAACATGATTGTAATGGGATATGCTGTCCCTTTAAGCCTAAGGGGGACAAAAGACTGTGTCCCAGGGATGTTGGTGTGAGCACAGGCTCAGGAATTGGCCAAAACTGGAAGAGAGGATGTGGAGTTAGCAGTGGGATGGGAAGATACCAGGACACTGTTACTTTAAGGGCCCTGGAGCTGGAACTCTGTATTGCAGGGCTCCCCTCTCTGCTGGCCCATTGGGAGGAGCTTTCAGAATGAGAGGAGTATATATAAGAACATAAGAACGGCTATACTGGGTCAGACCAAAGGTCCATCAAGCCCAGTATCCTGTCCTCTGACATTGGCCAATGGCAGGTGCTCCAAAGGGAATGAACAGACAGGTTATCATCAAGTGATCCATGCCCTATCACCCAATCCCAGCTTCTGACAAACAGAGGCTAGGGACAACATACCTGCCCATCCTGGCTAATAGCCATTGATGGACCTATCTTCCATGAATCTATCTAGCTCCCTTTTGAACCCCATTATAGTGTTAGACTTCACAACACCTTCTGGAAAGGAGTTCCAGAGGTTGATAGTGTGTCTGTCAACCTCAGAAACTTCCCTCTCAGAACCAGGTGCATGCTGACAGAGGAAATAAGGCAGAACTGGAAGGCTAGGTTTCTGCTAGGCAGAATAAAGGCAACATGGTCAGTGGAAGCATAGTAGAAACTATGCTGGTGTTATGATGGAACTTGTGTTTGGGACACTGAGGACTACCTTGAATTACTTTTGGGCTACTGACTCAGTTTCAGGGGCGGGCTGATGGTTACCCTGAGACCATCTACATGGATCTTCTAAGAGGGCAGATAGAGGATGCTATTGAAAATGCTTTGGCCACAAGAGGGAGCCAGGTGGACGGTGTCCTCGCTACACTGATTCCTGGGGAAATTCTGTGGCACTGTACACACACACAATTCATGTCACCTGCAGATTTTTTTCTCTGAAGAAAATAGATTCTAATGGAGAGGTGCTGCAGTTACACCTTTTCCCCACCAGGGGATATTGTGATGCCAGATGAGAGGGCAGCTGGCTCTGGGCCAGAGCAACCAGCTGTGGAGGGGGAGGGTCAGTGGCAGCCTTCCTCAGAGCACCCTGCCCACAGCGCCAAGTGAGGAGGGATATGGCATGGGATATGGGGGAGAAGACAGAGCGAGGTATATGGGGTTCTGGGGGGGTCACATAGACTGGAGTCCAGAATGGCTAGTAGGGGTGACAGCCTGGGGCAGGGGCACAGGAGCTAGTGAGGTGACAACATTGAGCCAAGGGCCGAATGGGATGGGGGTGCAGGATCACATGGGGATGGGGTAGCTGAGTGGAGGTCCACATGGGGACAGGGTCAAGGGGTGCAGGGCCATGTGGGGACAGAGGGGAGGGGGATGCAGGGACACGGGAGGAGGGTGGCTGAGTGGGTGTGCAGGGACTCATGGAGATGGGGGAGGGAGTGCAAGGACACAGTGGGATGGAGGAAGAGGGTACAGGGACACATGGGGAAGGGGTGACTCAATGGGGTTGCAGGGGCACATGGGGATGGGAGAGGAGTGCAGGGACAAATGGGGATGGAGGGAGAAGGGGTGACTGAGTGAGGGTTCAGGGACATAGGCAGATGTACCTGACTGAATGGGAGAGAGCAGGAGTCAGCCAGGGTCTAACAATCCCTCCCCCACAAAAAAGTCTGTTCCATACTTCTTCCACCCACACCCAAAAACCCTCCAGATTCACTCCCAGGCGCCTTCCCAGCAATTATTTCCCTCTCCCTCAGCTCCTCTATTACCCTTGACTCCCACAAGCCTCTGCACTGCTTCCAAAGGGTGCGGAAAATACATTTCTGTATTGTAGTTTAAATGAATTATTACTCAAAGTTCTGTATTAATATGCCTAGTAAGGAATCTATTTGTCAAAAAACATTTCCTGAATCTTTTTTGTTGTCTGTATTGTTACAAACATACTTGCTGACTGGTATTTTGAAATCAATTGTCAAAACTGGTGTGATTATATTTTCTTATTTTGACAAATAAAATATGCAGAATTTTGAAGAATTTTAAAATATTGTGTGCAGAATTTTTAATTTCTTTGGTGCAGAATTCCCCCAGGAGTAAGTGATGTTTGCCACTATTATATTGTTCACTCTACTCATAAGGTATAGCCCTTTCCACCAGTCTTCTCTCTTTAGACTGTAAGCTCTTTGGGGCACAAACTGTCTGCCACTCTATCTGTACAGTGCCTAGCACAAAGCAGCCCATTTCTTAGTTGATTAAGCACTACTGTAGTAAATATTGATTATGATAATAACTACTCTTATAGTTTTTATACAATTCTCCTTGATTTGTAATGCAGTTGTAAAAACTTTAAAAGAAAACTCTTCCGATAAGAAAATGGCATTTCTTTTTAGTGTGTGAATCTAGTGAAGCTAACATTAAAATATCTCCTTTATTTTTCTTGTATGTTTTTGTTATGATAGGAGAGGACTCCAGAGCTCCAGAAATAAGAGGCCAGATGCTTGGCTGGTGTGGATAATTATAGCTCTACTGAAGTCAGTGGAGTTACACCAGTTTACATAACCTGAGGATCTGGTTCTGTTTTTTATCAGCTGCTCCGACCCCTGTTCAAAGGACCAGCAAAAAGCCTAAGCATGACAGAGGTCTCATTTTGAATTTAACTGCTGCAATTGGATGAATTTCATCTACATTCCTTTGGTAGATGCTACAAAAATCATAACTGTTCTTATGTTGTGGCGGAGGGGTTGAGGGGGAAGGCGGATTAATCAGATGTGAGGGATTTTAATACATTTTGATTTGTTATCCACTAGATTATGCCAATCTGAAGTTAGACTAGATTAGACTAAATACATCTACAAAAATACCTCTAAAATATTTGCCACCTATGTACTGAAAATAACATTTATCTATTGTTAAATTTACTGCCATTTGCTCTCAATTCTTATCTCTGATGAACTGTAATAAATTTTGGTTACTTGGAGGTAGTTAAATAGAAACTAATAATTGCTTTTCATGATGGAAGTGAATTTATTTTCTTCCCTTTATATCCAGTAGTTTGCAGCATATTTAACTTGCCTAAACTATCATTCCTCTTAGTATATTTGAACCAGTTGACATTTATATGTACTTTGCATTTTGCATGTAAATGGAAAAGTTTAATGGCTTTGAATCTCAAATCAGAACATTCAGATTTCTCTCTTTCGCCTTGCAACATGACCGGCTCACTCTCTAAATATTTACAGACAAGAAAGAGAAATGAATACTTATGCTGATTTTGACCTAACATTTTTAGAAATATCCTCAGTGCTTGATTAAACATTTAAGCTCTGAAATGGGAAATGCGTATCACTTAGCACAAAATATGGAAACATGACTAATTGTAAATACTCATTTTAGAACCTTATCGCTTTTTGGCTTTGTATGCTGCTCTGTGTTTCTTCAGTTGCTAGAGGCTTGAGGCTTGGTTACTCAAGAAGACTATGGCTGCGACCATTTATTCCGATAGTTAATTTTAAATGAACAGGTTTATGAGACTAATAAAAGGAAAAAGCTTTATAACTACACAAATCCATTGCCATGACAGGTATTGGGCTAGATCCACAAAGGGAGCTTTAGACTCAGTGCTACAATACCTAATGTGTCCTGACCCCAAGTGGCTTTCATAGCCCCGAGTCAGGCACCCAGGTTCCTTATATGATGCATTAGGAGAGCTACAAGCCTAAGAATGGGATTCACTAAAGCCAATATGCTGGGAGGGAAGTTGCCTACTAAACTAGCCAAGAGGAAATGCTGAGAAGGGTGTGACCTAATACCCACCCCTCTAAGGGAGTTAGGTCCTTAACTCTAGGTCAGAGAGAAATGCCTCCCTCCACTTAGGGTTCACAAACATGAACTCTTGCCTGGATTTAAGTGCCTAAGCCAAGTCAGCCTTTTGGTGTGCGTGCCTTTAAACCCAACAGAATCATTTTTTTTCTCTTATCCAGTGCCTATTGTGCACTGTTTGAGGCATTCATTTGGATCTTGATCCTGCTCCAAATCAGGCAGAATGAGGATTTGAATCCATCTCACTCACATTCCTTGTGAGTGCTATAACCGATGCGCTCTTTGGTATTAGGGGCCATCCCCTGCTGCTGTTGGCTGTGTTTTGTGGGAGATCTGATCCCGTACATGGCCTCTGAGAACACCTTCTTGAGCAGGCCCACCAACAAGATAGGCAGAGAACACCTAGTTTGAAGATCCTGTCAGGGATTAGGCACTGAGAAGCTCAGTGACATCAGGATTTAGGCAATTTTGCACTTGCACATTGGCAGAAATTAAGGCACCTTGAGTATTTTACCATCAGAAACCCAAGTGCCTAGGTACTTTAGGCACCTACAGGGTTGAGCAACAACTGAGCAGGGACTTTGAGGATATAAATTTTGAACTTAGGTGCCTAAAGTGCCTCTGGCCCCTTGTGGATCTAATCCATGGTAGTCTCGGTTTTGTATGAAAGAAAGCATATTGAGGTGTCCACTACAAAAACAGCATTTGCCAACAGTTACTACACTTATTATTTAAGTGTTGACACTGAGCTCACTACTGTGTATCACATGAAATCTGGGGAGTCCCTGCCCAGAGAGCTCGCACACTAACCAAAGAAAACAAACAAAGGAGACAGACAGGATGCTGTGGAAAATCCAAGAGGGAATGACAAGATTTGTATATGTTTATGGACTGACGTATTTATTTATGACTAAGTTTATATTTGTCCATTTATTATTATTATTATTATTTATTATTTATTATTTATTTTATTATTTTATTTTATTGAGTCACTTCTTGTGGACATAGTGATAGAAGTGAGTCTTTTGGGGGGATAGAATGAAGGATTGTTGGTTGATGGGCAGGCCAGAAAAGGAGGGCATTCCATGGGTGCCATAGAAAAAGACAAGGATATAGTTATCAAAGAAATGGCTGGATGGGTCATCAGCATCACTGTGAGTGACACAGATTGGGTGACATGAAATGAGACTAGATTATAGAGGTATGCAGAGTTGGAGTTGTTTCACTCCGTTTTTAGTATTATGAAAATACGGGAAACATTGTGGTACTGTCTCTCAGATTCCACTGTACCAGGTCTGAGCAAAAGCTTCTGCTTGCTGTGACTAAAGTTCACATCACTAAGTTTGTTGAGAAACAAACTGGTAAATACAATTTTCTGGTGTTTGTGATCATTTTTTCCATTAAATTAGATATGCAGTGTTGTCTATTAAAGCCCATATTTAAGTCAATAAAAGTGGGATGGTACAGTCTGTAAATGTGAGGGACTAGTTTAGAAAAGCATGTGTAGACCAGCATCACTGGGCCTCAGATTAAAGTAGAAATGGAAAATAGTCTGTATCACACATTACAAAATGATCTTCTTTTTCAGGGCGCTCCTAAATCAATTGCCATTGAGCCTTGTTCAGGAAACAAAGCAGCGGTCCTTACTGTATTTTTATGTCTACCAAGAGGATCATCAGGAGTCCCACCCCCTGGTCAATCAGGTAAGAGTCACATTGGTAATCTTTGAGATTATAATCCTGCAAAGCAGTCTGCCTGGGAAGAATTCCAATTTAATGGACTCAATGTGGACATAAGGGTCTGCCCAGACAAGTCGCTTTTAGGATCAGGACCAGTAAATAATGGGTACTTTAGTATACTAGCTGATAAATTTTCATTATTAAGGTCGCAGTTTAAATTTAATCTGACATCTCAAGTGAAATGACCATGTATATTTCATACTAGTGAGCATTCTCCACTCAGCAGCTGAACACATCTGCTTCTTTTCAAGTTGCTTTGAACCAAGAGAAATAAAACAATCCTGACATTACAGAATCCATTGAGTTTGCTTTGTGTTTCCAGTTAGGCCTGTCAACCTCTTTCAGTTAGAATGCTAGAGTTTCCCAGAATGCCAGCCAAGTGAATGCAAGGGGTGTGAGAGTGTATATATATGCTTCATTAGTGAGGTGTTCACTTTGGAAATCATCCCAGATCACTTTAAATTGGCATTTCCATGATCAGGGAGCATTTCCCATTGTAATCCACCTCATCTGATTTGTGCCAGATTGTTCTACAAAACTGTGTTGTATCTATTCTTACAAAATGGCCTTGAACAGAAAATAGCTGTGTGTGCTCCATTAATCCTTTGAATGCTAAGTGTGACACTCTATATCTCTGGGGACCACCCTGTAACCCCCATATTCCTCATTTATATATAATTGTGATATTGCATATAAAGCATGCCATGTGAGGTATCAGAGGAAAGGTTATGATCTGCTGAAAGCCATTGCTCTTATCTAAATATTTATATCAATGCTTATGAAATTATAAGAATTGTGTTGTATGGTTTTCACTAAAAGATGTGGTGGGTTTGGGAAGTGCCCAGTTATGAGTTCTCCAGAGACAGCAAGGGAGGTAACCAATGCCCAGGTGGGCGCTGAACAGATATCACCAGCCATTGTCCAGCAGAGGAGTTACAATTCAATGACTCACTCACAGGAGACACACTGAGGTATTGCTTCACCTTGTGACTTAGCAATGCCCACCAGATATGCCTGTGTTGTGTTCTCCAAGCACATGACTAAGGTTACAAAATAGAACACAGAGGCTACATGCTTTGCCTTTTCTCCTCCCTGCATCTATGCTGCAGGCAATAAGGACACTGAGAAGACTCAAATAGGGGAGAGTGGCCCAGGTTTCAAGGGTGAAACCTGTATACTATGAACTGCAATATGCAGTGGGGTGAGAAAAACTGCTTAATTTAGATGTTGCCCAGGCTAATAGGGTGGAGAGTTTAGACTGCCTGCTTATATTTTATTTTATTTTGGTAACCACTCTGACTTTTTGTCTGTCACTTATAATCACTTAAAATCTATCTTTTGTAGTCAATAAACTTGTTTTACTGTTTATCTTTACCCGTGAGTTTGCCTGAAGTATTTGGTAAATCTGCTCAGGTTTACAAAGGCTGGTGTATATCCACTTTCCACTTGTCTTGAGCAGTGCAAGATGGTATATTCCTGATGTACAAGGCTGGTAGCTGGGGGTATTCAGCTGATGCCTTTCTCTGTGTGATTCATGAGTGGTTCTGGGAGCATCCATGCAATCTAGCTGGATGTGGGGCTCCAGATGCTGTTGTGCTGAGTGATAACAGCGCCTGGAGGGGCTTGCTGCCTCACTAGCAAAGCATTGTGAGAGACAGCCCAGGCTGGAGAGTTAAGGGGGCACAGCAGTCCCACAGTCTCAGGCTACACCCCAGGGATCCCATCACACTAAGTATAATATATATTTTATTAAAAAGAAAAGGAGTACTTGTGGCACCTTAGAGACTAACAAATTTATTTGAGCATAAGCTTTTGTGAGCTACAGCTCACTTCATCGGATGCATTTGATGGAAAATACAGTGGGGAGATTTTCCACCAAATGCATCCGATGAAGTGAGCTGTAGCTCACGAAAGCTTATGCTCTAATAAATTTGTTAGTCTCTAAGGTGCCACAAGTACTCCTTTTCTTTTTGCGAATACAGACTAACACAGCTGCTACTCTGAAACCATATATTTTATTGTATTTTATATATAAAATGGTCATGACAAAAGAGTTAGCAGAGCAATCTGGCACAGATCAGATCAGGTAGATTATTATGAGAGTTGCTGCCAGATAATGGAAATGCTGTTTCAGAACTCACTGGGATGGTTTCCAAAATGACTACCTCCATAATGAAAAGTAAGCTGTGTAGTATGTGCACAGATATTGCTATGTGCTAGACAGTGTGGTTTATGAATAACTTGTACTCTTAAACAGCGAAATCTATATCCTCTTAACCTTCAAAAATCCATTTGAGATTTAAAAGTATTGAATAATGATGATGGGCAGAATTGGATGCCCAGTGAAGAAATCAGCAGGACCAATAGTTATTTCTTACCCTTTTGAGCTGATCACTATCTGTTATATTAAAGATTCCTTTCTCTTCTTTAGCAGCGGGGTGAGGATTTAGTTTTTCAAATGCCACTGCTTTTTTGTTGGAATATCTTTTCTAGAAGTGTGATGTAAATAGAGGTGATACTGTGGGGAATAGTGATCAGGGAGAAGGGTGCATAGAACATATCTAGTTCACATGTTAACAAAACGAAGCAAAGACTTAATCATGATTAAAGCTCTTACTTGTTTTCTTCTTAAAACAGAAATCTATGATAAGAAAAAAATAAAGGTAATTTCTGAAACCTGAGATTAAGATGCTTCTCAGTGTTTTTTGTTTTTATTTATTTACCCATGATGTTTAGCTATAGTAAAAATAGTATTTGGCAAGTTATTTTTGAACCAACTTTGCTTCACCTTTTGCTATTTTAAAGAATAATCACCACACTGTGCTGTGATTCACTGGTCATCAAAATAATGTATTTTTCAAAATAGGAGTTAAGTACAAAAGTGTAGGTGCGCCATTTTGAGTTTACATGGAGTAAACCATATTTATGTTTTTACAGTTGAAAAATGACATTGTCTCCTGCTTCTGCTTTATTTTATTACTTATTCTATGTTCCACTAGCTTCACAAGTAAATATTTCAACAATATTCCTTTGTTTATTACTAGACTCTTTGTCAGCCTTTTAATGTTTATAAATCTGTGAAATTTTTAAATCCCTTCAGCAGCTTTCATTTCGTTCAGGGTCAAAAGAGAGCAAAACTACTTGATGTTTGCAACTGTGCTGATTCATCCATTAGATTATATTGCTATAATCTTTTTTCTTAAGTGTAATGAATTTTGGTACTTGTGGATTGCTATCACTGTATGTAGTCATGCATAAGGTAGGCGGAAGCTATTATGCAAGTTTCTTGGCATACCTGTAGCTCTGCTAATTCATTTCATTCCTGTCCTGCAGCACTACCTGCTGTTTCATTCTTGGGCTTCCTGGGAGCAGAAACTGCCAACTGTGCCAAGCTGTTTGAAATCATATGGAGCTTTGTGCTGCTAACATATGTTTGCTATGCAGTCGGTTTCCCTTAAGACCAAACTAAGTTAAAACAGTGATGTTCAGGTTGAAGGAAATTGTACATTCAATAATTATACAACACCAAATAATCTTAAATTATTATGTTACTTGTATATAACCTTCCTAGAGCTCTTTATATGCATTTTAGGATAAAACTGTCATTGAAGCAAAGAATTTTTTGACAATTATAAAATAAGATAATAATGTTGGTTCTCATTTTATAACAGAAGAATGTGGGGTTTATTACTAATGAGCTTATAGCTGTAAAGTGTTGGGATAGAATACATTTTTTTTCATTCTGGTTTTAAAAATCCCAGTAGTCAGGAGGCCTAATTCTTCTCTCAGATGCCCAGGCAAACATCTTATTGAAGTCAATGGAGTTATATCCCTGTCTTTGAGTGCAGAAGGGTACAGTATCCAAACAATTTTGTTGGGCACATATTGAAAGTAACTGTGATGGGGTGTTCACCACCCCTCCCCCCCAATAGAGTAATATGGGTCACAATGGACCAATTAACCTTACCTGCTGCACCTGGAGGGAAGCCAGTGATTGTTAAGCACTAATTGAAGATGAAGCCTAGCTGTGGGAGGAGCTGGGCCAGGTGTATAAAGTCAGAAAGTGAAAGCAGAAAGGGGCTGCAGGGAGGAGGTCTACAGTCACTTCCTAGTTGGAAAGAGATTGGACAGGGTCAAGGAGGATATCCAGAGAGAGAGAGAGAGAGAGAGAAAGTGCTGGGGTTCTGTCCTGACTAGGTTTTCTCACAAGAGGCCTAAAGGGCCACAGTGTGAGTAGCTGAGGGAAAGGGGTTCCAGATGGGCAAGAACTAATTCTCAGATCTAGCCACAAGGAGGTGCACGTGGGGGTGAGTGGAACCTCTTCACATAACACTAATTAAAAAATAAATTTAGCCTGGATTTGAGGAGAAATTAGAACTAAATCCCTGGTGAGGGATATCAGTAAGCTGCAGATCAAGGAAAATTTACTGTGATAGAAATTAATTTTTAGTAGCAGATTTGCTGAACAGATCACACACCTTCTCTGGCTCCTTAGCTGTGTCTCCTGAGTTGCTTTGTAGCATAGCATCAATATTAAAATGTAAAGGTTCAGACAAAATAGCTGTTCTCTGTACAATGCATATATACAGCATAATAAGAAAAATAGCTTGTTCTAAGATACATTTTACTGTACAGTGGAGGCCAGAGATCATTCACTACTGTTATAATCTCTGACCTTTGACTTTAAGTACCCTAAATGCTTAATTGTACCAAAGGAGAACTGTTAGTGAGGGCAGCTGTATGCAAGGTTCTAACAAGGACTAAATTATACATCGGAAATGGTATTGGCAGTAAACTAAACAAATCAAACAATAAGAATGTGAGAGATAAGAGGATAACACATGAGCTGTTTATAAAAAAAAGATGCCAAAGATATGAGCAAGTGAAAGACTACAGTAATGGTCTCTATGGGGGTGTAATTTCTAAAGTTCACTAACATATTGTGCATTAATTGGTCCATGTAGACCCTGCTGGTGTGCACTAAAGGTTCCCTCATGAGCTTTAACATAGTACTGTTTCAAACAGCACTATTAAAACACACCAATAGGGTCTATACATATCAACTAATCTGTAACAGTAGGGTCTATTACATATCAACTAATCTGTAACATATTAGTTTGCTGCACAGTTCTCACTCCTGTAGAGTGCATTACCCCACCATGCAGATTAGCCCTAAGAAATTACTAATTCAAGGCTTGAATGTATCGCTCTGGTGATATGCTGAACAACATTGAGAGAATAATCTAGCAATGAAATAAATTCTCTAGAATGAAGAACTGAGCCCATGTTGTGATGAACAGTAAAACCAACAAGAACTCACACTTTGGGGTATAACATTACTGGACAAAGTTTATGAAACTGTGACAAATGTTGGCATGTTCCTTGGAGCTGACCAATAAATAACATAGTCAAGAAAAATTAAAAGAGAAAGCGAATAATGCAGTATGATATTTCTTTAAAAATAAAGATTTCAGAGTGAGAAAGAAAGATGCAAATGATGTAAAAACAAGTTCCCTTTCCAGCAATAAACACCCACTATTATAGCTGGGGCTGGCAGGAGTGCCTCTTAAGCTTGCCTGACACTTCCCATTCTAAGAACCTGATTTCAGTTACTTATAACATTGCCAAACTTTGACCGTTTGGGCTGAAGTTTTATATACTGTGTGTTTGCCTTAGACTTGCTGTTTTTTGTTGTTGTTGTTGTTTTGTTTTGTTTTTTAAATTTTCAGCCAAAATCATCCCACTAGCCTCACAGAGCAACTAAATATGCTCCACCCCCATGGCCATGGTGGCAACACTGGGCATTTTCTTTGATGGCTGCTCAGTTCTCCAGGCCAGAGAGGAGTGAGCACTGGAACTGAGAGCAAGGAATTTGACTATCCTGTATTGTTAATGACCTCCCCGCCCCCACTGCGCTCACATAGCATGGAGGAGGAAGCTGTCTAATTCAAATGCAGAGGGGACAAAAGCCAGGCCATGGGGGATGAAAAGCAGTAGATAGTAGCAAGGAGTCTAGTGAGACTAGGACTCACGTCCTAGTTGGGGAGAAAACCTAGGACTGTGTGAGCAAGGAGGTTGCAAAAGGGAGTCAGAAGCTGACTGGGAGGGAAGGAGGGAGGCTAGGAACCAGCAGAATGGGAGGCTGGGAATGGTTGGACAAAGAGACTAGGACTTGGAGTCCAGGTGGGGGAGAGGAGGCTTTGGATTCTTTGGGCCAGGGGACTGGAAGTGGGGAGGCTAGGGAAATAGGAGTGGGGGACTGGGAACCAATTGGTTGGAGTTGGCAGGGGAGACACAGAAATCAGATAAGGTAGGTGTGGAGAGACGCAGGCAACCTTAATTCTGACATTTCCAAAGTTTTGAATGCTTGACTTTGCAACTTTAATGAAGTTCTTTTAATGTAGTTTGTTTGTAATATATACATACGTTGGATATAAGGGTAATAAGTCAAAGGATAAGCATCCCATAGCTACATATAAGAACACTTATTTGCAGGTGTGAATCAACAATAAAATAAAACATGCTTATTCATGAAAAAACTTGTAATAAAATAGTTTTAACAGTGGGAGTTCTGGAACCCATCCAAGTTTTGGAATCTACTTAGAGACTTCCCGTTGCAATGCCTATAATTATGAATGACAGATATAAAGTTAAGTAGACTTCTTCAGTGTTGCTACCTGAAAGCTACTCTCTGATATCTTAGAATCAAAAATAGAACTTCACAACATTCTGGACACATTGGATATAGTATTCAATCCCATTTAATCTACAAGCTACAGTAGAACCATAGAATCAATACATTATTGTACTATTTGCCTCTTCCCTTTACCATCATAATAAAAAATGATTCATTAAGTGTTCTACAAGACAGTTAGCTCTGGATAGGGGTCTCTTAACAAGAATGTTTGCTTGATTTCTTGATTAAAATGAAAAGAAATGGTGATCCCTATCATAAGAGACACATGAATGTAAAAACTATGTTAATTGTGAGGAGTTGTAGCATATTACATTTAAAGACATAATACAAAAATAATTCTGATGCTTGGAAAAAAAACTCATTAAGATTTTGTAATTGTTTGAAAAAATGTTTAGGCCCAGTCAAAAATTCATACTTGTACATGTAATTCATTGTGCAATTCAGTGGGGCTGCTAATGCACCTCTGAGGCACCAGTAGGTCCTCAGCACTTTTAGTTGCCACAAAAATGTTTTTGGCTGAAAACTTAATATCTTAAAAAATTAATATTTACTAATAAAATAATAAATGTAAATGTATGATGATCATAGTATCGGATCAAGAAGATCTTCCAGTGAAAAATGTCAGTAAAAGATGTTGTTAGGAATAAGCTGTTACCAAACAAATGCAGAGGATGGTGGCTGCAAAGCATGTTGATATCTTTGTGCTGAATCTGTGATGGCCTTTTCTCTAGTTGGAAGGTGTTTATAATGGCAGTGTAGACCCTGAGAGAAGTGAAAATACACAACAAATTGATGTAAAAGCAGTATAATGCAACAAAAGTGAAATGATTACAATAATATATATAAAATAACAATTCATTAAGGGCTTGAGCGTGCTCAGTGCCGATGCAGAGTGTTTCACATATGAGCAAGGTAAACAGATGAGAACCACGGGAAGAACAGCAGAATCAAATCTGCATTAATGAGAGCTGCTTAGTGGCCGCTTCGTTACTCCAGCCTCTTTTTTTACTTTGCTCCTTGGAGTGTAAGGGAAAAGGTGTGCAAAGAGTTTAAGGCGTATTTCTGTTCGGTGCAGAAGACTATGCATAGTCCTTGATTTTATTTGTGGCTATGTGTAACCTCTGTTCACTCTTGCACTGGAACGCAACAGCCTTGTATCAAATAGTAAATCTCTAATGCAATTTTGCTTTACAAGTAGATATTTTACTAGCTTTCCTAATACATGTTGATTGTACAAATGATTCTTTGGCTGATATATGTATTTAAGTGTACTATATGATATGCATTAAGCATTTATTTAGTGTCACATATGTCCACAGTACTTTAAAAAACACAGAATAAGACTTTGTACCTCAAGACAAAACTGAAGATGGTAGTTAAGAGTAGTAAGGGAAGCATAATTGGTGACTATTAGTATAGGAAAGATATATTTAAGAAGCTAGTTATAAAGAAGGATTTGAAGGACAGAAAGGGAATAAAATGGGAGTTGCTTCTAAGCATAGAGGTAAACATGAAAGCAAAGCATAGAGAGCATAAAGGAAACAATACATAAAGAGAATTGAGAGGAGCAAGAGGAAATAAGAGTGGAGGTGTAGGTGGGAAGAAGATTATATAGTGCAGCGAAGGGCAGAACAAGAAGCCTTGAATATGATGCTTTAGAGCAGGGGTCAGCAACTTTTGGCGCCCGGTCAGTCAGGGTAAAGTCACTGGCAGGCCGGGCCAGTTTGTTTATCTGGAGCGTCCATAGACACGGAGCCCCACAGCTCTCACTGGCTGCGGTTCGCCATTCCCGGCCAATGGGAGCTGCGGGAAGTGGCACAGGCCGAGGGACATGCTAGCCACTGCTTCCCACAGCTCCCATTGGCTGGGAACGGCGAACCACAGCCAGTGGGAGCTGCAGGGTTCCGTGCCTGCAGACGCTCCAGATAAATAAACTGTCCCGGCCCACCAGCAGCTTTACCCTGGTGGGCCGGGTGCCAAAGGTTACTGACCCCTGACTCAGTCAGTTCATATCCCCACTCTGCCTGAGCTGGAGCAGGAATTTTAACCTGACTCTGTCAGATCCCAGGGGAGTGGCCTTGCCCCTGGGCTATAGAGTCATTTTCACTCTTTGGCTGGCCCAATGAATATTTAAGTATTTATACAAAATGAAACAGTTTCAAGCGGAGAGGCTGAGAGAGACCCACCACAGAGTACCTGATAGCCCACTAGGGCATTTACCTGAGAGGTAGAAGAACTAGTTTAAGTTCCTCCTCTGAATCAGAAAGAGTGGGGAGATTAACCCTGGTCTCCCACATCCTGGGTGCATGTTCTAACTAGTAGGCTTCTGGGTATCCTAGAGGACATCACTGGCAGTAATTTAGGTGCCTAAAAGTTTAGGAGGGGGTTTTGAGGGTCTACATTTTGGACTTAGGTGTTCATGGGCCTAAAGACCTTTGTGGATTTAGGTGGTTGACCCTGCAATGTCATTTCATATCTGACCTTCCAAAGGCACATTGTTTTATGCATTTGACCAGGAGTTCTTGTCACAAATCTGTCCATGGTAGGGCGCCCCCATTAGACTATGTGGGGAGTATACATATGATCCAGTTGCTCCATCCCCACCCCTGTGGGTATTACAGGACATCTTTCCAGCAGGCTGGCACTCACCTTTTGTACAAGGCTCTCAGCCTTTTCATCCCCTTTCTGTGTTCCCAGTGATGCCACCAAACAACCCATAATCAACAAGAGGGAATAAGCAACAGAAAGGTAAAGGAAAAACTTGTAAGCAACTCCCTCCAGGATATGGCCTCTCTTATTTCAGAGGGGCTCTGGGAGTCCATTTCAAAGTTAACTGGACCCCAGTGCAAGCCTCAATTTTCCCCCTTTAACTCCGGGGTTCTTCACCCTCCTTCTGTGAGTGCAGGGGCTCTGTAGGCTGTCAGTCCTTTTTCCAAAGCAGGAGAAGCTGAACATTATATTCTCTTCCCTGGCATGCCTCCAACTGAGTGGAGTTCCCTCTTTTTAACTCCTCCTGCAGTCTTGGCATAATTTGCAGGTACAGCAGGGCAGAGATACTCTAGCCCAGAGCAGCTCTGTAACCTCTTCCATGCTAGTGCAGGGTTTATTTATTCTGTCACAACTCTCTGTATTAGATGGTTATTTTGAATGTCTCTGTGAATAACATACAGTGTCTTCAGGGATGCTTACCCTTACTGTTATAGATTGTGTGCATCTTGAACCTAATCCATCTCTCTCATCTATGGTATGTTTAGGGCACACATCACCATGCTCTGAAGGATATTGTATCTCAGTTACCACAGTACCAGTGGAGTGTTCAAAAATGTTCAAACAAATTTCCTAAAATGTGTGAGAGAAAATCAGAACTACCTTGATAGGAATTTAGGGTTAGACATGAACATTAAAATCATTATTAGAATTGATTAAGAAGTGACTTCAGGTTACAGATATTCAGAAATCATTATGTCTCTGACAACTCGTTTGTAATGTAAAGAAGTCAAGGCTGGAGCTCTCCTTTTCTGTTCTCTGTAGCTACTTTGCAAATCAGCTCTCTGTGTAATGGTGTGTGGACATTTTGTGCTCATCTGTTCTGGAGATCAACTTACTAAAAGGGTTGCTTTCTCGTACCTAATAAGACCTATTTTTAGGTGTAACTATCTTCCTTCGCTGTTTAGTTCCATTCCTCCTTTCTGTATCAAATGAAGGAACAGACTTTGTTTATAGTATTAATACTTTGAGGAGACACACATTTGTAAGTGGCCGATGGTGCTAATGCTTGCTTTAAAAAAATTTATGTTAATATCAAACAACAAAGTAAATCAACAGGATTCATCCAATATCAGAAGCAAAATAATAATAATAGTAATAATAATAATAATTAATAACAATAAATAATATTTTTGCAACCTGCTGGGTAAAATCTTTATGTAAAAACCATTAAAATTTGCAGCACATCCATATTAGAACTGATGAAGTAGCTGTACATTGATTTGGTTTGGCCTTACTTTTAGAATTTGAGGTAGTTCTGTTGTAAATGAGTTTTAAAATCAATCTAGCTATATTACCTTGCTTTCTTTGTATTTCTCAAACACTTATCTGGAAAGGAGATAAGCACTTTAATTTTAAGAGCAACGTACAGCATAATGTAGGTTATATATCTTCCACAAAGTTGGGCAAGAGTAGCTCAATAGCTGGCAAATAAAGGTTATATCCAGCAGTTTTAAGAAAAAGGCGCATGTGGTTGCTTTTGCAATAATACACTGATATTTCAAATTAAGAGGGACTTGGTTTAATAAGAGGCCTATTAATAAAAACAGTAAGAGAACTTTAACTTTCTACCACAAGTTACTCATGATCCAAACCAAAACTTTTACTGACCTTCCAGAGCCCTGGGACCTGATTTTTTTTCCCTGCTTTGGACCTTGCTGCACCATTTAAGCCCCAGTCCTGCAAATTCTTAGGTATATACTCAACTTTACACACATAGTCACCTGTTAAAGTTAAGTCCACATGTAAAAGTTCCCAGGACTGGGGCATTATACCTGTATAAAGTGAGTGTAAGAGACTACTACATCAGAATAGTAGCATTTTTATGTGTAAATGACTACACAATATATCAGGCAGTAATGGAACAGCCGGTAGTGTTTTTGTATTACAAGAAAATTAGCACTAATACATACAGAGGTAGCATCTTTTTTCGTCATCATTGAAATATAAGTGTTTTTCTTTGTATTTTCAGAAACAACCTAGTATTTTCTCATTAGGTATGTTAAGCCTTGTCTACACGATAGTTTTGTTGACAAAAGTTATGCCGCTTTAATTAAACCTTTGTTGCATGTCCACATAAAGTTCCTTGGGTCAGCAGAGCACTTCCACACTAGCAGCTCTTGCATCGACACAGAGAGTGGCTATCCCACTGTGCAATTGGCCGCAGCATCACATGATGCAGGTTTCTCAATCACATCTCTCCATGGGCATTCTACTAGATTGCCAGCTGCTTTTCCACTGAAGTGTCTGTGGGGTGAGGGGGAAAGAATTTGTGACACGGAGTGTGTATGTTGCGGGGGGGGGGGGGGGAAACAGAGACACAGTGTGTGTTGGGGAAGTGGGTGTGTGTTGGGGGAGAGTGAGTGTGTTGGCATGCTGTCTCTTTAAGTTCAGACAGCAGCCTGAGCGACCAATCCTGAGGCAGGAGACAGGGACACCCCCAGCACATCAGCCCCTGGTTCTGCACAGCAATCTTTACCCCTTCCCCCCTGCAGCAGTACCCTCATTATTCTCCCAGAGCCACCTCAGCCACCAGGAACCGCATCCTCAGCAGCTCTGTGAGCTCTCCAGGCTGAGGAATGTCAAAGCTTCCCAGAACTTTGAAAGGGGAGGGGCACTTGCCTGCATAGCTAGAGGCAGTGCAGCTGAGTTCAAAACAGTGAGCAAAACAGCCACGATGGGTATTGTGGGATACTGATCTACACTGATGCTTTCTCACTTCAACTTTGCTGGAAAAAGCTCTATGCCTCTCGTTGAGGTGGTTTTATTTTGTCAGCAAAACAGGAGTTTTGCTGCCAAAAGTAGCTTTGTAGTGTGTACAACTACACTGTTTTGTCAGCAAAAACTGCCTTTTGCCAACAAAACTGTGTAGTGTAGACAAGGCCTTAGATTACGTTTCATAACGTTACTAAGCATCTAAATGCTCAAGGACAGAGATCTCACATTCAGAATATGAGAGAGTCTCAATCTACCAGCATAGGAAAATAAGATTAATGTCCACTTACTATAATTGATAGGCTTGCAAACAAGTTACATTTACAAGTACTCCGGTTTTTCAGTGATTCATTCAACTTTTCTCTAACAAAATTGAAGAAGAAAATTATTCCAACAGAAAATATAAAAGCAAAACAAACATCAAGCTTTCTGCTTCAACTGACATGCAAAAAGGTCCCTCATCTAAAGAAATATGTTCACAGTTTGTCCTCAGATATATCTGTTGTAGCTTTGTGACTGTAAAAGAAAGTCAATAAAATACAACGGAGAAAATGATACACACTTCTGAAAGAATTGTGGAAGATTTAGCTACACAACTCTCATTAATGTCAATGGGAGTTGCATAGGAACATAGGACTTACCATACTGGATCAGACCTGTGGTCCTTGTAGCCCAGTATCTTGTCTCTGACAGTAGCCAGTGTTAGATGCTATAATGGAAGGTGCAAGGAACCAAACTTCAGGCAGATATTCCCTACACTAGGATTCCTCCTAAACCTTTTATTAAGAAATTGGCTTCAGCCCTGATGTATGAGGTTTAATATCACATTCCAAAATTTGTCAGCATTATCTATTTTAACTCTGGAGTTCTTGTTATCTAAATAAATGTCCTGCCCCTTTTTTGATCTTTTTAAAGTTCTTGGCCTCAGTGACTTACACAGATTAATTGTACACAGTATGAAAAAATGTTTCATTGTAGCAATTGTGTATCTTTGAATGTCATTGAATGCCCCTTTGTTCTTGGATTGTGAGACTGAGAACTGAAACTTTATATACTTTTATCATGTCCCTTTTTATTCATCTCCTTTCTAAAGTAAACAGTTTTTTCAGTCTTTCTTATATGAGGGTTTTCTATGTCCCCAGTTATTTTTGTTGTGCTTCTCTGATCTCTCTCTTATTCAGCAATATTTTTTTAAGATGGAGTGACTGTACCACACACAGTATTCAAGATGAGGTCATACCCTTGATTTATGTAATGGCATTATAATTTTCTCTGTAGATGCATAGCTAAATCCTCTGCAACTTAGTATTAATAACTATGCATTTTTGTTTAGCATTCAGAAAGGTGCTATGTGCTCTACAAATATAGAATATGACAAGTTCTTGTCCTGAAGAACTTATTGGCTAAGGGGACAACCCTGAAAAAAACGCACTCATTTGAATAATTCTTATCTAAACAGCCCTATTGAAGTATATGGAACTACTCATATGAATAAGGGCTCCTGGTGAGACCTTCAGTAGATAACATGCAAAAAGCTGAAGGAAAATACAGTTACGGAACCTGAAGGTGCAAGAAACTGAACCTTAGGCAGATATTCCCTACACTAGGATTCCTCCTAAATCTTTTATTAAGAAATTGGCTTCAGCCCTCATGTATGAAGTTTAATATCGCATTCCAAAATTTGTCAGCATTATCTATGGTGACTCTGGAGTTCTTGTTATCTAAATAAATGTCCTACCTCTTTTTTAATCTTTTTAAGTTCTTGGCCTCAGTGACTTCCACTTAAATATGGAAAATATTACACAACTTTCCCTCTTATTTATTTTATTTCCCCCTTTACTTTTTCATATTTAACCCAAGTCACACCAATCCACACTTACTTATTCACCATTGCAACTAATACCTTTATTAAAACTAGTATAATGACATGTTGTTTATTGAATCAGTACAACTAGATGGAACTATAGCTGTGTCGTCTGCTACCCAACTATTAACATGTGTCCACTCTGACTGAGAAGGATCTGTACATGAGAACCTCCTGTTTTACTGTCCACTCTCAAGATGTGCTACAGGGAAAAATATCTTTAAAGCTTTCCAATGATCATTTCTTGCAGCGTGGTTGGATTGGCATTTGTGTGTGAGTATTCACATTCATGGTGCCTAAACTGTGAAAGAAAAACACATCAACCTTGTGTCTAGAATCCAGTCTGTTTCACCCCAAGTTTGGACACATTGTTCCAATCACTGGAAAGCTTAGGCAGCAAAGAGGATGCAAGTGGAACTGCAAAGGCACTTGATGAGGCTGTAAAAGTTGTGATTGTTATTAAAGGTAAGGCTACCAGTGCACACTTTGTTCACTAGTTTAAGTAAAGAGATGGGCATTTAGTGCCATCAGTAACTTTTCTATACCATACCTCACAGGCTAACATATGGCATAGTTTTGGTCCATTTGTTTGAGCTCAGAGAAGAGGAAGGGGTTTTCCTTGGTGACTGTAGCTTTGACCTTGCTGAATGTTTCACTAATCAATACTGTGTTGCTCTGAATACTTTTTCTTCAGAGGCAGAATAGGACATGGATTCTCAGCCAGTGGATTGCAATTCTCATGAAGTATCAGGGGCTTGTGACTATGCTGCCGATCCCATATTGTTAAATGGAAGGAGGTTCTACAGGTTCCCAAAGTGGTCCCGGTATGAAAAAGGTTGAGAAATTTTGAACCTTAACTTCTCTGCCAGAATCTGTACTCCCTTAGCATAATGATCTCCCTGACACAAATCAGCAACTCTCAGAGGTTGGTCCGGCTTGTGTCACTGTGCTATGAAAGCATGTAGCTATTCCTGACTGACTGCGATCTCTTGCCTCCTGGACATCTGATGCCTTTCTTATGGGTCACCCCTAAAAGGAAAGAGCTATGGCTCCCTGCCTCATGTGGTTCCATGTGGGATGGGCCACTGGAAGGCCTTGAATAGCTCTAAACTGGGGCCAGCATACATGTGGGCAGGAAGGAGGGATTTTGTTGGATCACTCTCCCCTGTGCCCTAATCTTGGAGGGGAGAAATATTAAATATTTATTTATATAACAGTGTTTTTGTTGCATTTATAATCTGATTTATGCCCATCAAACTTGAATGATCTGTAACATACATTAAATATATAATGTTTCTCAGGTGTGCAACGTCTAATCTATAGTGAGGGAGGCCACAGGTTTAAAAGGGTAAGAGAGCAGGTGGGGAAGAATGAAATTGATTCACATGTGCAAAGAAAATGAATTCATGAATAAGAAACAGAAAATGTTGTGAAAATTTGGGTCTTCAAATTAAACTGGTCCCCCCCAAGCAGGCCCTTAAGCACTCTGAAGGGCTAAGCTTTCTTTAGGTTAACGTATTGTTACTTTGCTTTTTCTACTTCTAACCCCCAAGGAGATTACCTAGATTCCTGGAGCTCTGTCTGCTGGCAGCTCAGGGAGAGGGAGCAAAGGCAGACTCAGAGTCTGCCCGGCCACCAATAGGGAGTGAGAGGCCCTTCCCAGGGAGCTCAGGAAAGGGGAGAAGCCATTTCTGAGTCAGTTGGGAGCCATCCAGGGCAAGGGCAGGACTGGCTGTGTGGGGAGCTGGTTAGTCCCAGGCCTGCATGCAGGGTGCCCCCTGAGAACTGGCCTCTAGGGACCTGAAAGCAAGATCCCTCAGCTGGGCTTTTTCTTCTCCACTGATGATTCCCGGTTTGTAGAGTTTTGTTGGGAAACTTCCCTAACCAGGCTGAGTTCACCCTCCAGCTCCCTAGGTGAGTCCAGTCACCACATGGTCAGCTCTGCTCTGTCTGCTAGTTCAGGTCTGCTACCTGCTGTGTGTATGTTTGGACGCTGGGCTAGGAGACTACAGTTTGGATTTTAGTACAGTTGTGTAACCTGCATCTTGAGCCCTGCACCCCTTTGTGGTGAGGGGAAGTCCTGGGACCGAAGAAGCCTGATTCCTGCCTGAAGAGGATCCCTGTCAGCAGAGATCAGCACCTCTAGAGTGACAGAGGAGTCCAGAGTCATCTCTGAACCTGAGGATCATTCATGGAGTTTGTGAGTGCACTATATTTTAGTTAGTCAGTCAGAGAATTTGTTTGGGGACACCCTACTCCCTGAACTGCGTCCTCAAGCCAGGGAGTGAGGGTTTGGGGATTTTATAACCTGCTGCATATTAAACCTGTGGAGGGATTTACCACCTTCTCCCACTTGTGAGTCCTTTGGGCTGTACTGAACCCAGTCAGCCACACTGTTAAACCGCTGCAGAGAAGAATTTTGTGGTCATAGGTCATCAAAGGCCTCAACAAAGTATGCGTACCAACGAGACACTGATCTTACATTTGCTACATCAAGTCACGTGGCTGGGGAAAGTCACGGGTATTATCAGCGTGGGCACTGGTGACCCTAAGAATAGTGTTTTACCCTGTTATATTTGTCTCCTATTCAATATAATTATTGTGTTGAATATATTGTATGTGTTTGTGTTATTTCTTGGAAGTCTCCAACTATCTGGCAAGTAAGTGGGGGTTACCCTCAAGTTAAAATTTTCCTTCCAAGCTGCCCCGGTGACCCTGCCAGGAAGGAGCGAGGGGGGTGGAGGCACCGCCAAATAAATTCATAGGAAAAAATAAAGAAGATACATGCTGCTGAGTGGGTGGCAGGATCCAGAAGAACCCAGACCTGTCCATCAAAACCTGTAAGCAGATTGGCATTAAAGAAGGTAACTGGGTGGAGAGGGGGCGCTACATTCTTTTGATATGAGCCTCATAGATGTCAAAAGAAAAGAGAAAAGTTTTAAAGACAACTAACATACACATGAAGTTCCTTATTTTAGGACTTTATTGAGAAACTAGTTATTCTCTGTTTATATATCAAGTTTTGTATATACTGGATGGGAAGGTCCTGACTCTTTCTATTTCACCAGTGCAATTTATTCCACACAAATTTAAATATTGGGTAAGCAAATATCTCTCCCAGTTCCAATGTATGCAGCTGGGATTTTTTAGGATACTAGTGCTGTAAAGCAGTGTTGCCTTTTATGGATAAAATTATACTCTTGATATTGAAGTTGCAGAGAGTGTTCCTTGTCCATTTACCAGAGTGCATGTGGCAGCACACTGTATATAATCTCTTATGTCTACCAAAAAGATGTAAAAACTGCAGAAAAAATGGACCATTAGCATGAGCTGACTGCTTCAAGCATGCAATATCCACATACTGTGTAAATAACAAATATGTAATAATGGAGGCTTGTTTTATAAACATGTCTGGTGCCTCTGAAAGTAGAATTTTGCCTTAACTATTTTCTGAAGATCTTGCTTGGGCTGTGGGGCTGTAAAAGTTACATGTTGCTAAAATTTGAGCATACAGAACACATGTCTAGTCAAGTTGCAATATTAGGTAAAGTGAATATAGCCCTGTGCAAATGACACATTGGATGATGTGTCTTTTTTGCTTGAGATAGGTGGCCTGCTTTAATATTCAGTCAACATACAGTAGGTGGAGCAGATGGCTTGCTGTAAAATTAGCATCATAAACCTTTCAACAATAAAGTAATCTATGATTTAAATCTTTCAACAGGGATCCCATCACCTTCCCTTTTTCCCTCTATATTTTGAATTCCTTGAATAGAAGCACCTGTTTTATCAACAGAAGAAAAATCTTCACAAACCCACCATCAGACAGACATAGACTGTGAATTGCCCTGTTTCTTAGCCTTACCATCATGAAAGGTCTCATATATCACTGGGACAGTGCAATTGCCCATAATCTAGCTTCCCACATTTGTTTTATCCTCCTCTTGGGTTAAAATGCTTGTGCTACATATTTTGGGATAAAGCTGTCCAAAATTATAGAGAGACCAATCAGACCTATCATTTGATGGCATCCATCTGTTTATTTATGAAACCATTAAAGACTTATTGAGTTACTAGGCTATTGAGAAAATAAATTGAGTTATCATTTATAGTTAAATTCAACCCTTGCCTCTGCTGTCTTTTCAGCTTGTGTGGTGTACTCAGAAATTACACTGACTTGCAGACCTACACTTCAAGAATACGTTTGCTTCACAGCCTTTTTATGCCATTTCAAGAGACTTTCTAATGCATGAGCAATTTATGGTTCAGGAAAATGTTGACAGAAGGATGTCAGCACTTTCTGTTGTTAGTTTAAAAGCATGATAGAGACAGTTCTGGCTTAAAAGTAGCACTTAAAAGTTTGCCACTGTTCAACTTCTAGAATCATTTTATCCAACTAACCCTTTTCAAGCAGTATTGTTCAACTACTTTAGGGAGCTCTGGTTTAATACTTATGGAAGCAGATAACTGTATATCGTCGTCGTTATTATCAAGTACATTTTAAAAAGGGAAGACAGAGTGAAAGAGACTTTCTTGTGACTTCTTCTTTTATAAATACAGAGAAAAAGGGCATAAGAAGACCACGTAGTCCAACATTTACAAACTTGGGTGCCTAAAGTTAAACACCTACATCCAAATTTAGGCATCTAGTAAGAGTGACCGGATTTTTAGAGGTGCTTTCACAGCTCTTTTTGACTTAAATGGGAGGAGGGGGTACTTGGAACCTCAAAAATCCAGCCACTTTTGTTTATCTGCCTAATATTAGTCATTCAAAGTGGCCACGGACCTAATCTGAATACCCTGATGATTATAAGGAGGCCCTTTTTATTTTGCACCTTTGAATACTGTATTCCAGGAAACATAAAGTCACCATTCCAGTTTGGCCGATGATCTGACGCTGTCTATTTAAACAGCTAATTGAGAGAAAAAAATTCTACTACATGTTTTGTTTCAAAACCTCTACATGGTCACAGCTGAAGAGTAGTGGATAATTATGCACATCTTTCAGTATACCATTTTTCAAAGACTTCACTAAAAATCATGATAAATATGAATAAATCCTTCAAAGAACCCTATATTTGGGAATAACCTTTATGAAACGGACAATTCTGTAATTGTCATAACACTACTCATAAAATGGAGTAAATGACAGACGAAAAATTAAAAGTCGACCTTGAGAAGTTGTGTTAACTAACATGATGTTAAACATAACTTTTTAGTCATCATAAACTCATTCCATTGTGCTTAACATCATGTCAACTGGTAGTGAATAAATCCTTCAGGAATCAGCAGCAACCAGCTGACACAATATTATACACAATTCATCACTGTGTACATTCAGGGTATGTCTACACAGCAATTAAACATCCATGGCTGGCCTGAGTCAGCTGACTTAGGCTTGGGCTGCAGGGCTGTAAAATCACTGAGCTCTGAGACCCTGCAATGGGGGAGGGTCCCAGACCTTCAGCTCCAGTCTGAGCGCAAACATCTCCATGGTGATTTTTAGCCCCACAAGCCTCAATCAGCTGACCTGGTGACAGCCGTGTCATGGGTCTTTTATTCCAGTGTAGATGTACCCTAAAAGAAAAAATCACTTAATTTCTCTGTGACTCAGTTCCCTATACGTAAATGAGGATAATAGAACTTCCCTGCCGTATGGGTATGTCTTGAAGATAAATACATTAAAGACTGTGAGACACTCTGGGATGGGGATGGGGGCAATATTAGTTTCTTAGACTGAAATCATGTTTAGCATCATTTCAGTTGACATAACTCTTGAAGTTCATGTTCTAGAAGTTTTTTTATTATGAATTTTATTATGAATTTTATTTTATTTTATTATGAAGATAAACCCTAAAGAAGAGGTTTTAAAGACCACGGACAAGTCATTTTGCCTGACTAATATATGTATCAGAAGTGTATTTGTGTATAATTAGTTATACTATACATCAGACATTTCCTGCATGATTAGCTTTTGAGGGAATGTTCACAAATTTTACCAGGCAAGTTTACAATACTTTTATTAGTATATTTAAGAAAAACCTGTGTTTTTACAATATGTGCTCAGTGTTTTGAGTCAGTGTGTTCTATTGGATTGAGAACAGGGCTGGAAACCAAGAGCTCCTAATTTCTAATTCCAACGGTGTAAATGACTTCCTGGGTAGTCTTGAGCAAGAAATTTAATTTTGCTGAGCTAAATTCTGCCCTGATGTACATACTGTGTAACCCATTCCTGATGGTATTACAGTGGGATTACACCAGGGATGAATATGGCTTGATTATACTTATCTCACAGGCGTTCTCCGAGGTTTTATTTTTGCTTTGAAAATGAAAGATGCTACTGTACATATGTTCTAAGCATTATTATTATTATTTATTTATTAACCCTAAATATGAAATGTTAATAAGTGCAATCAATTTAGAGAAATGTGTAAGAGAAACTACAAGCACATTTGGCATGTCTAAATACCAAAGATGCTTCCATCTTGTCTTACTTTAAACAACTCCTATATATTACGTACAGAACATAACTGATTACTACAATGCTATAATTAATTGTGCATCGTTGATAAAAGTATCGACCATAGTATTTTATACAAAATTAAGTTTTATAAAGGCTATAAAACTGATCGTTGTATTTGTTCCTCCGATGGAATAGATCCAAGAGAACAGGTGAGATTCCAGCTTCTGGAAGCCCTGTCTTGATAGTTTACTGCTAACTTCATTTTCAAATACAATTGTAATAGCCAGTGCTTTAGCAATAGGTTGAATAGGCAAAAAGACAAAACTTTCAAACACACTGAGGGTACGTCTACACTGCGCACAAAGCACCACCCCTCAAACTCATGGCAGCAAGTCTCAGATCCCAGATCAAGTGACTCAGGCTCACATGACAGGTTCACACAACAGGCTAAAAATAGCAATATAGCATTCCCACTCAGGCTGGATCCCAGGCTCTGAACCCAGCAAGATGAGAGGGTCTCAGAGCCCAAGTGAGAATGCTTGCACTGCTATTTTTAGGCTCGTAGCACGAGCATCGCAAGCCCAAGACAGTTGACCCCAGCTCTGAATGTTGCCGCCTGGTGTGTTTTTTGGGTTCAGTTTTGGTTTTGCAGTGTAGACATACCCTTAGGATCCTAAGTCCCATTTTCAAAACTGACTTAGGAACCTACATCTCATTGAAATTCAATGCAGGTTATGCACCTTGACGCTTTAAGTTGCTTTTGAAAATGGGACTTATATATCTGATTACTTAAGTGCTTTTGAAAATGTTACCCAAAATATGCAACCTCTGTTTATAAGCCTTCAAAGAACATTATATTTGGGAATACTCACTATGAGATACACTTCTGTAATTGTCATAACATTGCTCATAAAATAGAGTAAATGACTTTGAGGAAAAATATCTTGATACCTAATAAAGATGGGTCTTCTATGGCTATGCTCACAAAATATGCCAAAGACAAAGTTCTGTGGTAATAGCAAAAAGCAGTGTGTTAACTGCATCATACCTAGAGCTCAACAAGCCTTTAAATTGAAAGCAGGCCAGTTTTTAAATAACTGTGCTTCCAAAAATCAAAGCAAAAATCCAGGGATTATTTTTAAAGACATAATTGAGAGACTCAGCAGGCAAGCAAGCGTAGGGAAGCATGCTAATAATAGAGTTAAGGTTTCTGCAAATAATTCTGTACCTGGTCACAAGCAAAATATAGATATTGTTTATAAAGAAGAAGAAAACAGGCCTGAAAGTGGCTATGAGGTAATGTGTGTGGAAAATCATAAAAGAGAAACAAAAAGAGAGAACTTGATTAAGGTTAATTTTAAGTCGATAACTAAACATGAATTGCTTTAATAAAAGCCAGTTTTTACAAATCCTGTCTCCCCCCTATATTCTTTTGGTGGATCTGGAAAATGCTAAAATAAAGTGGATTTTCCAAACTACTGACTACAAAGACAGAAAGGGTCACTATAAATTCTTCACAAATCAAAAGAGTGGCAGAAAGGCTAGCAATCTTGTAAACATAGAGCCCTCATTTGTAATAAAGTTGCCTGAAAACATACTGGTGGATAGAAGGTGGGGGAGGTGTAGATGAAAAGTTTCAAAGACAATTACTGTGGAAAACCATATTGAGGTAAATGTTAGGGTCAGATTGACTCAGTGATACAACCATGGTAAAAATCTGTCCACACTTTACACCTATTCTGTGCTTAATTTGCCTTCTTTCATCTAGACATAATCTCACTTGTAAGTCAGTGTCTGACCCTTCAAAGTGTGGAGCATCTCCTATGAGTTGCTGAGTGCCCTCAGCTCCCTCTGAATACCCTGACCCAAGTGAGAGTTGAGGCACTTAGTACCTTGCAGGTTGATCAAGGGCTTACAGCACAAATCCTCTAACCTAACGGTCTGAATACTAGTTTGTGCACTGGGTAACTCCAAGGAAAGGAACCCTTCTCCCCTCACGAGGCCACAAAGTGCTGAATGGCAGCTTGGCAGCTTTTAATTTAGTTCTGAGGCTGCAGTATCCCTCACAGCTCTAAGTCATCCCTTCATAGGGGAAGGAGGATTTACAAAGCAGTGGAGCCACCGGTCCTGGCCTCTTCTGTAACATAATACAACAGCTTTTCTAAGTGAGCTGTAGCTCACGAAAGCTTATGCTCTAATAAATTTGTTAGTCTCTAAGGTGCCACAAGTACTCCTTTTCTTTTTTCTGAAAAGGTGGGCACTGAATTTGCAACAGGTTATTTTAATTAATAACTTCAGAGAGGAAGAATGGCCTTGTTTAAAATTACTGTACTGTGACTCAAATCTACAGTAGACTCTAATGATGTGTCCACTACAGATTTCCTGTGTGACCATGGGCAAGTCACTTAATCTCTCTGTACCATCTGTAAAATGGGGATAATACTTTCCTCCCTCAGGAAGATTGTGAGGATAATTGAATTAATGTTTGAGTAGTGCTCAGATACTACTGTGATAAGTGTAGTAGCAAAATCTATAAATACTCATTCGTGGCAGGGTTTAGTGCATAACATCATCTGTTATTTTCAGATCTCTGTAATACTTAGGGAGGAAGGTATTAGTTAAAGTTTGTGCTAGTTACCTAAAAGTGTGTCAATATGTGAAAGGCATAACAAGTCACGCTACAAACTCTTAGAGCATAGCATAATGTATACAAGCTGTATTTGCATCTTTTCATGAAGAAGTTTTTTCTTAATGCCCTAGTCACCCTACCCACTTCATCGGGTGCTGTAGCCCATGAAAGCTTATGCTCTAATAAATTTGTTCGTCTCTAAGGTGCCACAAGTACTCCTGTTTTTTTTCAGATACAGACTAACATGGCTGCTACTCTGGAAAGAGTTAATATAGTGGTGTGTGACAGTAGTAAATCTGGACCAAATGCAGTGTCTGTAGATTTGGGAGTTTCCTTGATTTTATTGTTGACTCCAACAAAACTAAGATCATAAAGCTTACCCCAGATTTTGTCCCTAAGTTTGGCTGTTTCCAGGGTTTCCTTTCAGAGATCTTTACCCTACACTTCAATTTCTTCTACCCAAAAAGAGACTCTCCTCTGCTTGTATACAGAATGGAGTTAAGCATTCACATCTGCTGCAGTGAGTCAGCAAGACTTAGTTAGCATAAACCTGCAGGATTTCCAACACTTTGTAACAAGGCGAGTCAATGTAAGACCACCTTGTTACATAGTGCAATGCAAATCACATTTAATGAAGGGATGCATGTATGAGGGAACTTTTGTGATTTCGTACAAAAAATGAATAGCGCATGATGAGCTGCGATCTATTATATGTATTTTGCTTTCAAGGCTTCGTCTGCAAAAATCATCCATGAGGGAATTTCTAAATGTATTCAGGTAATCCTTACCTTTCGGATAAATATTGTCACCTACGATTTGTATATAATTATAACCAGATAACCTAATCCATCAGTATTGTGTTAAGAAATTTGGTAACATTTTCTCCAGTTATTAAAAGAGCAGGGCTTTATTTAAATAATAATTCTCTAACGTTAAGCTTCAGTAAGGTATTATGTTATCTGTGATGTTTCC